>NC_138867.1:171036002-172236002 GCF_965194805.1 Balaenoptera borealis | reverse complement strand
CCTGGGTTCGATCCCTGGTCGGGAAACAAAGAGTCCGCATGCCGCAACTAAAGATCCTGCACACGGCAACTAAGACCCGGCACAGCCAAATAAATAAATAAATATTTAAAAAAGAAAAAAAAAAAAAAGAGGGGCTAGAGTCATCCTAGGGAAGCGACCTTGAGCCATTGGATACCACGTTAGTTTTTCATTCAAGTCTTTATAGGCCAAGATTGGAGCCTAGTTGAGAAGAGGGCTCAGAGGAGTTTGGCTTGAGTTTGGTCAAGGAGACCAATTTGTGGACTCCTGCCTGAATCCCCAGTCTACCAGTCTGGATTTCGAACTCACCAGCCCCCACGATTGCATAAGCCAATTCCTCCAATAAGACTTTTGATGTATACATGTCCTAATAGCTCCATCTCTGGGAGAAACTGGCTGATACAGACAGGCAAGGTGGAAGGGGGCTTGACCCCAGCGAGCTGTGGAGATGATTAATAAGGCTAATAGAATATCCCTGGGGTGAGATGGGTGGGCAGTTACCAAGGATAGCGCATAATTAACAACCACAATCTGAAAACACAAGAACAAAGCCAGACCCTAGGGCTTCCCTGGTGGCGCAGTGGTTGAGAATCTGCCTGCCAACGCAGGGGACACGGGTTCTAGCCCTGGTCTGGGAAGATCCCACATGCTGCGGAGCAACTAGGCCCGTGAGCCACAACTACTGAGTGTGCGCGTCTGGAGCCCGTGCTCCGCAACAAGAGAGGCCGCGATAGTGAGAGGCCCACACACCGCGATGAAAAGTGGCCCCCGCTTGCCACAACTAGAGAAAGCCCTTGCACAGAAACGAAGACCCAACACAGCCAAAAAAAAAAAAAAAAAAAAAAAAAAAAGCCAGACCCTAGTTAAAGTGGTCAGGACAAACTTATGGTTACTAAAGCAGGATGCGGAGTCTCAATCCCTTTGCCCAGTTCCCAGACCTGAGCCGGCCTGAAGAGCTGGTCAGGTGCGAGGAGGGAGGACTCTGGGTAGTTCTTTCCTTGACAAATCCTCAGTCCTTTCTCACAGCGACCTGTGGTCCTGTACTCAAGTGGCCGTCCACTGCAGAACCTGGATGCCCAGACATTTTGAGGACTATCAGACACAGGGTCTGAGCTGACACTGATACTAAGAAACCAGTGAGTCACCATGGCCGCCCGCAGACAGAGGGCTGGGGGGCCAGGTAATGAACAAAGTCCTGGAGAAAGTCTAGCTCATGGTGGACCAGCTCAGCGGTCCCTGAGTGTATAAGTAGAGCTGATGAGAACAGATATACTTGGAAGTTGGAGGAACTTCCTCTCACTGTTGAGGCCTGAAGGATAAGAGTGGGGAAGGCCACAAGAAACCTCTAAATCTGTCCCCACCTGCAGCCAAGTAGTAAAACACAAACAATATCACATCCATAGAGATCCGTCACCATCAAAGGACACAGGGGAGGGTCCCTATCACATCTCTGTTTAATTCTCCAGTCAAATTCTCCAGGCAGCCTCTGAGGATACCAGATGGGCCCTGGAGAATGACCATGGACTTCCTCAGGCCTGACCAAGTGGGTGCCCCATCCAGCTGCTGTGTAGAGGGGGTGGCCCTGACAGAGCTTATTCCTGAGGCTTCAGCTATGTCGCCTGTGGCCACTGGTTTGGTGGATGCATTCTTTTCTATTCTGATTAGAAAGAAGGACCAGAAACAGTTCACATTCCCACAAGATAGACAGGATATGCATTTACAGTTTTGCCCCAGGGCTAGGATTGCCCGAAAAACTACAGATTTCCATTCTGTTTGGGAAGGTGATGAAAAAGTTCTGGAACTAAATAGTGATGGTGGTTACACAACATGGTGAATGTACTAAATGGCAATGAATTTGCACACTTAAAAGTGGTTGAAACGGTAACTTTATGTATATTTTACTGCAATCAAAAAATAAACAGGACTTCCCGGGTGGCACAGTGGTTGAGAATCCACCTGCCAATGCAGGGGACATGGGTTCAAGCCCTGGTCCAGGAAGATCCCACATGCTGCGGAGCAACTAAGCCCGTGCGCCACAACTACTGAGCCCACGCGCCTAGAGCCTGTGCTCCACAACAAGAGAAGCCACCGCAGTGAAAAACCTGCGCACCCCAAGAAGAGTAGTCCCCGCTCTCCAGAACTAGAGAAAGCCTGTGCACAGCAACGAGGACCCAACACAGCCAAAAATAAATAAATAAAATAAATAAATTTATTTAAAACAAACAAACAAAAATATAGGATGCACCATTGAATTTGAATTCAGATCAACAATGAATAATTTTTTAGGATAAGTATGTCCCAAATATTACATGGAAAATACTTATCCTAAAAATTTATTTGCTGCTCAACATGAGGAAATGCAAATCAAAACCACAGTGAGGATTTCCCTGGTGGCGCAGTGGTTAAGAATCCGCCTGCCAATGCAGGGGACACAGGTTCGATCCCCGGTCCGGGAAGATCCCACATGCCGCAGAGCAGCTAAGCCCGTGTGCCACGACTACTGAGCCCGCGTTCTAGAGCCTGTGAGCCACAGCTACTGAGCCTGTGTGCCACAACTACTGAAGCCCACGTGCCTAGAGCCTGTGCTCTGCAACAAGAGAAGCCACCGCAATGAGAAGACCGCACACGCAGCAAAGAGTAGACCCTGCTCGCCGCAACTGGAGAAAGCCTGCATGCAGCAATGAAAACGCAATGCAGTCAAAAACAAACAAATAAATAAATAAATATTTTTAGAAAACCACAATGAGATATCACTTCATCTCCACTAGAATGACTACTATTAAAAAAACAAAACAAAACAGAAAATAACAAGTGTTGGTGAGGATATGGAGAAACTGGAACCCTTGTGCACTGTTGGTGGGAGTGTAAAATGGTGCACAATATGACAATTCCTCAAAAAATTGGAAATAGAATTACGATATGATCCAGCATTTCCATTTCTGTGTACATTCCCCGAAGAATTGAAAGCAGGGACTCAAAGAGATGTTTGTACACCCATAATCATAGCAGCCTTGTTCACGACAGCCAAAAGGTAGAAGCAACCCAAGTGGCCATTGACGCATGGATGGATAAATAAAATTGGAGTATATCTATACAATGGAATATTATTCAGCCTTAAAAAAAGGAAGGAAATTCTGAGACATTGATGAACATTGAGGACATTATGCTAAGTGAAAGAAGACAGACACAAAAAGACAAATATTGTATGATCTCACTTATATGAGGTTCCTAGAGTAATCAGAGACAGGAAGTAGAATGGTGGGTGCCAAGGGTTGGGGGAGGGGGAATGGTGAGTTCGTGTTTAATGGGCACAGAATTTCAGTTTGGGAAGAGAACAGAGTTCTCGAGATGGATGGTGGTGACGGTTGCACAACAATAATGTATTTAACGCTGCTGAGCTATACACTTAAACACGGCTAAAATGGTAAATTTTATGCTGTGTGTATTTTAGCACAATAAAAAATTTTTTTAAATAAAATTATTTGCTGCTTATGTAAAATTCAAATTTAACTGAATGTCCTTTTTTTTTAAAAAAAAAAAAAAAGTTTTTTCTGGCTGTGTGTTTGTCTTGATGAATCTGGCATGCCTACACCCAGAGGCATTTTAGCTCTCCCACTTGGGTCTGTGTGGTGGGTTGCTTGGCACACAGGTGTGAGCCAGTGGCTGCAGTACAGCCTCATGCAGGGGTGTCCCCAAAGGATGGTGGAGGGGTGTTCTCCCCCATGTGCAGAGCTGTGAGAGAGTCTCTGACTAGCCACTCTGTGGGACAGAGATGTGACCTGAGGTGAGAGTCTACACAGATTCCTGGGCCGGGTCCAGAAGGAAAAGATCTGGAAGATCAGGACTTCCCTGGCAGCGGTTAAGAATCCGCCTGCCAGTGCAGGGGACATGGGTTCGAGTCCTGGTCCGGGAAGATCCCACATGCCGTGGAACAACTAAGCCCGCGTGCCACAACTACTGAGCCCGTGTGCCACAACTACTGAAGCCCGCGTGCCTAGAGCCCGTGCTCCGCAACAATGAGAAGCCCACGCACCGCAACGAAGAATAGTCCCCTCTCGCCGCAACTAGAGAAAGCCGTGTGCAGCAACAAAGACCCAACGCAGCCATAAATAAATAAATAAATAAATAAATAAATAAACAGACTAATTAATTAATTAATTTTTAAAGAAAGATCTGGAAGATCAAAGACAAGGAGGTCTGGGGTAGAGGCATCAGTGGACAATCAGGAGTGGCCTGAAACACGAGGATTTCTGTATCAGCATCAACATCCTCCAGAACTCATCCACCACAAAGGCTTGGAACAACCACAGAGACCACATGACCCAGCCAAGCGATGTCAGCCACATTTGTCATTTGTCACGTGATGGGCATGTGAACAGAGGGGCCACGGGGCAGAGAAGGGGTGACATGTAGGCCATCAGTAGGAACCCCCATTTACCATGATGATTCAGCTACCACTACTTCTGGAAAGGTCCAGCTTATCAGCAACAGAGACCAATGCTGACATCAGGCAGGACCTAATCAGGAAGAGTCCTTTGACCTGGCAGGAATCTTCTCCTTGCTCCCACCTGAGCCTCTCCGCGTCCTCCTTCCTTCCCTCTCTTGTTCTCAGAGTGACACCCGCATTGTCTGGATGGCCCTGCTGGCCTCCATTGGCTCCAAAATAAACCTCCAGCACAGGAGCCCCCAACCCCTGGGCTGCGGGCTGATACCAGTCCACAGCCTGTTAGGAACCGGGCTGCACAGCAGGAGGCGAGCGGCGGGCGAGCGAGCGAAGCTTCATCTGTGTTTACAGCCGCTCCGCATCGCTCGCATTACAGCCTGAACCATCCCCCTGCCTTCTGTGGAAAAATTGTCTTCCACAAAACCGGTCCCTGGTGCCAAAAAGGTTGGGGACCACTGCTCTAGCACATCTAACCCCTCCTAGGTGCACCTGGAGTACACTTCTTCCACAGATATCCATGTTTGTTTGTTTTTTTATTATTTTTTATGAGCTGAAAATTTTTTCTTTTTTTAAAAAAATAAATTTATTTCTTTATTTTTGGCTGCATTGGGTCTTCTTTCCTGCACGCGGGCTTTCTCTAGTTGCGGTGAGCAGGGGCTACTCTTCACTGCAGTGCACGGGCTTCTCATTGTGGTGGCTTCTCTTGTTGCAGAGTACGGGCTCTAGACGTGCGGGCTCAGTAGTTGTGGCTCGCGGGCTCTAGAGCGCAGGCTCAGTAGTTGTGGTGCACGGGTTTAGTTGCTCTGCGGCATGTGGAATCTTCCTGGACCAGGGATCAAACCCGTGGCCCCTGCATTGGTAGGTGGATTCTTAACCACTGCACCACTAGGAAAGTCCCTCTCCTTTAGCTCTTTTTTTTCTTTTAATTTATTTATTTAATTTGTTTATTTTTGGCTGCACTGTGTCTTCGTGGCTGTGCACAGGCTTTTTCTAGTTGCGGCGAGCGGGGGCTACTCTTGGTTGCAGTGCATGGGCTTCTCATCTGTGGTGGCTTCTCTTGTTGCAGAGCACGGACTCTAGGCGTGCAGGCTTCAGTAGTTGTGGCACGTGGGCTCAGTAGTTGTGGCTCGCGGGCTCTAGAGCACAGGCTCAGTAGTTGTGGCATTCGGGCTTAGTCGCTCCGCGGCAGGTGGGATCTTCCCGGACCAGGGCTCGAACCCGTGTCCCCTGCATTGGCAGGCGGATTCTTAACCACCGCGCCACCAGGGAAGCCCTCTCCTTTAGCTCTTGATGGTTAATTTCAGGCGTCAATCTGGCTGGGCTAAGGGGTCCCTAGAGAGGTGGGAAAACATTATTTCTAGCTGCATCTGTGAGGGCATTTCCAAAGACCTTCGCATTTGAATCAGAGGACTGAGTAAGGAAGTTTACCCTCACCAGTGTGGGTGGGCATCACCCACTCCAGTAAGGACCTGAATAAAGCAAGAACTTGGAGCAAGGGTGAATTTGCTCTCTCTCTGTTAAGCTGGGCTCTCCATCTTCTCCTGCCCCCAGACATCAACACCTTGGTTTTCAAGCTTTGGGACTCAGCTGGAACTTCCACCATCAGCTCCCCTGGTCTCTGGGTTTAGACTGAACTACACCACTGGCTTTCCTGGGCTCCAGCTTGCCCGTGGAAGATCGTGGGACTTCTTAGTTTCCATAATCACGTAAGCCTCATGATAAATCTCTTTCTATACATCTATATGTAACCGACTGGTTCTGTTTCTCTGGGGAATCTTTTTTTTTTTTTTAATAATTTAAATTTATTTATTTATTTATGTTTGGCTGTGTTGGGTCTTTGTTTCTGTGCGAGGGCTTTCTCTAGTTGCGGCAAGCAGGGGGGGCCACTCTTCATCGCAGTGCGCGGGCCTCTCACTATCGCGGCCTCTCTTGTTGCGGAGCACAGGCTCCAGACGCGCAGGCTCAGTAGTTGTGGCTCACGGGCCCAGTTGCTCCGCGGCATGTGGGATCTTCCCGGACCAGGGCTCGAACCCGTGTCCCCTGCATTGGCAGGCAGATTCTCAACCACTGCGCCACCAGGGAAACCCTCTCTGGGGAATCTTGACTCATACATGAAGGATTTGATTTTGCCCCATTTGATGGGTGAGGAAAGAGTGCAGTCAGCCTCCTAAATCAGGAAGAGGCTGGGTCAGGACTCAAACCCAGAAGCCCCAGCCTTAAACCACCCACAGTGCTGCTGCCCCAGGCCCATCTGAGCATTCTGTGCACAGACTCTGCCCAGCCTGGGCTGCGGGCACCCGGCGCGCAGAGGTGCTCGGCGTCACAGACTCGGCCCAGCCTGGGCTGCGGGCACCCGGCGCGCAGAGGTGCTCGGCGTCACAGACTCGGCCCAGCCTGGGCTGCGGGCACCCGGCGCGCAGAGGTGCTCGGCGTCACAGACTCGGCCCAGCCTGGGCTGCGGGCACCCGGCGCGCAGAGGTGCTCGGCGTCACAGACTCGGCCCAGCCTGGGCTGCGGGCACCCGGCGCGCAGAGGTGCTCGGCGTCACAGACTCGGCCCAGCCTGGGCTGCGGGCACCCGGCGCGCAGAGGTGCTCGGCGAACACACACTGGCAGCCGATGCCAGGCAGTCTGCACCCCTTCACTCGGGGATGCTGGGCTGCTGGTGTCCACAAACCCCTCTGATCTCCTGGGCCTCAAGCCTCGGTGTGCAGGCCTAGCGGGCCGTGCTGGCCTTGTGAATGTCACTGGGCCTTGACTTCACCTCCTGGGGACTTCAATGTTGCCCAGGGCTGAGTGAGAAGCTGCCAGAGGGGCCCTGAGGAAGTGGCTTCGCTCCTCGGAGTCTTAGATACCCCTCTGCAAGTGTAAGCGATAGTTTAATGGGTAGAATGGTGGTCCCCCAAAGATATGTCTTCTCGGAAACTGTGAACGTGAACTTATTTGGAAAAGGGGTCTTTGGAGGTGTCATTAAGTTGAAGATCTCAAGATGAGATCATCCTGGATTATCTGGGTGGCCCTTAAATCCAATGACAAGTGTCCTTATAAGAGACAGAAGAAGAGGAGGAGGTGATGTAAAGACAGAGACTAGAGTGATGCGGCCACGGGCCAAGGACGCCTGGAGCCCCCAGCAGCTGGAATTGACAAGGAAGGATCCTCCCCTAGAGCCCTCAAATAGGGTGTGACTATGCCGACACTTTGATTTAGGACTTCTGGCCTCCAGCACTGCAAGAGAATAAATTTCTGTTGTTTTAAACCCCCTAGTTTGTGATACTTTGTTACAGCAGCTGCAGGAACCTCATGCAGTGTCCTCTAACTCATCTGTGATGATTCTGTTTCAGTTGGTCTGGTGGGTTTTATACTGTGCCCATCTTCTGGGCACATCTGGGCAGTGATTTGCAGTCACACATTTGACCCTGCAAGTGGCCCTGCACCCAGGTGTCCATTGACCCCTCAAGGAACTATTTACTTCTCTCTTCTCTTCTTTTTTCCTTCCCTTCCCTTTCCCTTTCCCCTTCCTTCCTTTCCTTCTTCCTTTCCTTCTTCCTTTCCTTCTTCCTTTCCTTCTTCCTTCCTTCCTTTCTTTCTTTCTTTCTTTCTTTCTTTCTTTCTTTCTTTCTTTCTTTCTTTCTTCCTGCCTTCCTGCCTTCCTGCCTTTCTTTCTCTCTTCTTCTGGCGGTAAAATACATGACAAAAAATTTACCCCTTTAAACTGCCACTTAATACATTAACTATGTGTGCAGCCATCACCTCTTTCTCATTCCAGAACATTCTCAACACCTCAAAAAGAAACCCTGTACCCGCTAAGCAGTCACTCCCTGTCCGCCTCCCCCAGCCCCTGGCAGCCATTAATCTGCTTTCTGTCTATGGATTTGCCTGTTCGGACATTTCGTACAAATGGAATCCTATACTGTGTGTCCTTTCGTGTCTGGCTTCTTTCAATTGGCATAACGTTTTCGAGGTTCATCACATTGTAGCGTGTGTCAGAACTTCATTCCTTTTTATGGCTGAGTAATATTCCACCGTACGGAGGCACCACCTTCTGTTTATCCATTCATCAGACACTTGGATTATTTCCACCTCTTGGCGATTGTGACTAGTGCTGCTGTGAACATGTGTGTACAAACACCTCTTTGAGACCCTGCTTTCAACGCTTTTGCACATATACCCAGAAGTGAAATTTCTGGATCACATGGCATTTCAATGTTTAACTTTTGAGGAACTGCCAAACTTTTCCGCAGCGACTGCACCATATCACATTTTTACAGGTTGCAGCGCATAAGTGTTGCGATTCCTCCACATCCTTGACAACACTTGTTATTTTCCGTTTTGGATTGTGGCCCTCCTAGTGGGTGTGGCGTGGTCCGTTTTCCTTCCCATCCTTTTGTCCCCGTCTCACACACTACACCAGTTACTGATTTCTGATGACTTCTGCTTATCACCCATCTCCCTGCTCTGCGAGGCCACACAGCTATCTGTGAACTGGGGAGAATGACCTGGGTCGGGCCCACTGGGAGGTGTTATTTAGTTTCCCAGCCCAACGCCTTCTAAAACATCCATGGTGAATTCCGCCCCAAATATATCCCAGCGTGCAGCCTCGTATGGGAATAGAAGAGGGTCCCTGGGGGCTGACTTCTTTCCTGGAGCCTTGCCACCCACAATGGCAGCCTTGAGTCTCTTTGGGAACCGGAGCTTTGAGGCCAGGCCAAAACCCACCTCTCCCGACACCCCAGCATATCCCCCGAAAAAGCAGCCTGTGGTTGAATTAGAATCAAGGTGGCCACCCACTGTCCTCCCCACCCAAGGCCTGCTGTGACCCATCGTCACCTTCAAAGAGGCCGTTCACAGAGCAGAGGGAGGCTGTAAAATATACACACATGCCTATTTTTCTTTCCCCACCACCATCGCCGGGGCTTTGGCCACATATCCGTGTCCCACAACAGCCTCCTTTGAAGCAAGAATGGGGCCGCGAGGGGGGCCCACAGAAACCCACAAGTGCCCACTGTTCCTGGGGAGAGCCCCAAATGGGGTCCACGGTCAGCCTGGGCTGCCCACATCTCAGCAAGGCGTGGCTGGCGAGGGCCACTTCTGTGGGAGCCAGGAGCCCAACAGATGGGGTTTCAAAGAAGCTAGTCTGGGGGAAAGCTAAGATCCTAAATGTCCTTTTTTCCAAAGTCATGGAATTTCCCTGCAGCAGCCATGGCCGCTGCTTACCCTCGAGGGACCTCTCTTGGTACAAGAGAAGAATGCCATTTCCCTGGACTTGGAGGCTGGCATGGAACTTGAGGAGGGGCTGGACCAGGACGTGGGGCAGAGCTGTGAATTCAGGACTGGCGGGTGAATTCCGGAGTGCGACCCATGCTGGGTTAAGTCACTGAGTGGGACAGGCCTGGGATTGGCCGAGATCTACTTGGGACCCAGCCTGGGCTGTGGTGGAGGCCCGAGGGGACTTTGGTGTGGTTTGAAATAATTTTTTTTTTTAATTTTCAATGATGAATTGTGAAAATGTAGACAAAGTAAAGGACACTGAGAACTGGTGCTTGATGGCTGCTGTCCAGATACTGCCCTATGCTCTTCAACACACTGTGGGGTGTTGGGGCCACTAGAATCCCATTTTACAGGTGAGGCACAGAGAGGCCAAGACATTTGAGAGAGGTCACACAGCAAGCCGATAGCAGGGCAGGGATATAAATCCAGACCTAATTTAGTTAACCCAAACCCATCAACACAACCATGTGTTGTATTTTTCTTTTTAATTGAATTTTATCATTTTAGACTTTTTTTGTGGAAAAATATACCTAACATGAAATTCGCCATTTTACTGTACAATTGAGTGGCATTAAGTACATTCACGAAGTGTTGTGCAACCATCACCATTATTTACTTCCAAAATTTTTCATCTCCCAAAATAGAATCCCAGTGCCAATTAAGCAATAACTCCCATCTCCCCCTCCCTTAACCCCTAGTTAATCTCTAATATCTGCTTTCTGTCTCTGTGGATTTGCTTGTTGTGGACCTTTCATAGAAAAAGAATCATGCAACATGCGGCATTTAGGGTCTGGCTTCTTTTACTCAGCATAATATTTTCAAGGTCTATCCGTGTTGGGACTTCTCTGGCAGTCCATTGGTTAAGACCCCATGCTTCCACTACAGGGACCGTGTGTTTGATCCCTGGTCAGGGAACTAAGATCCCACATGCTGTGCAGTGCAGCCAAAAAAAAAAAAAAAAAACCTTTATCCGTGTTGTAGCATGAATCAGTGCTTCATTCCTTTATATGGCTGAGTAATATTCCCTTGATTGGATGGACCACATTTTGTTTATCTACTCACCCACTAATGGACATTTGGGTTATTTCTGCCTTTTGGGTATTGTAAATAGGGCTGCTATGAACATACCCATACAAGTATCTGTGAATCCCAACTTCGAGTTCTTTTCTTATGTTTTTTTTTTCTTACAACGCACACACACACATTTTTCTTATAATACTGTCATTGTCATTGCTTTTTAAAACAGCAGTATTCAGTTATAATTGACATACCAAAACCTGCACATTTTTAATGTGTACAATTTGATGCATTTGATATATGTCTACACCTGTGAAACTGTCACCACATCAAGATAGTGAACATAACCATCACCCTAAATGTTTCCTCCCACCCCTCCCCTTGGAACCTCTGACCTGTTTTCTGTCAGTTTACATTAGTTTGCACTTTCTAGAATGGCATATAAAAGGAATCGTGCAGTATGTAGCCTTTTGCGTCTGGATTCTTTCACTCAGCATAATGGGCTGGAGGTGCATCCCTGTTGCTGGAGTGTCAACAGTTCACACCTTTTTATTGCTGAGAAGTATTCCACTGTGTGTTCATCCATTCCCTTGATGGTGGACATTTGGGTTATTTCCAGTTTGGGACGATTACTAATAAATAAAGCTGCTGGGAGCATTCACGTACCAGGTCTTCTATGAACACCTGCTTTCATTTCTCTAGGCTAAATACTGAGGAGGGGAAAGGCTGACTTATGTTAACTTTTGAAGAAACCGCCAAACTGCCTTTCCAAGTGGCTGCAGCAGTTTGCATTTCCAGCGGCCTGGACAGGAGTTTCAGTTCCTCCCCATCCTTGTCAACACTTGCTGGTGTCAATCTTCTTCACGTTAGTCATCTGGGGGTGGGGATCATGGCGCACACTGTGTTCTGAGTTGTGAGATTCCAGGTGGTTTTATATTCTTTCTACTTTTCTGTTTTCTCTGATTTTTTCTTTTCCAGCATCAAGAATGTGTTACTTTTACAGTCAGGGATCCTCCACCCCATACACACAAACATTGTGTTTTTTCCCCGAATAGGAGAAACAAACAAGAATTAAATACCAGTTAAACAGCTGCTTAGTTTTGCTCAAAAGTTGTATTAAAGGTACAGGGTTTCCTTAATGAGGTGATGAAAATGTTCTGGAACTAGAGCTGATGTTCACACAGCATTGTGAGTGTACTAAATGTCACTTTAGAATAGCCAAAGTGGTGAATTTTACGTTGTGTGAATTGCATTATAAAATTAGAATAACCTGAGTACCTCAATGAGATACCACTTTGCATCCAGCTGGTTGGCAAAAATTACCCAGTGAGTTGATACCCAGCATGGTGGGAATGGGGCTCCTGGGGAACTCATAGAAAGCTGGGGGGCAGGCGTGTTGTGGTGGCCACGCTGTTTCTTCCTCCTCAAGTGGAATAGTCACATGCCTTGCAACATGCTCGAGAGAAATTGCTAGACGTGTTGGAGGTGTCCACACCTGGAATCTGCCTAAATGCTGAATGGAGGTGGTGGAATATTATACAGCCGTCAAAAAGTATGCCCAGCGGGATGAGTAACAATATGGTCACAGCTCAGAAATAGAATCACCATGCGAAAAAGAGTAAGTGACCCCAAGATCACAGGAAGCTTGATGCCCTTTTATACAGTTAAAAGCAATCCAAATAAAAATGTATATGTATTTTTAATAATTAATAGAGGTATGAAAAATATAGTACAAGGATTGGATGGGGGTGTTCGAGATGAGAGTCATCTGGTGGGGGTGTTAGTGTCCTGGGGCTGCTGTAACAAGCTACCACAGACTGGGTGGCTTAAAACAACAGGAATTTATTCTCTCACAGTTCCGGAGGCCAGAAGTCCAGGATCAAGGTGTTGGCAGGGCCGTGCTCCCTCCGGAGGCTCTAAGGGAAGATCTTTCTTTGCCTCTTCCAGCTTCTGAGAGCTCCAGGCATTTCTTAGCCTGTCGTTGCAGCACTCCAGCTTCTGCCTCTGTCATCACATGGCTTTCTCCTCTATGTTTCTGCTTTTCCGTCTCTCATAAGGACACTTGTCCTTGGATTTTGGGCTCACTCTAAATCCATGGTGATGTCATCTTGAGATCTTTCATTTAATTACATCTGCAAGGACCCTTTTTTCCAAATGAGATCACATTCATAGGTTCTAGAGGTTAAGACTTGGACATATCTTTTGGAGGGACACCATTCAACCTGCTAGAGGAGGCAAATATTAATGACTGGTAGGTTTTTATTTTATTTTATTTGTAATTTTTTTTAAAAAGCTTTTTTTTGGCAACACTGTGCGGCTTGTGGGATCTTAGTTCCCCGACCAGAAATTGAACCTGGCCCTGGCAGTGAAAGCACAGAGTCCTAACCACTGGACTGCCAGGGAATTCCCCATTTGTAGGTTTTTAAAAATGACTACTAACCAAGTAAACAAAAAGTGGCCATGGACCCGCCAGTGATGAGAATGTGGCTAGACCAACCATTATTTTATTTTTCATCCTCTCCATATGACATCCTAAAGAAGCGCTCTGGGTTAGTATGTGTTTTTTTGAAATTTTATTTTATATTAGAGTATAGTTGATTTACAATGTTTTGTTAGTTTCAGGTATACAGCAAAGTGATCCATTTATACATATACATATATCCATTATTTTTCAGATTCTTTTCCCATATAGGTTATTACAGAATATTGAGTGGAGTTCCTGGGGTAGTGTTAAGATGCAAATGCCCGGGCGTGCCCAAGATCTTCTCAGGCTAAGTGTCTGGCAGGGGTGGGGGTGTGGGGGGGGATCCTTGGAGATTGATCTGTGGTGCCTGCATCCATAGGGGGTAGCCCAGGCCCCTTTGAAGAGCCTCTTTGTCTCTTCTGGGACAGATTCTCCTGGACGATTTTTAAAGAGAATCCAGGTGAATCCCCTCTGCCCACGACCTCCCATGCTTGCTTCACCTGTTCTGAGCCTCAGTTTCCACTCCTAGAAAATGGGCAGATCCCACCTACTCTCAGAGTTGCTGGGGTGCTGGTTGCCAAGCGATGCTATCCCTGTATTTGTTTCACACCAGGGTTTCTCAACCTCAGCACCATAGACATTTTGGATAAGATTTCATTTTTCGTGGTGGGCTGTCCCGAGCGTTGTAGGATGTTTAGCAGCACCCCTGGCCTCTACCCACTAGATGCCAGTATAGAGTTGCCAGATTCAGCAAATACAAATGCAGGATACCCAGGTAAATTTGAATTTCAGATAAACATAGAAAAATTTTTTAGCCTAAGTTTGTCCCATGGCACACACTTATACTAAAAAGGCATTTGACAAGGGTGCCAAGACAATTCAATGGGAAATGAACAGTCTTTTCAACAAGTGGTGTTGGGACAATTGTATATCTACATGTGAAAGAATAAAGTTGGACCTCTATCATATATAGGAATAAATATCTGTGACCTTAGGATAAGCAACAGTTACTTAGCTATGATGGAAAAAGCACAAAAGCAACAAAAGGAAAAATAGATAATTTCTATTTCATCATAATTTAAAACTTTTGTGCCACAAATGATACCATCAAGAAAATGAAAAAGACAACCCACAGAATGGGAGAAAACACGCGCAAATCATATACCTGACAAAGGACTTGTATCCAGTATCCAAAAAGAACTCTTACACCTCAATAGTAAAAATATAAATGACAATTTACAAAGGGCAAAGGACTTGAATAGACATTTCTCCCCCCAAAAAACAACCTTGAGAAAGAAGAGCAAAATTTGAAAACCAGACTTCCTGATTTTGAAAATTACTCCAAAGCCATAGTAATCATGACAGCATGGTACTAGCATAAGGATAAACAAATATATCAATAAGATAGAACTGGGAATCCAGAAATAAATCCTTACATTCATGATCAATTGATTTTTAACAAGGATGCTTTCTTAGTCTGTTTGGGCTGCTATAACAAAATACCACCGACTGGATGGCTTAAACAGACATTTATTTCTCACAGTTCTGAGGCTATAAGTCCAAAATCAAGATGCTAGCCAATTCAGTTCCTGGTGAGAGCTCTCTTCCTGGCTTGTAGAGGGCCACCTGCTTGCTGTGTCCTCACCTGGCAGAGAGAGAGAGAGAGAGAGAGGGAGGGAGGGAGAGATCTGGTGTCTCTTCTTATAAGGGTACTAATCCCCATTATTAAGGTCCTACCCTCATGACCTCATCAAGTCCTAATTACCTCCCAAAGACCCTACTTCCTAATACCATCACATTGGAGGTTAGTGCTTCAGTATACGAATTTATGGGGGACACAAACGTTCAGTTTATAACAGGTGCCAAGACCATACAATGGGGAAGGAATAATCTCTTTGGCAAAAGGTACTAGAAAAACTGGATATCCACATACAAAAAAATGAAGTTGGACCCCTACCTCACACCATACACAAAATTAACTCAAAATGGATCAAAGACCTAAATGTAAGAGCTAAAATCATACTACTCTTAGAAGAAAACATAAGCGGTTAATCTCCATGACCTCGGATTAACAATGGTTTCTTGAAAATGACACCCAAAGCACAAGCAACAAAAGAAACAAGTAGATCAACGTGCCTTCTTTTTTGAGGAGCCCTTGGCCTCTGTATGCTCAAAGCACATGAAGGTGTTGATGGATCTTGAGTTCGCAGGAGAAACATGCCAGAGATGACTGAGAATGGAAGATTTTGAAAAAGTGTGACGATCCTTTTCGTCATCCCTTCAACCTATAAACATGGGTAATAGGACTCCTCCATGTTCTCCCCAAGCAGTAATACGGGCTTGTGACTTGGCCACTGAAACATTTACTGAGCACCTACTGTGTGCTAAGCCTTGTGTTCGGCCCTGGGCATACAGCAGTGAATGAGACTGACACAGTTCCTGCCTTCAGAGAACTGATTTCTGCCCCAACTTGGGTTGGGTTCTCTAGAAGCTGAGCCTGAGATGGAGATTCAAGGTTGTATGAGTTTGGGGGAAACTTGTGAGGGAGTGAAGGATGCAGGACAATTTAGGGAAGGAGCAGGCAAGGAAGTGGGCTCAACTGGTGCCAAGCCTCCACTGATCTAGGGGGGACCCTGGAGTGTGACAAGCACCAAGTTGGTCCTATTTTGATGCAAGGGGTCTGGCCTCTGGTTCCCCATGCCAGTTGGTCCTTGATGTGGGCTTCCCTAGGGGATGTGTGTTTTGGGGGGCATAACCTCCCTGGTGAGGCAGTTTGGGTGAGGGCAATTCACAATGGGTGGCTGTGAGCTGTTAGCAGACAATATTTACAGCAGTTGGGGTAGGGGTGCGCCAGCCAGTAAAGGAGATCTGGGTGGGACACCTGCAGCATCCTCTCCAAAAAAATAATGTACATTCGACAAAGAATCACACCGACAATAATTTAATCAAAATTATGATCAATGTGTTACCAAACCAAACTTGGGTCCACTTGCCCACTCGTAGTAAAGCCAATCTACTGACACCAGGTTGTGGTGAAGGAAAGTGCAGCGTTTATTGCAGGGCACCAAGCAAGGAGTACAGGCAGCTAGAGGCTCTCCCTCAAAAGGCTCTCCCTCAAAAGGGTGTCCCTCAAAAGACTCTCCCTGATGGTTTTCAGGGAAAGGTTTTTAAAGACAGTGAGGGAGGGGGGTTGTGGGGTGTGTGATCAGCTCATGGACATTCTTCTGATCGGCTGGTGGTGAGGTAATTGGGAGTCAACAGCATCAACCTTCTGGTTCCAGCTGATCTAGGGGTCTATGTGCTTGTGGGCAGCATGCAGTCAACTTCTACCTGGTAAGAGTTTCAGTATCTGCAAAATAACTCAAAGGACATGGCTCAGAATATTATCTACAGCCCTTGAGAAGGAACTAAAAGTCCTTGACTTTGTTTAATGACTAAACTGAAATTATTTTGTCTTGCTTGACTGTTTTACTTTCTAGCTGAATTTTCCCACTTCTCTGATTAAATTTATTCTTTGGAAATTGGGAAAGGCCTAGGAGGCTAAAGTTTTTTCTTCAGACAAGAGGCAGGCAGAAGACATGGGAGGTGGGGTCTGTCCTGGGATGGCCCCACAGGGTCCTGTTCAGTTACAAATGCTGGCTGTGAAAAGGGCTCCATCAGAGGAAGTGAAAGGAAAATGTTGGGGTGACAGGGAAAGGAGGGATAAGGCATGGGTCTGGAATTCTGGCTACCATGTCTCCAGCATTGCTAGAGAACTAAAGTGCAATGGAAGGGCTTGGGGCTCAGTTGCTCCAGACCACATTCTAGGGCTGGCTTCCCTCCTGAGGCACCTCAGCCAGGATATCACCCAGTCCATGACAGCTGAGGCTGTCCTGCCCTTAGGGGTGTGACAACCCAATCTGAGGTGGGACAAGTCATTTGTTACTAGTGATGGACACCTAAGTTGTTTGGAATCTTTTGCTTTTACCAACTAACCTGCAATTAAATATCTTGTATGTCTGTATCAGTTATCCGTTGCTGTGTAACAAGTTATACCCAAAGTTAGTAGTTTAAAAAGATAAACCTTGTTATCTCATAGTTTCCGTAGGTCAGGAATTTGGGAGTGGCTTGCCCTGGTGGATCTGGCTCAGAGTCTCTTAGGAGCTTGTGGTCAAGATATTGGCTAGAGCTGGAGCCAGAGGAAACTCTCCTGGGGCTGTAGGATCCATTGCCACAGATGGGTGTCAGCAGGTGCTGGCTGATGGTGAGAGGTCTTAGTTCTTCTCCCTGGAGGCTTCTCCACAGCAATGCTTGAGTGTCCTCATGATGTGGTAGCTTGAGTGAGTGACCATGAGAGGGCAAGGCGGAAACCTCAATTCCTCCAATATCATGCAGTTTCTTCTGTCACCTTCTGTTTTGCCTTCTATTCATTAGCTGCAAGTCACTAAGTCCAGTTACACTCAAAGGGAGGGCAATTGAAAAAAGTGTCAAAGGATTTGAGGACATATTTTAAACTTTCAAAATTTTGATGAGGGAGCGACTTTTAAATTGAGATAAAATCCCATAACATAAAATTCATAATTTTAAAGTAGACAATTCAGGAATTCCCTCACGGTCCAGTGGTTAGGACTCCACGGTTTCACTGCCAAGGGTGCAAGTTCAATCCCTGGTCAGGGAACTAAGATCCCACAAGCCGAGTGGCGCCGCCAAAGAAAAAAAAAGTAGACAATTCATTGATTTTTTAGTATATTCACAATGTTATCACCATTATCTCATTCCAGAACATTTCCATCATCCCCCAAAGAAACCCCATACCTGTTGCAATTCCCCCTTCCCCATATCCTGTCAAGCACCATTCCACGTCCTATCTTTATGAATTTGCCTACTCTCAGTACCTCGTAGGAATGGAATCATACAGTATTTGTCCTTCTTGGCCTGGCTCATTTCAACGTAATTTCATCTAAAAAATACCTAGAGATCTAGAATAATATTTAACCAAATATCTGGATACCATGGCCTAGTGAAGTTGACACCCAAAATTAACCATCATAAGTCCACCCCTTGTCAACTTGGCAATCATACGCATCTCCTTAAACCATACTTAATTTTCAAATAAAGTGTCATGCAGTTACTTATTGTGTTAGGCAAAATTATAACCAGGTCATAATTTTGCCTAACACAATACAACTTTCCTGTATACAATGAAAATGCACTAACCCTTTCTCTAGAGGAGAATGCAAAGTCCCTGGGCGATGTTTACTTTTGTTCTTGATAACCTTTAAGTTAAATACTACAATGTAAAGCTAACAATACTTAAATACTGTACTATAAAGTCAATATGTCTCACGTTCCATGATAAGAGGATAAGAGAAGGAAGAATGTATAGATATTACACACACATACATAACAAAAAAAAGAAGAAATACTCATGACAATTTCAGTCCACACTTCTGTAACTGGTCATGTGGTCATAGCTGGTATTAACTACTTTCTTCTACTACCTGTTCCATATTCCCTTTGCCTTCAGCAAGCACCTGAGTGGTCATCGTCCTTTACCTCATAGGGTGACCCAAAACTTCATTCCTGAAGGGTCTGGGCCATTAGCAGTCCGAACTGAACTGAGTTGTTGTAGTTTTCCATTGACCTTCATCACAGGACCATGGTAATACTAAGATATGCCTTCAGGGATCTCCTGTGGTCCAGACATGCTCTTCCTTACCTCCATTGTGGAGTAGAAGGCTAATTTCCCCCTTGGACGTCACGATCCATCACCTCAGCCAGCACGGTAACCCCCTTCCTTGCCTGTTGATTCAGAGGCATGAGGAACCCAAAGTGGCCAGGTGGCTGTCTTAACTTCCAGTTCAATGAAATCATTGTTGTTTCTCCTGGTCTAATCATTCCTCCCCTTGAAATGAAGACCTCTAGGCCAGTAGAGCATAAGGTCACGGGGACAGGAAGCAAAAGTTTTGCTAAGGGGTCGCTAGTGGTAATAGTGAAAGGTGCCACTCCCACATCCACACCTTGATTCCTGGATCCGTGAATCCTGGCTATCAGATTCAGACCACATGCAGCCTCCTGGAGAGGCTGCCTCAGCCCTGCAAGGCACTGCCATCTTGCTGGCGCTGTAACTGAGTCTTCAAATGGCCATTCTATTGCTCTATCAAACTAGCTGCTTCAGGATGATGGGGAACATGGTAAGACCAGTGAATTCATCACCGCACTTCATTTGCTGTGCAGTGAGTTTCTTGATCAAAAGAATGCTGTGTGGAGCACCATGATGGCGGACAAGGCATTCTGTAAGCCCACAGATGGTAGTTTTGGTAGAAGCATTACATGCAGAGAAGGCACATCCAGAGTAAGTGTCTATTCCAGTAAACAAAATGCTGCTTCTTCCATGATGGAAGTGGTCCAAAGTGATCAACCTGCCATTGGGTAGCTGGCCAGGGAATGGTGCCGTACTGGGGGCTCAGTGTTGGTCTCTGTTGTCGGCAGATTGGGCACTCGGCAGTGGCCATAGCTGGACTGGCCTTAGTGAATGGAAGTCCAGGTGGCTGAGCCCATGCATAACTTCCATTCCTGCCACCATGGCCACTTGTTCATGCATGGTCCATTGGGTGGTGACAGGAGTGGCCGGGGAAAGAAGCTGACTGGTGTTCACAGAATGGGTCATCTTGTCCATTCGATTATTAAAATACTCCTCTGTTGAGTTCACCCTTTGGTGAGCATTCACATGGGACACAAATATCTTCACATTCCTCCCCCTGCCATTCAAGGACGTCTATCTACATAGTCTTCCCCAGACTTTCTTGTTCCCAATTTTCCAATCATGTTCTTTCCAAGTCCCTGACCATCCAAACAAACCACTGGCTGCAGCCTATGAATCGGTGCATAATCATACATTTGGCCATTTCTCCCTCCAAGCAAAATGAACAGCTAAGTGCACTGGTTGAAATTCTGCCCACTGGGAGGACTTCCCTTCATGGCTGTCCTTCAGGGCTGTCACAGAGGGGCTGTAGTTTTACAGCTGCCCACTTTTGGTGGTGCCTGCATTTTGGTGGTGCCTGCACCATCTGTAATCCAGGCCCAAGATTTCTCTTCCTCTGTCAACTGATCATAGGAAACTCTGCATAAGGCCATAGGTGCAGGCTGGGAGAGAGAAGGCAGTGTAACCGAAGTGGGGACCATGGGCATTTGGCCCATTTTTTCAGGTAACTTACTTCTGCCTTCAGGGTCTGTTTGGGCCTGATATATATATATATTTTAAATTAATTAATTGATTAATTTTTGGCTGCATTGGGTTTTCGTTGCTGCGCATGGGCTTTCTCTAGTTGCGGTGAGTGGGGGCTACTCTTCGTTCCGGTGTGCGGGTTTCTCATTGTGGTGGCTTCTCTTGTTGCAGAGCTCTAGGTGCGTGGGCTTCAGTAGTTGTGGCTTGCAGGCTCAGTAGCTGTGGCGCACGGGCTTAGTTGCTCCATGCATGTGGGATCTTCCCGGACCAGGGCTTGAACCCGTGTCCCCTGCATTGTCAGCCGAATTCTTAACCACTGCGTCACCAGGGAAGCCCAGGCTTGATCTTATATACATACTCCTTCCATTTGATGATGGGCTGCTGTGCACATCCCGTTTTATGGGATGATGGATCAGACAGTGCTCAGTTCATGATGGCAGCTCAGATCCCATAGTAACTTGGTGGCTCATGGTGACGGGTTCAGTCTCTACTAAGGCCCGGTAGCAGGCATAAAGCTGTTTCCCAAAAGGAAAGTATTTACCTGCAGAGGATGGCAGGGCTTTGCTCCAAAATCCTAAGGGCTTGTGCTGCATTTCACCTACATGGGCTGCCAAAGGCTCCAAAGAGCATCGCTATCTGCCACTGGCACCATTGGATCTGCTGGGTCTTACAGTCCAAGTGGCAGAACAGTTTGCACAGCAGCCTGGACCTGTTGCAGAGCCTTCTCTTGTTCTGGGTCTCACTCAACACCAGCAGTTTTTCAGGTCACTTGGTAAGTGGGCCAGAGTAACACACCCAAATGAGGAACATGTTGCCTCCACAATCCAAAGAGGCCCACTAGGCTTTGTGTCCCTTTCTTGGTGACAGATGGGGCCAGATGCAACAACTTAGCCACCTCAGAAGGGATACCTCGACACTCCCCACACCTCTGGACCCCTAAAAATTACACTGAGCTAGAAGGCCCCTGAATTTTTGTTGGATTTATTTCCTACCCTCTGACATGCAAATATCTTACCAATAAGTCCAGAATGGTTGCTACTTCTTGTTCACTGGGTCCAATCAGCATAATGTCATCATTATAATGGACCAGTGTGACATCTTGTGAAAGGGAAAGGTGATCAAGATTCCTGCGAACTAAATTATGACATAGGGCTGGAGAGTTGATGTACCCCTGAGGTAGGCCAGTGAAGGTGTATTGCTGGCCTCTTCAGCTGAAAGCAAACTACTTCTGGTATTGGACAAGGATGGAGAAAAAGGCATTTTCCACCTATATAGCTGCATACCAGGTACCGAGAATGTGTTTATTTGCTCAAGGAATGAAACCACATCTGGCAGCGCAGCTGCAACTGGAGTCAACCACCTGCTTAAGCTTGTGATAACCCAGTGTCATTCTCCAAGCTCCATCTGTCCTCAGTACAGGCCAAATAGCAGAGTTGAATGGGGATGTGCATTCAATCGCATCTTTCAAGTCCTTGATGTTGGCACTAATCTCTTCCATCCCTCCAGGAACGCAGTATTATTTTTGGTTTACCACTTTCTTAGATAGAGACAGTTCTAGTGGCTTTCACTTGACCTTTCCCACCATAATAGCCCTCACTCCATAGGTCAGGGAACGAATGTGAGGACTCTGCCAGCTGTTAAGTGTATCTATTCCAATTATGTATTCCAGAACTGGGGAAATACCACAGGATGGGTTCAGGGATCCACTGGACCCATTGTGAAATGGACCAGCTAAAACTCCATTGATAACTTGACTTCCATAAGCCCCTATTCTTTTTTTTTTAAGTTTTAAGTTATTATTTTTTTTATATTTAGTTATTTATTTATTTTTTGGCTGCGTCGGGTCTAAGTTGTGGCATGCAGGATCTTTCGTTGAGGCACTCTGGGCTTCTCTCTAGTTGTGGCTTGCATGCGTGCTCAATAGTTGTGGTGCGTGGGCTTAGTTGCCCTGCGGCATGTGGGATCTTAGTTCCCTGACCAGGGATGGAACCCACGTCCCCTGCATCGGAAGGTAGATTCTTAACCACTGGACCACCAGGGAAGTCCCCATAAGCCCCTATTCTGATTGATGGACCACAGTGATGTTTTGGGTCTCCCAGAATTAGTGTTGGTTCAGAGCCAGTGTCCAGTAATTCCTGAAAGGCCTAATTATTTCCTTTTCCCCAGTGCACAGTCACCCTGGTAAAAGGCCATAGGTTTCATTGGAGAAGACTGGGAGAAATGTTAACATACAAATTTTTGGTAGTGTACCAGGGTCCTTCCTCAAGGGCACTCAGCCTCATCTTCATTAAAGATGTTCTGGGTTTGTGAACTGGATCAAGTCTGAGGATTGACTGAGGGGCCGCGACTCTCTATTTTTATGATTCAAGTTAGACTTTTGTTCACTTGACCTAGAACTTTTCTGCTTAAACAGATCAAATAAGAACTTAGTAGGCGTCCCATCTATTTCACTTCTAGGAACACCATGATCAGCTAGCCAATGCCATAGGTCTCTGTGAGTCAGACTATTCTGATTGCTGCTTTTTTTTTTTTTTCCTGATTGCTGCTTTGACTCTGATGTCCATTATGGTAATGACACCCACCTTGCCTTTGGTGTTTGAGTGCCACCACTTGGCTTGTGCCAACCCGGGATTCAATTACTCTCATTGCATTTAGGTTTCTCAATTCAGTGGCAGCAGTTACTGCTATAAGTTCTGAGCTACAGAGAAGAGAGATCATAGAGCTCCTCCAGGATGCTGGGGTTCCCCTCACAAATTTATTTCTCACAATCATGGTGAAAGTTGTATCCTTGGGACCTCCCAGGATGGGTGAGTAGGTCTTAAATGACAAATCCACTCTACATTTTCATCTCCCTAGGCCTTAGACTCCTTTCCTCAAGAGTAAACCATAGTTACTGTTGAATTGTTTATTTCTCCTTTCAATTTATCACATTTTGCTTCGTGTATTTTGGGTCTCTACTGTTAGGTGCTTTCATGTGTATAATTGTTATTTCTTCCTGATAGACTGAAACTTTTATCACTATATAATGTTCTTTGTCTCAAGTAACAATTTTTGTCTTAACATCTGAGATTAGTATAGCCAGTCCAGCTCTCTTTTGGTTACTATTTGCATGGAGTGTCTTTTTCTCTCCATTTACTTTCAATTTTGTCTTGAATCTAAAGTGAGTCTTTTGTAGACAGCATAGTTGAACCATGATTTAAAAAAAAAAAATCAGTTCTGACAATCTCTGTCTTTTAAGTGGAGAGTTTAATCCATTTACCTTTAGTGTAATTACACATAAAGACTTATTTCTGCCATTTGCTATTTGCTTTCTATACGTCATGTCTTTTTTTCTTTTCAATTCCTCCATTACCGACTTCTTTTGTGTTAAATAGATATGTTTTAGCATATCATCAAATACACAAACGTTTTGCAAATGTGAGTGTATGTAGGACATAAGAGGAGATCCTTAGAAGTGGAATTGCTAGGTCAAATGCAGGGCAGGGCATGCATTTAAAACTCTGATAAGGGGGACTTCCCTGGTGGCGCAGTGGTTAAGAATCTGCCTGCCAATGCAGGGGACATGGGTTCGAGCCCTGCTCTGGGAAGATCTCACATGACACGGAGCAACTAAGCCCGTGCACCACAGCTACTGAGCCTGAGCTCTAGACCCCGAGAGCCACAACTACTGAGCCAGAGTGCCACAACTACTGAAGCCCGTGCGCCTAGAGCCTGTGCTCCGCAACAAGAGAAGCCACTGCAATGAGAAGCCCGTGCACTGCAACCAAGAGTAGCCCCCGCTCACTGCAGCAAGAGAAAGCCCGTGCACAGCAACGAAGACCCAACACAGCCAAAAATAAATAAATAAAATTAATTAATAAAAATAAATAAATAAATAAAACTGATAAGTTTTACCACATTGGTCTTAAATGCTTCTACCAATTCAACTGGATATTTTCCATAGAGGACTTCGCATTTTATTGAAAGCATCTGTTGGCTTGTTGGGATTCTCCCTTAAACTGTCTCCCTGGAGAGGGGGACCTAATTATTCATTTTTTATATTCCCACATTTTAGTGCACAGGAAGCCAAAAAAGATGTGAAGAAGGAAAAAGGAAACTCTTATCATGTCGTGACAGGAATATTGGAAAATGAGGAACCATGCAGCATCAGGAACTTTTAGTATAGCCATGCAAACCAGGAGTCCTGTGAGCTGACTTCAAGTATTTAGTCCCAGAATCCTGGGAAGTGGCAGGTTCTCGAAGACACTTTACAAAAAAGGAAACTGAGACTAGGAGTTAGGAGATTAATGCTCATAAACTAGTAACTGAACTTTTACTGAGCACCTCCTGTGTGTTGGCATTATTCTCCCCATGGGGAAGACCATGATCACATGGTCAGCCCGTCCACATGGAACTTTCCTTTATAAATACTTCTTAAGGGAGTAAATAGTAGCTCATTTATTCCTCATTCCATCTTAATGGCTATTATTTCCCTTTCCCAGATGAGGAAACCCTAGGCTCAGAGAGGTGAAATCACTTGTACAAAGCCACACAGCCAGTAGGTGGTCAGGTCTGGATGTCAACTGAGAGCAAGTACTCCCAATCGCTTTGTTATATACTGCCTCTGAATAATATTATTGTCCAGAGCAGCAGCAATCACTATTTCCGCGTGCTAGGCTCTGTGGTAAGGACTGTCCCCATTCATTTATTCAACCAATGCACACTAAGCAGCTACTTTGTGCCAGGCGCCCCCATTTTAAAGATGGGTTAACAGGCCCAGGGAGCTTCTTCGAGAGATGGGGACGCACCGCACCGTCCTCGCCAAGCCTCCCCAGCTGGGTGTTCCACCTATGTAAGGCATTCAGTTGGCGCTCAGTTAACCCAAGACACTGTCGCCACCTCTAACGACACAGACGACCACGTCCGCAACCAACCGCTGCCCCAGCGCCACACAGCAGCGGTTGGGGCGGGACCACGTACTGGAGCGTCTGCCGAGACGGCGGTTGGAAGCCCCGCCCCCCACGCGTGCACGCTGCGCGTCCCGTCGGCCCGCTAGGCTCCGGGAGTCCGGGCGCGGTTGGAGGCGTCCTCAAGGAGTGCGCGCGCCTGCGCCGGCGTCGGGCTCGCGCACGCGCACCTGCGCCGGCGTCGGGCTCGCGCACGCGCACGACGGCGACGGCAGCGGTGGCGGCGGTTCCTGCCGAGGGCTGCGAGGGCGGGCGGCTCCGAAGGAAGCGGCGAAGCTGAGAGGCTCGGCGGCAGCGGCGGCGGTTTGGCGCGCGTGACTCTCGACCCTGCTCGCTCTGCGGCGGGCGTTTTGATCCGGTCCACGGGCAGGGGCGCAGCGGCGGCGGCGGCAGCCCGAGGCCTGCGGCCTAGGCCTCAGCGCGGCGGCGGGCTCGAGTGCGGTGCGGAGCCGACCTGAGAGCTCTACGCGGCGGCACCATGAGCGTGGAGGCGTACGGGCCCAGCTCGCAGACGCTCACCTTCCTGGACACCGAGGAGGCCGAGCTGCTCGGCGCCGACACCCAGGGCTCCGAGTTCGAGTTTACCGACTTCACTCTCCCCAGCCAGACGCAGACGCCCCCCGGCGGCCCCGGAGGTGGCGGCGCTGGGGCCCCGGTCTGCGCGGGCCCGGGCGCGGCGGCCGGACAGCTCGACGCGCAGGTGAGCGGCACATGGCGACGCCGGAAGCCGGGGCCGGGCCTCGGCGGTCGGGGACCTGCCCCGGTTTCCCCTCCAGCCGGGCCCGGGCTGATCTGCTCGGGTCCCACAGTCCGGCCGGGTCCGGAGTAACCTGGCCGGGGATCTCCCGCTCAGGACGTGCCCGGAGTAACCTGCCCCAGTTTCCGCTCTCCAGCCAGACCCGGGTAGATCTCCTTCAAGTTCCGCTCTGGTTGCGTGCGAGTGATCTCAGGACTTAGCTCAGGCCGGGTCTTAGGTGATCTGTCCCAAGTCCTCTTCCGGGCCTGTCCGAGGTGAGCGGCCCTAGGTCCGTCTCTGGCCAGGTCGGGGGCGACTTGTCCCCGAGTTCTCCTCCTGCTGGGTCAGTGCCCTGCTCAAACCAGCTCCGGGGTGATCTGCTCCGGTTCCCCCTCTGGCTGATGCGACCGCCCTGCCCCACTCCCTTACCTGTGGTCGCAGCCATCAGGGCACCCCCGCCCCCATTCATGCCCACTGTGCGGCGGGTTCAAATTTCACCGGGCCCTGGGATGCTGGCGAGAGGAGGGTCGAGGCTTCCCCAGCAGAAACGGAATTTTTGCATCCAATCGAGAACCCCACACTCGCTGGCTTTTAAGATTATTCATGAAGCAGTTTGCGTTTTGTTTTTCCTTCTTGCATTGCCTGTTGCTGAAATCGACCTGTTACGTAACTCCACAGCCCTGCCTTGGAAAAGTTGGTTTTGAGTTTGTTCCTCCAATGGGGCAGTGGTAGTGGGTTTCATATAAATGGTTCTGCCACGTCAGAAAGTTTTGTTCTTAATGATGTGAACATTTAGGGAAGGCTGCTCAGTTATTATAAATTTGGGTTTGTGTTACGAGAGTGTGTTGGGCATACACTTCCTGGACCTGGGTCCCTGCCCCCGGGGTGGGAGAAGGGGCTCGCAGTGGCCTTGGGCTGGGCTCCCCAGGAATGTAGCCATCTTCCTGTGGATCTCAGATTCCATTCCTGTGCCTGGCACCTCCCTCAGGTTTATTTTCCTGAATTCTCAGCCAGGGAGGAGCTATAGGGTTCACCTTGTCATAGGTGTCCCTTAGCAAGAGGATCCACTGCCAGGGTGCAGGGAGCTAACCCATCCTCAGCCAGAGTGAGCTCAAACCCTGTCCTGGAGGAGGGGGCTTACATTCTAGTTGGATGAGTCATTCCCGTGGGTAGACCACCCACTTGAACTTTCTTTTAGCCCCTAATAGAAGCAGAAAACATTTGACTCATGCTAACCCCAGATTTCTTAAAAATAGAAGCTTGATGGGTGGGGCATCAGGGAGAACAGGTGTGCACCATATGTATGTTTTTTCGGTTTTGTTTACATATGGTGGGGGAAGGTAGGAGAGAGGGGAGAGTTTGCATGGAGAAATGAATGAGCCGCTGGAGGCTCATGATAACGCCTGTAGTTTCATACTCTGTAGACCTGTTTCCACAGCTGTAAAATGGGGATAACAGCTATATTTTTGTTACTTTTAAACATACGTGAAATCTGGACTCATGTATGAACGGATAGACCGGATAGTGCTGTCTGTAATTTGTGTCCAGCGTGTCCGGAAGGCTGAGGATAAAGATCTCTTGGTTGAGCAGTGTGCCATGACCCGTGGCAGCTCAGGGTTGTGAGAGGTAATCGTTTTATTGCAAATCCTGTTTAAACTGTAGCCTGTAAAACAGCAAGCCTGGGGCAGCTCTGAGTTCTAGTTGGGTTCTTTTTTTTTTTTTTTTTTTTTAATAAATAAATTTATTTACTTATTTATTTTTGGCTGCGTTGGGTCTTCGTTGCTGTGTGCGGGCTTTCTCTAGTTGTGGTGAGTGGGGGCTACTCATTGCGGTGGCTTCTCTTGTATCAGAGCACGGGCCCTAGGCGTATGGGCTCAGTAGTTGTGGCTCACGGGCTCTAGAGCGCAGGCTCAGTAGTTGTGGCGCACAGGCTTAGCTGCTCCGCGGCACGTGGGATCTTCCCGGACCAGGGCTCGAACCCGTGTCGCCTGCACTGGCAGGAGGATTCTTAACCACTGCACCACCAGAGAAGTCCCTGGGCTTCTATTCTGAGTGCCTTTTGATTTTATCTTATAGGATGAGTGGCTGTGGATTGTCAAGTGCTGGGCAACCACTTTTGTTTCACAGCTTTACCGAGGTAGAATTCACATACCATACACTTCACCCATTCAAAGTGTGCAATTCAGTGACTTCAGTACATTCAGAGTTGTGCAGCCACCACCACAGTCGATTTTAGGACATTTTCATCTCCATAAAAAGAAGCCCTGCACCCCTTAGCCTGTCAGTCCTCCCTTCTCTAACCCCAGGCAGCCACTAATCTTTCTATCTCTGGATTTAGGTACTCTGGACATTTCATATAAATAGACATATAGTATGTGGTCTTTTGTTCTTTTACTGAGCATGTTTTCAAGGTTCATCCATGTTGTAGCATGTATCTGCTTCATTCCTTTTTATGACTGAATGATATTCCACAACACAGACAGACCACATTTTATTTATCCACTTACCTGTCGGTGGACATTTGGGTTGCTTTTGTTTTTAGCTGTTATGGAAAATGCTGCTGTGAACGTCTGTGTACAGGTTTCTGTGTGGACGTAAGCCTTCAGTGAAATTGGTGGGTGGTATGGTAACAACTGCCCGTTGCTTTTTTGGGTGCTGCCAGACTGTTTTCCGGTGTGTAGCCACTTTTGATACCAGTCTTGACTGCCAGTTTTGCACAGTTGGTTTTATCTGAAAGTTTGTTGAGGTAACACATGTGTGTCTTGGCCAGGGTGGGAGAATGGCAGGCAGAGGTGACTCCTGCTGAGCTTTGAGTTGGTTCCAATAACACTTGTTTTCTTGTTTATGATTTGAAACTGATATTTATCAAAGCCCTGCCAAGTGTCCTTAAGATAAAGGGACAGTTTTCTTTTGAGTATTTGACCCTTTCCTGGCCCCTTCCCCTACCCCTCAAAAGGCAGGGAAAGGTAATTTTGGAAGTCCTTTGCATAATAGCTGGTATTACAGACCTTCTGGTCTGCCTAGTTGGAATATTTCCCCTTGACTGTTGCTACTATCGTGTTTCCTCCAAACATTGGAATTATGGTGAAAATCTTAAGAGTTGGGAACACTGCCAAACAAAAAAAAGGAAATGAACCATTGATACAGCCAGCAACATGGATGCATCTTAAAATAATTACAGTGAGTGAAAGATGCACTTAAAAAAGAGTATATACTCTTTGATTCTGTTCATATAAAACTCTAGAAAGTGCTAGGTAACCTACAGTGACAGAAGGCAGATCAGTGGTTGTGGGGAGGGGAGGAAAGGACAGAGGGATGGCAAAGGCACGAGGAGACTGAGGGTGATGGATGTGTTTGTTACCTTTATTGATGGATTAACCGGTGTTTACGTACATTGATGTGTGTCAGTTTATAAAATTATAAAGAGCTGCTACCTACTCTTCAAAACCTGCTGCCTTCAGAAGTCAAGGAAGGCTGTTCCAGCATATCCTTGATTGTCCAGGTAAACAGATCATCTTCTGCTTCCTGGCCCTCAGCTTATGATGAGGAGTGAATTCCATATAGTTCCGGGGTTCCTAAAAGTGGTGAATTTAAAATTTGAGTTGGCCTTTTTTTGTTCCGTGAACACTCAGTACGGCTGTGACATAAGTACGCCTTGAGAAAATTGGAGATGAGATGCTGCTAACCTCGCAGGAGCTCTGGCATGTGTTCTACCTGTACTTTTCTCTTAGTGGATTTCTGGCGTTTGGTTCCAAACCCACAAAAGGGAGGGCTTACGTGTCAGTTACTGCTTAATAAGCGAAATAACTTCTAACTCTATTTACCCAATTAATTTCATTACCCAGATTCAGCATGATTGGGGGAAAAGTTAACACTAATACAATTCCAATAGTAACAGCAGAACAAAAGTTCTCTATCAATCTAGCTCCCACAACCAAAAAAGAGAGGCATCTTTCTAATAGCTTTACTGGGCTTCCCTGGTGGTGCAGTGGTTAAGAATCCACCTGCCAATGCAGGGGACACGGGTTCGAGCCCTGGTCCGGGATGATCCCACATGCCGCGAAGCAACTAAGCCCGTGCGCCACAACTACTGAGCCTGCGTGCCTAGAGCCCGTGCTCCGCAACGAGAGAAGCCACCGCAGTGAGAAGCCCATGCACCGCAATGAAGAGTAGCCCCCGGTCACCGCAACTAGAGAAAGCCCGCGCGGAGCAATGAAGACCCAACGCAGCCAAAAAAAATAATAATAATAATAAAATAAATAAATAATAGCTTTACTGAGGTATGGTCATATACCAGAGTCCTCTTGTTTGTTTGTTTTTTATAATTTTTACAATTTCACACACCTTGATCTGGGTCATGGATATAAGCAGGTAAGACATACTTTTTTTTTTTTTTTTTTTTTTTGGCTTTGCCAAGTGGCTTGCAGGATCTTAGTTCCCCGACCAGGGATTGAACCCGGGCCCCTGGCATTGGAAGCGCGGAGTCCTAACCACTAGACCTCCAGGCAGTTCCCGAGTCCTCTTGTTTTTAAGTGTTCAATTCAGTGTTATGTGTTTTTTTTGTTTGTTTTTTTTTAGTAAATTTACTGGGCTGTGTAGCCATTACAACAGTCACTCACTGTTCTGAGTTCTCTTTCATGCCACCTTTCCTTTCCTCCTCTATTTTTGCTCCTTCTAATCTTGGTAGTTTCTTGTTAAAGCTCTAAGGTAGGGAGATTGGGTGACCCCGCGCTTCCTACGCCAGGTCACACACTGGGGAGATGTGGTGCCTCGTGTGCTAGGTAGGTTCTGTGCTGGAGTTCAGAGGTAGGAGCTGAGGCCTGGCCACACTGCTCATGTGAGCCTGGGAGCCCTCGTGTCTGTTCACGTTTTGTTTTGTTCCCTCTGCACAGAGTCTCAGGCTGACCTCCTCAGCCTGGTTCTCGACTCCCGTCCTCTCAGTACTTCTGTTTCCCTGTCTTGCTGTGCTTGGGGAGGGCTGACTCCCACTGGGAGTCAAAGTGAGCTCTTTGCCAACTGTAGCTTCTTTGTTAGAAATGGCAGGTGCTGCCCAGTCTGCAGTTGACCCTGGGGACAGTGAGGGCCCAGAGGAGGGAAAGGGAAAAAAGCCTTTGTGAGTGGTGGTCCTTGAGTTGTTCAGGAAGTGCACCCTGAACAACTTGGGCACAGGGCTTGGCATGGAGGGAAAGGGCTGTTGTCCACGACGAGGGGCTCGGGCTGGATCCTGGAGCCTTGTGTTGCTGCTGAGGGGTGCCATGACCTCCCTTGAGAGGAAGGGCCCTTAGGTGGCGCGGAGACCTGGCAGAGTTTGGCTGAGGCTAGAAGGGGAACTCAGGCAGAGAGCGCTGGGGTCAGATGTGTGCCTTCAGGTGAGCGCATGTGTGAACTACCACAGTACCAGGTGGCCACAGTGGCCACTCCTCCTCGGGCACATGCTTGTCACTGTGCTGAGCACCTGTTGTCCCCGAGTCCTCATAACTCCTCTAGAGCAGGTGTGAGTTCTTGTCTGATGGTTTTCATCAGGGCCCGGGGTCCCCCTGGGCTGAGGCAGGGCTCCCCTTGAATGGAAGGTGTGAGTAGGGGTCAACAGACCTTTGGAGGTGCTGCCCTGAGACCTGGGTGAGAGGCCTTGCAGGAGGGAGAGGCCCCACCAGAGCACTGTGTGCAGGGGCTGGAGGGGCAGATTGTGGGCAGTGGCTCTCAACTGAGGGGCAGTTGTGGTGGTTAGCGTGGTAGGGTGGTCTTTCGGTGGTATAGGACAGTCCAGCTCACAGAGAAGGGCCAAGATGACCATTGTGTTCAGTGGGACCCAGAGCACAGTGTGGCCTGGGAGGTGCAGAGGGGACAGTGAGTCGGACCGGGTCTCCGGTACTCCCTTTTCCAAGTCTTATGGGGCCCCAGTCTTGGGGGGCTTTGAACTCTTCTTGCCGGAAGAGCTTTCCTTGAGGGTAAAATCCTACTTCCTCTGATAAACAACAGGAATGCTGGGTCCTGGGATCCCATGGCTGGAATAGGGTCCTTGTGCCTTTTTATGTGTGTTGGTCCACTAGCAGCTTGCAAGTTGGACAGCTGAGCCAGGCTTCTCAGGATCCCTGCGGACTGTTGCCAAGACGGCTTCTAGACAGTACAGTTGATTTAGGCTGCCTGCTGAGCTGTGAGTAGCCCTTTGTCATGACTGAGGATAGCACCTTCCTATCTGCTCTAGCTCCTCGCATAGCTCAGCTGCCAGGGCTGCCAGTGAACCTGGAGGGGTTGCTTGCCTCATCCCGGGGCAGAAGCCATTTGGTACAAGCTGTGCTCGTCTTCTGTCACTCCTTTCAGGTGCATGGCTCTGCAGAGCTAACGCAGATTCCAGGCAGCCACCTTGTCCACCTGTACTGTGTAAAAACGTTTATTAGGAATTCTCTCATGTATAAGTAGATAAAGCAAATCCTGCCCATCTGTCTTCTTGATTTGATGATTGGGAAGATTTTCTTTTCTCTCTTTTTTCTTTTTTTTTTTGCTGAAGTGTTTTAAAGCAAATTCAACTTGTCATTTCACTCTTCCGAGGTTGAGCCATATGAGTTAGTGATACTCAACCATTTAGACCTATGCTATTTAGAATGCATTTCTAAAAACACGAAAAGGACATCTTTCCTTCATAGCCATACTGCTGTGGTCAGACGAACAGCACCAACAATAGTTTTTCAGGATCATCTAATATTGAATACATGGGGGAGCCACAGTTAGATTACTTACCTGGTTCGGATCCCTGTGAGGTCCAGTATTAATGTGATTGATGGTCCTGTCTCCAGCCCTGCTCTTCTGGGTAGCCCCTCCCTTTTCTTCGTTTCATGCCACTGAGCCAGGATCCGGTCCAGGTCATTGTCCTGTGAGGTGTCCTGCCTTCTGGACTGAACCTCTCCTCACAGCCTGGCTTCTCCCCGCAGGTGTGGGTGGATTCCATCTCAGTCTGTGAGCTCCTCTGAGAGTGCCTGACCCCAGAGCTGGGCAGGCAGGGGCAGCACAAGGTGAGCTGCAGACACCCCAGACAGGTCAAGGATATTCTTGAGCTTTGAAATGAACTGCAGGGGTGGACTTGGCATTTGATCAAAACAAGGGTCTACTGAAAAGAGGGAGGCAGGTAGAACTCCTTTAACCCAAAGCTCAGGGACTGCTGTGTTGGGTTGGGACCATGTGAAGTTCCCTTCATTGTAGGTCAAAAATGGTCAAATCTCAACAATTTCTTGTGGTTAAAACTAATGGATTAAAGAAGGCTAAGAGATTACATCACAAATAATGTGTAATTGTTAACTGGATCTTGGATTTAAAAAACTGTAAAGGACATTATTGGGACATTGGGAAAATGTGTCTATGTGTATTAGATATCAGTATTATTCCTGAGTGTGATGTTTATATTGTGGTTGTGTGGAGAAAGCCCTTGTCCTGGGACCTATGATTCTGAAATGGATCAGGAACAGAAAAGTATGTGTGTGTGTGAACGCATGTGTGCATACGTGTGCAGAGCAAGAGAGGGAGAGAGCAAGTGTGGCAAAATGTGAGTGGCTGGTGGATCCAGATGGTGGGTGTGTGGGTCATTCATTCTCTGTAGTTTTGAAACTTTTTCAAAAGCTGAGGGAGAGTGGATCTTCTGTTAGCCTTTTCCTGAGGCAGGGCTCAGAGACCTGGTAGTTCCTCTCTGCCTCAGGTCACCTGAGGGAAAGGCGATTTCCCACTCGCTCTTTTTTATTTAAGTTGTGGAAGAAAAGAATAAATGATGAGTCATTTTACATCTCAACCCTTATATTTTGGATGAGAAGATACATTCGTTTAGCTAACACTGTGAGAGCCTCCTGGGGTGTGGGCTCAGTTCTAGGTGCGGGGGTCACAGCAGGGAGCAGGACCGGCAGAGCTGGCCCCACTGGCGCCCCTCAGATGGGGTCAGGGGAGGCCTCCCTAGGAGGTGCCCTGTGGACCGAGACTGAAGGGCCAGGAGCCATCTGTGTAGAAGCCAGGGAGATAGTGCAAAGGCCCTGGGACATTGGCATAGTCGGGGATTGATGGACAGAAATGTCCATTTCACGCTGAGTGGTATGACGCTTATGAGGTTTGGGGTAAAAATTTATGGTCTAAAAGTTCTTACCAGCACAGTTAGTGGTAATTTTTGAATTGATGTGCTTTTCCTTTCTGGGAATGAAGTGACCTCTCTTCCTGCTGCTCTGAGGTGCACTGAGTTCTGCAGTGGGTCGTAAGAAACTCTCTGGGCAGAAAACCTCTGCAAGGCCTTGATCAGCTCAGCAGCTCATAGATGGACTTCGATGATGAGTGTCCAGAGCAGGGGTGGAGAGGGAACTGTTTCCTTCGCTTTCTAGACCCAGTGACATGGTGCCTGGGGATGGGCTTGGGGTGCAGGGAGGACTTTCCCTTCTTGAGCCCAGCAGGACCCAGGGGTCCTGGCTGGAGGTGATGGGTTGATAACCTCAGTCCTGTGCCAGACAAGGACACTCCCCTCCCTTCTTCCATTATGTCGCCTGGCTTGGATTGTGGGCCTTCTCTGTGCCAGGCACTCTTCAGTGCTTTAACTCATTTAATTATAGTTGTTAAGGTCAAATGTATTTTTGAAGTTAATGTTTATCTTAAAACTTTCCAGAAAGTAGAGGGAGAAACTAACAAGCCAGTTATAGAAGTCTGTGTTGTGGTCAGGTCACAGCTGGGCAGGAGTGGGGCTGGGCAGGGGTTGGACAAGTGCATGTGGTGTGTAGGTGTGCATAAATACTTGTGAGGAGGGACACACCCACGCCTCCCAGCCACACAGCTACAAGGCCTACTGGGGAATCTGGACTCCTCTCTCTAGTCTCCCTGCCTTCAGTGGGGGTGAGGGAGAATCCATCTGACCTTGTGTCGTGTCGGTATTGTATTGTCTCTTGAGAGTTCCTAGAGCAGATCCTAGAGCGGACTTAGATTTCCTGCTCCTTATTAAGCCTGAAGGGGTATGAGTGATGCAGAGAAAGGGTCGTCACATGGTTGGTCAGGCTCTGTTAAGAGCCTCACACATTCCTGATGTGCCCTCTGCTGGTTCACTCTTCCCTCTGTGAGGGGAGATGAAGTGTGGGATCTGAGGCCTGGATGAAGCAGGAGTGGGTGGAATGAAGGCACCTGGTGTCACGCAGGTGTCTGTATTACTCCACATACTAATTTTGATGTTTCAGGAAAGTAAAGATTCACATATCACTAAGGATATTTCTTTACACATAAAGGTTTATACAACCTGGTGAGACATTTTAGGAGTTCTTCTAGACTAGGAGTTGGCAAGCATTCTCTTTTTTCTTTTTTTTTTTAATTAACCATTTTTAATTTTATTTTAAAAATTTATTTATTTACCTATTTATTTATTTATTTTGGCTGCGCTGGGTCTTCGTTGCGACGCACGGGCTTCTCTAAGGCGTGCCGTCTTAGTTGTGGTATATGGGATCTTAGTTCCCTGACCAGGGATCGAACCTGGGCCCCCTGCATTGGGATCGTGGAGTCTTAACCACTGGACCACGAGGGAAGTCCCCCAACCATTTTTTAAATTGAAGTATAGTTAATTTACAATATTGTGTTAGTTTCAGGTATACAGCAAAATGATTCAGTTATATATATATATTCTTTCTCAGATTGTTTTCCATTATAGGTTATTATAAGATATTGAATGTAGTACCCTATACTGTAGGTCCCTGTTGTTTATCTATTTTATAGTAGCAGGGTGTATATGTCAATTTCAGACTCCTAATTAACACCCCCCCCCATCAGCCCCTTTGGTAACCATAAGTTTGTTTTCTATGGTTGTGAGTCCATTTCTGTTTTGTAAATAAGTTCATTTGTTTCATTTCTTTAGATTTCACATGCAAGTGATATCATATGATATTTGTCTTTCTCTGTCTGACTTCACTTAATATGATAAGTGACTTCACTTAATATGATAATATGATATGTCCATCCATGTTGCTGCAAATGACATTATTTCATTCTTTTTTATGGCTGAGTCATATTCCATTTTATGTATATGTACCACATCTTCTTATCCATTCCTCTGTCGATGGACATTTAGGCTCCTTCCATGTCTTGGCTGTTGTAAATAGTGCTGCTGTGAACATTCGGGTGCATGTACATTTCGAATTAGAGTTTTCTCCGGATATATGCCCAGGAGTGGGATTGCTGGGTCATATGGTAGTTCTATTTTTAGTTTCTTGAGGAACCTCCATACTTTTCTCCATAGTGGCTGCACCAATTTACATTCCCACCAACAGCAAAGGAGAGTTCCTTTTTTTTGGACCTTTCTCCAAAGAAGATATACAAATGGCCAACAGGCATAGGAAAAGATATTTAGCATCATTATAATCCAGGTTATGCCAATCAAAACCACAATGAGATACCACCTCACACCCATTAGGATGGCTACTGTCAACAACCAACAGAAAAATCACAAGTGTTGGCAAGGATGTGGAGAAATTAGGACCCTTGTGCACTACTGGTGGGTGGGAATATAAAATAGTGTAGCTGCTGTGGAAAACAGTATGGCAGTTCCTCAAAAAGTTATACATAGAATAATTATATGATTCAGCAACTTCACTTCTGGGTATATACCCCAAAGAATTGAAAACAGGGACTTGAAGAGATACTCGTTCTCCATGTTCATAGCAACATCATTCACAGCAGCCAGAAGGTGGAAGCAACCCAAGTATCCACTGACTGATGAATGGATAAACAAAATGTTGTGTGTCCATACAATGGAATATTATTCAGCCTTAAAAAGGGAGGAAATTCTGACACAGGACATAGATGAACCTTGAGCACATTATGCTAAGTGAAATAAGTCAGTCACAAAAGGGCAAATACCGTATGATTCCACTTATGTGAGGTCCCTACGTAGTCAAATTCATAGAAACAGAAAGTAGAATGGAGGTTACCAGGGGCTGAGGGAGGGGGAATGGATAGTTTCAGTTTGAGAAGATGAGAAAGTTCTGGAGATGGATGGTGGTAGTGGTTGCGCAACCATGTGAATGTACTTAACGCCACGGAACCACTTACAATTTTTTTAAAAAGAGGATCAGGGATTTACAAAGAGGTGCTTGTGATGATGTTAATAATACTATCTTCACTACATTAAAATCCAAAAGTTGATACTGATTTTTCATTTTTGAAAAAAAAAAAAAAAATTTCCCCCAAACAAAGCATACAGTCTTCTTGCATTTAACCTGATTGTTGCCTTCTGAAAAAATGTTGGGACTTCCCTGGTGGTCCAGTGGTTAAGACTTCGCCTTCATTGCAGAGGGTGTGGGCTCGATCCCTTGTTGGGGAGCTAAGATCCCACATGCCTGGTGGCCAAAAAACCAAAACATAAAACGAAGCAATATTGTAACAAATTCAATAAAGACTTTAAAAATGGTCCACATCAAAAAAATCTTAAGAAAAAAAGATAGTATATTAAAGTGGTGGCAGACACAGTGAAATGGGGTTCTGATCTGGCTGAGACCATTACAGAGACATGTGTTCCTTTAATGGGTTCTTGGCTTCCTTGACAACCCAAATGCACCTTTGGAGTTTCTGGGATGCTCCCCCACTCAGGAGACCCGTTGTCCTTAGGCCCGTATAGGTGACTGGAGCAGTGGACAGGGAGTGGCCTGAGCCAACCCCGCATGGCGTGGGTGTGGGTTTTGGTTTCCCAGCTCTGCGTGGCAGGCCAATGTCTGATCCCGTCTCACAGCTCAGAGAAACCTGGTGCCTGCCCTGGGGCTCGTCACTCCTTCCCGTCTTTCATCGCATGATGCTTCCACTGCTTGACCCAGCCTCGTGTGGGCTGTGGCCCGTGGGGACCATGATGGGGACTGCTGGCTGCTGTCTGAGGAGGCAGTTCCTGGGGGGGCAGCATTAGGAGCGCCTGTTTCCCTCGGACAAGCTGAGTCTGTGCACCCATGAATGGATGTGTGAGCTCAGCAGAGGTGCCTGTGAAATTCATCGCTTAGTTATTTAAAGTTGCCTATTTGTATGTTTTTGCTGTTATAACATATAAAGGGTACATTTAGTAAGATTGTGTCCTGAAACTGGAAGATTATCCTAACATTAAATTTCTAATTCATAATTAAGAAGGGCTGCCTTCTGGAGAGGGGAACTGTCAGTGAAGGAAGTATGTGGACTAACGAGAGAACTGCATTCCCACATCTGCAGGGGTCACAACCTTTATTTCTGGTGCTTAGGCTTTAAAGGAGGAGGACCCTTGTGCAGCTGTCCGCAGGGGGGGGAACCATACCTGGTTTGTAAAAAGTCATCTTGCTTCTTGTGGCCCTCAGCTTCCTGCTTGTAGTCATGGCGCTGTGGCTAGATGGGGTTGGGCCTGGGTGTGCAGGTGGCAGGGCGGATGACCTCAGCCACCTGTGCCCTGTTTTTGGCCAGGTAGGTTTGATAGGGAAGAGGAGAGTATGAAAAGTCAAATCAGAAGATGCTGAACTGTTGCACAGTAGAGAGCAGGCCAGTGCTTCACGGGAAGGTTGCCATGACTGCTCATATGGGGAGAAGCCACGTGCCTGGGCTGAGGCCCGGAAGCTGCAGTCTTTCATGGTGACGCTGCCTTCTGCCATAGGTCGGTGGACCTGAGGGCATCCTGCAGAACGGGGCTGTGGATGACAGCGTGGCCAAGACTAGCCAGTTGTTGGCCGAGTTGAACTTCGAAGAAGATGAGGAAGATACCTATTACACGAAGGATCTCCCCATACATGCCTGCAGGTGAGCACCTTCAGCGGAGGAGAGGACTCGCCTCCCAGAGCATCCACATTCTATATGCATTTGCTAACTTTACAGAGGCCCCTCTAAGACCATGGACTGTGACACTTGGAAACACTGTCCTTGGGAATAAGGAGGTTGCTCAAGCCTTTGTACACACATAAGTCCCTATTACTGGGCAGGCGAATGGGATCAGCACCCTCTGTCATCCCTGATTCTCCCAGCTGGAGGGGGAAAGGTTCCCCTTCTCTGCCTTCCTCAGGCCCTTGGGTTGTTACCCGGTACCTGCCCCACTCACTTATCAGAAAGAACTCATCACATCGGGTGAGCATTTGGAGGGTGAATAGAGCAGCTAAGATTTCTCTTACAAAGAGATTACTGTAGGCTTCTTTAAAAATCTGCCTCCTTGTTGCGTTGAAGATTCCTGAAAAATTGGAAGTGAGTAGTCAGTGGATAGACCTGCGCGTTGACCAAATTTGGAATTCTCATCTAGAGGAGGACCCACCCCTTGTGTTTGGACTTACTCTTGCTTTTTTGTTACACGCACGTGAGGAAATTGAGACCAAAAGAGGTGAAATGATCTTGCTCAGGGCACCCCGCCAGGCAGGGCAGTGGGCCTGGGCCTCTACTCAGCTCTGCCTGCCCCTTGGGCACGCTGCCCCTCTGAGGTCTGCACCCATCACGGGACAGAGGGCCGCTCTTTTCCCTGCTTGGTGGGCACACTTTTTTACTTTGTTGGCTCTTTGTTCACTCTAATTTACAGTACATTTTTACGTATGTGTTCGCGTTCCTGTTATGTACCAGATATGCCTGTGAAGTGGTCCTGGTGAAGCTGCAGGTCGTTAAAGTCTGCACACCCCCTCGCACACCTGCCGTCCCCGGGGAGTGGAGTAGGGAGAGCCCCCCCTGGCGTGAGGTGTTACAGGGAAGGTTCTTGGCCAGAGGACATTCTCGTTTGAGACTTGAGTCTTGGCTTCATCCACATACAGAACTCTGTGGAGAGCCAATATTTTTGTTTTTGGTGTGTTGATTTTCAGAAAAGGGAGGCCAGGGGGCTCTCCCTAGGTGCTCCTTGCGAGCTGAGCTCAGTCTGTACCCCAGGACCCTCCGCTGCTGGGTTGAGCTGAGTGTTCCCAGGAGCACGGCGCCCTCTGCTGGAGCATGGGAGGCACTGTGAACACAGCGTGGTCTCAGCTTACCTTCTGTGTGCCCAGAGCTAGGGATGCTGATTTCCCTGCTTATAAGTCACAGTTCCTGAAACTTCAGGCCAAGGGGAGTGACTAGGTCACCTGGGGTGTTTTAGGACTCCGTTGTTGGGCTCACCTGGCACCTTGCACTGCTCTCACCCCCCCACCTCACCCTGGAAGGGGCTTTGCTGCTGTCTGAGGAGTCTCCACAGCACCCCTAAACCCTTCCCTGCGCTCACAGGGTCAGGATGCCTCTGCAGTTAACTGATTCGATTTTGTTAGTGGGATCGTTGGGTTTGAGTATGTGTTTAATGAAAAACTTAAAAATGTTGTAAGAGGAAAGAATTTTACATCCTGCCAAATTAAAACCAGAGAGTGGTCTTCTAGCTTTAACTGTTGATGTTTTGACTTTTTTAGTTACTGCGGAATACACGATCCTGCTTGCGTGGTTTACTGTAATACCAGCAAGAAGTGGTTCTGTAATGGACGTGGAAATACTTCTGGCAGGTAGATAATCAAACCGCGCATGTGTCTTTAATCAGTGCTGTGCTCAGATTTGTGTGTAAATTATGGAAATGTTGAAGCGAAGCACAATATAAAATCACGCTAACAAACCTGGTTTTTTCCCTCCTCTGTGACTGGTTTAACTTGAAACAGATGGTGGTGTGTGAATGCCTTAATGTATTTACCCTTGATTTATTCTCTGTGGTTCTTTTTATTATGCAAGTAGGGTTGGCTTAATTCTCTTTCCCAGTTTTTATTTATATTTTTCTGCAAGATGAGCTCCTGGCACGCCCGTTCATCTTCATTACTGGGTGCCTGGGGAGGATGTTCCCAAGACAGTAATGGGCATCCATGGGAGCCCCTTCCTGAGCAGGCTCCCTCTGGCCTTAGCTCATCAGAGCAGTCCTGAGGCTAATATGGGCCAGATCCTGAATCATCAGATGCAATTAAGTTCACTTGACCGTCGGCTCTGGGCTTCCCTTCCTGCTGTTGATCAGCAGCAGCTGTGACTAGGTCCCTTGTTTTGTGTTTGGGGTGAGACCCGCATTGTGAGGGTGCTTGGATTCCAGGGGAGAGTCCGTTTGGCTAAGCTCGAGTGGTGAGACTCCTCAGCCTCCACCACTGGCATGGGTCTGGTCCTGGTGGCTCCTCCAAGGCCGCCGTGATGTGCAGCGACTCACTCCATTACCACAGGGAAGCAGCGCAGAGTCTCCGTGGGACAGGGATCCAGGTCGCCTGCAAGAAAGCGGCATCTTCCTCTGAGGTTCATGTTTTATAGAAATAAAGTGACAAAATTCTGTAGGCAGCTTTATTTCTACAGAGCCCATACCCTTCCTGTGCCTTTGGCAGCCATGGCTGAGGACACAGAATGGTCAGATCTCGTGTCACCTTGGAGTTAGTAATGCGAATTGTGGGGTTCTGAGTGAGGCAAGAAAGGGAGCTGGTGTTTTTTAGAGATTTGAAGGGAAAAGCATCTTCAGGGTACCCAGAAGAGACTGGTATACCATTTTCCAAACGTTCTGGGTAATTATAAGTGTTACCGTGTTCGCATTAGTTCCTCTCCTGCAGGAAAAGCAAGTTAAATAAAACTTGCCTTGGCTGGCAACCCCAGCTTCTGGTCAGCAGAGCCAAGATCAGGGAAGTGAGTGGAGGGCCTCTAAGAGAAAACAGACTCGGCCAGCCAGATTGTGTGTTCTGTGCAGGGTCAGACTGTGAAGGTGATGGGACAGCCACTCGCCTTCAGGAAGCTGCCAGTGTAATGGGGTGAGGTGGGCCTAGAAAAGACAAGAGGAAATCACTGATCCTGGTAGAAGGCCCAGGGGTGGCGGGGTGGGGGGAGGGGTGGCTTTGGAGGTACGGAGAGCAGTGATGATTAGTTAGGTAATCTGACAGTCTTCGTGGGGCCAGAGAGGATTCGGATGTTGGCATCTGAGCCGAAGCTTGCAACAGGAGGGGTTTCCCAAGGTGATGTGAGGGTGGCAGCAGGGAAGGCTGGAGGCTTGGCAGGCATGCTCAGCGTGTGACAAACCTGCAGCCAGGCTGCAGATCGCTGGGGGGGCTGGGAGGGCTTGAGGCAGAGCCGTGCACCACCCGTGGGCCCTGAGTGAGGCTGGCGTGGCGGAGGGTAGAGTTCGGTGGCTGGGGCAATCAGGCCCTGGTTTAGGTGAGCCGTGTCCCGGAAATGAGAAAGGCGTCAGAGCCCAGGCCACGCGCAGCAAGGAAAGAGCTGAGGCGGCGGGGCTTTCAGACCGTTCAGGGCTGGCCCTGTGCTTCCGGAGAGTAGCCCTGAGCCCCACTACTCAGTATTTTTTACTGTCCTCAGGTTTCTAATACATTTGGTTATCAGGTTTCCTGGCCTGCAGCAAATGAGGAGGGGTGTTGCTCCTGGAAGCAGGCACAGGGGCCATGAGAAGTGACTTTGAAAGGAGCAGGAGAGAAACTACAACGAGCAGAGAAGCAGTGAAAGGGGCGAGCCTCCTGCCTCTCCAGGACAGCAGCCTTGGCCCCAGCCTTAGATTCACTTAGGTCCAATAAGTTGGATTTAAGAAAGCAGGAACTGGGGGGGGGGGGAGAAAAAAGCAGGAACTGTGTGAAACATGTTAGGAAAGTTTTCCTTAAAAATGGTTCAAGTCGGATTGATTTTTGTGCTCAGTGGGGAGCCAGTTCAGGGGCGGGCTGGTCCCCCGGGATGCCAGATGGATGAGGTGTGACCACTCCTGCTAATGGACCGTGAACGGTACCGGAACTTTTAACGGAGCTCGAAAATTGGAAGTGGTGAAAAGCCAAACTTTGGGTGTTAACTATTTATCATTTCCTGGTTTCAGCCACATTGTAAATCACCTCGTGAGGGCAAAATGCAAAGAGGTGACTCTGCACAAGGATGGGCCCCTGGGGGAGACGGTTCTGGAGTGTTATAACTGCGGCTGCCGCAACGTCTTCCTCCTCGGCTTCATCCCCGCCAAGGCTGACTCGGTTGTGGTGCTGCTATGCAGGTGAGGGCGGGGCCGCGATTTCCCTGGGGGACTGCCTTTCAGCCCCAGTCATCTTCCCCAAAGACTCAGCCACTCCATGGCTCTGACTCCATGGAGCTTTAAAATAGTTTCTGCCGACTGACAAGGTGTAAGGAGGTTCGGGGGGTTGGGGCTTGTTAGAGAGCTAGGAATGTCAAGTAACCCTTTTGGGGTGTGTTCTGGTTAAATCATGAAAACAATTCTGTAAAAGCAAAGTCTGTTCTGAGTTTTAAGAGTTCAGAGCTCAAGTGTGTGGGGAGATGCAATTTATTGCTAACAATTTAAAGGTAATGTGATCATACAGTAAAATGTAGGGAACGCCCCTTTGAGGTTAAAGGCAGTAAGCCTTTGGGGGGCTAGAGGTCATCCTCACCCGGGCTCTCCCCGCCCTCGGGGCTTCTGCAGGCAGCCCTGTGCCAGTCAGAGCAGCCTCAAGGACATTAACTGGGACAGCTCGCAGTGGCAGCCCCTGATCCAGGACCGTTGCTTCCTGTCCTGGCTGGTCAAGATCCCTTCTGAGCAGGAGCAGCTGCGGGCGCGGCAGATCACCGCCCAGCAGATCAACAAGCTGGAGGAGCTCTGGAAGGTGAGGGCCTGCTGGGAGTGCACATCCATCTCAGCACCGAGTGTTGGGGGGGTGGGTGGAGAGGGGAGCTGGGGGTGGTGTCTCAGAAACAGGAGATTCCGGAAGGAGCTCGAGGGAGACTCTGCATCCTCTACCTGGAGTGGCCCCTCGAGCTCCTTCTGGAAGCGGGACCGAGGGTGCCACGGGTACCTCCCGCCAGGCCTCTGGGAAAGGAAAGCTCCGGCTGTTGGAATTTTTCTCTTCTTGCTGAGGGCAAAGGTAGGTGGTGGGAAGGAAGTGGATGGGAACTGGCCATTGGTGACTGTGTGTGGACATGTCAGGAGGAGCCGGGCCTGAGTAGACAGACAGGACTGTGGGTGCACTCTATAAAACCTGGTTGGGCCTGTGACGCATCGGAGCCAGGGCGACACCAGGCTGGAGGCGCACGGGATTCCTGCTCTGCCCACAGACTCTTTCTCCGGGGAAGCCCATCTCTGGTTCTGGCTGTTTATATTTTTTGATAAAGTTTTAGTAACTAGGCTAGAAATTTTAATTAGGCACCCATATAATCAAAGATGTGAATTTATCTTCACTTCAAGTGCAAGTCAAAATATTTTTGAAGGACAGTCCAGCAAGGAACCTTTCCACCTTGATTTTCAAGTTGCCACAATTGTTTCACTGTTCCTGTTTGTATCCAAACAGCCCACATACTGTTCTGTCCCTGCCAAGAGAGTGTGCGTTGCTCCTGTTGGTGCAGCATAGGATCAGGAGGAAATGGGGAGGTGGGCCTTCCTTTCTGTTTACACAGCCAGGGAAGCCAGTAATCTTTCTGGCAGCCAGGAAGAAGTGTAATCTCTCCCAGGTCAGGGGCTAGGCCTTTGTTGGAGAATGCAGCCATCTGATGGTATAGGTGTGTCAGGGCTGTGTACCTGGGGCGTCCACCCTTGTGTGCCACGTGGACTTCCTGATATGAGGGCTCTCCTTACGGGGTGGACACGACCGACCACCAGGTGCCCTTCTCTGCATCAGCCCAACATCAGCTCGTTCTAAGAAATGGTGGGTGTGACTGTGCCTCTGTTGACTGGGGAGCTTGCATATAGTTCATTTTAGAGATGAGAACAGGGAAGAACGTGGTGCCGTTCTTGTCCTCTAGGAAAATCCTTCTGCCACCTTGGAGGACCTCGAGAAGCCAGGAGTGGATGAGGAGCCGCAGCATGTCCTCCTGCGGTATGAGGATGCCTACCAGTACCAGAACATATTCGGTCCTCTAGTCAAGCTGGAGGCTGACTATGATAAGAAACTGAAAGAGTCGCAGGTGATGTGGTGTGTGCAGGAGGGTTTGGTCATTTTAACAAAGCATCTCTCCTAAGGTCTGGGGAGGGTGGTTTTCTCTGCAGACTGCAAATGCTGACGTGGGCCGAGGCCCAGCCCCTGAGAGACGGAACCGTGGATTGAGGACAGGCCTGTGGGCAGACGCCCCATCACTCAAAGCCAGACACCCGCCTGGGTGTTTTCTGATTTTAAATGCAACAAAAATTCCTTACAGTTGGGTTTGTAGCCTTTGCCACAGCCATGAGAGTCAGACCTCAGGAGCCCACAGCACACTGAGGACACTCCTTGTGCCCGTCCCTCGGAGACTGTGCATAGGAAGCAGGAGCCCTGAGGCTCACGGGATGTGTCCTCAGCCATCGGCTTCCTTCTCTCCCTCCGCAGCCCACGGAGAAGCCGCCTCCGAGAACAGACATCATGTGGGGGTCTCCTGGTCGTCCTGTGCAGGTTTCGGGGTCCTAATGACTTCTCTCTTGGATGTGCCCTTGTTGGTGTTTCAGGCTGTCCGGTGCTGCTCGCCATAGGGCATGCACCTGTGGAAACCCAGACACAAGGAGTCCAGGCCTGTGTCTGTGTTGCAGGCTAACAGGGCTCTTATTTTTTATGTGCTCAGACTCAAGATAACATCACGGTCAGGTGGGACCTGGGCCTTAACAAGAAGAGAATCGCCTACTTCACTTTGCCCAAGACTGACTCTGGTAATGAGGATTTAGTCATAATTTGGTTAAGAGGTGATTTTAAGTTTTAAAATATTTGTGACCATAAGTAGCATAAAATTCCTAGTTTCACCCCTGTAAAGTGTCCCTTAATTTGAACTCGTCATGGTAGCGTCTGTGGCGCGTGTGAAAACTCTTAACCTTTCTTGCTGTCTTTTCCCTGTAAGACATGAGGCTCATGCAAGGGGATGAGATATGCCTGCGGTACAAAGGGGACCTGGCGCCCCTATGGAAAGGGATCGGCCACGTCATCAAGGTCCCTGATAGTATCCTTTGTGTAAAGAAGGGCTGGCACAGGCACTGTCTGCCCAAGTCTCTGGCGAGCTTGTCCTGAGCACAGGAGACCTGCGTGGGGGTCACTGCTGAGAGCAGCCTCGAGGCCTCAGGTGGAGGGAAGGGTGTGTACAGCCGCGGCTGGAACGCCCTTTCTTCAGGTGTCCTCTGAGGGGGCACCGTTTATATAAAACTGATGAAGAGAGCTGCTTAGGCAGAAGCCAGGGTGCTCCGAGCTATGTGCCTCAGGGCTCTGTGGAAATCCACAATCAGGGCCTGGAACCTGGGCCCTGAGCTTGGCTGCTCCATGCTGGGTGCTGGCTGCACTGGCCCCGGACACGGTGGGCAGAATCTGTCACTGAGAACATGGGGCTCTGTCTTTGGTGCAGAGGAGGGTCTGTCTCTTCAGTAACAGAGTGAGGGCTCCTCAGAAAGGCTTTTGACAAGGATGAGACTTAACTCGGCGGCATAGATTATGGCGACGAGATCGCTATTGAGCTTCGGAGCAGTGTGGGTGCACCCGTGGAGGTGACTCATAACTTCCAGGTGGATTTCGTGTGGAAGTCAACCTCATTCGACAGGTATGTCTGCCTCCTTCCCAGCCTCTACTTCCCTGCATCTACTTTGCGGTCACCTGCCCTTGGCATGGCTGCTGCCTCCGGCGTCTCCGTGCTTCTCCTCCGCGTCACAGAGGGGCAGGTCTGCACAGCAGCTCCACGGTGGTGCGTGCCACTGACCTGGAGCTTTCCTTTCAGGATGCAGAGTGCGTTGAAAACCTTTGCTGTGGACGAGACCTCCGTGTCGGGCTACATCTACCACAAACTGCTCGGCCACGAGGTGGAGGATGTGATCATCAAGTGCCAGCTGCCCAAGCGCTTCACGGCGCAGGGGCTCCCTGACCTCAACCACTCTCAGGTTCTCACCCGCCCCGGGGGCAGGAGGGTCCCGGACTGCAGAGCCTGCCTGGTGAGCGGCCCTCCGCTGTGTCTACACCCCTAACGGCCACTTGTATCTGAAGGTTTACGCCGTAAAGACTGTGCTGCAGAGACCACTGAGTCTGATCCAGGGCCCGCCGGGCACAGGAAAGACGGTGACCTCAGCCACCATTGTCTACCACCTGGCTCGGCAAGGCAATGGGTAGGGCTCTGCACAGCCCAAGTCGGGGAGAGAGGGAGGCCTGTCTTCCAGGAGGCTTTGGGGCCCGGGGTGTCTGGCATGCTGCATTCTATGCCGTTTATATTAGATCTGGCCTTTGTGGTTGCTTTTAACAAGCAAACCTGCCATTCTTGTAAAGGCCGTAGTGGGTAAGTTCATCCTGCGTTGTGTTGTGCCTGCGTGCACCTTGGAGCTTTGAAAGTCTTGACAGTGCAAACAGGAGGTGAGGATGTTGGACTCGGGTATTAGCAGTGGGTTGCATGAGTGGTGTGAAGATCAGGAAGCTCCAGACCATCTGGCTCTTAGCTCCTTCAGCATCGTGTCACTCCTGGCTTTAGTCTTAGAGCTTGAGCTAGCTCCACTGCCTATGATTCAAAACAACAGTCTTGGCTAATTAGACTTTCTCTGGGCGAGCACTGACGTTTGCTCACACTGTGTTGAAGGCCCGTGCTTGTCTGTGCTCCAAGCAACATAGCCGTGGATCAGCTGACTGAGAAGATCCACCAGACTGGGCTGAAAGTCGTGCGGCTCTGTGCCAAGAGCCGAGAGGCCATCGACTCCCCGGTGTCGTTCTTGGCCCTGCACAACCAGATCAGGAACATGGACAGGTGGGTGTCGGGTAGCCGGCCGTAAGCGAGGCGTGTCTCCCCTGGGCAGGCCCTGGCGGCACACGCCTCCCTCTCACGCGCCCCTGTGTCTGCAGCATGCCGGAGCTCCAGAAGCTGCAGCAGCTGAAGGATGAGACCGGCGAGCTGTCGTCTGCGGACGAAAAGCGGTACCGGGCCCTGAAGCGCACTGCCGAGAGAGAGCTGCTCATGGTGAACTCACCCACCCTGCTGCCGGGGGAACTGGCCTGGGCCTTTGGGCGTTTGTCTTGTTCACTTGGGCCAAAGGACCTGTTTGGATACGTTAAGTCCACGATGGCACCTTTAGTTAGTTTGTTGTTTTGCATTTGAGGAGAGAACTCTGATACCCTCCTCCATATGCTTTCTCTGAGATCACACAGAGACATCTTGTTGAGGTAGATTCCACTCCCCGCCAGCCTCCCTGCTGCTGGGATCTTGGGAACCTGGTCCATACCCGGGGTGGGGCAGGGGGCAGGTCTGGAGCGCCGTCTCCTGCTCTTTGCTGATGAACCAACCGAAAGTGGATCTCAGCCTGAGCATGGTGTCCCTGGCTTAGCGCTGCCCCTCAGAGGCTGTCTCAAGGCACCAAGCTCTTTCTTAGGCATGAAGCCCAACCACTTAGGATCTCAAAAGTTAGGGTCATTGCACCCTGGACAGATGTTGTCAGGGAGGGACCATTTATTTCCATAGTTGCGGAGGAGGGCGTGGACCGGAACGGTGTGTGTGCCCCGTCCTGCCTGCTTTTGGGATCTGGGAACATTGACTGTGCAGGTGCCCTGATGCCTGGCGCACTCTCTTCCCCAGAATGCAGATGTCATCTGCTGCACATGTGTGGGCGCCGGGGACCCGAGGCTCGCCAAGATGCAGTTCCGATCCATTTTAATCGACGAGAGCACCCAGGCCACCGAGCCAGAGTGCATGGTCCCTGTGGTCCTTGGAGCCAAGCAGGTGGGCCACAGCCCATCCATTATAGTCTTGTTTGAAAATTGGTGTGCATTCTCTCCTGTTCCAGTTCTGTGTAATTCTTAGTGCTGGGGGTTTGTTTTTAAGTGTCCTATGGTGCTGTTTGATGCCCTGGCAGAGCGCAGAGGGATGCACAGCAGGCCCTTTGAGGGGGTCTTCGAAGGGTGGACTTGGCACAGAGTGCCTTTGTGTGGGTTCTGAGTGCAAGTTTGCGTGTTTCATGTATGTGGTGGGCAGTTTTCCCACCCCCAGTCCATATCTTGCCACTTGAATTCACATAGCCGGGTGGTTGTATGGACCCTGGCCCTCTTAGTCCCCTGAGTGGGCGTCTAGGCTATTCCATGCTTGAGCTTCTTACCTGTGTGGGCCTTTCACCACAGCTGATCCTCGTGGGCGACCACTGCCAGCTGGGCCCCGTGGTGATGTGCAAGAAGGCGGCCAAGGCCGGGCTGTCCCAGTCGCTCTTTGAGCGCCTGGTGGTGCTGGGCATCCGTCCCATCCGCCTCCAGGTCCAGTATCGGATGCATCCTGCGCTCAGTGCCTTCCCGTCCAACATCTTCTATGAGGGCTCTCTTCAGAATGGTGTCACTGCAGGTAATACTCGGCCCAGAGTGGGGGGCCTGGGGAGACAATGCCTCCTGTCACTTCCTTCTTAAGTGGCCTTACGTGGTGACTGCTTGTGGGTAGGGGGCGCCTCAGAGAGATGCAGTGGTCAGTGGGACAGAACGTGCGCTCTGGAGTGCACTCTGGGACATTCTCGGGGTGTGGGCAAGGGGGAGCCCGCATCCTCGTAAAATTCAGAGTCACTATGTGAGAATCCCCACCATTGGCGCGTCACACACAACACACAGAAGAGGGGGTGGCAGAGCTGACTGCCCGTCCCGCTCCCTCCTCTTATCGCTGGTTCTCAAAGTCGGGGCCCCGGCGGTCTCAAAGACCTCTGCACGACCAAGGCCAGACTACTTCTGTAGTAACACTGGGACATCGTGCGCCTTTTGGCTGTGCTGACACTCGCGCTAATGGCACAGAAGCCGTAGCATGAGTCAGCGGTGCGACCAGGCTGCTCTGTGTCGTCACCACTGCACACCTGTGGCAGGCACCATCCTGGGTGCACAAGCGAAGAGTACTCAGTTTACTAATCCCTGAGTGCACGTTCTTGTGATTCTGTGTGTGATGGGAGAGGACATTCTCCTGAGAAACTTGGCAGGGGTGTGAGGTGCTTGAAGGAAGGACTCACACACTGGTTATATAGACTGGGGTATTTAGCAGGCGTTTTCCCAAAAGTGACCAAAGCGAGCCTGTGGCTTCAAGGAAAATAACTGAGAATATTCATCATCAGTGATAAAATCTGAGAATTCACACCAAAATTAGAATTTTGGAAAACCCATGTCCCCTATCATGAGCTGATCAAGTCTTCCCAGTGCTGAGTGGATTTTCTGATGAGATCTTTGGTGGTGACAGATGTCAGGTGCGTCAGCCTTTGGAAGCTCTGCCTGACGGGGTGAGCAGGCACTTGCCATTCCAATGGCCAGCAAGGGTGCTCCCAAGTCACTGGGGGGTCAAAAGCCATGCAGGTGCAGGGCAGAGTAGAAAGGCCATCGTCACTGACCCTGCAGGGTGACCTCCCGTCCAGCTTTCCTGTAGAATCAGGGACAGAATTCCACAGTAGTAGGAAAGGTCATAAAACACGCTTCCCTTTTCCAACCACGTGCATCTGTGACCATCCTCACATGCTGCAAGGGCTCATGGGAGACTGGGAACAGGAGTAGAGTAAGCTGGATAGTGAAGTGAGTTGCGAAAATTCACTAAATATATATTTTAGTGGAAAACACAGTTATTTTTCATTAAAAAAAATTTGTAAGTTAATATGTTTATCTTTAAATGAATTTTAAAATATTTTAGATTTCTGGGTTTTAAAATACAATAAATATCAATAGGTGTAATCCACAAAAACAATAGCTGTTTGACCTCCTCAACTTTTCAGAGTGTAAAGGGGTTCTGAGAGCAGCATTCATTCAAGAACCACTTAGTATCTCGTTAATGCCAACAGCCCACCACGTCGGCCTTGTTTAGCCCATGTTATAGGTGAGGAAACTGAGGCTGAAAGTGTGCGTGCCTGGGCAGGGCCACACAGCTGCTGTGCAGTGCAGTCTTGACACTTAGAATGCTGCTGGTCTGTTGGGTGGTGGGGCTAGAAAAGGCCAGGACATGAGAAGCTTGTTTGTGATTCTCTGACGCGGTTGACACTTGTTGGGAAAGCCACCGCGTAACCCTGATTCACACCCTCACCCACCTTGCTCCACCTTCCTCCATGGCGTCAGCTCCATAGGGCAGGGGTTGGTGGTGGTGGTTCACTGCTGAACCATCAGTGCCCAGGACATAGCACCCCATGAGTATATTTTTTTAAACTCTCTACTGAAGTGTAAAAAAGTGCCCAGATCCTAAGTGTTCAGCTTAGTGCGTTTTCTCTAAGTGAACACGCCTGTGTAACTAGCACCTGCATCTAAAAGCACAACCTGACCAGCTCCTTGCAGCCTTGAAGTGACCCCTGTCCAGGGCAGTGCGGGTGCCCACCCAGACCCACAGACTCAGGGTAGCCTGACATCAGTGGTGGCGGGAGTGTTTACACCACAGAAATTGCCCAGCGTTGTAGATTAGCCCTCGCCTTACCCCCAGCAGGTGGTTAAACGTTTGCCAGCAGCGAGTGGGTCACCAAGCTTGCCAGCCACTGCCCTTGCTTGAAAGGTTGAGGCTTTGCCTCATTTTCAGCTTGACATAAAAGGGATCATACAACGTGTTCTCATGGGTCAAGCTTCCTTCATCAGTGTTAGGCTATTTTCATGCAGAAATACCAGTTTACTTAACACTAATCTGATTAGGTACAACTCCAGTCAGAATTCCCAAAGGTGGGCTTCCCTGGTGGCGCAGTGGTTGAGAGTCTGCCTGCCAATGCGGGGGACACGGGTTCGAGCTCTGGTCTGGGAGGATCCCACATGCTGCGGAGCAACTGGGCCCGTGAGCCACAACTACTGAGCCTGAGCGTCTGGAGCCTCTGCTCCGCAACAAGAGAGGCCGCGATAGTGAGAGGCCCACGCACCGCGATGAAGAGTGGCCCCCACTCGCCGCAACTGGAGAAAGCCCTCACACAGAAACGAAGACCCAACACAGCCAAAAATAAAAATAATAAATAAATAATAAATAAAAAAATTAAAAAAAAAAAAAAAGAATTCCCAAAGGTGTGGGTGGGATGTGTGATTTGACAAGCTGATTTTTTAAAATTGTAAGGACCAAGCACCCAAGACGAACGTGAAGAGCCTGACAAAGGTGGCAGCTCGTACTAGAAGATGTCAGGAGTTACTGTAAAGCTGTAGTCGCAGAGACACTGGGCACAGTGCCCAGGATAGAGTCCAGAGGCAGACCCATCTGTCGACAAGCCCTGGTGTGTGACAAGATAGGGTCAGCTCAACAGTGTAATTCTTTTTTTTTTTTTTTTAACCGCACCACGTGGCATGTGGGATCTTAGTTCCCCAACCAGGGATCAAACCTGCACCCCCTGCATTGTGGAAGTGTGGAGTCTTAACCACTGGACCACCAGGGAAGTCCCAACAGTGTCATTCTTAAAAGCCAGTTGTAGGGGCATATGAGTCCCTTAAGGTACATCATAAAGCTTCTGGAAGGAAATAGAATATCTTCGTTACCCTGGGCAGACACAGGTTTCTTAAACAGACTGCAGAAAGCACTAACCAGTGAGATCTGTTCAGCCAGTGAGCCGGCTTCGTCCCAGACACGGTGCCAGGTGTTCCTGGGAGTTTCGGTCAGAGGACGTACTCGGTGGCCTGCCCCGGGCCCGCAGACCTGGGTCTTTTGCCTGGAGCCTGCGGTTTCCTGCCCTGCCGTGTGCCTGCCCAGGATGGCATGGCCTCCACTCAGCTCTCCACCTTAGCTCAGTCCAGACTGCCTACACTTTCTTCTCTGATAGGATATTCTCTTTTTTTCTCCTCTACGATGACAGCGGATCGTGTGAAGAAGGGGTTTGACTTCCAGTGGCCCCAACCGGATAAACCGATGTTCTTCTATGTGACCCAGGGCCAAGAGGAGATTGCCAGCTCAGGCACCTCCTACCTAAACAGGTAAGCAGAGACTCATCTGTGGCGTCTCCTGGCTTCAGTGATGGCTTGTCCAGTGACTGCTAACCTGTGGTTTTGTTTGATGTGGTGGTGAAACTTTTCCTTGTTCCCCTCATCCTTATTCTGTTCAGACACTTAAACCAAGAGCCTATTTCCAAGCTCATCTTTTCAGCATATGTTTTTATGTTGAGCAGATCCTTCATAAGCCCACGTGTGAGCCTTTCTATCCCTCATGACTCCCTTGGTAAAGGATGGGCAGCCCAGCCGTGGCCGCACTGGGCAGGGCCTTCACAGTGTTGTGCTGGAGGCGGAACTGCCCCTGAGCCTCCCACAGCCTCCAGCCTTGGTGGGGGGTCTCAGGAGCCCAGAGATGGAGCCTGGGAAGTGAAAACCTGATTTTCTTAGGACGGAGGCTGCAAATGTGGAGAAGATCACCACGAAGCTGCTGAAGGCGGGCGCCAAGCCAGATCAGATCGGCATCATCACGCCCTACGAGGGCCAGCGCTCCTACCTGGTGCAGTACATGCAGTTCAGTGGCTCCCTGCACACCAAGCTCTACCAGGTGCGCGCGCCCAGTCCGGTCTGCTGGCTCCTACCCCAGGCGCTGACCTTTGACCACCTTGTAGCAGAGGCGCAGTGAGCCGGTGGCCAGCACCTAGGGGCTCTGCAGGCTTCAGGTCCCAGGCTCATCACTGGGATTTGATGGTGCATCTTAACACGAGGCTGAGGGGTCCTTGAAGGAAGCCTATTGGCTGACCGTGACCGTTGCCCCTGCAGGAGGTGGAGATCGCCAGCGTGGATGCGTTCCAGGGCCGCGAGAAGGACTTCATCATCCTCTCCTGTGTGCGGGCGAATGAGCACCAAGGCATTGGATTTTTAAACGACCCCAGAAGGCTTAATGTGGCCTTGACCAGAGCACGGTACAGAGGACTGAGTCCTGTTGGGCCTTGCTGGTGGCTCCTCTTGCATAGGAGTCCTTCTGAGGCGCTGGGAGGTGTTGGCCCAAGAGGCTGCTCAATGCCTGGTTCTCTTCCTATTAATTCTCCTACCCCAGCTGTGCCCTGGGCTGCGGCACAGGGCATGGTAGAGGGGCTTCGCCAGTGCTAGTGGTCAAAGGGCTCCCAGCAGCAATTCGGAAAGAACGTCTCACTCATGAGTTGTCTTTGTTTCTGTGTTCTGGTGGCTTTCTACGGCCTCAGTCTCGAGGGAAATTCCATCCCAACAGCGGAGTGTCCCTGTCAAGTTGTTTAATCTATGAGTCTAATGTTTTAGTCCTATTTGCCTTGTTCAGTTCTGGAATATAACTTTTCTGAAATGGTGAGGGACCCAGAGGGCAAGGTGGACCCTGTGTTAACCCCACGTGGCACCAGACAACAGCCACCATCGTGCCAGCCCCAAGCTGGGCTCACGTTCGCATGTTGGTTCCTTCCCCACTGAGGGCACCTTGGTTTTCGTTTGTTACCCCATTTGTTTGGTGGCCAGCTTTGGCGGGGGCGGGGGTGGTCCCAACACAGCTTGATGAGTGTGAGCATCCATTAGCAGCTCAGCTTGGGCCTCGAGTTACATGCCCGGCCCATCAGGGGTCCCGAAGCCGCTGTGGAGCCTGCCTGGGCCACTTATGACATAGTGCCCAGGAGGCTAACTCATGGTTGCAAACAAGGAGACTCATCTCTGAGCTCATCGGCCCGCAGAGGTGTTTTGACATCTGGGCTCCACAGAAATGTGCCCTCAAATAAACCCGAGTGTAGGCTCGGCAGCTTACAGGGTGGGCTCCAGTGAAAGTCACCTCGGCTCGCGGTTACCCACCTGTCCCCAGCATTCACGGCGGGCACTGGCACAGGCAGGGCAGGCGTCTGGGCAGGGAGGTCGAGGGTGGCCCCCAAGGCTCCTGTGTGGCAAGAGGAGGGGTGCGTGGTGGGCGGGGTGCCAGGAGAGCTGCCTGGGCACCTTTTACTCTGGACTTGGGTTTCGAGTTTGTTTGCTCTTGCCTTGGACCGGTCTGCGTAGTGCTCTGCTCGCTGCAGCCCTGAGCACGGCGCTCTCTGCACACGTCTTGCAGATATGGGGTCATTATCGTGGGCAACCCGAAGGCCCTGTCCAAGCAGCCGCTCTGGAACCACCTGCTGAACTACTACAAGGAGCAGAAGGTGCTGGTGGAGGGGCCGCTGAACAACCTGCGGGAGAGCCTCATGCAGTTCAGCAAGCCCAGGAAGCTGGTCAACACCATCAACCCGGTGAGTGCCGGCCGCGGGCAGGGGGCAGGGGTGGGTGGAAGAGACTGCTGGGAACCCCGTCCTCCCCAAGCTGGTGTTCTGGGCACGTGGCAGTGAGCGATGGCAGGTGTGACTCGTGACGAGTGCGAGCTGAGGGTGCGCCGAGAGTGTCAGTGTGTGAACAGGAGCCATGCGTGCAGGTCTGTCCCCACGGAGCCCCCCACGCCAGGTCTCCCCACTGTTCTGAGGCCTTTCTGGCCTTGGACCTCATGGGATGCTACGTCACGGGTGGCACCTAGGGGTCAGACCCAAGCAGTTAGGGAACTTGGCAAACCCAAGGTGCTCTGGGGGCCTAGGGAGTGGATGCTGCTTGAGCTGAAGCCCAGAGACGGAAATGTTTGGCAACAAAGGCCAGGTCAGGCGAGGAGGGGCAGGCAAGGCCCAAAGCACACAAGGCCCAAAGCCGGCAAGCCTCGGGGTAGTCCTCGGTGCAGCCTGGCCACCTCCCAGGCCACCAGATCTTTGGAAGTTCTTCCTTGTGTCAACATGATAAATTCCTCACTTATCTAAACCCTTTGCAGGGAGCCCGCTTCATGACAACTGCCATGTATGATGCCCGGGAGGCCATCATCCCAGGATCGGTCTATGACCGGAGCAGCCAGGGTGAGTCTCTGCAGGGGACCGGCCCGGCCCCACAGTTGTTGACCGTTCCCACGCCCACAGCTTCCAGCCCTGTTACTCCTGGGGTGGCCTCCCAAGCCTTGGTCCACAGAAGCCTGCCTGACAGAGTTTTCTCAGCTTCCCTTGTCAGAAGTCAAATAACTGGTCTTTGGTCATTTCTAAAAAACATGTTTTTAAAGTAATATAGCTCAATGGACAGCGGTTTCTCAACAAATACCGCAGCTCAGCCAGTTTGCCCCTGTGCTCGCACCCCACCCTGCCTGCCCTTCGCTCGCCTTCTCAGTGGGGGTGTCACACCCACCGCCTCATTTCAGGTTTCGCAGCTTCCCCAAGCTTCAGCTCCATCTGTCAGACCTCAGGGTTGCGTGTGCCCTCTTTTCCTGTGTGAGGCTTCTGTATGTACTGAGGCTGAGCCTTATCCTGCTGCCTGGGACGACTCCTCTTGCCTGAGCCAGTCTATAGATGGTTCCCATTCATCCCCCAGATCCCTGCCTCCTGGGACCCTTCCCTGCACCAGCCCCCATGGAGGGTGACTGCCTCACCCATGACTCTGTGCCACCTGCCCGAGTTTCACATTGACCTTAAACCTCTCATGTGCTTGCCATTCACCCTGAGGGCAGGCGCACCCCAGCTGCTCCTTTTCCACATTAAATTGGCAAGGCCCCTTTCCCTGCCCCAGTGTTCTCCCTGTCCCTGGGCTCAGACAGGGGATTGTGTTTTTTTGTTTTTGTCTGTTTAAATATTTATTTACTTACTTTTATTTGGTTGCTCTGGGTCTTGGTTGCGGCAAGCGGGCTCCTTAGTTGCAGCACGTGGGCTCCTTAGTTGCAGCATGCGAGCTCTTAGTTGCAGCATGCATGTGGGATCTAGTTCCCTGACTTGGGATCAAACCCAGGCCCCCTGCGCTGGGAGCGCAGAGTCTTAACCACTGTACCACCAGGGAAGTCCCAGGGATTGTGTTCTTGAAGAACAACAGATCTCTTATCGCCATATCTGACGAGTCCCCGTGTGGCTGGGGGTTTCCTGGGTCCAAACTTCATCCCTGATGCCACCGTGGGTCTGGCTACACCCAAGGTTGCCCTAGGGGCTTTTGCTTTCAGTGAGATCTGCTGGTCTATCAAGCTTGGGCTTTTTCTTTTGACTGGGGGGTGGCAAGGTGGCAGTGGTAGCATGTAATATGAATATAGCATTTGCCATAAAAGGGGCTTTTTTAAGAAATTAGAAATGCAGAGCGGTTTCAGTTTTTCAGATCCCCATGGGCCAGTGATTCTCAGAATCCCCTGGGAGAAAAGGTGCCTTCCCAGGCGCCAGCCTCAAGGAGGCTGTTGGGCGCAGGGAGGGGGAGGGGGTTGAGTTGTGAGATTCTGCATCAGGTGACTTTGCTGTTAGGGACGCACCAAGAAACGCTGGGGCAGACAAAGCAGTGACAGGACCAAACACACGTCAGCTGTGGGCAGGCACCAGACTCATCTGGATGCAGTGTGATACCTGCCGTTCACCTTGTGTCTTGTAGGCCGGCCCTCGAACATGTACTTCCAGACCCATGACCAGATTGGCATGATCAGTGCTGGCCCCAGCCACGTGGCTGCCATGAACATTCCCATCCCCTTCAACCTGGTCATGCCGCCCATGCCGCCACCGGGGTATTTTGGACAAGCTAACGGGCCAGCCGCAGGTGAGCACCGAGTGGCATCCCATGGGGAAAAGCAGTTTGGCCTTGGAGTTTGTTCACATCCAGGCTTTGAGCAGGAGTGCTTGTCTGTGAGGCTCAGAACCTCCTTCAAGGAACCCTGGATGGCTGTCTTTCAGGCCGGGGCACCCCAAAAGGCAAGACTGGTCGTGGGGGACGCCAGAAGAACCGCTTTGGGCTTCCTGGGCCCAGCCAGACGAATCTCCCCAATAGCCAGGCCAGCCAGGATGTGGCGTCACAGCCCTTCTCACAGGGCGCGCTGACCCAGGGCTACATCTCCATGAGCCAGCCCTCCCAGATGAGCCAGCCCGGCCTCTCCCAGCCTGAGCTGTCCCAGGTGAGCCCTCTGCCACTTTAACTTGAGACATCTCCCACCCACAGAAAAGTCAGACCAGCCCAGGGAGCCCTCTTCACACATGCAGACCCCATGACACTCACCCCTAAAGACCTTAGCAGGGGGACTGAAGGTCTAGAACATTCCATCCACAATACTGTCCTGGGTAGCGTGTCTCCAATGGTGAGGTAACCAGTGTGGGTTTCCTGCCACTTAGGCTTGAGGATAAGTTTCCAGATTATTCCCTGCGGCTGGTGATGGGCTGGACAAAGAGCAGGTTCTCAAGGCTGGGAGGGTGAGTGCGCATCCTTCGACTGGGTGCTCATCTCTCCAACCTTGTCTTCCAGGACAGTTACCTTGGAGATGAGTTTAAGTCACAGATTGATGTGGCGCTGTCGCAAGACTCCACGTACCAGGGGGAGCGGGCGTACCAGCACGGCGGAGTGACGGGGCTGTCCCAGTATTAGAAGGCAAGCTGGCCTCTGGAGGAGGTCTTCGCTGGGATCTGGACTTGTAGGAAAATGTGGGAAATGTGGGAGTCTCAAGTCCTCGCGTGGCCAGCGCATCCTGTCACCTGTCACTCTGGGTCCCTGCACCTCTGCTTAGTGTCTGGGGGATGTGAACTTCATGCACACCGTCTGTGCCACGGTCCTCTCCAGAGAGAATCTTAGAGCTGCTCCTGGTGGGCAGCCAGGAAGTGGACGCACCCCTCACCCTGACGAGGCAGGTCACGAGGTTGGCGAGGGCCCCAGCTCCTAGGTGCACGGGTGCCTCTGGGGGTGCTCCTAGGTGCCCGTGAGGGCCCTCCCTCATGGTTCTCCATCTGTAACGAGGCCGAGCAGGGCAAGCATAGGCCTGGGGCTTGCCCCTCTGCCCCTTCCTGACTGTGTGCAGGGAAAGTGGGATGCAGTAATGCTGGGAGAAGGGGTGCACCGCTGTTGAACAACACAGGCTCAGCAGCCTTAACTCTCGGCTGCCTTCTCTCCGGGTGGGAAGTCATTGGTCTGGGTACCCGGCCGGCCTCTGAGGTCACGTTTAACACATGAGGACGTGGGGTGCCAAGTGGAGTCGGGGAGAAAGCCCCGTCCGTGCCTTCCGGGCCTGGCCCGGGAGCTGCCCCGGCTCCCACTTTCTCTGAAGCCTCTTGCCCTCCCTCCCTCCCCAACAGGTGGCAGCGGAAGAGCTAAGCTACGTGGCTTAGTCCATCAGCATCTTATTCTGGGTAATAAAAAATAAAAATAAATGGATACCTGTTTTCCACTGCTAAAACTGAAGCACCACTGTGAGCAACAGGAGAGGGAGAGGAGTACCCGAGGGAGAGAGGAGCCCGAGACAGAGCGAGCGCCCACTGCTGGCACGTGGCGGCGAGGAGACGGAGAAGGGAGAGCGGGAGGTGGGGCGGCCACGGAGGACCGCCCGCCAGCGAGCCCCGCCAGCCCCGCTCGCCGAGGAGCCCAGCGCTCGCCCGCTGCGTCCACACCTGGGTCTGCGACCAGGGCGGAGGGAGGAAGACCCTCATCTCAGAGTAGCCCTTTCCTCTGTTCTTTTCTTTCTTTTTCTCTTTTATTGAAAGGGGACTACGTTTTAGCCGGAAAAACTACGCGTTTCTGTGCTGAGCAGGCTCCTTGCGGTGGCGGCCGTGCCGGGAGAGCCCCTCAGAGTGTGGGTTCTGTCCACGCCGGCTCTGATATCGCCGCGCTCACGCTGCCTGTGTTCTAGGAGGGTTTTCATTTAAAGAAAATACGGTGGTTTGTGTTTTTCTGTTTGTTTTTTAAAGATTCTTTCAAAGGAGTACTGAAAAATATACTTTCCCGAATTTGTCTCTCAAATCTTAGTGGTGGACCTGGGAGATGCGAGAAGCTTCCAGAAACGAAGTTTAAACATGCCAAAACAACTCAAGATTAGGATCAACACCTGTGACGGGAGGAGGATTTTTTTTTTCTTCAGTTTTAGCTTCCAGCAGCTTCTCCCTGTACGTCAGGGCGGTGAGGGAGCACGGTCCTGGGCCGGGCAGGCGACTCCGTGGTCTCTGCTGGACTCCGAGAAGCAAAGCGCTTCCCGTGTGCCGTGGACTCGGCCCCGCAGGAGGGGCCTCGGCAGGACTGGCCGTGAGGCCAGAGGGCAGGAAGGTGGCTGTTCCCTGGCCAGTGGCTCCTTCCCCAGGGTCCTTCCTGAGGATTTGGTGGAAAGCACCAGCCAGGAGGATCTGTCCCCGTCCCCAGGGAGACTCCCACCGTCCCTGTGGCCAGTTAGGCTCACTGAATGCCCCATCCCCTCTTGTTCCCCACCCTACCTGACTAGTTTGGAGCCCTTCTACCTGCGGGCACAGTTCTGATGAGGTGGGGTCGTTTTAACTTTGGCGGGGAAAGGGAATATGTTTCTGAAATAAGTTGGTTCTGTGCCGAAGGGCTTGAAGGAGTTGTCACATCACGTGGTACACGGGGGCCTCTGCCTGGGTCTGGGTTGCAACTTGCAGTTATTGTTGCTGGTGGAGTCACCCCCAGCTCTTCGCACACTGTGATGGGGATTAGCCTCCCTGGCGGGACCTAGTTGGGGACTGTCTAACCCTAACCCTGCCTATCCAGGCCCTGATGACCCTGACCCCCAGCATCCCCCTCCCCATGTGCCTTATCCCAAAGCCTCCAGATTCCAGCTGGTACATGGGAGAGATGGGGGACACACAGGCCACCTTCCTTCTGGCAAGGCCTCTTATTTATTACCATTGCTGTAGTGCTTTCGGTTCCCACTTCTTTTGGTAGCTGCATAGAGTTTGGATAGGTTTTTGCTATGACCCCTTGTGCACCGTCCCCATGGGTGACACCCACCCACCCTGTTCTGTTCCTTGGAATGCTTTGCCTCTGCTTTGTGCTGTTTGCTTTTTTCTCCACCTTAGCAACAGTTGCTATGAGTCCCCCAAATCAAGAAGCATCTGTACCAAGGCAATGTAACTTTTTGATTTTCGGTCAATTTGTTTTAACTTCTTTTGTCACCAATAAAATCTTAATAAACAGCTCTGCATTCACACTGGGGCTGGATAACTACAGGGGGTGGCAGAGCACTTGGTTTGGGGTTCTGCCTGGTTGGGGGTGGGGGATTCGGAGCCACCTCAACAGCAAAGCTGAGACGGGCCAAACCTGTGCAGCAGGGACTGGAATGGGGGAAGATGGGCCTATGCAGGGTCAGTTCCTGGGGCCCGTGTACATTAGATGTTGGGCACCCTAGAGATGGGTTCTGGGAAGGCTGGGCCGGCGGCGTCACTGTAGGGCCCCCCACCCACCATCCTGGTGGTTGATGGTGATGGACATAGCTACTTCCCTCCCCACTCCCAGGTGACAAGACCCGAGAAGACAGCAGAGCGGACCACGCAGAGTTTATTGTTGCCCCCTCCCGCCAGCCCCCGGTCAGCGGCAGCCGCACTCATCCACCACCATGTCTTCGTAGTGCCGCAGTACCACGTTGTCGCTGTTGTCGAAGAAGAGCACGGAGATGGGCGACAGGCGCGCGGGCACGCAGCAGGGCAGGCCGGCGGCGGCGCTAGGGGCGGCCGCGTGCATGAGCGCGCGCAGCACCGCGTGGTTGAGCGCGGGCGTCCCGCCGGGTTCGGACAGCGCGGCGGGCAGCCCGCACTTGCCCTGGCAGTAGTTGGCCAGGAAGCCGCGTGGCGCGATGACCCATTGGTGCCAGCCCACCTCGCGGAAGCTCACGTAGAGCCGCCGCGCGCGACACGCGCCCCCGGGGCCGCCGCCCACTGCGGGCTCGGCCTCGCGCCGCGGCCGGGCCAGGGGGTGGCACAGGCGCGGGTCGAGGGTCACCAGCAGCAGCGAGGCCTCGACCAGGCTCGCGCAGGCGGCGGGGGCCCGGGAACGCAGCGCCAGCGTCAGGCGGAGGCTGCGCGGCGCCGAGGCGTTGCGGGCCCAGGCGGCGCCCAGCAGCTCAGCGCGCACCGGCATTCCCAGGGCGGGCACCGCCTGGCGGAGTACCACCTGCCCGGGGCCCGCGCCCGCCGGCGCCACGCTCAGCTCCCAGCCGCCCGCCGTCCCCGCCGTCGCCTCTGCAGCCGCGAAGCGCAGCTCCAGGCGGGCCTGGCTCGGGCGTTCGGCTGGCTCCACGGCCGACAGGTCGAAGACGACGGTCCACTCAGGGCACTGTCCCGCAGCTGAGGGGGGCTCCGGGGGCCGGGCGGCTGCGCCTGGGGAGGAAGGGAGAGGGCTCGGCTGGCGCTGGGTCCACACTCGGTGCCGACCGGCCCGCGAAGGGGTCTCGGTTGGGGACAGCGGGGGAAGGTGAGCGACCGGAGCTGGGGGGCGCACCATCTGTTAGAAGGCGTCAAATGGTGTGAAGCGGCGGTGGGTGAGGGAGATGGAGTGGGGGCAGGGCATCACTTGCAAGGAAGAGGCCCCGACCAGTGTAGGGCGGCCAGCCCGCCGTTGGGGACATAGGCGGGGGTGGGGAGGTGGGGGGGGGTGGAATGAGCGAACGCATGGGGCCAGTGGGGAAGCGATGCTAGGGCGGGTGGCATCTTCAGGAAGGCATCAAGTGGTGTGAAGCGGCAGAGGGGGTGGGATGGAGTGGGGGCAGGGCTTCAGCTGCAAGCAAGGGGCCCTGCTCGGTGCAAGGGAGCCTGGCCTTCGGACCACTCCCCCACCCCATCCCCTGTCCCGGCAGGTGTCCACGCGGAGGAGCTGAGGGAGTTCAGAGGCCCAGGTTGCTTGCGGGCTGGACGGGGCGGGTGGGGACCCTCAGGGCTCTCCGGCCTTCCTCACGCACCGCTGGAGGCTCGTGGCGGGCTGGGGCGCCCAGCGGGGTATCGGCCTCCCAGACCCACGCCCCCAGCGCAGACCCCACTCACCGCGGTCTGGGACGTGGCGCACGATGTTTCCGGCGACCCCCAGCTCCTCCACGTGGCACGGCCGCAGGGTAGCCCCCAGGGGCGTCCTCCGAGGGCCCGCCCTGGCCTCCTGGTGGTCCCAGCGGCGGAACAGGCGCCACATGACAGGGGGTACGGGCCGGGACTTGGGGGCGCCCCGGGGCACGTCGGGAAACCCAAGAGCCTGGAGTAGGGCGGCGGCGGGGCCCGGGGGCGCGGGGGCGCGGGCCGGGGGTGACGAGGGCAGCAGCATGGCCAGTAGGAGAAGAAGGACGCGGCGGCCCGGACGCCGGCACAGCGGTGGCATCTTCGTCACAGGCGGCGGCCGGGCGAGTGCTCAGGGGCTGCTGGGCTCCGGGACCTGCGGGCTGGGGGCGGGACCGGGGTCCCTGGAGAGACCTGGGCCAGGTCAGGGTCTCGGGGGGCGTGGCCGCGATCCTGAAGTCGAATAGGGACCAATCACGGGGGCGGGGTCTAGAGGGGGTGGGGCAGAGGTCCCGGGAGTGGCCAGGGCGGGGTGGGTTGCGGCGGGGGCGGATCCTGATAGGGCCAGGGTACAGGGGGCGAATGGGGGAGCCGCGTGGCTGGTCCCCGAGGGCGAGGTTGGGTGGGGCTGGGTCCTGGGCGGCGGGGCCGGGGTCGAGGGGTTCAGAAGCGCTTGTCCTTAACCAGTCCATTCCTCAGCGGCTTCCTGCGAGCCAGAACCGGCCCAGGTTAGCCTAGGGACCCCACGCCACCACGTAGCACCTCCCACCACCGTCCCGCCCTCCTTGCCCTCCTTTTCCCAGCCCCGCCCCATTCTTCCTCCCAGCCCACAAGGCCAAAAGACCCTGCCATCTGCCTGCTGGGTAAGTGGTCCCTGCTCCTTCCCACAATTAAACCCTCCTCTCCCCTCCCCCCTGGGCCACCCGCGACTGCTGGAGGGCAAAAGTCACCTACCAACCTCTGCCTGATTTAAGCCCATCGCCTGGACCTGGACCAGCACTTTATCCTCCTCCTCTCCCAGGGAGGCAGAACTGGCCAGAGCCCCCGACGATCCCACCGGGCAGGCTCCTCCCCAACTACAATGGCCCTACCAGGAAAGGCTTCCCAGCCCATGATTCTCCATCCACTGCCCTCTGTCTACACCTGCCGCAGCCCCTACTTTGCTTCCATGTCCTTAAAACAAGTTACGTAGTGTTTTAAAACGAATCAGTACTGTAAGATCCCAGAGAAAGACCCCTAACGTCTAAACAACGTTCATGGTTTGCATATTTCAAACTGTCTATAAAGATGTCTTCTCCTGCACCTCAATTTTCCAAAAATGTGCCACCGAGATCGCTCCCATGTGCACTGCTGCTCTCCTTAATTCCATCTTCCCTGCCTGTGTTAGTGGCAGGTCTCTGGGGTTCCGACTGGGAGGGGACCTGCGCCCTGGGGATCTGCCCAGGCCCACCTTACTGGACTCAACAGGTCTAACCCTGCTCCTCACCGCTACTGCCATCACTTGCTCGGTGTTGTGTTCTGTTTAACTGGCCAGCCTGCTGATGCCAAGACAGCATCTCCCCGCAGTCTTATGGTCACGGCCATTGACCACTCCTATTCCCACGTATGAGAACTCTTTGTGCCTTTGCACATGGTCCATCAGTCTCTGCTGAAGTGAATTCTACAGTCTAGTTTATGTACAACTGTATTAAGTTTTCTGAGCCAGTAATATATTCTCACGATCTAGACCTCAGAAAGCATAGAAAACTCACAGTTCAACCGAGCGGCTCCTACGGATCTACCTCCGTTTGACTTCTGTGTATCCTCAGATACTAGCATATGTGCATTACTGCACCCTGCAGCCCTTTGGTTTGTGGAGCACTCTAGCTCAGAGATCGTTCCATATGAGAACGTAAAGACTTTCCTGGAGAAGATGGTCTCAGTCACTTTAGTTCGCTCTTCCCTGGGGCTGGAGCCACTGGATGCCCCTTCCTGGGAGCACACCTCCCCCCCTCGGCCCACTTCTCCGTGGGCTGCTGCTTTCTCTCGCTGCCACTGCGGGAGCCCTTTATCTGGGAGATCAGAGATAAGCCCCCCGTGGACCTCCCATCTGTCCTATATCTTCAGCTTTGCCTGTTGGTCTTTTAGACAGAGCAGAGGTGGGGTTCCCAGCTTCTTGAGTCTTCTCGTAGTTCAATTGCTGGACGGCACAGTCTCTCATTTCGACTCTTGTTTGATTTCACAGCTTCCATTTCTGCATCAACATCTTTGATGCTTTGGGAGTTTGCACTGGGGGCTCATGCGAGATAAAGATGGTTACCAAGCAAGCGTCCCATTGAAGGAAGTTCTTCCTTCCCTCCCGGGATCCTTCTTTGTTCAAGTTTGATGGGCTTAGCTCTGTTCCCCGTTTTAATTCCTATACTTCTATAGAAGGTTTAATACCTCCAAGGATCCGTACCCCCACCCTGTGCCTCTTTATCAGAGCTTTCCTGTGGTGATTCTGGTTTGTTTTTCTGCACAAGCTTCCAAGTGCCCCCTCCCTCCTCAAAAACAGTGTGTTTGCGGGGGAGGGGAGTACCCAACTAGGGCGAGATGGCCTCTCTGCAGAATCAGATTTACACTTTTTCGTCTCAGTGCACCACAGCGGGAAAGAGAAAATCAGGACGACGGTGGAAGCTGGAGGGAGATGTGGGCAGGCAGAGACTCAGGTGGATTCTGGATGTTTCCTTGAGGATAAGGAGGAGAGGGAGAGAAGGGGGGCTCCTTAGGGTTTTGCAAGGTTTTCACCCTGAGTTGCCATCAACTGCGATGGACAAATGTTCACGAGAGGTAGTTTGCGGTGGGAATGGGGGTTGATTCTGGATATTTTAGAAGGTGCTTGGAATGTCAAGCAGACACTGACACAGAGAATGGCACTCAGAGGAGCACTGTGAGCTGGGAGAGAAACTTGGAAGTCGGGGTGGATTAAGTGAAAGGGCCCTGGGAGAGGGGGAGGCCAGACGCGGAGCAGGAAGGCACTAAAAAGTGAAGCAGGAGCCCACGTGCCGCAACTAAGGAGACTGAGAGCCGCAACTAAGACCCAGTGCAACCAAGTAAATAAATAAATATTAAAAAAAAAAAAAAAAAAAAAGAAAGTGAAGCAGGGAGCAGAGGCAGACTGGCGATTGCAAAAGGAGGGGTTGGGTTGGGTATGGGGTTTCTTTTGCGGGGGTGACAAAAATGTTCTAAAACCGCAGTGATGGTTACACAACTCTGTGAATGGACTAAAAACATTGACTTCTACACGGCAAATGGGCAAATTGCATTGCATGGTGTGTGAATTCCATCTCAATAAAACTGTTCAAAAAAAGGCGGTGGGGAGTGACCACCAGATTTGTTTAGCATCAGTGGAGCGGACAGGAGTGGTCTCGGGGTGGTGGGGGGAAGACCCCAGAGGGAGCTGGGTTCGAGAAGGGAGGGGAAGGGGGTGCTGTGCTGTAAGTGAGGCGGAGAGAGGTTTCTCTTCTTGATCAGAATGTCCCTGAGCAGGCAAGGGGGTGGACGTCGGTGGCCTGGGACGGTGGCCTCAGAGGGAGACGGACCATCTACCAAAGCAGCCAGCCAGCACTAGAGGGTGGACGTCCTCATCCGGCTACCCCTGCTTTCCTGGGGACACGGAGGCCAAGTCATCGGGTGAGGGGACAGTGGTGAGGACAGTTGGTGGCCGAGGAGAAGGAAGAGTCTCAGGAGATCAGGCACTGCCCAGGCATCGCTGAGGACTCCTGGCCCCCGTTAGTGCTGCAACGAGGACCAGATGTGCGGGTCGTGGCTCTTCAGATACAGCGGGGGCAGCTGAAAGTGTCACGGAGGAGAAAGCCGGTGTACGGAGGGGTGGGGTAGCCTCGGGCAGGTCAGCAGACCCAGAGCGGGGTGAGGGCCCCCGATGGATGGCAGTCCCAGCAGCCCAAGAGAACAATGGGGGCTTCAGACCGAGGTCGTGACCGGGGTGCAGGGGCCACTGCAGGGGGCCAAAGACAGAGGTCCAGGAGGGGCCCCATGGAGGGGGGTTCAGAAGAGAGAACCAGCAGGAGCAAAGAAGGCCTCAGTGCTGCTTTGCCACGTGATTTGTTCTCCACTCCGGGGTCCTTCAAAGTGGTTCTCAGTCACTGTTTTCTTACTGTTTTCAAATCTAACTGCATTTTCATCATACATGGTCTGCACGATCCTGGTTCTGAGCAACTGAAGTTGCTCCTGGTTTTTTTCAATTTTGAGAAGTGTTCCTGTGCTTAAGAAGAACATCTGTTCTTGCTTCGGAGCTGCCTGATGAGGAGCACGGACTTTACCTCCTGTGGTCCCATCTCGCCATGGTTTAGGGCTGCATCATGCGGATCCTTTCACATCAAAAATTACACCTGACTTTCTCCTCCTGTCTTTTTTACTTACAACTTTTATTTATTCTGGAGTTGAAGTCTTTTAACCAGGTCAGAGGTGGATTTATTTAAAAGCCCAGTCTCGTAATTGTCATGATTATTCCATGTGTGTTTATTTGCATGCCCAATATCTGAGATTCTACCCTCATTCTGCATTACTTACCCTGCTTGTTCTAGCTTTCCTTTCCTGCATTTACTTTGTTGTACCTGTTTTTGGTTCCATTCTCCCCTCTACACCCTTATAGTGTTAACATAAATACTCAATATAGCCCAAAGGTAATGCCCTACCCTCCTGCAAAATGCAAAGCCACCAATCCTGTTTCAATAATATTAAATATTTCAGCTCTAATTTTTTAAATCTCTCAAATTAGGCGTTTAAAAAAATTTTTACCCAGATATGTATCAATTTCTCTGCTGATCTATCTCTTGGGGTAGTTTTCTGAAATATTCTCCTAGAGAAGATCTGTGAATGTTAAGTCTTCTTAGTTTTTGTTCCTGTGGATATCTTTTTTTTTTTTTTTTTTTGGTGGGGATGCTGGGGACCAAGCCCAGGATCTCATGCAAGCCAACGGGTATCCTTTCTCTTGAGTAACTGTTTTTAAAGTTGTGTATAAGAGTCCCGGTTTCCTGTTACTTCCTTTCAGCATTTGAGGTGATATCTGACTCCAGTCTTCCAGCTTCCCTTGTTGCTGTTAGTCTGTCACTGTTTCGTAGGTCATCTCTTCTTTTCTGTGGATGTTTCACATTTCACTATGATGTGTTTGGGGCCCGGATGCCTTTGTATTCATCCTGCTTATGATTTATGTCTTGTCACGTTCTGGAAAAATTCTCAGCATTATGTCTTCTCATGTTGTCTCTCCCTGTCTATCTACCTCCTATTAGGACTCAGCCACATAATTCTTACCATTCTAGCTGTCATATTTTCCATTTGTTTAGGCTGCATCCTAGGTAATTTCTCCGCAGCTTTCAATTCACTGATTCTCTTTTCAGCTGTATCTAATCGTTGGAGACTTAACATCTATAATAGGTTGAATGGTGGTCCCTAAAAGGATATGTCCACATCCTAATCTCTAGAACTGTGAATGTGACTCTATTTGGAAAAAGAGACTTTGTAGATGTAATTAAGTGAAGGAATTTGGGATGAGATCATAGTGGTCTAAATCCAATGACAAACGTCCTTATAAGAGAAAAGAGCCGGAGAGAAGAGACCATGTGAAGACAGGAAACGGAGATTGGAGTGATGCAGCCACAAGCCAAAAAACATCTGGAACCCCCAGAAACTGGAAGAGGCAAGGAAGGATCCTCCCCTAGACCTTCAGAGCAAGCGTGGCTCTGCTGACACCTTCAGTTCAGACTTCTGGTCTCTAGAACTGTGAGAGAATAAACCTCTGTTGTTTTAAGCCCCCTAGTTTGTGGTACTTTGTTACGGTAGCCCTAGGAAAGAAATATATTTAACATCCAATGCTGTTTTTGATGGTCTCTCATGCCTTTTACATTTTTAATAAACTTTTCATTTTAGAATAATTTTAGATTTGCAGAGATAGCATAAAGAGTTCCAGGGTAGCCCTCGCCCAAGTCTCCCTGTACGTTAACATTTTATATCTCCACAGTGCATTTATCACAACTAAGAAACCAATGCTAGAACATTGCTATGAGCTAAACCATAGACTTTATTTGAATTTCACCAGTTTTTCCACAGATGTCCCTTTTCTGGTCCAGGATCCCACATTGCATTCAGTCAATCTGAGCTGAGACGGTTCCTCAGTCTCTTGTTTTCCATGACCTGACGATTTTGAGGTGTCCTGACCAGCTCTTTTGTGGCACATTCCACATTTTCATTGCTTTTTATCCCATCTTGTTTTATACCCAACTGTGCTAACTCTAGCCATCCTTAGGGATCAGGTTCTGCGGGTGGTGCCCATGGGGCCAACCATGGCAGCGTGTCCCCAGTCCCGTCATTTCTGTATGGACTTTGTTCTTTGCCATCCTGGTGGGAATGCTGTCATTTGGGGCTGGAGGCGCCACCCTCCCAACTCACATTCTGGCTGGACATTCTTTGGGGGAGACAGAGCAGGGAGCAGGGTGGAGTTGGGGGTCTGGCTTGCTCTTTGCCTTGGGCTCGGCATTTACAAGGACATCTCTAGGAATTCACTGTTTTACAGCAGAAAGGTCTTTCAGTTTTAGATTTAGCCAAGCAGGTGCCTCCCCAACCTCACCCCTGGAGTTCTCTTTAATCACTGCTTCTTCTGGAAGCCTCTGAGCGTTGGTCAGACTCCTTGGTGAGACCTCACCGATCTCTACACGCAATTCTCAACTCACGTTCGCTGGACGTCGACAATCCGACGCCCTCAAAACTAGACTCCCAACCCCCTACCCCCACCGGTGCACATGGCCCTGCCCTGAGTCCCATCTTGGTAAATGGCAGCTCGAGCCAGAGGTCTTAGGTCATCTTTGATTTTTTTATCTCTGTTTCACCTACATCCAAAGTCTGGTTAGTTCTACAACAGAGTTGGGATCTGACCACTGGGGTGACCTCACCTGCTGCCCAGCCCTCGTGTGTCCACAATCTCTGCTCACCTGCCTGACTCCTCTCTAACCTGGGCGCTGGCTTTTTGGCCGCTCTGGCAATTCCCCCAAATCTCTGCTCCCCTTCTCATGTCTTTCAAGGAGATTTTTAAAAAATCTCTGCTTCTCTCATCCTCCTCCCTGCCCATTCTGACCCACACCTCATTGCACTCTGAGCCCACTGCTTCCCCGAAACCATCTTTCCCAGGTTGGTCACTGATGATCTCCCAGGGGCCAAATCAGAGGGTCTTCTGGGGAGCGCCCTGCGAGCCTTCAGCAGCCCCCATCTCACTGCTGCTCAACCACTCCTCACATTGACTGTGGGGTGCTGCACACCTTGGACCCTGCTGGTCATCCCAACCTGCCTCCATTCACTCCTGGGGCCCCTCCAGGCCAGGCGCTTTGGGCGCCATCTGGCTCACATCCCAGGGCTGGCAGTCCCGAGTCCCCTACCTCCAGGACGGTCGAAGAGGCCCCTTTTGCTCGTCATCCCTACAACTCCCACCTGGGCCCGAACCCCCGGCCCCATCTCCTGCTTGGCTGACCAGTGGTTGCTCCGCTGGACCAGGGAGTATTAGCCCGAACAGAGCACAGGCTCCCTGGGCCGCCCATGGCACCCCCTCACCGCCCCCTTCCACTGCCACCTGCTTAGAGGTTGCCGTCAGGCCTGGAAAACAGCTGCTCCTCAGCACTGGGCTTGGCCCTCACGGCTCCCACCACTGAGACCGATTCTCACCCCTCAGCTCTCTACCTCCACCTTCCTCGCTGTCTGTCCTGACAGCATCTAACTCTGTCACTACATCGTCCATGCCTTTATTTCAGTCTCTCTCTTGGATGCAGGCTCCGGGGGGGCAGCGTCGGCATCAGCCTCATCCGCTGCCGTGTCTCCAGGGCCTACCCACAGAGTGCGCTCGATCAGACAGACGTGGTTAAGGAATGAACTAGGGCTGGGGGCCCCTCCACACTCACTCAGCTTTGCTGGGCTTGGGGCTCAGGGCCTCTGCTGTGTCATATTCCCGCACGTCCTTCAGCTCGCGCACCTGGCCCGTCAGCACCTTGGCAGCAAAAGCCACGATGTACTGTGGGAGGGGAAGGCACAGGTGAGAAGAGAGCCCCGTCGTCCCCGACCTCGCTGCCCTCCTGAAGGCTGGGTGCTCCTGCCACCGGCCCTTTGCACGTCACCTAACATGCCCCTCCTCCCTGGGAGTGCGTGAGAAGGGCGTGCACCTGGAGCGCTCCTTGGGGACTGGGACCAGGACAGGACTGGCATCTGAGAAGAAGGGGGTGGCGAGGAGTTGTGAGTGCCAACTCACCAGGAACCAGTAGAGGTTCATGAGGGTGAGCAAGAGCAGGAGTGCGTTGAAGAAGAAGTAGAAGGGGATGTCAGGCACCGACCGCAGGCTGCAGTGGCTCGTGGCATACAGGACCTTGAGCGGGAACCAGTAGAGGCGGAACCAGAACCTGCAGGAGGGAGGGGCGGGTCGAGGAGGCTGTGGGGGAGAGGGGGAGGGGAGCCCCCTCCCTTCCCCCCAGTCCCTGTCCTGTCCCGTCTGGACTCATCCATCTGCCCCTGCACATCCCCACCCATCCATGTTTCCTTACCCCACCCTTGTTCATTCCTGCCCAGCTGTCTCCATTCCTGTTCTGTCCTTTCCTGCCCAGCTTGCTTATTCCCAACTCGCGCCCTCCGCTGTCCCACCAGGCCCCGCCCACGTCACCCTGGCCCTGTCTGGCCCCTCCCACCTCACCAAGCCCCCACCCACCTCACCAGGACCCACCCCTTCCCTGCCCACCTGCCTCTCTAGGACCCACTCCCTTCCTGCTTGGCTCCACCCATTCTCACAAGCCCCACTTCCTTCCCAGCCTGGCCCCGCCTACCTCCACCAGGTCCCCCCACCACCCACTAGGCCCGCCTCCTCCCCTGCCAGCTCACCAGCTGAGGCTGAAGCTGAGGCAGCCCAGGTCTGCAGCCAGGGCGTGAAGCCGGTGGTGGGATCCTCCGCGGGACTTGAAGTAGACATTGAGCTTGGTGAACTCCAGCTGTACGTCACTGATGTCATGCAGGAAGAGCACAAGGATGCCCACCTTGTGGTACCTGAGGAGGAAGTCGGGAGAGGAGAGAGGGCTGGTTACCCTGGGACCCCTACCCGCACCGAGGCTCCCAAGCACAGGCCCCCTTGGCCACCCCTCCAGGCTTCCCGTGGGTCTGTTCAGGGCTATCCTCCCTGGCCCATCTGCCCTGCCCATGCCCCCCTCACAGGGCTAGGCCAGCAGTAACACCCAGGCTGCACCCGTCCTGTGGCAGCCACACCCAGGCTCAGGAACTTCCCTGGAAGTGCCCTCTCTGATCCTTCCTCATCTCTGTGACCTCTGACCCTCCATGACCCCTGACCCTCACACGCCTGGGTCATTCTGTGTCCAGATACCCCACACTTTAAACATGACTGCCTCACTGATGCTCCCAGGTTTGTACATTTAACCTGAACACTGCTGCAAACTGCAGACTTGCCTGGGAAAGGCCGCGCCCCCACCAGGATCTGAAGAAGGCTGGAGCCCCGCCCCTATCCACCCTTCCGCCTCACAGCTGCTTGGTGCCTGAGTTCAGCCTGGATGTGGCTGTGCACCTCTGTCACCGTCTTCGTCCCCACTCTGCCCTCCGGACAGCTCAGGCTCCTGACAGCCACAGGCTGTTCTCATCCCCTAACATCCCTGGTGTTCCCGGAGCCTTCTTTCACCGACTTTCAGTCTCAGCTCACCTGTCACCCCTGACCACCCCACCTAACCTCACCACCTCTGCAGTCCTTATCTTCCGACTTGAATTTTCCATAGTGATCACCTTCAAACAAACTGTTAGTTCTTTTCTTTCATGGTTTTTTTTTGTGGGGGGGGGAGTTGTTATCTGATTCTACCCTCTAGAGCAGGGCTGTCTAATAGAATTTTCAAGAATGATAGGAGGGCTTCCCTGGTGGCGCAGCGGTTGAGAATCTGCCTGCCAATGCAGGGGACACGGGTTTGAGCCCTGGTCTGGGAAGATCCCACATGCCACGGAGCAACTGGGCCCGTGAGCCGCAATTACTGAGCCTGCGCGTCTGGAGCTTGTGCTCCGCAACAAGAGAGGCCGCGACAGTGCGAGGCCCGCGCACCGCGATGAAGAGTGGCCCCCGCTTGCCGCAACTGGAGAAAGCCCTCGCACAGAAACGAAGACCCAACACAGCCATAAATAAATAAAGTAATTAATTAATTTAAAAAAAAAAAAAAAAAAAAAAGAATGATAGGAATGTTCTAAATCTGCATTGTCCAATACAGGAGTCACCAGCCACATACTGGGCTGAGGTACAGAATGTGTGATTTTATTTAAGTTTAATTAAAGTTGACATGACCACCTGTGGCCAGCAGCTACTGTGCTGGAGGGCACAGCTAGTCCAACAAGAATAGAATTTGAGGGGCTTCCCTGGTGGCGCAGTGGTTGAGAATCCACCTGCCAGTGCAGGGAACATGGGTTCGATCCCTGGTCCGGGAAGATCCCACGTGCCACAGAGCAACTAAGCCCGTGCACCACAACTACCGAGCCTGTGCTCTAGAGCCCGTGAGCCACAACTACTGAGCCCACATGCTGCAACTACTGAAGCCCACGTGCCTAGAGCCCGTGCTCTGCAGCAAGAGAAGCCACCGCAATGAGAAGCCTACACACTGCAATGAAGAGTAGCCCCCACTTGCCACAATTAGAGAAAGCCCGCACGCAGCAACGAAGACCCAACACAGCCAAAATAAATAAATAAATAAAAATAAATTAAAAAAAAAAAAAGAATATGAGCTGTATATGTCGTTTTAAATTTTCTTTTAAAAAAAATTTTTTTTTGAGTTTCCATGTTCAATTTTTATTTTTTTAAATATCTTTATTGGAGTATAATTGCTTTACAATGTTGTGTTAGTTTCTGCTGTACAGCAAAGTGATTCAGTTATACGTATATACATATTCTTTTTCATATTCTTTTCCATTATGATTTATCACAGGACATTGAACATAGTTCCCTGTGCCATACAGTAGGACCTTGTTGTTTATCCATCCTATATATAATAGTTTGCATCTGCTAATCCCAATTTCGTTTTAAATTTTCTATCAGCAACGTTTAAAAAAAAAAGTAAAGGGGCTTCCCTGGTGGCGCAGTGGTTGAGAATCTGCCTGCCAATGCAGGGGACATGGGTTCGAGCCCTGGTCTGGGAAGATCCCACATGCCGCGGAGCAACTAAGCCCGTGCGCCACAACTACTGAGTCTGCGCGTCTGGAGCCTGTGCTCCGCAACAAGAGAGGCCGCGATAGTGAGAGGCCCGCGCACCGCGATGAAGAGTGGCTCCCGCTTGCCACAACTAGAGAAAGCCCTCGCACAGAAACGAAGACCCAACACACCAAAAATAAATAAATGAATAAATAATTTAAAAAAAAAGTCATTCTCCTACATACCACAATACCATTATAAAAAAAAAAAGTAAATAGAAAGAGGTAAAATTAATTTTAATAATATATTCCAATTGACTCAGTATATCCGAAATGTCGTCATTCAACATGTAAATGATATAACAAAGGGACTGCAAGATATTTTCACTCTCCTTTGCCCTTGGAATCAGGGTGGCTTTTACACATACAGCACGCTGTGGCTTGGACAGGCTCTGCCTTGAAGCACTATGACCACGTGTGGTGGCCACAGTGGGCTCTGGAACATCACGTTTGTCTACTGTGTTCACGGCTGTGCCCCCAGCAGCACCTGCCACATGGCAGGTGTTCTGTAAACACTTGCTGTGTGACCCGGCCAAGGTTGCCATCCAGGAGGAGCTGGAGGGGGACAGAGGGGGTGGGGGCAGGGTGGTGCCTCTCTGCACCTGTTTTGCCCCATCACTTCAGAATCTCTCTTCAGAAACCTCTCCCACGGACACCCCCATACCCCCCACCCAGGCATTAGCCTCTGCCCTGTGCTAGCCTCTTGCCACTGCTCACGCCAGTGCCCTCCACTCTCCTGTCCCCTCCTGGACTTACCGGAAGGCGTAGGACGAGATAATGAGGACCAAGGTGACCACGTGGTGGATTAGCATGACCACCGAGTCCTTGCGCCAGGCATCCAGGTACAGCGTGGCGTAGATGGAATGGCCGTAGAAGCTCCCCTGTAGTAGGTAGGCAACTGCGATGTCCCGTGGTACCGCCATGCCCGTCTTCCAGTCTGGGGAGGGCCAGACCGTGCCGTCAGGGACGGGCAGGGCCTCCGGGACCCGCGGGCGACCCCGAGCACTCCCTCAAGCCGGGCATGGGCCCTCTGCTTGCTGGGCGTGCCACGCCTCTCTGCAGCTGCTCTGGTCGCTGGTTTTCTGTTACCCATTCTCCACCCATCATTGTTTATGAATAGGCACTACTTTTTAGAACAGTTCTAGATCTACAGGAAAAGGTGCTCCTACCCTGAAATTGGTCCTTTGCAGAATTTCCAACTGTGCCCCAGGCCCCCTTCCCGTCTTCTCTTACCAGGCTCGCTCAAGACACCCGGTCCTGGGTGCCCCCTCCCAGCAAATCCCCAAACCGATGGAGGCTGCCACCTGCCTTGCTGTGCCAGCCAAGCAGCTGAGGCAGAAATCACACACTTTCCAATGCCCATGAGTGCAGGCTCTCCCGCAGAGTGGGCCCGGCTCCGCCTCCCCTCCTCCTGCGGCCACCTCCTGCCCCCCCGCCCGCCCCTGCACATGCGCCCACCCGCACTCAGGCCTCGTGCCTTCCCGGGGGACATCGCTCCCCCCACCACCTCCGCCTCCCCTCCTCAGTCCATCACCAAGGACTCTGCCCGAATCGACCTAGAACTCCAGACCGTGCCCTGCTGTCTGCAGCTCCTTCTTTGTCCACCCCCCGTAATGGCCTCCCTGGGCTCCATCCCCGGTCTCCTGTCCCTCCCCCTCCAAGCCTCAGTGATCTGGAGCTAGACCCTCAAGTCCCCCTGGAGGCCAGCTATCCCCTAAATGCCTCCTATGCTACCACCTCAGTGACAGCCCTTCATCTGTACCCTGGCCCTTCCTGCAACGGAGATCCACTTGGACCTCTATTTTGGGGTCCCTCTTCGGTCCCCGTCTCCACTCACTTGCCCTGCCCCCAGTGCCCCCACCCTGGTCCAGGCACCGCCATCTCCTCCCAGCGCTGCTCCAGATTCTCCCGGCCTCCAGAGCCTATTCCCAACTGTCCATTCTCCCCACAGCAGCCTCGATGGCTGTGAATACACAGACCCCATGATCTGGCAAGTCCACTCTTGGCCTGTGCCCAAGGAAACTGAAAACAGCGACTCAAGAGACCCCTGTATACTCATGTCCACAGCAGCACTAGTCACAATCATCAAAAGGGGAACAGCCCAAATGTCCATCAGCAGGTGACTGGGTACACAAAATGTGGTAAATCCACGTTTTGTGTGTCCACATAATGTGGAATATTATGCAGTCCTAAAAAGGAAAGAAGCATTGACACACACTACAATGTGGATAAGCCTCAAAAACATTATGCTGAGTGAAAGAAGCCAGACACAAATGGGCACATACAATCACATACCAATGATTCCATGTATATGAAATGTCCAGAACAGGCAAATCCATAGAGATAGAAAATGGATTAATGGTTGCCAGGGGCTGGGAGAGGGGAGATGGCAAGCTGCTAATGGGGACGGGTCTCCTTTTGGGGATGATGGAAATGTTCCGGAACTAGATAGACACGGTGCTTGCGCAACACTGTGAACATGCTAAATGCCACTGAATTGCTCACTTTAAAATGGTGAATTTTTAAAAGTTGTGGTAAAAATATACATAACATAAAATTTACCATCTTAACCATTTTTAAGTTTAGTAGCGCTAGGTATATTCACACTGTTGTGCAACCAATCTCTAAAACTTTTTCCATGTTATAAAACTGAAACTCTGTTCCCATTAGACACTCCCTCTCTGTTCCCCCTTCCCCAGCCCCTGACACCCACCAACCTACTTTCTGTCTCTATGGATTTGACGACCCTAGGTGCCTCACATAAGTAGAATCACACAATATTTGTCTTTCTGTGACTGGCTAAAATGGTTAATTCTGGGAATTCCTTGGCGGTCCAGTGGCTAGGACTCCGCGCTTCCATTGCAGGGGGCATGGGTTCGATCCCTGGTCGGGGAGCCAAGATCCAGCGAGCCGTGTGGTGCGGCCAAAAATAAATAAATAAAATAGAATGGTTAATTCTATGTTATATAAATTTTACCTAATTTAAAAAAATGAAAGACACCTGACAGATCACTCATCCCCCACTTGAACACGTCCAGGGCTCCCCAAGGCTCAGCAGCAAACCTCACACTCCTGGCTGGGGCTCCCCCCACGTTCCGTGCACAGCCTCGTAGCAGTGCTGCAGTCAGCAGAGGGGGGCCTCCCCACACCTGCCAAGTGTCTCTGTCCCTCTTGAGAAGGAAGGGGCGCGGAGGCACCCTCTGTGGAAACGGGACACCCTCTTTTCCACCTATCACACTGGCGAGACTGCTACAGTGGGGAGCACCCTCTCTCCAGCTTTGGGCCCCAGATCTGGGGCAGAGGGAAGAGGGGAGCAGACAGTTCCCCATCTGGGCTGCGTCTGCACCTCCCTGCACGTTGTGGGGTGAGGTGGGCCGGGCTCTGTCTGTGGACCTCCAACCTGCTCTCCACGCACACCCCGCCTGCTGCTCTGGCCTCTCCATGTCACTCCTGCCTCATCCCCCTCCCCGACCTCCAGGATCAGCCACCTGGGCATCCCACACCCAGCTCCTGGTCTCCCCCAAACCTGCCCCACCCTCAGCCCCCTAGACCCTGGCGTCAGCCCCATCCTCCTTCTCTCTCACACCCACCTCTGGTTTGGCAGTGAATCCTATCAATTCTGCTTTCAAAACATTTCTTAAATCAGCCACTTCTCTCCCCGCCGCAGCCCTGTCCTGGGCAGAGCACACCGGCTCCTGCCCTCAGCCCCACCCTTAAGTCGTCCTGTCAACGTCCCCCCTCTGCTCATGGCCCTACGGTAAAGACCCCCTCTGCTCCCACCCCACCTGACTGGGCTCCTTGCTGCTTCTGATCAGCCAGTAGCATGTCTGTCCGACAGTGGCCTTTGCATTTCCCATCTGCCCCAGGTTCCTCCCAGTCCCCACTCAAAAGTCACCTTTGGTGGGGACAATCCCCACCCCTGTAGAAAATGCCCTCCTCCCCACCTCCTAGACACCCCACATGCCCTTCTCCTCTCCTCACTCAAGTCTTCTCATCTGCACTTATCACTGTTAACAGATTTATTTCACGTTAACAGATCTGTCACCCCAAAACACAGGGGTGGGGGCTTTCTCTGACCTACTCACAGTTGTATCAGCACAGCACCCAGTACACAATAGGTACTCAATAAGCGTGCCTGCAAAGAAGCAGCTAACTTGCAAGTGTGCTATCACAGTGTAATTTATAAGCAGGAACCAGAGGCAACTCCATGCTCGAAACTTCAATTACAGAGACAGAGTTCAATTACAGTTCATTCTCATAAAGGAAAATTGAATGACAGCTCAAACCTCCCCTCTAGGGATTTATGACACGGGAAATGTGCGTGTGTTACACGGGAAAAGTGGCCATGTGGGCAGCATGGTCACAAGACAGACAGGTGCAGCGCAGGGGTTCCATGCCCAGCTCCCTGGTGCCACCAGGAGCCCTCTCAGGATGTTTATATCACACGGCAGGAAACACGTCCATGTGTGTCCCTGATACATGGTCTGGGTGGTCAGCACGAGAGTAGAGAAGCCTGACCCCTCATCGCAGACTGAGTTTTCTACATCGGCCTGCCAGTTGGTAACAGAGGACACTGCAGTCAAATTCCTGCTCATCCCACCCAGAGCTCAGGCCTTGATGACACCCACATCGAATCCAATCAATGGATGCAGCCACTTCTCACCACCTTTATCTTCTTGCCAAGCTGGTCCAAGCCACATTGGTCCCTTGCCTAACACCTGGGCCCAGCTCCCCTCCTTACCCAAGATTCATCTGTCTCCACATGGCAGCCAGAAGAAGGTTTTTTATAATCCACAAACCCATCCCATTTAGGATGAAACTCAAGCTCCTGCCATCCTCCTCTCGTCCCCACATATCAAGCTCATGCAAGCCCCAGGGCCTTTGCACATGTTGGACTGCTTGCCTGGGCCCACACAAGGGGTCCCCTCCTCTAGGATGTTTCCCTGAGTCCTGACAGGGACAGGTGCCCCCTTTTCTGGCCCCAGGGCCCCTTCATGGCCCTTGTCTCAGAGCAGACATCCAGCATGGGATGTCTGATGAGTGTCCAGCTCCCCCATGTACCCTTCTCTGAGTTCAGAACAGGGCCCTCCCCCAACCTGCCCCATCCCGGCAGGTCCCCTACCATAGAAGACGGAGGGTGGGTCGTGAAAGAAGGGGTAGTCAGTGCCGAAGAGCAGGTAGGTGCTGTAGCTCCAGGCGCCCAGGTAGAAGAGAAACTTCCAGGCGCTCTCAGGCATCTTGGCGGCATCTCTAGGCTGGAGGCGGCACCGCTTGGCTAGGGGCTACGGGTGAGAAGGCGGGCGGCCATCAGCACTGGGAGCCAAGGGCCGCTCCTCCAGGGTAGGGAAACCAAGGCCCAGGGACTCCCCAGGCCAGGCAGTGCCGGGCCCGGTACCCACAGCCTCCTGGAACGTAACCAGAGCCCACGTGTACCTGCCAAGGGCTAAACTTAGTGCCCAGCTGTCCAGCCGCAGCCGCAAGGGGAGGGGAGTGATGGGGGGAGACCTGGGAGGAAACGTGAGGGGAGGCTGTGAGGGGAGGAGGGGGACACGTGGGTGTAAAGCAAGGGAGACCAGTGGGGTCAGTCCAGGGGACTGAGGGGCTTGGGGGGTCTCAGGGGGAGCTAGAGGTATGACAGTGAGGAAGAAGGATTAAAGAGAAGACTTGGAAGGGGCTGTGAGGGTGAACCTGTAAAAAGAACATGGAGGGGAATATGGGGGCATCCGGGGGAACATGGGGGGCTGGAACCCTAGCAATCCCCATGGGGGAGGAACTTGAGGGAAGGGGGTGCCTCAGAGGAGGAATTGGGGAGATCAGAGAGGAACGGGGGCTGGGGAAGATGGGGTGGGTAGGTGGGGGAGGACATGGGAACTCAGGGGAGAAAAGGAAGAGAGGATGGGGCAGAGGAAGAAAAAGGGTCAAGGAAAGGACATCGCAGATGGGGGGACCTGAGGGGACAGCAGGGAGGGGACAAGAGAAGTGGGAGTATGCAACGGTGAGGCATGGAGGAATTTCAGGGGCCCAGCGCCCCTGGAGTCCTGGGGGCAGAGCTTCAATCTCCCTGGGGGCGGGGCTCCAGAGCTGCCGGCCAAGCCACGCCCCCCTCCCCTAGGCGAGGCTGAGGGGGCCGGAGCACCAACAGTCGCCATGGAGACAGCCAGAGCCAGCTCCGGTAACCCCTGGCAACCACACGACTGCCAAGAAGATGAGCTTTGGAGGACGAGGCAGCCCCTCCGCCCGCCCGTTTCTTGGGAAGGGCGAGCCACGAACTGGAGTGAGGGCCCGACGTCCGGGGATTCTAAAAGTGAGGGGCCCGTGACCTTGCTGTCCCCCACCCAGCTCCCTCAGGAACGTGGGGAGGAAGCCTGCTCCACCCTGGTAGTCCCAGAGCAACCATATCCCCCTCCTGGGCTCTGGCCCTCGTCCTCCTGGACCTCCCACTGCCCAGCTGGAAACTGGAAAGGTGGGGGAAGCAACAAAGCCAGATTGGGACCAGGGCTCACCTACGGAGGGGCCCTAGTCATGCCTGCCTCTCCCTCCCTGGAGCAGCGTCGTGGCTGGGGTCTCTAACCCCCATGTGGGTCATATGGGGGTGGGAGTGGGGACAATGGCAGCCAGACAACACCCCATCCCTGACTTAACAAGGGCCAGCCTCTGCCCAGCCAGCAGAGAAAGGCCCCTTTGTTGGCTCCAGGCACTCTGTCCCTGCACCCCCTGCCACCTCCAGTCAGACGGGCGGAGTGACCCCAGCTGGTCCTCAGGGAAGTCACAGCCAAGCTTGGAGCCCAAACGCCTTCCAACAAGCTCCCATAGCAGCGACCCCTCCCCAAGGATGGGAGGGAGGCCAGGCGCCAATGTCACCCCCACAGTCACTTTCCAGCTGGGGAGGTGGCCTTCCCAGGCTCGCCGGAAACTGAGCAATTCGGTGGCGACCCCTTGGAGTCCGCACAGTCCAGCTTCGCAGACCCAGGCCGTGCCACCTCCCCCAAAGGCTGCGAACACGGCGTGGCCAGGGAGCCCAGGCCTTTGCATCCCTTGATCGGAGGGTGGCGCTGACTCCAGACAGACGAGCGGCAGCGACTGGGCAGCTCCTACCTCTTCCCGGTCGCAGCGGACGAGCCAGTCCCGCCGCCGCACCGACCCCGGACACCGATCCGGTTCCGAGCGCGCCTCGCATGACCCGGAGGCGCAAGGCACACGCAGCCCCTGTGCGCCGAGCCTTCCCTGCCCGTGACCTCCGCTCCTCTGTCCCCAGCTCCGCTAGGTCCGAAAGAGTGCGCAGCAGCCAAGGCCCTCACACCGCCCGGGGCCCCCTTGTCCCGCACTGACCGGACCGGTTCCCCCACATCTTGAGCATCCTACCCTTGTCAGGGTCCCCATGTCCCAGGCTTCCCCCAGCCCGGTCACACCCCCACATCCACTCGCAACCCCACCCCGCCCTGACCCAGAGGGGCACGCGGCGGCCCAAGATTCCGCGTGCCGAGCTCCTCCAGCCTGAGGCCCGCCACGTTCCAGTCACCCTGGTCCGCGGAGACAGAAAGGGGCGCGCGGCGGTCCTGGGTCCCCGCCCCGGACTCCCTAACATCCCGGCCCCCCAGCCCGGGACCCCCACGTCCCAACCCCCAGCAGCACTGACCCGAAAGAGGCGCGAAGTGGCCGCCGAGCGCAGCGCGGTCCAGCCGAGTGCGCAGAGCGCCAGCAGCAGCAGCTCGGGAGGCGCCAGGTGCGCGTGCTCGGCCAGGCCGCGGCGCGCCAACCCCCAGCCGCAGTCCGCGCAGCCCCGCGCCGCCGCCAGCGCACTGCCCCAGCCGCGCTGCACCAGCTGCGCGTAGCTAGGCATGGGCTCAGGCCCCGCCGGCCCCGCCGCGGTCCCCGCCGCCGCCATGCCGCCCGCTCCCGGCCGTCCCGGCAGTCTGCGCCCGCCCACGGTGGCCGCCGGAGCCGCGCGCCCCGCGTCACGCGCCGCAGTTGGGCCGGGGGCGCGCTGGCCGTAGCCCGTGGAACGGAGGGGCGGGGCCCGCGCTAGCTCCGCCCCGCAGGGACGCGGGGCCGGGGCGCGCAGCTGGGTACCCCGGAGGCAGCAGCGGCGACCTCGGGCGTACAAGTCCTGGCGTTGTCGCGCCGCGTCCTGGAGGCGGGCCAGCGATCTGGCTCATTTTCCAGTGGAGGAAACCCAGGCGCGGGGGAGGGGGAAGGGGGAGACCGGGGGGTGGAGGGGGTATCTGCCTGGAGCCCGCCTGACCTGAACCCGAGTAGGGTCGGAGCGGCCCCGTGTCCCCATCCCTCGTCCCCGCTTGGATGCCCTTGCCCATCCTGGGCTCCTTCACCCCACCAGGCTGTGTCCGCAACATGGGGCAAGGTGAGCACCAGCAGGCCGTGCCCAGGACCAGCGATTCTCTCTTTCCCAGGTCCTCCAGCATGCTTCTCTTGCCCTGTCCCACACTCAGGCCCCACCATCCCCCCCGCCTGACGGCCACCTGCTGCTCTCTGTGACCCTGAGGACCTGGCAGGCCTCCCTGAAGCGGGTTAACACAGACCTTCAGGGAGGCCAAGGGAGTGGGTGCCCACGTGGGGGAGCTCAGGCTGGATCAAGACCACCACTTCATTGGGACCACCCCCCATGATCTTCCACTATACACCGACCAGGCCGTGTCCAAAGCCCCCAATGGCCATCACTGAAGGCACCGGTCACCTCTTGGGGACATCGTCTCGCCTGCCACTGGTAGCCCTCATCCCAGCCCCCGGGACTCCCGCACGCCTGTGCCCCTCCCTTCTCCCCATCTAGGAGTCCTCCCAGAGCCTTCCAAGGTGCAGCATGCAGGAATCAGTGTGGGCCCTGCAGGGGCCAGGCTGCGTCCCATATGGCCACCAGCCTGACCTGACCTTCAGGTGCACAGGTGAAAACAGGGAGGGGGGGGGTCAAAGGGGCCCTCATCCCCTGTCCTGCAGCAATCCAGTTCTCCCCACCTTCAAATGTTCCCAGAATCCAGCCACTTCTCTGCACCTGTACAGACTTCTGCGACCCTCGGCCACCCTTGTGCCTCCTTCCTAGTGTCTCGGCCTCCTCCCTACCCCGCTCAGAGGCCAGAGGAAACCTACCTGTCCCTCCTCCGCTCACAGCCCTCCATGGCTCCCATCATGCAGAGTGAAAGCCCATCTCCTCACTGTGACTCACAACCTATCCTCACGCCCTTCTCTCTCCATCTTTCTCCTTCCGTTCCAGCCACATTGGCCTCATAGCTGGAGGTGGTTCTCCAACACCCCAAGCAGTCCTGCCTCAGGGTCTTTCACTGGCTGTTCCCTCTGCCTAGAATGCTGTTCCCCCAGGTATTGGCAGGGCTCCTCCTTCACCAACTTCAGGCTTTACCTACAAATGTCGCCTGCTTGTTGCACCTCCCTGATCCCCCATCAGTCTTCTCCTTGGCACTTGTCACCATCTGTCCTGCTGTACCTCCTACTCATTATTATTATTATTATTTTAAACTTTTGGCCTTATTTATTTAATTAATTTATTTATTTATGGCTGTGTTGGGTCTTCGTTTCTGTGCGAGGGCTTTCTCTAGTTGCGGCAAGTGGGGGCCCCTCTTCATCGCAGTGCGCGGGCCTCTCACTATCGCGGCCTCTCTTGTTGCAGAGCACAGGCTCCAGACGCTCAGGCTCAGCAATTGTGGCTCATGGGCCTAGTTACTCCGCGGCATGTGGGATCTTCCCAGACCAGGGCTCGAACCCGTGTCCCCTGCATTGGCAGGCAGATTCTCAACCACTGCGCCACCAGGGAAGCCCTACTCATTATTTTTGAATGTGCACTCCATGTGGGCAGGGGTTCATCTGTCCCGTTAAGATAAGTAATGCCACAGCCAGCGTGGCAAGCAGATGGGGGCTAAGGGGTCCCGGGCTGCTGGACATGCCCTCATAGGTCCAGTCGGGCCTGTGGGGCAGCCCTGTACCGTCCCAACCACCCACCTCTGCCCTCCCACCCAGGCACTATCTGGTCACTATGGCACCCATCAGTAATGGGAGAGGTGCCCCCACCCACCAGCCCCAGCCCAGCCTCGAGTTTCATTTTGGCAGGGCCCAGATAGGAGGCTGCCAATGTGTGGGTGCAGAGCGGAAACAGAAAGTGGCTCCCGGTGCTGGCAGCTGGGAAACAGAGCTCCCAGGCACCAGGGGCTCAGTGAGGAGCTGCCGAGGTCCCAAGGATGGCACCCATACCCTGCCCCATCTGAAAGGGCAGGCCTCCTCTTCCCCAGGGAGCTCAGCTCAGCCCTCACTCCCCCTACACACCACCGCCCCTGACTGATGCCCCTGCCCTGCGGCATCCGCACCAGGCAGGGAAGGGCTGGGGGCAGGTCCTGATGCTGGGGGTCCCTTGCTGTATGTCTTGTCTTGGCAATCAAGGACAGGGCTTCCCAAGGCCACCTCTGAGGCAAATGAGGCCAGGCTCTCGGAGCCCAAGTATCTTTCTTTCCCTACCCAGACACTGGCCCAGAGACAGAGCCCTGTCCAGCTCACTGAGTCCAGTGTGGCCTCAAGGTCTTTGCACAGGCTGTTCCTACTGCCCAGGATGCTCGTCGCCCCAGAACCTATCCTGGCAGATCCTTCTTCTTGTTTTGGTGGACACAGCTCAATGGTGACCTCATCCAAGAGGCCCCAGCCACTCCCCTCCCTCCCTCTGTTGTTTAGCTTTTTTTTTTTTAATAAATAAATTGATTGATTGGCTGCATGGGTCTTCGTTGTTGCGCGCGGGCTTTCTCTAGTTGCGGTGAGCGGGGGCTACTCTTCTTTGCGGTGCACTGGCTTCTCATTGCGGTGGCTTCTGTTGTTGCAGAGCACGGGCTCTAGGCACGCAGGGTTCAAGGAGTTGCAGCACATGGGCTCAATAGTTGTGGCTCGCGGGCTCTAGAGTGCAGGCTCAGTCGTGGCGCATGGGCTTAGTTGCTCCGCTGCGTGTGGGATCTTCCCAGACCAGGGCTCGAACCCATGTCCCCTGCGTTGGCAGGTGGATTCTTAACCACTGCGCCACCAGGGAAGCCCTTAGCTTCTTATTGAGGGGCGCTCACTATGCATCTCTCTCTGGGCAGGGAGCTCGGTGCTTTGGCCACAGCAGCGTTCCGGCACCCACAGCCCCGACCACAGTGGGTCTGTCTTGGCTCATGACTCACTACAGGGCAGCAAGGAGCAGGGGTCTGGGGGGCTGATGTTTACTCCTGTGAGGACCCGGTACACACCCTCCCCACTTGGCTGAGCCTGAGTGCCTCTGGCACCCTCACCACCTGCAGACTACCCAGGGGTCCTGCGTTTAAATCCTGGTGCCGCTTGTGATGGCTGTGACTTCTCTGTGCCGCAGTTTCCCTGGATGCCAACTGGACTTGGGGAACATGGCTGTGCCACCTGCAGCTCAGTAACATGAGGTGGCTGTTTGAGGGCAGGGGAGTCTGTACAGCTGCTGCTCACAGACCCTGGTCACCAGGGCCCCCTCCCAGCAACAGCCCTGGGTGATGGTGCCCAGGCCCCTCCCATTTGAGCCTTGGTTCCCACGTGCTCCCCTCAAAATGGCTAGAGCAAACATGGATCCGGTGGGGATACCTGGAGTAGAGACATTTATTGACAAAAGGGGGCTGGGCTGGGCTTCCAGCCTCTGCTTCTGGCCAAACAGCAAGTGCCCGGTTGAGAGGGCAGCACAGCCCTGGCCTTGTATCCCCACAGCTCCGGAAACGCGTCTGGGGCCGGTCTCAGGCGCTGGGGGCGTAGTGCAGCACCAGCCGGTCAAAGTCGTTTTCCTTCAACGTGAATTGGGGGCGGGGAAGGGGGATGGGGGTGGGCAGAGAGAGAAAGGGGAGAACTTGTGAGCCAGGCCCCGAGCTCCGCGCTTTGCCTGGCAGAGCCTGGGGGGTCTAGGGCTCAGAGACGGGCTGCCTGCATGGGCTCACCTTGGCCTGGTACTCCTTGATGAAGGGGTGGGACCTGTGGGCGTCCTTCAGCTGGGATAGGTAGCGGTTTGTCACCTGTGGGGGAGGCAAGGTTAGCTAAATATGGGGACCCCATGGTGGCTCTGACCTGCAGGGTAGGGAGTGGGGTGAAACAAGGGCCACCTGGCCACACCCAGGCAAGAGCCCTGGTTTCCCCACATTTTCTCCATCACACCCTGCTGCCCCGGAACCATGCTGAATTAGAGAGGACCCTGGCGGGTGGGGAGCACCACCTGGCACAGAGCCTGCACTTGGCACATGGGTGAAGCATGCACCAGGTTCAGGGATGTGGGCTGGGCAGGGACCCAGGCCCTGGGAGAGGCAGGGGGCCAGGAGTGGAAGGCAGGTCAGGGGGGGACGGGGTTGGGAAAGGAGATGGATTTGTTCTGGGCACGTCGTATGGAGACACCTCAGAGGCTTGGGGATTGGAGCCCTCGCTCCCAGCCTTGCCCTACCCGCCAGGCTCAGCCCTGACCATGTGGGGCTAGGGGCGTCTGTCTGGCTCTGTTTCTCCAAAACTGATAGTCTGGGGATGTCTCTGCGGTGAGTGGGAGAGTCGTCCTATCTGTCCTGCACCACCCCAGCCCTGAGGCTGTCTGGGGGGCTCTTCTTCGAGGAACCGGTGACAGACCGTCATGAAGCCCTGAGGTGGGTCCCTGGCCAGCTGGGCAAGGCACCTAAATGGGGCAGTGCCCCAGCATCCTCCTCCCCGCCCTCAGACAAGGTAGGCTCAGCAGGATTGCTCCCCTGAGCCCTGTTTCTCTGTCCTGGTGTCCGCCCCCAATCCTGAGGTGGCACAGGCCGAGTCCCAGCCTGGGAGCCCTGAGCCTCAGCCCACTTGTCCGTAGGACCCACATAGCAGCTGACCTGCAGCCCCGACCAGGGTGGGGACCCTGGGGGAGTACCTGCAATGCCAGCTTCCCAGGGCCGATCTCAGATGCACCCACTCGTGTGGAACAGGTTTTTGCCCCAAGGCCAGGCCAACCTTGAAGTTCAGACCCTGAAGCCCCAAGCTCCCTCTAGAGCCGGGGCCACACCAGAGACCCCTGCCCACCCCAGGCTGGCACCGTGAGGGCTGGAAAACCCTCCTGCACCTGGCTGAGGGTGGGGAGGGTCCTACCTCGGGAGGCTTGCCCAGGTGCTGGGACAGGACGATGAGGTTGATCAGCGTCTCAGGGTGGCCGCTGTCCTGGCAACACAAGGGGACACCAGACAGGCAGGGTCAGCTCCTCCAGGCCCCCATCTCAAGCAGGGCTGGGATTGCAAGACCCAGCATGCCCCCACCATTGGCCACTCCGCAAGGCAGTGATCTCAGGGCCCTCCCTTCTGCCTCCCCACACCGGCTGCTTTCCCAGTGAGCGCGTTGCTTCATGTGCAGACCAGGCGGACACAGAGCCCCCTTGCCTGTCGCAATTTGGGAGGGGCGTTTTTATCACAAATCTCAAAGTAATGGAGTCCAGACCAAGGCGGCCTCAACCTATCACAGCCCAGCTAGCTGCTCCTCCTGCTGCAACGATGAGGCCTGAGACCGTGGGACAGACCCCTCCCGCCCTGCCTGCTCCCCAGGGGCATTGGCAGGAAGCTGCGGGAAATTACCAGAAACTCCAAGGGGGTGGGTGACCTCACCCCACCCGCCCATATTGGGCTCTGAGGCACAGGGAGCTCTGGGAATCAGCTCGGCTGCTGCCTTGGCCAGGAATCCCAGCCAGAGCCCGTGGTTGGGGCGAGGCAGGGACATGCCGCTCAGGATGCAGGGTGCCACAGGCTCGAGGGGCTGCAGGAACCCGGGCCTCCTACACAGATCTGGCTCCACCCCGTGCTGCCCTTCTTTGCAGAGACCCGCATTCTCCCCACAAGCACGGGGAGCTCTGGTAGGCGAGGCAGCTCCACACGGGCAGCCTGACGACGTCAGCCAGCAGGAGCACCCAACTGCCCCCCCTCAGCCTGTCCCCACTCAGCCAACAACCTTCTGACGATAGCTTGGCCCCTCGCAGAGACGAGCACGGAGAAAGCTTCCCATTGGTGTCAGTTTCTCATTATATCAAACAACGTTTCAGATGGCAGCCGTGAGAAGACAACTGTGGCAGCCCTGAGGGCAGCGCTCCAGGCCCTCTGCTCAACAAGGATGGGCAGAGGCGACACCGCCCGTGTCGCTCTCGCTCTCGGCAGCCTGCTCTCCCCTTGGCAGCAAACGGGAGCTGTCTCTCCCAAGCACACACCCAGGTGAGGGATCACCGCGAAAGGCCCCGGGCCAGGAAGCCAAGGCTCAGTGAAGAGACAGGGCGTGGGTCTGCTCAGCTCAGGCCGACGGGGGGCCCAGGCTGACGGGATCCTCGCCTTTCCAAGAGAAGCTAGAACCAGGATTGTCGCTTGCAATCCCGAGTTTTAACTGATATGGCATTAAAATCCCCACATGGCCACAGGCAGGCCACGGGGTCTCGCACACCTGTTTCTGGGGTGGGGCTGCGCCTGCCCATACCTTGTCCAGCGCCTCCTGCAGCACGCCCTCCGCGGCCTCCCACCGGCCCTGGGCCATGTGGCAGGCTGCCTGCCCGTTGAGCAGCAGCAGGGTGGACGAACACTTGTCGGCCATCTCCTGGAAGATGTAGTAGGCGTCCTGCAGCTTCTCACCACCCTGCGGGGACAGTTGACGTCACCGCTTTGTCACCCTGCTGCCCGGCCCTACCCTGCCTGCTCCCTCCTGGAGGGATCCCAGCACTTTGTGGAGACAATCCCAGTGCAGCCGGCCCACGGCAGGCACTCTTTGGACACCGCCCCCTTCCCCTAAGAGACCCCTGTGCAGCTAGTGCTGTGAAGGGGCAGAAGCGGCACGCAGACCCCCTCAAACCCGGCTCCCCAAGCCCTATGTTTATAGACTCGAAAGCCTCGGCTTTGAGAGGGAGAATCAGTGCATGGGGAGCTGGGTCAAGGTCTGAGCTGGGAGCACTGGGACACATGGCCCATCGGGGCGGCCTCTGCTCCAGCAGCCGTGACCCCGACCACCCGAATTCTGAATAGAAGGTTCTGTCCGCCTGGTAAAGACACAGCGCCACACTTGCAGGGGAACCTGAGACCAAGATGTGTTTGTGAAAGACTGCTAGGCTATGGGAGAGAGCTGTTCGGGTTTGTCCCACTAAACTGAATGGATACTGTGGGGTGAGGCCTCAGCCCTGCAAAAGGATGTGCAGATGCACACAGACGAGGAGCACAATTTAAAGGCCCATACGAAAGAGTGACTCAGAGAAAGGAAGCCAAATGTCCAAATCCAGAAATGGGGCTGCTGCCAGGAGAGGGGCGCCCAGGCACGTGGGGACGGGGGGCTGGGCCCAAGGGGGGAAAGCGCAAGGGGCATACAGGCACCAACCCCGTGCCGGGAGCCCGGAGAGCAAGCTGAGCAGCAGCCAAGACCAGGGCCAGACCCCAGAGGAGGGTGCGCTGCCAGCTGGCTGGCTCCGTGCACCCGGGCTGGGGGGCGGGGGGGGTGCGTGCAGGCAGAGGTACGCCGAGTCCGGTTCCATAAACCCCCAGTTTGTTCACTCTGGCTCTGGCCAAGCCACTCGGCTGCAAGGAGCCAGAAGGGGTCAAGCCCGAGAGAGGGGGAAAACGTGCTGGGGCTCCTCCAGGGGACTAGCCCCCAAGAAAGCAGGAGGTCCAGTGCGTCTGTGGAACCCCACGTGCACCCTCCCCACAGGAGCAGCCAGTGCTGCGCGCAGGGGGTCGCCGCCACCTCCTGGCTCCCGGATACTCCTGTCTCTCATGCCCGCACACAAGCCGGGTGCTCACCACAGCCAGGCTGACCCAGGCGGTGGCCAGCTGGGTGAGGGTGGCGTCCTCGTCCTGGTCCTGCATTTTCTTCAGCTCCTTCCTGGGGGCAGAGGAGAGAGGCGGGAAGGTGCCCGGTGGCTGAGTGGCCAGTCACTGTGCCCCGCCCCCCCCCCGAGTTCCTTGCTCACGAGGCCCCAGGACCTCAGGCCCCGGCCCGGCCACCCCCCATCCACGGCTGCACACGCCTCTGCGTGCTTGCAAAGCCCACCCCAACCCTGCAAGATGGGCCCCGCTGCCTGCCTCACAGAAGGAAACTGAGGCACAGACAGTGACGTCCCTTGTCCCAGGCAACACCCTGCAGAGAAGGGCTGGTAAACAATGGTGCAGTCACCCCAATAGACTAGAATGAAATAAATGGAGAAACACTCGTGTCACTGATAATCAGAGCCAGGGGGAGGGCTCTGGGTGGTCCCCATGCCGCATGTGCCCTTGAAGACAGAGGTCTGGATGCTGGAGAACACAGGGTCCCAACATGGCCTGGCCGTTGCTAAGATACCCCCTGATGCACAGGCCACAGCCCAGCAGACCTGGGGGGGAGGGGCTTACCGGGCGAGGTCCAGGCGGTCTAGCTTCAGCAGGATCTGCACCGTCATGGCCATGCTGTGGGAAGGGCGGGCAGTCAGTGGACTCCCACCCCACTTTATCTTCCACCAGGAGCTCACTCTGTGTAAGCACCACCTTCCAGAAACCTCCCCTTGAGTGCTCAGGCCACCAGCCCCGCCTTACAGAGGGGAACACTGAGGCTGAACGTCAGCCCAGCAGGGCCGAACTCAGACCTGGGCGCTGCTCGCTGGGCTGAGCACCCCATCGCTTCCCAGGCCCTGCACTCCCGCCTGTCTCTGCTGAGTGTGACTGGGCCGGGAGCTCCCGTGGGGTCCCCAGGCCTGTGGCCCGCTCCCTGCCCGCCCCGTGGCTGGCCATCCCATCTGTACCCCCCTCTCCTTTCCAGAGTCCCAGAGGACGTGCTGCAGGGGAGCACCTGCTCCCTGCCTTCAGGGCCCACACCCACTGCACCCCCGCCTCGGGCCCAGACAGCTGTGACCGCCGATCACTGATGTGGCCACTTGCTCCCAAGTTTTCCCACCAGAATGTGACCCAGCGCCCAGACCAGCCCAAGAAGAAGCATGAGAAATATTCGTGGGGTGCACTGCCTCACCAGCCGTGTAACATGCCTATTGCAAAGCCCCCTCTGGATCACAGTGGGACATAAATGGATATGAAGGAATACGTGGTGACCAACTAACCAAGGGAAGGCAGAAACCAGAGCGCTCATGGGGGAGAATGGCTGCACCCTGCAGGGCTGGAGCCCTGGCCGCAGGGAGCTGGACACAGCACAGCCCAGAGCCACCTCCTGGGGTGGGGGTGGAGCCGACAGCAGGCTGCACGGGGCTCCAGTGCCCAGGCCTGGAGTGCCCTGAGGGGCGGCCTCAGGGGAGGGTCCGTGGGGCCCAAGGAGGACATGGAAAGTCCAGGGCCCAGGGCAGAGAAACACAAGGCTTCATGGGAGAAGGGAGGGTACAGAAATTCTCAGGCAGAAACAAAGGTGCTTTCTGCTCTGCTGCTGGGAACAGAGGGTTTTCAGCCCCGGGTGCTGTGTCCTCAGAGCAACGGCCCAGCCATGCGGAAAAGTGTGTCTCCTGGACGGAGAACAAGAGCTGCAGCCTAAATGGGAGGCCCATGCCCCACCCCAGTCCCTCTCTTTCAGAGCAGCCCCGCTTGCCGTTCCTATGATGATGGCTGACGAGGCCCTGAGCTGCCCGGACACCAGAGGGGCCACTCACGCTGGCCGTTCCCCCAGTGCAGGACAGCCACTCACCACTCCAGGCTGTCCCCTTGGTGCAGGGTGCGCAGGGCTGCATCTGGGTTCTGGTTGTGGAAGTAGATGGAGGCAGCCATGAGCAGGAAGGTGGTGTTGGTCACGTCCACGCTCCGGCTCATCTCCCGGTCCAGCTCGGCCACGATCCCATCCCTGCGAGACACGCAGCTGCTCAGAGCCCAAGGCAGGGGCGGGAGGCGGCCTCTCCCCCGTGGGAACAGACAGGCCCAGAGAGGGCGAGTCAGGCCCCCCGGGGCACAAAGCAGCGGCGGGCAGGATAGGCCCAGCTGTCTCTGCCGAGCCCCACTAGGTGCCAGTCTCGCCACCTCCCCACCAGGTACTCCTCACCCCTCACATAAACAGGGAAACCAAGGCCAGGAGAAGCGGGGTTGGGTGCTCCAGGCCCTGTGGGGAGTGTGGGGCAGGAAGGGCCACGCCTGGCTCTGCCCACGAAGCAGCACAAATGACCATCCAGGTCTCGAGCTCCCCTGGCCCTCAGTGCTCGGGGGCTGAGGTGTCCATGCCGCCCCGCATGCACAGGGACAGGCTAGCTCAACGGGGACACCTCCACAGGGACACGAGGCCACACAGGTGAACCTCACACTGGCGACGTCACCAACTTCCCAAGGAGGCCAGTGGTCTCAGCAGAGGGTCCTGATCTACCTTGGTCAGCGTCGGGCCTGGGTCCTGAGGGCGGCTGTGCAGGACACCCCACTGACGGGGTGGCTGCCCCCGGTTCCCGAGCTTGGTGTGCAGGCTGCTCCCGGCAGGTGGACGTCGTGCGGGACTGGGGGCTGGGAGCCGGCAGCAGGCTGGAGGTCAGGCTTGCCCGAGGACCAGCCGGACGCCCTCACCCGCCACAGGATACCAGAGCCTTGGTCTGCTTAACCGAAACAAGGAGCTGCAACTCCTTGTTTCAAAGGGCTGCTGAGCGGTTAATGAGAGAAGGGAGGCAAGGGCCCGGCCCTGTGTCACCGCTGGACAAATGCTGTGGCTTGGGACACACAGTCTCAACAAGCGCATACGTTTCATGCGGGTTGCTGGGGGCTGGTGGCCAAGTGCCTGTGTACCTGAGGGCCCCTGGAGGGCAGGGATGTGCCTATTACTCCCTCTGCGCCCACCAAAGAGGTGCCTGACAGACAAATGACTTCAAATCTGAGTCTCTTCCCCGCTCTGCACAGAAGGACTGTGTACAGGGATCACACAGGGTTGGCGTGAGGAGCCCCAAGGCCACCTCACAAAGCTTCCTGCCTGGTTCCTGGCACACAGGCTGTGAACACGGCGCCTGCTCTTGTCCTTGTAACGTTAGTGTTGTACGTTGTTACTGGAACACATTGTGGTTACCCTTATGGGCTCCAGCACTTTCTCCACCACCTGCTCACTGGGCAGTTTGCATGGGGCGGTGGTTTGTACTGCCAGGATGGATGCACCGAGAGCCGCTCTGCTTTCCCGAGCACCTGCCCCACGCCGTGGGCTTCCTGCAGGTTCTTTTCTGTAGTGCTCACAGCAGCCCTGGGGCTCCTTCCCCTTCCGAAAGGAGAATGGGGTTTGTCACCCCAGCTAGAGAAGTGCACAGAGAGGGTGAAGTGATGGCCTCAGGAGGCTGCCTGTCTTAGTGTCCCGGGGTTGCTGTCAGAAAGCCCACGAACCAGGGACAGGATCAAAACAACAGGGGTTTATTCTCTCCCAGTTCTGGAGGCTAGCAGTCTGAAATCAAAGTGCTGGCAGGATTGGTTCCTTCCTCCTAGGGAAGATCTGTCCTGGTCCTTTCTCCTGGGGCTGCGGCAGTCCTTGGCTTGTGTCTCTTTCACCCCAATCTCTGCCTCCATCTTCATGTGGCCTCTGCGTCTGTGTCTTCTCTTCCATCTCTTATGAAGATACCAGTCACCGGATTTACGGCCCACCTTATATCCAAAATGATCTCAAGATCCTTAACCACTTACATCTGCAAAGACCCCCATTTCCAATGAGGCCAGGTTCACAGGTTCTGGGGGTCAGGACACGGACATGTCTTTTGGGAGTCCCCACTCAGCTGCCACTGCTTAAGCCTCTTTGAGTAAATCCTTCAAGTGTCTGTGGACGAAGGAGCCTGATCACAGAAGGTGGAGCACAGGGCGCTGCCCTCCATGAGGAAGGAGCAGGGGTGGGGGTCACAGCAGATAGTCGTACCCACACTTGGGACTCACAGATGGCTGCAGCAGCCTCCGAGGAAAGCGTAGTGTCAACAAGGTCATGACCACATCCTGGTCTAAGAAGTTCCACAGGGCAGAGATCGGGGGAGGGCCCCTCTGTGAGGCGTCACAGTGCTGTGAGGGGCAGCCTGGGTGGTGGAAGGGCCCTGGGGCTGGGACAGGTAGGCGGGAATCGGTTCACAGAACAGAGTGGCTCCCTGTCGTGGGCTGTGCTGCCCCAGCCTTCTATCCCAGCCGCCCTCTGGGGAGTGTTTTACCTCTGAAATCCCAGGGGGCCTCACGACCAGCCCATTCCGAGGGCCGGGGGAAACCGAGGTGCAGAGGGGCCACGGGGCCTGCTGCATCAGGCTGGTGCTCCACGCACAGGTGAGGCAGGGCCACACGGCCCCCACCTGCAGAGGCCGAGTTCACGTGCACCTGGGCGAGCATCCCAGCCAGCAAGGAACAGCCCACGCGCCTGCCTGTGCAGGAACCACCTGAGGCCAGCAGGGCTGGACCGTGAGCTGTCTCAGACCCCGACGGAGCAGCAGGTAACAGGCGGGCCTGGTCCTGGGATGCTCAGCACTTCCAGGTCCCCACAGCCCGGACCACCCCGCCTCTCCTGGCCATCGCCTGAGGGAGTTTGATGACTGCTGGTCTGTGGCACAGGTGGACACGCCCAGCTCAGGGCGAAGACTTGCTGTCCCCTCCCACCCTCCATCTGGGCAGAGATGAACGACGCGTGGTGTGGCTGCCATTCCCTTCCCCGCACAGTGGGTGAGCAGCAATGGCTGGAAGACTGGCTGCAGGGTCCCCACCCTTATGTACCAGGGGAGGCCCTCCTGGCAAGAATGAGGCCCTCACAGTCCCTAGGTATCTGTACACAAGGCCTCATCCCTGATCCCCAGCCCCCCGCCCCCTTTGAAGCAGGGTCCATCACTGCCTCCCACTGTGCAAGTGAGGGAAACTGAAGCTCAGAGAGGTGAGAGGGCAGAGGAGGGATGCCAACTAGACATCCTCTGCCCACCCGGGCCCATCCACCGTGCCCCAGGCCCGCCCCCCACCCAACCTCACCGCCGGCTGTCGCTAGCCAGGTACTCAGCAAACATGCGCACGGCCTGGAGCTCTGGGGCCGAGGAGGGCTTGATCTCATCCAGGACCACGCCGTACTTCCTCTGTGGGCAAGACAAGCAGGCTGTCAGCCCCGCCCGAACTCCCCGTGGGGTTTATATGTTCTCAGACCCCAGGAACATACAAGGACTTCTTGGCTCCAGCACTGCCCTGGTGGAGCCCCAATACCAGGGGCTGGTGCCCACCGCTCCCAGGGACCCCCTCAGCCCACGGCTGCCATCCCCACTGGAGTACGCTGTGGAAGCCAGCACAGCATCACCCGTTAGCTGTCGTGCCACACTGCCCACTGCTCTAGCTGGAGACCCTGGCAGGTCACCGTCCAGCCCCCGGTGGTGAAGTGACGGGGTGAGGGCCCCGCCAGCTCTGGGGGTGGGGTGTGGTGGTGTCACCAGGGGCAGGGGGTCTGGGCATTGGCTTCTATTGAGCAGAACATGCACCCCACCGACAGACACCCAGCAGGGAGGTCACTGCAGGGAGGGGAACTGGAATCAGGGACCCATTTTTCACTGTCTTTCTTTCTAGGTAGTTTCAGTATTTTCGTTGCCACCAACACGTATTCATCTTTTAAAGATATATATACACACACAAATATATGAACACATCCAAGGAGATTCTGGGGTGCGCCGGGGCACCCTACTCTGCTGGGGACCACACACACTGTCTGGACCCCAGCTTCACCCTGGAGGTTGGTGGGGGGAGGGTGGTGAGGGGGACTTGGTCCACAAGGGGGAAGTTCCATCAGGCTCCAGAACGCTCCGTAGAGGGAAAGATGCAAAAAGACCTGGGAAGCCACCCGAGGCCTGATGTGAGGTGGGGGCATCTGCGGAGCCATGTACCCACAACAGAGCAGTCTACGGCTGTGGCTGTGGGACGAGGTTGGTGGGAGGTTGGTGGGCCTGGGGTGGGAACAGGGCGGGGCACAATTCAATCCTGTCTGCAGAGTCCAGATTGTTTTTAGAACAGAAGAATGCAGTCTTACTGTATTATCAGGGTAATGTTGCTTTTTAAAAACCCTAGTGTCTGTGGAAGCAACCTAAATGTCCATCAACAAAGGAATGGATAAAGAAGACGTGGTACATATATACAACGGAATATTACTCAGTCATAAAACAGAACAAAATAATGCCATCTGCAGCAACGTGAATAGACCTAGAGATTCTCAAACTGAGTGAAGTAAGTCAGAAAGAAAAAGACAAATATCGTAAGATAGCGCTTATATGTGGAATCTAAAAAAAGACTACAAATGAACTTACCTACAAAACTGAAGTAGAATTACAAATGTAGAAAATAAACTTATGGTTACCAGGGTGGGGTAAGGGGTCTGGGGGGAGGGATAAATTGGAAGATTGGGATTGACACACACACGCTACTATATACAAAATAGATAACTAATAAGGACCTACTGTACAGCACAGAGAACTCTACTCAATACTCTTTAATGGCCTATATGGGAAAAGAATCCAAAAAAAAAGTGGATATATGTATTTGTATAACATATTCACTTTGCTGTATACCTGAAACTAACACAACACTGTAAATCAATTATGCCCCAAATAAAAAAAAACAAAAAAAAACTAGTGTCTAAACTGTGGGCTTCGGTTAATAACAGTATCAATATCACTGCATCAATTGTAACAAAAGCACCCTGTCAACCCAAAATGTTAATAAGAGAAAATGCCTGTGTGGGGGATGGGCATTTGGAATTCTCTTTGCCATCTGCTCAGTTATTCTGTAAACCCAGAACTGTACTGAACAAGTGAAATCTATCGATTAAGTATAAAAAGAAAAGCAAGAAACCCCAACATTGGCCCTCTGGCCTGGTGCTCCAGGGCCTCAGTGACGTGGCCACCTTCTTGTGGGGGCCACACCAGCTGCTCGTGGTCCCCGCCCCTGCCGACACTCTGTTCCTTACTCTCCTTCCCCAGGGTGTTGGCAGTCATGGTCAAGGGCCCACACTCACCTGTGCCAGGTACGCTCTGTACAGGAAGACATCCCTTTCCACATCTCCCTCCAGGCTTGACGGCTGTGGAAAAGCGGGTCAGAACTCTTGGGGGCTCCGTGCCCAACAGGCCCTCAGAGGCCAGAAGTGGGCAGCTTTCCCAGTGGAGTCTGGGTCCTAGTCCCGGCCCCGGCTCTCAGCTGCCTATGACCTTAGGCAGCAGGAGAGCAGCCTCCGCTGAGGGCACGCAGTGTGCCGGGCACCTCATTCTGTGCCACCCTGACATCTCCCTGGGAAAGGAGGCTCGACTGTCACCCCCACCCATCCAGGTGAGGGATGGGGGCACCAAAAGTGCTGAAACTTCTCCAGCCACACAGCAGGGGCCAGGGCAGAGCCCACGCTTCTGACCACTGGACACGTGGCTGCTTGTGTCAATGGGGAAGGACCCCAGGGTGCAGTGGATCAAAACAGAAGCTGCTCAATGGTATGGGTGGTCCGAGGACAGCAAGGGGTGGGGGTGGGGGTGGGGGTGGGTATGGGAACGCCCTGATGCCCAAGTTTGTACAAGCCGAGAAAACAGGCCTGGGAGGATTCCTATCCGGACATGAATGGTGGATACTGGAGAAGGGATGGGACCCAGCGGGAGATGTGCGAAAGGGACTTACTTTCTGTAATGAATACTTCCATGCCTCTTGTTCCTGTCCTGCTTTTGTTTCAAAACGTTCTTTAAACGTGACAACAGGAGAGATGAAGGTCTGCCTCACTCAGAGGACCTTTCTGGGAGAGCTCAGCTTGGCTGTCCCAGCATAGCGATGTCTGGGTCTAGCCAGGCTGGGTGAGACCTTGGGGACCGCCCATACTCGGGGACAAGGCCCAAGGGCCACACTCCCTCAGCCCAGCCACCACACAGAACCCAGAAGCAGGTGCGAGGTGACCTCATACAGGGTTCACTGTGGGACTGCAAGGGAGGCCCCCACGAGGCTACGGGCAGGCGAGGGACCCTTCCTCGGGAGAACAGCTTTGGACCACGCCCCAGGGTGCTGGCTGACTTCCTGTAGGCCCTGTGGCACCTGGGGTGGCACAGAGCAACTCAGCCCAGAGGGCATGCGGGTGCTGGGACAGGCCACCTGGGGGCTGGGAGAGGAAAGTGACATGGGGGAAGGGGGCCCGGCCACCTTGGAGTCACTACTCCAACAACCTCTAAACCACAGGGCCTGGGGAAAAGCACAGAGAGAATGAACAGCCTGTCCAGCTGCCAGAGCACAGGGACAAATGTTCTGGAGCCCCGCCGGTGGGAGCACGCCAGGACTGCTCTCCCCCAAGGCTGAGAACCAGACTCCTAGTCCCCAGGCCTTCTTCCCAGCCTGAGGGGGTGAGGGCGCTGAACGTGTCCTCCTCCCAGGCCAAGGGAGACTGCGAACAAGAAGCCTGGCTCCTGGCCCCAGCCAGACTCAGGCCAACTTTGCCTCGGGGTCCCAGCAGCTTGCTCTGGCCTTGGTGGCCAGGCTGGGGATCCGGCCATGATTTGGAACACGGTGTCCTCCAGATAAGTGACTCTGAAATGACCCTCAGAGGCGGACACTGGTGAGGACAACCCACCTGGGGTTCCCACACCACCCTCAGTAAAAAAAGAGACAAATGTTGGCTGTTGGTATCTTTGAAGCAGGGACACAGTGGGATGCCTTGTGGGGGACCAGGGTCCCAGAGGCAACTCTGAGCCTCAGCTGCCCCCTTTGTAAAACAGGCACCACCACTGACCCTGCAGGACTGCCAAGGGGGGTCACCGAGACCCCACACACAGACGCTCAGGACCCTCTCAATCAGCCAAAGAGAGGAGAGCTTCTGGGAGGTGTAAGAACAAGGACAGGTGTACAGACCCGGGAATGCCGGGGACTGTGATGCATGCCACCAGGTGAGCGGTCTGGTCCCCAGTCCTGACGGCTCATCAGAATCACCTGGGAGCTCAGAAACCAGAAAAGCCAGGAGGCTTATGTCCACCAACGATGTCCAACCCCGGGGTGGCCTCAAACTGCCTTCAAACAGCTCAGAGGCGCAGCCAGACCTGAGAGCAAGGGGTACTGTCCAGGGAAGTCGGTGATGGGGTTTGGGAAGGAGGATCACGTCCCCTCCCCTTACTGGCCATCAGTGTCCCCTGACCACACTAGACGGTGAGCTCCTGGAGGCTTTCTTAGCTGCTTCATCCCTAACACCTGTGCGGTGCCTGCCATCTTGTGGGCACTTGCGAAATGTCTGACAAGTGGGGAAACAAACATCATCACGGTGCCAGCACTGAGACACACCAGGTGTTCTACCTGGGGCCACCTCTGGTGGTGCCTGAGGTTGCTGGGGCTGCTATAACTAACCACCAGCTGGGCTGAGGGATGTGCTTAAAGAAACAGAAACTTATTCTCTCATGGTTCTGGAGTCCAGAAGTCCGAGATCAGGGTGTTGGCAGAGCCGTGCGCCTTCCATAGGCGCTCTGGGAGGATCCTTCTTTGCCTCACCCGGCTTCTGGTGGCTCCAGGTAGTCCTTGGCTTGTGGCTGCCTCACCCCCATCTCTGCCTCCATCTTTTCTGTCTGCCTCAAGCCTCTCTCTTAGAAAGACACCAGTCATTGGATTTAGGGCCTATCCCAGCTGATCTTGTCTAGAGATCCTTCACTGAATTACAGCTGCAAAGACTCTTTTCCAAATAAGTCACATTCACAGGTCCCGGGTGGACATATCTTTTCAGGGACACCATTCAACCCAGTACAGGCTGCCTAAGAAGGTTTAGGTGGCCTGTGGACCAGAATTAAATCACGTCAAATGGCTCAGCAGGGATAGGACTCCCACTCTTCTGGATGCGTCAGGTAGAATCTCTTGGTTTGGTGCCGGTGCATCTCTACCACGTTGCTAAAGAGGGTGTATATCCCCCAGCTCAGAGGTTGGGCCGCAGTGTGCCTCCAGCAAGAGTGACTGCTGCGGGTTTCCCTGGTGGCGCAGTGGTCAAGAATCTGCCCGCCAATGCAGGGGACACGGGTTCGAGCCCTGGTCCGGGAAGACACCAGATGCCGTGGAGCAACTAAGCCCGTGCGCCACAACTACTGAGCCTGCGCTCTAGAGCCCGCGAGTCACAACTACTGAGCCCACAAGCTACAACTACTGAAGCCCGCGTGCCTAGAGCCCATGCTCCTCAACAAGAGAAGCCACCGCAATGAGAACCCCGCGCACCACAACGAACAGTAGCCCCCTCTTGCCGCAACTAGAGAAAGCCTACGTGCAGCAACGAAGACCCAACGCAGCCAAAGATAAATATAAATAAAAATAAATAAATTAAAAAAAAAAAAAAGGAGTGACTGTTGGGACTTCCCTGGTGGTTAAAAATCCGCCTGCCAATGCAGAGGACACGGGGTTCGCTCCCTGGTCCGGGAAGATCCCACATGCCACGGAGCAGCTAAGTCCACGTGCCACAACTACTGAAGCCTGTGCGCCTAGAGCCCGTGCTCGGCAACAAGAGAAGCCACCGCAATGAGAAGCCTGCGCACCGCAACGAAGACCCAACACAGCCAAAAAATAAATAAATAAATTAATTAATTAATTAAAAAAAAAGTGACTGCTGATCTGGTTTCCTTTGTTTTCCATCACTCTCTACATACAGCAGGTCACGCTGATTCTTTCAGGAGGGAGGTAAAATTTGCATATTATGACACAATAAGACTGAAAGAACACATTGCTGTAATGTAAGCAAAACAGACACACAACGGAAGACAGACGGCGGATCATGAGTATAACGCTGAACCTCACAGGGACCCTACTGAGATGAATGTCATCGTTCCCATTTGACAGGAGGGGAAAGTGAGGCTCAGAGAGGTGCAGTGACTCAGCCCTGGCTGCAGAGAGAACACAGAAGAGACAGAATCTGAGCCCAGGTCTGTCTCAGTCTTCTCGTGGTCTACACTACCCCAGCAAGGAGGCATGTAACAACCATGGCGCTGAACGGATAAGGTCCCCCAGAGATGTCCATACCAGTCCCTGGGACCTGTGAACAGCTTACGTTACATCACAAAAGGGACTTCACAGGTGTGATTAAGATTATGGACCCTAAAAATGGAGACCCTATGCTGGGCTATCTGGGAGGATCCAGTCTAATCACGGAAACCCTTAAAAGCAGAGGACTTTTAGACAAAAGAAATGAAGGAGAAGGGGAAATTCGAGAGACTCCAAGTGAGAACCCTGTGGCTGGTTCTGAGATGGAAGGGTGATATGCGAGGTTGAGGACTGGAGAGAAACATCCAGAAGCCTCCAGGAGCTAAGGGTGGCCCCTGGCCAAGAAGCAGCAACTTGAAGAAGTTAGGAAGGTGCTTCTTCCCCAGAACCTCCAAAAAAGGACATAGCTGGGCCAACACCTTGATTTTAGCCTGGTGAGAGCGGTGTTGGACTTCTACCTACAGAAGCTGCGAGATAATAAACGTGTGCTGTCTTAAGCTGTTGTTTGGTAATTTGTCACAGTGGCGATGGAAAACTAATACAGTCATGCAAATGTTATTTCAACGATTCCTAACCTCTTACTGAAGTCTGTTTGAGGTTTTACCCCCCATTACGCAGATGACACTCAGGGACATGGGGTTCACTGCCAAAGGCCAGAAGGGAAAGCAAGCCTTCTCTACTTCAGAATCCAAATTCCTCCCAACCCTCTGGCTGCCTCTGGGAAGATGTCTGCCACTCCCTTGTGTTGTGTGGCGCTCCGATGGCCTCCCACACCTTCGGAATAAAATCCAAACCCCTGCTGAGGCCCTTCAGGCCCTGCCCCTCACTCTGCCCACCTCATTCTTCATCTCCCCCACTGTGCTCGCCCCACTCCTGCCACACCACCCTCGTATGCCTTGACTATATGGAGCTCACCGCTGCCTCAGCACCTTTGCAGCAACTTATGGGGTTAGAGCCTTCTCAAGGCTTGGTCACAGGTTAAAACGGCAGTCAGAGAGGCCTGATCTGACCACTCCCACGTGAAGCAGCCCCCGCCCCCATTTCTGATGAGCACTTTTTTATCTCCCCTCTCCCTTAGTGGACTCAAGCTGAAACTATGTATTCACTTGATTCGTTACTTGTTTACTCTTCAGGACACTAGACCATGAGGGCAGGCAAAGACCCCGTCATATTCACTGCTCTTAAAAATTCTCCAATGGCTCACTCTCAAAGTGACAGCACCATCCATGTGCCTCCCCAAATGGTGCTGCTACTGGCCCCTGCTGCCCCCTCTCCTGTCACCCACTCAATGCCTGGCTGCCTGGGCCCTGCCTTGAAGGGCTATATTTTCTAGCTCTCAAACAGCCAGGCTCACTCCCACCACTCTCCATCGCACCACCTCCTGACATCTTGTTTATTTACTTGTTTACTGTCTGCCTCCCTTGGGAGCTGAGGCTTCCAAGAGAGCTGGGAGTTTTGTCTATTTTGTCACTGCTTTGAGCCCAGCACGAATATCGTGCCTGGCCCATACAGATGCTCAATGAGGAATGGGTGAATGAATGAATGAATGAGCAAGTCTGGGGAGAAATAACCTGGTTAGTGGGGCAGGGTAACGAGCGAGAAGCCATTTCTCTCTTGAGCCTCCCTTTTCTCACCCGTAAAATGAGGATAAACAACAGTCCCTACTTCACGGGTACTGAGGGCATGGCGGCACAGTGTGGGTGCTCAACAGATGGAAACTATTATTGTTGTTGCTGTCTTTAGTATTACTACTGTAGCGTAATATCATTACCATTGTTATTATTACTATAGCGGTATGAACCCCTCTCTTACTCAAATGCCTCCCAAGGCTCAGTCTGAGTGAGCGCTCAGAGTAAGAAGTATCGCTAAAGTGTTACTGCTTTGAGTTTGGTCATAGAACAAGGATAATTCTTCACCGCGCTCTGAAGAGATGTGGCGGGGGTGGGGGGTGAGGGGGGATGAAACGGCGCGAGGTGAAAAGGGAGGGTTTTTAAAATCAGAGCGCGACCCGCAGCCACCAGGAAGCGTCTTCCGCCTCCGCCCTCAGGGTCCCCCAGCCCCGCAGCCGCCGCACCTTCACCCGCTGCGCCTCGTTGATGCACTGCTGGTAGCTGCCAATGTAGAAGGCATTCTTCACGTCGAACAGCTCGTCCACCTCCCCGGAGCCTCCAGAGGCTGAGCAAGGAGCCGGAGGCGCCATGTCACTGCCCTCTCACCCGCTACTCCCACTAAGAGACACGTCGGCCGGAAAGAGAGAGCCACCGCGGGGCACGCCGGGAAATGTAGTTTACTCGTTCCTCCCTAGAGATGAGCCAATGGGAGACTCTTAAACGGGAGTCAAAGGGGCGGAAGACGCAAGTGCGTCTCTCAGGGCATCTGTAATTCGATTCGATCCTGAGAGCCAACAGGATTCGGGGAAGAGTGGTAAGGATGTGGTAGAGGCTAGGAATGGCAGTGAGCTTGCAGAGGGTGGGACCAGGCAGGAGGCAGATCCAATAAACTGGAAGGCTTTCCTGACGTCATCAACACGCGCCGGAAGCACGGCTCACACGGCTGCTTACACGGGGCTGGCTGCGAGGATGGCTGGCTTCGCGGAGCTTGGGCTGTCATCCTGGCTCGTGGAACAATGTCGACAGCTGGGTTTGAAGCAGCCCACGCCCGTGCAGCTCGGCTGCATTCCCGCCATCCTGGAAGGTGAGTGTGGCTAGGCCTCTTCTCCAGGAGGCGTCCCCGCTCCTGTCGCCTCACTTTGCCTTCTCCCAGCTTTTGCCCACGCCGGCCCCGTGAGGCGAAGGGCAGTCTTGGGCCTTACGGGCGATCCTGGGTTCCGGAGGCAGACTAGGTAGTGTTGGCGTTTAGGATGTACGGCTGACTCGCCGTGTGTCCGCACCCAAGTGATGTAATCTCTGAAACTTTTATAGCCTCAGAGCACTGGGAGGGTTTGATGACTAACTAATAGTACTGGGAAAATTAGGTAGAGCTTGGATTACTATCTCCATTTTAGAAATGGAAACTGCGGTTGTCAAGGTTACTGGTAAATCCACGGCTCTGGTCCCTAGACTGCTCTTCTCCCCACTCCTCTGGTCCAACCTAGTTTTGCCATTAAAGAGACGCCTTCAGGAAGCCTAGGATGTGACAAATTGAGGCATTAAATAAACAAGGATGAAAGAGTCAGTAGGGAGCATAGGATGCAGATTGTGGGGAGGGCATTCTGGGTTTCCCAAGCCCTGATACCCCGGAAGGAGTCAAAACGAGGTCGTGGTTAGTAGCAGGCATCTCAGGTCAGATGGATGTGGGTTCCATTCCAGCCTGATACTCAACTGTCTGTGTATCCTGGGCAAATCTTTGAGACTCTGTTTCCCCTTCTGTTAAATGGGGATGATAATGGCTTCGCCCTTCTAAAATGTGTCAGTTGCTCTAAATGGAAAGTTGTCAGAATGCCTGGAACGGAAAGGGCACAGGCCAGTACTGAGCACACAGTAATTGCTCATTAAATGTTAGCTGCTGTAAACTGTGCCCGATACAACACCTGCCTACACCTGTGACACTGGTTTGCCCTCTGCCCAGGTCGGGACTGCCTGGGCTGTGCCAAGACAGGCAGTGGCAAGACGGCAGCCTTTGTCCTGCCCATCTTGCAGAAGCTGTCTGAGGATCCCTATGGCATCTTCTGCCTCGTCCTGACACCCACCAGGTGAGCCCCCCAAAGGCCTTGTGGTGAGTTAACCAGCTGTGTTCTCTTGGGCAAGCGCCTTTACCTCTCTGAGCGCACTTTCCATGTGTGCAAGATGGGGACAGAAATTATGCCCACCTCTTAGAAGTGCTGAAGAATTAACAAGACAGTGAGTGAAAAGTTCTGAGCACAGGGCTTGACTCAGGGCAAGCAGGAAGGCCAGAGACACAGGCAGAGAAAAGGCCTGGGCGGAGCTGGGGCTGGGGGCAGAGAGGAGAGGACTTGGACACTGACCAGCCCTAGGGGAGGGGGGACTGACACTTGGGTCTCAGGCTTTGATGACTGTGGTGTTGAGGCCATTGCTGAGGACGTGGGAAGAAGAAAGGCCAGTGTGGGTGGGACTGGCAGGGGACAAGCCATGGGCTGTTTGGGGACCCAGCCTAGTGAGAGGGCAGGGGCCACAAGGGGCCTCCAACACTCAGTATCAGAACCGTTGTCCAAAGGGAACTGGGAGCCTCGGAGGGTGTGTGAACAGGAGAGGTCCAGGCAGGAGGCCGTAGGGTGGAGATGGGAATGAGAGGCAAGCACAAAACCGCTATCTGACCCAGGCTGGCCCCTTCATGCCCACAGGGAGCTGGCCTACCAGATCGCAGAGCAGTTCCGGGTCCTGGGGAAGCCTCTGGGCTTGAAAGACTGCATCATTGTCGGCGGCATGGGTATGGGGGGCCCAGGGAGGCTCTGGGCATGGACCCTCTGCAGTCTCAGACCATCCACCCAGCCCCATCTCTCACCCTCCACCCACAGACATGGTGGCCCAGGCCTTGGAGCTCTCCCGGAAACCACATGTGGTCATCGCCACACCAGGGCGCCTGGCTGACCACCTCCGCAGCTCCAATACCTTCAGCATAAAGAAGATTCGCTTCCTGGTAACTCAGCCTGGGGCCCTGATACATCCATGTGGGAAATTTGTGTCCCACAGGCCATCTAGTACCGCATTGGGAATGGTGACAAGAACAGCTCGGGAACCAACAAAAGGGGGCCTGTATTAGTAAAGATAGTTGGGGGCTGGGCCTCTCTGAGGAGGTGACATTGGAGCTGAGATGGGTGAGGGAGCAGGCCTCCAAGACCTAGAGGGAGAGTGCTCTAGGGCCCAGGTCTAAGACCAGGAAGCAGGCACATGGGGAAGGTGGGTCGAGCCCAGGCATGTAGTCAGGACTCGGACAGCGCCCTCACCCCAGATCCCTACCCACTGCTGCCGGCACTACAGGTGATGGATGAGGCGGACCGGCTGTTGGAGCAGGGCTGCACTGACTTCACCGTGGACCTGGAGACCATCCTGGCGGCTGTGCCGGCCCGCAGGCAGACGCTGCTCTTCAGTGCCACGCTGACCGACACGCTGAGGGAGCTGCAGGGCCTGGCCACCAACCAACCCTTCTTCTGGGAGGCTCAGGCCCCGTGAGTCCATAGCCACGTTCCTGGGGGAGCAGGGCAGGCGGGGGGCCAAGTGGGGGTCACACCCAACAGAGGTTATTGCCCATGGGCAGGGTGGGCTATTGGCCTCATTCAACAGAAGGGGAAACAGGCCCGCCTGTCCCCAGTGTGCGCACAGTAGAACAGCTGGACCAGCACTACCTGCTAGTGCCTGAGAAGGTCAAGGATGCCTACCTGGTCCACCTGATCCAGAACTTCCAGGACGAGCACGAGGACTGGTCCATCATCATCTTCACCAACACATGCAAGTGAGCATGGGCAGGCCTGCCTCTCCCATCCCCCAGGCGCCCCTCCCACAGCCCTTCACGGAGGCCCGAGAGGTGGCCCAAGGTTGGAGGTATGGGGCACACAGCCGGTCCCGGCACTCTGGGGCCTCTGCTCAGGCCGGCAGTTTCGGAGGATGCACTCAAGGGGGCTCAGAGAGGTCAAGCAGTTTGCCAACGTCACCCCTCCTGAAGGCAGAGCCAGGATTTGGGGTTCCTCAGACCTGCCTTTAACCGGAAGGGCTGAGGGCCTCAGGCTCTCCCCAGGAGACCCCTGCAGCAGCTGAGAAGGCCCTGGAGCAGCCTATTCGCTGTGGTCTCAGGATGTCAACGAGGCCCAGCACATCAGCACCAACACCTGGGGCTGTCCTCTCCGCAGACCCAGGGATTTCAAAATCTTTTGAGGCGTTTAGGGAGAGCATCAAGGAGCTGTAGGGTAGCCTAGCCTGAGCCAGCGTAGAAGGGCAGTCCACAGCATGTGGAGGAGACCTCCTGACTGCTGCCCCCCAAGAATTTCTTGGCCACCAGAAGAGAAAAGTCTGGATGTAGGGCCCACTCCTGTTGGCTTAGGCCAGGGGAGGGGTCAGTGGGCAGGACACTGCACCGCGGCTTCTCCTTCCCCAGCTGTGCAGGGCCACCTACTTGGGGTCTCGGCGGGTGGGAGGGCCAGGAGCGCCTTTCCAGGACCCTAGCGCTAGACGGGCTGACAGCACATCCTTCCTGCCAGGACCTGCCAGATTCTGTGCATGATGCTGCGCAAATTCAACTTCCCCACCGTGGCTCTGCATTCCATGATGAAACAGGTGAGGCGCTGGGCGGCCCCACAGATCCCCTCACCCGCCAGCCTTGCCCTGGGGACTTCTCCCAGCCTCAGGGCTTTTGCCCAGGCCCTTTCCTCTGCCTGGAACACTCTTCCTGCCCCCTGTCTGCCCCAGTCTGGCCTCCTCAAGCTCATCTCCCTCACTGGACTGTGAGCCACTTGAGGGCGGAGACTGTCCTGGCCTCTGCCCTGTCCCCAGGCCTCACACAGTAAGCGCGCAAACGTTTGTTGAGATGCTACCTCACACCCCCCCCAACCCCCAATTCTCTCCCCAATCCGGCACAGAAAGAACGCTTTGCCGCCCTGGCCAAGTTCAAGTCCAGCATCTACCGGATCCTGATCGCGACAGATGTGGCCTCCCGGTGAGCAGCTCCAGGGTACTCCCTTCCCCATGACGCCCCCCACAAAAGGGCCAGAGGGAGAGACTGGCTTCAGGCATGGGTCAGGCAGCCTCAGCTTCACTGCTGAGCGACCGTGGGTGAGTCCCAACCTCAGTTTCCCCACATGGACAGAGGTGCTGACTGACCTCTCTCTCCAGGGGCCTGGACATTCCCACGGTGCAGGTGGTCATCAACCACAACACCCCCGGGCTCCCGAAGATCTACATCCACCGAGTCGGCCGGACAGCCCGTGCAGGTGAGCAGACAGGGCGGGGCAGCCTTTGGGCACCCGCCCCTCCTGCCTGCCCACACCATGAGGAGTCAGAGTCACAAGCTGGTGGGACACGGGAGGGCTACAGGCCACAGGTGAAAGACACTAGAGGCAGCACTTGCAAGTTGGGGGACTCGCCCTTTCAAACCCATAGGTGGGGATGCTCTGTCTTCTCACCCCTGGCAGCACTAACAGCGACACGTGCTATCCCCTGGGGACACGGCACACACTGGCCCCATCCCCACCACTCCCTGTTGCCTCACCCCAGGCCCCTTTACCCGTCAGGGCTGCCAATCCATGCCCAGCAGCAAATAGGTGTACGAGTCCTGGTGGGTATGACGCTGCCCTGTGGGATTTGGCGTCCAAGTTCAATCCCTCGCTGTGACTCTGGCTAGGAGCCAAGGAGGCATCCTTGTGTCTGCTCCCCATCCCCACCCCGGAGGGGCACGGAGTCCAGGAGATTTTCTCACACCTGGAGTGGACAGAGATACGGTTTCTGGGGCCAGACTGGGCCTGGCCCTTCTCTCCTCCCCTGTGGCCTCAGGAAGGTCACATCAGCTCTCTGGGCCCCCACTGCCTCATCCAACAATGGGTAGTAAGAAGGTGACACCTGTTTGGGGCTGCTCCGAGGGTCATGGGCCTGGTCAGCTGCCAGTGCTGTTCCAGCACCAGTCACTGTCACAGAAACGGTGAATGGAGAAAGTGGTGTGCAGAGATCTGAGCTGAAGCCTGTCTGGGCTTATTGCTGACAGAACTTGGCCTGGGCTCCCTGGCGGCCACACCGAAAAGGGAAATCACATCACTTGTATAAGGCCAAGCTGGCAGGAGAGCCGCCTCTCCCTGGAGTCCTGCAGCTCCCCTGGGACAGACCTGCCTACTACGCAGAGGTCAGGCAGGGGGTTGAGCCCTGACGCCCTGAGCTTCGTTCATTTCCACTCACTCACTCACCCACCGAGCTCCTGTACTGTTCCCCTTGATTGAGAGGAGCCCTGAGCCGCCTGCTGGTCAGGACCTGCTTCTACTGGCCCTTTGTCCTGGCCTCCAGCTCACAGCCTGGGTGTGTCCCCACAGGGCGGCAGGGGCAGGCCATCACGCTGGTGACGCAGTATGACATCCACCTGGTACACGCCATCGAGGAGCAGATCAGTGAGTGGAGGGGCAGAGGAGGGGAGGGGAGGGGAGGCGGGTGCTTCTGGGTGAGATGCCGCTCAGCCCTATCAGACACCCGCTAGCCTGCTCACATGGGCAGGCTTTAACTGCGCTTTCCTTCTTATGCAACCCTCAAAGAAGTTTCTTTGCCCAGTTGTTGAAACAGAAGCTCTGCAATGGCCTTCAGCAGCTGAAAGCCACATCTAGTGGGAAGGGACTTTGGTTTCTCAGACCAGAGTGTGTGGGTGGTCCCTGCGGATGAGTCAGAAGCCCCAGGGCTGGGGCCTGGGCATGTTTGAAAAACCCCCTTGGGTGGTTTAATGTGTAGCCAAGACCGAGAACCTCTGGGGCACCTCCAGTCACTGCAAAGACTGTCCTAAGATTCAGAAATGTCTTGACTTTGAAGAACACTGTTTCCAGGGGAAAAAAAAAAAAACCCCTAGTCAAATTCATAGTATTGCTAACAACAAAAAAAGAGCAGTCTATACCATCCTTGGGTCTGAAATCTTAGATCTTGCCCACCTGATCCTTATCTGCTATGGCCCTGGATGGCCTTGCATGCCCTACTACACAGGGAACTTGCTACATGGTTGAAATCCCTCTCCGTGTTGTGCCTGCCCCCCTGTGACCCTGCTGTCCCCACAGAGAAGAAGCTGGAGGAGTTCTCGGTGGAGGAAGCTGAGGTGCTACAGATCCTCACACAGGTCAACGTGGTGCGGAGGGAGTGTGAGATTGTGAGTGTTGGGGAAGGGGCTGGTCCTCGGGGCCCAGGGTGCTTCCTGCAAGATGGTGACCCCCAAGACGGCCTCTCTCTCCCCCCACCAGAAACTGGAGGCAGCCAACTTTGATGAAAAGAAAGAGATTAATAAGCGGAAGCAGATGATCCTGGAGGGGAAGGTGAGGGCTGAGCCAGTGGTGGAGTGGGCGTGGGGCACAAGCTTCCCTGTGGATGATCAGCTTAGCCACCTTCTGGTCCTCCCCGTGCCAGGATCCCGATCTGGAGGCCAAGCGCAAGGCCGAGCTGGCCAAAATCAAGCAGAAGAACCGGCGCTTCAAGGAGAAAGTGGAGCAGGCACTGCAGCGGCAGAAGGCCAGCGGGGCTGGCCGCAGGGGGTGTCCATCCAGGGCCCAGCCTGAGGCCTGCTTGTCCCCAGCACCCGCTCAGGGCCCAGCCTGAGTTCCACACGGCCCCCGTCTGCCCAGCCTGGGATGCCTTCATCCAGCTGAAGGTTGGAGGGTCCTCCCCTCAGGATAATCCCTCCTCCCAGTCTGCCCAGTCCCCCTCAGCGGAGCCCACGGACACCCACGTGCAGTGCGCAGCTCTCCACCCCACCCTGCAGCCCCTGGTGGCCCCTCCTCAGAACCTTGGCCAAGAGGCAGGCTGCAGAGGAGGAAAGAACGCTATGAGGTTGGGCCCAAGTCCACGTACAGTGACCCCAGCCCAGGGTCACCCTGGGGGTGCTGTGGGGCCCCAGAGCGAAGGTGTGTCGCTTGCAGGAGATGCTCAATAAATGAGTCTTTTGACTTCCTCAGTCTGACTCGGGGAGCAGGGGCAGAGGGAGGAGGGTATGACTGCCTGTACTTCTCAAGTCTCCCAGAACACCACTTACCACCCCCCACCCCCCAGGTCTCCTTTCCTGTCAGGCCAGGCCCAAAGCTTTGAACTGCAGTGCTGACCATTCCAGCCGAGTGACCTTGGGTTGGTGAAGCCCCTTATGTGGGCCTTGGTTTCTTCATCTGGAAAATGGGCATAGCAACTGCTCTACTCTGCAAATGCAGATGTTTTGGTGAGATCCCTCCCATACCCAGTGAACACAGCCATGTGCTAGGACCTTCCCCTCCTGCCCACCTGCTTGCATTTGGGGTTTGTGGCCAGAGCAAAGTGGTGGGGGGATTCCTTAACCAGGGTCCACCTTAGTCCAGACTGGTCCAGACAACATGGGCAGAGCCCAGGAAGATGGGGCAGCAGAGCCATGTGGCCTGGGCCCCAAGTAGGTGGCCTGGTCAGGCCTGCCTGACCCTGAGGCTTTCTGAGCCTCCCTCATCTCTGAGTGGCTTACCAAACCCTACACAGACTGAGGGCAGAGGGTCCAGTGACGGCGACTAGGTACCTAGGTGCTCACACACCACACACACAGCCACGCTTAGAAATGTAATTTGGGCACCAGCACGTGCCCTGGGGAGTCTAGAAATTCTACACGATGAAGAGCTCAAAAACAGCCCATGAGCTGTGAACAGCCAGGGCCGGCTGGAGTACTGTGGACAGGCCCTCCCCAGGCTGAGTCGGGCCCCACTCCCTGCCAGGGGGAATGGCCCACTGTGCCGCCTGCGGCCTGGCCCGTGCCCCAGGTGGGAATCGTTCATGTAAAACTAGCTCCCGCAGGCCCCTGCTCCCACGTAGACCCAGAGGCCGGACTCAGGGCGCGCCCTCGGCCAGGCGGGCCAGGCCCTCCCGCAGCTCGCTCAGCTCAAACAGCCTGACGTCCAGCAGCTGCGCGGCCCGGCCCACCTCGGCCCGTGCCCGCTCCCGCTCCACCCGTGCCTCCTCCAGGCTGCGCTCTGTTGCCCGCAGCTGGTGCTCCAGCTCCGCGTTTCGGGTCTCCAGTTCCTGCAGGGAGAGGGCAAGCAGGGTTGGGGGCCCCAGCAAGTCTCAAGGGTCCAGCATCTGAATGCTATCCCCACAGCCTCCCCTCTGGGCCAAGCCGTCTCTGTCTCCTGGCCTCCTCCCTGCCACCTCTACCCAAGACACTCCCTGGTCCCCTGGCTGATTGGAACATCATTGAAATGACCACATTCCTCTTCTGCTCAAGACCCTCGTCACCCATCATGCTGGGAATGAAATCCATGCCCCTCCTTGCTCATTACAACCCAGGCTTGCTGGCTTCCTTGTGGTTCCTTGAACATACTTTCTCCCCACCTCAGGGCCTTTACATGTGCTGTGCACTCTGCCCAGGAAACAACAGGGAGCATTCCCCCAACTTCTCTCTCTTTGGGGGTACCAGCTCCTTTAACTTCTCCCTTCTGCTGGACTCACAGGACATGCTTGAAGCTTTCTCAGATAAAGTCTTCAGTGAGGGCCAGGCCAGCCCACACCTGGGTACAAATGCAAGCTCCTGACCTCAGGCTGGGAATGTGTGAGGATTTGATGGGGTCAAGAATGAAGATTCAACAGAGACTCAAAAACTGCTTGTTGAATGAATGGAAGGAGATGAAATATTGTACTAATAACCATCTTTTATAAACCACCCACTGTGATTCAGTCCTTCCATGCACCTGGTCATCCAAATCCTTCACAACCTTAGATGTCTTCCTGACTCCATTTATAGGTGAAGAAACTGAAGGCCAGGGAGGCACATAGCTGCCCAGAACCCACTAGGTAGGGAAGATGCCAGGTCTGTCCTATGTCAGAGGCTGGCTGCCATGGCTTGTACCCCAACCTGCCTCACAGCAACCGCACACACCTGCACCTTCTGCTGCGTCTCCTCACGCTCGGCGGTTTCTGGGGCCTCACGGGGACCACCAGTCTGGCTCTTCAGCGTCTGGATCTCCTAATGGAGAAGTTCCCAGAATCTGTTCTGAGAGTCCTGGCTCCCCCATGGGAGATCAGGGAAGGCAGGGCCCGAGGAAACACAAATGCGTACAGACACGCTCACACACCTGGTCCTTAGTTTGCACTAGTGCCTCCAGCTGCTCCAGCGACTGGCCCGGTCCCTCCTTATCACTGACTGCGGGTGGCTCGGCGGTGGCAGCCTGGGCCTCCAGCTCAGCCACCTGTGCAGACAGGAAGGTCAGCCCCTGACGCCCCAGCCTGTACTCTCCTGATCCCTGGGGAATATGCCTGACCAGCCAAGCCCATGACTGGGCACTAACCCCTTCTGGTTGGGGCTGCCACCCCGCCTCTGGCAGGTAGGTCTTTTGGGTCTGACAACCCTCTGAGGCTGACATTATTTCAGACCCATACTACAGAACAAGAAGCTAAGGCTCAGGGAAGTGATTTGCCGAGATCACACAGCCAGCCGGGGAACCCAGGACAGATAGGAGGCAGGGGCTTCACAGTGGTCCGGGCCACTTGGGGTCTCTGGGAGGGAGGGGCTTCCTCACCCGCTGTCGCAGCCTCTCGGCCTCTGCGCGCTGGGCCTCCAGCTGCTGCCTCCACTGGGCGGCGGCCGCGTTGGCCTCTCGCAGGGCGCTCGCCAACTTGTTGTTACTGTCCTGCAGCGCGAAGAACTCGGCCTCCCACTGCACCTCGCCCACCGAGCTGCGGGGACGCTGGAGTCGGCAAAGGGCAGGGCGGGGCCTCACTGGGCCTGAGGCAGGGTGAGGGAGGTGCTGGGCTGGGGGCGGGGTTATGGGCGGGGTCAAGATACCCCGGGACTAGGGGGTGGGGACTTCCCGGGGAGGCGGAGTCTTGCCGGGGGTGGGGTCAAAGTAGGCGCTTTGGTGTCAGTTCAGTGAGACACAGTCGGAAGGCCAAGCAGGATCAGCCCAGGGGATGTGGACAGAACAAAGTGGGTGGGGAGGCACCCGTGGGTTTAGAATTAGCCGCGGGAGATGTGGACAGGCTGGGGTTAGCCCCGAGGAATGGATGAGGCAGGAGCGGGGTCGGCTCTGGAAGGGTCATAATCTGGGTGTCTCCTCTCCTACCACAGGCCTTGGGTCCAGTGTCAGATCCCGCCGCTTGAACAAGTCCCTACAGTTTCTGAGAACTTCCTCTCCCCTCTTCCCCCGCCCTTCGTCCTGCCACGCCCCTGTGCCCCGCCCTACCCCCTCACCCCTCGGACAGCATCTTTCTGAGCCGCTCGCGCTCAGCGGGGCCGGGAGCGTCCGCGCTCTGGCTGCGGAATAGCTTCTCGTCGCCGGGGCCGTTGGAGCTGACGAGGGGGCTCGGGGGCACCTAAGAGCATGGGCAGAAGTGAGGGCACAGTAAGGGCTGATGCTACTTGGGTCGTGACTGAGGGCAGGAGGTCCTTCCCAGCTCTGGGATCTGATTGCTCCTTTCCCCTCCTCACCCACCACCCATGGCTCCCGATGGCCCCTTTCTGGGCCCTGCCCCCCATCTTGCCTGCTGGGCTCTCACCAACCCCCAGGAGCAAACCTGATGCAGGCTAGCCTAAACCCCGGGAGATACTCATAATCTGCAAAGTGGGGAGCAATCCAAAACTTCCATGCTGTTCCCTCATAGCAATGACCTTCCCTGGGGCCAAATTTCAACATCCATTTAAAATTCCTACAGGAAACCCACTCCATCAGGCTAAATTCATTATGAATCCACCTGCTGCCTGCACCAACCTACTTTTACATCTCCTTAATCCCTGTGCCCAGCCCTGGGCCTGGCACACAGTATGTGGTCAATAAATGATGCTGAGGGACTTCCCTGGTGGTCCAGCGGGTGGGACTCCATGCTCCCAATGCAGCGGGCCCGGGTTTGATCCCTGGTCAGGGAATAGATCCTGCATGCATGCCACTACTAAGAGTCTGTGTGCCGCAACTAAGAAGCCCACATGCCGCAACGAAGATCCCATGAGCCGCAACTAAGACTCGGTGCAGCCAAAATAAATAAATAAAATAAATAATAAATATTTTTTAAAAAATGATACTGAATAAGTTAGTGGGGGAAAACACCCAGGGACAGTTTTTTACTCTGCCCCTCTACTTGGCCATTTCAACTTCCACATTTCAACTCTGCCCTGTGAGCTGGTTTTCTGGCCTTCCTTGATCTAACATTTGGACAGCCTATGACACGCTCCCATGGCACCCAAAGCCCTCTTCCATGGTCCTTGCCATGGATCTAGTTTTACATCATCTGTGAGCGTTTGGTCCTGGGAACCGGCACAGCACCTAGACTCCCCAATATCAGTTGATCTCCTGGCACGCATGCGACAGGGAGTGCTGACCTGGTGGGCAGTGAGCCCCAGGGCTGGACTGGTGAGCTCTCCCCCATCCTGAGATTTCTCCCGTGCCAGCCTCGCTGCTTCCTTCACTTCCTGGAACTTCTCAGCAAACTGAGGAATGGGGGGCAGGAACAGACAGTCAACAAACTCCCAGCCCCCTCCCCCCAGGTTCCCACCACATTAGCTCCACCCAGTGTCAGCTCTGTCGCTTTGGAAGGAACTTTAGAACTGAGTGCATCCTCTCCTCTCATGAACTGGAAGAGTGGGAAGAAGGCTTGGAAAATGATGCCCAATGAGCAGAGTGGGTATCAGGATGGGGGGTGGGTGGGATGTTCATGGAGGTGTATCACATTGAGCCACCTTGAGAAAGGGACCCCCTTTCCCTCTCAATCAGGCTTATTTCAGCAAGGAGAGCCTCAAGTGGGTGCTAATCTGTCTTTCATTTCCAGCTAGGGTAGGATACACTTTTTTTTTTTTCATTTTAAAATAAATTTCCTTAGCTTGAAAGTAATTTTTTAAAGAAACATATTTACAGACATACAGCCACTTGATTTGTGCAAAGGGGCCAGTGCAATTCATTGGGAGTTGGGGGGGGGGTAGATGGTTTTTTCAAAAAATGGCCCAAGAGCAACTGAATACTCATGTGGAAAAAAAATACTCCTCCTTTAAACCTCTGGTAGAAATTAATTCAAAGATCTAAATTTGAAAGGAAAACTAATGCTTCTAGAAGAAAAGCGAAGAAAAGCATCATGAACTCAACAGGATTCAGAGAGCACGAACCATACAGGGAAACAATGGATAAGACAATACTGAACTCTAGAAACAGCAGAGGGTGGAGGGAGGCGATAAAGAAGGTAATGCCAGGGGTGCGGGGAAGCACCCAGCCCATCCTAGGCACCCAGAGAGGGGCAGGGTGTGTCCGAAATCAGAGCAGGTGGCCAACAGAGCTGGGACGTGAACCAGGGAAGTGGGAAGAAGCTACTGGCTTGTCCAATTCTGTAGGCCCATTCTGCAACTGGGAAGATGGAGGCCCAGCATCTGTCCAGGGTCCCACAGTGCACCTCCAAGAGAAGACCCAGCCCCAGCCTCATTCCTCCCACCATGTATCCCTGCAGGCCCACCTGAGTCAGATGCTGCTCAGAAGCAAAGCCAAGGCCATAGACGGTGTTGGCGCGACTGTCTGCCCACTGCCCGAACTTCTGGGAGGTTTTGGTAAATGTCATGTTGGGGGTGACAGTGCTGTTGATGATGGCCTGGGGAAGGTGGTGGGGAGAAAAGTTCCCGGGTGATGGGACTGGTAATAATGAATGTGAAACCCCCAGGGGTATAGCTTTGTATCAACACCTCAGAGGTCCTTGGTCTGAGCCATTTCAGGAGGAAGATTGAGACCCAGAAAGACTCAGGGTACTCCCCCGGCCCCCAAGGCACACAGCAAGGAAGCGACTGAACCAGGCTTGTCCCTGGGATTCTTGGCACCTGCCACCCCACCCAAGCCCCACCAGGACCTTGGCACCCCCAAGGCTGATGATTCGGTAGACGTTGCGGGTGGCATCGTAAAAGTAGGAGACAGTGAGTGCGTGTTTGCCCGCGGGGATCCAGTTCCGCTTGGTGGCCGGGTCGATCTGGAACACGTGCGCCCGTGTGCTGAAGATGGGCTGCTCCCTGCATGGGGAGAGGGTGTTCAGCGGGGGCCAGGCACCGGCCCCCCAGGGGACTCAAGGCCAAGCTTTGGTAGAAGCAGGGGCTCACCTGGCTGTGGACATTGGTCAGGCTTGTCTGGGTGGGCTCCAAGGGACAGCCAGGGGGATGGTAGGAACTGCTGGCTTGGCCTCTGGGGGGACAGGAGGTTTGTGAGTGTCTCCGCAGACCAGGTTGAGGGAGGCCAAGCATGTCCAGCCCCAGGACCCACTTCCAAGTACACCATTCATAGAACTTCAATCCAAAAGTGAGGGAACCACTCAGCAAGAAGACCCCAACTCTCTCCATTGGGAGGAAGCTCTTGCAACACCCTGGGCAGGAGACGGCCTCTGATAGGAGCCAGGTGGCATCTAACAGCCAAGCATAAACCTCACATCTTCCTGGTTACTGGACCCCCAGTGAAGTCTTCTCAATCTCTGGGCTGGGTGGAGGAGGCCAAGGTGGCCAACTCCTGTTCAGTACTTCCTGACACTTTCGTCCATCACTCCTCAAAGCAGGCCTCCATCAAAAAGTGGGGCATTGACAGGTGCCTACTGGGAGACCAGTCCCCCACTGGACCCACAAAGAGACCCCTCAGCTTCCACTGTAGGGCAGAGGCACACCTTGGAGTCAAAGTCCAAATCCCCAGGGAGCCTCCAGCCTAGTTAAAAAGACAAGATGTGGCTGAACAGGTCTACCGTGGTGCCCACCCATCACCACTCAATCCCAGTACCATGGGGCTGGGCGGGATCCAGGTCCACGAGGGACCTGGGGGAGGGGGGGAGGCAAACTAAGGGAAGGGAGGCCCGGACTCGGTAGCCTCCGTGGTCAGAGGGGGGAATGGCGCCCCACTCTGTCCTGGGCAGCTGCTGTCCCGGTCACAGGGTCTGAAACCGGAGCCCCAGGGTGGGGGAGGGGCAGAGACTTTGACCGGGGTTGGGGGTGGGTCCTGGGTCGAGCCAGGGTTCCGGGGCGCAGGGGTCCTAGAAACTCAGGCCCCTCCTGGCCGGACGTTCCTGCAGCGGACGTTCCTGCAGCGACTTGCGGCATTGGGAAAAGTTACTCACCAACTAGTCATGCGCCTCGGACGCTGCCGACCGCGGGGCTCCAAAGGGGAGCCCGACTCCGCCCGGTGTCCGGGATCCACAATCGCGTGCGGGGGCGAAGCCCCACCCCAGGAGCCCCAGTCCAGGGGATCTGATATTCAGTCAGGATCGAGTTCCCAGGGTCAGGACCAGGGTGCCCTATGCGCGCCCCAACTTCGGGAAGTGCCGCCCCCGACCCTGGAACTTCCAGGATCCCTGCGACGCCCCCCCCCACTCCGGGTCCAGAACTTCGGGGACACGTTATCTACCTCCTGCAACCGCAGGTCCAGAGCTTAGGGTATCCTGCGCGCTGTCCCTGACTCCTGAACTTCGGGGAACCCCCTGCCACCCTTCCATCCCCGGGTCCTGAGTTTCGGGGTTCCCTCGCGTCGCCCCTCCACCCCAGGTCCGAAACGTCGGAGACATCTTCACAGCCTCCTCCAATGACGGGTCCGGAACTTCGGGAACCGCTCGCATTGTCCCCTCCCCGACCCCGACTCCGGAACTTCGGGGTCCCCGCGCCCTCTCAAGCCCTGGAACTTCGGGGCTCCCCCAGCTGCCCCCAGCCTCCGTATCCGGAACTTCGGGACCCCCAGCGCCCTCTCCCCGGCCCTGGAACTTCGGGGCCCCCCGCGCCCCCAGCGCTGGCTCAGCTGGCCGGGCTCACCCTGCCGGCTCGGCGCCCCGCAAGTGTCCGGGCGCTAAGCGGGTGCGGCCCCGCGGCGCCGACTCCCCGCAGACGGGCGCCCCGCTCGCTCGCTGGCTCCGGGGCCCGCGCCCTCCGCGCCGCCCTCCGCACCGCCCGCGCCTTTGTCTGCGCCGCCGCCGCCGCCGCCCGCGCCGTCTCCGGTCCCATCGCGGCGAGTCCCGACGCGGCCGCCGCCCGCCCCGCCTCCCCGGGCCGCCGAGGCCGCCCCGCAGCGCCCCCTGCCGGCCGAAGGTGGAGGGAGAGGGAGAAGGAGGGGCGCGAGCAGGGAGGAAGGGGGGAGGATTGGGGACGAGAGGTTAAGAAGGGTGCGGAAGGGGACAGGGAATGGGGTGGAGACAGACACCCAGACCTAGAGACAGAGAGATGAAGGAGAGAGGCAGAGACACAGGAGACAGACAGACAGACAGACCTAGGTGGACAGAGGAGAATGTGGCCTCATCCTCTCTTCAAAGGGGGCCCTGACCCTCAGGGCCTCTGCTGCTTTTGCCCGTGATGGGGAATCAGGTTCCTCTTCACCCGATGGGAGTCCAGGGGCAGGGCACATCTGCTGCCTTGGTGGGCCCAGGCGCCTGCACACAGTAGCTCTCAGTGGCTGTATCCAGAAAATGAAAGAGACCTCAGCAGAGAGGGGGCTGGAAGATGAGAGAGAGGCAAACAGTAGGCACTTTATGGGGCTTGATCCCAGGTCCCCTGCTCAGAATTCTTCCTGCCTGCTCTCCCACCTCACCCTGATCCCCAGGTTGGGTCTTCTGTCAACCTCGGGGCTTCTGTGTCCCCTAAAACAACTGTAACAATGCCAATGAGGCTGGATTAGGATTATCGTTGCTGTGTTATAGGGTCCCCAAATCCAGGTGGAGGGAATGTCAGTGTCCACTTGCCACCAAATGGGTGAATTGCCTGGAGGTCCACAGGCCCAGGTTTGCCACCTCTGGTCAGAGGGAGTCCACCCCTTCCTACACTTGCTGGGAGAGGGTCCTTTTAGAGCCAAGCCAGGATCTCCTGGTCTGAGCCTGCCTGTGGAGCCCACTTTTCAGTCCTGTATCTGCCCTTTCTCTGGAGACACACAGTGTCTCCAAAGTCACAGAGTGCCATCGGGTTCATGGACAGAGGTACCGGGGCTCCTCAGAACCAAGCCCTGCACTTCCCTGAAGCTCTGACTCACATGCCAGGTTTTTGCTTTTCCTCTCCTCTACGTCCTTTCCCTGTTCTTGTCTGTCTGTTTCCGCCAACAAGAATCGCACATCTGAGCTGGTAGCTTCCTTCAAATTACCTTTAGATGAATCCCAGATCATGTCATTTCCGGAGACTTACTCCCAGGCCAAGATCTGAGTTTTCCTCCCTCCAGGCCTTTGCCCAAGCTGTTTCTTCTACCTAGAATGCCCTTCCCAAAGGCATATATTCTGTTTCGTCCTTCCAGGCTCAGCTCCACTGCCCCCTTGCCTCCTGGAAGCTTCCCTAACTATCCTGGGTTTGGAAGGGATATCACCTGCCCCTGTTCCACCACCCCATCCCTTTCTGTGGGATCCCTGATCTATTTATTTGTTCGATTGTGGCCAGAGCTGGCCCATCCTGGAGCCCCAGCCTCACTCAGCATGAGAGGTACTATCACTCCAGCTAGGAAAACAGAGCTGCAGACTCAGTTTCCCCAGTTGCCTTTAACTTCACACGGCATCTGCATAAGCAAAGGATTTGGCTTCACTCTCAGGCCCGAAGCCACAAAACGCTTGAACACTGTAGGGAACAAAGAAAATACCGTCTGTTCTGTGCAAAGAATGACTTTTCCTTATTACCGAAAAAAAAAAAGAAAATTTAAAAATTAAAATAAAAAAAAAAGTAACTGGAAAGGTGCCGGCAGAGCCAAGGCTTCTGGAAGCTGCTCAGTGTGTGCTGAGTGCTGGCTGGCTGTAGAGCTGGGGCCTTGTGGTTGTTCTGTGGGGGCGGCTGGGCGAGGAGCCTGGGCAGACTTTACCCCTTATGAGGGCAGGAGGCAACAGCATGAGGGAGAATGGGGTCCCCTCTCAGGTCTCCAGGAAGGACAAGGATGCGGCTGGCCTTGAGCAGCCCTGACCTGACGTTGTCTTAATCAAGTTCAAACTGAGGGAGTGATTTTGTCAGTGTAGACCTCAGTTTTCTTGCCTGGAGAATGGGCTGATGCTTACAGGGCTGTGGGTGGGGGGAGGAGGCAGGAAGGATCCAGGCAACACCAGCAGCTTCTCACTGTCCCCTGGATATAGATGGGTAGGGGGCTGCCCTGAGCTGCCACTACCATCCCAGCCTGAGCCCTCTTCTGCCTGGTTCTTGGGCCTCTCTTACTGGGAATGTCCTTGAGGGGCGAACAGAGGCCACCAACCCAAGGTGGCTGACTAGTAACAACAGCTTTCTCTTGGGGCTGAGGAAGGACATGAGGGAATGAGCTTCCTGTCACAGGAGGAACCAAGCAGGAAATAGAACAGCTTGTTCGGCTCTAGGGCAGCCGCGTTTACAGAGTGGCTCTTAGAGGTCAGGATCTGGCCTCTGCCTAGTTAAATCTGACCCAACCTTTGGGCTGAAGTTATATCATTTCTCCTCCCTGGAGGGTTCCTGTCCCACCAGAGCAGGGGAGGTCTGTCACACTTCCCCAAAGCCACATGCCCAACCTCATGGCATGAGTCACAGTGGCCACTTAGATCTGTTTATGTCATGATTTGGTTACTGTCTACTTCTTCCATGGCTCTGTCTCTAGAGCAAGGCCTGACTTGCAGCAGGAACTCTATAAATGTTTCCAGAAGGAAGGGGTCCCAAGGCCCCGCCTTGGTCCTTGGTGGCCTCCAGAGTCACAGGAGCCAGGGAGTGAATCCCAGCCCTGCCTCCTACCAGCAGGGTGACCTTAAAGAAGTCACTTTCCTTCCCTGCACTTTAGTTTCCCCATCTATAAAATGTGCATAAGAATGGTGCTCACTTCTGAGGTTTCCTGTAAGGTTCCAACATGTCCTGGCGTGAAGAGGGCATGACCCTAGGAATTTAATAAATGCTTGCTGTTATAAACATTATAGTTATTCTTGGCATGTGGTTTCGACCCTGAGCCAAGTTCTTAAGATTTTCTCTTTTAGGGTTTGAAGGGTCCCAACCAGGCGTGAGCTCTTGAGAACAGAAATGGGTCCAACCTGGCATGATATCCTCTAAATCTTTAGCTCTGGGCCCTGTATGTGCCTCTCTAACCATTCTCCTTCTCCTACTCCCTATTGCCCCAGGCTGGCTAGTTGGGCCAGCCACTAGACCTTATCCTCCTGGCAAACTCCTATTCATTCCTCAAACCCCCACCCCCCATGCCCTCTTCTCTAAGAAGCCCTCTTTCCTCTTCTGCTGAACCTTTCCCAACATCCTCCCTCCTTGTAGCCCAACCCTGACCCCAGGGGGTGTCTGTGTCCAGCGCTGATTCCCCCAGCCTGAGGGTATCTCAAGGGCTGGGCTGAGGCCTCTCTTGGGCTTGGCATCTCCCAGCATGGGGTGGACGCATAGGGGTCATGGCAGAGGAGAGTTTGATGATTCAATACTGGTGATTTTTCTTCACTAGAAAGTGACCCCACCTAAAATTCAGATCCAATTCAATTTCTGCCCAAGGCCAAGGTTAATTAATTAAACAAACAGCCCTCAGGAAGTAATGGAACCAGACCCCCTCAGGCCCAGACATGAAGGGGCTGGTGCAGGGGGTCTGGCACTGGGCTATGGACTCAACCTCTCAGGACCAGGGCAGGTTGGGGGTTGAGGGAAGCGGCCCTTGAGCCCCCTCCAAACTCCAAACCTGGATCCGTGGTTCAGTTCCCACAGACCTAATTACACTCATTTGCCACATGTACTAATTACCTCTGCGCGGTACCAGGTGGCTGGGCGGGGCTGCCCCACTTTTGGGAGGTAGGTCAGGGCCTGATTATTTTTGGCTGTGTTGTCCTTGAAGGCTCCACCATCTACTCATGTGAAGGGCAGAAAGTGGGGCAGAAAAATCACGGCCACATCAGGAGGGACGGTGGGAGACTTGAGAGTCAAGTTGGCCCAGGAGCTCCCTGAGTAGCAGGTTTGGGCCTAAGGACTGAGAGTCTCTGGCACTCACCTCGGGTAGCAAAACCTGGAGAGGCTGAGAATCATTCATCTCCATGGTGGACTGGTCTGGAGGCCTGTTTTGAACGTGACACCATCTGTGGGAGAGGGCTTGGATTGGGGGGTAGTAAGTCAGGCCTGGGTGTGTAAGTCCTGACTCACACCAACTTGATGTGTGTCCCTGGACACATGATCCCCTCTCTCTGCACCTTTGCTGAGGGATCAGATGGGGATAATAAGTCACAAAGAGTGCTCTGGGCAGAGGCACAGCATGTGCAAAGGCCCCGAGGTGGGGATGGGCTAGGTGTGTTGGAGGAACAGCAGGGAGTCCAGGGTGGTCAGAACAGAGTGAGTGGGAGGAGACTAAGGGGATGCTGAGGGCTAAGGGAGCCAGGTGGGAGCTCGTGGATGGCAGTGAGGTATTGAGGGTACTTGGGAGCCATGGGAGAGTTTGGAGCCAGAGAGTGAGGGATGTGATCAGATTTACACTGCAGGCTCCAGACAAGGTTTCAACTCTTTTTTTTGGCGGGGGGGCAGCGGCGCTGTGCGGCTTGCGGGATCTTAGTTTCCTGAGCAGGGATTGAACCCAGGCCCTCAACATTGAGAGCGGGGCGTCCTAACCACTGGACGGCCATGGAATTCCCCAGGGTTTCAGCTCTTAGGAGAGAACGAGGTATCTATACACTGCGCAGAATAGGGGCAGACCCTGACTTTCTCTGAGCCTCAGTTTCCCAATCCCAGACAGAGTCCAGAGGCTTTGGCAGCCCCAGGACACTCAGGACCCTCAGCCAGGGAATCTTCCCTTCCCCCAAGCTCCCAAATTCTGGCCAAGCAGCCTACATGGCCTCCCCTTCACCTGCCCTCTCCTCCTACTCTCCTTCTGTGGCCTTGAAGGAACAGCTGTGGGAACAGAGAGCAGGAGGCCTCGGGGAAGTCTGCATGGAGGGGCTCCGGGGGCAGTGTTCCTGCTTTGTGACAGCCCACGTGGGGCCGCTGGGTGCCGAATGTTCTTGCAGGAACCGGGTGACTCAGATGCTGCACCCTCCTCCCTCAGTCTGCCAGGGGAGGTTGTTGCTGGTCCCCAGGCACAGGCTAGAGTCCAGATTCACTCCTCTGGCCAGCCCCTAAACCAGCATCCCCACCCCCGGGACCCCTTAACTGGTGGCATTGCTCACTTTCCTACTCCAGCACCTTCTATGGCTCTCTTGTTAGGTTTCAGAGGGAGAATCAAGAGCCTCATTTCCATCAGCCAAGCTGCTGAACCCCATTTCTGAACCTATGCATTCGGCCTCATTTCTGAGCCTTTGCACTTAACCCCACCTATGGCCTGGAATGCCAGCTCCAACACTTCCTCTTCCAGGAAGCCTTCCCAGACTCCCTCTACTACCCCAACCCTGACCCTACATGATGAGGGGGTATCTCTGTCTGGCTCTGCCACCACCCCAGACTGGGAGTCCCTCAGAGTCCTGACTTGGGCAAAGGCCCCTCAGGGGCGCCAACGTCGTGCAGTGTGGGAGGGCACAAAGAGGGAGGGAGATGCCTGCTATGGCAGCCCATGGCAGGACCCCACAGGCTGCCTCCTTGATCCGACTTCTGACTTCATTTTTATAGAAGAGGAAACTGAGGCTCAGGGGAATTAGGCCACTTCCCCAAATTAAAAAATGGCCAAGTGGAAAAGCTTGGCCTCGAACCTGGATCTGACAGGCCAGGCCCTGCTCCGTGCAGCCTTTGGAGTCTTATTTACCCATTGGAGGGGGTGGGGGGGCATTCACTTCCCTGCAGGTAGATTTGATACAATCTGGGCTCAGACTCAAATGTTCCAACGGCCCATCTCCATGGATGCACGGGGGGGGGGGGGGGGGGCCTCTGTTTCCTCCTCTTTTTTTTTTTTTTTTTTTTGTCGTGCTGCGCGGCTTGTGGGATCTTCGTTCTGCAACCCGGGATTGAACCCAGGCCCTCAACAGTGAGAGCACGGAGTCCTAACCAATGGACTGCCAGGGGATCCCCTGTTTCCTCCTCTTTAAGATGGGGCTCTTCATTTGTTAACTCATGTTTATTGAGTACCTACTGCATGCCAGCACTGTGGGAGGCTCTGCCCTCAGGGCGCTCACAGCTATCTGGTGGACAGAATGGATGACAGAGGACAGAGTAGGCTGGCTTCTGACAGCATTATGCGAAGGAAAGAAAACCAAGCAGAGCAACAGGCAAAGACAGGTGGTTGGCAAAGGCTGCTCTGAGGAGGTGGTGATTCAGGGGAACAGCATGTGCAAAGGCCCTGAGCTGGGAACACACTCAGCCCCTTGGAGCGGCATCGAGGAGGCAGGTGTGGCTGGAGCAGGGTGAGTGGGGGGCACAGTTGGGGGCCGTGTGGGCAGAGAGCTTCATAGACTGGGTCAGAAGGGGCCTTCTGGGACCCAGTGAAGAATGTGAATTGGGGAGCCATGGGAGGCTTTTGAGCAGGAGAGGGACAGGATTTGCTTTTACATGTTGAGATAAGATTCGCCAGCACACCACATGGCAAATGGACTGAGGAGGGTGATTCTAATACTTTCCTCTTCGTTTATCACGAAACAGAGGGTATCCTACTCTGTGCTTGATATACAAATGACATTGTTATTAGCGCTATCATTATATCTTTGGGGACGGTCACAGGCTCTAAGCGTGTATCCCTCCCAGGGCTTCCGGGAGAAAGCTCATCTCAGTAACCCTCTTTCTGCTTTGTCTGGCCTTCCTCTTTCTCTCTCTCAAAAACTCTTGATGCTGGCTGGCCCCTGGTCTTATCACTGAAATCCCAGGCCTCCAACAGGACGGAAACATCTGGTTTCCGGAACATGTGGATCCTGTAGCCCCAAGGGAGGTCACAGAGGAGCCTGCTTTGCCCTGGGCTGGATTGGAGGAGGGGACCCACTAAGGGACAGAGAAAGGGTCACACATTGGACACCAACCGCATACACAGGGGAGACTACTTCCAGGCTGCAATCAGAGGCCTGGGTTCGGATCCTGCTCTGTGTTATTCTAGCCAGGAGGCCTGAGAGTAGTGGCCACACACTTCCAGAGAGGGGAATCATGGCTTGGCTTTGCTTGCATTCACCTGGCGCAGCATAAATGCTTGTTGATTGACGCAGTGGGAGCAGCGTAGCCTGCGTGATTTACAGGACCCAGCGTGAAAGGAAAATGCAGGGCCCCTTGTCAAAAAATTATTCAGATCTTTAAGACTGTGACATCAGAGCAGTAAACTTAGAAGCTGGTCCCAGTTGGGAGCTTTCGTGGACACCTTTTACAGCTGGAGAAACTGAGTCTGAGAGAGGGAAGGGGCATGCCCAAGAGCAGAGGGACACACGGGGACCCTCCCACCTCCCAAAATGTTGGCAAGTGTGATAAGTGTCATGGGGACAACTAGGACTCAGCCTCCTCGTCACATCTTGGGGACCCCAGGAGGGGGATTGTAGAACTCTGGGTCCCCGCTTCTCAAAATCCTTTAATTCTTTGTTATAACAAATCCCAAAGTGAGCACAGACCGGAGGAACTCAGAGTCTGGGGAAGGGGTGTCAGTCTCATCACATCTTGGGGTGTCTCGTCGCACCTTGGGGCCCAGGCAGGATGTGTCTAGTGGCTGGGCTGAGGTGTCTCTGCTGTTCTGGGGGCACCTTCTAGGGAGAAGAAGAGCAGAGGCAAGAGGGAGGGAGGCTGAGGGGCCCCCACAGGGTCGGCCAGGTGGTCAGTGGTTCCGAGTGGCCTGCCCTGTCTTATTCACCCATCCACTCATCGACCCACCCACCCATTGTCCATCCATCCACCTATCCATTCATCCTCCCACCCAGCCACCCATCCATCAATCCACCCACCCACCATTCACCCACCTACCCATCCATCTACCTACCCTCCTAGAGATGCAGGCATCATGCATGATCCACCCCCAGCTCCTCCATCCATACATCCACCCAGCTAGTCTTCCACTTCTTTTTTTTTTTTTTATTAATAATTTTATTTATCTATTTTTGGCTGCGTTGGGTCTTCGTTGCTGCGCGCGGGCTTTCTCTAGTTGTGGTGAGCAGGGGCTACTCTTCATTGCGGTGCGCGGGCTTCTCATTGCGGTGGCTTCTCTTGTTGTGGAGCACGGGCTCTAGGTGCGCGGGCTTCAGTAGTTGTGGCTCGCAGGCTCTAGAGCACAGGCTCAGTAGTTGTGGTACACGGGCTTAGTTGCTCTGTAGCATGTGGGATCTTCCCGGAATAGGGATCGAACCCGTGTTGCCTGCATTGGCAGGTGGATTCTTACCCACTGCGCCACCAGGGAAGTCCCTCCTCCACTTGTCAACCTAGCACACTTCTACTCATCCAAGCCCCAACTCTGTGCCCCCTCCTCCATGCAGCCCTCCAGATTTTCCAAGAAGAGCACCTGGCTCAGGCCTGATGCCAGGGAGCAGAGAGCAAATGTATCTGATTTGGTGTCCCTAGGCCCGGGGCTGAGGCTTCTTGGGGAACCAGGAGCACCAGTGTGAGGTGTATACGAAGGAAAAGACCAGCAATTTCTGCCAGTGGCCCATTGAGAAATCAAACTCCATGTGGGGTGCAACTCCCCCCATCAGTAATAAAGCCACCATCATATAAACCTAATAAAATGGCTGCAGGGTAGGAAGGAATCCGGGCTTGGCCTGAGTCCATTCCAGGTAGCAGAAAGAGCTCTGGAGGCAGACAGCTTCCATTGACACTTACGTGTTATGTGACATTGAGCAGGTCAACTTACCTCTCTGAGTCTCAGTTCCCCCATCTGGAAATCTCTCCATCTCATCCTGCGGCTTGCAGGATCTTAGTTCCCCAACCAGGGATTGAACCCAGGCCACGGCAGCGAAAGTGCCAAGTCCTAACCACTGGACCACCAGGGAATTCCCTCTCCATCTCATCTTAATTGCACATTTTCTAGGAGCCCAGCCCAGCCCCAGACCCTAGGAACTGGGATGTATCAACTCCACTCTCAATGAGAGGTCAGGAGGAGCCAGACTGGAGGAAAGGAGAGGCACCTGGGAAGATAAACAGCCATGATGAGGGGCGGGGGAGGGTGTGAAACATACACGTATATGTTTTCTAATGGACTTAGCTTTATGTGGTTTCTCTTCTGATTGCCAAAGTCATATGCTCAGTGTAAAAACAGTTTCAGAAAACACAAACAAGCACGACATAAATAATTTAAATAGGTCCTTTGTTATAGCATTTAATTTCCTGGGTGAATTTTTATGATGCACCTATGATGTGCCAGGTGCTCACTGTTAAGTTAAAAAACACTGGCAAAGGAGGGCTGGCACACACCAAGTGCTCAGTAAATATCTAGAGTGAATGAAAAAAAAATTTTAATTAAATAAATTATTTATTTATTTTTGGCTGCATTGGGTCTTCGTTGCTGTGTGCAGGCTTTCTCCAGTTGCGGCGAAGGGAGGCTACCCTTCGTTGCAGTGTGCGGGCTTCTCTTGTTGTAGAGCATGGGTTCTAGGTGTGAAGGCTTTGTGGCACATGGGCTCAGTAGTTGTGGCTTGTGGGCTCTAGAGAGCTGGCTCAGTAGTTGTGGCACATGGGCTTAGTTGCTCCGTGGCATGTGGGACCTTCCCGGACCAGGGCTCAAACCCGTGTCCCCTGCACTGGCAGGCGGATTCTTAACCACTGCGCCACCAGGGAAGTCCCTGAAATTTTAAAAATAAAATCAATGCCCAGAAACCACTGTTACTAACATGATCGTCTATTTCACTCTCGATTTTTTTTTTCCTTTATTTATCTCAGCCACAATGGAATCATACGGTACACATGATTTGTCAGTCAAGGCCCACTTTCCACACTGATCAGTACCATTCTATCCTCTTGTGTTGAAAGACTTCATCATTGTCCAGCTGGGGGCTCTTCCGTGATTTATTCAACTGATCCCCTATGGTTGGGCATCTAGGTTGCTTCCCTGAGGGATGCTTTTTGGAGCTAGCCTTACAAGTGGAATCACACGTTTTCAGGGTTTCTTATGTATACTTAGGGCCACACCAGCTTCTATATTTCCATATGGGATACCCATATCTCACTCTGCTCCCAGCAGCAGTGGGTGAGTGTGTCCATTTCTTTGAACATCTGATATTTGCAAATAAATATTAGAGACATTTACTTCGCAAAATGTGGATTAAAATCAGAGGCCCCCAATGGGGCCCAAGGGGGCATGGGGAGTGACTGCTTAATAGGTATGGGGTTTGCTTTTGGGGGATGCTTTCATCAATGTTCTGGAACTAGATAGAGGTGATGGTTGCACAACATTGTGAATGTACTAAATGCCACAGGATTGTACATTTTACAATGGTTAATTTCATGTTATGTGAATTTTACATCAAAACCAACCAAACAACCAACAAAATAAAGGCCCCAACCTGGGGTTTCTGGCTTCCAGGAAGTCCCCAAAACTCTGCTCAAATGTCCTCCAGTAAGCCTCTCCTCACTACCACACCCAAGCCCCTGTGCCCCTTCCAGCACTTTCCATCAGTCCTGTTATTTGTCTTCACAGCTCTCATCACTCCCTGGCATTCATTCATTCATTCACTCACTAGCTGTGCTGGTCACACAGTAGGTCCTCAGCAAAAAAAACACTGATTTGTTAATCAGTGTTTATGAAACAACAGTCACAACCCAATTATTGCTATACTGTCCAGCAAAAAGGTCAGGCACAATATACAACAGAGAAATCCCAGCCAGGCAAGAAAAAGCAAAATCCACCCAGAAAGAGTCATTCCGGCTAAGGGCTGGGGGTAAGGACTCCAAGGGAGTGGGGATGGAGCACACAATTCTCAGCCCTCCCTGATTGTCTGTATTTTCCTCATTTCTATCTTTATGAAAAGCCAAAGGCCAAATGAATTGTGGGCATTTAATCACACAGAGTATGGGAGATGGGCAGAAATTTTTCCAGGAGTCGCTCCCCAAGGTTAAAGGGGAGGGAAAGAAGGTGTCCTTGGTGACAAGTTGGGGGCCCCAGCCCAAGGGAGGGACCTCTGGGTCTTGAGTGGCTGGGCAGCAGGGCTCAGCAGGGGACAGTGGCCAGAGAGAAAAGGGTCACCCTCTCCCATGGCTTGAGATGATACCCACGTGGTCCCCAAACACAAAACCCAAGCCCTGGGGCCCCTTGGTTATTTTTCCTGGTCCCCGGTCAGCATTTACATTCTCTGGACAGAGTTTTTTTAAAAAAAACCCAACATAAGCCCCTGGTGGGACTTGCACGGAGGTAGCAGAGGTGTCTCTCCATTGTGTGTCTCCCTACCAGCCAGGGGACAGCCAGACATGCTTCCCGGCTGGATGCTCTGAATTAACATCCCCCCACCACCAGCAAAAAAAAACCAGGAAGGAAGCAGGCTGAGGGGTGGGGCCCCATCTCCATCCCGCCCTTGCCAGCTGCAGGACGGTGTGTTCCCAGCCTCAGTTTGCCTGTGTGAAAAGTGGGGATGAGCGCAGGCTTCCAAGGGCAGCATGAGGAGTCATCACATACGCACAACACTGAGTGCCAGGCGGCCTGCGTGCAGCAGGTGCTCAATGGATTCTGGTAGCGGTTATGGTTCCTGTAGGTATCAGAAGTCCTCCGTAATCCACCTCAGCTCTCTCTCCTGCCATTCCCTACAGTGCAGTGAAATCAGGCCAATTACTGGCCTCAGAACCCCTCCGGCTACTTCCCATCACCACACCTTTGTCCATGCAGTGCCCTCCGCTTGGAATGCCTTCTCTCCTTCCCCCCTTGCAAAACCGTGCTCAGCCTTTGAGGACACTCAGCGCTTGCTCCTGAAACAGACAGGATGTCCCTTGCTTTGAGGCCACTCAACACTTGTGAATTATCGCGATGGGCTTATGGAGTGGTTAAGACAGCTGAGGACCCTGAATTTAGGGTTCAAATCCTAGTGTGCTGTGACGCCTCCATTCCCTTGCCTGTGAAATGAGAGAGAGGAAAGCCCTTTGTCCCTGCCTCAGTGGGCCAACCAGAACTAAGAGAGGGGGGCCAGGCCAGGGTGCCAGGCCAGGGGGATGCCGTGGGCAAAGTGCAGGGCCCTGGAGCAGTAGGGAGGGGACTCGGGCCAGCACTCAGTCAAGGCCGAGCTGGTAGTAGCCTCAGGCCACTAGTGGAAGCTGCACCACTCAACTCTGTAAGGACACAAATTGGAGGCCTTGGGGGACAGGACTGGGGGGCTACTGGGCTGCAGCCTGCCTCTGACCTCCAAAAACCAGGCTCCCTCTGTGGCCAAGCAGCCCTAGGATGAGGTGGGCAAGTGGAACAGGAACCCACAGCCTCTTCTCTGGCCTCGTCCTGGGCCTTCCGGCCTGCGCACAGCCTTGAGGTGGGCAGGGCTGAGACAGAGCCCCCTTCTAGCACTTGAGGGTGCTGGGGAGACGTGACCCTCCAGGGTGAGCCCGGGCAGGGTCTGGGCAGGAACCCGGGAGGCTGTGGGGACAGCCAGCAGGATGGAGCTGAGAACTGAGGAGGGAGAATTGTCAGGACCAGAAGTCTGAGTGAATGTGGGTTTGAGAGTGAGAGGCACCAGGGCCTTCAGTCTCAGGGGCCTGGAGTGGATGAGGAGGATGGTCTGAGACCAAGTATGCTTTGGGGACATATGGCACTGAGAGAGGGATTCAGGGAACTTCTGGCCTGAGATTCTGGGATGCAGGTCCTTTCCCAGCTTGCAATCCTGCAGATCATGTGGGGCACACAGTCGCTACTCAATAAACATTTACTGAGAGAAAGAATGGAGAGGGCTGTATACACAGGGAGGTCCGGGCCTGGAGGGTGGGGGAGATTTATTCAGCATACATTGAGTCCTATCGTGTGCCAGCCTTGGGTTGAGCCTGGGATGCCACTGGGGGCAAGTAGAGACCTGGGCCTATCCTCATGGAGTAACGATCCAGTGCAGAAGATATAGTCAGAGAAATAAATGTCTAAGTCTAAATGGAGCTATTTGGAAAGAAAGGAACTAGTTCTATGAGAGCTTTATCAGGGGGCCTAACCTGGGCTGGGGAGTTGGGGAAGGCTTTGGGAGGATGGCTGGAGCTAAGGGATGGAGAATTCAGTGAAAGGGTCAGGCACAGGAGAAGGTGTTTCTTTTTTTGTTTTTAATTAATTTATTTATTTTGGCCGTGCTGGGTCTTCACTGCAGCATGCAGATTCTCTAGTTGCAGCACACGGGCTTAGTTGTGGTATGTGGGATCTTAGTTCCCCGACCAGGGATCAAACCTGGGCCCCTGCATTGGGAGCGTGGAGTCTTAACCACTGGACCACCAGGGAAGTCCCGGAGAAGGTATTTCTTTTCTTTTCTTTTCTTTTTTTTCTTTTTTGGCTGCATCGGGTCTTCGTTGCAGCATGCAGGATCTTTCATTGCGGGCGTGCAGGCTCTTCATTGCGGCGCGAGGGCTTCTCTCTAGTTGTGGCATGCGGGCTCCAGGGTGCGTGGGCTCTCTAGTTGAGGTGCGTGGGATCAGTAGTTGTGGCGTGCTGGCTTAGTTGCCCTGTGGCATGTGGGATCTTAGTTCCCCGACCAGGGATCGAACCCGCGTTCCCTGCATTGGAAGGGGGATTCTTTACCACTGGACCATCAGGGAAGTCCCCCGGAGAAGGTGTTTCTGATAGAGGGTGCTGCATGTGCAACGGTCCAGCAGTGGGGATGAGGTGGATGTCAGTGTAACCAGAGTCAGGCAGAGAGTGGCCTGAACTCACTTGGGGGCGGGGCCATCGGGAGGGGCAAGATGGAGCAGGGTCTTGGTGGGGAGTTGGGGTTTTATTCCTAGTGGGCTGGGGGCCACAGGAGGATTTGGAGAAGCCCGCTGCAGCCGAAGTAGGGAGAGGAGGAGGAAGCAGGGCTTGGGACCTCCGGGAAGAGATAGGGGCACCTTGAGTGGGGGCATCGGGGTGGAGAGAAGTGGGAGGACAAAGGATGTCTTTGGGATAAGAAGATGTCTTACAGTCGTCCCTTGGTACCCATGGGGGGAATTGGTTCCAGGACCCCCCTTGGATACCAAAATTTGTGGATGCTCAAGTCCCTGATATAAAATGGTATAGTATTTGCATATAAGCTATGCACATCCTCCTGTATACTTTCAATCATCTCTAGATTACTTATAATACCTAATACTACGTAAATGCTATGTTAGTGGGGCCTGTGGGGCTGGCTGGAAGCGCCAGGTCAGTGACACTAGAGCAGTGACACTAGAGCCACTGTGACTTCACCCCTGGGGTGAGACCACTCTGCGGTGTGCGCTATCCTGTCTCGCGAGGTCCTCAGTAGGATGGAGCCCCGGTTGCCCACCGCATTGCCTGAAGAACTCCCCCGCCTTAGGTCTTTACCCCCCATCTAGGTCTTCCTGGAGCCACTTCCCAAGTAATCCAGGGACCCTCAAGTCTTCGTCGTGGAGTCAGCTTTTGGGAGCCCCAAACCACTACTGATAATGAACAGTGGCCAGATTGAGTGGACTGGATTTGCTCATTCTACAGCCATTTAAAGAGGACCTCCTGGGGCTTCCCTGGTAGTGCAGTGGTTAAGAATCCTCCTGCCAATGCAGGGGACACGGGTTCGAGCCCTGGTCCAGGAAGATCCCACATGCCGCGGAGCAACTAAGCCCGTGCGCCACAACTACTGAGCCCGCGTGCCTAGAGCCCGTGTTCCACAACAAGAGAAGCCACCGCAATGAGAAGCCCGTGCACCGCAAGGAAGAGTAGCCCCCGCTCCCCGCCAACTCGAGAAAGCCCATGTGCAGCAACGAAGACCCAACACAGCCAAAAATTTTTTAAAAATAAATAAATAAAATAAATAAATTAAAAAAAAAAGAGGACCTCCCCACCCCGCACCCGCCAACACCTGACCAGACCCTCCCCATCTCTGGGGTATTTGGACCTCCCAAGCTCAGCATGATCATCTCCATGCCACAGATGCAGAAACTGAGCCCAAGGACTGTAATGGCCATGGCCACAGGCCCACAGGCCAGGAGGGGCGGGACAGTTCTGGGGTTTGAACGTGGGCCTGGCTCCCTTCCCACCCTTCCAACTCTCCCCAATGGCTTAATTTGTATGGGACTTGGGGTGTGAGTTGGGGTGAGGTGTATTTGGGGGGGCAGATGTGAGGAGAGCCAGGCAGACTCCAGGCCAGGACTCGGCTTCCGGACTTGGCTTCTCAGCCCCTCCCTCACCACATGCCCCATGAAACTGCAGGTTTAATGCATTCTTCTCCTCCCTGACCCAATTCAGGTTGGCCCACATGGGGAGGGTGTCCTGCTAACAGGAGGATCTGGGCTAGCTCCCCGCTGCTCACACACCTCTTTGGCTTTTAGCTGCCTAGCACCTGTCCCTCTCCCCACTCCAGCTGGCCTCAACAATCTCGTCCTCAAAAGCCCTAAGCAGGGACTTCCCTGGTGGTCCAGTGGTTAAGACTCCGCACTTCCAATGCAGGGTGCTCGGGTTCAATCCCTGGTCAGGGAACTAGATCCCACATGCCGCAACTAAGAGCCCGCATGCCACAACTAAAAAAAAAAAAAGATCCCACGTGCCACAATGAAGACCCAGCACAGCCAAAAAAATATTAAAAAGAAAAAAGCGCCGGGCTCCCCTGGTGGCGCAGTGGTTAAGAATCTGCCTGCCAATGCAGGGGACACGGGTTCGAGCCCTGGTCCGGGAAGATCCCACATGCCCTGGAGCAACTCAGCCCGCACGTGCCACAACTACTGAGCCTATGCTCTAGAGCCCGCAAGCCACAACTACTGGACCCGTGTGCCACAACTACTGAAGCCTATGTGCCTAGAGCCCGTGCTCCACAAGAAGAGAAGCCATCACCGTGAGAAGCCTGCGTACCGCAATGAAGAGTAACCCCTGCTCGCCACGACTAGAGAAAGCCCGCGTGCAGCAACAAAGACCCAACACAGCAAAAAAAAAATTAAAAAATAAATGAAATAAGTAAATTAGAAAAAAAAAATCTCCATAGCAGAAAAAAAAAAAAAAAGCACCAAGCATATTCCAGCCTCCATGCCTTTGCCTGGGCAGTGGTTTCTATGGGAACACCTGGGGTCTGCAGTGCTAGCCCTGGGCCCCCCCACTTGCTGTCATCTCCCTCAGCCACCACCTCCTCCAACCACTGCCTGTTTCCTCATCTCCTTACCCGGAGGAACTAAGCAAACAACTCCAAACATTTATTGAGTGCCAGCTGTAGGCTGAGAGTCCAATCTTCCTCCTCAAAGTTCTCCCAACAGCCCATTATGAGTGGGGAAACTGAGGCACAGAGCAGTTAAGGTCCTTGCCCAAGTTGACACAGCTGGGAAATGAGGGGCTGGGTTTTGAGGAGGGAGCTCATTGTACCCATTGTACAGAGAGGAAAACTGAAGTCACAGAGGTGAAGTGACATGCCTAAGGTCACACATCAAGGACGTGCCGGAGCAGGTTTTGGGGTGACACTATTCCTGCGTTCAGTGTATAGAGGGGGAAGGTGAGGCTCAGAGGTCAGCACGGTGCCAGAGGACACATAGATGCGGGCATCGAGGAGAAGACTTGAATCTGGCTCCCAGAGGGGTTGGGGCGGGGCTACCCCATCAGGTGGGGCCAGCTGGGATGCACCTGTGCAGAGGTCGTGTGCAGCTGGGAGGATGGGCTTAAACGGGGCTGGTGGGGCGCAGCTACTCACAACGGGTGGGTGGAGCCATGGAGTGAGGGGGTGGGATTGTTCCATTTGGTGGGCGAGGTGGGGTGGAGTCACACATGGTGGGCGGGGCTGGGGAAGGGCATTAGTGTGCCACGAGGTTGAGAATATGCTGGGGGCGAGGTTAGGCAGGCCAGCCACCCATGGTTGTGCACAAACTGTGGTGTCTGCTCTGGCAGCTCCAGCGAGAAGCTGCAGGGCCACGTTGTCCATGCACTGTGGAAGGGAGGGGGCTGCCGACCTAAGCTCCTCTGCAGAGAAATGGGACCGCGATCCCCACTCCCTGTCTAAGCCCCACTCCCCTAGGTCTCTCTAAGCCTCAGTCTCCAAGTCTGACAAAACATTTGCAATATATATCACAGACAAAGGGTTAATATACCTAATATAGAGTTCCCAAAAATAAAGAAGAAAATCAACTACCCTATATTTAAAAATGGACAAGAGATCACATTAAATAAGTGCACTAGCCCTGAAAACATGCTCAACCTTGCTCTAATAAGAGAAATGGAAATTAAAACTACACAGAGGGCACTCTCTTTGCTACCTTCTCTATCCCGTCATCATTCCTATGCCTGGAATGCAGATGTGATGGCTGGAGCTGAGGCAGCCATCTTGAACCGTGAGACATTGGACATGGAGGCCACCAGGGAAAACAAGGCTGAATTCCAGAGGACTTTGTGGAGCAGTCACCATGCCTGCCCTGGACCATCTACCTCTGGACTTTTACAAGACAGAAAATACACTTCCATTTTGTTTGGGGAAAAATATACATGGAGATAGAAATATGACCCTTCATTCTTGGTGAGGTTGTGAAGAAACAGGCACTCTTATTCACCACTGGTGGGAATGTAGAATAGTATAATGGCATGGTGGAAGTATGTAGCAAATCTGCATGTTCATTTGCCCTTTGAACCAGCAACCCTACTTCCAGGAATCTTGTCCTAAGAGATGTGTGGGAAATGCATGATAATAACAGAGACTGGAAATGACCTAGAGGGGATGATGGGATGAACTATCCATACATCCACCAAATGGAATACACCACTGTAAAAAGAAATGAGTAATGGGACTTCCCTGGTGGTCCAGTGGTTGGGAATCCATCTTGCAATGCCGGTTCAATCCCTGGTCAGGGAACCGGGATCCCACATGCCACAGGGCTACTGAGCCTACACGCCACGACTAGAGAGCTCTCATGCTGCAACTGGTGAGCGTGTGCGCCGCAACTAGAGACAGACCCACGCTCTGCAATGAGGAGCCCACACACCCCAACAAAAAGATCCCCCGTGCCGCAACTAAGACCTGATGCAGCCAAAACAATAAATAAATAAATAAATATTTAAAAAGCAATGAGTAAAAGCTCTATATTACCGGAGTCATCTCCAAGGTATGTTATAAAGTGCAAAGGACAAGATAGAGAAAAGTGCATGTAATAGGCTATCATTTATCTAAGGGGGATTATGAATGTATATTTACTTACTTATATTTAAAACGGAAGAATAAACCTCAACATTTAAAAGGAAGAAACGGGATGAAAGGGACAGGCTAAAAGCTGATTTATCTGAGTTTATCTTGTTTTGTAAATGTGACTTTGGGATCATGTGAATGTTTTGCACGGTTACAAAACAAAATTAAATGAAAGGGAGAGAGAGAAACAAAAAACTTGAAATAAAAAAATGAGACAAATGGGGAATTCCCTGGCCGTCCAGTTGTTAGGACTCCGTGCTTTCCCTGCGGAAAGCCCGGGTTCAATACGTGGTTGGGGAACTAAGATCCCACAAGCCGCGCGGAGTGGCCAGAAAAAGAAAAAACGAGAGAGAGAGAGAGACAAATGAATCTAATTGTGGTTCTGAGCTGTTGGCTTAACCCCACAAACAGGAATTATTTCAGATGACTTTAGAACACAGTCATTTGAACACAGTATACAGTACATAAATCATATTCCCTGGTGGGGAATCATAGCATTAGTAATAATATTGGTGTTGCTATTCTGAAACTATTATATATATATATTTTGGATAAAGCAACTAAGTCATTTTGTTAATGTTAGAAACCAAGATTTTTAGTGTTAGAGGAAAGATGTACAAATAAAGCAAAGAAGTTAAGTAAAATTCTGTGATCCTAAATAGTTGAATTGGAAAATCAGTAAGAATACAGCATGTATTGTCTCTCAAACAGAAGAAGTATGCTCTCACTCTGTCCACTGAAAAGGCCTAGAAACAGTGACCAGATGTGCAGCAATGAGCACCCTTGATGCCAGCTGCGGTCTCTAAATACCATTTCCCACAAAAGAAGCCAGGGCTCCTGGAGGAATGGCTGATTCCAGGTCTGGGCAGGAAATGGGCCAGAGGATCCAGGAGCATCTTGCGAGGCCAGAAAGCAAGGATGTTTCTAAAGACCTTCGGGGTCATATTAGAGAGAAGGAGGGAAGGAGGGAAGAAGGGAGAGAGGGAGGAAAGGAGGGAAGGAGGAAGGAAAGGAAAGAAGGAAGGAAGGCAGGAAGGAAGGAAGGAGGGGGAGGAAAGGAGGGGGGGAGGGAGGAAGGAAGGGGGTATTTCCTGGGTCTCCATTGAAAGGTGCTCAGAATCATCTCATTTTTCTACAAGGTGGACTCTCATACACCTGACACTTGTCAGCATTCAGAAGCAGGCGTGTGTTTGGGCTGATTTTGCAATTGTCCTGCAGGGCACAGAGCCAGCCTGGGCCCCTGTTGTCTCAGGAGAACCCCGGCTTTGCCCCTTCCCACTCTACCTCTGGGTGTGTAAGGTAACCTCCCTGAACCTCGGCCCCCTGGTGCCATCCTCAGCCTGTACTGGTGAGGTCCAGAGAGGCGTCGCTTGGAAGACCCCCCGCCTTAGTTCCCTTCTCAAGGCTGGGCAAATAGGGAAGCCTCTCTGGGTCTCAGTTTCCCCTTCTGGGCTGTCCTGAAGCTCGGGGTCCCATGGATGTTCCCTCATTGGGGTGAGGTGGGCGTGGGAATGCCAAGGACCAAATTCCCCACCTACTCTCCAATCCGGGGGTTCAATTAGGGCAGAGATGACATATGCCCCTGGAGCAGGGGTAAGGGGAGGCAGAGAGAAGAACTTGGAGCTCTGCCAATTATGAGCCCAAAGGGGCATGAAGTGTAACCATGGCACCCAGGCCTCCCAGCTCCTCAACCATCCCAGCAATGGCAGCAGCTGATACTCCTGGACTCTGCCCTGGTCCAAACCAGGTAGAGGAGAGCAGAGGAAGTCAAAATTATTATGCCTGTTTTCCAGAGAAGGAAACCGAGTCTCAGAGTGCTGGGGTTGCCCCAGGGCACCAAGCCAGGTGAGTGCAGGTCTGGGCTGCATCCTCACATCCCACCCCGGTCCTGGCCCCTTCCAGAGATGCCCAGTGGCCATGGCTGGGGTCATCTTCAAATTGGGGAAAGTATAAACAGTCTACCCCGTAGCTGGATCTCAGAAGAGGTTCTTGTGACTTCTGGTCCCTTAACCACTTCTGTCCCTTCATTTATTCATTCATTCATCCATCCATTCATTCATTCCATAAAGATATGTTGAGGTCTAACCATATCATGGGCCCTGGGCTGGGTGTGGGGGGTGTACAAAAAGCATAAAAGGCAAATATATAAATAAGGAGAGGTCACATGACAATAGGTACTGAGAAGGAAATCAAACAGGAAAGGGGAGATGGCTGGGAGAGTATGGGGGTGGTGCACTTGGAGACGTGACATTTGAACTGAGAGCAGAAAGAGTAGAAGGAGTCGGGCACACTGAGATCAGGAGGAAAGGCATCCCAGGTCGAGGGCACAGCACATGCAAAGGCCCTGAGGTAGAAAGGAGCTGGGAGTGTTTGAGGAACATTGAGGAGGGTGGTGAGGCTGCAGCAGGGTGAGCAAGTGTGGGGAGGGAGAAAGAGGAGGCCAAGGAGATGGGCAGGGACTGGGCCTCCTTGGAGGGCCGCAGGGAGTAGGATTCTAGGATGATGGGAGACATGGGTAAGCTGGGGAGTAACCTGATATGGTTTTTTTGTTTGTTTGTTTTTTTAAAGGAATTCCTTTTTTTTTTAATTTTTTTTTATTTTTGGCTGTGTTGGGTCTTCGTTTCTGTGTGGGGGCTTTCTCTAGTTGCGGCGAGCGGGGGCCACTCTTCATCGCGGTGCGCGGGCCTCTCACTATCGCGGCCTCTCTTGTTGCGGAGCACAAGCTCCAGACACGCAGGCTCAGTAGTTGTGGCTCACGGGCCCAGTCGCTCCGCGGCATGTGGGATCTTCCCAGACCAGGGCTCGAACCCATGTCCCCTGCATTGGCAGGCAGATTCTCAACCACTGCGCCACCAGGGAAGCCCCTGATATGGTTTTTAAGTTCTGGAAAGCCCCCAGCGGCTGCTGTAGGGAGAAAGGACTCAGGGACAGTGGTGTCAGGGGGCATGGAGTATAACTATGGCTCCATTCAACATTTATTAGGCACCAACTGTGGCCCCTAGGCCTCCTGGCTTCCTGACCATCCCCAAACCTTCTGAGGGAGAGATGGCCTGCCTGAACAGGGGGAGAATTTGGCCAGTGGAGGAATGTTCTAGAGGCTGAGGGAGGCAAGAAATCTAGGGAGACTCCTGGATATTTGGGTGCTTGATGGAGCCTCTCCCTGACTTGGGGAGACTAGGGGGGAACTGGGCCAGTTTGAGGGTGGCCTGGGAGCCTCATGTTCACCTCTCCCAGTGGACAAAAGTGCTATATGTAGGCATGCACTTGAACATCCCCTTGGCAAAGACATGCTGGACCTTCCGCACTGGGACTGCACACACAGTCCAGACAACTACCTTCCCCCTCAGAAGAAGGCAGAAAAAGGAAAAAAAAATTTAAAGGTGGGGTCAGGGTGGGAAGGAGACAGAGTGAGATGTTTCGCCATCCCTGCAGGAAGGAAGCGAGTTAGAGCTGGCCTCTGCCTCCCCACCCTGCTTCCTCTGGCAAACGCTCTAAAAAAGTCCTTCCATTCTGCTGACAGGGCAAAGCTTGCTTGGCTGGCTAGCTGTTAGGACAGGCCCACAGGCGACCTGGAGACTGTTCTGGGTTAAGTCGGATATTTCTGGGTTGGAGTCCCTGCCCTATCCCTGGTTACCTGTGCGAGCTTGGGTATGGATGGACTTTTTAAGAAAATTTTCTGGAGCAACTGGATATCCATGTGGGACAAAACAAACCTTGATCCCTACTTCATGCCATACACAAAAGTTCCCCTTTTAAAACTCTGAGCCTCTTCTGGGAGATGGTCTCCACCTTGCAGAGCTCTGGTGGGATTGGGTCCCAGTAGGCCTGCTGTGCAGCTGGCACTCAGACTACTGCCATTATTATTTCTTTAAAATTCTATGAGGCGCACACATGAGTACATGTAAAACCGGAGAAATCTGAATAAAATCTGTCGATTGTATCCATGTCAATTTCCTGGTTGTGATAATGTACTGTAGTCACGCAGGATGTTCCCACTGGTTGAAGTGGGATGCAGGGTACCCTAATTCTCTCTGTATGTTTTCTTTGTTTTCAACAGTTTTATTGAGATATAATTCACAGGTCATACAATGCACCCTTTGAAAGTGTTCAACTCAGTGGTTTTTAGTATATTCACAGAGTTGTACAATCATCACCACTATCTAATTCCAGAGTATTTTAATCACCCCCAGAAAGAAACTCTGTTCCCATTAGCAATCACTTCTCATTTTCCCCTCCCCCAGCTCCTGTCAGCCGCTAATCTACTTTCTGTCTCTACATATAGATTTCCTATTCTAAACATTTTATATAAATAGAATCATATAATATGTGACCTTTTATTTTATGTCTGGCTTCTTTCACTTAGCATAATGTTTTTAAGATTCATCCATGCTGTGCATTTATCAGTATTTTCATTCCTTTTTGTGCATGAATGATTTCCCACTGTATAGATGTCTCACTTTTTATTTACCCATTCATCAGTTGGTAGACATTTGCATTGTTCCTACTTTTTTTTTTCTTTCAGTTTTTAAAAGGAAGATTTATTCAACAAGTTTCACTTAGCGCAATACACCTAAAAGGAAAATCACAATACAATGAAAAGATTTAAGTCAAGGCCTCAGAATTTCATACAAACACCAAGGCCAAAATCCTAAAGTATTGGTATCGCGTCTCAAATTTTCCCCATGAACTTAAAAAAAAGCTTAAACTTACGTGCCATAGAGGTTTTTAAATGAAACTAGAATTAACAAACATGCCAAATGTTTCACTTTTAATTGTAGACACAGCTATATTGAGTTTTACAAAAAAGCATGTCTTTCAACAATGCATCCAACAGTGTTCAATGTAATGTGGTGTAAGCAACATGTAACATAATTCAACTGCTTTAACCTAAGTACACCTACTGCTTAAGTACATACTACATTATAACTAACGTGAGAAAAGCTGAAAATTATTTAACAGTAATAGATTACTCAACCTAGTTACATCCTAAATGAATGTTTGTGTTAAAAAATACTGAACCTTAAGTCTTTAAAACAATCCTGATTTCCACTTAGAGTAAGCATAAATCACAAGCTTGTATTGCTAAACTGTTAAAACTTAAGTTTTGTTTTTCTTTTAAAAAATGTTGACCAAGAGTCAGTGATCAGGATCAATTACATTCCGCATCCACCACTCACACTGGACGTGCTAGACATCTCTCCCATTCCGTTCACTCCCATAGATGCTCGGCTTCCACTATTGCAGTAGCTGCTGTTCACTGCTCCTTGGCTGCCTATGCAATGTTTGATTGAAAATCACTGGAGTTTTCCTGTAAAACTTGGTCATATCCACTCATGCTGCTCTGGCCACCATAGCCGCCTCCATAACCACCACTCAGCTGCTGACTGGCTGGGCCACCATAACTGGACTGGTTTGACAAGCCCATGCCTCCCATCATTTGGCTACCACAAGCACCACCGCTTGCTCCTGCTGTAGAATTCAAGAAGACTTCTACATATCTGTGTTGCGTATTTGCTTTGTCTTTTGACATATCTGCCACAGCATCTTCATGAGTTGCAAACTCGACATCTGCTTCACCAGTTACTCTGCCATCGGGACCAATTTCAATATGTACTCTCACAGGGTTGAGTGGTGAAAAAAAAATTATAAATGTCGTTCTCAGTAGCTCTGTAAGGTAATCCCCGCATGTGTACACAGTGTCCTGTTGTGCTCTGGAAAGTAGAGCCACCATCCCCATATCTGTGATCTGACATTCCTGAAAAACAATAATTGAGGTCTCTTCCAAATCTATCTGACCCAAATCCATAGCCATCATTATAGCCATTATAATCATCATAGCCTCCATAACCTCCACCATAAGCACCACACCTCATCCTTTCAAAGCCAGCTCCTCTTCCAAAGCCGTTATACCCTCTGCCAGCCCCAGGTCTGTCATAGGGACCTGGCCGCTGCATGGCCGTAAGTTTTCGTGGTGAATCATAGTGAGTTCTAACTTCAGCTCGACTGCTCTTAAAGATTTCGATATACCTGTGCCCTATTCTTTCCTTGTGTTTCTTTAGAGCCTTTTCAGCTATTTCCCGTGAAGCAAACCGCATGAAGGCCTCCCCCGTACTCCTCCCCTGGAAGTCCACCAGCAATGTTATCCCATTTGGCACGATTTCCAACCCTGAGAAGAACTGAACAATCTCTTCCTTGCTACATCCTCTAAGCCGTACAAAGCCATCATTGGCCGTGTCAGGACTATTTGGACCAGTGTGCTTCAACACCCAATCCATTTCAACGTTGTTTGACTTGAATCCTGAAAGAGGTGCTTAGAATTAGTCAACTTTGGAAAGTTAGAAAACCAAGTTCAGACTTCCTGGGTCTTTAGATAATCTAGGTAGAGCTGCCATAAACTCTTAGATGACCATTTCCATGCGGTCAAATACCTAAAATTCAGAAGGGGTAAGATAGATTTCTATTTGTTTAATGTTTTATTTACTGTTACTAGGGCAATGTAAATCAAACCTTCAACATATCTGTGTCCCATAGTTTCTCTGTCTTTTTTCAGGGCCAATTTGACTTCATCTTCTGATTCAAGTTCAACAAAAGCCTCGCCACTCGGTCTGCCTTCTCTGGTGTAGATGAAACGAATACCTTGAGCCCCATTTTGAATTTTGCAGTCAGAAAAAAACCGCTGCACTTCGTCGGCCAAGCAAGACCAAGGCAAGCCCCGGACCTTCACCACGAATCCCTCGCCGCCTTTGGTGCCCAACATCGTCGTCTCTTAGGGGGTCCTGGCGTCGAAACAGCCTGCAAACACAACTTCGGCGCGGCTGAGAAGAAAATCTGTTCCTACTTTTGACTGTTATGAATAATGCTGCCATGAATATTCACATGCAAGTTCTTGTATGAACATATGCTTTCAAGTCTCTGTCTTATTTTTACAACCGCACATGAATCTAGAATTATTTAAAAATAAAAAGTTTAATGAAGATAACCAACAAGGACTTACTGTATAGCACAGGGAACTATACTCAATATTTTGTAATAACCTATAAGGGAAAAGAATCTGGAAAAGAATATATAACTGAATCATATACATAGATATATAACTGAATCACTATGCTGTACACCTGAAACTAACACAACATTTTAAATCAACTATACTTCAATTTAAAAAAAATGAAAAAAAAGAACTTGAAAGCAAAAACAAAAACCAAAGTTTAATGAAAGGGAGAAAAAGACTTGCAACGCTGAGACATTAAGATCAGATAGTGAAAATAATGGAGGACAATAAAATTATTTTTTAAAGTGGGGGACAACCTCTATGAAGATAGTGAGATGCATACAGCTATTTGAAACATGACGTACTGGGAAGGGCACCAGGTGACCTGCCAGGTTTACTTGGGTGGTGGTTACCTGGGTGTGCCCATATCAAAAATTAACCAGGGACTTCCCTGGTGGCACAGTGGTTAAGAATCTACCTGCCAATGCAGGGGACAAGAGTTCGAGCCCTAGTCCGGGAAGATCCCACGTGCCGCGGAGCAACTAAGCCCGTGCACCACAACTACTGAGCCTGCATGCCACAACTACTGAGCCCACGTGCCACAACTACTGAAGCCCGCGCGCCTAGAGCCCGTGCTCCTCAACAAGAGAAGCCACCACGATGAGAAGCCCGCGCACCGCAACAAAGAGTAGCCCCCGCTCGCCGCAACTAGAGAAAGCCTGTGGGCAGCAACGAAGACCCAATGCAGCCAAAAATAAATAAATAAATAAATAATAAAATCCATAAATTAAAAAAATAATAATAATAATAAAGAAAAAATAAAATATATAAATTTACATTTACCAAAAATTTCAGAGAACATTAAAAAAATGTCAGTGGGGGATTAAAGTAGTCCATTTAAGGAAAACAAATGAGGTAGATCTATGCGTATAGATGTGCACATATATTCATAGAACAGTGTATAAACAAAACAATTTGCAGATTAATATGCAGAGTAGAATCACATTTCTGTAAAAATAAGAAAAAAAATTGTATATAATGTCTGCATCTGTATATTTATACCTGGCAGGTATAAACTAACTGGAAGGATGCATGTCAAATTGCTCTCAGAAGGGCAAAGTGGGGATTCTCCCTTTATTCAACAGGACTCTAAATTTGAATTTTTCACACTGAGCATATAATATTTTTGTATTTAAAATAAAATAACATATTATACATATCTTAAAAGGTGCATACTCTATTTGGTAACCTGGATTTTCATATTATAACATATCATAAATGTCTTTCCATACCAATAAATACAGGCAGGCATAATCATATTTCATTTCTGAAACACATTTCACTGTACAAGTGTACCATAAGTTTTGTAAGCAATACTGTATTTCTGAATGTTTTGTTTCTAGTTTTGTATTATTATTAACAACATTTTCTGAGCACTTATGTGATTATTTCCTCAAGATAAATTTCTAAATGCAGAATTGCTAAGCAAAAGGGCATTCATATTTATAAGGTTTTTGGGATATAATGTCAGATTTTACTTCAAAAAGGATGGACCAATATATACTTTCACTAATTGCAGGAGTTTCATTTTTTTAGGAGTTTCATTTTTTAATCTATAAAATGGTTTCATCCAATAAATAAATAAATAATAAACAAATAAAATAAAATAACAAAAGGAAAAAAATTTAAGAATTAGCTTTTTTCCTAATCACTTGACTCTTTCATCCATGTCATGGATCAAGTCTGGACCCTGGACAAGTCACCTACCCGTTTCTGGGTCCCAGCTTCCTCTTCTGTAAAATGGAGAGAAATAATAGCCCCTGCGAGGGTGGATTTGGATATATTAGCCCAGCCCCCTCACCTCTGAGCGAGACAAGCTCTGGGGTGCTGTTCATGCTCCAGGGCTCCCCGTGGGATCAGGCTGGGACTGGACGTCAGCTTGTCTCTTGCCCTAACTTGCTTTAGGCTGGGCTTTGCTGGGTGGGGTTGCCAACCTTACCCTTCCTATTAGCTGTTGCTACGTGTGTGTGTGTGTGTGTGTGTGTGTGTGTGTGTGTGTGTGTATTTTTGTGTATATGGTATGTACATCTTAACTTTGTAAGCAGAGGAAAGAAGCATAAAAATCAAGTTGTAAAAAATGTTCTGGGCACAGCAAGTGCATTATCTCAATCTTCACTGTGCCTTGGAAGCATGATGATCATCCTTCCTGTTGTATAGATAAGAAAACTGAGGCCCAGAGAGGTGAAGCTACTTGTCCAAAGTCACACAGCCAGCAGGCAGAGCTAGGATTTGAACCTGAGCTGTCTGGGTCCAGAGTCTTTGCTCATAAGCATTTGCTGTTCTTCATCTCATGAGTATTCATAGTGTGAAGAAACCATAGAACTGGAGTTAACGAGGCTCATCTATGGGTGAAGGAATAAAAAGAAATTGTTCTGCCTTTGGTTTAGTTGTATTTTCTAAATCATTTGCAGTAGACATGAGGTGTTGCATACTAAGAAAAATAAATACTTTAAAATAGAAAGAGTTCTTGGGGGAAAGTGGCTGGGGGCTGGTGGTGGTGGGATGAATTGGGAGATTGACATATATACACTAATATGTATAAAATAGATAACTAATAAGAACCTGCTGTATAAAAAATAAAATAACATTCAAAAATTCAAAAAAAAATAGTAAGAGTTCTTGTTTTGGAAATGATAGGTAATTTCTGCTTACGTTTTCTTTCTCCTTATCTTGTCAGTTGCTTATTCTCCAGGAGAGTCACATTACTTGGATAATAAAAATACAATAAGGCCATTTTTTAAATGCTGGGAGGCAGTACATGAAATGCCAGGGCAGATTATCTCTGAGCTGAGCAATTGTGGGACAGGTTGTGTCTTTTTTTGTTTGTTTGTTTTCTTTTCTGTTTCTTTGGTTCCCCATCAGGAAATTGCTTAACATTTTTATAATTAGGGGAAAATGATCATGTAAAACCCTGGGGTGACTCCAGGTGCTCCCTCTGGAAGGGACTGGCCTTGAAAGTGGGCCTCAGCCTCCTGCCATTTTGAACTCGGGGTAGGGGGAGATGGGTGCAGGTGGGGGTCTCAGGCTCTGCATTTCCTTGGAGGCACCAGCACTATGAACCCTCAAGCAGAAATCCTCTCTTGGAGGTTCAATAAATGGAGATCAGACTCTCCTCCCAAGTGTTGGGGGTGAAGATGAAATGAAGTGATTCAAGGAAGAGATGGCCCCGTCTGGCCCAGGCCTGCAGCCGAGTGTTCAAATCCAAAGCCCTGAACCTTCCTGAGCTGCTGTTTTTGCCTCCGGCCATGAGGAGTTAGCATGCAGTGGATGTCCTATTATTGCTCCCAGAGGCATAGAGGTGATGCCCACTTACACTGCAGTGTAAGTTTCCCGTAAGAGAAAGTTTCTCTCTAGTCTTTAGTCTTGCAGGATGTTGACGTGGAAGCTAGTCTCGGGATGGAGCATATGAGGCCGAACTTGAGGAAGACTGTCCACTGCTTCTGCAGGATCTGCTTCCCTCTGAGGTCACTCTACAGACAGGGATCCTTAAGCAATGTCCCCCCTGCCTCCGTGTGCCCACCTGCTCACAGTTCCCCATGTTTGCTCAATGTCCTTGGACTCATGCTCTTACAAATTCCCTCTGTCAGGGTCACTGCCATCTCTTCCTCACCCACTGAACTCCTATTCATCCTTCAACACCCAGTGTCATTGCCCCCTCCTCCAGGAAGTCTTCTTTAAACCCCCAGGCAGGGCCCAGCTCCCTGTTCTGGGGTCCTCCAGCCCCAATTCCTCCCTCCAACCCAGCCCTGACCCCATGGGACTGGAGGAATCTGTGTTTGCCTTTGCTCCCCAGACTGGGGGGATCTTGAGGATTGAGGTTTCGTGAGTCCAGCATCACTTGGTGTGGGGCCATGCACAGTGTGGCAACATAATATTTGTAAACAAATGATGTAGACAGGAACATAGTGGCCTCAGCTTCCTGGAACTCCCTTCTCTTTCAGGAGAAGTTCAGAATATTCATTCATTTTGGGCTCAGTTCAGAGCACTAGCAGCTAGTAATTTTGTAGTCAGAAGTGGAAGGTTTGGGGAATTCCTTGGCGGTCCAATGGTTAGGACTTCGCACTTTCACTGCCAAGGACCCAGGTTCAATGACTGGTCAGGGAACTAAGATCCCACAAGCCGTGTAGTGCAGCCAAAAAAAAAAAAAGTAGTGGAAGGTTTGAAGGGAAATCAACATGCAGGAACCCTGTGACATTGGTCACTGGGGACTTCTGGAGGGAAGGCCAGATGGCCATGGATATCAAGGACTCTCAAATGCCCCTGCCCTCTCATTCCTCAAGAGGCGGCTGTGAAATTTTGGCACAGTAATGCACAGCTCAGTGACATTTCTTTTTTTAAAAGGTTGTCCCCAACCTTTGGGAAACAGAACTGGATGCAGACATCCTCAGAGGGGAGTCAGGGCTCTGTTTGAAGGTAGGGAGTGCTTCCAGAGGAGGGACCCTTTGAGTGGGGTCTTGAAGGTTGAATAGGAGTTCACCAAACAGAGAGGTGGGGAAGAGCAAACTAGGCAAGGGAACAACTTGCGTTTGGAAAAGAGTCAGCAATGAGACAGGGCCCAGCCTGAAGCGCTCTGGAAAATGAGCAGAAGGGTTGGAATGTTCTCTTGAGGGCAATTGGGAGCCATAGAGAATGTGAGAGCAGGGGAGGCCCATAGCCAGACTTACATGTTTAAAAGATTCCTCTGAAGGCTGCTGTGGGGGATGGAACGGACGGAGTGAGGGTGGAGGCTTCAGGAATGGCTCAGGCAAGCAATAGGAGAGGACCAGGAAAGCAGTGGGATCAGCGTCTCCATGGTGACATCAAAACTCTGGGGAGAGGAGGGAAAGGAATCCATGAGTCCAGAGTCATGGTTTGAAGGGTGAGAGAATGATGAGAAGGGGATGTGGCTCTTTATTCATTCACTCGACAAGCAGTTACTGAGAGACAGGTGTTGTGGGAACCGAGGATGAGGCAGTAATCAAGGCAAAAAAATCCCACCTTCATGGCTCCATACTCCAGAGGGGGAAGCATAAAATAAAATAAAATTGTTTCAAATCCTGGGCGGTAAGACAGGTGATGTCATAGAGGCTGACAATAGTGGAGAGAGCTTCCTGGGGGTGGTGAAAGTTAAGTTGAGCCTAGGGACGAGGAGAAACTGGCCATGGGTAAAATGGTGGGAAAAGCATTCCAGTCAGAGGAAACCGCCAGTGCAAAGGCCCTGGGGTAGGAAGGTTTTCATGTTTGGGGAATGGCAAGATGGAGCCCGTTTTCCCTGCCAGACTGTCTGCCAGGGGAGAGGGGTTGGCTTTCCACTGGGGGCAGGGAGAGGAGGCAGCCATCTCTAAGCAACAGCTCCCCAGTGGTCCCACAGGGAGTGGGAGGCATTGGTGTCACAGACATTCGCAGTCAGGTCACTGACCTTGTGCAGCCCAAGGAGGTATTTTCTGAAATAACTCCTGGAAGAGATCAGAGGCCTGAACCGATGGTCAGAGCTCAGCATGACAGTTTAGCAACTCACATTCATCCCAGACTGATGTATCTGGAAACTCTTAAATCGGCCCCACCCCCATCCCCACAGCCCTTGGCCCAGACCTTGCCATTTCCTGCCTGGACTGGGGCCTTGACCCCCGCTGCCCCCATCTAGGGGTGCTGAGAGACCCATATCAGTCAGTGACAAGTTTTTCAATCGTCAGTGTATCCAACCATATCACTCTCCTGCTCTAAAACCTACTATGGCTCCCCATGGCCCTGGGGCAAAGTCCAGAGCCTTGGCTGGCCTTGGAGCTCTCACCCTTGCTGACATCTCCACTGCCTTCCCATAGATATCCTGCATGCCTGCCCTGCTTGCTTCCCTTCTGGCTCCCTCCGTCCAGATGCAGCCGGTCAACATGCCTCCATGTTCTCTCCTTTGTGGCCAGGGAACATCATAGCAGTCTTCTCAGAGGAGGTGGCATTCTCATGGATGGCTTGTGGTGAGGTGGGGACATGGAAACATACTGATGGTTTAAATTTATGTGTCAACTTCATCAGGCAATGGTGCCCAGCGGTTTAGTCTAAATGGTGCTGTGAAAGTATTTTCTAGGGACTTCCCTGGTGGTCCAGTGTTTAAGACTCCGCACTTCCAATGCAGTGGGCATGGGTTCGATCCTTGGTTGGGGAACTAAGATCCCACATGCCACGCAGTGCAGCCAAAAAAAAAAAAAAAAAAAAAAGATAGAAAGTATTTTCTAGATGTGGTTAACATCTCCAATCAGTTGACCTTAAGGAAAGGAAGTTATCCTCGAGACTCTGGGTGGGGCTTATCTAATCAACTGAAGGCCTTAAGAGCAAAAACTGAGTCTCCTGGGATAAAAGAATTCTCCTCAAGACTGCAACATAGAAACCCTAAGCCAATTCCTTGAAACAAATCTCTTCATATGGGACTTTCCTGGTTGCACAGTGGTTAAGAATCCGCCTGCCAATGCAGGGGACATGGGTTCGAGCCCTGGTCCAGGAAGATCCCACGTGCTGCAGAGCAACTAAGCCCGTACACCACAACTACTGAGCCTGCGCCCTAGAGCCTGTGAGCCACAACTACTGAGCCCACGTGCCTAGAGCCCATGCTCTGCATCAAGAGAAGCCACCGCAGTGAGAAGCCCGTGCACCACAACGAAGAGTAGCCCCCACTCGCCACAACTAGAGAAAACCCGTGCACAGCAATGAAGACCCAATGCAGCCAAAAATAAAATTAACTTAAATTTAAAAATAAAATTAAAAAAAAAATCTTTGGACTTCCCTGGTGGCACAGTGGTTAAGAATCCGCCTGCCAATGCAGCGGACACAGGTTCGAGCCCTGGTCTGGGAAGATCCCACATGCCGCAGAGCAACTAAGTCCGTACGCCACAACTACTGAGCCTGTGCTGCAGAGCCCGCGAGCCACAACTACTGAGCCCGCATGCCACAACTACTGAAGCCAGCGTGCCTAGAGCCCGTGCTCAGCAACAAGAGAAGCCACCACAATGAGAAGCCCGCGCACCACAACGAAGAGTAGCCCCCGTTCGCCGCAACTAGAGAAAGCCCGTGCAAAACAACAAAGACCCAACACAGCCAATAAATAAATAAATAAATAAATAATTTCCATCTCTCAAACCACACACACAAAAAAAGTTAAAAAAAAAAAAAGAAAGTAGATTAGTGGTTGCCAGGGGGTGGGGGGAGGAGGAGTGGCAGTGACTGAAATGGGCACAGGGTTTATTTTGGGGGTGGTGAAAGTGTTCTAAAATTGATCTTGGTGGTGGCTGTACACATCTGTGAATATCCTAAAAACCATTGAACTATATATTTTAAATGGCGAATTGAATGATATGTGAATTATGTCTCAATAAAGCTGTTTTTTAAAATGTTCCCCCCAACCTCCACATTTACTGAGCACCCACTATATGCCAGGCACTGCGCTGGGTGCTAGAACAGAGCCCAGAGAGGGACACAGAGTCATAAACAGATGACCATAGTACCGGAGGATTCCTCTTTTACAGCACAGAGAAGAGAAAGATGTAGCATTTGTGTGGACACGTGAAGGATGGAGGAAGGAGTCTGTGTATTGGGTTTTGACGGATGAATAGGAGTTTGCCAAGTTGAAGTTGGGGACTGAGGGTGAATTCAACTTTGTAAAATTTAATAAACAAAATAAAATAAACATAATTTTAAAAATGAAAATGAATGCATCCTTATTTGTCTGCATGAACTAAAGGAGTGTATATTTGGACACTTCACAACCCACCCCAAACCATGCCTGGCTCACCCATGTCAATTTCTAAGTGACGTTGTTTATGTCTACAGCAAAGACAGTGCTGTAAACTGGCATGTCAGTCTCTTCGTTCGTCAGGAATGTGGAGAAATCCGAAAATTCGGCCGCCCGCACTCCTAGTTGCTGTCTATGGGGATAAACAAAAGATCAAGAGCCAGGCGTGACCAAGACCCTCCCCCAAGGACCCGCCTTCTCTCAGCTAGGCTGGATTCTCTCTGGCCTTCCTTCTCCCAGCGTGGCCAGCGCGCGGCTCTGGCAGGTGGCCATGAGAGTGAGGAGGACCGATGTTCTTGTCCAAAAATAAATCGTAGCCCTGAATGGGTAAATAATAAACTAGGGCGGAGGAGGGGGCTGGGGAGGCGCTGAGGGGAAAGAGAGAATTGTGATTTTCCTGGGAGGATGAATGCAGCCTTCAGAGGCTGACCTCCCAGGGCTGGGCTGGCAGCCACATGCTGAGCCTCTGCTGTGTCTCCAGCTGCTCCCAACCACCTGACACCTTCCCTGCTGGGTCTTGACTCCTGAGCCTGACACCTCTCCCAAAGTGGACCCCATCAGCACTCAGAAAAGTCCTTTCCTTGCATTCTTAATGTGGATCTTACTTTTTGTAAACCCAGTGTGACTTTTGACTGTTCACTGAGTGCAATATGCTCCCTCCCTATGACCCATTTTACAGAGGAGGAAACTGAGGCTCAGAAAAGGGGAGAGAGCAGAGACTGGGATTCAGTGGTGAGGGGTGTGCATCCAGCAGAGTCCCTGGAGGGTGACTTTGGCTCTATCCTGCTGGGAGATCTGGAAACACCTTATGCTATTGATCAGGGCTGCCTGGGGGATGTCAACTCAAGGCACTTCTGGCCTTCTGTTGGTCATGCAGGCAATGGGTGCTCCAGCAGCCCAGGCGAGCCCCTGGCAAGCACAGGCAATCACACAGGTGCCTGTTGTTAAACAGGGAGCGGGATGGAGGAGTGTGGATGGAGCAGCACAGCGCCTATTTGCATTCCTGTCCTTCTAAGTTGCCTTTTAAAAGTACGCATTGGAGAAGTCAGATGTAAAAGGCCACATGTTGTATGATCCCATTTATATGAAATGTCCAGAACAGGCAAATCCATAGAGACAGAAAACAGACTGGTGGTTGCCAGGGGCTGGGGGACCGGGAATGGGGAGCAACTGCTAATGGGGACAGGGTTTCCTCTTGGGATGATGAAAATGTTCTGGAACTACATAGAGGTGATGGTTATACAACATTGTGAAGGTGCTAACTGCCGTGGAATTAAACACTTTAAAATGGTAACTATGTTATGTAACTTTTACCACAATTTTTAAAAAGCATAAATTGGGCTATGCCCCTTCTGTGCTCTGAAGCCTTCCGTGATTCCCCATTGCCTTAGGACAAAATCTATACTTGTCTCCCACCCCAGAAACCCCTCACCCTTGTCTCCCTCCCTCCTCTCTTCATCTCACTCTTCTTCCCACAGCTGAGATCATTTGCACCTCAGGGCCTTTGCACATGCCACTCCCTCTGCCTGGCATGCCCCTATTCATCCTTCAGTTCTCCAGTGAAATGTTATCTCCCAGACCAGGCTCCATTACGGGCCTTTCTTTGTACCTTGGATGTTTCCTTCAAATCACTGACTGCAGTTTGTATTGGGTGGGCCAAAAAGTGCCTTCGGTTTTTTTGTTTGTTTGTTTTTTGGCTGCATTCGGTCTTCGTTGCTGTGTGCGGGCTTTCTCTAGCTGTGGCTAGCAGGGGCTACTCTTCGTTGTGATGTGTGGGCTTCTCATCGCGATGGCTTCTCTTGTTGCGGAGCGTGGGCTCTATGGCACGCAGGTGTCAGTAGTTGTGGCACGTGGGCTCAGTAGTTGTGGTCCACGGGCTCTAGAGTGCAGATGCAGTAGTTGTGGCGCATGGGCTTAGTTGCTCCACGGCATGTGGCATCTTCCCAGACCAGGGATCGAACCCGCGTCCCCTGCATTGGCAGGCGGATTCTTATCCACTGAGCCACCAGGGAAGTCCCACTTTGGTTTTTTAAGTAAAAACAAAAGACACATTTTTCATTTTCACCAAGAACTTTATTGAGCAACGTATTCACCGTTTTGTTCTGCTACCTTCTGCCATTTTCAGGCAACTTCATAATTCCATCTTCCCAAAACTTTTTATCTTTTTGAGCAAAGAACTGTTCCAGGTGCCTTTTACAGTCTTCCAGGAAAATGAAGTTTTTTCCATTAATAGAATTTTGTAAAGACCGAAATAAATGGAAATCCGCATGTACAATGTCTGGTGAATACAGTGGATGAATCAGAACTTCCCAGCCAAGCTGTAACAGTTTTTGTCTGGTCATCAAAGAAACATGTGGTCTTGCGTTATCCTGCTGGAAGATTTTTTTTTTTAATTCTTTATTTTATTTATTTTTATTTTGGGCTGCGTTGGGTCTTCGCTGCTGTGCGTGGGCTTCTCATTGTGGTGGCCTCCCCCGCTGCAGAGCACGGGCTCCAGGCGCGTGGGCCTCAGCAGCTGTGGCGCGCAGGCTCAGCAGTTGTGGCACGCGGGCTCCAGAGCGCAGGCTCAGCGGCCACGGCACACGGGCCCAGTTGCTCCACGGCACGTGGGATCCTCCTGGACCAGGGCTCAAACCCGCATCCCCCGCACTGGCAGGCGGACTCACAACCACTGCGCCACCAGGGAAGCCCCTTGGTGGAAGATTATGTGTTTTCTTTTTTGTTGTTTTAAAGATTTATTTTTTATTTATTTTATTTATTTTTGGCCGTGTCGGGTCTTAGTTGCGGCACGCGGGATCTTCGTTGTGGTGTGAGGGCTTCTCTAGTGGTGTGAGGGCTTCTCTCTAGTTGTAACGCGCGGGCTCCAGGGCGTGTGGGCTCTGTAGTTTGCGGCACGTGGGCTCTAGTTGAGGCACGCAAGCTCTGTAGTTGTGGCACGTGAGCTCAGTAGTTGTGGCACGTGGGCTTAGTTGCCCTGTGGCATGTGGGATCTTAGTTCCCTGACCAGGGATGGAACCCGCGTCCCCTGCATTGTAGGGTGGATTCTTTACCACTGGACCACCAGGCAAGTGCCAGATTATGTGTTTTCTGTTGACTAATTCTGGACGCTTTTCATCAAATGCATCCAATTAGACCAAATTCATCAGTTGGTCTAATTGGGAGCAGTATTTGTTGGAATTAATTGTTTGGTTTTCTGGAAAGAGCTCATAATAGAGGACTCCCTTCCAATCCCACCATATATGCAACATCACCTGTTCTTTGGATGAAGACTGGCCTTTGGTGTGGTTGGTGGTGGTTCATTTCGCTTGCCCCACGATCCCTTCCGTTCCACATTGTTATACAGTATCCACTTTTCATCGCCTGTTACAATTTGTTTTAAAAACAGAACGTTTTCATTACGTTTCAGTAGAGGATTGCATGCCGAAATATGGTCAGAAGGTTTTTTTCGCTTAACTTATGTGGAACCCAAACATCAAAGCGAGTCACATAACCAAGCTGGTGCAAATGATTTTCATCGCTTGATTTGGATATTTTGAGTATGTCGGCTATCTCCCGTGTAGTATAACATTGATTGTTCTCAATTATTGTTTCGATTCGGTCACTATCAATTTCAACCGGTCTACCCGAGCGAGAAATCTCCAGCATGAAACTTCGCAAACCACTTCTGACACGTTCGATCAGTCACAGCACCTTCTCCATACACTGCACAAATCTTTTTGTGTTTCAGTTGCATTTTTACCTTTCTTGAAATAATAAAGCATAATATGCTGAAAACATTGCTTTTTTTCTTCCATCTTCAATATTAAAATGGCTACACAAATTTTGATGTCATTTTTTTAAATGCACGCTGATATGACAGCTGTCACATACAATCTAACAAAATTGTTTTGAATGAAGTTAAAGACCACTAAGTGCTACTAGAGCCACCTTATGGAAAAAAAAACAAACGAACTTTTTGGCCCACCCAATAATTTCATACTAGTTTTAGATCTTGGAAGGAAAGTTCCACCTGGAAGGAGCAGTTAGGTGTTTCTCAAATACGTAGTGAATGAATGAGTGAGTGAATGAATGAGTGAGTGAATGAGTGAGCCAACAGATAGATGGACAGAGGCTACTGAGAGTCTGCTAGGGAGATGCTGGAGGGACTTTCATGGCAGCCTACAAACAGCGGTCCTGGAGGAAGCAATGTTTACTCACCCATTTGACACAGGAAGAGACTGTCTAGATTCACATCTGGTGCTTTTTTCTCCTAAGACCACAGCTGCCTCTGAAACAAAGACCGACAATTGCCGCCAGCACATGCTTCATCATTTTTACTTCCTCTGAATGTTCTTCAATGGGTTTTCTTTTCAAACTGCATAAGCATGCACTCTTGGTGTGCCCAGGCGCATGGCTGGGGAAGGGATGGGAAGAGCTTCTCCCTCGCCACCCCTCCACATTCCCCGTGACTCAGACAGTTTGGAGCAAACCCCTCTCACTCTCTGCGTGGGGGACTCTGTCTACATTTTATATATTTTCTACAAAAATCACATCACACTTTGCAATTTCATCCTTTTGGATCCTACAAAAATCACATCACGCTTTGGATTTTGTCCTCCAGGGTCTCTTTTGTGAAAAACGTCATCATATTTTACATCCAGAGACCCCTTAACTTCTCCCTACCTTCCCTCTATTTGCTTTGTTCCCAGGATTCCGCCTCACATCTGTGGACATTGAGAGTCATGCCCTGAGTTGACTTCCGTGGGTTTGCCCCATGAGGGAGAGGATCATGGCTTTTAAAGACACTGGCCCAGATCAGTTGGCAAAAAAGGCTGGAATATGGAGCAACCCCGAGGAAAACAGCTTGGCAGTTCCTCAAAAGATTAAACGTAGAGTTGCTATAGGATCCCGTAATTCCACTCTTTTATGTATAGACCCCAAAGAATTGAAAACAGGTGTTCAAACCAAAACTTATACACGAGTGTTTTCAGCAGCACTATTCACAATCACCAAAAGGAGTAAACAATCCAAATGTCCATTGACAGATGAATGGATGAAGAAAATAGGGTCTAGCCACACAATGAAATATTACTCAGCCATGAAAAGGAATGAAGCACTGACACATGCTACAATATGGATGAACCCTGAAAACATCATGCTGAGTAAAAGAAACCAGACACAAAAGTCCACATAGTATATGATCAATTTCTATGAAATGTCCAGAACAGGCAAATCCATAGAGACAGAAAACAGAGTAGACATTATTAGGGCTGGGGGAGGGGGGGCTGGGGAGTGACTGCTAATGGGCATTGGGTTTCCTTTTGGGGTGATGGGAATGTTCTGGAACTAGATAGAGATGGTCCTTGCACAACACTGTGAATGTATTAAATGTCACTGAATCGTTCACTTTAAAATGGTGAATTTTATGTTATGTGAATTTTACATCAATAAGAAACAAAAAAATTGGGGTGATCCTCATGGAAGCCAGCAAGGAAGGCGGTGCTGTCCCTGCCAACACAGGCAACCACTGGGCATTAGCAATTCATTAAACATTTGTCTGGGCGTGTGGTCAGCAAAGACACCCCTTCTCAGGTACCTGCTGGCTGCCTGCATTGCTTTCCTCCAGATCCCTTGCTCATACACACTTCTTGGCTGATGCTCCAGGACGGGGGTAATCTCCTTATTCTACAAATGAGGAAACTGAGGTTCCAAGAGGTGAAGTGAATATTGTAAGATCACCCATGTGGCCCTCCCATCACATCACGAACTTGGGACTTTATTTTTAGGAGGAGCAGGCCAACAGGAAACCTCAATGACAGGCTCCCAGTGTCACAGAATGATGGAAAGAGTGCAGTGAATGTTTGTGAGCTTCGAAGCATGCTGGTGCTGATTCTCAGAAGCCTGGCATTAGATACTACCATTCTCCCATTTTATAAATGAGGAAAATAAGGCTCAGATAGGTGGATCACTCACCCCAGGTCACACAGCACAGGGAGGACATATTAGGACTGAGGACTCAAACCCTCAAGTTCTGCTTTGCTCTGAGCTGCCTCTGGGCAAAAGCAAGTTATCAAGATGTGGACACTGAAATCCTGAAGCTGAAACCTCAAATCTCACACCTGGACCAGGAATTCCAGGAACTGGGAGGTGGTGCGCCCACAAGTCCAAACAGAGGAATCTCTGGAGAAAAATCAAGCAAAGAAAAGCTCAGCTCATGAGGTCCCCCTCCTTGGGTCCTGAAGGAAGCAGCTGGTGTCAGATTCATCGTGGGGCTGCAATTCCTCAGTGTCAAAGTTCCCAGCGCGGTGAGCATGGGCTTGGTGGGAAATAGGAATGGTGCGTATGCATGCATGTGTGTGTGCACGTGTGTGCGCGCATCTGTGTCTGTATATATACATGTGGTTTTGAGTCTGCATGTGCACGTGTCTTTGTATGTGTGTACGTATGCATGTACATGCACACGTGTGTGTATATATGGGGAGCTTCAAAACCAGATGAGACCAACTGGAAATCCTGGCATTTAGTGTGAGTCTGGAGTCAGGCTCCCAGGCCTCAGTTTCTCCACTGGGAAATGGGCCAGTTTCTGCTGGATGTGAAGATTAGAGTCCAGAGAGACCACTGTCTATCAGAAGATTTGTCACAGATTTGTCTGAGCTACAGGCTGCGAAGCTGACACCTGTGATCTCCTTTGATTCTCAAAGCAAACCCAAGGCTCAGTTTATCATCCACGTTTTCATAGACAATGAATTTTTGTCACTCTAAAATCATGCAAGCAAAAGCTTTCAAACCACACAGAAATGTATGAGGTAAGCAGGAAAAATTCCACCCGCAGCTCAGCCCACTTCCCAAGGACCCCTGTTGATAGGTGGGTGTGGAGTTTTCCAGAATTTGTCTGTGACGGTGCATGGTGCAGGTATATATGTTGAGTTTTTATCTCTATTTCCATATAGTTCAATACAGTGTATTAAAACAGCGATGTATGGGAATTCCCTGGTGGTCCAGTGGTTAGGACTCAGTGCTTTCACTGCCACAGGCCTGGGTTCAATCTCTGGGTGGGGAGCTAAGATCCCACAAGCCGTGCGGCACGGCCAAAAATTCAAACAAAAAAACGGCAATGTAAATACTGGAGAAAAGTGGCTTTTCAATTAATGGTACATTTTGGACTCCCCAAGCTCATACATCATCATCTGATGTTATGGATGAAGGAGATGGAGTCCCAGAAGTCATGGGGCTTGCTCAAGGTCACGCACTGTCATGCCCCCGGTCTAGGACTTGACTTGGGTCTGCCTGTCCCACCCCAATGCGGGTCCCCTTCAGACACTGTACAAAATACACTTGTTCATTGTCCTTTCATGAAACACTCATTCAGTGCTGGGGGTTTAAAGACAAGAAGGCCCAGGTGAAGGAGCTCTCAAGCCAGGTGAGACAGGGCCAGACTTGGACGCCCCAAGCCAGGGGTGTAAGGGACAGACCTGGGGAAGCCAAAGGAGCAGCAGGGCCTCTGTCAGGGAGAGCAAGACGGGCTGCCTGGAGGAGGAGACATGGGAAATGGGCCTTGAAGGTTGAATGGAGGTCCGGCAGGCATAGTGGAGCCTGGGGGCAGGGTGGAGAGTCACCCCCACTGATGGCCAGCTGGGCAGCTTAGGAGTTTCCCTAACACTTGACATCCAGGAGTAGGAGCCAATACTTGACCCCAGGGCTCAACCGTAAGTCCCAACAACAGGCTCAAAAGTTTGTTGCCTGCTGCGGCACAGTGCCAGCCCTACCTAGATGGGGAAACTGAGGCTCGAGCAGGCACTGAGACTTTGGAGAACTCATTGTGCAGCCTGAGACCAGGCTCTTCCTCTTTCTGGGCCTCAGTTTCTCCATCTTTACAATAGGACAAGACAGCTGGCAGAGTCGTGTAGCTGGGCAGGAGTTTGGCTCCAGCCCCAGCAATAACTGTCACCCCTGCTCCTCCCCTCCGACTGTCCCCATGCCCCAAACACATGGGAGTTTGACAATTTACCCCTCTCCTAGGGACTGGACCCTAGGCCTCAGCCCCTCCTCAGTGGAAGGGGGGCAGTTTGGGGGTGTGACCCCCACCCTCGGGCTGGCCAGGGAGGGGTGAGGAGGGCACGCAGTGAAGGGGGTTATGGATCCTCAAGGACAATGCCTACTTCACAGGTGGGGAAACTGAAGCCCAAGAGGACAGGATATGGAAGGATCAGTAACAAAACCAGTCCCTCTAAACCCTCTCTAGGAGTGGTCCTGGATTACCCTGCAAATCGGCTGTACCATTTCACTAGAGGAAGCCAGGCACCTTGTCCCACCACCTGCTGTGACAGGCTCCCCTTCCCCTCCCCGCAACTCCCAGCTGGTGCATATCCAGCCCTCATGATGCCCCTTGGGTGGGTGTTGGCCAATTACTGGATAGAGGGGGAAGTCAAGGCCTGGAGAGGCAGGGTCCCCTGCCCAGGCCGATGGGCCCCCTGGGAAAACAAGGTCACCTGCTGCAGCTGTGCTGGCTCCAGAACGGTCAAAATTGGAGGGAGGGGGTGAAGGGGTTAGAGGGATCTGGGGGTAGAAGAGACGGGTGGCAGCTGGACCTGTGTCCTGAATATAGTGCAAGGACATGGTCCGGAGGGGTCAGGGCTGCAAGCTCTGGTTTGCAGTGGAGCACTTCCCAGGGTCCACAGCCCCACTATGCCCTGGCGAGGCAGGCATGGCTGGGGAAACAGGGGCACCCCCAGGGTTGCCCCCAAAGTCGGATGACACAGGAACACTGGAGGGAGGCAGTGAGGTGGGGAGACCCCAGAAATGCCATTTGTAGGGCTTTATCCACAAAGGTTTTCTACGATGTCAGGGCCAAAGTTTTGGGATAACCCATATGGCTATGGATGGGGAACTTGTGAGATAAATGACAGTCCAAGACATATATACATACTTAAATGTTTTTTGGAAAGTTAAGTGGAAAAAAGCAAAAGGCAAAACAGAATGTGAAGTATAATTTTCTTTTTTTTTTTTTTAAATAAATTTATTTATTTATTTATTTATTTTTGGCTGCGTTGGGTCTTTGTTGCTGTGCGCGGGCTTTCTCTAGCTGGGGCGAGACGGGGCTACTCTTCGTTGCGGTGCGCGGGCTTCTCACTGCGGTGGCTTCTCTTGTTGCGGAGCACGGGATCTAGGTGCTTGGGCTTCAGTAGTTGTGACACGCGGGCTCAGTAGTTGTGGCTTGCAGGCTCTAGAGCACAGGCTCAGTCGTTGTGGCCTCCGGGCTTAGTTGCTCTGTGGCATGTGGGATCTTCCCGGACCAGGGCTCAAACCCGTGTCCCCTGCACTGGCAGGCGGATTCTTAACCACTGCGCCACCCGGGAAGTCCAATTTTCATTTTTAAGGTCTGTATCTAAAATATGCCCATATATACAATCATCTAGGGACTTGCCTGGCGGTCCAGTGGTTAAGACTCCACGCTTCCATTGCAGGGGATGCAGGTTTGATCCCTGGTTGGGGAACTAAGATCCCACATGCTGCGTGGCCAAAACTAAACAAAGAAAATAAAATAATCTACACATAGGGATCTGATACCTGAGCGCTGTGGGTCGTGGAAAATTATCTTCCCACAGAACACACTTCTGTACCTTCTGACTTTAGCCAGGCATTACTTATTCACAAACAGTACTTAAAATCAAACTCATGTGGAAAGACTGTTGAGATGACGCGGAAGCAAGTCTCTAGGCGGCATGCATGGTAAGCCTTACTTTAAATTATTAAATTTATTTTTTGTTATTTTTACATGGGAGTGGGAAAGAGGGGAAACCTCTGTGCTTTGTTCCGCGTCTATCTGGGTCTTGCATTTTCAAAAATCTTTTACAAAGAAAATGTACTCGTGTTGCTTGAACAGGCATGTTTGCATGTTATTACGCGTGCATGTTATGTAGGTCCGTGTGCAGGCATAGCAAAGGCCTGCTTTAACACTGGAGACTGGAGCTTCTCCGGCAGCACCCTCTGCCTCTCAAGGTCCTGGTCCAGAAGGCTTCCAGGGAGAGAAGAGGCTGTGGGGGGAGGACGTGGAGGGGAGGGGCCCTCCAGGCTCAGAATGGCATGTTCAGGTTCCAGTTAGCCCTAAATGACAAGGTAGCAGAGGAAGAAATCCTTCCCAAATCGCAGAGGGGAAACTGAGGCCTGAGGTGGAGAGACCTGCCGGAGGTCAAAGCCTGAACAGCGTCCTGGGCTGGAGAACCTCATTCTGTGTGCCTTTGTCTAAGTGACCTTCCCCAGCCCTGCACAGCGATAAAGGGGAGCTGGGAAGGGCGTCTCCCAAGAGGGAGGAGGAGAATGGGTGGGGTCCTTGTAGGTTCTGAGCAACTTTCTCAGGGAGTGGCATTAAAGCTCATGGTCAGACACCAACCTCCAGGGCTCTGGTGAAGATGATAGCAAACGTGGGGGAGGTTCTTGGGTGACAAGAGCTCCCATCATGATCATATGGGTCCTCGTCACTCCTGAGTGTCCTCTGGGACATAGTGAGAGGAGAGGTTCAGGGGTCTGACACCAGCTTCCTAAGGGGCCCTGTCTCCTCCATCCCCCCCTTTCTTGCTGACAAAGCCCCCCAAACCCTTCCTGGGCTCCCTGCTACCCCGGGCACAACCATACCCCAGGCTCCTGCCCATTACACTGTGCTCAGGTGGAGGTCCCTGCAGGTCCTGTAGGTGCCAGGCTTGCCCACCTATGTGCTCTTTACCCTCCCTCCTCACCAGATGGGCCAAGGGGCTGCTGATGGAGGAATCAGACACAGGCTGGGCAGAATATGGGAACAGCAGGGAGCTTTGAAGATGTCCTACAGGCCAGCTCCTAACTCAGGGGGAAGCCCAAGTGGGCCTTGGTCTAACTCTGGCAGCTGGAACCCCGACCCTGAGATCAGGGAAGGCCTTGAGGTGGGCAGGTGAATTGTGGGCAGCTCAGGTAAAGCTCCCATGTCCCGACACCCTCTCAAAGGCAGATTTCTGTACCCAGCAATAAACCCCCCTCTCCACAGAAAACAGGGTGGACCCACCCACTGTTTGGCCCTGATCACTACCTGCTTTCTGGTACCCTCTAGGCTTTCCCGGTGACTTACCAGGCCCCCCAGCTGCAGCATGCCAGTCAGAAAGGCCCCCGCAGGCAGAGGGCATGCCTGGGAGGCAGCAGTGTTTACGACCTAGCTCCACGTAGGCCCTACAACATCTACCATGTGTTCCCCAACCAGTCTGATTTTAAAACACATCAATGGAGACCATGGAAAACTGGGTTTCCTCTACATTTATTTCAACTGCTAAATGATTAACAACAACCACAACTTCTTAGATTAAAAAAAAGAAAAAAAACCCAAAGCTTCCATTTTGTAACATCACAAACGTCTTCTAGGTTTTACCAAGGACCAAAAACGCTAAATTTCTCTATATGATTTCCAGTGATGGAAACAAGGCAGAGACAGTAAGCACCCAAAGTGGTGAGTTAGCACTTTCCGGATGCCTGTCGTCCTCATGGAAGAGACCCTGGAACTAGAATGACAGAAAAGACACTGTGACTTTGACAAGGCTATGCAACTGCACATCGCACTTGCTCACGCGTGCTCCCCGTAGAGCGGTCTCTGCTGGAGAGGGCAAGGGCGGGCACAGAGGGCCAGCGCGCTGGTCCCCAGCTGACAGCTGGCACAGGGACGCACCACCACGCTCCTCCCCGGCCCACGCAATGCCTTCACTGCCTCAATGCCAACTCCACAGAAGCACCACCTGAGTGCTTACAGGACTTTCCAGGCTCAAGAAGTAGGTGCTCCCTTTGACGACTGCCAAAGGCTCACAGTGTCAGCTCAAAGCAGGACACCCCCAGGAGGAGGAGTGGCAGGAGGCTGTGGGAACAGGGCTCAAACCCCGGGAATTCCTAAAGTATTTTACTTATAAATAAAAGCAGAGAAAGCCAAGGATGAGCATACTAGGACAAAGCGAATATGATGGTCAAAGCTACGCTTGAAGAAAGAGCCAGGACCCATGCTGGGGGGTGCACACCTCACTCAGCACCAAAGCGTGCTCTGTGAAAGGCCATGCGGGATCGAGGCCCTGTTCTCAGAGTTCTATCCCTTTACCTGACCCCCAGCCAATGTGGAAGGCTGTTGGAAAGATTAGAAGAGAAAGGAGGTGAACCCCCATAGCTGTGGTTCCCCCAAACCACACCACCCCTGCAGGCTATTTCAACTCTGCTGAAGAACCTCCAGCATGTCCGTGGCCATAAAGATCTGCCAGTTTCCAAAGCAACAAAAGTGACCAGAAGCAAGCAGAGCCCTGGGGACTACCCGTGGCATGAAGAAGGGCAACATCAGGCTGGCACGTAAGATGCTGGCACAGGCCCATGACGCTGTGCTGGTGAGTGTGGGCCAGACAGACAAGACAGATCCAGAGAAGCCTGGGACTACAGCCCAGGAGGTCTCGGGCTTTGAGAAAGCAAGGATTTCACAACAGCCAATACAAGTGGCTGACAGGGAAACTCACTGCTGTGTCCCCCAAGCTTATAGTATCAGCAGGATCCTGTTTTCCAGACTTTAGCATGTATTTAAAACTTCAACACTGCTTCTTTATGAGGAAGGGCTGAGAGATTCCCACAGCCTGAGAATTTCGCATGTAGTTGCAAGAGGCAGAGTGCGAGAAGCTGGAAGGGGCGGCAATCATATGCCTTGAAATAGCAAACAGCTGCAGAGCCCACCCCAAGAGGATCCTTTCTGCTCTGTACAAAGGCCCTAATAAAACAATTCTTTACACTGCCACACATGCAAAAAATGAAGAGTCTTGAAGAGTTTACACCTCCCACCCCTTTGTAGGAGAGACTCCATATGTGGTTTAAAAAAAAAAACAACTAGTTTGCTTTGTGGATTCTAAGAGACACGTAAATTTGGGGAAAGTTTCATCGGTGTAATGATTACTCCCCACTGAATACAGCTGCTGAATACATTGCTGAAATTTCGTTAAGTCTCTTGGGATGCATTTAAGAGATGAGACTCCATAAATAACACGTTCATCGAATCCAGTACCTCCACTTGTTTAAAGAGCTTCAGCACTCCGACTGACAGCTATGGTACCAGAGCACAGACCTCATTATTACTGATTTATATTCCCTATTTAAATTTGAGAAGATACGATCTGTGACTGTTTCGGTATCAAGTTTGCTAGCAGATCACTTTTAGAGAGCAATGTGTCCAGGGACAGGAAAACCGACAGGAGCTGGTTCCTGAGCACTTAAAGGGCGCTGGTGCTTTCAAGGGCAGCCCCACCTTCTGAGCGGAACCAGGGGAGACTTGGAGAAGACTTGCTGCCAAAAGCATTTGGAAGAGGGTGAAAGGCAAAAGCAGATTGGAAATGGTGCGTTCTTTTTTTAAGAAAAAGAAAAGCCAGCGGGTGGAACCTCCGCACCAGAAACTGCAGAGACGTTTGTTTTTTGTGTACACACCAAACCTACTTGGGCACTGGTTCCAGGGCAGATCCGGGACAGAGGTGGCGTTTTAAGAGTAATTGCTGCTTCAAGCCTTATCTTTCTCACCAATGGTTTTCATCTATTCAGGGAGAGAACGATTTTGTTCAAAACTGAGATGGAAATTATGGGTGGGGAGGACAACTAAAAGGAGAGGAGAAAGATAGGATATTTATAGGCCAAAGGCCCCGCAGAAGGAAAAGGATTTGAAGACCCTAAGAAAGGGATGAGGCAGAGTGGCGTCCTCTGTAGCACCAGCTTCCAGGTCACCCTTACACTTGCAAGACACCAGGCCGCTCCCGTGGTGGCTTGTTTCCACAAGATGGCCACGTACAGTCGCACCTGGGAGCCCAGTGCTGAGGCCGCACCATGGGATGCGTGCAGTGGCGCTTGGCGAGCATGGGGCTCGTTCCTTCAGCCTGGAAGGTGAGAGGTGGGACACATCCACATCCAAACACTCCTTGTTTCCCTCACAAAATTTTATGATCTTTTGGGGGGAGTGATATTTTGATGTTTGGGTTTTGAGTGGGGCACACTAACTTTTCTAGAGGAAGCGTCTCTGTGTACCAGAACATCAGCTTAGGCAGAATGCCCCCCACACTAGCTCACACACATACCTATTTGTTGGCCCGTTTGTGTCTGTACATCTGCATCATCCTCTGACGGAACACGTCAAACGTGTCTTCTTTGTGCTCCTGCCCGTCGGCACCCAACCCCTCCCCTTCCGAGGCAGTTCCCCTAAGGAGCAAAATGGAGAGTTAGCCACACCTGAGCCCAGAGCCCGGCCACCAGGAGATGGAAAATAGCCTGAGCCATCAGAGTGGGACAGAGGTATGAGGGACACACAACAGTGACAGCAAGGGAGGGGGAAAATAAAGACACAATTCACAGTGGGGAACAAGGGATACTCACCCGTGCAGGCATGCAAACTTTCTGAGAAGGGTGCTCAGAAGCCAGCCCCTGATTACAGCAGAAAGCCTCCCCAGCAGGTGCTAAGCTCAATTTTAACTGAAATGCTTGCTGGATGCTAATGGGGCTTAATAAACTCTGGGCCGTGCTCTACCCTGGCTAGTCTTCATGTGGGCTCCTGGAAAAGGGAAGTGGCTCTTAGCGTAACTACCCAGCATTACCACTCAAGCTTTTATGATAATAATGAATGTGGCCAAATGCCAGGGACCAAGTCTATGCAAGTGCAGCAAGGAGCTGTGTGAACACCTGCATATGTAAATGATCTGCTATAAGCCATGTTTGACATGAAGGAAACCAAGAATCAGGCTGCAGGTCAAAGGACTTAGGACCAGAATCCCACAGAAAGCCTCATCTCCCCAGGCACGGTTGCCCATCCCCACCCCTGGCCCCCAGCGCCCACTGCGTACACGCTGACGGGCTCCCTGATGCCCTTCCCACAGGAGCCCAGGCCGTGGCCCTCCTTCCAGCCCATCTTCTGTAGCATCTGGAACCCCAGGTTCTTGTCGGTCAGTTTCTGCTGGGCGAAATCAAAGTCCTGGGGTTTCTGAGGAGAGAGAAGAGTGTGGCATGTGAGGTGCAGCAAAGCCCCTGGAGCAAGGGTCTGCGTGGGTTACACCTGGACATGGTCCAGTACTAACACCCCTAATGCCTCCCTGACTCCACAGATGCTCAAGATCAAGCCATGGTCCTGGCAACATTCCCTGGGTGGGTTGAGACCTCTAAAGGTTGTAGGTCACCAGCTTGAGGTATCCCCACAGAACCACGCCAGACCAGCCTCTCAGGCTTCACCGTGACCACTCTTGTTGCAGTGTTGAGGCTGTGAATTAAACTTCGTGAGAGGATGGTGGGTCCTGGGGCCAAAGGGTGAGTAGGAAGAGCCCAGAGTGGAGACCTGGATAAAGAGAGTGGCCCTGTGATGACCAGAGGGCATATCCCAGGCTGAGGGACACAGGGCACAGGACCGGAGGCAGGAAGGCCCCTGGAGTGCAGGAGTCAGAGGGGCAGCAGGGCTAAGGCAGGAGGGATCCAGAAAGGCAGTGGAGAGAGGCTGTACAGAAAAATCGGTTCAAAGGGTCCTCCCTATTTGACCCCCACTCCTCTCCCACTGCTTCATTCATTCTCATGGGCTTCCAAAACTCTGAGCAGTGACCCCATCCTGGAAGCTTCCCTGGCTGCCCTCAGGCATTACTCAGCAAACCTGACTGACCTATGTGTCTGTCTGGTCCTTCCCAGGTCTGGAGCTCTGAAGGCTCCCCAAGGGCAGGGACCGGGTTTTACTTGGACTCTGGGGTCCATGTCTAGCACAGAGCAGACCTCACTGAGAGCCAGTGCAGCTGGGAAGAAGGATGGGGCCTGGGAAAGACCCTGTGGATGGAAAGGTAAGAAGCCCTAGAGGAAGTCTGGGCTCCAGAGCTGACTGTGGGAAGACAAATTAAAAAGCCTAGAGGCCTCTGGAGGAGGAGCCTGCCCCGTGTGAGCAAAGGGAATTTCCATTCACTCATGAATCTTCATTAGCACCCACAGTGTGCTGGAACCGCTGGGCAGCTGGGGGCTCAGAGTCCCTGCCGCCTGAGCCTGTTTCTTTAATCCGTTTACTAAACACTGAACACAGCCTGTCCCCAGGGCCTCACATGCTCCCAGGGAGAAGGTTCCTCTGTCCTGATCAATGCAGCTGGGAGTAGTGGAGAGGGTCTGAGCAGGGGAAGTGTGGGAGGGGAAGAGGATGGGGAAGGCAGAGGGAAGGCTGGCCACGGGTCCCCAAATGGCAGGCTTGCATCCGCCTTCAGGAAAGCTGTTCAGGTGGGAGCAACAGGAGGAACAGGGGTCCACTCAGCTGGACAGATCTTTGTGAGTGTTCAACTGTGTCTAAGAATCACCCTGCCTGGTTTCCTGGGGCTGGAGCAAAGCCATGCACCATAGGCCAGGCTGAGGTGTGCACAGAGAGCTGCAGGGGAGACCTCCCCCCTGCCTGCAGTCACCCCAAAGAGAGACCCATGTTTGCAGGACACCAGCTGGCTGCACACCGGGTTAACACACATTTCATTTAATCCTCAAGGTATCTCCTACATGCAGGATAGGTGCAACTGCCCCACTTTACAGATGTAAAAACAGAACCCCAGGATTCACATGCCAAGATTAGATGGCCAGGCTGAGCCTGAAAAGGCTGCCTTCTCAGCAGGCTGTGCCTCACCCAGGCCACCAGATGGGTACCCGGGTGCTGGGTCAGCTTAAAACCCAACACAGCTGTTAAGACCACAAGCTTCGGGTACAGGAAGGTCCCTGCTCTCAGCTGTAACTGGGGTCACACTGACGCTTCCTCTGGCCATTGATTTTGACGCAATGCACTCAGAACAGGTCTGAGCCACAACTTGGGCTTTGCTCACCCCCTGACAGCAGCAGAGACCTCGCCTGGTTCCCCACTCACCTTCCTGACCTCTAGAGACCTGTGATGTCCCCACATGTATCCCAGGTGAGCTTGTCTAGCCTCACCTGCCCCGACATGTGTCAGCCCAGCTGTCTGGAGTGTGCCCCCTTCTCCTTCCAATGACCTGCTCCCACAGGGGCTCCCCATTTCAGTCAATGGCAGCTCCATTCTCTTAACTGTCCAGGCCGACAACCCTGGAGTCACCCTGGACTCTTGGCTTTCTCTTCCACATCCAATTCATGAGCAAGTCCCACCAACTCCACCTTCACCTCTCCTGGCCCCCCGGCTCTGCCTCACCCCCCACCCCACAGGCTGCTCTCAACACAGCAGCCATAGTGGCCATGTCTTCCATCCAAATCCCCACCGTGGTTCTCCAATGCCTCTCCCAAAGAAGGGGCCACAGTGCTGACATCCATCTACAAGCCCTATGTGACCTGGGTGCTTGCCACCTCTACTTCCTCACCCCATCACTCCATTCTAGGCACAAAGGGCTCCCTACTGACCTGTGACTGATCTGGGGCTTCTCCTAGGCCTCCCTGCTTAAAGGGTACCCCCCAACCCACCTTATTCCTTGTCTCCCTTTGACCTGCTTCTCTGCACCCACAGCACCCACCATTCCTGGTCCTGCACATTTCTGTTGCTGCCAGCCCCGCTCATGGCTGCCTCTAGGTGGGCAGATGGAGCTGGGAGCACAAGAGGTGCTGACCAGTTAATAAACACACACACGCACGCACATGTACTCGGCGTACTAGCAAAGTAGCACACTCTTTTAACCACAATTATAGTCTACTAAATCTGAACTTCTCATTGGCTGAGACATTATCTTGTTCATCTCTCCAATCCATTGCACATATCAGGCCTCACACGTCCATTAAATAGACTAATTACTCCCTCTTGTGGTTTTGGGCAATGCAAAACACTTTTAAGAAGTCCCGAGGGGCTTCCCTGGTGGCGCAGTGGTTGAGAGTCTGCCTGCCAATGCAGGGGACACAGGTTCGATCCCTGGTCTGGGAAGATCCCACATGCCGCGGAGCAACTAAGCCCGTGAGCCACCATTACTGAGCCTGCGCGTCTGGAGCCTGTGCTCCGCAACAAGAGAGGCCGCCATAGTGAGAGGCCCGCGCACCGCGATGAAGAGTGGCCCCCACTCGCCGCAACTAGAGAAAGCCCTCGCACAGAAACGAAGACCCAACACAACCAAAAATAATAAATAAATAAATAAAAATTAAAAATAAATAAATAAATACAGGCTGTTGTTAACTGACAAGAGGCTTGTGCTTAAAAAAATATGAAGTCCCGGGAGAGAAAAGGCTGTGTGTTGTGCTTTGTATGCTGACACCTGGCCTGAAGTATGAGTATAGTAGCTTAGTCACGCCAGTGCCCTTTGGAACTCTGGCAAACTCTGACTACGTCACACGTAAGGACTCACAGCCACGCTCACCTTCTTCTTGGTCACGGGACGACCCCGAGGCCTGTCATAAGCAATTCGAACTGGTTCGTGAACTGGAAGACAAAAGAAATGTATATATACACATATATGTACTTTCCCCGAATTATTTAGAAGATGAGGGTGCTGTAGTTTGGGCTTATAGCCCCTCTGCTGACAGAAGGTGGCTAGGAGCTGCACCACAGGGCCAGCCATTCGGCCCTGGCTCCTCTAAGGAATCGTGTGACCCACAGAGTGCAGAGGCAGAACAGAGGCTCAACTGAGGGCTGCCTTGCAGTGGGAGAGTCTACCTAAGTGTGACTCCCACGTTTATGACGAAGGACCTGACACGTGGATCATTTTCCATGACCGTAGGAATACATTTTGCTTCAACAAATGAGCTATTTGCAACACCGTGCCCTCCTCATGTCCCTGCGACTGTTCCATAGATAGAGAAGTAAAGTCCACTCAGAACTTTCTAGTAAAAACAACCATGCTTCTCATACACAGCACCACATCACATTATTATTGTTATTATTATATTTGACAAAGGAGATATCAGCAGGTCTGGTACTATCTCATCAACCACCCTATCAAAATAACTGAGAGCTTCTAAAGTAGAAAGAATTCCACTTTCCCCCCATGAAAGCCATCTTAACAAGCATTCTGATGTGCTACCACACTGTGATAAGTTCTGAAGGACATAAGAGTTTAGTAGAACAGTTAGAAGTCCATTGCAACACCAAGGTTTCCAAACACAAACCACGAGAACTGTTCCTTTAGCAGGAGAAACTATACTGACACTGCTGGGTGTGAATATGATGGTCTCAATAACGTAGCACACACAGGCTCTCCGCACACGATGGAGGCCTGTTCACCAAAACCACCTGCCACACAAGCGTCGCAGCATCAGCTCCACGCAGGCCCGGCTGTGTGGAGACCTGGGTGGGCAGCGAGCAGCCCAACAAAAGGCGGGACATGATGTGGTTCACCTACTGACAGTCTAGAAAAGGCAAAACCACAAGGCCAGAAGATGGTCAGTGGTTGCCCGGGCTGGGTAGAGGAGGAAACTGCAGAGGGACACAGAGACACTTCTCGGACGAGCTCCAGCTCGGCCATACTGGGGGGCTCATGCCTATACACCTTTGCCAAAACTCCGTGAACTGTCCACTTGAAAAGGGTGCACCTTTACTGCTGGTAAATTGTACCTCAAGAACCTTGACCTTCCCCACAGGTAGGTAGGAGATGGTCTTCCATGGCCAAGGCTGGCAGAGCATGGGTTGCACAGCTCCCACTAACCGCTGCCCAAGACTGGTCCCGGTCCGTGTCCTCCTGCCTCATCGTCACTAAGCAGTCATCACTACCCTGGGGTCTTCGGGGGGGTGGGGGCACTCAGAAAGCTGGGCACGCCTCAAGATCACAGGCAGGAAACAGCCAAGATGACCCAGGCCCATTTCTTCCACAGCCAGGACTCCCCTGTTGGAAGCTGAGCAATAATGGAAAATAACAAGCAGCATGTGGGGTGCTAGAAGCCAAACACAGCATCTCCTTAGAATGCCAACCTCAGACCAACTGGAAACGTCAGTTTCTCATGAACGTTTTGGACTGTGTGCAAAACCAATAGGACTATTTTAGGTTAAAAACATAAGACTGAAGAACTCCATGTTGTGTTGGCCCTGGGAGTGTTCTGGAAGGTAATGTCCAGGTTAGCTGGAGCAATCAGAGGCGGAAAGGGTGACAGGGGCCAGCTGGTCATCTTGCACCTGAACTTGGGCTGAGGGCCAGGTAAATTCTTCAAAACAGTCAGACAACGTCTCCACAATTTTTCATGGCCCACAACCGAGCACCATGACTCCTCCTCAGGTGTTAAACAGAAGACCGTGCTGGGGGCACTGTGTCGATAGCCAGGCACTCACCTTTGGGCTCCTGGATGAGACACAGCCTCTTGGGAGCCGGAATCATGCCGACCTTCAACGACTTGCTGCTGACTCTCTTCCGGGGGAAGCAGGCCCCTGAGGAGGACTGTGACAGGGCAGGCGCACCAGCCGGGCCATCCTCGGCCACCTCGCTCAGGAGGCCATCAGCTGGGGGGATGCCCTCCGAGCCCTTGGACTTGGTCGACCCTCCTGCCGGCCTGGAGGCCCCTCCAGGAGTGGGGGCCTCCTCACCCCTTTCCTCGTCCTCCTCCTCATCCTCCTCCTCGCCCTCATCTTCCTCAGGCATCACCTCTGGGCTCTCCAGCTCAGCCTCGTGCTGAGAGGGCTCATCCTCAAACTCTCCTTCCCCCTCCATGGGCTCCAGGGGGCTCTCCTGAGAATCAGCGCTCTTGCTGGCATGAAGGTTCAGCGGAGATGACGTAAAGCAAATCGATGGGCACAGTTCAAATACTTTCTTTCGATAGAATTTGAAAGCTGAACTGTTTTGGTCATGTAGAAACCTGGGATAAAGATGAAATACATTGGTTAACCAGAGGGTTCTCTATAAACATTCCTATTTTCTGAAACTGTCCAAATGGACCTGACAAAGCTGGGGGTGGGACAAAGAAGCAAACGCATGACCTCTTTCCACCAGCTGTGGCTGATGGGCAGCTTCACAATGAGATAGAAGGCTTGAAGAGTATTAGTAATTTAACGAAGGAGCCAGAACATAAGAGGCCTAATTGCTTTCTGGGGGAGGGAGCTGTAGGAACAAGGTATGCAGGGACGACCAGAGAACATGCTAGAACGAGCTCTAACACTACAGCCAGGAGATCCGACCTGGGCCTTACCTCATCTCTTTCTGATTACATCACCGGCCACTCTGGGCCTGTGTGTGCTCACTGTGACTCTCTGGTTCCTCCCATACTCCAGCCATGAGATGGAGAGAGGTGTGTCACCTCCTGCCTCATGTCATGCAGCAAAGCTGCGTGAATGTGCTGGCAAAAAGGCCTCTCTGAGCCTCGGAGTCCAATGGCCCTAGCCACAGCTTGGAGCTGCGGCTGGTGTAGGAAACCAAAAACACACAAAATTTACTTGGGCCAAAGGAAAGACAGCCCTTGTTCTTGGACAGGACAACTCAGGCTCATAACGAAGTCAATTCTTCCTTAATTAAATATTAATGTATAAAAGTAAAAGCATTTTTTTCTGGATCTGAACATGATTCTTAAGTTCATATAGAAACATGAGTATGTAAGACTATCTAGGAAACCCCTGAACAAGATCAACAAGGGGCCCAGTTCCACCAGGTATTACAAGGTGTGCAAAGCCTCTATAGTTAAAACAGCATGCTACTTGTCTATGGACAGACAGACCAAGAAAAAGGCCAGAAACACAGTATCTGATGAAGGTGCCCTCTCAAACCACTGTGAAAAAGAATAGTCTTTTCAACGAATGGTGTTGGGACAACTGGGCAGCTTTTTACAAAAATATTTAAATTGGATCTATGCTGTACTCTCTGCTCCTGAATAACCCTACACCGATCAGAGATCTAAATGTAAAAACCAAGCCATACAAGTTGTAGAAGAAAATACATAAATGTCTTTATAATCTGAGTGTAGGGAGATTCTTTCTAACTGTAACTCTGTATCCAGGTGCAACGAGATAAAACTGAGAAATTTGACTACATCAAACGTTTCTGCGCTGCAAAACATACCATAAGTAACGTGAAAGATAAATATCCAACTATGAAGGAAATAGATACAATTACATTACAGGTAAAAGGTCAGAGAAACTAGAAAGAATAAATCCAAAAAGCCCAATCAAGAAAAGGGCAAAGATTAAGAACTTCTGCCCTCCAAAAGACACTGCTAGAATGAGAAAACAAGTCACAGACTGGGAGAAATTATCTGCAGACCACACACTTGACAAATAACTTGTATCAAGAATATATAACAGGGCTTCCCTGGTGGTGCAGTGGTTGAGAGTCTGCCTGCCAATGCAGCGGACACGGGTTCGAGCCCTGGTCTGGGAAGATCCCACATGCCGCGGAGCAACTAGGCCCGTGAGCCACAACTGCTGAGCCTGCGCGTCTGGAGCCTGTGCTCCCAACAAGAGAGGCCACGATAGTGAGAGGCCCGCGCACCGCGATGAAGAGTGGCCCCCGCTCACCACAACTAGAGAAAGCCCTCGCACAGAAATGAAGACCCAACACAGCCAAAAATAAATAAAAAAAAAAAAAAAAAAAAAAAAAGAATATATAACAAACTCTCCAAATTCATTAATAAGTAAATAAACGACCCAATAAAACAATGGGCCAAAGATCCGAGCAGACACTTCACTAAAGAAATACACAAGCACATGCAAAGATGCTCAGCACTGTTAGTCCTCAGAGAAACACAAATGAGAACCACAGTGGGACACCCCTCCCCCACACCAGGACGGCTAACATGAAGACTGACACTATCAAGTGCTGGTGAGGATGGAGAGGAAACAGAACTCTCACCCAAGGTGCTGGAAATGCAAAACTGTGCCACCACTTAGAAAGACAGTCTGGAAGTTTCTTCAAAAGTTAAACACAGACCCACCATGTGAGCCAGCCTTTCTCTGCCTCAGTATTTTACTGGAGAGAAATAAAAGCAGACCTTGTACATGACTGCTCACAGAAGGTTCATCTGAAATCGTCCCAGACTGGAAACATCTCAATGCCATCAACAGCTGAATGGGTAGATAACTGTGGTCCAGCCATACAATGCGATACACTCAGCAATAAACAGGAATGAACTATGGATACACACAACATGGATGAACCCGAATAATTATGTGGAGTAAGAAGCCAGACAAAAGGAGAGAACAAACTGCATTTATACAAAATTATAGAAAATACAAACTATTTACAGTGAGAGAGCCCTGATCAGCAGCTGCCTGCAGGAAGGGATGACAAGGAAATTTTTGAGTCATGGATGTGTTCATCATCTTGATGGTGGTGATGGCTGCATGAGTGTAAACACGCATTAAAACTTATTAGACAGGGACTTCCCTGGTGGCGCAGTGGTTAAGAATCCGCCTGCCAATGCAGGGTTCGAGCCCTGGTCCGGGTAGATCCCACATGCTGTGGAGCAACCAAGCCCGTGTGCCACAACTACTGAGCCCACGTGCCACAACTACTGAAGCCCGCGCGCCTAGAGCCCGTGCTCTGCAACAACAGAAGCCACCACAATGAGAAGCCCGCGCTCCGCAAGGAAGAGTAGCCCCCGCTCACTGCAACTAGAGAAAGCCCGCACGCAGCAACAAAGACCCAATGCAGCCAAAAATAAATTAATAAAAAAAACTTATTAGACAAATATGTGCAGTTTATGGCATGTCAATTATACCTCAACAAAACTTTTTTTTAAAAAAGGGCAAATGATATGAACAGTTTACAGAAAGATATTCAAAGGACACAAGTTTATGAAAAGAGGTTCAATTTCACTCATAAGAAAAACGCAAACTAAAACTTCACTGAGAAAATTAGAAATTCCTCACCAATCCCACTGGCTCAAAGGCATGCCAAAAGGTGGGGGGTGGGGACAGGCACTCATGACACTCCTAGGAGAGTGGCCCTCAGGGAGGGGAATTTGCACTAACAAAACTTAGTTTGCATTGAACTATGATTCAACAATCCCCTTCTGGAAGATACCCAAAAATTCTCACCACAAACACAGAGATTGTGTGTAAGGCCAAACTAGAAGTGTGCGCTTAGCCACTACTGGGTCCCAGAAATGCTCCAGGAAATGTAAAGTTTTTAACTGTATTCTTAACTAAGCTGAGGCACGACTCTCCAGCATGTTGGGAGCAGGGTGAGGGCCCGGAACCCCTAGCTGGCAATAGGACACAATCCACACAGCATGGGAACCCCACCCACTCCAAGGGGAGCCCAGCCGGGTTACGGCTCAGTACTGGGAACACATGGCCCTCAGGCAGCCTCTCCCTGAAGGAGAACCTGCACCCTGCAGGCAGAGTGGGGCTCTGGTTCTGTGGCCTCTGGGCTGTGTAGTGTTGAATGATTACGCCATCTGAAGAATGGAGAGGATAATGGTGCCCCCTCCTGGCACAAGGGTGACAAGCCATCACTGCGTGGAAGTGCTTGTTGCTCACACCTGGACCAAAACCCACCAACATGCTACATGAGCTGCACATTCTCGTCCTGCCCAGAGTAGCCAGCATGACCAGGGACAGTGCCCTCCTCCTCCTCAGACTCATGGGCGAGGACACACTCTCCTCTTTGCCTCTGCAAAGGTCCGGGGAAACTATAAGCCCCTTGGCCAGGGCATTCTCTCCCCCTTCCCCGGGCCAACGCCCACTGAACCTTAAGATCCAGCTTAAACTTCCCTCTGGGAGAGGCTTTTCCTGATGCCCCAGATGAGGGCAGGTCTCCCAACAACCTAAAACAGATGCTCCCTAACAGCCCTGAGCTCAGCAGAAGTGAAGTTGTGATTTATCCTGGGGCGACCCGCTGTGGGCTCTCAGGACACTCATGGGGTGAACTCCTGTGGGCTCTCAGGACACTCATGGGCTCAAATTAAAGGGGTGTGATGGGTACATACCAAAGGTCGGGGTTGTCAATGCTGTTTTCTATGCTGAATTGTTCAATCTCTGGTCCCACCTGAGCAACAAATTTGGCCAGTTTCTCTGCAGTCTCCATTGTCTTCGTATCAACTACAAAATAAAGCAACTGTCATGTATTGGTTCTGAGCTGCCGATTCCCATGTGAACATCGTGGGGTTGTGGAGGCTGATTACAAAGATGGCCCCTCACTGTACCCTTGCCCTTTGCCATGTGACTCTGCAGCTCTGTCCAGCAGAGGTGGACTCTCTTTTCTCCCCTTGAATTGGGGCTGGCCCTGGAACTCTTGCTGGCTAAGAATGTGACAGAAATGTGGAGTCCAGGCCTGAGAGGGCTCAAGCACCTCCTCTGCCTCTCCTGGATGCCCAAACCCGACTGTCAGGTGAACTGCTGGTGGGTGACAGGCATGTAGCCCACTACCCCTATCACCTCAGCTGACAGTTCCAGACAACTGGCCGCTGCCTGCAGACAGTGTGCAGGCCCGGCCCAGCTGACTCAAAGCAACACTGGATGCCTCCTGTTTGAAGCCACAGTTTGGATTTGCTTGTTACGTAGCAATAGCTAGAGAAATGTAGCAGTTGTGTAAATTTTTTCCCTCTCCATTCCCACCTAGTGCTGAGCGGGAAGCACTGGCCAGAGGGCAGGCCTGTTGCAGTAGGAGAAGGTAATGGCTGGGAGAAACAAAAGAAACTGCAGGTCAACTAACTCTAAGGAAGGAAACACAGAGACCTTAGCGGGGAAGAGGAAGCAGAACGAGAACACGGGCAGCCTTATGGAACATATAACGGGCAAGAATAGAGAGCAATGGATCAAGGAGCTCAAAGCCCTAAGCATGGGCACATGGCACACCCTGCTGGCCAGCAGGAGGACCTTGCAGGGAAGCACAGAGTCACCAGGCAGCACCTCGTGTCAGCTCCACACTCAGGATAAGAGGAAGGGGGCAGCAGGAGTCTAGGGCCAGCCCCTTGAGGAAGCAAGAGGAGAGAGAGTGCCCCTGTGTGTGCCATCCTGGCCAGGTCCCTTTCGCTGCTGTCTGCTGCCCAGCCCAGCCCACTGAAGCCACCTGTCTCTGCAGAGACCCCCGGGGATAGATGAGCATTGGGGCTGCGGCCCACAGGAGGGGGACAGGAGTGAGCACTCACCATCAGTAGACAGGCAGGGAGAAGAGGTCTGAGGGGCTTCGGAGACATCCACTCCTGCTGGCTTGGGGGATGGGCCTGAGGCTTCTGGGCTGGGGTCCCGAGGAGAGGGTCCGGCTGGGTCTGGCGGGCAGTCCTTGGCAGCATCATTTCCGTCTGGTTGGGGCGGCTTTCCCTGCAAGGAGCCTGGAGCCTGCCGGCCATGGTGTTTCAGCCTGGTGCCTGAGGAGAGGAGGGTCTGGGTCCCGGTGGTCGCTCTCCTCACTTTCCAGCCCCGGAGTCCTTGAGCTCGAAGCAGCCCCCGCCGCCGCCCTGGTAGGAGCCTCTTCTTGAGGCTCCGGACCGCCCGGGCATATAGCATGGCCCGGACTGCACATTCTGCCGCCATCGGCTTCTGATCTGCTCCTGGCAAGGTCTGGCTCATCCGCTGCATTTCTGCCAGCTTCAGCTTATAATATTTATACTCCAGACTACTGTCATCAGATAAAAACCTGTATAACAAAAAAAGAATAGCAGGACATTTGTGAATACACCAGCATGACCAAATTGTCACTGTAAATACACTTCTGCAAACCCTTTCTACTTGGTGGCCTCCCTGCTGTTGGAGAGGCTCTGCCCGGCTCCACCAAGGACCCAGAGCTGGGCCCTGGTCATCTGTCCTGCTCAGTGACCACAGGGTGACCAGGAGCTTTGACCGAACACTGGTCGACTCCTCCTCAATTTCCGTCATCAGCAGCCATGAAGGAGCTCCCAGCTCCTGGTGGCCTCGCAATACAAACCAGTTACCCTGAAACCATGGAAGCGCTCTGCTGTCAGGGAGAGGCAGGTGTTGCTCCTGGACATCACTTTCAGGAGATGACGCCCTTCAAATGGTGGACACTCAGCGACCTTTTAACTACATCATTAAGGCCAGTGTGCCACTGCTGTGAAATCACGTGCCAGAGTCATAATGAGGACAGTACAGAAAAGAGGAGTTTGAATTACATGTACTGACATAGAAAGAGATCTGTAATATAGCCCATGGAGAGCAAGCTAGAGAAGAAGATTGATACGTACCATATGAAACTGCTCTGTGTACATAACATCCACGTATATTTGTTTTTTTCACAAAGGTTGAAAGAATATAAAGCAAACTTAAGGATTTGCTCAAGGAACGGGTTAGAAAGGGGAAGGTCACATTATTTACTTTGTTGACCATTTCATTAGCACTTTCTTTCATGTCTATTAACCCTTTCCTTGTAGTCTCTGGGCTTTTTGCACCACTTCTTTCTTGCTTCATGAGTTGAATGCTTACCTTCACTCTTTATTTCTGACACACACGCAAGGTCACACCTTTCCCCCAACCACTGTTATGGCTGCATTCTATATGCAATGCTCTCCCTGCTACTTCCTTCTGAAGAGTTTCTAATTCCAATTCTAATTCTCTTTCATACAAAAGTTATTTAGAAGCCTGTTTTATTTTGGCTGTTGCTGGTTTCAACTTCTATGCATTGCACGATGTGGCCCACGTGATTTTCCTTTCCTGGGATATTCTGTAATTTTCTCCACAACCTCATTCATAACAAGGTTTTTGTGAACGTTCTATCTCAGTTTGTGTTAAAGGACGAGTACTGTTTGTGGTGAGTATGGCAATATTTCATGCGGCTTTTGGACTGCTTGACGTTGAGATCATATATTAGATGAGGTTCCCAACTACCAATAACAGAAACTGATTGGCTGTGAGGTGGCAGTGCACAGCAGGACACTGGCAGCACCGTGTGATGTGGCATGTCCCTGGTGGGCAGCTCCATATGAAGCTCCTGTTGATGCTCACTGCACAGTCAAGGTCTGGCTGGATATGAGGAAACAGCCTGTGTGCTGGCTCCTCTGCTGCCCTGGACACTCTGCTGGGCCAACAGCAGCATCCTGCAAGACTGCACCCTAACAAGCAAGGGTTCCCACATAAGGGAAGGTTGACCAACACGGAAGCTCCAGTTCTCAAGTCAAACGCAGCCCCTCATCCAGGGCAGAAAGTGGAGTCAGTGCCCAGGTGACCTGGATCCCCACGATGTAAGTCCCTTTCCCCTGGTCGGTTCTAATGCCAAGTGCAGTGTGAGGACATAAGTCACAAACCCATCTCCCCTAGTTCTAGTGGAGCATAACATCAAGAGCATAGAATACTCCTAAGCTAGCCTGCCAGGTTCAAATTCCAGTGTAGCCACTTATTAGCCGTGAGATTTACTGAATCTTTCTGTGCCTCAGTTTCTCCATCTGTAAGATGAGACGGATGATAATAATAAGCTACTACATCATGTTGCTGTGAGGCTTGACTTATACACTTTTCATTATAAGGAAAATGCTTTGAGGAATTCCCTGGTGGTCCAGTGGTTAGGACTTGGTGCTTTCACTTTTGGGGCCCGGGTTCGATCCCTGGTTGGGGAGCTAAGAACCCACAAGACCTGCAGTGTGGTCATAAAAAAAAAAAATAAAATAAAATAAAAAAGAGCAACATAGGCTTATCATCTCTAGAGATACAGAAGTAACTGTTAAAAGTAGTTTAATGAACTAAAAGCGACTGTCTCCAAGGAGTAGGACTTCCCTGGCCGTCCAGTGGTTAAGACTCTGCACTTCCACTGTAGGGGGCACGGGTTCAATCCCTGGTCAGGGAACTAAGATCCTGCATGCCGCATGGACACAGCCATGGTTTCTGCCATGGATATCATGGCAGAAACATTTTGCCTTCTGTGTTTACTTCAATTCATTTTTTTGGTAAATCACATACAAGTACTACTTTAACTTAAGAATTCAAATATACACACCAAAAACCTAAGTTTACTAGTTCTTTAACACTGTTTTTTGCACACTCTTTCTTCTTACAGGCTCTGGGTAATTCTTTCTGAAGGAGGTCACAGGCGATCAAGTCTCTGAGTCCAGCTCCCTAATCTGTTCTTCATCCAGGTCAGTTCTATCAGCCAACCACTGAGATCATTTCAGCAATCACATTTGTCAATTCCAAGATCCTTAATTGGTTCTTTTCCATAACAAGCAGTTCCTATTTCATGGATACAATATGCTATTATTCACCGAAGACTATTAACTACACATATGTACTTGTAGACAATCTTCTTTTTCTTATAGTAACTGTCTTCTTAGGTGCCAGATCTGCTGAGTTGGGTGGTCTTCTTTCATGCTGCCAGTTTCCCTCAAATACTTGGTTTAGAGCTCAATGCTCATTTCTGATTTGCAACCCCCTCCCACCACCACACATACACCCAGCTCTGGCTATGCTTCCGTCCGCCACCCCTGGCTGTCAGTGATCATGAACTTGCTGGGTAGTGCGCAGTGGTCATGCGGCAGAGAGGCATGCTCCTAGTCCTCTCAGGGTCCCCCTTCCCTCCAGCCCAATCACCTCGGCAATCACCTGGAAATTGCCCCTGGGTCTTCCAAGTCTAGATGACATCTTGCCCAGAGGATTTGGTCTCTGCTTTCATCTGTCAATCTGAGGCTATCTAGCCTCCTTCCTTCAGTATGAGCACTGGTTGAGACCACAGAGCCAGAATGTGAATTTCAGCTCTGTCTTTTACTAGCTGTGCCTCCTTGAGGCAAGAGGTCTCTTTTGAGCCTCAAGTTTTCTGTCTGTAAAATCAGGATGACAACATATCTACCTCAAAAGGTTGTTTATGAGGGTTCGGCCAGCTAATGCTTAAAGCAGTAAAGTGCTTAGAACGGTACCAAGTGCACAGAAAGCAAAAGTATTTGCTAAATAAAAAGTATTCAATAAATGATACTGGGGCAATTAGGTTGCTGGGTTTCTTTTTTTTTTTTACCTTTTAAGTTACATGCCTATCTTATTCAACACATGAACATAATCTAGATGAATTCAAGAATTCTGTAAAGGATTTCCCTGGTGGCTCAGTGGTTAAGAATCCGCCTGCCAATGCAGGGAACATGGGTTCGAGCCCTGGTCCGGGAAGATCCCACATGCCGCGGAGCATCTAAGCCCGTGCGCCACAACTACTGAGCATGCACGCTAGAGCCCAGGAGCCCCAACTACTGAGCCCAAGCGCTGCAACTACTGAAGCCTGTGAGCTTTGGGGCCTGCATGCTGCAACTACTGAAGCCCACGCACCTAGAGCCCGTGCTCTGCAACAAGAGAAACCACCGCAATGAGAAGACCGCACACCACAACAAAGAGTAGCCCCGCTCGCCACAACTAGAGAAAGACCGAGTGCAGCAACACAGACCCAGTGCAGCCAAAAAAAAAAAAAACGAATTCTGTAAAAATAAAACCATAACAAGTTCCAACTCTTCTCCTGAAAAATCATGCTGGTTAGGACCAAAGCCCTGGTGCCATTACACAGAAATTTACACCTTTCAAGCATCTTTAGCAATTACAACAGCAAGAATAGAGAGTTTGGTATGAATACAACATTGACTATACCAGACCTAAACAGACCACTCAAAAAAGAGGAACTACAACTAGAAGCCCTATGAGTAAACACATTATCTCTTTAATTAACAAAGGAATATAAGGTAAAACATCACACTATGAAATTATCTTAAGTCAAAACACTCATGTGAGGGCATGGCACATGTACGGAGTGGCAATGAGGGTGTCAATCACGGAAAATAACCTGATGATAAAGATCAGTGGTCTCCACCAGGGACAACTCTGTCCCCCAGGGGACACTGAGCAATGTCTGAAGGTATTTTTGGCTGGGATGGAGGTTTCTACTGGCATCTAGTGAGTGGAGGCCAAGGATGCCCAGGACAGTCCCCCCGCAGAGAATTATCCAGCCTCAAACATCAATAATGCTGCAGTTGAGAAACACTGACACAGATCAAAAGCCTCTAAAATGAGCTTTCCTTTTAAACTAGCAATTTCACTCCCAGATATTACCGTAATAAACTGCCAGAGATGTAGACATAAATAAAAGCAAAACAACATTCATCATAACTTTATTAGAATCTAAGAATCCACCAATGGGCAATAGTTGAGTGTAGTATACTGTGTACGAAGGAATAGTATGCGTTCATTGATAATAAGGACAATTATGTTAAGTTTAAAACACAGGACACAACTACAGAGCACACACTGTGGGGGAAAAGTGGGAGAGCTCTGAGTAACACCATCTTTGCCTTTTTACTTTTGTCTATTTTTACGAAGGGCGTATGCCACTGCGATCATTTTTTAAAAAGTTAACGAAGTATAAAACCTTTCCACTTCCAGCAATCTAATCTAGAGATAATCCTAAACACACACAAAAATGTGACGCATTAAGCTATTCACAGAAAAAATTAAAAATAGTGTACAATCAAAAACATTCTAAAAATCCAACAAGAGAGGAATGGCTAGATAAACTGATCACCTACTCTGCGGACCGGTAAACACAGCCATCTGAAATGTTTACAAAAAGTAGGGAATACGAGCATTTTCCTGTGTTATCTAAAAGGAGTAGGGTATATCACAGCATCATCACAACTGTGTTAAAAACCAAACAGCTCACAATGAGCAGAAAGACTGGAAGCAAATACCCAAAAATGCCAGTGAATGCCAGTAAGCACACAGGTGGCTTTGCCCAATTTTCTGTTCTTCTTTACCTTCTCTAATAAGCAAATACTGTATTTATGGTGAAAACCTTAATTTTAAAAAGTTCTATTCAAGTGAAGAGGCAATAAGGCAAAAGGAAAAGACAGTTTAACAAACAGTAGCAATAAATCACAAACAACTGCTGTGATATATTCCTTACCTTACACTCACTCTTTGCATACACCTCTCACCTCATCCTCAAACCAGCACAGCAGGGACAAAGTGCTCCATGTCCAGATGAGAGAAGGCCACATGGCAGGTAAGTAGCAGGCTGGAGCTTGAACCCACATGAACCTGACCCACCCTCATGCTCTTCCCACTGACTACACCACAGCGCAAAATAAGCATCTCACCCTCTTCTCTGGACATCATCAGAGCAACAAAAACATTGCCATGTACTTTACGGGAGGAATTCTGAAGAGCAACATCTAAAGACCTACCAGTAAGCAGGGTCCTCCTTGAGAAGAGCTCTTTCTTTGGGAGACAGGCTGCCTCCAACAACACGTGTGACCAGCTGGTCAATGGTGTCCACCACCTTGTGGTCTGCTCGCTGGGGGACCTCTGGAACACAGAGAAGGGCTTTTCTGAGAAACACACTGGACTACATGGGGCCTGGGAAGACCAGGACAGAATTGAAGGCTTAGGATGGAGCCTAAGCAGGCACCTGGAACTGAAATCCTCGTTCACGACAGACCAGCATTGAAAAGAGGAAAGGGGCCTGTTATTCTCGAAACCAATATGCAAAATATCCTCTCAAAAGCTATAACAGCATAATCGCTAGGAGAGAAATAGTCACAAACTTACGATGACTGTACAGAGCAATATATATACATATTCTATAGGAGAAAATGGTGTGTAGCAACTCCATATCACTTTTTGCATACATCTTAACTTGAATGTTCACAATATTAAGGGGAGAACAAAAGACATAAAATGTATCTAGGTATAAAATATGTAAAAAGTATATCTAAACTGTGAGTTGCAATACGAAAAAAAGGAAAAGAGATACATAAATACAGACACACAGAAAAAAATTAGAAGGAAATATACCAGAAAGTTAACAGAGGTTATCTATGGGTGGTAGATTTATCAGGGATTTCACTTTTTGTGTTTGCTTTATCTATAAAAGTTAAACACACATGTGTTTTGTAATCATAAAACATATACATAAATTTACAAAGAAAAATTTCCCAATTAAAAAAGTCAGTAGTTCCAAGGTAGGTGTTCACAGAAAATATCTGCTGAATGTACGAAAAGAAAACATTTCTTAAAGTGTGAATTTCCTCCAAGAACTTGTAATTTACAATGCCACCAGCAACACAGAAGAGCATTATGTCCTTAAACACTAAGATTGTTTAGTTTTCTGATATTTGCTAGTTTTAATAGCACAGATGGTCTATTTGTTCATTCATTCAATAAAAATCACCCCTGAACTGGAAAGGTTTTCTAGTTTGTTCTGTGGAATGGTATTTTAAACATCAATGTGAGTTCTTAACACAGGATGAGTCAATCCTTCAATTGTCATGTCATTTCCCCTCTGAAATTACTTTCCCTTTTTTTGTTGTTGGCTCTTACTTTATAGAACTGCTAGTTTTATATGATTTTACAAAAGAATAAGAGATTCAAAGTCAGAAGCTTTCAAAGACAATGAAATTTGTGCATCACTGCAACCATCTCTAGAGAAGATGACCCATAGTAAGGGCCAGAAAGTGGGTCCTACTTTTGGCCCAGCAATCATTCTGTGAATATCTCCTTTAAGGGAGGATTCAAAAACATTTTTAACGAAAATAATAGCAATAATAAATGCAACCAAAGATGTCATCCCAGCATTTCTAACAGTACTGAAGTAATGGCAGGGCAGCGCCCCATAAGGCGTGGGCGCTGGTGCTGTCTACCTGCTGACCGGAAAAGGAGCCAATGCTTTGCAGATGCCAATCTCATGGGAACCGAGCTCTGCTCAGCCTCAGAAGCCTCTAGTAAAAGGCACTATGAGTCCAACATCAAGGGAGAGGTGAGGTAAATTTACATTTAGTCATGATGTTGCAAATGCCGCAGAAACACAGAAAAGAGCCTTTGATAATCCTGTGAAAGAGCAGATTGTAGTGTTTTCAGTACAGCAAGACTGCAGCTACAGGCATGCTTGCATAGCAGCACAACCAGGGGACGGTGGCAGGCAACTTTAGGTTATGGGGGACTTTTTTGTCCTTCTCACGGTTCTTCAGTATTGTTGTTATACTGACTTTCCACCCCACTACTTTGGGGGATGTGGGGAGGAGAGGTCCTGCTTCAGCCCTGAGCCCACTACTGGAAGGCTCTCTCTCTGGGAGTAGGTGTGCCCGCCCATCCATGGAGCGACCTACCCAGTGCCTGTTGCAGTCAGGGCTCCACGAGGGTGGAGAGGATTGAAGAGACTCAGGGACAAATGAGACTTCCCAACTTGGCTGGGGCAATGGAAGCTGAAAACTGTATCAGAGGGAAAGGGGACTTCCTAAATAGCCACATGGCCACTATGTGTGCTCATGACCTCTGGGATGTCTGGGTTGTGAGAACGTCCATCCTGAGAGCAAAGGGGGAGGGACAAGGGACCCCAAACAGCCAGTCATTTCTATTTCTATTACCTTCTTCTAGGTCTTTCCCCTCCCCAGTAAGCCAACTCGTTAACTGCAGGTTACCAGGTATACCTAAGTGATCTCTCAACCTTTAGCCAGTCTAGAAAAGCGAGCAGGTGAAAAGGTGCCTCCACCACGCATCCCTCAAAACAGCTCAAACATGGCCTTCCCGACTCCCCAGGCTGAGCTGAGCTGGGGCCTCTCCTATAGCCCCCTTAATCCCAGCAAAGGAGGGGCTGGGTTTTGTGATTTCTTTCCCTTAGAAGCCTGGGGAATTCTTAAAGAGACTGTGCCCAGCATTTACTCTCCCTTCTAGTAATAAGTTGGCGGGGGCGGGGGTAGAGAAGGGGTGCTGTTGGAACAAGGCTTCTTAAAACTTGGCTGCAAGATGACACAAACACCCCAGAAAGTGCAACATTGTGTACAAACATATATGCATTTTCCCTGGCAAGGACCACAGCTTTTCATCAGATTCCCAAAGGAGTCCGTGACTCAGAAAGTCTAAGGACTTCTGTAACAGACAGAAGATTCCTAACGCATGCTTACATGCTTACAGAATGAATGGCAGGCATGTACACTGGTCATTGTGAGTTTACTACTAAAATTCTGATTTGTTTCCAACTGGCTAAAGGAGTTTTATGTACAAATATCAAAGAGAATGCGAGACATTACAAGAAAACATGAAAAGCAAGCAAATCGCAACAAATAGAAACTTTTGCTGCTTTCCTTACCATCACTCAGACCACTCAGAGCCTTAGCCTGAATTTCAGGTTTGGTAGGAGGAACCGTTTTCTCCTGATCTCGGGTTGGCTCGGGTTCGGCTTTCTTGACCTGGAGTGGACACCCACTGCTGACCAGCCAGGCCTTCAGGTGATCGATGTACTCTCTCCCAAACAGAGTAGAGTCCTCGAAGTTTGGAAATGCGGCAGGAGAGGGAGCTATATCTTGGAGGCCGACGGCTTCTAAGATTTTCTCTTGCCGGAAAGAAGAGGCCAAGGAGAACGTCTGTCCCAAAAGAGCTAGAGACTTCCGGCAGAGAGAATTGGTGGTCTCCAGGGCAATAGCCAAGTCCAGGGGGTTACTGAGGGTCTTCATCTTGACACTCAGCTCGTAGGCATTGCAGGCCATGAGCAGGGGTGTGACACTCTTCAGCAGCCGGTCTTGTAGCCTCATTATGTATTTATCAAAGGGCTTTATGATTTCAAAAAAGCAATTTTTGGTCTTCACAGCACCTTTGTCTAAAAGCATGTTTAAAAACTCGTTATCAACTCTGGGTGTTTTCAAAGCAGAGTGCTTTAAAAATTTGATAGTAAAAAAGCAAAAATCTCTGTGCTCTGGTTTTAAGGAGCATTTGAATGAGGCGAGCATTTTAGCACAGGTTTCGGTTTCAAGTTCAAAGAGAGTCTGGAAAAGCTGGGAAAATTTAACATCATCTTTTATGGTGTGGAATCCTGCCCATTTGATTATTTCTATCCCAAACCTTGAAAAAACATCAGACTTATCTATCAGGTCGAAGCTCATCTTTCTTCTGGGGAGCCGAATATCCTTCAGGTTAAGCCCCAAAGGGATTTTCTGAGTGGGGAATTGGACATCTTCTGTCCCTGGGTTTGTCCCCAGGGTCAGATCAGGACTTGGGGTGGTTTTCTGAATTTGGTTAGTGCCCTGAGTTTTGGGAGTGATACAACTTATAGTGGGTACCTTTTTTGTGCTCACATTTCTCAGCATGACAAGTTTCCCGACCCCCCCTTTAGGCGTGAGCAGGCCTTGAGTCTCCCCCTTTCCTAGGAGGGCACCCTCCTGGTCAACGATGTTTAGACCTCGGCCTCTGCCCTGGACTTGGCTGCTGCCCCGGAGCACAGTGTCTGCCTCTCCTGGACGGTCCACGTCGTAATCCCGACTCTCTTTCTCCAAACACTCTTTCTCAATCAGCCTGGAGGAGCCAAAGTCCCCCAGTAATGCAGAAGGACCAAAACTATACTCCTGTGACCAGGAGGATTCTTGAGAAACTGAATGGCCAAAGTCTTGTTCCCAAGAGCCACGGAGTGCAAATTTCCAGTCCTGAGAACGGAAATGTCCCAATTTCCGGTGGCCGAAGACCTGGTCTCGGGAGTCAGGGTGGGAAAATTCCAGGTCCCGACCACATTCTTTGCGAAAGTAGCTGTCGTCACTTACAGAAGGGTTGCTTGATCTGAAGGAAGGTCCTGGAAATATATCACCTCTCAGGCCTTCTCTCCCAGTGTCTCGAGGATGAGCTACAGATCCGCCCAGAGTGTATCTGCTGTTGCTATGAATGTCATCATACATATCTGCTCTGGCTCTTGGGACTGTCCTTAGAAGATCTGAAATAAACAATCCAAAAAGAAACACAAAGGTACTTTAGACCACAGGTTGCAAACGGATAATCCACAGACCACCAGCCAGCAGGGGTGCTTTATCAGTCAGGGTGCATTTTAGAAGCTCATATTTGTTGCCAACATTGAAAACGTGTGTGGTTTCACTTAAAAATAGATTTACTACTTATAAAAACAGAAGACCTCCAAGTACTGGGCCTGCATTTGCCCTTACGACAGTCCATCAAGGCTGGGCAGCAGTGCCTCTCACTCATTCAGATCTCCTGCCCTGGCTCTGTTTTACAAGCCCTCTTTTAGATTCAGGGAAGGGTATTTGGTCCCCAAATAACCTGGGCTTCTTTACTGCGACCAGAACACCTGTGTATTTCTACTTCTCTCACACAGCAGATGGGTTTTCTAGAGGATGCCTGCTTCCCCTGCTTCCTATGAGGAACTCTTGGCCCACAGTGCCACTGAGGCAGGAGCCATATCTGACACTGCACCCACCACAGCTGGCTGGGCCTTGGCTGAGCATCTGACCCAAAGTTGGCTGACAGGCTCCCTCAGAAAGGTCCGTTAGGCCAACCAATACCTGAAAAAACAGAGACTGAAGCAGATAGGAGGGAAGGCAGAAGCTAAACAAGCCACAACAACAGAGGCCACAACGGAAACTAAACACTGTGTACTTTTGTCCTCCTCTGTGGAGAAATGAGAAAAATAGGAAACTATGTTTGCATTTGCTCATTTGTGCATAAAGAAACTGTAAGGGAAATTCCCTGGAGGTGTAGTGGTTAGGACTCCACGCTTTCACTGCTGAGGACCTAGGTTTAAACCCTGGTGGGGAACTAATATCCCATAAGAAGTGTGGCGCGGCCAAAAAAAAAAAAAAAAAGATGAAACTGTAAGAAGCAAGCAACAGAAGTGAACTATGGGCATATGGGAACAGTGGGCCTCAGAGAGACGGCACAGAGTGCCTTTCTTTCTTTCTAGCTTTTGAATCAGAATCTATTACCTAGTCAAAAAGTCAAATGTAAGAAAAGGGAGAGAGAGATGCCAGGAAGTAGTGATGGGCCAAGAGGGCACAGGAAGCCAGGGCTTTGTATAAATCCAAGTTTATTTGTCCAACCAGTACTTTCTAAGCACCTACTGCATGTTGGCACTGTTATAGGCCCTGAAGTTACAACAGGGAAAGGAGATAGCAAAGACCCCACTTTCCTGGGCCTGTCAGTTGAGGGAGCCAAACATAAAAAGTCCTTGAGGTGTAAGGAAGTGCTAATAAGAAATAAACAGGCAGGAAGGTGAGGAGGGAAGGACATTTTTAGACAGGCTGGTCAAGGTGGGCAGCTCTGAAACAATGTGTCTGAGTAGCAGAGACCTGTTGTGGGGGTCAGAACGGGCAGTTACGGGGAAAGCCTACCAGGCAGAGGGACTGTGAGGACAAAGCCCTGAGGTAAGACGAGGAGGGGACAAATGTGGCCAGAATGGAACAGAGGGAAGGAGGGGCAAAGTGGTAAGAAGGCAGAACCTAAACTCTGCTGCACACTGAAGTCCCTGGGGCATCCTGACTTAATTTAACTAGAATGAGGCATGACCTGGGCATTAGGGTTTTTAAAAAGCCCCCAAGGGCTTCCCTGGTGGCGCAGTGGTTGAGAATCTGCCTGCCAATGCAGGGGACACGGGTTCGAGCCCTGGTCTGGGAAGATCCCACATGCCATGGAGCAACTGGGCCCGTGAGCCACAATTACTGAGCCTGCGCGTCTGGAGCCTGTGCTCCGCAACAAGAGAGGCCGCGATGGTGAGAGGCCCGCGCACCGCGATGAAGAGTGGTCCCCACTTGCCGCAACTAGAGAAAGCCCTCGCACAGAAACGAAGACTCAACACAGTCATAAATAAATAAATAAATAAATAAAAGAACGTGAATTTCTAAAAAAAAAAAAAAAAAAAAGCCCCCAAATGATTCTAATGTGCAGCAAAATTAGGGAACTATTATGACAGGAGATGCAAACAGAACGGGGTGGGTACCAGATCAAGCCAGGCCCTTGACGGGACTCTGGGGTTTACTATGAATGAGACAGAAAGCCATGGGGGTGGAGGGTGAGGGAGGGTTGGAGCAGAGGGACGACCTCACTGGCTGCTGTGTGGGGAATAGACCACAAGGGACAAGAGTGGATGTGGATGTTCCAGCAAGGAGTCCATCAAGAGAATCCAGACAGTGATGGTTACTGATGGCCTGGTGAGGGTGGCAGCACTAGAGGTAGAGCAGTGGCTGGATTCTACACAACAGGATCTTCCAATGACTTGGTTTACAAGGCACTGGAAAAGTGCAGAGTAGAGCACACGCACAGAGAAAGGCTGACCGATGGACCATGCAGCTCTGTGACAAAGAGATGGTTCCAGAATCATCTAGCACCCTACTGGGTTCACAGTCTCCCCTGCCCCCAACCTTTCCTGAGGGAACTTAAGATATGTAATAGTGTTTGAATCTCTAGATAAAGATAAACCAAGATTCAAATACCCATACATATACACACACGTTTATGTATATACACATGTATATGCACGTACATATACACACATATATATATATACATATAAAAACACATTAAGTATTCAGGATCCACATATGGCTAAAAGAATTAAAGGATGCACAAAACACCACAGATATGGTTACTGCTGAGGGGTAAGGAAACAGCAAAGAGGCTTTTTAACCTATTTAGCCTATTCTTAACTACTTAATTCTTCCAATCTTTTGTAACAGGAATGGTTTTGTCTGCTACTCATTTTTGAAAACTCAGAATCTGGAGACAGCCTCTGAGCCTCATTTTCTCCAGGTCCAAAGCACATAATAACAGTTATCCCTACCCCAAGCACTTAGGCTCATCCAGCCAACACTGAGGAAGCCTCCTCTACACCTCGGCTGGCTCAAGGGCTGGTGCAGCAGCAAACAGCACAGGCCCAAAGGAGGCCTGGAGGAGGCCAGTGCATGGCAGAGGAGCAAGTTCACAGTGCAAAATCAATCTCCAGGCCTACTAGAGTCTCCTGGGGGAAGGCACCTGTGAGCTGGGTCTTAGTGCCTGAGGGAATTAACCATGCAGAGCTGGGATGAGGGAGTCAAAACACAGAGAGGCAAACAGTATAACTGAAACAACAGGCCCAAAGCAGGGGATGAGGGCTAGGAGCCTCGTGTGCTGTGAAGGACCTCCAAGTTGTCCTGCAATCTGCGTGGGCACCATTTTTAATTCTGCTGGCATGATGTTTCAAAACTTTGCAAAAGGAATGTTTTCAGGCAGGGCCTACGTTCAGCAGCTCCACAGGACCCCCAGGCCCTCCTGTCTCGCACATACCAGTTACCTGTCTGCTCCTGCACTTGTCTGAGGATGTAAACCCAAAATGGGGAGCCCCAAGAGTCCAAGCAGGGCCTTGGCCCAGCAAGGTTGGCATTAAGAGATCTGTGGGGAAAGCAGATTTGAGGAAATGAAGCCAGAAGCTGAAAGACCTTTCAGGAGGAGATTATTGCAATAATCCAGGTAAGAAATGATAAGAGCTCAAACCTGGGTAGCGATGGTGGGGATGGAGCCAGGAGGTTTATTTAAGAACCGTTCTTTAGGTGGGGGAAGGTGCCCAGGGAGAAGAACCTCGACATAATGACAATACCTCCTTCTACATAATGATGTGACATGACAGGTGGACCAAGAGAAAATTTTCTCTCCCCCTAACAAATAAGAAGGTAGGATCTGAAGAGTTGCAGGTCGGGGTCTTGTCCCAACCCTAAACACACGCTCCATCCCCCCCCAAAAAAACAGGCACTTTAATTTACCTTGAGCTTTAAACTGAAGAGCTTCGCCTACAGCCTCACCACTGGGGTCCATATGATATCGGTTAGCCTTTTCCTGCAATACAGCATCAAAAGTCTCCTGCGCAATTCTCCTTGCTGCCATGTTTCTCTGACCTGTAGTGAGAAGGGGGAAACGAAAGACACTAAGAATGACAACTAATGCTCACAGAGCCTGATCTGTTTCACCTAATCCTCAAAGTAAGGAGGCAGTAATCCATAATCTGGCATGGTACTTCAGAGGGAGGCTGGATTATTTTAAGGGGAGCTCTGCCCTCATGAATCTCACAGGTGTGTACTGGCTGAGAAGGAGTTAAGACAAGCATGTTGATCTTGGACAATTTATTTTGCGTCTCTGAGCCCATTTTCCCGGAGTTCCTTAAAAGAAGCTCTATAAAAGCAGTCCTACCTCCGGGGTTGCTGAAGGACTACATGAAGCAACACACATAACTGAACACAACAATGTAGGGCAGTAGGAGCATAACCGTTGCAAATGGTGGTTAGGAACGATGTGATCTTTCCCATTTCTATTTTCCTATTTTCACAGACATGGCGAAGAGGCTCTGAGAGCTAACTTCCCCTCTGAGAGAGGTGTCTCAACGAGTGAGTGGAGAAATCCCTAACCAGTGAGGATGACCTACTGACAGAGCTTATTCTGTGCCAGGTCCTGTTGCAGGGGAGGGACTCCCACAATCCCGTTTACTTCTTGCAAGAACCCAATAAAAAAGTGGGTCCTATTATGAATGAAATTACACAAAAATGCAAAAGGGAGATTCAGGCTAATTGACCCACCCAAGGTCAGCCAGCCCAGACTGAAACCTGGCAAACAGGGCACTGGAAGTGGGGACAAAGCCCTGAAGACTTAGTAGAAAAAGACTGAGAAGCAACACTGAGCAATCCAGTGGCAGTGTCCTTACCCACCAAGATATCCCTTCCATCTTGAAACCTCCAGCCTCAAAACCCAAGTCTGCCCCTGCCTTATAGTCATTTCTTATAACCATCACCCCCTTTTCCTATCCTTCAGCCCTTTTCCCGGGGCCCCCTTGTTCTCTACTACCGAAGGGCAGGGTCTCCTGGCCAAGTGGCCCGGGATCAATTCAAGTGACCTAACCTTTGCGTGCCTCCGCTTCCCCATCTATGAAATGGGCAGCTCATGATGGGGGTTGCTGTGGGCATGGAACCAGTTAAAAAATGGCAAAGAGCCGGATTCAGCGCCCCGCCGCCGTTATCGCCCCACCAGAGGGGTCGCTCCCGGCTCAGGTTGAATGAATGAACGACCGAACGAATGAACCCCTTCGGGCGCGGCCTGCCTCCTACCGGCCTCCGAGGACGAAGAAAAGGGGGCGTCGGGCCCGGCAGGCCGCAGACAGCCCCCCAGGCCGACCCGGCCGCAACGCGGCCGCCGCGCAGCCAAGGGCCGAGCCCGCTGCGCCATCGTGGAGACCCGGGATTCCCGGGGTGCAGCCCAAAGCCCCCACCCCGGGGCCCATACGTCGACGACGCCCTGGCCCGGGCCTCACCCCGAGCCCACCGCGCGCAGAGCCGCCCCCGCCGCCGCCTCAGGTTCCTCACCCGCCGCCGCCACCGCGCGAGGCGGGGACATGCAAATGAGCCAACGGTCTCCGCAGCGCCGCGCCGCGCAGGCGCAGGCCGCCGCCGAGCCTTGATGCACAGGCGCAGACAGCCGCCGCCAAACTCTCTTGCGCAGGCGCACTGCCCCGTCTTCAGGGCGGACACTCCTGAGGCAAAAAAATTTCTCTGCCTGGAGCGGCGGCAACGGGAACCGCCCGAAAAAGGAGACAAAGACGCCGCCGTCGCACACCTGTTGGCTCCCTCGGCTTTACCTGCACTCACGGTCACCCTTGGTCACCCCGGGAGCGGTTCACAGGGCTGAGGGAGGCCGAGGCGAGGCGGCGCCAAAGCGCCTGCGCACGTACGGCGGCCGAAAGGGATCAGAGGCGGCGCAGCCGGTGACAGCCGCGAACCTCACCGTTTCCCCACGTGGCCGCAAAGACCGGGTGAGGAGCGGTGGCCGCCGAGCCCCCTCGCGCGCGAGGCAGAAAGTGGACGCCGCGGGGTCGGACTAGTGATTGTGACGCGCCCGTCTGGGACTTGGTTTTGGGTAATGAAAGACTGTTACGAATGCCGCCCAGGGACAAAATCGCCCACTTCCGTGCCCTTCGCTTTTTTTCATTTATTCATTCTTTCACCTCCTGTGTATGTACTGACTGCCTGCTGCATGTCCGGCCCCATCCTAGGCATTGTGGGGAGAAGGTGTTTAACAAAACGGGCCCCAGCTCTCATTCAGGTTAAATATCATTGGGGAGGAGACTAGACAGTAAAAGCAAATAAATAGATGAATCATTTTGCTCCATGTTGAGACAGTATTAAAATACTAAAAGAGAGCGATGCGGTAGGAGAGCGGGGCTGCTTTAAACAAAGTGGTTATGAAGGATATCCCTTGGGTAGCTGGGAAGAATGAGAAAGAAGCGGGGAAGCACAGGTGAGAAGGTGTAGGTAGGGAAAGTGCTGGTAAGGGAACTGGGTTTTGTTCTGAGAGGGTTGGGAAGCCACTGCGGGATTTTGAATAGGTGAGTGAGGTGGTCTCTGTGCTTTCAAGTCTCCCTCTGGCTGCCTTGTAGAGCACAGAGGCACGGGGTATGGCAGGGAGGAAGCAGGTGAGGCCACCTGAACCAGGGTGGGTGTGGCAGGTGGAGGAAGATGAATCATTCAGGGTCCCCGGTTTGTCAAGGCCCCATTTTCTTGAGAAGCAGAACCATGGCTTAGAGAGGGAAGCAGGCTGTCAGTTGAGAGCCTTGATAACTCCCTTCCCCTCAGCATGCCTTGGATGCAGCATGGGGGTTGGTAATGCTGTTTCCTCTCCTGGCCTGGGCTGTTCCCCAGGTGGCTCCCAGATGACCATTCTCAGGCACCATCCTTCTCATGAGCTGTACTTTCATCCCTGTCCCTGCCCCCCACAGGCCTGTGCTGGACCCAGGGGACCCTGAAGGACTGTCCTAAGTGGTGGTTCCAGAGCCAGACACTGACTTCCCCAGCTCAGGGATCTCAGGGCTGAGCAGAGGGAGATTCTTGGGGCGGGGAGGGTGGGGGGGGGGGTACCGAGAGTACACAGTCTCTGTCTGAGTATCTAGGGAAGGCTCCCATGAGGAGTCGGCCTGGAAGGGCTGGTGGAAGCTCCGCAGAGGACCTAGGTGGAGGGAAAGTGTTAATGAGACAGGATAGGATCATGGCCAGGCCTCTTGCTGCCTCTCTGAGCTTCAGATTCCTCATCCTTAAAGTAGGCACAATGACATTCCCCTTTAGGACTGTGCTTCTATGACCAAGTGGCCACTCATCAATGGCCCACTCGGGTCTGAAGCATGGCCAGAGTAGCAGAAGCAACGTCTGGTGGCAGAGCTGGAAGCAGAGTCCCTCCAGCAGCATCCAGCCCCTCAGAGCTGGCCAGGAGCACCCCACCACCACCAGCCTGGGCTCCCCAGTGAGAAATTCTTTATCTTGAAACAGAAAATCCTTATTCTTTTCCTCCACCTTTAATTTGGAAATCCTTAGCAATCCCTAAACAGGCTCCCTGTTCTTCTGGAGAATAAAGAGGGGGATATCTGCAAGGGAGTGAGGTGAGGTGTTTGATGCCCTTATGTCTGCCACCCCCCCAGTAAACTGGCTGAATTACCTCTTAAGCAACAAAGGAAAAGAACAACTAGGTGATGTTTATTGAGCTCTGTGCCAAATCCTGTTCTAAGTGCTTTGTAGAAATTGATGGGTTGAATTTTCACTGCAGCCCTCTAGGTAGATTCTGTGGTTGTCCCTGTGTCACACATGAGAATTGACCAACAGTGAGGTTAAGTGGAGGGCTGGGGATTTGAGCCCTCCTGGCTGGCCCTGGAGCCTGTCCTCCCCCCGACCCCCAGCCCAAGCGTCTGCACAAACACAGATGGAATAATCACATCCCGTGCTGCCTCCACAAAGAGCAGTGAGGGCATGAGTGGCTTGTTTCCCTCACAGCCCAAATTTACACATTCCCATGCCACGGTCCTAGTGCCCCCATGTGCCTTTGTCCCCCTAACGCACTTTCTGTGCTTTCTATGATGCATGATTCTGGAATGGACTCGGGACCAGAAGAAAACAAAACTGTTTTAAAAGACGATATTACAACAATCAAGAAAGTCCATCGTGTACTATATGGTAGAAAATAGCATTGTATCAGTGTTAAATTTCTTGTGTTAAATTTCAGTTTTGCGTGAATGTATAAGAGAGTGTCCTCTTCATGCTGACATCTGTAGCAGGAAGGAGTCCCATGACTAGAACACACTCTCAAATGATGTACGTGTCACACACTCGTAGGCACACACTCACTCACATAGAGAGGTTAACATGGCAAAATGTTAACAGTTGGTGAAGCTAGGAGATCCTTCCGCTTATACAGTGCTCCTTGTACTATTCTTGCAACTTTACTATAAGTTTGAAAAGTGATGTATTTTTCATTTTTTAAATTTTTGGCCATACCGCGCGGCATGACCCCAGTGGTCTTCAGAAGCGTCTTTGCTTTCTGGTCTCACTGGATGCTTCTGGCTTCTCTGGCCCATTTCCTGCCCAGACCTGGAATCAACTCTTACTCCAAGAGCCCTGGCTTCTCTGGTGGGAAATGGTATTTAGAGACAACAGTTGGTGTTCAGGGTGCTGCTCATTGCTGCTGTGGTATCATTTCCTCCAGGCATTTTCAGTTCATATTAATAGAAAATTGGTTATTTGCTCAAGAGAAAATGCATCATGAGTTCATATCATATTTCCAGTTCAAATTTAGTTCTGAGTTTTTACTTCTTTGATTTTATGTTAGAATCTTTTTTCTTTTATGCTCATTCCTAATGATATAAACATTATTACTTATTTGCTACATCTATAATTGTTTCTGAATAATATTTCTAATGTGGTTTCCAATAATATGATTACTGAAAACTGTTGAAGATTTTCTTTTGCAGTTCTATCCTTAGGGTAGATCCCAGTAAGAATATACAGTCATATCACTGTGTTTTAAAGTTGCATGAAATGATCTGATCCACATAGAAATACTGTTAGGTTCATGGCTTTCATTTTGCTCTTGATTTTTAGGGATTGCTTTTATTTTTATTTTGGTTATTTTGGCGTATTTCTTTTCCTAATCACATAAAGCATTTAGTTGAGTTCCAAATTCAAACCTGTAAAACAAGGTACGTTAAGAGAGAATAATGCAGCTTCTATTCCTGCTCTCACCATCCTTTTCTGTACCTCCTCTTACAGGTAACTATTTCTATTAGCTTTTGATTTACTTTTCTTTTTATTTATTATCATTTAGTAAAAATAATAAATATTAATAGTAACAGTAATAAACATTACTTATTGTTATTATTTAATTAAATAAGTATTTAATATCATTATTTTATTTTATATTTTATTAGTGCAATGGTATGCTATCATAACATATTATTTCATTAGATAAGTACATTTGAAGTACATAACTATATAATAGAGTAATATGTGAATAATATTGTTTATATTGTAATATTATAGTATATTATAATCATACAACATACAACATAATATTACTAAGATATTATTTTATATTTATTTTACTGTTACTACTGTTTACTATAAGGACATACATTATATTAACATTCCCCATTTTTTAGATAAAATATACTGAACTACCTGCCCTTGTCTGTACTTTTAGATATTCTGTGGATGTTGGGAGATCACCCTTTCCTGTGACTCGGGTTGTAAGAATTTTTCCAGGGCGGTTATAGGCTCTGGCCCCTTGGTAGATGCTCCCTAAATGGTAGCCAGGTTCTCATTTGCCCTCTGACCCTTGATGATGCTTACTTCTCACCTTCTCAGATTGGGAGCAGCTACTGGATGCCCTTGACCCCGCACAGAGGAGATGAAGATGGCCTCCAAGCGCATCACCCAGGAGACCTTTGATGCAGCCGTTCGGGAGAACATTGAGGAGTTTGAGATGGGGCCAGAGGAGGCAGTGAAAGAGGCCGTGGAGCAGTTTGAATCACAAGGTAGGGTGGTGTGGCTCGGTCTCAGCGCTGGTCTGGCTCTTTGCCCAAGAGTCGCCTCCAGTCCACGGCTCTTAATGTGAAAGGAGTGGTATCCTGCCATGACCACATCCCTCCTGGCATGACAGCCCTGGGCACTATCTTCTGTCTACACTCTGCCCCAGGCACGCTGGCCACCCACTCCCACCTTGCTGGAGCCCACCCTCTGCTTGCCGGGACCTTACCCTGATATCTGCAGGGCTGGGTCCTTCAAGGTGGGTCTCATTTTAACTGTCGCTTCCTTGAAGAGACTTTTCTTGACCACCTCCCGAGAAACAGGGCCACCTGTCTCCCTGCCCCACCTGCACTCCAGCTTGAGTTCATGGAGGCAGCAGCCTCTGGAAACAGGTGGCATGCTCCAGCCAGGCCTTGGAAGAGAGTGGTTAAGAGGGAGCTCTTTGCAATAATGTGGGCAGGGTTAGACCCTGCTAGCCACAGCAGGGACCTCCCCCTTCCCATGACAGGCCAAGGCAAGGGATGAGGGTCATCTGATAGAGGCAGAGGCAGGAAGCTGGGGATGAACACCCTACTCTCCCACTCCTCCTGCCCCTGATCTTGAGTCCGGCTTCCCATTGGCCAAACCCAGTCAGACGCCAGAGGGCGAGGGAGACTGGGGATCCAGCGTTCGAGGTCAGAAGCTGGTGTCCCGGGCACAGAGTAGTGTATAGACACTGGACAGGGGCTGGTGGGTCCCCTAGACAGGTTCTGCACAGTGGGGGCTTCCTTCGGGGGTACAGACGAGGCTGGGGATGCAGCCAGGGTGAAGAACAATGGGAGCCCCAAGGGAGAAGGCCATGGGTTCCCCTCCCTTCTCAGCCCACCAGGCAGAGTGTGTCTCTCACTGTGGCGCTGGTGTGTAGCCTCACTACTCCTCTGCTCCCATTGGCTGGACAGGGCAAAGACAGGGCAAAGGTGCAAAGACCCCCCCCCAACCCCACACCCCCGTGTGGGCGTGGCTGCTGGGCCCTGCCCAGGCAGGGAGGGAGTGGGGTGGGGAGCTGGGCAGATCCCTGAAGGCCTCCAGAGTAGGGTGGTCCCAGCTGAAGGGACGTGAGGTGTGACTCCAGCAGGCCCATGGGGATGATGGCTGTCACTTGTTTCCTGACTTCCTCATCCCCCGCAGGGGTTGATCTGAGCAACATTGTAAGGATGACGCCGAAAGTCTCTGCGGATGGACCCCAGGAGCCCACACATGACATCCTGCAGGTAGGAGAGGGCAGCCCACGTGGGCCTTACACACATGGTCCTGCATCACCTCATAACTCTGTCGGGGGCACCCTTTCCCTGGTTCCCAGATGGCAGACACAGATTCAGAAGGTCAGAGCCTACTCAGCAAGCACAGGCAAGGCTGAGTGTGCAACCAGGGCTCCTTGAGTCCATGTCAAAGGGCCTCTCAGAGGCCACTGTGATCTGCCCACCCACCCACATGCCACATTCTGGGATTGGAGCTGCCAGAGTGGACAGGGAGTGGATAGCACTCCAAACGTAAGGGGCGGACAGCATTCATGTTTGTCTTGGTGTTGGGAGCCTTGGGGTTCAGGGCCCCCTGGAGGAGCCTCTCTCTGGCCTCCCAACCACTGAATTTGCTCAGAAAATTGGACAGGAATCCCAGGAAAAGAAAATGCAATCACAGTAAGGCTGTCACTTACTGAGCACCGACTCTTTACTGGCACATTACAACCCATCCCCTTAGCATTCTAACTGGCCTGCAAGGTAGGTGGTGTCATCTCTGGCTTTCTGATGGGGAAACGGAGGCCCAGAACCTGCCCTTGCTCTCCAGTGACCCAAACAAGGAAAGTACAGCTCACAGAGGTTAAGTCCTTTATTTAAGGTCATCCATCAAACTGGATGGATGTAAACTGTTGGTGAAACAGCAGAAGGTTCTAGTTTTTATTGAGAACCGGCTGTGGACTCAGTTCTGTGCCAGGTGCTTTCCTTATGCCGTTTCAGTTATTCGCCCAAAGACACCTCTGAGGGTAGGGTTATCATCCCCATTTAAAGGATGGGAAAATTGAGATCCAAAGAGAAGAAGTGATCCCACAAGCCACACAGCATGGACCCCCCCCCCCAAAAAAAAGGGAGGAGGAGGGGGAGACAGCCGTGGATGTGAACCTAAGGGAAATCATACAGTATCTGTCCTTTTGGAACTGGCTTATTTCACTTAGCATGATGTCCTCAAGGTTCATCCATGTTGTAGTATTTGTGGCTGAATAATATTCCTTTGTATGGTTGAATAATATTCCATTGTATGGCTGTACCACATTTTGTTTATCCATTTGTCCGTTGATGGACACTTGTGTTGTTTCTGCCTTTTGACTGCTATAAATAATGCTGCTGTGAATATGGGTGTACAGATATCTCTTTGAGACCCTGCTTTCAATTCTTTTAGGTATATACCCAGAAGTGGAATTGCTGGATCTCTTGGTTTAATTTTTTGAGGAACCACCATACTGCTTTCCACAGCAGCTGCACCATTTTATATTCCCACCAATAGTGCACAGGGTTCCAGTTTCTCCACACCCTCACCAACACTTGTTATTTTCTGTTTGTTTTTCTTTTCATAGTAGCCACCTGAATGGGCGTGATGGTGTCTCATTGTGGTTTTGATTTGATGTTGAACATCTTTTCATGTGCTTAGTGGCCATTTGTGTATCTTCTCTGAAGAAATATCTATTCAAGTCACACACACAAATAGGTTTTAACCTATTTCTTTCACCTTTTAAAAAATTTTCTTTTTTATTGAAGTAGAGTTGATTTACAGTGTTGGGCCAATTAACATATTTCTTAATATTCTGTTTCATCATAACATATGTTTAGTTAAGTCCACAAATGAGAGCTCAGCGAGGGTTGGCTGACAGGCATTCTTGACTTTGATGGCAGTCAAGGCCAAATCAAAGCACTTTGGGCTGATGGTATCTATAGACCCACCCTCTCCAGGGCTGGATGCAAATGATGTCATAAGCTCCAGGGTCATGGGTTCATCTTGGGCTCAAGCTGAGACAGGTCCTCAGGTCAGGGCATTGAGTGGCCACTAGACTTGTGTGCCCTATTCAAATTGTCTTCTCTCATTATAAGCTTTTTCTCCAAGGGCTTAGAGTTGAACACGGGTAAACCAACCGTGTGTACAGCATGGTTTCATTTGGCAGGTGCTCAGTAAATATTTGTGGAGTGAATGAGAGAGATGAACAGGAGGTATATGATATGGGCAGGACTGGTAAAGGTGGCTTTCACCTTCCTTAGAGAGCTGGCCATTGGTGGGTATGTCAGTTAGTTAATGACTGCATAACGAACAACCCAAAGGGAATTCCCTGGCAGTCCAGTGGTTAGGACTCCGTGCTTTCACTTCTGTGGGCCCAGGTTCGATCCCTGGTCGGGGAACTAGGATTCTGCAAGCCACATGGCACGGCCAAAAAACAACAACAACAAACAACCCAAAACAATAGCCATTTTATTGTTTTTGATGATTTTGCTGGGTTGACTGATCTCAGCTGGATGGTTCTTCTGCTGTTCTCACTTGGGGGCCTCTCATGCAATGGCAGCTAGAGCTAGAATGTTTAATGTCTGTACTCGTGTGTGTGGCTCCTTGTCAGGGACACTGAGATGGCAGGGCCTCTCTCTTCCTCTCTCCCTCTCCCTCCCTCCCTCCCTCCATGGCCTCTCAAGCTCAGTGGGGACTTCCCTGGTGGTCCAGGGGCTAAGACTCCATGCTCCCAATGCGGGGGGGCCCGGGTTCAATCCCTGGTCAGGGAACTAGATCTCACATGCCACAACTAAGAGTTCGCATGCCGCAACTAAAGATCCCACATGCTGCAACTATAAGATCCTGCATGCCGCAACTAAGACCCAGCACAGCCAAATAAATATTAAAAAATAAATAAATAAAAGCACAGGTGTGGAAGCTGCCACAGCTGGAACTAGCCCCACAGAACTTCCACCAAGGCCCAGATCCCACACGAGGGAATCCCACAGGGGTGCAGCACTGTCACTGTGACCGTCTTTGGACTGAGCTGACACTGAGGTTTCTCCCATGTCCCTTAGGCCCTGGATGACCTGCAGGAGTCCATGGCCCGCTCTCACCCCCAGGAGGTGTCAGCACACCTCGCCCGCTTTTGCGAGCAGTGCAAGCAGCAAAAGGCCTGCCGCTTCTTGGCAGCCGAGAAGGGGGCCTACCCCATCCTCCTCGCCACCTGGAAGTTGGCCGCAGCAGGTGACCAGGGTCTCCTGCTCCAGGCCCTCAATGCCCTGTCAGCCCTGACTGATGGCCAGCCCGACCTCTTGGACACGCAGGGCCTGCAGCTCCTGGTGGCCACACTGGCCCAGAACGCTGACTCGGCCAACGTGACCTGCTCGGGGATCCGCTGTGTGCGCCACGCCTGCCTGAAGCACGAGCAGAACCGGCAGAGCCTGGTGAAGGCCGGCGTGCTACCCCTGCTGACCGGCGCCATTGCCCGGCACAGCTGCTGTGCCGACGTGGTCAGGGAGGCCTGCTGGGCCCTACGCATCATGACCTTTGACGATGACATTCGTGTGCCCTTCGGCCGTGCCCATGACCATGCCAAGATGATCGTGCAGGAGAATGGAGGCTTGAAGGTGCTCATTGAGGCCGCCAAAGGTAGGAGCAGGTGTGGTAAGAGTGAGAGTCAGGGTTTAGGACTGCTTCAGGTCTGGCTGGCTCTGGGCACCACTTGTATTTGTCAGCTTGGTCCCACCTGCATGGCAGCCCTAGCATAACAGTGTCTTTACTCCTAGTTGCTCCAGGAGAGTTCCAAGCCAGCGCTCATTGGCCCAGACCACATCCCATGCTCATCTCTAGAACCATTTGGGGAGGGGGCTTGGCTCCGTCCAGCAACACAGACTGAGAGTGGAAAAGAGGGCTCCTCAAAGGGAAAAATAAGGGTGCTGTTTCCCAAAGATGGGGGAGTGTTGCTGGCACTCACTGTGGCCGCTCCCAGGCAGAGGTTTACACTTTGGTTCATACTTGGCCACCCATTCTTGTGCATGTCCATGTGCCTGACTCTGGGGTGACCCTGATGAGGCAGCCAAGGGAGGTCACAACACTGACGTTTGGGCACCAAAGCCCCTGACCTCTGTCCACTGCACCCACTGGAAAAGGCCTGACTGGGGTCTGGTGCACAGAAGGTGCTAGAAGAATGAGTTCCCCTTTCCAGCCTGCCCTGTGGCTCTGGCTCTCTCGCCAGGCCTGTGTGTGCGACTCTGGCCCTGTCTGTGGGGGAGTAGGGCCTGCCTCAATCTCCCCTCCACATCTCCAGAGAGGGTGAAAACCAGCTGCAGGGTTGGGCTGCTTTTCCGAGGGGTGCTTTGCACCTTCCTTGTTTATTTACAGGAGCTCCTATCAGTGAGAGTGCTACCACAGAGACAGAACCAGTAGGGTGTGTGTGTGTGTGTGTGTGTGTGTGTGTGTGTGTGTGTGTATTTTTGTATATATATGTATACATATATACGTGTATATATATATATAGAGAGAGAGATTTATTGCAAGGTATTGGTTCATGTGGTGTGGTCATGGGGCTTTTGAATCTGAAATCTGTGAAGCGGGCCGGAGGCTTGGGCAGGAACCAACACTGTACTCTGCTGGCAAGCTTCTTCCTCTTCAGGGAGACCTCAGTTTCCCTCTTAAGGTCTTTGGCTGATTAGATGAGGCCCACCCAGACCGTCGAGGGTCATTTCCATTACTTGAAGTCAGCTGGTCGTGGATGTACCACATCTAGAGAATGCCTCCACGGCACACCCGGATTAGTATTCATGGAGTCACTGGGGACTGTGGCCTGGCCAGGGGGTCCTATAAACGACCATCACTGAGCTCTGTGTCATTATGGCTCTCCGTGCCCCCCTGCTAACTCCCTAACTCTCCTCCCGCCGTCATTCTCAGTCATGCCTCTCCTCCCTGGTGCCTCTGAGCTTTGTCTTCAGCATCTGTGTTTAATTTTGCTCAGGTCAACTCTATCCATATGTCCCTCTGCAGCTTCTAGGTGTCCTGTTGCAGTTAGAAAGGTCGTTCCCTACCCAAGATCATAAAAATAGTCTCCGATGTCTTATTATAGCACTATTATGGTTTTCTTTTTTTAGCGGAGATCATCAGTTGGTCTGGAATTTATCTGGGGCACAGTGGAGGGGAAGGTACAGTCCTGTGTCTTCCCCCGAAGCCAGCAGGGGGCACTGCAGGCCCAGGCAGCACCCCGCCCCCACCCCCGCACCTTGTGGTCCCTGAGGCCCTCCTGGTACAGGCGGCCACCCGGCCAGGCAGAGGGGCCAGGCTTCGCTGGTGGAGCGGGATTCGGGATTCCTCCCAGGACTACTGGCTCGGAGCCTGGGTTGGTTTTCTCTCTCCTCACCCCAGCGGTTCCTCCTCCGTCTGCAGCGTTCCCCGACAACCCCAGCATCCTGAGTGATCTCTGCAGCACCCTGTCCCGCCTGGCTGTCCGCAACGAGTTCTGCCAGGAGGTCGTCGACCTCGGGGGCCTCAGCGTCCTGGTGGCCCTGCTGGGCGACTGCAGTGACCACCAGGTGGGCGTCCAGAGCTGTCTTAGGGTGTGAAGTCCCCTCGCCTGAGTTTCACTCTGTCATTTCTCTTGACACCTGGGGAAGGCTCCGGGCCTCCCAGTGAACTTTGCCCCTCTAGGCCCTGATCAGCCAGCCAGGCTTGAGTCAGAACACACTGGCCCTGTCTGCTGAGCCCAGATCCAAAGATCAGTTTTCACTTCTCATGACCCATGAGAAGGACCTCAAATTTAGGGGGAAAACAAACCCACCCACTCTCTCTCACTGTCCTTTAGTGGTGGGGGGGCTGGTCCAGACCCCAGCTCAGGTGTGTGATGCTTCAGTGAGGCCACTCTGCTCGCTGGCCTGAGCCAGCCACATGCCTCTCTGTGTGTGTTTTGGCGGGGGTGGGGGTGGGGGGGTTGAAGTCATCCAGACGCCTCGCCTGGATGCAGGTGGCCTGAACCACAGGATCCACTTCCCTGAGCCTCCCCTGCCTTCTCTATACAGCAAGTGATGAATAACCCTGCTCTTCCATGCCAGCTGCATGCCCCGGGGTGGCCCCACCTGTGTTCAGACAGCAGACATTGAAACAGCCCCAGACCCTCCCTCGAGACACAGCCAAGCAGTTAATGCCTGGGTGCCTCTCAGGAGAGGGGTGTGGCTGGGTGTGACCCGTGCATTGCCCTCTCTTCAGGACCTTGTGAAGCAAGTGCTGAGCGCCCTGAGGGCTATCGCAGGCAACGATGATGTGAAGGATGCCATTGTCCGCGCCGGCGGGACAGAGTCCATTGTGTTCGCCATGACCCGGCACCTGGCCAGTCCCCAGGTACCCACCCCAGGGCAGGGGGGACACACGAGGTGGGGCCGCATGGCTGGATTCCCAGATCAGTATCTGTATCTACATAACGGTCTTTCCCATCTCCCGAAGCAGGGCCAGGCCTAGGGTGAGGTCAGCAAGCAAGAGGCTGGGGGCAGGGTGAGTGAGGGCCGGGGTGGGGCGAGCAAGGGGCCTGGGGTGAGACCATCACCCCTAAGAGCTGGTTTGATGCACCTGGTGTCGTTTCTGTTACTTCTGGTCCAGTACACGCGTGGACTGACAGCGGTCTGTCCAGGTGAGGTTGCAGGGCACTCACCTGGGGAGCTGGTGACAGTGGGGGTCTGTCTGCCTCCTCTCAGCCATCCCCGTGACCCACCCCGCAGGTGTGTGAGCAGAGCTGCGCGGCCCTGTGTGTCCTGGCACTGCGCAAGCCAGAGAACAGCCGGATCATCGTGGAGGGCGGCGGGGCCCTGGCTGCGCTGCAGGCCATGAAGGCACACCCGCAGGAGGCTGGCGTGCAGGTAGGCATGGGGGACAGGAGGAGGGGACGGGAGCCTGGCGTGCACGTCGCCGGGGGCGGGAGGGGGAGGGTGCAGGTCCTCTTTGTCCCTGTCCCATCCCCATCATGACCCAAGGCTCCAGGGTCTCCTTCCTTCTCAGCCCCTGATGTCCTGCATCTACTTCCCATCCTCCAGAAATGTGCTGAATTCTGCCCGCTGCTGTCTTCTTTGCTCTTCTTGCATTTGCTCTTTTCCTTTCCTAACAGTCTCTTTAGAGGGATCTGAGGAGGAGGAGGAGCTGTGGGGACCAGCAGCTGGGGATCTGCTGGGGTTTGGGAAAGGTTCCCTGCCCCACCTTAGGCTGCTGCTTTGTGTTTTGCATGTGGGGCCACTGTCCACGCCTTGCTGGGGAGTCAGCAGAGATGAAGTGTAGACAGGGCGATGCGCAGCCCTGCCAGAAACCCACATTCCTCCCTGCAGCAGCCCCCAGGGCGCTCCCTGCCTCCCACCTTTCATACCCTCCCAGCACAGGGGCCTCCTTGTTGGTCCTGAGACACACCAGGCTTGGTCCCACTGGGGACCTTTGCTCCCTCCTCCAGGATGCTGTGCCCTTGGCTGGCCCATCACCTTGCCCACTCCTGACCACCCCGGCCGGGCGGGCCCTCACACCTCACCTGCTTCTCACCTGCTCTCCCACTGGTGGTGGATGCCATGTTGGGGTGCTTCTCAGCACCCACCCCCGGCAGAGACACGGAGCACAAATGCCGACTGAATGAATAACAGTATAATTGACAGATGGACCCTGTACACAACCCCACTTTTCCCACTGTTTCCCTGCCCTCCTCCCCTGCTGCCCGGCCAGCATCAGGGGATGTTGCTCTGAGACTTTGGGTCTCGCACCTGAGGGACCAGCCCCACCTGCCAAGCACTTAGCTACCCTGAGCTTTAGTCTCCTCATCTGGGAGCTGGGGTGATTAGCCCTGCCTCCAGGGCTGCCAAGAGGATGAAGTGGAGGCATGAGTCTAGCCTGATGAGTCATAGCGTAGGCACCTGCTGAATGGCTGCAGCCATGTTGTCTTATGATGAGGACTCCGAGGTCAGAGTGGACCCCACCCCCGGCTCCCACCTGCTGGCTCACAGCCACTCGCCTTCTGCTCTCCCTTCTAGAAACAGGCCTGCATGCTGATCCGAAACCTGGTGGCCCGAAGCCAGACCTTCTCACAGCCCATCCTGGACCTGGGGGCTGAGGCACTCATCTCGCGGGCCCGTGCCACCCATCACGACTGTGAGGACGTGGCCAAGGCCGCCCTGAGGGACCTGGGCTGCCACGTCGAGCTCCAAGAGCTGTGGACTGGCCAGAAGGGTAATCTGGCACCGTGAGCCCAGGCTCAGTGTGAGCTGTGACTGGGTGAGTCATGTGACTCAGGAACAGCCGGGGAGAGGGTGGGGGCAGGAATCATGTCCTGCTACTCTGCCTCCAGATTCCTCCCCCATTAACAGGAAGTGCTTTCTGATGGGTACCAAGCATTGGCCAGGGGGTGGGAAGGGAGCATTAGTGAGGTACCTACACAGCAGAAAGCAGCCCCTGGGTCCCGGCCTCCCCGCATGCTGTTCTGCTCACCGGCTGACAGCCTCGGCTTCATCCGTCCTATGCCACCCAACCCCACTGCCCTTTCCTAGTAGAAGCGCCCCCTCAGCATTGCTTAGGGCCAAAGGTCTGTCTGAAACCTGGAAACCATACTGGCCAATCTCAAAGCAGGGCAGGGATCCCACTTCTGTTCCTACAAGTCTGTTCTCATCCCTGCTACTGCTTCTCTCACCTGTAAAATGGATCACAGATGCCTTGCTGTGCTGAACAGAGGGCAGGGACCAAGGCTCGTTTGTCTCCAGGTGTCCCAGGCCAGCCAGTGATGCCTGGTAATAAAGGACTGTTGGTTGATCAATGGAAGGGTCTCTTCTGTAGCACCACGTGGCATGGGAGCCACAGCCAGTGGCCTCAAAGAACAGGGGAGAGGGGTGCATGTTTGGGGAGGTCATGGGTTCACTGAGGAAAGTGAAGGGGTATTGAGAGCAGCCTGCCATGTATGATTCACTGTCACCCTCAGAGGGGTGGGCTGCTGGGGTCATTGTCAGACTTGGGATCCAAGGGTGCCAAGGTTGCTGTTCCTCAATGTGCATTGACTTTCGGGGGCTGGAGCGCTCAGTGTCTAGCCCCCACCCAGCTCTGTGGCCTTGAGCTGGTGACCTAACCTCTCTGAGCCTTGATTTGCTCCTCCGTAAAGCAGGGAGAGGGGAGGGGATAGAGCCCCCTCCGAAGGGTGTTGGAGCAGAGCTGGGCACATGGGAGACACCTGACCGTCTAGCTTTAGCACCCGAGTCATCCCAGGAGACCGTCCTGCACTCTCCCACCTGGCCACGTTGAGGTCCTCACTCACTGGCTGGCTTCGGCAGCCTGGCTTCCCTCTCTGAGCCTCAGTTTCCCCATCTGTAAAGTGGGCATCACTGTTGCTGCCCCCAGTGCCCATCCTCCCCAAGTGTCTTGGAGGAGTCGCCAGGCAGCGGTGCCTGGCAGACCCCAGCTCTCCTTCTCTGCATTCACCCTTGGGGTCATGTGGTCACCTGGCAGCTCGTGCATCCCGCGTGGCCCAGTCAGGGTCAGGGCAGCCTCAGGCCCCCTGGTGGGCTCCAGGCGCCATGCCTGACACCTCCAGCTCACACATTAGGAGCACTTCTCACCTCTCGGAGTCCCCACCACACTACAGGTCATTCACCTCCTCTAGGCTGAAGAATGTCTTGAGTTCAGACCTTGACATCAGCTCAGGCCCTTGCCCAGAAGGCTTCTGGTTTCTATGGAAGTTGGCCCATGCAAATAGCTATGGGGGGAGCATCACCCTGGTCCCACCTTCCTGTGGTGTCCAAAGCTCCTCCACCCCTGGATGGGTGGGGCCCTGCCAGCTCAGTGGGGCTGATGAGAACCTCTGACCCAGTCACCCGGCCCTGACCTCCCTCACTGGGGACTCAGCCACACCTGCTCCAGGTTGCCCCGACTTGACTTCTAGGTTGGCCACCCATGTGACCTTGGAGCAGTCCTTGGGCCCCGTGAGCATCATGTTTCTTCATCTGTCTCTTGCGGGGGGAGGTGGGAGCTACTAGTCCATTTCTGGGGAAGTCTGAGGTGCCAGCCGTGTAATTCCTGCCTCAGCTCTGCTCTCAACCTGCCTGTGGCTCCCCATTGCCCTCCCCATAAAACCAAACTGTCCTCCAGGCCCTACCCGCCTCCCACCCACATCTTCCCCATGCTCCCCTTTAATCACAGTTCCAGTCACTCCAGCCTGCCCGCCTCAGGGCCTTTGTACATGTTGTACGCTGCATGGAGCATCCTTCCCCAGCCCTACCTGTGGCCAGCTCCTTCCTGGCACCAGGTTCCAGATCACACATTGCCTTCTCAGAGATTCCCTATTGTTCCCCTGCCCTGGCACCACCACCCGCGCCCCCCACCCCCCGCCAATCACCACTTGTGCTGTGTCCTTGATCTCTGACCCCATCTAAGGTCACCTCACTTGTGGGCTTTTCTCCTTTGTCTGCCCCTCCCCCCCGTCCATGAGCTCCATATGGGCAGGCTCCTGGGTCCCCGCTCTGCTCCAGTTTCCCATAAATGTTTTTGAATGTACACCTGAGTAAATTAATAGGTACGCAGGGTGGTTGGAGGGAAGGCCTCTGCCCCTGCAGCCCCAGTCCCCTCCCCTGCGCTTCCAACCAGCCTTCCTACAGCTGCAGGCTTCTTCCAGGAGGGGTGGCTCCTGCTTATCAGTCCTCCCCACCTTGCCTGAGGGTGTCTCCAGCGGGTGTGGGTCAGGGCCTGTTTGGACATCCCCAGGCTGGGTGAGGCCCCGCCTCCAGCTGAAGACCCCACATTTCACTGAGGTCCGCCAGGCCTGTGTTCCAGTCCCTCCTCTGCCACTTCAGGTGAGCCTCTGCCTCCTCACCTGGAAATGAGCTAAGTGTGTCACTGCACAGGGCCACAGCAAGGCCTGGTTCGGGGGATGCCTGGCACAGAGCACTGTTTTAAGGAGTGCTTGCCATACTGCCCTTGTTTTTGACACGGAAACATGGGCTAAGGGGGAAACCGCTACAAGAAAGGGGTCAGCACACTCAGTTCTGCCTCTACTGTTGTGTGCTTTTCGAGGAGGGGCCTGACCTCTCTGAGCCTCTGGGAGGCTGAGTGAGGCTGCCTTTGAATCAGTTAGTCTTGACTGTTAAGGATGTGTCCCTCCAGCCAGGGAAGGGCCCAGCGTCCTGGGAAAGGAACACTGTTGCTTTTTCACTGTGAACACATTTGAGAGGCAGGGCCTGTGAACCCCATTTTCCAGATGAGAAACAGACTCGTCGGCATTCAAGGGGACGAGATGGGATGAGAACCTGGCTCGGCCTGCCTCCGTGCCCCTCCTCTGTTGCCAGCGTTGCTAACATGACCTTGGGCAAATGGCTCTCTAGCCTCGGTTGATTAAGCCCTGTCACTGTGCCCAGGCCTGGCTCACGGCCATCGTGTCAGATGATTCCTGGGATTCCTGAGAAGTAGCGGGAACTGGCGGCGCAGAGAGTCAGTGTCCTGCCCAGGGGAAGCCAGGCAGACAGGGAAAAGCTGGGATCCCCTGGGCACCCTCACCAGGTACAGCCGAGGTGCCCATGGTGGGGGGTGTCAGTTGCTGATGCCAAGAGACACTGCCTGCCATTGTTGGGAGGTGGCAGGGAAGTTGGCCAGCACCAGCTTGCTGATGAGTGAACAGAAGCCAGAGCCCAGCCAGCACCACTGGCACCATCAGGAGAGGCAGCCCAGTGCTGGGCCACTGCCTGACACTTGCCTCAGTTGGCACTGTCCCTGGGGGTACTGTGAGACCTTCCAGGAGCTTACTGCCTCCCTCACAGGACCTGGCAGGTGGGTGCTGCAGGTGGGGACTCCTTCAGTATAAATATCTCCCTCTTTGGGTGGCAAACCACTCCCATAGTTGGTCTGTGTCTACATTCCATCAAGTGCTATTTACAGAGAGGGAAACAGAGGCCCCGAAAAGAACAGTTTATCCAACCAACACTCAGCAAGCACTTGCTGTAGACCAACACGTTTGTGGTTTGCTTCCATTCATTTCGCTAATGCTCCCATCGACCCTGGGAGCTACTTGGAGAAACTGAGGCAGGGAGTTTGAGTCACTTGCTGAAGGTCCTGTTGCCAGCAAGTCAGGAAGAGCAGGGATTCAAACCCAGTCCCAGGCCCTTCCAGCAAGAAACAGCGGTTGCACGAAGCTCAGTTTTCCCATCTGCAAAGTGGGCACCATCACCCCTATCTGGAAGTCAGGTCATGAGATGGTGTTTGAGAAGTGCCTGGCTCAGCAAAGACCTGACACCCAGTAGGTGTTCAGCACTCAGCTCCTCTTCTCCAGAAGGCAGAATTCGGAGACTAGGGCCTGGAAGTTGCAGGGAAGCCAACCAAGTTGGGAGATATTTGAGAGGAGGCTCAGGTGGGAATATCCTGGGAATATCAGGAGGCAGATGGTAGCCCCAGGCTAGTTACTCCCACTTGTGAGCCCCCCATTGTTTCCTCACAGGGGCCCTTTGAGAAGTTATAGATTATGCACTTAGCAGGGGGCTTGCACAGCCCTGAAATGTGAGCCATTATTAGGATCTAGCTCAGCCTTGCTCCCTCTCAGGATTCCCTGGTTCTGAACTTGATCTCCACCAACCCCAGCCCACACCTAGAGGAAATAAGAGCCAGTATCTGGGAACATATGTAATCCTCTCTGCCCTAGCACTTGGTGAGTTAGAGAACAGGGTGGGCTTGGGGGAGGTGCCAATGACACAGCCTAGCACTGGACAGCACCTGCCTCCCTATCTGCAAAGAATCCCATGACCCCGCACCTCACAGAAAAGCTGGGGCTCACAGGCCAGATGTGACCTGCAGTGGGTCAAAGGCTTTCACCAGAAGGTCAAGGTGAGGGCTGGAATATAAATTCTCCCAGGGGAGAAGCCCCAGAGAGGAAAGATGAAGGTGTAGGAATCATTGTCCCATGAGGAAACTGAGGCTCACAAGTGCCTTGCTCAAGGTTATGCAGTCAGTGGCTGGACAAGTATTCAAACCCTAGTCACTCAGGGCCCCAGTGGCTGTGCTCTGACACTGCCTTACCCCTTTTCCAAAAAGCAGGCTACTTTGGGCCTGCTGACCTGCAGTGCGACCAGGGGCAAGGAACTTGACCTATCTGTGCTCTGATTTCTGTAAAATGGGGCCAGTGGTCTCTTTGACCTCATGGGCTTGTGGTTAGGATTCGGTTAATTCACCAAAGGTTTAGCAGGAAGGTGGCCCCGATAGGGAGGTCATTTGATCCTGTGGAGGAGAAAGCTTGAACTCGGAGAAGTCAAACATTTCCAGAAAATCACAAAGTGCGTGAGTAGGATTCCACCTATTTCCACGTGTTCGCACTACCCGGAGCTGCAGCTGAGTGACCTCCAGCGAGTCTCTGCCCTCTCCGTATCATTTGCAGGGGAACAGCGGGTAGTGAGGAGATGAAGAATTATCCACGAGTCCTTCAGACGTGATGGCCAAGCTCAGGGCCCAAGTTGGAGGTCCTGCTTCTGCGCTGGGTGGCCCGAGGGTCTGACTTCGCCACAGCCTCAGGGGACCCTGCGCGTGACCCCCGAGGCCACGTCCGGGCACCGCGCTCAGGGCCAAACTCTGCACCTCGTTTGCTCCAGGTCTTGTCCAGGGCGCACGGCCCCTACGATTGGCCGCCGGCCCTGCCCGTCTTTAGCTTCGCAGCCAATCTCCGTCGCTCTCCGGGCTACGCCCTCCGTTCCTCTTGCGCCAGTAGCGCCAGCTTCTTCGGAGCCCCGCCCTTACTCCGCAGCGATTGGTCACCAGGGATGCCCGTCTTCTTCCAAAGCTCTAATCTTCGCCCTCCTCTAGGCCCTAGCCTCCCAGCACCTCGCGCCCCGCAGGACCACCCTGGGGACCCACTGTGTCTCCCGATAGCCCCGCCTCTACTCCTCAGTGATTGGCTTCAGGAGCTGCCCGTCCGCTTCATGTCTACCAATCTCAGCTGTCTCCAGAGATGGTTGGCCAGCACGCAGCCAATCGCAGTACGGCGTGGACCCCTCCCGCGGCGCGCGCGGAGGGTGCGCGAGGCGGGGCTGTGGCGGCTGGAGGTGGCGGCGGCAGCGGCTTCAGCGACACGTCCCAGTCGGTGAGGGGGCACGCGGGGCGCGGGGCGGCGCAGGCGTCGAGGGGGCCCGCGCCCCTCGGGCCGATCTAGGGCGAGGCCCATTGCTGTCATGGGCCCGGGGCGGGGGCGGACGAGGCGGGGCGTGACAGCAGCATCGCGGGGACTGGGAGAGGTTAAAGCCTACCCCCCCCCCGCCCCCAACACCGCTAGTCTGGTGCCCCCTTGGGGCTCCCACAGCCGGATCGGAGCCTCTCTCCGTCAGCCCACACATACCTGACACCACATACCTTCTCGCTGACATCTCCCCTCGTACACCTGAGACTGTCCGCCTCGCCGACACCCTCCGCACCCCTGGGGCCGCGCCCCCAGGCGCCCCGCACAGTTGACTCTGCACCCCTACAAGCACCTGACTCTGTGCCCGCACTTATATTCCCCCTCACACACCTGACACCGCGCCCCCGCTCATGAACACCCACCGACACGTCGCTTGAGACTTTCCCTCGATGACAGCCCCACACCACAGGGCGTCCTCACACACACACCCCACCCCCGGCCCCCGCGCCACCACACCTGGGCCTGCACCTCCACACCCAACACCTGAGCCTGTGACCCCAAACTCACCGCCCCCCACTCACGTCTGTGCTTGTTCCTATCCCCTCGCTAGCTTTTCTCACAACCAAGTCTGGGCCCCTCTCACTGCCCCCCACCTTAAGTAATCTGGGTAAGCGCCCTCAGGTACTCCCTCCACACAAGCACACGCCTTCCCAGTACCCCTGACAGCCCCCTCTGACTCGAACACCCCCAGTCTGTGCACCTACCCATACTTTCTTCCACATGCACCTGTGTTTGTGCCCCCTCTGTAATCCAGGTTTTCCAACATTCACCCAAGCCTTGCTATCTCAGGATCACTGCAACCTCCACCCACCCCCCAAAGAAAAGCCCACGCAGATGTTATCTTTTCACTTATGACGGTCTGTAAAGTGATTTCCGGGCTTAGAATAATCCCATGGGCCAGGCAAAACCGGAATTATCTCCATTTTACCAGCAACAAACCTAAAGCGATTTGAATTGGGGTGGCATTGCTCACCCCTTCCTGAGCATTGCTGCTGACCCTTCTCTGCGGACCTCCCCCACTTTTGCCCATCTGTTGTGTTTATCTCTTAGGGGTTAGCATGGGAGGGGAGGGGAGGGGAGGGGAGGAGGGGAGGAGGGGAGCCCCACCCTCCCTGCAGCTGTTCCTCAGGAGTCCTGTCTTTGACTGGGTCTGGAAAGCCTGAGCTGGAAGGGGCAGCCCCTGGTTGCTTTCTGAACACGTGTCTCAGAGCCCTGGGGCTGGTGGAGACGGGGGCCCTGTTGCAGCTGGACTTCAACGCCTAGGGTGCCGCCGGCCCAGCTGGTAGGGTCTCCTGGGGTGGTGGTGGGGTTTGCTGGGCTTCCACCCTCTGGCCCAGCTCTTACAGACTGAGGCCCCTCACTGACCTGGGAGAGCTCCTGAGGCCTTAAAGCTGATAAACTGAGAGAGTAAGGCAACACTCTTCAGAGTGAGAGAGCTAATGTTTCAGCCGCTTAGACACAAACTGCAAAACTGGAGCCTGGCATGGTGCTGGGGATAAAGATTTTTCTGGAACTTTTCAAGTTCCCTGGAGGGTGATTTGCAAGTGTGCAGTGTGGAAAGAGGCTGGTGGCTTTACTGTTAAAAAAGCAATAACATGCCGTTTCCTGTAACGCTTGCATAGTACTTCTTATCCCTCTCCTGTCTCTCCCTGCAAAGATGGTGCTGGAATGTTCTGGAGGGTCTTGTCACCATCGGCTTCAGTGGAAACTGAAGCCATTGGGGTTTTCTGTCCAAATTCAAGAGGAGTCATTTAAAATGTGTGTGTATGTATATGCATATATATAGATGTACATATATACACATGCACACATTTTATATATGCGTATGTACATGCATATATTATATATACACACACACACACGTGCAAATATATGAATAAACCTTGACAAGGTCATTGATGTACATGGTAAAAAAATAAATAAATAAAATCAAACAGTACAAAAAGGCGTAACAGTAAAAAACAGGCAGGTCTCCCCATGCTGGTTCCCCATCCCACTCTGGAGGCCCTCATTGTTAATAGTTTCTCATGTATGATAATGTTCCCTTCCAGAGATAGTCTATGGCTGTGGGGAAGATGTGCATATTCCCCCTCACCACCCCTTTTAAACCACTGGTAAATTTGTATCAAATTTTATCAAAAGGGTGAGTGATTTTATAACGAGTCCCTTACTGATGGCTGTTGAAGTTGTTGCTGGTATTTTGCTTTTACAAACCCAACTGCAATGAATAGATAGAATTTTGCATGAGCAAATATGTAGTAAAGGTGTGTGGGGCTCCAGCAGTGCACAGATGCGTGGAAACCTCTCTGTCTTCATGGAGTTTAACATCCAACTGCAGCAACTTCCTAGGAGTGGCCAGGCCAAAGGGCATGTCCATTTAAATGGTTAATGTTCCTCCGTGGAGGCTGTGCTGTCATCAGTATTCTCTCAGCTATGAAGTTGGAATGCCTGTTTCCTCCCCCAGCGGCCAGGACGGTTATTATCAAGTGTTCTGGTCTCTCCAGTCTTCCTATCTTGTCTCTGAGGTGTTCTGGCCCATGGGGGTGGTGATTAAACATTAGATTTCTGTTTCTCTTCCAGAGTCTAAAGTTCAGTCCAAGAAATATTTGAGTCCCTCCTCTGCAGAGCTCTGAAGGAAACCTTGGGGGTTGGGGTGGAGGGGAGGCGGTCCTTCTAGAGAAGGAGATGCAGGCGTTGCCTGGAGTCCCAGGAGGGGAGGTCTGAGATATTGGCTGTTGCTCTTTTTTTTTTTTTTTTTTTTAAGCATCGGGATCCGGCAAAAGAATGAAGGTGTCACATGAGATTGAGACAAATCAGATGTTATATCTATTTGAGAAGTTGTCTTGAGATTTTCTTGAGTTGTCGGTGATTTCCCACTATTGGTGCCAGGTGGAGGGCGTCATCAGACTGAGGGCAGGCCTTTTCCCATGTGTCATCCTGCTTTTTTGTTCTTTTCTTCTATTTTGGCAATTAGACATTAGAAGAATATTGAGATGATCAGAGCTATTAGCTTGTTTGGGTTTTGCAAGCCAGCTTTTTAAAAAATGCATTGTATTTTTTATTTTAAGTGTGAAATACTTCTTAATAATAAAAGTATGTAATGTGTGCATGAAAAGAAAGATGGTAGAAAGAATAACGAAACCACCACCCAGTTTAAGAAGTAGAATGTTCCCCCAGTGGCCCCTCCCTGGTCCCTGTGCTATTTTTTTTTTTTAACATCTTTATTGGAGTATAATTGCTTTACAATAGTTTGTTAGTTTCTGCTTTATAACAAAGTGAATCAGTTATACATATACATATGTTCCCATATCTCTTCCCTCTTGCATCTCCCTCCCTCCCACCCTCCCTATCCCACCCCTCTAGGTGGTCACAAAGCACCGAGCTGATCTCCCTGTGCTATGTGGTTGCTTCCCACTAGCTATCTATTTTACGTTTGGTAGTGTATATATGTCCATGCCACTCTCTCACTTTGTCCCAGCTTACCCTTCCCCCTCCCCATATCCTCAAGTCCATTCTCTAGTAGGTCTGTGTCTTTATTTCCGTCTTGCCACTAGGTTCTTCATGACCTTTTTTTTTTTTTTTCTTAGATTCCATATATATGTGTTAGCATACTGTATTTGTTTTTCTCTTTCTGACTTACTTCACTCTGTATGACAGACTCTAGGTCCATCCACCTCACTACAAATAACTCAATTTCGTTTCTTTTTATGGCTGAGTAATACCTGTGCTATTTTAAAAATATGCTTGTCAACATTTGTTTTCTTCACTGAATACCTTTTGCTGCAGCTGAGTGCTTGGGTTCCAGGGTCTCAACAAAGATCAGGAGAAGCCAGGTTTTCTGTTGAAGTTCTGCCAGCTGGGCAACTTGTGAGGTCCAGAGAGAGGTGCAGTGACCTCGGGGTCATGGGCAGGTCACTAGCCGAGGGACAGTACACACTTGGGGGGCTTGGTCTCAGACTCTTGCTGTATTAGTTTCCTGGGGCTTCCATAACAAATAACCCCAAGCTGGGTGGCTTAAAACAACAGAAGTTTATTCTGTCCCTGTTGTGGAGTTCAGAAGTCCAAAATCAAGGTGTTGGCCGGTGCTATAGACTGAAGGCTTGTGTCTTCCCTAAAATTCATGTGTTGAAACTTAATCCCCAGTGTGATGGTATTAGGAGGTGGGGTTTTGGGAGATGATTCGGTTATGAGGGTGGAGCCCTCATGAATGGGATTAATGGCTTTATAAAGGAGGCCCAAGAGAACCCCCTTGCTCCTTGTGCTATGTGAGGACACAGAGAGGCCACCGTCTGTGAATCAGGAAGAGCGTGAATCAGGAAGAGCATTCTGAACAGACACCAAAGCTGCTGGCCCCTTGGCCTTAGACTTCCCAGCCTCTGGAACCGTGAGAAATATATTTCTATTGCTTATAAGCCACCCAGCCTGTGGTGTTTTGTCACAGCAGCCAGAACTGACTAAGACAGCAGGGTTGGTTCCTACTGGGGCTCCTGAAGGAGAATCTTTCCCCGTCTCTGGTGGCTGCCAGAGGCAGTCCTTGAGTTCCTTGGCTTGTTGGCCCCATCACCCTAATCTCCACCTCCATCTTCACATGGCCTTCTTCCCTGGGTGTGTGTGTGTGTGTGTGTGTGTGTGTGTTTGTGACCTCTTATAAGGACACCCATCATTGGATTTAGGGTCCACCAAATCCAAGATGATCTCGTCTTTTTTTTTATTTATTTATTTATTTATTTATTTATTTATTTATTTATTTATTTTGGCTGCACAGGGTCTTAGTTGCAGCACATGGGATCTTTGTTGCGGCATGCAGGATCTTTTAGCTGTGGCATGCAGGGTCTTTTAGTTGCGGCATGCGGGATCTAATTCCCTGACCAGGGATCGAACGCGGGCCCCCTGCATTGGGAGCACAGAGTCTTAGCCACTGGACCACTAGGGAAGTCCCCAGGGTGATCTCATCTTGATATCCTTAACTAATTATACCTGAAAGACCCTATTCCAAATAAAGTCACTTCCTGAGGTCCTGGGTGGACATGAACTTCGGAAGACCTCATGTAACCCCTACAGCTGTGAAGCCAGCATTCTTGTCAGGGCATTATTGAAGAAGGTGCTTGTCCAGCAACCTCTGCTATTTCAGACAAGACAAGGCCAGCAGGGTCGGGGCACACTTCTCAGCCCCTCCAGATGGCCCATATGCGCAGCCCCTGTGGGCTCCCTCACTCACCTGCCTTCCTGCTGGAAGATGGGGGCATCTGCTCAGAGCTAGCAAGCACCCAGACAAGTGAACATTATGTCTTCATTTTGCTCTCTGCCACCCTTTGGCACATGCTTACCAGGCTGTGAGCTTGGTCCTAGATCATCCCAGTTTTACAGAAAGGTGACCGAGGCTTCAGGGGACCTTTGCCCGAAGATACATAGGGAGAACATGGGGAAGCTAGGACAGACCTAGATTGTCCTGAATCCAGATCCCTGTCCTCCTTCAAACAACTCACCCATAGCACCGTGCTTCCAGCCACTGTAAGACACGGACGTTTTATACGGCATCCTGGAATGCCAGCACCAGCACGGCCTCCTGGAGTGGAACAAACTTGAAGCCTTAACAATACTATTTTTCTACAATCTCTAAATATCTGTGTGCCAGGGTCAGGGACAGGTGTGGAGGAGGCAGAAACACTGGCTCAGAAGGGTACGGAACATGGTTGTGGCTCAGACCTTCCCCAAGTGATTGGGGCTCTGTAATTGATTGGTCCTGAGCAGAGGCTGGAGGTGCTAATTCAGGGGGCCGGGAAGGCTTCCGGAGACCTGAAAGCCAGCAAGGAGTTAGCTAGGTGACGAAGTATTATGAGCAGAGGCAACTAACAAGCCTGGATTTTGTGGGACCCAAGGGAAGGCCGAGGGGCTGGGGAACACGAGAGGGTCCTGAGAGGGGATTGGGTTGAAGGACCTGGTCCGTGGTGCTGGTGAGAGATGTGGAAGAGGGCCTCACATCGAGGCCGGGCCGCTGTGGGCAAGCCATGATAGTAGACCCAAGCTTAGAACCTCTGACCGCCTGTGCCTCCCCGACTGTGAGATGAGGACCAGAATGGGAGACCTACCTTGTCAGTGGTTTTGCAACTTACAAGATGAAATGTGCCAGGGACTTCCCTTGTGGTCCAGTGGTTAGGACTCCACGCTTCCACTGCAGGGGACACGGGTTCGATCCCTGGTCGGGGAGCTAAGATCCTGCATCGCATGCTGTGCAGAGCGGGGTGAAAAAACAAAAACAGAAGAAGAGGGACTTCCCTGGTGGCGCAGTGGTTAAGAATCCGCCTGCCAATGCAGGGGACACGGGTTCGAGCCCCGGTCCAGGAAGATTCCACATGCCGCGGAGCAGCTAAGCCTGTGCACCACAACTACTGAGCCTGTGCGCTAGAGCCCGCTAGCCACAACTACTGAGCCCTCGTGCCACAACTACCGAAGCTCACCTGCCTAGAGCCCGTGCTTTGCAACAAGAGAAGCCACCGCAATGAGAAGCCTGCGCACCGCAGAGAAAAGCAGCCCCCGCTCGCCTCAACTAGAGAAAGCCCATGCCGCAACGAAGACCCAACGCAGCCAAAAAATAATAATAAATAAATAAAAATAATTAAAAAAAAAAAGAAATTCGCTATTACTGGCAACAACAGAAGGGACGAGGTACAATAGAAACAAAAGAATGTGAAGAAACCATCTGGCCCAGTTGCCTGCCTTGGTGCAGAGCCCAGGCCTCTTGCCCTGGAGAGAGGGAGGCAGCAGGGGCCGCAGGGGCTGGAGGAAGTCGGGAGGGAGGGGGCTCCGGCCTCGGAGTTTCAAGTGCCCTCTGAGGCCACCCGCCATATACTCTGGGCCTCACCCTCAGCCACGTGGGCTGTTGGTCACCATCTGACCAATGATGGACTCCAGACAACACCCAAAAGAGCCCATGTTCTTGGGCACAGATAAGGGGGCCCGACCTGGGGGGCTGGACGCGGAGAAGTCCCAGGCACGGTGACCCCACGCTGGTGGCAGAGGGAGCCTGGCAACTGTCCTGAGTATGGATGCTGTGTGGGCATTGGGAACCCCAGTTCAGTGAGGGAGGCCTCTCGGGGCAGGTTGGGGGGTAAATTCAGAACCTTGTGGCAGTTTGGGGGAAGGAAGCCAATAGGGGGCATGGCGGGGGTGCCTGAGTGCAGGGGGAGGGGCTCTGACCTGGGAAGGGCACAGCGGGGGTTGGGTCAGCCACACGTGGGTTGTGTCCTCTGTTATTCTTGAAGAGGTGAGTGGGGGGAGGCAAAATGCCAACTGCTGGAAAGTATGTACATCCACAGTCAGGCTCCCTCCATGCCCTTGTCTCCTCCCCTGTATGGCGAGTCCCCATCACTGTTTTTTTTTAAATTAATTTATTTATTTTTATTTATTTTTTATTTTTGGCTGCGTTGGGTCTTCGTTGCTGTGCGCGGGCTTTCTCTAGTTGCGGCAAGCGAGAGCTACTCTTCATTGCGGTGCGCGGGCTTCTCATTGCGGTGGCTTCTCTTGTTGCGGAGCACGGGCTCTAGGCACGTGGGCTTCAGTAGTTGCGGCATGCGGGCTCAGTAGTTGTGGCTCACGGGCTCAGTAGTTGTGGCTCACGGGCTCAGTAGTTGTGACTCACGGGCTCTAGAGCGCAGGCTCAGTAGTTGTGGCGCACGGGCTTAGTTGCTCTGCGGCCTGTGGGATCTTCCTGGACCAGGGCTTGAACCCGTGTCCCCTGCATTGGCAGGCAAATTCTTAACCACTGAGCCACCAGGGAAGCCCCCCATCACTGCTGACAGCACTCTATAAACACCTGGTCTGCTTCCAGTCTTTGCATCTGGACAGCCTCCCACCAGGGTTCAGGTAGGTTCACTCATTAGTGACAGGCTGGGTGGCGTCCTCCTGTGAGGGCTTAGGTCACACATTCTCCCTGTCCCCCTCTCCTCGCTCCCCCATAGCTTCCCATCCAGACCTTCATACCTTCACTGGGACCAGCACCTGGCTGTGGCCTTACTGGCCCACGAGGCTTCATGCTCACCTGTCTGGGGGCACAGCACACATTCCAAGGCGTCTGCCAAATCACCTGCAGAGAGATGCTCCCCGCAACCTGCCTCAGTCTCATGTACCAGTTGCATTACTGTCCCCACACATGCCAACAGCCCCCCACCAAAGGTTAAACCCACTTTTCTCATTATGAGTGCAGTCTGATACCTGTCATGTTTTTAAGTTTTTTTTTTTCCTTCCCAGTGACCCGGCTGTTTCTTTGCCTTTGTCTTGAGTTTTTTTGTTTTTGTTTATGAAAGGGCAAAGAGCTCTTTACTTCCTAGGAAAATAGCCTTTGGCCTAAGAGGCAAAAGCTTGAGACCTCCCCCCGACCCCACCCACCACCAGCCACTGCCCCAGGACAGGAATCTCCTTCTCTCCGCCCTGCAATCCTGGGGAGCTTCCTGGCGGCACTGGGCCCTGGCAGAAGCAGCTTGCAGACTCTGGCTGCCCCTTCTGCTTGGGATTGGGGGGCCTGAGGCACCCCAGCTTCTCCGCCAAAAAGGATCCTAGTTTCCTTTGGCCGCTGTAACAAATCACCACAAACTGTCTTAAGACAACAGAAGTTTATTCTCTCACAGTTCTGGAGGTCAGAAATCCCAAATTAATCCTCCTGTAGAGCCACTCCTAAGGCTCTAGGGGAAGATTCTTCCTTGTCTCTTCCAGCTTTTATGCTCCATGTGTTCCTTGGCTTGTGGCTTGTGTGTATCATTCCAATTTCTGCCTCTGTCTAAACACAGCCTCCCTGCCTGTGTCTGTTTTTCTGTCTCTTATCAGATCACTTGTCATTGTTGTTAGGACCTACCCTCATTCAGGGTAAGGATCTCCAGATCTTTACCTTAATTATATCTGTGAACACTTTTTTCAAATAATGCCACATTCACAGATTCCAGGGAGACATGTCTTGGGGGGGGGGGGCCACCGTTCAGCCCCCTGCAGGTGCTTTCCCGTGACTCAGCCTTGGCGCTCCGTCACCTGTAGTGACACGCTCTTGTAGGTCTGCACTGATTTGTGTGGTGCCTTTGTTTCTGTTTGTGTCCACCACACAGAGGCCCTGTCTGAGCCGTCTGCAGAGCTCCCAGGGCAGGCCCTGGGCCCGGGCCAGGGGTTGAAGAATGGTTCAGAGGGCAACACTAGCAGCCTGGGCCTGAGCCTGCACCGCCTGCCTGGGGAAACTGTTTCCTCCTGGGGAGCTTGGAGCAGGAGTCAGAGGGAGGGAGGGAGGCGAGTGCTCAGACTCTAGACTGTATGAGGCTGGGACTAAAGGGCTGGATCCTTTCTCAGGAGGGCAGTTTTGCAGAACGAGTCCACATTCACCACGCCTACCCAGACCTAACAAAGGCCGCACCGGGAATTCCCTGGCGGTCCAGTGGTTAGGACTCCGCACTTCCACTGCAGGGGGCACAGGGGGCACGGGTTCGATCCCTGGTCGGGGAACTAAGATCCCACATGCTGCGAAGCGCAGCGAGAAGAAACAAAGAAAGGCTGCACCATCTGCATCCGGGTGCCCAGGTGTGAGGACAGTCCCCCGCGGTCCATCATGTTGGGGGTGACACTGAGCAGCAGCCGGACGCATGGAGGGTGCTAGAGTCACAGTGTCCTCCACAGACTGATACCCCAGCCACTGGCTGGAAAAGATCCCTAAGGCCTAGTTTCTCTTTGTTTGTTTGTCTGTGAGCAGTTTTAGGTTTATAGAAAAATTGCAAAAGTAATACAGAGTTCCCCTCCACCGCACACACCCCGTTTCCCGTGTTAATAACATCTTCCTTTGGTATGGTACATTTGTCACAACTGATGTACAAATACTGATACATTATTATTAACTGAAGTCCATTGTTTATTCACATTTCCTTAGTGTTTCCCTAATGTGCTTTTTCTGTCCCAGCATCCTCACGTTACCTTTAGTCGTCACATCTCTTTAGGCTCCTCTGGGCTAAGATAGTTTCTCAGACTTTCTTGGTTTCGACAACCTTGACGGTTTTGATGAGAACTGGTCAGGTGTCCTATGGCCCTTGGCCCTTGGTTGGGATTTGTCTGGTGTTTTTCTCATGGTTGGACTGGGCTTTGGAGAGGAGGACCTCAGAGGGGAAGTGCCTTTCTCATCACACATGTGTCCAGGGCACGTGCCGTCAGTGTGACTTATCACTGCGGTGTTGACCTTGATCACGTGGCTGAGGTGGTGTCTGTCAGGTGTCCTCACTGTAAAGTTACTCCCTTCCCCCCTTTCTGTGCTGTGCCCTTTGGAAGGAAGTTGCCACGTGGCCCACACCTAAGGGGTCGTGCTGACGCTTCCCTTCCTCCAGCACTGAGCATCTGCGTAACTTATTTAGGATTCTTCTGCCTGGGAGATTTGTCTCTTCTCCCCCATTTATTTATTTATTCAATCATTTATTTATATCCATGTGGACTCTTGGCTATTTATTTTACCCTTTGGGTTACAATCCAACACTTCTGGGACTTCCCTGGTGGTCCAGTGGTTAAGACTCCATGCTTCCACTGCAGGGGGCACGGGTTTGATCCCTGGTTGGGGAACTGAGATCCCTCATGCCTTGGTGCAGCCAAAAAAAAAAACAAAAAACACACAACACTGCTTTATTGATTTTTTTGCTCACAGTATTCCTACTTTGGCCACTAGGAGCTCTTTGATTTGCCTTTGTGTCCCATTTTCACAGTCCCCTTGACTTTGGTTCCTGCCTGGCACCTCAGGGTGGTCCAGGCTCATCGTTGAGTTTCTGGCCCCGTCTTAGAAGCAGCTGTTCATCCCCAAGCCAGGGACCATTTTAGGTAGGAAACAGCGGCAGAGGCCACTTGGAACAGAATCCTGCTTGAGCTTCCTAGGATGTTCCGTACCAGCAGGTGCCTGGGAGGACCTGGAGGGCAGGAGGGGCTTCCAGAGCTGGCTCAGGGGGGCATCTGCCTCATTTGCATCATTTTACAGGAAAGCATATTGATTCATTGGGTGATTTTAAAGCAAGGGATACCTCCAAGCATACCGGTGCCCAGTGGCATCTCCGCGACGCCAGTCCTTCATCCTTTTTTCCTCCTGGTCCCCTCCCTGTGGTTGGCTGAGCTCTGAGTGCTCCTGCACTAGGAGGTTGAAGGTAGGTTTGTTATCTGAAAACTGGGTTCACGTCTTGGTGGGTGTCAAGCAAATAGACACAACTAAGTCAAAGATGGGGAGAAGGAAGCATGTATTACTTGAGGTTGTTAGGGTGGACCCCGATCCAATAGGGCTGGTGTCCTTACAAGAGGAAAAAACATTCTTTCATAAGAGGAAATTTGGACACGAGCCTGTGTTACCTGAAAACTGGGTTCATCTCTTGGTGGGTGTCAAGCCAATAGACACAACCAAGCCAAAGATGGGGAGGGGAGAAGGAAGGATTTATTATGACTTTCAGCAAGTAAGGGGAACACCGGGGACCTTTCCCAAAGCAGTGTCTCCCCGAACAGCAATTAAGGGGAACACTGGGGACCTTTCCCAAAGCAGTGTCTCCCCGAACAGCAAAATTGGGGAAGTTTTGGGCTTCCCTGGTGGCGCAGTGGTTCAGAATCTGCCTGCCAATGCAGGGGACACGGGTTCGAGCCCTGGTCTGGGAAGATCCCACATGCCGCGGAGCAACTGGGCCCGTGAGCCACAATTACTGAGCCTGCGTGTCTGGAGCCTGTGCTCCGGCAACAAGGGAGGCCGCGATAGTGAGAGGCCCGCGCACCGCGATGAAGAGTGGCCCCCGCTTGCCGCAACTAGAGAAAACCCTCGCACAGAAATGAAGACCCAACACAGCCATAAATAAATTAATTAATTAATTAAAAAAAAATTGGGGAAGTTTTAAGCTCAGGGTACATGCATATTCATGAAAGGGCTTGAACAGAGGAGAATTCAGCATAGAATTGGGGCAAAGGTCCACAGAGTACAAGCTTTAGTTGATTGAAGTCAAGAGGGTCAACATCATTCCACCCTCCACCTGGGTGGGGGCCTTAGTTCCCAAAGAACTCAAAGATATATTTATTATTATGTCTATCCTTGAGGAGAAACTAGGACTCCGCTTTATCACTGCACTACTGTCTGACTGCCTTTTCTCTGTTCCTGCATTCCTTTGTTCGCTTTAGATCATTAATTACCGAGACCTGTTCAAGGGCAGGCATTGCTGCCAGGCTTAGCTCACAAAATGGCTTAGGCCAAAATGGCTTCTCTTATGTCAAGAGAGCCATTCCTGGTTCTCTTTCTCCGGGGACCCCCTAACTTATCTGCTCACAGGTTTCCAGGGAGGAATCCTCAAGTATTAGGACACTTTACTATAACTTGTCCGCAAAGGGCAGGCAGCCACACAGTAGGACAAAGATTAATTTTCGAAAAGTATTTCTGTGGACGGAGTCTCAGGTCCAAGCTGGCATAAGCCCAGAGGGCATTGGGCTCCAGGGCAGGTGGAGCCCTCCAGCCTCCACACCCTACACCCTGCCAGGCCTCTGCCTCCTGCTGTGTGACCTCGATGTCAGCTTAACCTCTCTGAGCCAATCTGGGGGGTTGGTACTAGGTTAAAAAAACAGAGGACTCAGAGGCCCATTTGTGAGGATGAAATAAAAGAGCTGATGAGAAGAGCTTTTGTGAATGATTAAGCAATCAGGTCAGGGGACTGTTGCATCCAGATGCAGGTTCGGGTGTCTTCATCCTGCAGAGAGACAGAAGCCAGGTTAGGAGAAGCGTGCCACTGGGGCAGTGCTGGCATCGGGCCACTTGAGGATGAATCAGAGGCCCCAGGCTGGTGGAGGAGGCCAGATTCTCACCTCGTCCCTTCTTGCTCCCCAGGACTGAGTCTCCCGCCGTCCTGAGCAGGCCTGGAATGGGTAATGGTGTGAAGGAAGGCGTGGTGCGTTTGCGTGAGGATGCCGAGCCCGTCCTGCCCGCTCATGTGTCTTCAAAGGCAAGTATCCTGGCCCCCCTCATTGGACATTCTCACCCAGTCCCTCTTCTGTACTCGAACCCCATTACAAATAACCCCCTAACACGCTGAGGGCGAGGCTGGGGGGGTGAGGGGGTGATGCAGGCCGCCTCCTATTCCATTTTTATAGCTCCATTTGTGCTGTGGATCCAGCTGCCCTACCACTTGGCAAGAAGCCAAAACCTCGCCCAAATTTGGCTGGGATGTCGAAGGTGTCCTTGAGCCCCTTTTCTCACTCAGATTTGCCAACACAGAAGAATTAGCCAAAGGTGGGGTGGGCTGCAGGGGAACTCCTCGCTCCAGGGAGGAGTTTACCCTCAGCTCTGAAATTCATCTCTGATTACGCCCTTCAACTGAAGACAAAAGCCTTATTCCCTCATAAAGAAATTGGATCAGGGACTTCCCTGGTGGCGCGGTGGTTAAGACTCCATGCGCTCCCAATGCAGGGGACCCAGGTTCGATCCCTGTTCAGGGAACTAGGTCCCACATGCATGCTGCAACTAAGAGTTCACATGCCACAACTAAGGAGCCCATGTGCTGCAACTAAGGAGCCCGTGAGCTGCACCTGTGGGAGCCTACCCGCTGCAACTAAGACCTGGCGTGACCAAATAAATAAATAAGTAAATATTTAAGAAAATGAGAAAAGAAAAGAAATTGGATCAGCCCTGTGCTTGTTCACCATAGAAGCTGGTAGAAGTTCTCCCAGCTGAACCTAGAACATGGACTAACCCACCTTCACTGCCAGGCTGGCTCAGGCACCCGCAGGCAGTTCTCAAAGTCCATGGGCTCAAAGCCTGAAGCAGCATCATCCTCTGGCCCTCCTGACCTTTCCCCAAATTCCAAGTCTCCCTGTGGAACGCCAGGCGGGCAGGAGGACTGATTCTCGGGGCCACCGTCACCATGCTGGGGGCGGCGGGGGGCAAGCCCCAGAGCAGGCACCCATCCCTCACAGTTTAGTGAACTTCGTGGCAGAGTGTGAGGGAGACGTGGCTTTCCCTCCCCGGGCCCGATGGATCCTGCCAAGCGGACATGCCCAGCAAAGGCCCCTGTGCTTGGCGTGCACTGGGACACACACAGCGCCGGTTTACCTCTGCGCTGGCTGACACAACCCACGTCAGTCTTGGCCTGCTTGGCCAGCCCAGTGCAGGGAGCTCACTCTGCGAAGTCCCATTTCTTTGGTTAAGGAGCCGGGCATCTTCTTGTGATGTTCACCGCTGGTGTGGATCCCATCTGTGGATCACCTGTTTCCTCTCCGTCAGGCTGCCTGCCTCCTTTTTCATTTGCAGGATCTCTCCGTATGATGGGTATGGAGACTTTGACCATTCAGTGATGCCTATGCCAACCAAGCTCTTTAAAGAATAAGCCAGCTGTGGTCATTTAAGAGTCAGTGGGGGGGGGGGGGGCTTCCCTGGTGGCGCAGTGGTTAAGAATCCGCCTGCCAGTGCAGGGGACACGGCTTCGAGCCCCGGGCCAGGAAGATCCCACATGCCGCAGATCAAGTAAGCCTGTGTGCCACAACTACTGAGCCCGCATACCTAGAGCCCGTGCTCTGCAACAAGAGAAGCCACCACAGTGAGAAGCCCGTGCACTGCAATGAAGAGTAGCCCCCGTTCGCTGCAACTAGAGAAAGCCCATGTGCAGTAACAAAGACCCAACACAGCCAAAAAAATAAAACTAAAAAAAAAAAAAAAAAAAAAAAAAAAGGTCAGTGGGGACTTCCCCGGTGGCGCAGTGGTTAAGAATCCGCCTGCCAATGCAGGGCACACGGGTTCAAGCCCTGGTCCAGGAAGATCCCACATGCCGCGGAGCAATTAAGCCCGTGTACCACAACTACTGAGCCTGTGCTCTAGAGCCCGCGAGCCACAACTACTGAGCCCACGTACCACAACTGCTGAAGCCTGCGCACTCTAGGGCCCGTGCTCCACAACAAGAGAAGCCACCATAGTGAGAAGCACGCACACCACAATGAAAAGTAGCCCCCGCTCTCATCAACTAGAGAGAGCCCGCGCACAGCAGTGAAGACCCAACGCAGCCGTAAGTAAATAAATAAATAAATAAGCTATGTGCTGCCCCGATGCCTCTTTAAAAAAAAAAAAAAAGTCAGTGGGAGCGTCTGCCGAAGGCAGCAGCAGCCTCCTCCACTAAGCATGTGAAGTGGGCTCACAGCGTGTCCCTGGAGCGCCACGTTGAGAGTTAGGGTTTAAGGATGTGTGTTCCCCATGTGCAGAGCTGGCTTTGTGATTGTAAGAACCACAGGTTGCACAGGAAGTAACCTGGTGAAGGAGATGAAGGGACACATCGGCTCCACTTCTGGTGCCCACAGAGCACAGGGACTCCCCGTAGGGCATTCCCTCTGCTCACGGTGGCTCGAGGTCAGCTGTCACCACATTCACTCACAGAGAGGAGACTGAGGCAGAGGGCCTCGGAGCTGGTGCCAGGAACACCACTGAGCCTTCTGGCATCAGATGTCCACACCCCTCAAAGCCAATGGGACCAAAGGACGAGAGCCTTGCTGTGTGACCCAGAAAAGGCAGGGGTCCCCAGTGACAGGCCTCTGTGAAGCAAGAAGATGGAACCCCATGGTGACGCTCGGCCTCAGAAACTGAGAGGGGAAAACACTGCTACGGGATTCTGTTCTTTTAGCGAGAGGTCGGCTGGGCTGGTGAAGGGAGCGCTGAGCCCAGACTCAGGCCAGGAGTGTGGACAGACCCAGCCCTTCCCCATGAGCCACCTGCTGAGCTGAGCAAACTTGGGGCGTAGCCCTGGACTCCACCATGCCCACTGGGACCCAGGCTACCAGTTGTACCCCCCACATGCCCCTTCATCCCGCCCCCCTCACAGCCTCCCCTGGTTCCAACCTCTGCCATCTCCATCCTGGGTTTCACAGGAGCTGCCTCTTCTCTGATTCCAGTTAAAATAGGCTGTTCACCTTCCACACTTCTCCATTTCTCTTTAGGCAAAGACCAGCCTCTTCGTCAGGCCCTCACACTCTGTGGGGTCCAGCCCCACCCACCTTTTGTCTCTTCTCTCTTCCCTGTGCCCCTCCCTTTCCCTGTGTCAGCCACCCTGCCCTCCTTGTGGTCCCCCAGGGCCCCCCACTCCTTCTCACTGGGGCCTCTGAGTGTTGCGTTCATCCCCCTCTAAGAGTGTCACACGCGCGCACGCGCACACACACACACACACACACACACACACACACCCTGCAGTTAGGTGTACCTCATCCTTCAACCTCGGTCCCTTACCCCTCACCCCACATTCTCCTGGAGCCCCGAGCCCCCTCCTCATAGCCCGTCCCAGATTGGTGATTCTTCACACATTTGTCTGATGAGTTCATGCCTGGCTCCCGCCGTGGCCTGGCAGCCCCGTGCGGGGAGTGGTGAAGGCTTGTACGTACCCCTGCCCCGCTCCATGTGTCTCCAGGCCCCTGAGGGCGCCTGCTCTGAGTGGACTTCACAGATTCCCGGGGTCACTGAGCTACCTGCTCCTCACCATCCTTGCGCGCTGCAGACTGAGGACATGTGGGGCATGTCCAGAAGAACACTTCCAGAAAGTTCTGTGACTGAGTCAGCAGAGGGGATGGAGACTCCAACCCGATGAGCAGGTGGCTTCCTGTGTGACAACTCCGGGCTCCCTGGGCCTCTAGGGAAGGAGGGCCGTTGGAGCCGGGGCTCGGGGAGCCGCAGGAAGACTTGGGCAAGCACTGGCTCTGGGGCTGGCCACAGGAGTGCACAGTGCTGGTCAGCCACATCTATCACCATCGCCCTTGCCTTGGCTGGATGAAGAGCCACAGATGCCAGCCAGCCCCTGAAGTCCTGATAGAAAGTTGTGGAAAGGAGACACGCTGAACAGTCAGGGTCTGCTTGCCTAATACGCCCCACCCACTCCCCAGACCACCAGGAACATTTACCCTGAAACACTGCAATGGGAGAGCCCCTCACACACAGGTGGTGGGTGGAACCAAGGCTTGAAAACAGGACAGGTCAGGGGGGACGCTTATGTTTGGAGTTCGTCCCGTCGTAGGCTGTCTCCGAGAACTGGGAACCTCACGGGACAGCCCAGCCAGTGCATGACCTCTCATGTCATGGTTGGTCCCTGTGGCCCAGGAGGTTTTCACTGTGTCCCACCAGGCTTTGTGGCTGCTGGACCCACCATGGCTCAGCCCGTGCCCGGCATGCTCAGGGCCTAGCAGGGCTGTGTCACTCTGGCCACTGTGTGTCTGTCAGCCCTGGACCAGGGGGAGAAGGAAGACGCTCAGGAAACTTTCCCGAGCAGAAGAGCCGCCTCCTCTCCCTGATGACAGACCGCGTGTTCGTGTGTTTTCTTGCAGAGTGATCACAGGCAAGTTCTTAGCTCCCTCCTGTCAGGGGCCCTGGCTGGCGCTCTTGCCAAAACGGCGGTAGCTCCCCTGGACCGAACCAAAATAATCTTCCAAGGTAAACGCTGCCTGTCCATCTATCCCATGTGATAGAGAAGCTGCCAAGCAATCCTCCTCCTCCTCCGCGGCCCCCCAGACTGCTCTGCAAAGTGGTTTTTAAAATGCCTCTGTAGAATGCACTTAGAAAGTCTGTTAGTGTTTAGGACTGGCGTCACAAAGTACCACAAACGAGGCAGCTTAGAACAACATGAATTTATTCTCCCACTTTCTGGAGGCCAAAAGTCCAAATTCAAGGTGTCTCTAGGATTGGTTCCTGCTGGGGCCCTGAGGGTGGACATTTCCTTACCTCTTCCAGCTTCTGGTGGCTCCAGGCATTCTTGGCTTGTGGCCGCTTCCCCCCAGTCTCTGCCTTCCCCTCTGTGTCTGGGTCCTCTCCTCTTATAAGGACCCATGTCACTGGATTAGGGCCCACCCTCCTCTAGTATGACCTCAGTTTAATTATATCTGCAAAGACTCTGTTTCCAGTTAAGGTCGTGTTCACAGGTGCGGGGGGTGAGGACGTGGATATATCTCTGGGGAGGACACAGTTCAAGAATCCATCTCCCTCCCTTCTTAGGGTTGAGCAGGCACAAGGTCCCCTGAAGATGAGGCCTTTCTGTCCTGCAGATGGTGGCCAGTGCGTGAGGGGTGCCGGGAAGGAGGACGGTCACAACCTGGGACGCCCTCCCCCTCAGCTCTTTAGGAGGAGAGGACTGCAGACTCGTGCCAGGCCCCTCGCACTTGCTCAAGCTGGTCCCTTAGCCTCTCTGGGCCTCAGTTTCCTCATCCATATAACAGGAGCGTTGATATCAACCTCCTCCCTGAGGAGGAGGGGGAGGAGGAGCGAGCTGACGTGGGAAAGGACGGGCATGCAGCTGAGCACACCTCCCTTCCCCACCACCACACACACACACACACACACACACACACACACACACACACGCCCAGGCAGCTGTGTTGTTCCTGGAACAAATGCTCAGTGTAGCGCCCCACAGGGAGCTGGGTGTAACTCCGAAGGCAGGTGGTGTGCATACGTCCATGCAGATGGGAGCGCAAGGCTATCCTGGGAACGCAGCCGACCCTTGGGAAGCGGGGGATGGGGGGGTGAGCCAGGCAGCCCTGGAGGGCGGGAGAGTGGGCGTTAGGGCTGCCTGGGCCAGGCCGTGGAGAAGAGAGGGCAGGCCGTGGAGAAGAGAGGGCAGGCCGCAGATGTCAGACACCCCCGTGGCCTTGTCCTGCAGGAGCCAGAGCCCCTCGGCTGACCCCCGCATGGCTGGTGGCTGGGATGCCTCCCCCAAAGGGGTCTGGCAGAACTGGGGTCCAGCAGGGGTGGGGACTGCTGGGTGTCAAGCCCGGCAGGGTGCGTCCTCCCACAGGCCCCTACAGAGATCCTCACTGTCCTGGGGGTCAGGTGGCAGCTGGGCTCCCCTTCCTGGGGAGAAGCCGGTGTGCAGAGGGGCCTGGATGTGGGCCGGGGGCGGTAAGGAGGCTCCTGGGAGGAGGCTGACTCTGCTGCGGAGGCCCCCACCTCAGCCCTTGTGGCGGGGGAGGGGGCATTCCCAGGGGAGGCTCTCACTCCCCATGCTCAGACCAGACCCCTGCGAAGGGGGTCATGCAGACTGGGGTGGGGGGGGTCCCGTCCTTCATATCTCACACTCTCTGTTGTGTTTTGTTTTTTTCCAGTGTCCTCAAAAAGATTTTCTGCCAAGGTGAGCCACTAGGTCAAGGACCCCCGGCTCTAGGACCTTCACCTCCGCCCTGCTGGGCTGGCAGCGGCAGAGGAGGAGGGTGGTAGAGGTTGGGGAAACGTTTTTCAAGGTGCTTTTTCCCATTGGTTCTCCCCCAACCCCGCCCCAGGCCAGCTCCAGGGCCGCCGGGTGACCAAGGCCTCCCCTGCCAGGCACCAGGGCCAAGGCCACCCGTCTGCACCCTGAGCTCTGCCTGGACACAGCCCACCCTGGGAATTGACGGGAGACCCCCCTATCCTTGGGGTAGCGGTGAGGGGACTTGACAGTCTAAACTCACAGTTGTCGTATTTGATTTATTTTTAAACACGGAGCAGGTGTTACCTTCTTAATAAAGGAAAAGGAGAATATTTTAAAAAGCTAGACTACCAGACGCCAACAAAACACCCTCTGTGGGGCTCTAAGCCTGCTTTGCAAGCCTGGTTCCCCCTGGCTCGCTTTCCAATTCCGAGGGCCGGAGGACTGGGGCTGGGCGTGCGGGGGTCCTAGCGCAGAGCTCAGAGAATGCGGGGGAGGGGGACGATGGCTCCCCCCAGGCGCAGGGCTGGGCAACATAAGGCGGGCAGGGAGGTCCAGCGCTCTGGCAGCAAAGGCACTGCTCAGGCGGAGGCGGAGGGCACTGACATTGCCCCTTTCCCCTGCCTTCCCCGCAGGAGGCCTTCCGGGTCCTCTACTTCACCTACCTCAACGAAGGCTTCCTCAGCCTGTGGCGCGGAAACTCGGCCACCATGGTGCGCGTGGTGCCCTACGCCGCCATCCAGTTCAGCGCGCACGAGGAGTACAAGCGCCTACTGGGCAGCTACTACGGCTTCCGCGGAGAGTGAGCCCTCCCCCCCGCCCCCCCAATAGAAAAAAACCCCTCTCAGCGCTATTACATCACCCTGTTCTCCTGTCTTCCACCTGCTCACCGTGTCAGAACTTCTCTTGTTTATCCGGTCTCCCCTCAGAACCTAAGTCCCAGGACGGCCACTGATCCTACCTATGCCCCAGAGCGGGTAGGGAAGGTGCTCGTTGTTCATTCATTCCTACGAGGAGGGGGAAAGGCGAGGCAGCCAGGGGGACTTCAATATGGCATCCACCCAGAGACTCTTCCCCGCTCCACCAGCTTCAACTCGCCTGGCTTCCTTGCAGCCAGTGCCCGTTCCTCCATCCCTCCCCCCCAGACCTGTGGGCGCCCCGGGCGTTGGCGTCTGACCTTCTCCCCACCCTCTTTCAGAGCCCTGCCCCCTTGGCCCCGCCTCCTCGCGGGTGCACTGGCCGGAACGACGGCCGCTTCGCTGACCTACCCCCTGGACCTGGTCAGGGCACGGATGGCCGTGACCCCAAAGGAAATGTGAGTCCTACCACGCACGGCGACGTTTTCACCGGCAGCGGGGGCTCTGTGTCTAGTGGGGTCCCCGGGTGGGCTCCCTTCACTGGGCCCCTGGGGTTTGGGTCTGGGCCTCCACATCCAGCTGCAGACAGAGCTGTGCTGAGGTTCTGCTACCTACACCTCCCCCCGGGTACCGCAGGGCGGGCCAGGTGTGCGGCTCCGCAGCTGTTCCAGAAAGGCCATAATCGGGTCTCTTAGCTTGGGGATCAGTTTCTGCTTCCATCAAACCCGAAGTGTTCATGTGGAGTCAGACACAGCCAAGCGCTGAGCACGGCAGAGTGATCCCAGTGGTGAAGGTGGCGTATGGCCTTGGGCGTGCATGGCCCCCTCGAATGCCAGAACTTCTGTGAGGTTCTGTCTGTCAGCATCCAGGCCTGTCCCCGCTGACGTGGGAAGAGGCGAGAATTAGTGAATTGAGGCCTCCCCCCCTCCCCGCCCCACTCTGTCCTGCAGGTATAGCAACATCTTTCACGTCTTCATCCGCATCTCCCGAGAAGAGGGGCTGAAGACGCTCTACCACGGCTTCATTCCCACCGTGCTGGGGGTCATTCCCTACGCCGGCCTGAGCTTCTTCACCTACGAGACGCTCAAGAGCCTGCACAGAGGTCAGGAGTGTGGAGCCAGGGCGGCGCCTCCGCGGGTCACGCAGAGCTGGAGGCGGGTGGAGGCAGGGGGGCACTAGGACTCCCCTGGGAGGGGCAGGCCGGGGGCCCAGGGTCTGGATCAGGAGAAGACACATATCAGGCCAGCCCCGGGGAAGCTGGACTCCTGACCTTTAATGCTTCATTTTGAGAGCAACCTTGTGAAGTCCAGAGTGTCACCCAGAGGGCTGGAGGCCCCTGGTGTGCACACACGCCTACGGGTAAAACCTAGAAGGAGGGGAAGTGCCCTCGTGTGTTTTGGTAATTTTGAGAAACTAGAAAAGTACAAAGAACATTGTAACCCCACCCATACCTGCCACCGCCCGGTCTGATGAGTCATTAACAAACTGCCTTATTTGCTCCAGGATGTTTTTTGTTAAAGAAGGAAAACAGTCCAGGTAAAGCTGAGATCCCTTGTCCAGAACCCCCAGCCCCACTCCCCTGAGCCTCCTTATTAGGGGTGGGGCTCCACCCCTCACCTCCGTTGGAAACCCTTCTACCTGCGCTTTTGTGTAGCGGGAACAAGCCTTGTGCTGTTTCCTGGTCATGGGAAGTGAGTGAGCGGTCACCTCCTGCACTTCCGGGTAGCGCAGCTCTGACCCATCCTTTTAGCAGTGGAGGTGGGGGAGGGTCCCCCGTTGGGGCGCCGTGAGGCCATTTGTGGGTTTTCTGTGATCAGCTGACATCAAGAGATCCTCTCCTTGTGTGGATGTGAGACCCCGTTTTTTTGGTTTTACTCTCCACCCTCTGCTCTTCCAGTGACTGCGCTTGCCCGTGGCGCCCTGCCCCCTTCTCACCCCTAGTGGTGCTGCTGGCAGGTTCCTTAATGTTTTGCCAATCTGCTGAGTGAATAGGGCATCTCCCTGTTTTTAATTCCTAGTTTCCAATTTACAACACATTTTTAAAGAACCCCTGTTGATCCCTTGCTGCCCCTTCCTCCCTCCAGCCCACCCGTCTTCACAGCACCCAGGGGAGGGCGCCTGTCAGGCAGGCTGGGCCGTGGAGAGGGTTCCGGACATGAGTGATGTTTTCTTTTTTTTTTTTTTCCAGTTTTTTTTTTTTTTAACATCTTTATTGGAGTATAATTGCTTTACAATGGTGAGTTAGTTTCTGCTGTATAACAAACTGAATCAGCTACATGCATACATATATCCCCATATCCCCTCCCTCTTGCGTCTCCCTCCCACCCTCCCTATCCCACCCCTCTAGGTGGACACAAAGCACCAAGCTGATCTCCCTGTGCTATGCGGCTGCTTCCCACTGAGTGATGTTTTCTTTCTTTACTAGATGAGAAACAAGAGTGACTGGGTGTGAGCTCGTTCTTGGTCTTAGGACTTGGTTATATGATTCTTTGTGCTTTTCTGTCTTCTAAAAATCTTTTATCTCTCAAATTTGATTAAAAATGAGGGACCAGTAGGTGAGGAAGTAGGGAAGCCATGGCCTGGGTGGGAAGGCCCAGGAGAGCCGGTCAGGTCCTGAAATGCAGCTGTGACACTGCCGGCGCATGTGAGCGTGGGGCGCAGGGGTGCACGGGTGGGTGCCAGTGTGCCCCCTCCCATCGCTCTCACAGCCCCTCCCACCCCTCCCCCTGCAGAGTACAGCGGCCGCCCGCAGCCCTACCCCTTTGAGCGCATGATCTTCGGGGCCTGCGCGGGCCTCATCGGGCAGTCGGCCTCCTACCCGCTGGACGTGGTGCGGCGGCGCATGCAGACGGCCGGCGTCACGGGCCACCAGCGCACCTCCATCGTGCGCACGATGCACACCATCATGCGGGAGGAGGGCGTGGTGCACGGCCTCTACAAGGGCCTGAGCATGAACTGGCTCAAGGGTCCCATCGCTGTGGGCATCAGCTTCACCACCTTTGACCTCATGCAGATCCTGCTGCGGCACTTGCAGAGCTAGGGGCCAGTGGGGTCGGCTGCTCTCGAGCTTCAGTTCGCGGTGGACCGCTGACCCCTTCTGTTTCTGAGCCCAGCGAGCAAGGGCGCGCCGGGTTCCACCCAGGAGGTGCGCAGATGCGCCTTGTGGAACAAGCTGGGGGGCCTGGGCTCAGTACGTACAGGTCTGAGGGGAAAGCCAGTGGCCCTCGAAGTGCATTGTTGGGACCGGGGGGACCGGAGCTCCCGTGCTGTCCTCTTCCCGCCTCAGTAGGGCTGGGGCTGCCCCGGGAGGTATTACCATGAACGCCCTGAGTGACGAGTGGCCGGCACTGCTTCCTGGTGCGTTCTGTGTCCTTGGACAGGCTCCTGGTTCTAGTGACCTGGTCCCCCCTGGGCTCAGAGCCAGACTCCGCCTGCCCCTTGTTGTTCCGAGTCTATGTCCGTTCAGAGTCTATGTCCTCTGGCGGGGGGAGCCCCAGAGAGTGTGGGGCTGAGGCCTGCCCTCCTGCCCTGTCCCCCGTGAGACCAGCCTCCTGCTCAGCTGTGGCTGCAAATGCAGCCTCTCACCCTACCCTGCCTGCCCCGCCTTTCCTGCCTTCACTACTTCCCCGGTAACATGACTCCTTGTCTGTCCCCAGAGTCTACAGCTTGGGCACAGCCTTCTCCTAAGAGTGTTACACCGATCCCAGACTCTATCCCGGGCCCCTGGGATTGGGTCTTCCCCTCTGTTGTGCCCCCCACGCCCCAGTTCGTAATGTTCTCAGGAGGGTCACGCCTCCTCCGGGCAACAGGGTTTGAGGAATTGCCATGGGTTTGGGTCTGAGCCCCAGCTTGAAGCATCTGCCTGGGTTGCCAGGAAGCTCTCATTCCCGCCCCACTGGCTGCACTAATGGAGGCTGGGCCTCAGGCCCTGACCCTCTGCCCATAGGCATGGGGGCTCATGGGGGGGACCCATGGCATCTGGCACATCCCTGGCTCCCCACCTGAGCAGTTACTTGGCTGGGACATGGGACAATTTAAGGCCCATGGGGTTGTCTGATTTCCCATGAATGGAGTACATGGAAGCAGCTGGCCTCCTTGATTCTCCCAAAGTGAGAGCCCGAGACAGCATCTGGCCTGGGGGCAGGAAGCTTGGAAGAGTCAGGGTACCCCAGAGAGCTGGTCTCACAGAGGAGGCCCCCCAGGGCCCACCGGGAATCACAGGGACTTGGAAACACCTGTTTCCTAATGACATTTGGAGTTTGACTTTTTTTGGTTTTGTTTTGCAATTTGGCTGGCCCTGGGTCTAGACACAGTACACCCTGACCAGTCCAATCTGGTTCCAGGACCAGGACCACCAGAGGGTAGGTTTTCACAGTGGGCTCAGTAGCCACGATGTGTGAAAGGGTTTGAGAGGGTATCTTAGCTGCCACACATGCATTTCCAATTGTGATTTTCATTTCCTCCCTTCATTCTGTCCTATTTCTGTTTTTCTTGCCTTAGTCCCGTGGGTGTGAAGACCCCTCTTTCTGTCCTTCCTGCATGTTTCCATCAGCCAGCCCCAGTCTTGTCCCCAGACTCTCATTCCCGGGGGCCCAAGCAGCCTGTGATGGCTGTCCTGTGGGGTAAGCATCCGACCCACCTTCTCCCCCAGCCTTGCCCAGTGCTCAGGAGAGGCAGGGGCGTCCCTCACAGGGAGACAGGATGGGAACGTGAGGGCCCCCAGGCGAGAACAGCAGGGACTGGCGGTCCACCCCGGGCGGGTGAGACCAAATGGGTGGTTAGGCAGCACCCTCCTCTGAGCTGCAGGCTGGGCAGGAGCGGGGAGGGTCCCCCAGGGTTGCCGGCCCCAGTGTGCCTCCCCAGGGTGGCTCCCAGCCAAGCGAGCCTCGGCAGCACCGCCCCCGACCCCCCCAGCCCTGCACACAGCCGGACCTGCACCCTCGGCAGTCACCCCTCTCACTGATTGCCTGGCCTGATTTGGAGTTACATTTTGACGCCATGAAGACACTTTGTTTATATATAATGTTTATATATTTTAAAGATTTGTGACAAGAGAGTATATTTAATAAAAATTAAAATGACTTTTTCTCCCGCCCATGTCTCTTCTTCGGCTCTGACCCTCGACCCTCACCCCCCATGAACCAAAAACAGGGTTGAAGTTATTTCGACAGATTTTTTTTTTTTTTTTTTTGTCTGTGTTGGGTCTTCGTCGCTTCGTGTGGGCTTTCCCTAGTTGCAGCGAGCGGGGGCTACTCTTCGTTGCGGTGCGCGGGCTCTAGGCACGTGGGCTTCAGTAGTTGCAGCACGCAGGCTCAGTAGTTGTGGCGCACAGGCTTAGTTGCTCCGCGGCATGTGGGATCTTCCCGGACCAGGGCTCAAACCCGTGTCCCCTGTTTTGGCAGGCGGATTCTTAACCACTGCACCACCAGGGAAGCCCCATCGACAGATTTTTGAATAAACTTTTTTTTTTATAATGTAATTGCTCTTTGGACTGTTAAATGATTGGCTAGAAAATGCAAACTGCACAAAGAGTTTACCATGAAAAGTAGGTCTACCTCCCAGTTCCCTTTGCAGGGATGTCTCCCATTACCAGTTTCTCGTGTCTCCTTCCAGAGAGATCCTGTGCACACACACTTGTCCCTCTGGGGACGTCAGTCGGGATGGACCGTGTGCTACTCAGGAAGCACTGCCCCAAAGTCCCATGGTTTCTCCCCAGCCCTGTGTCTGCTCCATGACTGGCTGAGGCTTCAGGCGTGAGTGTCACTGTCCGCAGGGGCAGGAGGATGAGGCCACCAGAGGTCTCCCAGGGGCCACTGAGACTCGCTTCACCTGCAGCCCATCGTCTGGAATAACTTGCAGGGGCCACCCAGCCAGAGACCGCCAGTGGGAGCCTCTGCGTGCCCGGGGTAGGCGGGGCCGGGTGAGCGCATGTGCCGCGTGTGCACCTGCGCAGGGGTAAATGGCGCCAGGACGGTCCGTCGAGCTCCTTTGCGTGCTGCATTCATCCATTGTATTTCTATCACGTCGGTCCCTGTTGCGTACAGGCCTCATTGTTTAGCGGCAGTTTAGTGTTCCTCTGGGGGATGGCCTGTGATGAGATCCACCCATCCCTTATTGATGGGTAGCTAGGTTGTTAGTGAGCTGTTGCCACGAAAACGTGATAGTGGCTCCTTGGGGGTCCTGAGCTCGCCCCCGCCCACGTCCACCCCAATTTCTGGTCAGTCCCATTTCTCACACCACCTCCTGAGCCTGAGGGGTGAGGTCAACCTCTCTCCACTCTCCTCCACCACTGCGGCATCCCCTAATGTATAGAGGTGGACACGATCCCATCTGGGCCTGTGACAGTAAAGATGTTTGCTAACCTCTTCCAGGGAGAGCTTTGAGACGCACCCTTCCTCTTCCACTGGCCCCAGGGGAAGAAACCCCAACCCTGGGTGGTCGTTGGCACTGTCTTGTGACTGCAAGGTAGGAACCAACCCCAGGGTAAACCTGCCACTGCAGGAAGTAGAGCAGAGATGAGCAGAGAAATTGGATTCTTGGTGACATTGTCTGGGATGCTGGATTCAGCTTTACCTGAAGCTGAACTGCCTCTCAGCTTCCAGCAGCACGAGTCATTTCATCCTCTTTATTTAAGACAGAGTTGAGTTTCCTGGCACTTTCTGAAACAAACCTCCTTGTAGGTACCTCATTGGGTTCATAAGCTAGTGTGCCTGTGGCATAAGTTTCTAGGAATGAAATTGCTGGGTAAAGATCAGGGATATATTAACAGTACAGTTGATGCCGATGCCAAACCTGGAATTCATGGTTCGCACCAACTGTTTTTTGCTGTAAGCCACTTGGACCCAGCCTGGGGTTCCCCTCGGGAACACAGTCCAGGAGCCAATGACTGTGGACAGCTGGAGGGTATGTAGTGCAGCCCCTCACCACCTGGGTGGGACCACTCTCAGGCTGTGTGCTATGTTTTCCCCCCTGAGGTCCCCAGCAGGACCCAGCCCAGATTGCCCAAAGTCGCCTGCTCGCTGGCAACCCCTGCAGGGCTCCTTCCCTCCCTGTCTCAAGTTGCTACCCTTGTAGGGGCTTCCTGAGGTCACCCCTCAGGCCGAGGGCACTGAGTCCTAGAGACAAGGTCATCTTCTGGGGGAATCTATCCAAAGATGAACAGAAGTATCAGCTACTCCTGCAAAGAGATGTTATCCATTTACACCACATGCCCTCAGTGTCTGAGTTTCCTATGGCCAGTGTACCAAAGTACCACGGGTTGGGTGGCTTAAAACAACAGATGTTAATTTTGTCAGTGTTGGAAACCAGAGGTCGAAAATCAAAGTGTTGGCAGGTTTGGTTCCTTCCGAGGGTCACGAGGGAAGGATGTGTTCCAAGTCTGTCCTTGAGTTCTAGCCGGCTGTCTTCTCCGTGTGTCTTCACCTTGTCTTTCCTCTGTGCCTGTGTAAGCAGATAAGTTAGGGGGTCCCCAGAGAAAGAGAACCAGGAATGGCTCTCTTGACATAAGAGAAGCCATTTTGGCCTAAGCCATTTTGTGATCTAAGCCTGGCAGTAATGCTTGCCCTTGAACAGGTCTCAGTAATTAATGATCTGAAGGGAACAAAGGAATTCAGGAACAGAGAAAAGGCAGTCAGACAGCAGTGCAGTGATAAAGCGGAGTCCTAGTTCCTCCTCAAGGGATAGACATGATAGCTTTTTTAAAAAAAGTTTTAATCAAAATTTGCTTTACAATATTATGTAAGTTTCAGGTGTACAGCACAGTGATATATATATATATATATATATATATATATATATATACACACACACACACACACACACACACACACACACACATATATATATATATATTCTTTTTCAGATTCTTTTCCCTATAATAATGTATCTTTGAGTTCTGCAGGAACTAAGGCCCCTAACCAGGTGGAGGGTGGAATGATGATGTTGACCCTCTTGACTTCAGTAAACTAAAGCTTGGACTCTGTCGACCTTTGCCCCAATTCTATGCTGATTCTCCTCTGTTCAAGCCCCTTCATGAACATGCATGTACCCTGAGCTTAAAACTTCCCCAGTTTCACTGTTCAGGGAGACACTGCTTTGGGAAAGGTCCCCGGTGTTCCCCTTACTTGCTGAAAGTCGTAGTAAATCCTCCTTCTCCCCATCTTTGGCTTGGTTGTGTCTATTGGCTCGACACCCACCAAGAGATGAACCCAGTTTTCAGGTAACATGGGTTCCTGTCCAAATTTCCTCCTGTAAAAAAAAATTTTTTTTTCCTCTTTAAGGACACCAGTCCTATTGGATCGGGGTCCACCCTAACAACCTCATTTTAACTTAATCACCCCTTAAAGACCCTATCTCCAAATACAGTCACATTCTGAGGGCCTGGGCATTAGGACTTCAACATAAGAATTTGGGGGAGGACACAATTCAGCCCATAAACACTAGCCTTTTTGATCGTCCATAATCTGACAAGTTAAAAAATGGCATCTCACGATTTAACGCTACCTGCTTTTTTGTTTGTTTCTCCCCTGAGTCCATCTGGGAAGTCTTTCCTCCTAAAAAGAACTCAATTTTTCATGTTCTTACCAACTATGTAGTTTTCCCCAGTTTATTTACTTGTCCCTAGGTCAGCTTTCTACCGTCAGAAATAATTTAGTACCTGCCACCCTTGCACGATTCACCCATGTGCAAGAATCTCCCTGGGATGTATCCCTAAGGAATCCACTGGCCATGAGGTCACCTCTTCTAGGTGCTGCCAAAGGGCTCCCCAGAGAGGCCGTGCAATGCAGGCACCATAAGTTCATTTGTATCATTTTTTAAGATTCCACATATAAATGATATATGATATATGTCTTTGTCTGACTGACTTCACTTAGTATGATAATCTCTAGGTCCATCCATGTTGCTGCAAATGGCATTATTTCATTCTTTTTTATGGCTGAGTAATATTCCATTGCATATATGTTCCACATCTTCTTTATCCATTCATCTATCCATGGACATTTAGGTTGCTTCCATGTCTTGGCTATTGTAAATAGTGCTGTTATAAACATTGGGGTGCATGTTATCTTTTTGGTGTTTTGTTTGTTTGTTTGTTTTGGCCACACTGTGCAGCATGTGGGATCCTAGTTCCCCGACCAGGAATCAAACCCGTGCCCCCTGCCTTGGAAGCGTGGAGTCTTATCCACTGGACCACCAGGGAAGTCCCCATGCATGTATCTTTTTGAATTAGAGTTTTCATCTTTTCCAAATATATGCCCAGGTGTGGGATTGCTGGATCATATGATAACTCTATTTTTAGTTTTTTAAGGAACACTCTTGCTTTTCTTTATGGTGTTTCCACCTTCCTATGTGTCCCTAAACCACATGGTGCTGAGCTCCGAGAGTGGAGAGTACCCACAGCCCAGGCTGAGCAAGCGAAGGGCCAGGTGGCCTGAGGTGCCACTGCCTGGGGGCTGTGCCCTGTGGGCTCAGGGGCCAACCAGGCTTCAGCTGTCAGGAAGTCCCTGATGATTCCTGGGATGCTGGGTGGATAGAGCTAGGAGACAACCCTCCATCATCTTTGATTCCTGAGCCACTAGATGTCACTTGTTGTGTCCTTGTTGGGAGTTGGTCCTCATTCTGGAAGTTCCCAGAGATGTTCCTTGGGATGGGGCTTTTGTCACCCAGCCTCAGGCACCTGGCATCTTTTGGTCCCAGGGAATTCCCTTGTTCCAGCCAGTGTCGCCATCTATTTGCTTGGATCTCTCCTCCCAGAACTCTCACTGTCTGGAAGGTTACTCTGAGTCAATCCTTCCGTTACCTTTTTGTCCCCTGTTGTTTTCGTTATATTTTATCTTTTTGTTCCTTCTGCAAGATTTCCACAACTTCATCTTCCAAGAGCTCAAAAACAAACAAAAAAGGTTCCTTAGCTATTCCTTTTTGTAGCATTCTCTTCTTGTTTCATGAATACAATCTCTTCTTCCTGAGAACATTCTGGACTGTTTGTTTTGTAAGTTTTCTTCTCCCTGGAGAGTCAATTTCCCCAGTTTGCTTTTTTTGCTCTTTGAGTCTGTAACTGGACACTTCCTCAGATCCCTGAACACCCCTGGACATCTGCTCATGAGAAAGAATGGCGATTGAAACCAGCAGATTGGAAGACCAGCTGTATGGGGGTGGCGGGGTACACTGGGGGGGGGGGCGCACAGCTCAACTGGCGGCTGATGAGAACTCCATGATGCCAGTGTCTTTAGCTCTTTCTTCTTTGGCCATTTGGATTCCCCAGGAGTCTTTATTCTCATGCCTGGAAGATTCTGTAATCTGCACACAGGGTAAGGGATGGTGGCTCTCTCCATTTAGCTTTATGTGTAGTCACTTAACCCCATTTGCCACCACACCCCCTACCAAGCCTGGCTTCCCTCCTTCTGGCTGCCCAGTGGTACTGTGGGAGGGACACAGGTACCCGAGAACTTCCCAAACAGCTTCCACACCAGAGGCCTCCATATTCCACTGCCATCTTCAGCCCAGCCCAGTGGGGCCTGGTGCACTCAGTGCCTATGGAAGGTTCTAGAGGTAAATCTGGCTGGGCTTTGGGTTTGGCATCCATGGACCAGGCAGTCAATTGTGGCTCCTCCCTTAATTCCTACCTTCGGAATGTTCTGTAGCCTCTATACTTTTACTAGTGTTTTGAGAAGGATCAACACGAGAGGATGCATTTAGTTCGCCTTAAGCCTTGTGTTTAACACACTTTTCATTTTTATCCACACAACAGAAGCACAGAGTTTCAAAAGTCAAACACCCGTCTAGGGGCCAGGACAACAGCATTCCCGGCTCCCCCGCCCCACATGTCAGCACTTTCTTCGGGTATCTGGTTATAACCTCACTTCCCTAAGTGAAATCATGCTCCCTGTTGGTGGTTCTTGTATAAGATATGTAGCAAATCAGTGGGGCAGCTGGGCTTGGGAGGAGAGGTCGGTGAGGGCGCTTCTCCCCTCAGGTGACACACACAGGTGAGGGAGCCTGGAGCAAAGCTCAAGGCCCCGAGGTGGGTCACGCTCGCTGCATTGGCTGGGCAGGTATGCTGGGTCCCACACCATCACTTAGGCCCTTGGCTTCCACCCTGGTGAGGGAAATGGCTTTGCTTTGTCGTCTTTTTTTTTTTTTTTTAATATTTATTTATTAATTTATTTATTTGGCTGCATTGGGTCTTAGTTGCAGCACGCTGTATCTTTGTTAAGGCATGCAGGATCTTTCGTTGCAGCACACGGGCTCTTCATTGCGGTGCGTGGGCTTCCCTCTAGTTGTGGCCTGCAGGCTCCAGGGCGCGTGGGCTCTGTTGTTTGCAGCACGCCAGGTCTCTAGTTGAGGCGCGTAAGCTCAGTAGTTGTGGCGCACGGGCTTAGTTGCCCCGCAGCATGTGGGATCTTAGTTCCCCAACCAGGGATCGAACCCATGTCCCCTGCGTTGGTAGGCGTATTCTTTACCACTGGACCACCAGGTTAGTCCCACCTTGTCTTTTTTATTCTTAATGTACATTTTACATATGCTAAAAGATTACATAGCTTACATTGTGAAAGAAACAAGACGGGCTCAAAATAGAGTCACTTATGCTAAGGCTTATGTCACCAAACCGAGACTTAATTACAGTTTCAGCTCGTCCAGAAATGGACTCTGAAACCAGTCAATCAGAAATCGCCTGATCAGCATGAGTGAGGTGATCTACCTGATAGACAGCTGCCATTCCCTAAAGGAAAGGGACCTTGCCACAAGTCCACTTTTCGCTAATATAACTTCCTTGTTCCCACTCCCTTCTGCCTTACAAAAGTCTTTTATGCAGCTCCTCAGAACTCCTTTCTATCTGCTGGATTGGATGCAGCCCGATTCATGAATTGTTATATAAAGCCAATAAGATCTTTAAAATGTACTCAGTTGGATTTTAACAACACGTACATTAGAATACACACATGCACACACACGGGTTTCCCACCGCATGACCACAGCTACAGGAAAATGCCAGTCGGTGATGGCCCCTCATCCTCGTTCTCCTGAGTCACCATGGCCTCAACAATGTGCTTATTTGCTGTGTGTGACCTTGATAAGAAAGCAGTCCCCCTGTACTTGTGGAAGAGGGCGGTATCCCCCATGGTCCCCTGCCCAGTACCATGGGCTCACCCACCTCCCTCTCCCCCATTTCTCTCACTTCTCACCCTTTGTCCATTTCTTCTCACCCCCTTTCATTCTCTCTTCATTTCTTCCTCCCAGGCCTTTGCTATGCTCTCCCTCCATCATTCCCTTCTTTCAGCACTGAAGCCCCGGACTCCCCACCCAGCCTGCACTACTTAACCTGACAGCATGCAGAAAGCCGCCTCCCAAACCACCTGAATCCTTTTTGTAAAAAGCGGCTCGCTCGGGCTTCCCTGGTGGCGCAGTGATTAAGAATCCACCTGCCAATGCAGGAGACACGGGTTCGAGCCCTGGTCCTGGAAGATCCCACATGCCGTGGAGCAATTAAGTCCGTGTGCCACAACTACTGAGCCTGCGCTCTAGAGCCCGCAAGCCACAACTACTGAGCCCACGCGCCACAACTACTGAAGCCCACACGCCTAGAGCCCGTGCTCCGCAACAAGGGAAGCCACTGCAATGAGAATCCCACACACCACAACAAAGAGTAGCCCCCACTCGCCGCAACTAGAGAAAGCCCGCACGCAGTAACAAAGAACCAAAGCAGCCAAAAATAAATTAATTGAATTAATTAAAAAAAAAAAGTGGCTTGCTCCTTTATTTGTTCAGAATAGTGCCCCCTCCCACCCCCATGCCCACCCCCACTGCAGTCAAACTGGGCACGTGCAATCTGGGAACAATGGCTGGCCGTGGGACCCTCTGCCTCTGGGCCTGGGGAATCAGTTTCTAGACAGAAGCTCAGGGTCCAAGGCGTGGCCACGGCTCAGGCATGCAGTGAAGGGGACTGGCACAGCGGACGCATCTGGGACTCCCAGGACCACCTTGCACCTGGGGACACAGAGGGGGTGGCCCGCGCCCCGCTGGACCAGGACCAGACCTTGGGGCCGCAGGAGTGTCTGCAGGCGGGCTAGGAGCCCGCCAGATGCTGGTGGAAGTACAGGCCGAAGAGGCTGGAGAGCAGTTGGCAGGTGGCGATCCACCAGATGAGGAAGGCGAGGACGCCGCGGAGGAAGAGTGGCGTGAGCAAGCTGCCCAGGACCCCGGCGATCAGGGCCACGATCTGCTGGGCCTCATCCTCCTCGGGGCCGACCGGGCCATCGCGGGCTGAGGACGGGGTGGGGGACAGCGGGGGGACGGGGCCCAGGCCCCAGGAGTAGCCGCCTGCGAGAGAAAGAGGGTGGAGGGAGGGATGGGTGGAGGCGCAGGCAGAGTTGGCCTCCAGGACCCCCACCCATGCTGACACTCACCCGCCCCGCCCCCATGTCCCTCAGTCCAATCAAGGGTGTCTGCCTAGCACATTCTCCTGAGCTTCACATAACTGGAGAACAAAATTGTCCTCATGCTTGTCACAGGGCCTGGCTGCCACTAGTGTGTTCCTACCTGGGGAACGAAAGGATGTCTGGGAGGGGGGCAGAGTAGGCTCTGAGGCCCCAGGGGTCTATTTTGGACACCTCCCTCTCTTTGTCTTCCCCAGGCCTGGCCAGTATGGCCAGTAGGCTCTGCCTCCTTCCACCGCCTCGGCTACCCCAGGCTCTGCCCGCACCTCAGCTTCGGGCCCCACCCCAGGCTCCGCCTCTGACCTCGCCCCATCTCAGGGCCCTCCAGCCTCTGCCCCGCCCCCTCTATAGCCAGGCCCCGCCCCCGCCTCGCTCAATCTCCGGCCCTCCCCTCCCCTCTCCCACCCAACTACAACTGCAGCCCCTCGTTCCAGGCTCAGCCCCGCCCCGCTCCAACTCCAGACCCCGCCCCCGCCGTCGCCCAGGCGGGTTCTCACCCAGCGTCTTGAGCAGCAGCGTGCAGTTGAGTGTGAGGATGAGCGGACTCAGGTACTGCAGGCTCACGACTGTCACGTAGCAGTACACCCGCACCACCTGGTGGACAGGTAGCAGTGGCTGCAGCAGGGGACCTTCGGGCTCCGGGTAACCCCACGCCTGAGGGACAGGGAACCCCGCCCTGAGGCCCAGGTTCCCTCCCCGCCCCCCGCGCCGGTACCCGCCGTTGGATCTCTCGGGCCTCGATGCGGCCGGCCTCCCGCCGCAGCTGCTCCACTCGAGCCTTGGCCAGGCACAGGTAGGCCTGCAGGTGGGGCCGGGTCACCGCCAGCCGCAGCAGGCACAGTGCCACCAGCATCCAGAGACGCAGCGAGTCGAAGGCCGAGTCGGACAGCCTGCGCCGAGAGGGGCGAGGGGGCTAGTGAGGCTGCCCTCTGCCCCAGGATCCTCCCCCAGGACCCACTCCTCCCTTAGCCTCAGAGTCTGGAGTACCCAGAGGGGGCCCCAGCTGCCCTGCCTCCCACTTCCATACGCACAGAGAAAAGGACGTGCTCCCAAAGGGAGCCTGGTGCAGGAAGTCCCGCGCCATGGGCTTGGTCCAGAGCCACAGGACAAACAGGGGGGACAGGAAGCTGGTGTGCAGAAGGAACCTGGGGGCAAGGGCGCAGAGCGGGTAGGCTTGGGCACACACCATCCCCACCAGCCCCTCCCCTAGGCGCCCTAACCCTCCATCCACCCGGTCCCCCACGTAACTGCAGCATGGGCCGGTCTTCTGACATGGTCAGTGCATCATGGTGGGTCTGGGCCAGCCGCAGGCCTGGGAAGGTGAGGAAGGCGCCCAGCATGGAGCCCACTGCCGCCAGCCCCACGCGGATGGCCAGCTTGACCAGAGGAAGACTGGGAAAAAGAGAAGGGTCAGGGCCCCGCGGCAGGTCAGCACCCTGCCTGCAGGTCACAGCATGCCGCTGCTCCCCCTCCCTTCCCAGGACTCACGCCCAGTCCCAGCCCTGTGTCTTCAGAAGTGGCTCCAAATTCTGGGTCATACTGGCCAGGCCTGGGGAAGACAAAGAGAGGGAGGTGTCCAAAATAGACCCCTGGGACCTCAGAGCCTACTCTGTCCCCCTCCCAGACATCCTTTCGTTCCCCAGGTAGGAACACACTAGTGGCAGCCAGGCCCTGTGACAAGCATGAGGACAATTTTGTTCTCCAGTTATGTGAAGCTCAGGAGAATGTGCTAGGCAGACACCCTTGATTGGACTGAGGGACATGGGGGTGGAGGGCACTGAGTCTGAGCTTCCCCGAGGCTGGAGGGTCATGAAGGGCTCCACAGGAGGAAATCAAAGTCCTGGAAAGAATTCTCAGTTCAGGCCCCAACATTTTCCACGGAGTAAAAGCAAATAATATGAGTTCACAACCAAAATCACCAAACACACAAGGCAACAAATTACCATAAAGGTGAGTCAGGAGAAAAAAAACAAAGGACAAGTTTAGACTGCAAGGCTTCTGTGTGAAATGCCTGAGGAAAATAAAAGTTGGAATCACAGAACAGGTGACATGAGACTACCTCAGAGGACCAGGTGGATTTGCAAAGGAATCAATTAAGCTCTTCCAAAAGGAAAATATAATTATTGAAGTGATAAGTTGTTAAACAGCATCTTAGAAGGAGCCAAAGAAGGAACTAATGAATTGGATCTGAAGAAATCACTCAGATTCCAACTCAGAAAGATAGGAAGGTGGGAAATGTGATGGAAGATTAAGAGATAAAGAGGACAGAATAAGAAGTTCAATATAAGTCAAGTCTGAACCCCAAAGGGAGAGAAGAGAGAATGAAGAAGAGATATTGAAAGGGAATTAATGAGAAGTCTGCAGAATGGATGATACATACAAAGTGTATAAAACCAGATAAATACAAAGAAATCCATACCTAGACACACTGTGGCAAAACTGCAGAATACCAAAAACAAAGAGCTCACAAAGCAGTCAGAAGTTATGACAGGTCACCTAAAAGGAAGGACAATTAAGCTGGCAGCCACTGTCAACAGCACAAAAGAAAACGAACAAATAGAAAGTGAAAATGTAAGATGGTAGAGACAAGGCCAAATATGTCAGAAATCACAATAAATGTAAGTGGATTAAACTTTGAAGTTAAATGATACAGACTATCAGACTTGATGGAAAAATATCCAGATAGGGAATTCCCTGGCAGTCCAGTGGTTAGGACTCTGAGATTTCACTGCTGAGGGCGCAGGTTCAATCCCTGGTCATGGAACCAAGATCCCACAAGCCATGCAGCATGGCCAAATTAAAAAATAAAGAAAGAAAATAAAGAAAGAAAATATCTATATCTATATATTTATTATTATTATTTTTTAAAGTAGACATACCTCAACATGAGGTCACTGGAAGGTTGAAAGTAAAGGGATGTCAAAAAGATATAACAAATACTAATCAAAAGAAAGGTAGTATTGTATATTTGAAAGTTGCTAAGCAAGTAGATCTTAAAAGTTCTCATCACAAGAAAAAAAATTGTAACTATGTGCAGTGATGGATGTTAACTAGACTTATTGTGGTGCTCATTTTGCAGTATACACAAATATTGAATCATTATGTTGTACACCTGAAACTACTGTAATATGTCAAGTATATATCAATTTAAAAAGAAAAGAAGGAAGAAGGAAGGAAGGGAGGGAGGGAGGGAGGGAAGGAGGGAGGAAGAAAGGAAGGAAGAAAGCTGGAAAGGCTATATTAATACCAGACAAACTAGACTAAGATGGAAGTATTATTAGAATCAAAATGGGTCCATACATCATGAAAAAATGGCTGATTTGCCAGGAAGACGTAGCAATTTTAAACTTGTAAACACTTTGTCAATTAGCCTCAAAATACATAAAGAAAACACTGACAGCCCTACCTGGAGAAATCGAGATGTCGAAATCGAAATGGTCTCCCTCTGGGAGAAATCATCCCAGAGGGAGATTAACCTTTTAATGACTGATGCGTCAGAAACAAGAAGTTAGGAAAGATGGGGATTTGACTTTATTGGACACATAGAGGCAGGGAATATATGTTAATCAAGAACACATGGGGGCTTCCCTGGTGGCACAGTGGTTGAGAATCTGCCTGCCAATGCAGGGGACACGGGTTCGAGCCCTGGTCTGGGAAGATCCCACATGCCGCGGAGCAACTTGGCCCGTGAGCCACAATTGCTGAGCCTGCGCGTCTGGAGCCTGTGCTCCGCAACAAGAGAGGCTGCGACAGTGAGAGGCCCGCGCACCGCGATGAAGAGTGGCCCCCACTTGCCGCAACTAGAGAAAGCCCTCGCACAGAAACGAAGACCCAACACAGCCATAAATAAATAAATAAATAAATTAATTAATTAAATGGTGCTGGGAAAACTGGACAGCTACATGCAAAAAAATCAAAGTGCACTACTTTCTCACACCATATACAAAAATAAACTGAAAATGGATTAAAGACTTAAATGTAGGACAAGAAACCACAAAACTCCTAGAAGAAAACATAGGTGGTACATTCTTTGACATTGGTCTTATCAATATTTTTTTGAACATGCATCCTCAGGCAAGGCAAACAAAAGCAAAAATAAACAAATGGGACTACATCAAACTAAAAAGCTTTTGCACAGTGAAGGAAGCTATTAACAAAACAAAAAGGCAGCCTATTGTATGGGAGAGGTGGATTCATAGGTATTTACATTATTTGGCTTTGTAATATATATATATATATTCTTTTATATATATTCATTATATAATTTAAAAATTGAAAGGTGAGAAGAATTGGTTATGATAAAGCTCAAGGAGTCAGCAGGACCATGTGGGCCATGGTGAGTATTTTTATCTTTATCAAAAGACCATTAGAGTCTGGTGTCAGGCAGAAAAGTGATCCAAATTATATTTTTAAAAGATCATTCAAGAAGCAGAGAAAGTCAAAAGAAAAATGAGAAACTAAGAAAAAATATTTACAAATCGTATCACACATAAACGCTAATTTCCTTAATATACAAAGAACTCCTACAAATCAATAAACTGTTCGACATCCCAGTAGAAAACTAGGCAAAAGAACAAACCTTTTCCAGAAGGGCAATAGAAATGACTCTTCAACATATGAAAAGATGCTCAACCTCACTTATATTTTCACCTATCAGATCACCCAAGACAAAAAAGTCTGAGAGAACATATTGGAGAGGATGTGGGGAAATATGCGTGTTCATACATCTCTTTCTGAAGGGCAATTTTGCAACATTATTAAAATTATAAATGCACTTTCTTGCACAGGGTCACAAGCACAAGGCTGTTCTTGTACAACATTGTAGTACAACATGGTTTTGTGCAACAACATTTAATAGCGGAAAGACTTAAATGTCCATAAATTGGGACCTGGTTAAATAACCGCAGCAAATCCATAAAGTGAAATATTGTATAGCTGTTACAAAATGTAGCATCAAGTTACTATTACTATGTTACTGTAACATACATTTACTGTACATAGCATTTAGGGACAACCTCCAATACTTAATTGAAGTATAGTTCATTTACAGTACAGCAAAGTGATTCAGATATATATATATATATATATATATATATATATATATATATATATATATATATATTCATATGTACATATATTCTTTTTAAGAGTCTTTTCCATTATAGGTTATTACAAGATATTGAATATAGTTCCCTGTGCCATACAGTAGTCCCTGTTGTTTATCTATTTTATCTATAGTAGTGTGTATATGTTAATCCCAAACTCCTAATTTATCTCCCCCTGATCCCACTTTCCCCTTTGGTAACCATAAGTTTCTTTTCTATGTCTGTGACTCTATTTCTGTTTTGAAATAAGTTCATTTATGTCTGACTTACTTCGCTTAATATGATAATAATATTTATTGTTTCTAAGGGAAAAAGACAAGGCATAGAGACATATACACTACTGTTTTATGTGAATATGGGAATGTGGTGCCCTAGGTTTCCTCTGGGGAGGAGAACCAGCGTAGAAGGATGATTTTCATTCTATATCCTCTTGTACTTTATGAATTTTATACCATTATCTATTTCCTCCCCCAAATTACCCATGGAGACTGCTCGGGCCCCAGGGGTCCCTTCCTTCACCTACTGTGCAGGTGGAAAAGCCACTTAAACCCCGCCTTCGCCAGCTTACATGAGGCAGTGATGGAGGCGGAGACCCCAGGCCCCAGACTGCACATACCTGGCTCCAGGCCCAGCTCAAGGGTCTCCTCCGGCACCACCTGCACCAGCATGGCCAGGAGGAGGAAGAGGAAGGCGAAGGTGAGGCAGACTGAGCGCTCGCCCCCCTCCTCTGCACTGAAGTACAGCCGGGTCACGGTCAGGAACACCTTGCTGGGGGCAGAGCTAAGGAGGCCTCCAGTGCCTGTAGTGACCCCTCCCCCACCCCCACCCCCCAACCAGTGACCCCCCCCACCCCGACTCCAGATCACAAACGTGGAAGTTCAGGCTTGGAGTCCCGGGGAGCAGAGGAGTGAGTTGCTGGGCAAGCCCAGGACACGAGGCTCACTGCTGTTCAGGCCTGTGTCATCAGCGAGCGGGCGGTCCTGAGCCAGGCCTCCAGCTTGGCCTCATCACACTGCCGGTGGTCAGTTAGAAATGGCCAACTCTGCCTCTGTCTGTCTGTCTGTCAGGAGGTCAAGTCTCCCTGACCCACTCAGCCTCCTGGCTGAATTCACAGCTCCTGAGTTTCCCGTTCCTCTGAGAGGCTGCAAGAGATACAAGTCTCTATCTCCAATCTGCCCTTCTTTGCAAGCCCATTCCACAAGGACATTGTCTCCGACTTGGGTCCTCAAAGTCACAGTTTTGCCTCTCTGCTCTCTATGCAGCTTCCTAAAAAAATTACAGAAGGGACGTCTCTTTGCCAGCCCCTCCATCTGTTCTGGACTGCTGAGTTGCTTTGACCCAGAGAATGGACAGGGCTGGGGTGGACCGACTTCAGGCAAAGCCTCAGGAGGCCTGCAGTGCCCCCTTTTCCTTCCTGGCCCCTGTGGTGAGGAAGCTTGCTCTAGACTGCTGAAAGGCAAGCCCACATGGAGCAGATATGAGGCAACCCAGCTGAGCCCCGGCCCAGGAAAACATAAAATAGTGACTGCTTTACACCACTGAGTTTCTGGGGTGACAAGGAGCCTGGGGTCCAGCTTCCACATGCCTCCACCTTCCCCACCTGGGGAGCTACGAGGAAGGATACATAGAGAAGGCGATGGTGAGCAGGCACCAGAACACAGCGATGTTGGTCTCCTTGGCAGGGCCCAGCACATAGTAGTAGGCCTCTGTGAAGAGGTACACGCCACCCGAGTACACCGCGAAGTCCACAAACCACTGGTACTCCAGGAAGAAGCGCAGGACTGCGGGGAGCATGCAATTGAGCCCCCAGCTTAGCCCGCCCAGGATGCTCCCCCCACCAACCGCACCAGGGTGTGAGCCAAGGGGCAGGGGAGTTGGGGACCCAGCTGTTACCGAGGGCATCAACGGCTGTGAGGGGACAGGTCTCCAGCTGGAAAGGGGTGTCTCGGGGCACGGATAACGGCTTCTCCTCACTATAGCCATTGGCCCACCTGGGAGGAGGGGGGAATGTGTCAGAACAGCACCCTCCATCCTCCCCTCCCCAGGCAGCCATGGTGGTCCACCCCACCCCAGCCTGAGAGGCTCTACCATGTCACCCTCAGAGCACAGGAGGCCTAGGAGGTACCTTCTCCCCCAGCCTGGGTGTCCTCTGAATGCCAGGGTGTGGCCACCACCCACCCATAGGGCTGGCCCAGAGCAAACTTCCAATAAGCATTAGACGCCAACTGGAGGCAACCAGTGAATGACAGTGACCATCTCCTCAGCCTGGGGTGTCCCCAATTCTCCTGTGCCCAGAGCAGTGCCTGGAAGTGGGCAGGGAAGGCCCTGTGCCCTCATGGCCTCCCCTGGAAGGGAGCCACTTACCTAAGGCTGGGGGTTCACTCACCGCTCCTTCCTGCCTCTGGGCCTCTGCTTCCCCGCCAGGGCCCGAAGCTCTTCCTCGGAAGGGTGCTTGTATCGGAAGAGACTGAGGGCAGAGACAGGCAGTCAGGAAAGCTTGGGCATGGGAGGGGGGGACCAAAGCAGTGAACCTTGGGTGCGGGGGGGGATCAAAGCAGGAACTGTAGTCAGAGGGAAGCCTGGCCCCCCAAAAGCCTGGGACAGGATGGGTAGGGGCCATCCAAAGCCAGGGGAAGGCCGGGGAGGTGGGCTGGGGGGTTGGTTAGCGGAGTGCAGCAGGGGTCCTAGACATCCCAGAATCTGCTGGCTAACTCTCCTGGAGGAACTGCCATGTGAATTGCCCTAGAGAGTTCACAATTTCCACCAGATTCTCAGAAAGGGTCCGAAACCCAAACCGGGACAAAAAAAGGTTCAGGAAACAGATCTACAGCTAGAGTAGGGATGAAGGGGAGCAGGAGTGGGGGAAGCAGCTGCTCTTCTGAGTGTGGAGATGGTCTGAGCGATGTGTACAATCTGTCAAAATTGATCCAACTGTGTATTTCAAATATTTGCAGATTGTACGTCAATTACATCTCAACAAAGTTGGGTTTGTTTTTTTTTTTTAAACAAAACAAAAAAACCTCGTCTTGCAGGGCTTCAAGCAGGGCTAGGAGAAAAACCAGGGAGGGCGGGGCCTTAGGGGCTCCGCCCACCGCCCGGGGAGGGGGTGTGGCTCACCTGCCATTGCAGAGCAGCCAGCGCGCGAAGGAGCAGTGTGGTGCAAGCCTATGCATGAGGGTGGCAGTGAGCAACGTCACCACCAGCTGCACTCCAAGGACAGCCTGGGGGGAGGAAACGTGAAAGGCAGTGCCAGCCAGAGGATCACAAGCTCACGCCTCGGAACCCCGGCTATTTATAGAGACGCTGGGGCCAGGTGGCGGAGGCAGGGCCACCCTGGCTCAAGCTGCTTCTTGGGGAAAGGTCCTGGGTTGGGCTCAGACCCAACCCTGGGAGCCCCAGCAAAACGCACGTCCCTCCCCACCACCTGGCTGGGGTGTGGGGCGGCGGAGAGCACGTGCTGGAGCAGACACTGGGGCTCGCTTTCCTCCTTGTGCTAAGGATTTAAATCTCCCCAAGCCTCAGTTTCCTCATCTGGAAATGGGGTGCTTCCTATTTTGTTTCGTGTACTCTCACGACCACCTTCTGGACCTACTACGAGCCGGGCACACCCAGTGGAAGCGCTCTTCTCCCACAGTCCCACGGACGCAGTTTTTGTAACTGTGTCTCAGGTGAGCTTGTCGTTTCAACGTTCACCCAGGTGGCTCTGTCCCCCAAGTCTTTCCCTTCTTAAATTATCCCTGATAATTGAAGTCACCCTCTCTCCCTCTCCCTCCCTTTGTAATCAACCAAGGAGGAAAGCGGTCTATTTCTGGCCCCACTACCTGTTTAAGGATAAAGACTTACACGTTTGAGTGGGATGACTTTTTTTAATTAGGAATTTTCTTACCAAGTTCTACTAACAAACTTTTAAACAACAATTCATTACACATTTTCATATACTTATTTTAAAACGTTTTAGAAAAAATGTTTTTGGTAATCAGTCTGAAGCTGGGTTTTCCTGCTTGAATGCAGTAAATACCAATTTGCTATCAGTAATTATGTAAAATTAAGTGCTCAGGAGGGCTGTCTGCTAGTACTATGGTATTAACAACTAAAATGAAATAAAGATTACATTAATATTAAAACTAATTATTAAAATTATCCTTTAATCAGGCAAAAATAAGCTAACTTTAACAGGGAAAGCTCTAATGTGATGGCTATCGGGCCTAGCACTGTAATTCAGAATGACTGCTGAGAAATCCATCATTAAAATAAAAGACTAATAGGATATGTTCTCTATGCCTTGACTTGTAAACTGAGACCAGGAACATTTTTTCAATAATGAGGTGGGGCGTCATCTTTCTGGTCTCACTGCTCACCTCCCCCCACCCAAGTGCAGACTGGCTAGCAGGTATTAATGACCCAGAGCACAGTTGGGCCCCTCGAAGCGGCCCCGCCCTTCCTCCCAGGACCCCTCCTCCACTCCTTCCTGGAAACCCAGCACCTCCCAGCAGCTGCTCCCCAGAGCCTCCCTGGCTCTCCAGACACCTCTCCCTTGTGACCCATCATCCCCTGGCAGAACCTCTCTGCCGAGCTCGCAGACCATGCCTCCTCCAGGCCCTTCCCTGGAGGCCCCAGCACCGACCCATCACTCCCGTGGACACGGTTTTCGGCTCCTCCAGGCGGCCCAGGCCCTTCCCAGTCTCATAGTAAACGTCCAACTCCACTCCTCAGCCCGCAAGGCCAGGCGGACCCAGCTCAGGACCAACGCACCTCACTGCCCGGCTCTCTCCCCCGGCGTCCTCTGCGCCCAACCATTCGGGTCTCAGAGACCCTTCCAGACCCCCGGGCTCTCCATCGCTGACCCCATTACCCTCGGACACCTCCCAGGGAGGAGACCCATAGTTCAAACTGCGATCCCAGCACTTGGAGAGGAAGGACGTTACAAAGGAAGGAGAGGGAGAGAGAGGAAGGAAGAAGAAGAGGGAGGAAGGATGAAGAAGGAAGAGAAGGGAAGGAGGGAAGACAGGCATCCCTCCACCTAAGGCTCCCGAGGTCCATCCAGGGATGTTTCGCACCGCCCGCCCCCAGCAGCCTCCAGTCTTAGGGTCCACGCTCTGCAGATCTCCAAAGATCTCTGAAGCATCCCATCAGCCCATGTCCCTCCTCAGCTCAAAGCTCTTTCCTGGATCTGTGATCCCAGAATCCTGCTAAGTAACATCAATGCGACTTTCCTCTATCCCGTTTCCGAGAGCCCTTCCCCTCACCTCCCACAGCGTCCCGCACCCTGGAACGACATCCACTTTCATCAACCCCTTCCATCAATGCTCTTACTTCAGACCCACCTCCAACGCCCCTCCTCGGGGTCACCCCCCCACCCCAAGCAAGGTCAGGCCGCCTTCCTGGCCCCTCCATCCTGTCTCTCCCTCTGTCCAGTCCTAGGGGCTGGTGGGTCTCCGCCCTCGCCCAGCACCCGCCTGACCCACAGGGGCCAGGCTAAGCTTGAAGAATAAACTCAATGGGTTGGACCCAGAACCACGCGAGACCTGAGGGTTCCAACTGTGCCGTCTCCAATTCTGGGACCCTCCCCCGCTCTGAGCCCACCCAGATCCCCTCCGCATGGCCCCCTCCTCTCAGGATTCTCCCTAGTCCTTCGGCACACGCCACACCCGTAGGGAGCCCCGATGGACCCTGTCGGCGCGGCCCCCACGCTCCCGCAGGACACCATCCCCAGAGTGGGCCCCAGGGGGACCCCAGATCTCCCTCACGGGGCTCCGAAGGTGTTCAGATCCCCAGTACCCTCCACGGACGACACCCTCAGCAGAACCCCAGGCCCCTAGAGGGCCCCCCAGGGACTTGTCCGAAGCCCAGAACGCTCAAGGCCTTCCAGTTCCCTTGTACAACCCCCCACCCCCTCATAGGTCCCGCAGTAAGACCCTGACCCCAGAGAGGGAAACACGGCCCTCAGCGCGATCCCAAATCCCTCAGAGACCTCAGTGCCCACAAAGGGATCCCGGTCTCCTCGGTGTCTCCCTGGATCCCCCTCGGCGGAACCCCTAGCCCCTCAGGGCCCCCCATGCTGAGTTGCCGGCTTACCATGTTGCCTGCTGGAGCGCTGTGCCGGGACCCATGGGCCTGGAGCTCGGAGCACAGCTTGAACTCGACCAATCAAAACCCGAGTTTGAGCTGACAAGCAGCCCATCCAACCAATCGTCAGGCTTGGAGCCGGGGGGGGCAAATCAGGAGGACAAGGAGTCTCTCGCATTGCATGCCGGAAGTTGTAGTTCAAAGTTGCTCAACGAGCTCCGACCGGGGTCTCCTCACCTGCACCTATTTCGCACGTTTGAGTGGAATACACTTATTCATCCAATCACTGTCTCCCGCTGGGGAGTTCTGAGCGTGGAACTCCCCCGATCAAGAATATTTGGTGGGGGCTTCCCTCGTGGTGCAGTGGTTAAGAATCCGCCTGCATACACGGGTTCGAGCCCTGGTCCAGGAAAATCCCACAAGCGGCGGAGCAACTGAGCCCGAGCGCCACAGCTATTGAGCCTGTGCTCTAGAGTCCCCGAGCCACAACTACTGAAGCCCGCGGGCCTAGAGCCCGTGGTCCACAAGACAAGACACCGCAATGAGAAGCCCGTGCACTGCAACAAAGAGTAGCCCCCTCTCGCCACAACTAGAGAAAGCCCACGCACAGCAAGGAAGACCCAAGGCAGCCAAAAATAAATAAATTAAAAATAAATTAAAAAAGAAGAACATTCGGTGGCCCCCAATGACTATATTCCAATTGCTCAGACTGAATTCAGACCCCTCTGCCTGACTTCAATCTGCCGCCAACACTATTGTACGCGCTATAGTACAGCTAGCCACAGGTCATGCTTTCTGATATCTCCAGGCCTCTGTAAATGCCATCTTCCATCTTGGGGTGGCTCCTTCCTCCCCCACTCCCCCCTTTTTTGTCACCTGGCAAAAGCCTTATTTATCTCTATCAGCCAGAACCCTGGTTGCAAACAAACAAACAAACAAACAAAAAAGTCCAACTTAAATGGGTTCCAGCAAAAAAGGGAAAAATTTAGCTCACGTAACAGAAAACTCCAAAAGCATTGTCAGCTTCAGGCGTGGCTAGATCAAGGACTAAATGTCAGCCTCAGGAATCTGATGTTTTCTGTTTCAAGGCTTAGAGGAAAAGGCTTTGAGCCCAAGTTTTGCAGCTCTGTTTCTATGGATAAGTATAAGTATGTTTGCCTGAGTGTGGACATATTATGTGGGTGTGACTGTCTGAGGGTCTTTATGAGGGCTGTGAGTGGATCATGTTTAGTTTTTTTTTTTTTTAAGGAATAACAATTTTTAATATTGGTTCATTAATTGTCACAAGTGTACCATATTGATGCAAGGTGTTAATAATATGGGAAACTGGGTGTGGGGTATATGGGAACTCTCTGTACTATGTTCACAGTTTTTCTGTAAATCTAAAATTGTTCTAAATTAAACAGTTTATTTAAACAAAAGCCTAGATTGTGTATAATTTTTTCCAGCGTTATTGAGATACAGTTGGCATATAGCATTGTGTAAGTTTAAACGTGATGTTGTGATACACACATATTACAAAATGATTACCACCATAGGATTGGTTAACACCTCCATCACCTAATTATCTTTTTTTTGTGTGTGGTGAGAACATTTAATACTACTGTCTTAGCAACTTTCAAGTATAACAAGGAAAATGAAAGCAGGGGACTTCACAGTGAATAAATTATATTTTGGGGACTATGTCTCATTACTGCTGTCATCTTTGATCATTTATCTGACAGACATCCCCATGGTAAATTTACTAGTTTTCCCTTTGTAATGAATAGTTACCTTGTGGACAGGTGCTTCTTGACCAAATATCTTGTTTCTCATTATACCTTAAACCTCTAATTTTAGCATCTATTGATGATTTTTTTAAATTTATTTATTTATTTATTTTTGGCTGTGTTGGGTCTTCGTTGTTGCGTGCGGGTTTTCTCTAGTTGTGGCTTGCGGGCTCCAGAGCACAGGCTCAGTAGTTGTGGCGCACAGGCTTAGTTGCTTCGCGGCATGTGGAATCTTCCCGGACCAGGGCTCGAACCCGAGTCCTCTGCAATGGTAGGCAGATTCTTAACCACTGCACCACCAGGGAAGCCCATTGATGATTCTTTTTTTTTTTTTTTTAATATTTTACTCTTTTTTTTTTTTTTAATAATTCTTTATTTTATTTATTTATTTTTATTTTTGGCTGTGTTGGGTCTTCGTTTCTGTGCGAGGGCCTTCTCCAGTTGCAGCAAGCGGGGAGCACTCTTCATCGTGGTGCGCAGGCCTCTCACTATCGCGGCCTCTCTTGTTGCGGAGCACAGGCTCCAGACGCGCAGGCTCAGTAGTTGTGGCTCACGGACCTAGTTGCTCCGCGGCATGTGGGATCTTCCCAGACCAGGGCTCAAACCCGTGTCCCCTGCCTTGGCAGGCAGATTCTCAACCACTGCGCCACCAGGGAAGCCCGATGATTCTTGATTGCAACAATTATTCCTGTGTGTTTGCTTAATGGTAATTTTCCACTTTTTAAAAAATGTTATTTTATTATTATTTTTTATACAGCAGGTTCTTATTAGTTATCTATCTTATACATATTAGTGTATATATGTCAATCCCAATATCCCAATTCATCCCACCACCACCACCATCCCACCCCCCGCTTTCCCCCCTTGGTGTCCATACGTCTGTTCTCTACATCTGTGTCTCAACTTCTGTCCTGCAAACCGGCTCATCTGTATCATTTTTCTAGGTTCCACATACATGCATTAATATACGATATTTGTTTTTCTCTTTCTGACTTACTTCACTCTGTATGACAGTTCTAGGTCCATCCACATCTCTACAAGTGACCCAATTTCTTTCCTTTTTATGGCTGAGTAATATTCCATTGTATATATGTACCACATCTTCTTTATCCATTCATCTGTTGATGGGCATTTAGGTTGCTTCCATGACCTAGCTATTGGAAATAGTGCTGCAATGAACATTGGGGTGCATGTGTCTTTTTGAGTTATGGTTTTCTCTGGGTATATGCCCAGTAGTGGGATTGCTTGGTCATATGGTAATTCTATTTTTAGTTTTTTAAGGAACCTCCATGCTGTTCTCCATAGTGGCTGTATCAATTTACACTCCCACCAGCAGTGCAAGAGGGTTCCCTTTTCTCCACACCCTCTCCAGCATTTGTTGTTTGTAGATTTTCTGATGATGCCCATTCTAACCAGTGTGAGGTGATACCTCACTGTAGTTTTGATTTTCATTTCTCTAATAATCTGTGATACTGAGCAGCTTTTCATGTGCCTCTTGGCCATCTGTATGTCTTCTTTGGAGAGATGTCTATTTAGGTCTTCTGCCCATTTTTTGATTGGGTTGTTTGTTTTTTTAATATTGAGCTGCATGAACTGTTTATATATTTTGGAGATTAATCCTTTGTCCATTGATTCATTTGCAAATATTTTCTCCCATTCTGAGGGTTGTCTTTTCGTCTTGTTTATAGTTTCCTTTGCTGTGCAAAAGTTTTTAAGTTTCATTAGGTCCCATTTATTTTTGTTTTTATTTCCTTTACTCTAGGAGGTGGGTCAAAAAAGATCTTGCTGTGATTTATGTCAAAGAGTGTTCTTCCTATGTTTTCCTCTAAGAGTTTTATAGTCTCTGGTCTTACATTTAGGTCTTTAATCCATTTTGAGTTTATTTTTGTGTATGGTGTTAGGGAGTATTCTAATTTCATTCTTTTACATGTAGCTGTCCAATTTTCCCAGCACCACTTATTGAAGGGACTGTCTTTTCTCCACTGTATATCCTTGCCTCCTTTGTCATAGATTAGTTGACCACAGGTGCGTGGGTTTGTCTCTGGGCTTTCTATCCTGTTCCATTGACCTATATTTCTGTTTTTGTGCCAGTACCATATTGTCTTTATTACTGTAGCTTTGTAGTATAGTCTGAAGTCAGGGAGTCTGATTCCTCCAGCTCCATTTTTTTCCCTCAAGATTGTTTTGGCTGGATCATGTATAGTTGATTGCCTTGTCTCTGTGGGTGTTTTTGTCTTTGTATATGAGTCCATGTGGATGTCTGTTTGCAGGGGATTAACTATTTGTGACTTTGGTCGTCTGGACTCAGAGCATTGGCTTGAGAGAGCGTGGGTGACAGTGGCAGTGAGGGTCACTGGGATTTCCCAGGACCTACATGGGGTCATGAGACACGCCTCAGGGCTACAGCATTCAGGTGGGATCCAGGAAAGCTGGGGAGGGTGTCAGAGAAGGTGGACCAAGAAAAAAAGGGGGACATTTGCTGCAGGCCCATTGCTCATCGGGCTGGGGGGCTGACTCGAGTGCTTTCTCCAGCAGTTCAGGGTGCTGGGACAATTGTCCCCATTAAACTGATAAAGATACTGAGACTCTGAGGCCCGAATCTAATTCACACCCTGACTTCTCCCATGGGCACAAGGTTTACGAGTCCAGGCATCACAGCACCCCCATGTGGTGAGCCACAGGCAGCTCACACACATCCTGGCCCCAGGAGCTCTGCATCTTCCCTCTGCAGCCTCCCCATTGCAGAAGGGGCAGCTCCGTCGTCCAGGTGCTTATCACCAAACTCTGAAGTTGGCCTTGAATTCTCTCTCTTGCTCCATACCTGACCTGTTAGCCACTCCTGATGGCTTCACCTTCCAAGTGTAACCATTGTCCCAACCAGCCTCCTTCCCTTCACAGCCTCCACCCAATCCAGCCTCCATCATCTCCCACCTGCAGTCCCCTCCTCCCTGGTCTCCTGCGGCTTCCATTCCCCACTCCCTACCCACCCCCCACAGTCTGTTTTCCCCTGAGCAGCTTGAGGACACCTGTTAACACTTAAGCCAGACCGTGTCCCTCCTCCGCTCACAGTCATCCATGGCTCCCACCTCACACAGAACAAATGCCAAAGTCTTCTCTTGGCCCATGTACTCCATCCTTCGTTGTTTGCTCAGCATCTCAGTTCTACATTGACTGTTCTTCACTTCCTATTCTACATTTCATGTGCTATGTTGTCTGTTCTCCATTGGACATTCCTCCTTGTCTATTCTCCACTGGATGAATCCACATTCTGTCCTACACTGAGTATTCCATTTTCCCTGATCCTCACTGGACACTCCCTATGTTTGTTTATGTTAATGTCCCACAATCTCTGTCTACACTGAGGTCCACACTCTCATTCCACACTGTTTCATTCTATGGTGCTCTCTAAAATGCATCTCCATGGTGCTCTCAAAAATGCATCTCTCGGGCTTCCCTGGTGGCGCAGTGGTTGAGAGTCTGCCTGCCAGTGCAGGGGACACGGGTTCGAGCCCTGGTCTGGGAGGATCCCACATGCCGCGGAGCAACTGGGCCCGTGAGCCACAATTACTGAGCCTGCGCATCTGGAGCCTGTGCTCCACAACAAGAGAGGCCGCGATAGTGAGAGGCCCGCGCACCGCGATGAAGAGTGGCCCCCGCTTGCCACAACTAGAGAAAGCCCTCGCACAGAAACGAAGACCCAACACAGCCATAAATAAATAAATAATAATAAATTTAAAAAAAAAGAGTAATAAGATATCTTTGTAATGATCTTACATTAAAAAAAAAAATGCATCTCTCAGATCTCTGACTTCCATCATCATGTTCGTACCCAGGCCGTAATTCCCATGGTGCTTCCAACCAGTGACCGAGCCCCTGGGAGACTTGGAACCCGTCTGATAGTGACATTGGCCCTGGCCAACATCACCATGGTGTCCTTAGAAAGACTGGCAGTAGGACACTTCCACACAACCCTACTTGCTTCCTCCTCCACACAGCCAGCAGGGGCAGAGCTAGGGTCTGGACCCAGAGGCCTTTCCAGAACCTGGTAGCATGCCCACTGTCCCCTTATGGCCCAGGGCACCTCAAGCTGTACATGTATAGTCACACACACATGACATGTGACACAGCCCTTTTTGGTTCCCCAGGCTCATAGACTAAAAACATGGGGCAAACTCCCTGGAAGCCAAGATAGATTTTATTTACTTATTATTATTTCCACTTTATTTTAAAATTTTGTGTGGGGAATTCAGAATCCAAAGGGCACTACTGGGCGCCACCTAACGGCAGATGGTGAAAGTGCAGCCTCCCAGGGATGACGACAAAGAGCCACACCAAAAGGCCCTGGGGCTCCCCAGCGTTTGAAAGCAGACCACATTTTTATGAACTCCACACTCGGCACTTACCCTGTGGGCACTGACTTCAGAGACTGGCCCACCTTCTTATCCACAATGTGGGTAAGATCCAGAGGCTGAAAAAGGAGCCCTTTCTGGACATGTCTCAGTTTCCCCCAGAGGACCTGCCGCCTTGGTCTCTCTCCTCCTCCCAAGTCCCTGGTCCTGTGTCTGGTTGTATGGGGAGCTGTGACTGCGACACTGCGGGGGGCCACCAGGTTGGCGGTTCATCCACCCCGTGTGCATGGCCAGGGTCCTTGCGACCTGAGGAAGGGGATCCCCAGAAGGGTGACCCAGTTGGAGAAATTTGCACCTGCGTGGTGACCATGGTGCATGTGGCAATGGTGCTGCTGGGGTGGCAGGGGCTGTGTGCTCAGCCGGATCCCCAGAGGCTACTGTCATAGGCTGGGGTGGAGACAATGCCTCACCCCTCCTCTGAGGGTGGGAAGGGACAGAAGGGAGCAGGTGGGGAGGATTTAGAATCTGAATCTGAGTTGGGTGAGAGAGCTCTCCAGCCTAACTTAAACACTCCACAGAGGCCTTGAGTTCACCCCACACACTCTGCATTCTCTGCAAGTTTCCCTGTGTTGTAAGAGGGGGCTGCGAGTTGCCCATGAAACCCTTTACCCCACATCCGAGCCATCTGCAGGTCCTGGTAGCTCTACCTCCAAACACACCCTGGAGTGCCCCTCCACTGTCCCTCGGCCTCCTGCCTCTTTTGTTCCTGGACCCCACCTCCACCTCAGGCCACAGAAGCCCCAGGGAGGGAGGCTTTCACAAACCTTGATCGTGCCATGTTTCTCCCCCGGAAACTAGGGCTCCAAAGCCCCAACTTCACTGGGGATGAAGATGTCAAGGACCAGGAAGATCAGAGGACAAAGCCCAGGCTGGATCTGGCATATGAATGGTGCTATACATATGGCTGCTTAAGCAAGTGCGCTCATGTCACAAAAAAAGGTCTGTCACTTTACACATTTTTCCCTCTCTCCCTACCTGTCAAAGGAGTCCACTGAAAGTCTTGGCTGGGAAGGGGGACTATAGGAGAAAGGGAGGTGACTTATTTCGAAGGCTGCACACATTTCTGCCTCTGTATCCACATCCAGGTCTGTGTGCGCTAATGGTGGAGTGCAAGGCATCGAATTTTACTGAAAAAGTCCTCTGTGGAGGGCTGGGATGACAGGGGACAAGGGTCTTGAAATTATTGGTCAAGCTGACTCGCCCACAGCCAAGCTGGACCAATCAGCTTTGGATCTTCGTAGAATGATGGTGGGGTAGGGGCATACAAATCTTATAAACACTGATACCAACACCATGTGTTTTTCACATTCTTGTCCAGATCGGTGATCTCCACTAAGCAGACCCTTTGAGAATTGTCAGAGCCATTTCTCAGCTTGCGGCAGTGAGAGGGCTTCCTGCAGGAGGTGTCAGGGAGCTAGGCCTTGGAGGGTAGGAAGCAGTCTAAAAAGGAGGCCAGTTGGGGGTTGCAGGAGGTGGCCCAGGAGGAAGAACCAGCATGGCCCTAGCTTGGAACAGCAAGTATTCCTAAGGGCCTCAGGGCAGGAGACAGAGTGGGTGAGGGCAGCTGAGGAGCTCAGGAAGGTCAGGGGACAGATCTGAGTGTTATAAAGATCTCACTGAGACCACCTGGGGGGTGGTTGGAGGGGAGGAACAAATGGAGCTCCCTCTGGCTCCCTCCTGGACCCCCAAGTCTGCCCTCACACAGGACAGGCCGAAGTGGAGGGAGTTTGCACCACCCCAAAGTGGGTGGATAAACGCCTGGCTCCCTCCTCCCTCCGGTGGGAATCGTTGGGTCAAGACATCAAGGGATATGCCCATTTAAAAGATGAACAGTGTAGCGGCCGCTCCAGCGCTCCCATAGCCCAACATTCACGGTTCCCCACTGCTCCTTGCTGCAAGCGATTGCAACCCAGCCTGAGCCCTCGACCCAACACCCTCAGGAGCTGGAGCGTAAACAGTCCAGCCCATCATCACTGGGGTGGAACCACTCTAGGTGCCCACTCTATGCGGTGCCCTAGGGCCCCCAGCGGGCTGAGCACTGGCTGCCCACGGCGTCACCTGCTCGTTGGCGCCCCCTCCAGGGCTCCTCCCCTTACGTCCCCGTCCCCCCCAACCCCGACCCCGCTTCTCCCCCACCCCCCTTCCCAAGCAGCACTGGAGTCCTCCTCTCAGGGTCAGGTTCTGGAGTGGGTACCCAAGACACGACAAGGCAAGATTGAGGCCGCTGGGGAAGAGATGGGAGGACCCGGGCGGGGGTGTGGCTCTGAGCAGCGGCGGTTTCGTTCACGGATGCCCCATGTGTTTTATTGATGGATACACACACACTGGAAGGGGGAAAGGGGAACCCCAACCTTGGACCCGAACCAGGCTTTCCCCCCTCCAGGCCCCTGCCGCGGAGAGGGTCGTAACTGCTGGGTCTTCTCCAAGGACGCAGGGAGGGAGGTTGGGACCCCATGTGCCCTCACCCCGCCTGGTGTGAGGGGCAGAATCGGTGCCACCCCCGGGCCTACTACCGGGGCCAGCCATCGGTAGTGGGCAGCCGGCGCAGCGGGGGCCCAGGCCGTAGGGGGTCTGCCAGGGGCCGGGCCAGGAGCAAGGGGTAGGGGAAGGCCTTTGGAAAGTCGCCGGGGCCTCCAGGGGCCGGCGAGAGGCGCTCGGACTTGATGCTGACTGGTGGGGTGGGCGAGGAGGCGCCGCGGGCTGGGGGGCCTTCCTCGCCCAGGCTGCGGCCCCCACTGCAGGGAGAGAGAGAGGAGCGGGGCCGTGAGCTCAGCGAGGGAAGCCATGGAAGTGGCATGGCTTGGGCAAAGATTGGGCAGGAGGACCTTGGGAAAGGAGGGGGTGGCGATCCCTCTTGGGGCCTCCAAAATAGCCTCCCATCCTCACCAGGACCAGTCGGGAGGGGCTAAGTGCAGAACCGGGAGTGGCCACCAGGGGTCAGCAGTGGCTGGGGCTTGGAAGACTTGGAGGAGCCCCACCCGTGAACCCGAATGGGGTGGGAGGGGAGCGGGCAAGGAGGCAGTCGGGGCACTTACCTGGGCTGGGCGGGGGTGGCCGGGGACCCATCACCCCTGGAGGGCTGCCAGGGGGCCAGGGTGGGGGGCTGCAGCAAGCCTGGGGGCGGAGGGGGGTCTCCCAGGCCATATTCTGGGGGGGCAGGAAGAGTAAACTGAGGCCCTGACCTCAGGGAGCCCCTTGCCCAAGCCTGACCCACCCCACCCGCCAGTTTTCAGTTCTGGAGGGCGGGGGAGTGTGGACCCCCAGCAGGCAGGTGTGTGGACGCCTCCCACAGCGGGTGCATACCTGGGGGACCTGCAGGGAGGAAGGGGAAGCTCCCTAGTGGGGGTCCCGGGGTGGCAGTGGAGCACGGACTCTGCAGGCTACCATAGAGGCCTCTCTGTGGAGAGACAGGGGAAAGGGGAAACTGAGGCCCACACCCAGGCCACCCTGCTCCCACAGCCCTTCCACACCTTCCCCTCACTCACTGAGGTGCTCAGTCCCCCTCGGGCCCCAGCGAGGCCACCAGGCAGGTCTGGCCTCCTCCCATCCACTGTCAGGTACAGGGGCGGTGGTGTCTTGCTGCCGAGGTGGCTTGCTGAGAAGAGAGGGTGCGCCAGGCCTGGGGAGCAGGAGACCCCCAGAGAGAGGGAAGGTCACCAGGTCGCCATGTCATCTAATGGAGTGATGCCCACAGCCAAGCAGGGCCAGAGCCCATACTCCCGCCTTGCACAGCCTCCCTGGGACCGCCACCTCTCCTCCCCGAGGGCCTACGCCCCATGCTCACCTGGGGGGCCAGCTTTGGGGACTCCTGGACGGAAGGGGGATGGGCGGCTCTGGGCAGGCAGGGCCTCCCCAAGCCCACTGGGGTCGCAGCCTGGTGGGGGCAGGGCCCCATATGCCATGTCAGGGCTGGGCATAGTGGGAGCTGCTGGCTGAGGGCAGAGAGGACAGGATGTGGAAATGAGGGCATCAAGTCCAAGACAGAAAATCCCAATGAGTTCAGTCGCCAGCCTCAACCTTCTGCAAGTCCTCAATACTCCTCCCTCTGGCCTAACGCCACATGGCTGGGGGAGTCTGTGTCTGCCTCTGTAGCTACTTGACAGCTAGGCCCAGAGCTGAGGCTTCTTAATCAGCATAGGGTTGGCCCTGAGGGGGCTTCCCAGGGTGTTTGATGAATCAGAGAAATAAAGAAGGAAGGAACTGGGACTTCCCTGGTGGCGCAGTGGTTAAGAATCTGCCTACCAATGCAGGGGACACGGGTTCAAGCCCTGGTCCGGGAAGATCCCACATGCCACCGAGCAACTAAGCCCGCGTGCCACAACTACTGAAGCCTGTGCGCTCTAGGGCCCGCATGCCGCAACTACTGAGCCTGCATGCTGCAACTACTGAAGCCCGCGTGCCTAGAGCCTGAGCTCCGCCTCAAGAGAAGCCACTGCAATGAGAAGCCCACGCACCACAACAAAGAGTAGCCGCCGCTCACATCTAAAGAAAGCCCACGCGCAGCAACGAAGACCCAACGCAGCCAAAAATTAAAATTAAAATTAAAAAAAAAAAAAGGAACTGTCTGCCTGTTGAACTCTTTTCCATCCTTCAAAGCCCCTGCTACAATGCCCACTCCTCCAGGAAGCCTTCCCTGCCCACCCAGGCAGAAACCTGCCCCCAAATTCCAGGATTCCTGGTCTTAAGTCTCTCTCTCAATCTCAGCCTCAGCCATTTGGACCTCAGAAGTGGGGCGAGGGCCCCATTCATGGCGGGGCAGGGAGTCACTTACATAGAGCCGGGGTCGGGGCAAGGCTGGGTCACCCCCATCACCTGCCAGCCTCCGCAGCTTCTCTCCTGGCCCTTCAATCCCCTCCTCTGGCTCCAGCTCTTGTCCATCAAGGCCCACGCCCCTCCGCTTCAGTGTCTGTGGAAGGGGGAGACAACAGGGTGACACTCCCCCAATCCTGGCCAAGAAACCTGGTTCTACGGGAGAGGGGAGGACCTATCCCATCCAGCTCTGTGGGCAGGCAGGGTGCAGGCACAGCCTGCTCCAGCCAAATCCCATTAACCAAAAACCCCAGTGAGTTATCACCTAGTAAGTTCCAACTGTTTGTGAGAGAGGGACTGTCCTGCCCTGGGACCAGAGAGGCCTGGGTCACACAGCAGAGGCCGAGACCCACCCAGGCCTGCTGGCATTATCCTAACACTGCTCCTGAGCGTGATTCGGTTCCTACATTCTGCACCCACGTGCAGCCTCGGAGCCTGGCGTGCAGTAGGTGCTTAATAAATGTCAGCTGACTGAGCACCTGAGGACAACTTTATAGGTTCTCCTAAGCTGCCACCCACCTGGGAGCAGTGACCAGCACACTCCTGGACCCCTGCCTCTCCTGTGCCAGCTTCTCCCCACCCTCTGCCACATTGGGGCTTCCCGTGTGCAGTCCTAGCCCGCTGCTCTCTCCAGCCCAGTGGCTTTAGCTTCCCGCCCTGGGTAAAGATGCCCACATCCAAAGGTACAGTGATCTTGCCCATCCTGGGTCGTGGGTATGAGGGCTGCCCAGCTAGTGCAGGGGCTGCTCCTTCCTCTTTCTCCTGAGGATACAGCGGCTCAAGCAAAAACATCCCTGGACCTCAGTGAGGTCTGTTTGCTTTGTGGTACCTTTTCTTCTCTGTGTCTGTACTCACCAAATGGGTAACAGGAGCAAATGAGATGATGTGTGTGAGGGGCACATAGTGGGGCCCTCGATGTTTTTTATTTCCACTATCCAGGAAGTTGCCCCTAAAAGGGACACTCTGTTACTCCAAACCTGCTTTGACTAGCAGCAAAGCCAAATTGCAACGCTCATCTTTTGTGCAAACCAAGAGTCCCTAGGCTCTGAGTGAGCAGAGTGTGCTGGGCTTCATGAGGCCGGGGAGGTGGGTCCCAGGGGTACCTCGAGGATGTCGGTGTTGGTGCGGCTCTCATGGGGCTCACTGTACTCTGTGTACTTCAGTAGCACACGGTCCATGTCCGTGCTGGCGTACTGGAAGAGGCGGTTGGCGCTATTGAAGATGATGAGGGCGATCTCACAGTCGCAGAGTACACTTAGTTCATAGGCCTTCTTCATCAGCCCAAACTTCCGCTTGGTAAATGTCACCTGGACCCAGGACCCACAGGCGGGGCAGGAGAAGACAAAGATTTGGGATGGTGAGAGGGGAGGTGGAGGGGCCTAATTGTTCCCTGAACATGCCTCGTGATTCCATGCCTTTGCATGTGCTGTTCTTTCTGGCTGTACTACTCCTTCTCACTTCTTAACATGGCAAACTCCTATCAGTGCTTCAAAACCCAGCCCAAATGTCCTCTCCTTTGGTAAGTTTACCTTGGCCTCCAGGGAGAGCCCACACTCCCTCTCTGAGCTTCCCCAGTTCTGTGCCTCTCTCTGGTCCAGTGCTTTGAGTTGGGTGTATTTGTATTGAGTTCCGTCTCCCCTGTGACTGGGGCTCCAGTCATCAAGAAGAATCAGTGAATTAATCATCATGAGAATGAGTAAATGCTACATCTCAAACTCCTGACATTGCATCAAGTCTCCTTATTCCCTTGCAGTTCTCCCAGATGGCCAGGCCTTTGCCCAGGCTGTGTCCCCTGCCAGGAATGCGTTTCCCCGAACCACTGTCCCACCCACTGAACTCACCTGCCGATTCCTTTGGTCCAGAATGCGTGAGATCTGAATTTTCTTCCTCCCCATTGTCCCAGGCTGGGTGGAGTGTCCTTGGTCTGGGGGTCGGGGTTGGGGGAGGAGAAGAGAACAGAGTAGGTGGGTGGAAAGTGGGGACAGGCACCCCAGTCTACCCCCTATCTTCCTCCTGCCCCTGCCAGGTGCTGAAAGGGAGATGATGGGGGAGATCAAGGCAGGCTGGGTCATCCCCACAGCCCACACCCTCGACCAGTCCAGGATGCAGCAAATGCTCGTTGAACACCTTCAGACCAATGTTTTATAAGGAGAAGGCTGACCAAGGGGGAAAGATTGAGAGGTATGGGTGCCCCCACCTGAGGTTCTAAAGCAAAACAAGCTGGTAACTGTGGGACCTCGGGGGAGCCTGACCCCCTGTCTGTGCAGCGGGGATAACAGTGTGGTGCATTGCCCAGTGCTGCTGGAGCATAAAATGAGCTAACCCACACAGGGCATTCAGATCTGCCTTGCAGACAGCAGGTGCTGTGTATGCACTGCTGTTATGAATACTGGCGACAGCTTAAAAGTCCTCAACAGGCCAGGTTGGAGGGCCATCCGATGTTGATACCCAGCGGTGCTCAGTGATCCTGAGCCTCTGAAAGTAAGCCTGGTCTACACAGCAGACACTTTTGAACTCATTCAATCCCACAATAGCCCTTCGATGAGCAAGGTTGAGGGCTGCGGTTACCAGAAAACATATATTAAAAATATATAAAACGTATATTTAAAAACTGTATTGAGAGTGGAAAAAAGACTAGAAGGAAATGCTCAAGCTGGGAGTCAACGCTGGGTGGAAATTTATGGGTGAGTTTTTTCCCGTTTTTAAAAATTGAGATGCAATTCATATAACATAAAACTCGCCATTTTAACGTGTGCAATTCAGTGGCATTTAGAGCATTTACGACGTTGTACAACCATCACATCTATCTAGTTCCAGAAAATTTTCATCCTCCCAAAAAAAGACCCCAGCCCCATTAGCAGCCACTCCCCATTCCCCTCCCCTCAGCCCCTGCCAACCACTAATCTACGTTCTCTCTCTATGGATTTGCCTGTTCTGGACACTTCTTATAAATTGAATCATACAATGTGTGGGCTTTTTGTCTTTTTTTTTTCCTTTTTGCTCTTTTGAATTTTCTAACATTTCTCCCTCAGTGATTATAGATTTCTATTTTAAAAATTGTGTGTGTGGGGACTTCCCTGGTGGTCCAGTGGTTCAGACTCCACCCTTCCAGTGCAGGGGGCGCGGGTTCGATCCCTGGTCGGGGAACTAAGATCCCACATGCTGCGTGGCGTGGCCAAAAAATAAAAATAAAAATAAAATAAAAAGTTGGGGGGAAGCATAAGAGAAACCCTATCCCTGCCCCACTTTCCAGCGGGAGGAGGGGGGAATGCCCTGAAAAGACTTAAGCTTGGAACCCTCAGACTGGGGAATGGGGTGGGCCCAGGCAAACTGGAGAGAAACCCTGGACCTTCCTCATGGGGATCTTGGATCTCCCTGGTGGGGGCCCCAAGGGTGAGAACGGGCAGCTCAGTGAGGGCAGCAGGTACCCAAGACACGGTTCAGGACTTTCCCAGCAGCCCTCATGCAGGGCTCCTTGGAATCAAGGAATCATGTTGCCTGTTCTGCAGCACCCACCCCACTGTACAGACAGCCACTCCATGGCCCCCGAGACCCCCTCTGCCAACTCTATGACCACACTCCACCCCCACAGCCCTCCCATGTCATAGTTGGCTGAGGCCATGCCACAGGCCTGCCCAGGGTGAAGTGGGCCTGCTCTCAGGTCTCAGCCAGAAGAGCGGTCTTTAGCAAGGGAGGCCTCTCCCTCGGCCTCAGTTTGCTGTTCTGTGAATGGGGTGGGTATGAAATACAGAGTACCTGGCACAAGGCCTGGGAATGAGCTCTTGGGAAGCGTAGGGAAATGTAGGTCTGTCTCTGGGAGTAGCCATACCTGCTTCCCACACCCCAGCCCGAGGGGTCTGGGCGGGGTGCCTCATCTTCCCACAGACCCAGGGCTGGAAGTATGAGACGCCCCAGTCCATCATATGCGGCCCGCTGTGTGACCCCAGACACACCCTCCACCTTCTCTGGGTTGGGTCTCTGAGTGGTCACAACTATGCAAATCCCAGGCCAACAAAAGCCCCCATCTCAGCCCCCCAGCTCCAGCTTGACTTGCTAAATTTAACCTCTGGGGCTAATTTTAATCCCCGGCTGGAATCAGGCTAGTTCCCACGGCTGGGATGCGTTATCCCCGCCCTGACAGGTCCCTGGGGACAGGAGGAGGGCACTGGCCGGGAGGTCTCGGTGCCAAGATGACTCAGGAAATGCCCCCCACGCCTGGGGTCCCATGGGAACATGGGACTTGGACATGAGTCTCTGGGCCTGGAAGATCAACTCTGGCCCCTTCTCAATCTGTCCCCATTTTAGACAAGGACATCCTGGCTAGGGCAGGGTTCACATAACGGGGGAGCCCCAAGAGTCAGAAGGTCGGGGGGTTCTCTCTGAACTGAGACCCAAGAGCCAAGACAGGAAGTAAGTTCCAGGCAGAAGGAATGACAGGTGCAAAGGCCCTCAGGAGGGAGGAGATGCATCAATAAGGCTGGAGTGAGGAGGCCAGCAGGAGAGGCTGCAGAGGCAGGGCCACTCCGGGTCCTCTGAGCTGCAGGGAGGCCTGTGGGTTTTGGTCTAAGAGCAATGTACAGCCATGGGAGGGCTTTGAGCAAGAAGGCACGGGACTTTAAAAACTTGGCCATGGCTGCCATGGGGAGCAGGACTGTTGGGGGTAGGGGTAGAGATGACAGGAAACTACCGGGAGGCCAGGGCTGTGTCCATCTGGGCAGAGACTGGGGGTGAGGCCCTCTCTGTGCTATGCCTGAACCTTGCACTTTAAGTCACTGTACTCTAGGGCTCTTTGGGTCCTCTAGAAGCCACTAGGTCCTCTGCCATCTCTGGAGCCAGGCTTGACAGGTGCAGATGGGCTCACACAGGGGTTTGAGTCTTCTGAACTTTGATGACCTTGGAGCCCCCAATCCTCACCCAGGAACCAAAGTCATCCCCTGCCCTGGTCCTTGAGGGATCTACCCAGCACACAGCTGATCATGTCCCGTCACTGCTCGTGCACTCCTCATGGGTCCTCACTGCCCTCAGGAGGAAGGAAGTTCCAGTCCTCAGCCTGGCATTCAAGGCCCTGCCCCAGGGACTTCCCTGGTGGTCCAGCGGTTAAGACTTCGCGCTCCCCAGTGGTTAAGAATCTGCCTGCCAATGCAGGGGACAAGGGTTTGAGCCCTGGTCTGGAAGATCCCATGTGCCGCGGAGCAACTAAGCCTGTGCACCACAACTACTGAACCTGCGCTCTAGAGCCCGTGAGCCACAGAGACTGAGCCCGAGTGCCACAACTACTGAAGTCCACATACCTAGAGCCCGTGCTCCGCAACAAGAGAAGCCACTGCAATGAGAAGGCCACGCACCGCAATGAAGAGTAGCCCCCACTTGCCGCAACTAGAGAAAGCCCATGCGCAGCAACGAAGACCCCACGCAGCCAAAAATAAATAAATAAATAAATAAAAAGAAAGAAAGAAAAATATTAAAAAAAAAAAAAAAAAAAAGACTCTGTGCTCCCAATGCAGTGGGCCTGGGTTCAATCCCTGGTCAGGGAATTAGATCCTGCACACCGAAACGAAGATCTCGCATGCTGCAACTAAGACCTGGCGCAGCCGAATAAATAAAATAAATTTTAAGAAAAGTAAAAAAGGCCTGCCCCAATCAGCTCCTGCCCACTGTTCTCTACCTTCAACAAAATATCTCTGCCTGAAAAGCCCTTGTTGCCCCTTCTGCACCTGGCCAACTCCTATTCACATTTCAGAAACCTAGCTCAAAAAATCCATTCCTCCATGAAGCCCTCCCTGCCCTCACTCTGGTCTCCCACAGCCTCCATCCATCCCCTCCAGTTCTGACTCTGTGGGGCTAAGGGGGTTGTATATCCAGCTCTCTCCCTCTCCCCGAGACTGGAAGACCCTCAGGACAAGTCAGAGGGGTGACTGGGAAGATTTGGTGAAGGGAGCAGGTCAAGAGGGACACATTTGAACTCCCCCCAGCTTCCCTCAACAACTTCCTCTCAGACTCCCCCAGCTGACTCCCTACCCAGAAATACACGGGCATGCAAATCCAGCCACTCAGCGTTGACCTGCCTCAGGCCCAGGTGTGAAGGGCCAGCCAAGGAATGCGGAGGCGGAAGGCCCAGGGTGTGCATATATATTTGTACTCACATGCAAATCCCCACCCCAAGCAGCAGACAGACCTGGCGGCCCCTTCTCCAGATGTTGGCGTGACCGTGACCGGAACTGCTGGGGGGAGGTGGCTGTGCGTGCTGAATCTGCAGAGCACGAGGGGGGAGGCTGAGGTTAGGAGAGGCTGAGGTTAGGAGAGGCTGAGGTTAGGGGAGCACTCTTCTGTGCGCATATCCCCCCCACCAATGTCCAGCTAGAAAGCAGAGAGCTTGTGGCATCTGCCCAGCAGAGAGGCACAGGTGGACTCATCGACCCAGGAAAGGGAAGAAGAGTCAGGAGAAATCCAAGAGGGCATCTCAAAGGAAGAAGCATGTAATTGAGCCTCAGTGGAAGGGCTGGATGGGGCCCTGAGCAGATGGGCAGGGGAGTGGGCATTTGAAGTCAAGAGTCCAATACCTCCCACCCCTTTCTTTGCCCCCCCACACTTGGCATTTATCAAGTGCCAACCATTGTGATAAACTGACCTCAAAAGAAGTAGAAAGCTTAAGTAAACCAATGACCACAGAAGATTAGAAAAGTGACTTGAGACCTACCATTAAAAGGACAATAGGCCCCGACAGTTTTATGGCTATTTTATCAAATCTTAAAGGACAGGAAAGTGAAATGTTCTTTAAACTACCTCAGACCTTTGAAAACAATGGGAACCGCCCAAGTCATTTTATGAAGCTCTTGTAGGTCAGAACCTAAGTCTAAAAAGAGAGAAGTATTGACCACGACAGGGGCAATGTTAGAAGCCAGGGATTTCAAGGAAGATCTCTCTGAAGAGGTGACATCTGAACTGAGACCCAAAGCCCAAGAAAGACACAGCCAAGCAAAGGAAGAGTCAGTTGTGGGGAGATCTGGTGCAAGGGTGTTCCTGGCAGGGGGAACTGCAAGGGCAAAGGCTCAGAGTGATCATGAGTTTGGCATTTTGAAAAAAGCAAGGAAGTCTCTATGGCTGGACAGTGTGAGCAAGGGAGAGAGGGGAGGGGACTGGTGGTGGGGAGAGCTGTGGCTTGGATCACATAGGTCCTTGTGGGCCACAGTGACGAGTGTGGGTTTTACTCTGAGGGCATTAGGAAGCCACAGAGAGTTTGGAGGCAGGGGAGGGTCAGGATATGATTTTACAGTTTAAATAATCCCCTTGTACTTCCATGCATTGCTGGTGGAAAGAGAAAGAGGTAGAGCCACTCTGGAAAACTGTCTGGCACCTACTAAAGCTGAACATGCATCTACCCTTTGACCCAGAGATGCTTCTCTTCAATATTCACCTAAGAGAAAAGTGTCCATGTTTTACCAAAGGACACAGACAAGAATGTTCTCAGCAGCCTCATTTGTCATAGTCCCAAATTGGAAACAACTCAAATGCCCTCAATGGGAGAACTGGTAAATGATTTTTGGTAGATTCTGTGCAAGACTACTATACAGCACAGAAAAAGGATGCATTCCACCTTCATGCAACCACACAGGTGAATCTCCCAGACCATGTGCCAGTTCAGCAATACTGGGCTCCATAGAGAGGACACATCATGTGATTCCATTTATATGAAGTTCCAGAACAGGCAAAACTCACCTACAGTGATGGATATGAGCACAGTGGCCACCTGGAGCAGGCACTGTGACAGGACAGCGGGAGTCCGGGGGCTGGGGTGTTCGATTCCCCGGGCCAGGACCTGGATACATAGGTGTGTTCAGTTTGTGCAAATTTTTTAGCCCTACTCCACTGACTTTTGCATTTTTCTCCATGTGATTTATCTCAACCAAAAGATTTTTTTAAAAACCTCGTCCCTGGGGACTTCCCTGGCCGTCCAGTGGTTAAGACTCCGCGCTTCCATTATAGGGGGCATGGGTTCGATCCCTGGTCTGGGAACTAAGATCTCACATGCTGTGCGGCACGGCCAAAAAAACAAAAATAAAAAAACCCCCAAAACAAACCTCGTCCTTAGTCATGGCTGCCATGAGAACAGCATCTGTCTGGGCAGGAGCGAGGTGGCCTGGAGAGGCTGGGGCAGGTGTCTAGGTGGGAGATGAGGGGCCTGAACTGGGACGGGGGCTGCAGGTAGGCAGAAGAGGATGGATTGTTTGGTGACCAAGGGGACAGGACGTGCTGGTGGCATATGCCTGGGGTTGGGAGAGAGCCTGGGGTCTCAGGCCTGAGCGTTGTTCTGGAGGGGGGAACTGGGGGTACAAAGGAAGATTTCATGAGTGCCTGGAGCATCAGAAACTAAGGTGATACCTGTGGTCATTAAGTCCAGCAACAAACACTGCTGCAGTCCTTCAGGTCATGACTGTCATCTCCCTCTAAGAGGTCTCTTAGCCCCCTGGTGATGGAGATGGGGGTCTGGAAGGAATCCCACCCTCCCACTAACCCTTCACTGCTGGCCTCTCCCTGTGGAAGGACTCAGTTTTCTCACCTGTAAATGGGAGCGAGAATCCTTCTCCCACCAGCTGGGAAGGAGGGGACAGTGGAGGAATCTATCAACCTTGCCTTCTGGCCTCCCAGAAGCCAGAAGGAAGAAGGGCCTTGGAACTGGGGATGCTGAGTCAGCGTGCCATCTTGCAAGACCACGGTGACACTTACTGTGACACGCTGGGCGACATCAGACCCCTACTTCCTCCCCCACAAAATGGGTCACAGAATCCTGATCTCAAAGGCTTTGCAGTGAGGTTTGAGAGAAAAGATCAGGGACAGTCAAGTTCCCCTTCTTGGCTCCCAGGGGGGCTTTAATGGAGGGACAAGTGGCAAAGTCACGCTGCCAGACCCTTGAGCTCAGAGGCCTCAGCTTGGTGGGGGACCCAGGCCGGCGAGGAAAGGAGAGGAGGAAAGGAGAAGTGAGAGGCAGGTGGGTGGCCTGGGGGTGGTGAGGGCCCGCGGGACTCGGCGAAGCGGGGAGGGGGCGCTGCTCCTGGGCCTTGCAGCAAATCAGGCCGGTGGCCCCGCCTCACGCAACCCAGGCGGTGGTTTCATCACCTGCTCCCCAAGTACCTCATTACAAGCGACAGGAAGAGCCCCTTGGAAAGTCGGGACCCCCCCTCCCCTCTCTTGAGGGCTCCAGCGGCTCCCACCCCAGCTGCTGGCGACCCCCCCACCCTCCCCGAGCCGGGGCCCTGGGCCGCCTCCTCCCCTGGGAGCCTGGGGAGATGGTGGCCCAGGTGGGGGGGCACTGTGGGTGACCTAGGGGCTGGCTCAGCCCACAACGGCCCCTGGAGCCCCTCACCTGCCCTGGGGAGAAGGCGGGCTCTGGCAGTGACTACCGTGCGACCATACTTCTCTGGGCCTCAGCTTCCTACCCCAGAAGATGGGGAGAGTCGGCGACACCTCCCTGATTTGGGGGCCTCTCTGAAGCAGATGCTCTGGAGATAATATCGCCCTCTTTCTCTATGCAGGCAGCTTTTGCCATCACTGAGCCTGACCCCTCCCAGAAGGCCTTGGGGTCACCTCTCCTCAGACCTGGGGTGCCCAGCTCAGAGTGAGGGCCCCGGGCAAACCCAGGAAGGGTGCTGGGGACAGGGGGTCAGGGAGAAAGCCCTTTCCTTCTACGTACAGATGGGGGGGTTGGGAGATTCCCCTCGCAGGGAGACCCCCCAAACACATGCATCACCCCCAAACACCCACATACATAAGTCCCCAAAACACATGCAATCCACAATACATGCAGAGCCCTCCCAAACCCACACGGCCTGCCAAACACACATCCCCAAAACACACACAGAGGCCTCTGCACACGCAGACCCCTCAGACACACACAGAGTCCCCCAACACCTGCCGATCCCTCGAATGTACACAACCCCCCAATATATGCAGACACCCCCAAACACACGACCCCCAACAACATGCAACCCTCCTAGACACACACAGAGCTCCCCCAACACATGTAGACTCCCCAGATCCATGCTAGTCCCCCATTATAAGCAGGCCCGCAGACACAGATAGGGCCTCTATCACCTGCAGGGGTATCGCCCACCCTCTGGCTTCCTGAGGCAGGGTGGGAGCACCCCCCAGGGGAGAGATGTGGGTTCGGGGCTGGGGATTCTGAGGGTGGGGTGTGAAGATCTCAGGGATCGCACGTACGGACACTGCATGGGGAACACAAGCTATGCTGGTGCAGGTGGCAGGGGGTTGAGGGGATCTTCGGGGTATTCCTGGGGACTGTGGGGGTCTGAGGGTGGGGTGTGTTACCCACGTGTGGCTCTGAATCCCAGAAACCCAGAATGTTCCAGCTGGAGAAGGCCCTGTGGGGGGGGGGGTCCCTTTGTTTATAGGTCCCTCTGGCACTCATGGGGAAACGGAGGCCCAGTGGGGGACCCTCAGACCCACCTCCACAGACCCCTCCCCAGGCCTGCTCCATGTGCTGAGAAGTATGATGGCCTGGCTGTGGCTATGGGCACAGCCAGACGGGGGTACCCACTCCACTGGCTCCACTGTACGCTCATTGCCTGACATGCTCCAAGCCTCAGTTTCCCCATTGGTACAATGGGCCCTGGGGGCGCCTCAGGCACTCACCTACCTGTCCCTCTACTTCAGACAGGCCTCATCTACCAGCAGATTCCCAGCTCACCTTCCATCCCCTTCCAGGCACCTGAAAGACCAGCCCCAGACAGACCTGCCACTTTCCCATTGCCAGGCTTTTGACCCCGCTGTGCCCTCTCCCTGGAACGCCCTTCTCAGACTCACCCAGGTCTGAGACGCTGCTACACGTCCTTCAAGCCTGGGCAGAAATCTCTCTTTCTAGAGGTGCTAATTTCCCCAGACCAGATTTCTCTTTCCCTGTGTCACTTAGTCCTACCAGATATTTTTGGTGCTTCTTTGTTACTTTCTTTGATGATCTTGTTGCCCCACTAAGATGTCCGTTCCACGAGGGCAGGGATGGAGGCTTCCCAATGCCCGGCACACAGTAGGTCCGCAATCGCCCTTCCTTGAATGAATGAGCAAACAACTGCTTAACAAGTGGAAGAAACATCGGCAACGGGTTCCGTTTTCTTTTAAACACCTCATGGTTCACAAAACAAATTTGAGGCCCCATCTGGCCCACAGGCCACCAGTTTGAGGGGACCCCTGCTCCCCCACCCCTCTCTAAACAGCTCACAGCACGACAGCCCACTGGATGGTGCTCATGCTTCTCTCAGGCCAAGGGGCTGACCCTCTGAAGGTTCCAGTGCCCACCTTGGAAGGAAACTATGTCCCGGGGTCATGCAGGACCTGGCTGCCCTCACTGTCCACTGCAGGTCCTGCCAGGAAGGCCATTTTCTCTGTCACGGCCACTGCAAATGGAGACGTGCCCCATCCCACCTCCCGTGGGGCTTGGGACTCCTACCCTTGGGGCTGAGAGAGACCATACATTCAGAACCCAACTCTGCTATCTCACACAAGTCAGAGCCCTCGGCCACCGAAGGCCCCCAGTGATGTCCCCTAAGCTGCAGTGGCAGCTGCAGGAACGACCCAAGGCTTCTCTCTCTTTGTTCCAGAGAAAGATCTCCCCGTAGGGCCCCAGAAATTCATCCCCAGAGGCCCAGGCCTCCCTGCTTGGGAAATTAGCACATCTGTCAGAGCTGAGCGGAAGAGACTCAGCCCATAGCCCAGCAGACCCAAGACACAGCCAGTGGGGAACCCAAGATGGGGCCTTTGAGGCATCCCCGGTCCCCACTTTCTTCCCCAAGAAATGTCTGGGAGCTGACCAAGGTGCCAGGGACACAAGGGCAGGGAGTGGACAGACCCGTCTGGCCTTTCCCATTGCCCAGTCTGGTGGGGGAGACGACAGACACGTAAACTGTCAGGGACAGAGCCCTCACCAATGAAATTCTATAGGGCAGGGGTCCCCAACTCCCGGGCCGCGGACTGCTACCCGTCCGCAGCCTGTTAGGAACCTGGCTGCACAGCAGGAGGGGAGTGGAGGGCAAGCAAGTGAAGCTTCATCTGCCGCTCCTCATCGCTCACATCACCACCTGAACCATCCCCCCTGCCCCCAGTCTGTGGAAAAACTGTCCTCCATGAAACCGGTCCCTGGTGCCAAAAAGGTCGGGGACCACAGCTATACGGGGAGGCAGTGGGGGAGGTGGCAGGGGAGGGAGCTGCTTTGGAAAGAGGGGCCAGAAGGGACTTTTTGAAAAGGGGACCTCAAGGACGAGAGGACACCAGCCATGAAGGGGTGTGGGTGAGAGACTGCCTGGTGGAAGGAATGGCAGGTGCAAAGGCCCTGAGGTGGGAATGTGCTGGGTGGGTTCCAGGTGCAGGCGTGGCTGGTATTGCCAGGTATGGGTGAGCAAGGGGCATCTGGAGACAGAAGAGGGCAGGGAGGCTGCAAGGGGCCTTGGGGATCAGGGTGAAAGAGCGGGCTGTAGAGCAATGGAGAGTCATGGAGGGTGTATGAACGGGGGTGGGGGGTGGCTGTGGTGCAATTCAGGATTTTCAGCAGACTCCGTGGCTGCTGTGGGGAGAAGTCCTTTGGGAGCAGGAGGCCAGGACAGCGTCCAGTGGGAGAGGGTCGGGGCTCTGATTGTGGAAACTGGACAGAGGCAGGCCTGTGCCCACAGCAGTGACTCATTATGACAACTTGCCTGGATTGTTCCCTTCCGAGGACCCCACCTCAACCTCTGGTGAACCTGAACCTGGAGGAGATCAGGACAGGGAAGCTGACAGGCCTGAGGCTTGCTTGGCCCCTGGTGGAGGGTGGGGTGAGGGTGGACCTGGATGGGGCTCACAGGCACGTCCACTCGGTCACAGTTCGGATGGCACCTCCTGTTACTGAGTGCCTGCTGTCTGCCCGGGCCCATGCTCCACCTCATTTACACACAGGACCAGCTTGACTCAGATAGCCCAGTGAAGCGGAGACGGCTGCCCTGTTTTACACAGGAGGAAGCAGGCTCCTTCCCAGGGCCACACGGTGGGACCCCAGATCCTCGCTCAAGCGTGGGCTTATACCACAGGGTTGTCTGGCCGTGCCCCAAACTCACCCCCTCCGACCCAGTCTGGGAAGTGGGCCTGGGCACCAGTGGGATCTGAGACATTCATTCCTGAGTTCCCTGGGGCCAGTGGGCAGCCTCACAAGCCCTCCCCCAAGATGCAGGCTCAGGGAGGACCTTTGGGAGGCTGAGAAATGGGACCCAACCTCTGTGTACATCCCACTCGGATTCATGGGCCTGGCCTGGGGTGACCTCTCCGACCCCACATGGGATCCCAGGAGTGTGATAAATACTCTCTGAAAAATGACATCTGTCTCCAGGTGCATATGTGCCTCTAATATTCCAGAAGGGCAGACCCCCAACATGTCTACACTCATTGCATCTGAGTTGGGGTGACAAATGATCTTAATTCCCTTTCCCCTCTAATTTGCATTTTCTAGATGTCTGCCTGGTTGGGTAATGATTTAATGAAATCAATCATTAGTTGGAGATGGGAAGTAAGACCGGGCTCAAATTGCTCAGGTCACAGGGTCAGAAAGGGGTAGCTATTTGTCTGAGGTCACACAGAGAGGAGAGAGGAAGCTGAGGCCCCTCACTCCTGGCTTTAGTTCTCCTAGGGGCTGAGGGGCAGCCTTGAGTCCATCCTTTCTCTGAGGGGTCTGGGTGTTTCCACCTGGCCTCAGTCTTCCCTCCTGCAAAGTGGCAGCTTCAGACCAGATAGCGAGTTCCCAGCTCTTACAGGTGAGACCCCAGGACTCTAAATGTCCCAAAATTCCATTCCCTGGAGGCCAAGATTCACTCCTGGACTCAGACAGGTAGTGGAAGGCAGGTATGGGGACAGGAGGGAGCAAGGCTGACTTCTCCCAAAGCTCCTTTTTTTTTTTTTTTTTTTAATTAATTAATTAATTTATGGCTGTGTTGGGTCTTCGCTTCTGTGCGAGGGCTTTCTCTAGTTGCGGCAAGCGGAGGCCACTCTTCATCGCGGTGCACGGGCCTCTGACTATCGCAGCCTCTCTTGTTGCGGAGCACAGGCTCCAGACGCGCAGGCTCAGTAATTGTGGCTCACGGGCCCAGCTGCTCTGCGGCATGTGGGATCTTCCCAGACCAGGGCTCGAACCCGTGTCCGCTGCATTAGTAGGCAGATTCTCAACCACTGCGCCACCAGGGAAGCCCCCAAAGCTCCTTTGACCTTTGGAATCAAACCCCATACACTTGTCCTTCTGAGTCTAAATACTTTTTTGAACCCCGTTTCCTTCACCCCAAGAGTCTGAAAGTTCTCATCCCTGACGCCAAAGATCCAGAGGTCCTGACCTTCCCCAGTGAGGATTCTCAGCCGGTCAGGCAAAAGGCTTCAGCTATTTCTGACTCCTTGGGTCTGCAGCCTGGGGACTGGGAATAGCCAGGGACCCCAGTTGGCAACGTCTGCTGCCCTGGACCCAGAGAGAGGCAGAGGGTGGGGACCATGACCATGAAAGTAACGCAGCCACGGGCTTGTCATGTGCTGACAACCTCGGAGGGCTGTGACTATCGTTCCTATACCCATGTCCCATATGGGACACTGAGGCACGGGGAGGAAGTGGCCCAGGCAGCTGTGGTGCCCCACTCAGGGCTCTGTGCCCACCATCCTGCCCTCAGCCACAGAGGCATCCTGTGGGCCCAGCTGAGGCCCCACGTTCACTGCATGAGGTGCAAACCCCATGGGGTGGGTGAGGGTCATGGCGGTCACAGGCACACGAGGATGTCATGCCACTTGCAGGTCTGGGGCCGCGACACACAAGGGCACACCAACAGCAGGAAGGCATGGGGTCGTGGTTGTGCACAGGGGCCTCCAGGACGCACAAAGGGATGTGACCCAGGAAAGGGGACCACTGCAACTCACAGTTGCATACCAGGGGCTCATGGCACCACAACTTTGGACACACAATTCCCCAACTGACACAACCCTCAGACACATGCCCTTTGGACGCACAACCCCTCAGACATGACACACACTCCTTCAGACATAACTCCTGGACATGCAACCCCTGGGACACTCACCCTTTGGGACACACAACCTCTCAGAACCACAACCCTTGAACACCTCCCCTCGGACACAACCCTCAGACTCACACCCCTTGGACACATACCCTTTGGACACGCAAACCCTGGACACATAACCTCTCAAACTCACAATCCTAGGACTGCACACCTCTTAGACACAACTCTCCCTCGTACAGCAGGACATTCAGACTTTCAAATTCAACCCAGCCCACAGATGCCATTCAAAGGACACCGCACAAACCTCGGCCCGACGCAACACGCACCTGCTACACCTGGACCCTTGGACGCTCGCGCACCGACCTGGAGGAAGCGGCTCAGAACCCCGAGCGCCCTGCGGCCGCAGGGGCCTTCAGAGCGGGCGGCCCCGCCCCCGGGAGCTGATTGGGCGGGGCGTAAATTTGCATCGAGGGCGTGCCCGCGGGCTGCGCCGGGCGGGCACTTGGGCGTGGCCGGGGCCCGGGAGTTCTGGGGCCCGGGACTCAGACGCGGGAAGACTCTGACGTGGGGGAATAGTATAATGAGGGAGGGGGGCCCGGGAAGGAGCTGGATCAGACCTGCCAGGCTTCCCCCGATGTCAGTGGGCGACCCTGACCTTACTGCTGAGCCTGACCCTAATTCGGACCCTGTCTGTAACCCCCTGCTATCTCCTACTCTGGACTAACTCCAACCTGAGGGAAATGTAACTCCGACCCTTCTCGAAGCCAACCCTGACCCTTGCTCTCACCCAAATGGAGGGACTGCAGAAAGGGGCTCTCGGGTCGCTGAGGGACCTCGCCCAGCTGTGTGCCTCCTGCAGCAGAATGTGTGACCCACGTGCTTTGACAGGAGGGTAACAGACCCCTCGGTGGCTGGGCGCCCTCCTCCACTTCAGAGGTCAGCTTCCAGGACTGGACCCCCTCCCTGGGATCCCAGCATCACGCAGCACAGGTCCAGGCCCAGAGGGGGATCAGAGCAGGATTAATGAGTGAATCAAGGTGGAAAGAATTACAGGATGAAGATGACTTTTGACTCGGCAATCCTGGAGAAGCCCCCAGTCTGGAGGAGGCAGAGCTACCACATACTCCTTATCCCTGTGGGATCAGAACTGGGCCAGAGGGGTCAGGGAGGGCTTCCCTCAAAGAGGGGCGGAGCATTTATACTGGGCCTTGAAGCATGAGTAGGAGTTTGCCACTGGTAGAAGAAGAGGGAACAGGACTTGCAAAGGTTCAGAGAAAGAGTGCAGAACATTCTTTGGTGGGGGAAGATGAAGCCAGAGCAGTGAGTGGAAGTAGATTGAGCTGGGCACCCAAAGAGAGGCTTGGAGATAGGGGGAGGGGGTCCACTGGGGCAGATGAAAGGGGAGAGCAGGTGGGTTGCAATAGCTGCCTGGTGTCCACCTTCTAAGAAGACAACAGGAGATAATTGGACCCCTGGACTCAGGGGGGAACATGTGGAGATATTAGTATGTGGGGGACACTGAGAAAGGGAACAGAGACCCTGGGAGGCTTGTGCCTCTCCCCACACCTCAGATTCCCCATCTGTGACATGGGAAGTTTGGACCTCCAGCCTGGGCATAGATTTCTCTTTGGACCAAAAAAACTAGGGTTCACACTGTGTCATAAAGGTGGGGATCAGGGTTCCTGCCTCTCCCACCCCGTCTTTGCTGCCCTTCAGTGCTCAACACCAGGCACTCAGGTGTCCCAAGAACACACCAGGGCCTAGGCCAGGTTGGGGGTTTCTGCCTGGGCTCGAAGGCACAGAACAAGGCTTGGGGAGTGTGGAGGTGGCTGGGGAGCCCTGGAGCCCTCGAGAGCTGCTCTGTTTACCCAAGACCGCCTGCCTGCCTCTGATGCAACAAGCAGGCTCTGGTTACGTGAGGGCGGCAGCTGGAGCAGCTCTGGGAGCAGCCTGGGCTGAGCCAGCTGGGGCTGCCCACTATGGGCCACAGCTCTTGCCCCCTCACCACTGGGGCTTGCTCCTGTGTTCTTGCCCCTGCCACATTGTCCCCTTCCACCACTCATGTTCCCAAACACCCTTCCCATTCCGGTCCATACCATCTTCTATCATTCACACCGTTTCCTATAATGGCTCCTTCTTTCTGCCTTTACCCCTGTTCCTGTCCTATACTCTCCCCCATCACTGGCTGTGTTACCCCGTGTGGACCCACACCCCCCACTGGGCCAATCAAGAGTCTCAACCTCAGTCTTCTCAGATGAGGGGACACTCTTAGGTGTTGGAGTAAGAGGTTGGGGGGTTGAAAGGGAGATTTCGGGGGAGAAGGGAATGGAAAAGGCCAGAGAGGAAGATCTGGGAAAGGGGCCTGGAAGGTGGAGACAGGGATGGGAAGGTGAGGAGGTGTAGAAGCTGCTCCCCCCAAGTCTCCCTCTCCAGATCCTCTCCCAGAATGTCAGCAGGGGAAGACTTTGAAGGATCCTCCATGGCAAGGACAGTGTGGTCCCATGGATAGGGCTTCAGGGTTCAAGGACCCTGGGTTCCCATCCCAGCTCCGACTCCCACTCTCTGTGTGACCTCAGGCCAGTCACTTCACCCGTCTGAGCCTGTTTGCTCATGTGTAAAGTGGGGACAATAGTAGTCTCTCCTCTGGGGGGGAGAAGCGTTTCAAGGTTGGCCTCCAATGCCCCCTCCTCCTCCAAAAGCCTTCCCTATCCCCCCTCCCATCTGGTGTTCTGACACCCCTATCCCTCCTTCCACCTCAGCGCTGACCCAGTGGTTTAGAAATGTCTGTGTCCAGCTGTCTCCCGGAGCCTGGGCCGTGTGTTGTGGTAGCACAAAAGGGGTGTTTCCCTGGGTTTCTTGAAGAACTGGAGTCCTGGAGAGGGTCTGAGTAGTGTAGGGGCATGCGGACCAATCTTGGGGCATCCAGAGACCTTGCTGGGGGATGAGGCAGGGGCCAGGAAGGGGCTTCCCAGGGGCAGGACCCTCAGAGTGCAGAGCAGGCCTGAAATAAAAACTAGGACTTGGATCAGGGGCTAAGAACAAAAAGACAAAACTCAAGTCTGATTTCCATCCTGACCACTGTGGACCAACTGGAGACAAGTCACCGCCCTCCTGGGCCTCCTTTTACTCCATCCACAAATTTGAAGGAGACTGGGGGTGGGGGGGGGACGGTTCCCACACTTAACCCAGGGAGCCCTTCCAGGTTACCCCCACCCTCGTGGGTGCTAGGCTCCCTACTTGAATGCCCCGTGGCACGGGGAGTTCCCTGTCGCTCTCCTGGCTGCCCATCTATTTCTGGGAGCAAGTCTTAGTGAGCCAGGTCAGGGCATGCCCACACCCTTCACTCCGGGGAGGGGGTAAGTCGGCCAGAGCGTGGAGGCAGATGCGAGGTGTTGCTGGGTAATCTGGCCTTGTGGAGCCTTAGTTCGCTTTCTAGAAAATGGAAGCAAGAACGTGTGAAGTGAAAAAGGGCAGAGGGTCACGATGCACCCTTCAGGATCGGCCAAGACTGGGGACAGGGGCTTGAATCAGGGGCTAAGAACAGCTTGGAGGCGGAGTGCCCGGCCAAGGCTTTGCCTCTTGCGCCCCCTTGCGGCCGGCAGGGGATGGACGTTCGCCAGGCATGAAAGGCGAGCCGGCCACGCAAAAGAAGCGCAAATTAACCAGCACCTCCGTGAGCCCCAGGATTTGGGGTGGTGGGGCATCTGACAACCCACAGTCCTGCACAGACCTCTTTGAGAGTACTATTAGTCGCTGGCTAAGGTCGTGTTCAGGGGCCGTGGGTGACGGGGAGCCGTCGGAAGGTCTAGGGCACCTCAGGACTGCCCCCCACTAGCTCACAGCGCCTGAGCCATCCAAGGTTGCCTCTGGGATACAGGCAGTTACCTCACCTAGCTGCCCGTCTGTCCAGTGGGTCTGAGCCCTGGAGCCAGGGTTGGTCTGTCTGGCTCACCAGGGCATCCCCTGGGCAGGCAGGGCCTAGCTCAGAGAGAACGGTCCATGTTTGATGGCTACATGGCTGCACGGTAGGAGGAGAGATGGACGAGCGGTGCCTTCAGAGTGGGCGAGGAGAGGGACAGTGACTGTGGGGGCTACACACCAGGCAGGGCCTAAAATAATGTGAACCTGAGGCTCCTCCCTCCCCCTCAACTGAGCTGGGGCAGGGGGAAGGCAGGATGGTGGCACACAGGCCCCCAGTACACCCTAGGAGAGGTGAGAGAGGGCTGACCCTGTTTCCTGGTGGTGGGAGGCAATTATTAATACCTCCTGTGTTCCTGAACCTCCTCCCAGGCCCTCAGGCCCCTCCACAGCCCTGATACCCCACCAGGACCCTCTCTGTCTCCCCTAGGGTGCCCTTGGCCTTTGCCACCCCTCTCTCCCAACCACTTCTCTGTGCCAAGCTGGGGGATCCTCCCAGAGCAGTGAGCCTGGGACCCACCCTGGCTCTACCCTCCATGTTGTTGGCTCGACAACTCCATTCTGCTCTTCCTTATACATTTTGCTGGGCACTTTGTTGGCACACAGCTGGCTTCAGAGGTGTACAAACCATGGGCCATGATCTCTCAGGCTTCGCAGGGATCAGATCAGTGTGGGCTCTTCTCAAGTCAGCAGAAACAGACTCAAAGCAATTTAGGCAAATACAGTAATTTTAGGGACTCATGAAACTGAAGAATTGAGATTTTCTAGTGTCAGGTACAGGTGGATCCAGGGCCCCAGGCAATGTTCTCAGGTCCCCTGGTCCATCTGCCGAGCTCACCAACCCCAGAAGGAAGATGGTACTTTTTGCACTTTTCCAGCAAAATCCTCAGGGAAGACCTCTCATTGGATCACATGCCCATCTCAAACCAATCACTGTGACCTGGGAGATGGGGGGCTCTGATTAGCCAGGCCAGGGTCCCACATCCACCCCTGGAGTTAGGGTGGCTTCTCCTTATGGCCTGAGCCTGGGGTGGGCATTTCTGCTCGAGGCAGAATTCAGTCCAGGCAGGCAGGTACACGAATGCCTGCCTCAGCCTGTAGAGAAGGTCCAGTCCTGCCTTCCTTGTTGAGATGGAGAAAGGTAGCACCAGGGAGGGTCGGTGCCAGACCCATGTCACACAGCATGTCAGAGGCAGGGCTGGGACCAAACTAGGCCGGGGTCTACTCTTCTCTGTGTGATCTCACACAAATAATGCCACCTCTCGGAGCCTCTCTTTTTCCATCTGCATTTGGGTGACATCTGCCTTATGGGGCTGTCTGAGGATGAAAGCTGACCCTTGTGAAGCCCCCAGCACAGATCTGGGCACACAGCAGGTGCATGATCAGGATTGTCATGGTGGCAGTTATCGGTCCGAGGGGCCATGGCCGTGTCCATGGCCAGTGGGGGCGGGTAAGAATCCAGAGGCAGCAAAGCCCCGTCTCAGAACATTCATGGCTGGCCCAGAGGCTCCAGGCAAGAGCAAGAGGAATGCACCGGCCACACTTACTTGGTCTTCTGTCCCTGCCAAGTCCCACAAGGCTGTGTCCAAGGGTCCAAGCTTTGGTCGGGCTGGGGGGCAAGAGGTGAGTCAAGGTGAGGTCTGAGAGACCCCTAGGGCTGCAGGGTGGCCCTGATGAGGTGGCATCTGAGGAAAATCCTGGGCGAGGCTGAGGGAAGAGGTGAAGCACTGGGAGTTAGAGGGTCTGGGTGTGAATCCTGGCATTTCCGGTCACGGGTGGTGACCCTGCCTCGCCTCTCTGAGACTCAGTTTCCTCTTCTGTAAAATGAGGCTGTGTGTAGAGCCCGGGGCCTGGAGAAGCAGGGGAGGCCAAGACTTGACCCTGTGAAGGTCACCTACAACCCTTGGCGGGGGCAGTCTGGGGAGAAGTGGGAGTGGAGGCTCTGAGGTGGGGAGTGGGGCGGCAGTTCTGGGGAGGGGCAGAGCAGGGTCTGTGGGTACAAAGGTGGGATCAGGAGGAGCCACAGAGCATTTTGTTCTGAGGGGGCGCAGCAGTAGCAGTAAAGGGACAGCAGATGACCCTGGATGCTCATGGCTTGCCTGGACGCTCCAGGCAGGAACAGGAGAAACACACTGACTGTGGACGGGTGGAGAGGGCAGCATCCTTGAGGCTTGAGGGTGGGAGGCACCAGGGCACAGGGGATAGGATGGAGGAGATGGTGGGGTGTGGGTCCAGGGCTGGTGGGCAACAATGGGGGGGGGGAAATGGGGTGGGTTGATGACCCCCTTGGCAGCCCCTCTTGCTCCAGGCCCTCCCAGATGTCCCCCAAGTGACCCCACAGTCTGTGGGATTCCTCACCACACCTATGCCCAGAGCTAAGCCCGTCACATAGCAAGTGCCCGATAAGAACTCTGACTGCACACCCATGAACTCTGCTGCCTCTTGGCTCTCGGGGCTGCTGCTCTAGGAGCTGTGGGGGCCCTGTCCCCTCCCACGCCTCCCTTGACCCTCTGAGAAGACCTCCACAGCACAGAGCACAATCGCAGCAAATGAGCAGGGGGCTGTGAGAGCTACACAAGCTGCGGGCTCAGTCAGTCCCTTGGGTACTGTGTCTGCCCTGCATGAGCACAGAATAACAAGACACTAGGCCTTTCTTGGTGCCACGCTCTCCTCAGATGGTCAACCACACCTCCCAGTACTGAAGCCCTCCTGCAGTCCTCTCCCATCTGGTCCTGGTCACGTGACTGGCCTTGACCAATGGGACAGCCATAACTGAAGCAAGGGAAGGCTGGATGAACACGTGCACACCGGGCGCCCAACCACCAGGAGAAGCTTGGGCTGTCCTGCTGGAGAGGCCACGTGGAGGACCAGACACCCGCCTCCCAACCAGCAGCAGACAGCACTGGTCAAGGGCCAGATGTGAGGCTACTTCTGACTATCTGGCCCCATCAAGCTCCCACAAGAGCCACAAGTAGCACCCAGGTGAGCCCAGCAAAACTGCCCGGCTGAGTCCAACCCAAACTGCACAACCGTAGCAGGCAAATGATTGGTGTCATAAGCCACTAAGTTTTGGGATAGTTTGTCATGCAGCAGTAGCTGACTGCTACAATACACATCACTGTATACAGCTGTGCCTAATGAAGCACTCTGACAGAAGGGAAAAGCAGAGACCAGAGTGGGGAGGGACTTGCTCAGGGTCACACGGCAGGTCAGCAGTAGAATGAAGATTCCAGAGCTGGGTGGATAACAGTCCTGCTGGGCTCTGCCTGAGACAATGTGTTTGGGTAAAGCAAGCAGCTGGCATGTGGAAGGGTATGGAAAATGGGGCTCCCCTCTGTCTTGGGGGGCAGAGGTCCTTGGGATCAGGACAGGGCCTGTGGCCTGGATAAGGGGCAGGAAGATGACAGAGAGAGCACAAGGGAGATGGGCTGACAACAGCCCTGAGCAGCGGAGGGCACAAGGTGCCCCTACCCTCTAGCCTCCCACGGATGAAACCATCCTACAAGCCCAGGGAGAAAACTCGAGTGGTTAGTCAAGTAGGTCCGTTCTTGGATGCCGAGAGCATGGGTTAGTTCAGAGCACGGAGCACAGAGAGGCTTACGGCCCCACTTGGCACTGACCTGAGTCAGAGGGGCCAAAGCACCTCCAAGTCTCTTCCGGGATCAGGCTGAGGAGGACGGGGGCGACTCCTCGGGGCTGGAACAAAACATGTGCAGCGTCCATGAGGCTGAGGTCAGAGGCCATGAGGCCTGCTTGGCTAGGCTGGATTGTGCATTGGGGTCACACTCCAGTCCCCCAAGACCCCTGGCCTGAGCCTTCAGGGCATCCTCTGTAAAAATGGGACCAGCCACCCACTTCAGAGGTCATGCCTGGGTCTCACATAGGACTGGGAGCTTCAAACCCCCGGGGCTTGCTAAGAGACGCAATAGCAGGTGAGTAGCTACTACGCAAGTTGCTACTGGTGTCTTTCAGAGGCATGTTGCATTTTTGCAACAGCAGGCAGAAGCAGGGCTTTTGGAAGCAGCTGGGAAACTGAGTTAAAAGTAAAAGCTATGGTTTTTGAGGCCCTACTGTGTGTACGGCACTGTGCAAGGCTTGACGCAGTGAACTCCAGTCCCAGTGGCTGTCACCCACCCGGGGCAGAGCAGCCAGAGCCAGATGGTTATCTAGTGCGAGTGAACCATCATGAACCCCTCTCATGCTACCCTCAGAGGGCAGGTTGCTGCACATCCCTTCTTACACATTTGCAAGGCTTTTTTGGTTTTTTGTTGCTGTTGTTGTTTGTTTTTTGTTTTTAAGGCTTTTTTGGTTTTTTTTGTTTTTGTTTTGTTTTTTTTTTGGCTTTTTTGGTTTTGACAGTTCTTTTGTCTCAATTATCACAGGCAGCAACACAGTTTTTTTTCTAAGTGCCTGGTCAGGGACAGGCATGCCAAAACCCCACACTGCAGGAGCCAGACACATCTCAAGGTCGAGTGATGGCTTACAGCACGTGCGCATGTGTTTACATGCATGTTTATTAAGTTATAATGAAAACAAAAACAAAAAGAGCTACTTCTCCAAAAACTCTCTCCCCGGTATGTAAGAACTGTAAGTAGTTTTCATTTTTAGACCGTCTGGTCATTGGCTCAAAGCCTCTTTCAGCTCCGGGCGCCCTCCCAGCTGCCCTTGAGGCCCCTGCCCGCCTCCCTGACCCAATCTCCCTTTCGCTCACCCACTGCAGCCACACCTGCCTCAGATGTTCCTCCAACACACCCAGCTCACCAGGCCCTGGGCCTCTGCCCTGCCACCGACGTGCGTGGAGCACCGACCCCGGGTCATCTCTGTCTGTAGGTTGTTCAAGCCTCTGCTCACACCTCTGCCGCCTCCCCAGAGAGGCCCCCACAGCCCTTTTCCTCCTTCACATGTGTCTGAAATGTTCTTGTCTGTTCCGTGTTTACCTGGTTGCTGTGTGTCTCCCTGTGAGGCCATGAGCACACCCGTCTTGGTCACTACCGTGTCCCCAGCACCCAGCCCAGGGCCAGGCACACAGCAGAGCTCAGGAGCTGGGTGCCGAGTGACTGAACTCTCCCACTACAGACGCCAAAGGATGAGAGGAAGTCACCGGCCACCGTAAGATGAAGAGGGGGAGTTGTCTAAGGAGCGAGAAGTAGCAGCTCCTGGCTGAGCAGCGAAGGTCCTTACAGCAAGGAGGCTGAGAGCAGCAGGGGCGGGCGGTCCCGGGAACTACCTGTGGCCCTGGGCTGTGGCGTTCATGTGGTCTCGGATGCTGATGGCCTGTTTGAGGAGGCCCTCCACGCTGCGGAAGTAGACGCTGCTGTCGACAAGGTTCTTCACGGCGCTGAAATGGGAGGATGGACCCAGTCAGCGGCACCACGCTCTCTTCGCCCCCCAACCAGAGCTCAGCGGATGCCTGTGTGGGCCGGCACTCATCAGGCACCTGGAGGATTCCATGGGCCTCCCTGAGGGCTCACTGTGGGCTTAAAGTTTAGATTTCCCTATGCAACAGAGCACTGGATGGCAACATGCAACTTTCGCTTAACGGCTGCTAGACCATCTAATGCTTTGAAGGAGCTATAAGCATGCAAAAATGACCTCAAAAATATCTTGCTTTCTTCTTAGGGAACCTATTCCTGCCTCTGAATCAGGAAGCTTGTCAACTGGACTGTGAAAAGCTCTAGAGGTGAGTTTAGACTCATCGCCATTAGAGGGGCACTACTGCAAAGCTGTGCTAAGCTCTGGTGTTGAAGCCACATTGATGGATGTCTAATGAATATGTCCTTTCCAACAGCACTACAGGAACAGATTCACCAAGCCACGCGGGGCCTTGCTAACGCCAGAAAGTTGCCTGTGCAACGACACCTGCAGTAAAAATAAGAGGGTCGTTTTAAAGTCCTTCTGTTAAAGACAAAGAAATCACTCCCATTTATCATCAGTCAGGGACCTGCTTATGGCTATGAGATCAAAAGGCGTTGGCTGTCGCCCGCTCATCTGACACCACCAAATGTAGTCAGCTTTCCTAGTGCCCGTCCACCTTGATAAAAAGCTGTCTAACATAAGCTCACTACTGAATAGTTCACCCCAACCAATATACCATTTTATTATCTTTCAGTTTTACACCAACCGTTAACGCTGCATAAAGCATTTCAACAACTAAAAGGACACTTTCGTGTCCGTAAAGGAAACAGTCTCTCAGCATTAGAGAAATTCACATCTCACTAAAGAGAAGTGCTCAGAGCTCGGAGTAGACTGGCCCCCTGCCTAGCCCAGGGCTGCTAAGCACTTGAAATGTGGTTCATGAGACTGAGGAGCTGAATCTTTCGTTTTATTTCATTAAAATTTAAGTGTAAACAGCCACCTGGGATCGGGCTCCTGCACTGGATAGCACGGCTAGAGGAACTGGGAGAAAGTACAGACTTTGATTTGTTCTTCCTTGAACCTGGACCTTTCTGATGAACTCTCGGCTGTCTGGAAACTATTCAGCAGCTGCGAGAAAAACTCCCATTTCTTTTCTACTCTTCCTGGAGCTAAGGAGGGTGTCTGTGACCACCATCCTCAGGAAGATGCCATCTGTCTGGGTCACCCTCCCGTCCCAGTGGAAGGGCCAAGGCTGGTGAAGGCAGAACTCCCAGCGGCACGACTTCCTGTCAAGGAACCTTCGACCACACAACAGAAACAGGCAGGCAAACCGCACAGTGCCACGGACGAGAGCTGCTGGGTAGTATCCAGCCTCCACCGAAACAACCCACAGCCCAAGCCAGGGGCAAACAGCACTCCTAATTAAAGTCACCAACTCCTAAAGCAAACGGAACAAGCCAGGGCATGAAATACAGTCATGTGGAACAGAACCAACAGGAGCACAGGAGGCAAGGCTGGCAAAGCTGCAATAATGGGAAGAAACAACAACTACTGCTTTTTATTCTCAGGCACATCTTTCACTTGGGGTTAAAAAATCTGGATATTTAGAGAAAGTTAAACAAACAAAAATAATAAATGGGATACCCACGGTCACAGAAGCTTTATTCATAGTAGCCAAAACATGGAAGCAACCCAAATGTCCATCAACAGATGAATGGATAAACAAAATGTGGTCCATCCATATGATAGAATATTATTCAGCCCTAAAAAAGGAAGGAAATTCTGACACATGCTACAACATGGATGAACCTTGAAGACATTACGGTAAGTGAAAGAAGATGGTCTCAGAAAGACAAATACCGTATGATTCCACTTATGTGAGGTCCCTAGAATAGTCAGATTCTTAGACAGAAAGCAGAATGGTGGGTGCCGGGAATGGGGGGTGGGGAATAGGGAGTTAGTGTTTAATGGGGACAGAGTTGTAGTTTTGCAAGATGAAAAGAATTCTGGAGATGGATGGTGGGGACAGTTGCACAGCATTATAAGTGTATTTAATACCACTGAACTGTATACTTAAAAATGGTTAAGATGATGAATTTGCATCTTACCACAATATAAAAAATTGGAAAGAAATAAAAATTTAAAAATAAACAGTCATATTCATGTTTTGGCCCTCACCCCCAGCTGCCATCCACCCCACCAGCCAGTCTGTGGTCCTGACTGTGGGTGGGGAACATTGGCCCCTTGAGGCACCTCCTGGAGTCCTTATCAGCCCCTCCTGTGACAGATGGGGAGGGGCTGAGGGCGGGGAAGAAGCCTGCCTGAGACACACAGGCACCAGTCAAATAGCGAGAAGCACAGGTCTGGGCTGGAATTTTGCCCTGTGGCCAGGTGAGTCCAGATCCGCATGCCTCTACTCAGGTGGGTTCGGCAGGGCAAGGCTCACGGGCAGCTGGCTGAGATGCCCCTGAACACCCGGGGCATAACAGGGCAACCGTGGCAGTGCGGAGGCTGTGGCGCTCACCTGCAGGCGTACTCCACCGTGTAGATGGCTCCCTGGCTCTGCTCCTCCCACCGCTGCATGTCAGCCTGCGGGGGGGGGGGGGGGGGGGGGGGGGTTGGGGGCTGTTAGCAGGGGTGGCCGCTACCTCCATCCTCCCAGCTCTCTGGGATGGAGCACCCGAACACCAATCACCATGGCTGTAGAGAGCAGCCCCCTCCAGCCCCTGATCTTTCCTCCTGCCACTCCCACCCCTCATCAGTCTGGGCTTTCTGTGAACACATGGCGACTATGGCTCAGGGCCTCTGAGCAGGCTGTTCTCTCTGCCTGGCATATCCTTCCCTCATACAGCTGCCTCCTTCTCACCACACAGGTCACAACTACTGCAGACCCTGCTGTCCCCTTCTTCCAAATCTGCCCCAGATCTGTCCACCCAGCCCCAATCTGGGCTGGTGACCATGTGCTTCCTCGCTGGTGTCCCAGCCTTGACTCCTGCACCGACGGCTCCTGCTCCACAGAGTAGGCCCCAGCTCACGAGGTGCAGACCCTGGGAGAGGTCGGTGGCTGGGGCGGGGATGGCTCACCTTATGCTGGGCCAGCTCGGGCAGAGAGCGGCGCACGTGCTCCTGCAGCCGGTACAGGGCCACGGATGGCTCGTTGGCCAGGACGTAGACACTCTCAGTGAACTTGTCTGTTACTGGGTCCAGGATCGACAGTCGGCAAAGTGGGATGGGAGGGCAGGGTGGACAGGGGGTCAAGGAGACAAAGCATCAGACTCCTGGTTGCTCAACCTGCGAGTCCAGCCAGAGTAGAGAGGAGTATCCAGTGTCCCTCCCAGCGGCTGCGTCACCTGTGGCCCCGGTGATGGGTTGCAGGAGATGGTCACAGCAGGGCCGAACAACTCCATCTGGGAGTCACAGAAGGGCCTTAATCTTTTTTTTTTTTTTAATAAATGTATGTATGTATGTATGTATGTATGTATGTATTTATGGCTGCATCGGGTCTTTGTTGCTGCGCGCAGGCTTTCTCTAGTTGTGGCGAGCAGGGGCTACTCTTCGTTGCGGTGCGCGGGCTTCTCATTGTGGTGGCTTCTCTTGTTGTGCAGCACGGTCTCTAGGTGCGCAGGCTTCAGTAGTTGTGGCACATGGGCTCAGTAGTTGTGGCTCGCGGGCTCTAGAGCGCAGGGCCTCAATCTTGATGACATTAATGTGTCCAGTGAATTCATGATCTTTCCCTTCCCAAACCCACTTACAGTGGACACTGCTGCCACCCACTTGGATCTACTCACATTCCTTTTACCCCAGTGACAAAATCCAAGATTCTTCTTCGGATGCCCATTGGCTACCGGACCCAAAAGTGCCTGGAAGTTTACATGGGTGGATGGCTCTCAGCCATGACTGACCACCGAGTGGTACGAAAGCCCATGTCCTGCGCTGTGTGTTGGAACAACTCAGAGGTGTGACCCATCCCCGTGAGCTCCCCTGTGGGAACAGACTGTGGCTTCTTTCTGCAGGATTTTACCTGAGGTCACTCCTTGCTCAGCTTCCTCCCCGGCCCTGTCCTGTTTCCCCCTCTCCTCTGTGGGGTTCTCTTGGTAAGCTGACTACACACAAATCCTCATCCCAGGGTCTGCTTCAACAAACAGCAGCCAACTGGTTGTCCCTGCCCTTCCTACCCCATCAATGAGCAGACCCTGCTTGTTCTGTCGCAAAACAAAGCCCAGAACTCACCCATTCTTAACACTGTACTGCCCTCACTGGTCCAGACATAGCTGTCTCCCACCTGGATGACAAACTCAGCTGCTCCCTGGTCTCCCCGCTCCCACTCCTGCCAACAATCCAATCCCCACAAAACAGATGGCATGAGCTCCTAATGAACATATCAGATATGTCTTTCCCTTGGTTGAAACACTCTCATCAGCCAGAAATTAAATCTTCCTTCCTTAACATGGCCCTTAAGGCCCTGTATGTTCTACCTGCTGTTACCCCCCTCTGCCTTCCTCGGCCACCGCTCTAGGCACAATGGCCTCCTAGCTGGTCCCTGGACACTCTCAGCACTGTCGAAAAGAACTTTCTGTGATGATGGAAAGTTTCTATAATCTATACTGCCCAATATGGGAGCCACTAGTCACATATGACTACTGAGCACTTGAAATGTGACTGATGTGACTCAGAAACTGAATTTTAAATTTTATCTAATTTTAATTAATTTAAATATGCATAAGTACTGTGACCAGTAGCTACTGTATTGCATCACAGCTCTGAACACTTTGCCACCTCAGGGCCTTCATACCTGTTGATCCCACCACTGACACTGCTTCCCCACCCCCCACCCCCCCCACCCCCGCAACCCTCATTTCTCTTAATCCCTCATGTCTCAGCTCAAATGTCACCTCCTGGGCAAGGCCTTCCTTAATCACCAAGCTTAATCAGATGTCCCTTCAACTTCACTCTCAGCCTCAGCACTTTGTTCATTTCCCTTATACTTAAAATCTCACTCTATTTTTTTCTTAAATTTTATATTGGAGTATAGTTGATTTACAATGTTGTGTTAGTTTCAGGTGTAAAAATTCTCATTCTTTATTAGGTTACATGTTTACCTAAACCTTGATTTGTGAGGGCGTGGGCTTCTCTGAGCCTGCTTCCTCATATGCAAAAATGGAATGATAAAGGTACCCACCTCAAGGTTTGTTACAGAGATGGACCCCATGCTATTGCGCAGGGCAGTGTAGTTGGTGAGGGAGAGAACCCACGTGTGTCTGGAAGTCAAGGGAGGATGTATATGAGTCTGTCCAGTTTGGGTTTGTCCAGCTCACCACGGTGTCCTGACTCAGGCAGAGCCCAGCCTGCCACCTCCAAACTATGTGTCCTCTTACCTTCTTAGGCCTCCTTGTTTTGAAAATGAGCACAGTAGCTTACACCTCACAGTGCTATTATGAAGGATATGGAATTACATGTACTTGTGACTTCTAAATAATTAACTAGTGGGAGTTGCCTGGTGGCCTAGTGGTTAGGATTCCGGGCTTTCACTGCTGTGGCCCGGGTTCAATCCCTGGTGGGGGAACTGAGATTTCGCAAACCGGGTAGTGCAGCCAAAAAAAACCAAACAAACTATAAACAAATAAATTTGTAAAAAAAAAAAAAGAAAAAATTAACTAGTAATAACATATATAATAAAGTAACAAAGACATTTATACTTTAAAAATAACTTGTGGCATTTTGTAATTTGTAACTATGTGATTTACATATATTTGATAAGTCGATGTAAACGTATGCAAATGCGTAAATACAAAGGAAACAATACGCACAGCAACTGCCACGCCCTAAGCGTTCTTCCAATGCTTTACAGATATCAGATTACTTGGGGCTTCCCTGGTGGTGCAGTGGTTAAGAATCCGCCTGCCAATGCAGGGGACAAGGGTTCCAGCCCTGGTCCGCGAAGATCCCACATGCCGCGGAGCAACTAAGCACGGGTGCTACAACTACTGAGCCTGCGCTCTAGAGCCCGTGATCCACAACTACTGAGCCTGTGTGCCACAACTACTGAAGCCCGCGCGACTAGAGCCCGTGCTCTGCAACGAGAAGCCACCGCAGTGAGAAGCCTCCGCACTGCAAGTAAGAGTAGCCCCCACTCACCGCAACTAGAGAAAGCCCGCACAGCAACCAAGACACAACACAGCCAAAAATAAATTAATTAAAAAAATATATCAAGTTACTGAATTATTACCCACAACAATTTTATGGGGGCAGGGAGGGAGACTATTATACTCCCCATTCTACAGATGACAAAACCGAGGCACAGAGACTTTCTAAAGGTTTCAAAACTAGTCAGCGGCCGAACCGCGATTTCGTGGCAGTTCAATCACAGCTCCCAAACGCTCCCTCCGCGCCTTGGCCCCCTCCTGACCCGAGTCAGGTCGCCCTTCTGCGAGTTCCTGACCCCTCCGCCCCGCCCGGGGCCCCACACCACCTTTCTTCCCCTTGAGCTGCATCTCCGGTTCCTCCATAGTGGCTGCGGCCCTATTCGGAGGACAGGAACCGGAAGTCTGGAGGTGGAAACAGCTGCCTAAACCATCCCTGAGAAACTGGGGCACCGCATTTCTCCAGTTCCGATACTCATTGGCCTGCCCGCCTCGATCTTTATTTAGTCTACCCAGACAGGAGAAGGGCCGTGAGTTAGAGACTGGGGAAAGAGGCAATCGGCAGGTGGGTGAAGAGGGGCCGGAAACCCCTTGAAGCTCCAGGAGGGACGCTCAGGCGGGGGAGTGGGAAGGGCGCCCTCCTTTACCGAACCCCTTTTCCGGGGGCAAATAGGGGGAATACTCCACACACTGCCCACTTCGGGCCGTATAAACTCCCTTCTTGTACCCCTCTGCTGCCACCAAATCCCTGCACATACTCCTGAGCCCCCAGGACCAAACAGGAGACATTGTTATGGACGGAGACGCCGTCTGTCCGAAGGTGGAGCCGATTAGCTCCGTCTGGGAAAAACCTGTGGGTGGTGTTGAGGGTGAGGGAGGACAAGGTCAGTGAACTCTTGAGAGCCCTCTGAGGCCCCGCCCATCCCTCCCGTTCCTACTAGGCTCTCTCCCGAGCGGCGGGTACGAGAAAGCGCAGGCGCAATTGCATAGCCCTTGCCCCAGCGGAAGCCACGCCCCTCCCCCAAGCCTTAAAGGGCCAGAAACAGCTCCTACAGCTCCAGCCCTTCCGCACTTTCGGGGGGCGGGGGCGCGCAGGCGCAGTGGAGGCACTCTGCGGTGTGGGTAGCGGTCGCGTATCAAGTTGCTCTCTGTCCCGGCAGAAGAAGCCAGGGTGCAGAGGGTCCAGGCTCCATTTTGCTACCCATTACATCAATTGGAAGAGAAAAGTTTGTGAGTTGGGCCCCCAAGTTTGGGGGGACCCGGGCTTGCGGCGTGGAGTGACAGAGGAGGCTCGTAGGAGGTGAGTGGACCTCCTGGATTGACTTGGGAGGGGCGGGTGGGATGCAACCAATCACATCTTTGTTGAGCCCTAACTCATTCTAGGGATTTCCCCCCCCCCAGAAAAAAAAAACTCAGCGGACGTTTAAGATCTGCCCGTGTATCAGGCCTCCTGCTTAGATATTTACAGACATGATTTTTTTTAGTCCTCCTTTCCCCCATTTTATTAATGAAGACACTGAGGCTTAGAGAAATTAAGTAATGTGCCCAAGTTTTCACAGCCTATAAGTGGAGGGATTCAAACCCAGATGGCTGACCCCAGAGCCAGGGCTTTTAAGCAGTGCATATTGTATGTGCTCTGGTGTTGGGGAGGAGTGGGCCTGAGAAGCAGTTGGACTCTGGTGTTAATTCCTGGCTGAGTCTTAGTTTACCCACCCTCACTGTGTGAGGCCGGGTATGCAGTCAGTGCCTACTTAATGAGTTGTCAATAATTATTGCCATCTCTCCCTGTTTGGCCTTTCCACCAGCTTCCCCATGGAGCCCACCCAGCCTGCAGAGGATCTCAGCCTGACCCAGCAGCCTTCTACCCCAGAATTTGGGGACCCCGAAGACCCCAGGGGTGAGGCCCCTGACGGCTCAGACACTGTGGTCCTCAGTCTCTTCCCCTGCACCCCGGAGCCTGGGAATCCTGAACCAGATGCTGGCACCTCCTCACCTCAAGGTAGGATACTTACCCTGGACTCCTGCTTCTGGGATGCAAAAATGGTGGAATGTCAGGCCCAAGATGGGACTTCTGTCTTTGTGTCCTTGAATGTGTCTTCCATCTCCACCCTGTGAGGGGTTGCTTACTATTATTTTTTAAAATTGTGGTAAAATTCACGTAACATAAAAGTTACCATTTTAACCAGAATTGCTTACAATTCAGTGGCAGTTAAGTACATTCACAATGGCGTATAACTTCCACCTCTATGTAGTTCTAGAACATTTCCATCCCCCCCAAAGGAAACCCCAGACCCATTAGCAGTCACTCCCCATTCCCCTCCTCCAGCCCTTGGGAAGCAAAAATCTGCTTTCTGTTTCTATGGATTTGCCTGTTCCGGACATTTCATATAAATGGGTTCATACAACATGTGGCCCTTCCCGTTCTGGCTCCTTTCACTCAGCAAGATGTTTTCAAGGTTCATCCACATCGTATGGTGTGTCAGTGCTTCATCTCTATTATAGCTGAATGATATTCCACAGTATGGCTGGACCACATTTAGTTTATTCATTTATGCATTGATGGACATTTGGGTTGTTCCCCTTTTAGTGACTGAATAGTGCTGTTGTGAACATGCGTGTACAAGTTTTTCTCTGAACACATGATTTCAACTCTTTGGGGTAGATACCTAGGAGTGGAATTGCTGGGTCAGATGATAATTCTGTTTGACTTATCAAGGACCCAAGGGTTTCTTTTGACTGGAATCCTTGAACATGTCTAACTCAGTAGCCCTGAGGCCTTTGTCCCTACCATTCCCTGTGTGAAATGCTCTTCCCACACTTCTCTCCAGGTTTCTTCGACTGGCCAAGCTCTCAGTTGGTGTTACCTCCTTGGAGTGACCCTCCCTGACCATTTGCTTTAAAAGGGACTCACTCTCTGCCCTCCGTTCTTTCCACCCCCTCCCACCTACTTTTCATTTCTCCTGAACACGTATTTCAACTTAAGCTCTCATTCTATTTCTCCATTTCTGTCTGACTCCCCAACTTGTCCATGGGCCCCTTGAGGGCAGGGACTGTCTCATTTGTGCAGAACCTTGCCAGTTGCGGAGGAGAAATCCACACCCTGGGTATCTGGGAGGATGGAGTCAGTGAATAGTGGAGCCAGGCACCGTCTCTGGTAGTTCCAAGCCCCCAGGGTCTGGTCTGAAGCCCAAGACATACTGGGGAATGAGGGGAAACTGAGGCCCTTTCTATCTCTCCCAGCAGGCAGCTCCCTAAAGCACTCCACGACCCTCACCAACCGGCAGCGGGGGAATGAGGTATCAGCCCTGCCGGCCACCTTGGACTGTGAGTGGGACCCCGGTCCCCAAGGGGGAGAGAAGTAGCGGGCTGGCAGGGGCTAAGAGGAGCAACTTTGGACAAGGAATAAACTGGGGCATGGAGCTCAGATGGGACAGGTGAGGACTCTTACCTCTCTCTGCCCCCCAGCCCTGTCCATCCACCAGCTCGCGGCCCAGGGGGAGCTGAGCCAACTGAAGGAGCACCTGAGGAAAGGTGTGTGCCCACGCTCGTGTGCCGGTGTGACCGTGCCTGTGTGACCTCACATGCTGGTGTGTGCATGTGGCTGCTGACATGACCTGAGTCTCCACATGTGTACCTATGTCTGTACGTGTGTCTGAGCATGTCCGTGTGTGCATCCACATGTGTGCTTCCCCGCCCCACATCTGACCCCAGCTGCCTGCCCCGCCCCCAATTCCGCAGCACTGGGGAGAGTGGGCAGGGGTGCATCCCAGTGGTACCACCCCCCTCCTGCCAGGAGACAACCTCATCAACAAGCCGGACGAGCGAGGCTTCACCCCCCTCATCTGGGCCTCCGCCTTTGGAGAGATCGAGACCGTCCGCTTCTTGCTTGAGTGGGTGCGTCCCAGCCCGGCTGGGGGCTTCGTGGGGACTCGAGGGCGGGCCAGGGTCTCAGCTGAGTCTGCTGGTGCTGTGTCTGTAAGATGGAGCTAACATGGGGACCCCAAGATTGCAGGGGATGCACCCACCCCTCCTTTTGCCCCCCCTTCTGTCACTGTCCCCCTCTGTTCCCCCCAGGGTGCCGACCCCCACATCCTGGCTAAGGAGAGGGAGAGCGCCCTGTCACTGGCCAGCACGGGTGGCTACACAGACATTGTGGGGCTGCTGCTGGAGCGCGACGTGGACATCAACATCTATGACTGGGTAAGGTGCCACCCACTGGCCCTGGGCACCTCACAGGGTACCAGGCTGGCTCTGGGTGCTAAGAACGCAAGACAGACCCATCCCCAAGCCTAATAGAGCTCCCAGTTTTTGGGGGGGGGGCGGGGTTAGCTGACACATAAACAGCTCAGGTATAGTGAATAACATTATGTTGGCAGATACACAGACAGCTAGCTGCAAGAGCCCAGAGGCTGCCTGTAGAGCCAAGGGAAGTCAGGATGGGCTTCCTGGAAGAAGGGGCATCTAAGCTGAAACCCAAAGGAGAAGCTAGGTGGGCCAAGTGACAAGCAGAAGGAGGAACCATATTAAATTGGTGGGTGTGGGGTGTCGTGAGAATCTCGAAAAGATAGTGTTGCTTGCCCCCTACCCCTGTCCCTGACAGAATGGAGGGACACCACTTCTGTACGCCGTGCGTGGGAACCATGTGAAGTGCGTGGAGGCCTTGCTGGGTGAGTAGGAGTAGAGGCTAGCCTGAGGGGCCCTAGAGCCCCATCTGGCTCTGCAGGAATCCTGAGGGCCAGGGAAGGGTCTGAGCTCTTCTTGAACAGCTCTTGGGATGGGTGGTTGCTGCCTGCTTTGCCCAGAGGATTGATGTGGGGACAGGAGGTGGCAGGAATAGCACAGGGGTCTGGCCGACTGGGTTGAGAACCCACACCCTGCGTACCTCAGAGACCCTGGAGGTGGAGATTCTATTGGCCACATTCATCAGAGAGGTCAGGCTCTTGTCCAAGACCACACAGCAACCAGGAGACCTGTGGCTGCATAGTGGGTAGTGACTGGACCTCCCGAGTCTCCGTGCCCCACCCGGGCTCCTGGTCCCCAGGCCCAGCCCTCTCTGCAGTGTCTGCTCTGCTTTGCAGCCCGAGGAGCTGATCTCACCACTGAGGCAGACTCTGGCTACACCCCAATGGACCTCGCCGTGGCCCTGGGATATAGGAAAGGTCAGCCCGAGGCACATGGGGCTAGTGACAGGGGCCATAATGGGGGGACATGTAGGCACTGAGAGGCCCAAAGGAGGCCCTGGCAGGGTGAGGATACCAGGAAGGCCACAGTTCACATGGCCATGGAGCCCAGCCCCCTCCACGGCAAGAGGTGGGTGTGAGTAGGGGCTGTAGGCAGACCCCAGTTTGACTCCCCACTTCAGAAAATGGGGGGATCCTAACAGAACTGACCCCCTGGGGTCATGTGGGGGTGTGTGGGAAATATCCCACTCCTTCCTTGAAGGAGTTTTATTCCATTTGAGACAAGTAATTCCTCACAGTCCCCCTCATCTTTTCATAAAAGTTCCAACTTGACCATTTTGTTTGGTAAGGAATATTTTTGTAATTCTGAAAAGCCTCCAAAAATGCATTTTTACAAACTTAGGGGAAATAGAGGTTCCTATGAGGGGGGCCTCTGTCTTCCCAGCTGTGCTCTGGCAAGGGCTTGGATTTCCCTATGTATGAAATGGGTCCTCCATCCAGGTCCCAGGGCTGAGGCCCCTGTTCTTACCCTGAGGGGAAGGTACAGGTTGGCCTGTGCCTCTGCAGCCGCTGTTCAGTTCATGGCCCACCTTTTCCCTGTTCTGTTTCCAGTGCAACAGGTGATCGAGAACCACATCCTTAAACTCTTCCAGAGCAACCTGGTGCCCGCCACCCCTGAGTGAACGCTGTCTGCCAGGGACTCAGACACTCAGGGAACAAAATGGTCAACCCAGAGCTGGGGGAACCCAGAACTGGCTTCAAAGGCAGCTCCTGGACAGATGGTGGGGGGGGGGCCCTTTCCAAGAGGAACCAATAAACCTTCTGTGCAGAACTTGAAGGACTTCACTGTGCTTCCCGGAGGACGTCCTGGAGGAGGCAGCCACCCAGTCGCCTCACGCCTTCTTCTCCCCTAGCACCCGCAGGTGGTAGATGACCACTCGGCCAAAGAAATCAGTGGCGTCCTCAAATGTCACTTTCAGCCGGTCCACCTCAGCAGATGGCACAGGGAAAGTGTAAGCAGGGCAGTCAAGGGAAACAGATGCCTTATCTTTTCCCACCCACCAGCCCCAGCTCAGGTACTACAAATGTGCTGGGTGACCCAGCACACTGTGGGTCCCTCTGAAACTCTCACACAGAACAGATTATCATCAGCCCATTTTACAGGTGAAGCAGTGGAGACCGAGAGGCCAGTTGCTCGAGGTCACACGCCAGGGCCCACAGCTTTCAGATGCACAGACCACCCCACCCAGAGGCTGGGGCAGGATATCTGAAGCGAGTTGTTGTCCTCAGGATAAAAGTCCACAATCTTGCTAAGAGCCTCACTCCCCTGAGAACCTGCAGCAGAGAAAGGAGCAGTGAGGCCAGCGTACCCTCTCTAATCCCCCATCTTCCAGGGCCTTCCAGTACCTTCTAGGCGGCCCTGGCGACTGGAAAAGCCCCCCTGGAACTGGATCTGCAGCTGGGAGACACAGATGCGCTGGGGAAACTCCAGTATTACCCACTGGGAGGGGCCCTGGAAGCAGAGAAATAGAGGTCCACGGTCACTCCAGACTCAGAGCCCTGCTGTGCCTCTCTCTCATTCAGAGTCCATGGTGGGTGGGGAGCACAGTGAGCACGGGTTCCCTCCCTGGCCAACCTAACTGCCCAGCTGGGGTGCACCCAAATTCTCAGGGCGCCCTAGACCCCTGATACTGATTCACACTAGGGGTGGAGGATCCAGGGAGAGGGTGCCTCACCTGGTCCGAGTTCCAGCAGGTCTCCTCGTCCTGGTCGAACAGGTGCTTCTTTCCAAACTGCCGAGTGTTACGATTCAGCACCGAACTCACCCTAGAGGCAACCAGAATCGGCGCGTGGAGAGGTGCTGAGCCCTGCGGCGAGGGCCCGCCCACTACCAGGCCCACCCCTCCCTCGCCACCGGTTCCCCCATTTCTGTCCACTAGGGAGGGACTACATCCCAGGACAACGGCCCCGTCCTCTACTGCCCGCCGCCATTCACACCCCACCCCCGCCCGGGGCTCTCACCTGCTCACTGTCTCTGGACAAACCAAAGAGTGGGTCATCTCGGTTCCACAAGGCCTCGCAGGACTCAGGGCTGGGCTCAGTCAGGGTTCAAATCCCGGCCACCAAAGCGCGACCTTGTTCACGCTCAGAGTCTCAGAGTCTTCACGTCCTCACCTGTAGCACGGCACAAGAACAGTCACTGCTCCGTCACTCCAGTCCTAAATGTCACCTTGATCACCCCCTTGCCAGAAAAATTTAGAGTTTCGGGGACACTGCCGATGACCCGAGGCCAAGCCTTTCACAGTGGGTCCAAGGAAGGGAAACGGGTTTCCTGTGGGTTTCGGGAGCAGTCGCTCCCTCTCGGTGCCTCAGTTTCTCTGCAAACAGCTTGGAAAACCAACATCAGTACCCGGAACCGCGTGAACGCCGCGCAGGCGCAGAGTGCCTCAGGCTCGCCCAGCCCCCGCTCCCGGGGCGCGGTTTAGTTTGAGCCCCGCCCCCTCAGCGCCTGCCTCTTAAAAGGTCCTGGTCCAGTGATTGCCTATCTCTCGGAGCTGGAGGAAAAAGGCCGGCATCTAAAGCAACTGTGTGCCTACTGTGTGCGGGGAGCTGTCCTTTGGTGCCCGCGGGTATAGAGCCCTAGTTTTGGTGTCCGAGAGCCTTCTTATAATGATGTCTTCCTACCGGCAGAATGAAGTCGGCCGAATTCATTCCCTGATTGCAGTTGCCGCCTGGGAACCCCTGCATTTCACTGCCTCCCAGAGGCCAAAGGAAGAGCTGAGGAAGAGGCTACGATGGTGCGAGTACTGTACTGGGAGTCTTTATCAGCCTCGCGTGTCCCCACTGGGACACAGGAGGCCCGGTTTCCAAATCTGTCTTCTCAGTAAATGCTGCCTGGGACAGGCTTCTTGGAGGAGGGGTAATGTGAGGTGGGTTTTGAAGAATGAAGAGGAGTTTGCCAAACCGGATTATACAAAGCCTCAGATACACTGCTAAAGGTTTGGTTCTCTGATTCACTAAACAACTGCCACTCCCTACTGCCCAGCCCTGTGCTGAGTGATTCTGAGGACTGTGAGAGGCCTCGGTTCCAGCCCCATATCTGAAGATCTCCCAATGTGGGGAAGACAGAACTAGACACATACACTCCCAGCCCCATGGGGCCAGGGCTGAGCCAGGGGGAGAGATAGGGCTAGGGATGCAGGGGGTCTACCTGGAGGGAGGGCTTCCTGGGAGAGGGGATATTGTCCTGCACTTTAATGGGTGGGCAGGAATTCACCAGGGTGAGAAAAATAGGGGGGCGGGGTGGGCAGACAGGGTGAACAGCATAAGCAAAGGCCTAGTTGGATGAAAGACCATGAATTTGAATAAAATATGTGGAGCCAGATCCTGCTGGGCCTAAAGCAGTCACAGAGGTGTTTGAGAAAGGGCAGTACACCCGTCCAATCTGCATGAATGGAGGGTTCTGAGACAGAGCAGCCATTGGCAGGAGGCTGCAGTTCCTGGCTTTAACTGAATGGTCTGGGATCCAGTCCCTTTCTTCAAGGGCTAGGGGAATGGTCCTCCTGGCGTCCTACTAGTGTCTGCCCAAGTCCACACCAGGAGTGGAGGCTGGCTGGGAAACTGGGACACCAGTGGAAGGGCAGCCCCATCAACCCCTGCCTGCCAGGACTTCCTGCATTCAGTCATGGCCTGGTGCCATCCAGACCTGGCTCTGCTGGTCTCAGGGCCGGGGCTGGGGTGTCAAAAAACACCTCCCTACCCCTAGAGGAATTTAGGAAGAGCATGGACCCTGGAGGGCCCAGATCCTGTTCAAATCCTGCTTGGGCCACTCAGTCATTGGCTGTGTGATCTTGGACAAATATGTTGACCTCTCTGAGCCTCAGTTTCCTCATCTGTGAAATGGAGGGAAATATATAGGACTGCTGGAGAATTCAATGGGCTCTTCAGGCTGACACATAACAACAGTGGCTGACATTTGTTGAGCACCTACCCTGTGTTTAACTTGAAGCCACGTTTGTCTCCATCCACAGGATCATTAAATCTGCTGTGCTGGTCTCTGTCACTCCCATTTTACAGCTGAGGATACGGCCACTCAGCCACTTGGCAGCCAAGGTTCCCCAGGAAGGATATGCATGGCCCCAGGGCCCCCCTTGCCACTCCTGGTCTTGGCATGGAGCCACCTTGCCCACTGGGTTAAAGCCAGCTTCATACCCTCTTCCCGCCTCCTCACCCCACCGGTGCCTGGTCATGAAAGAGCCTCCTGTTTCTCCAGGGAATTAGCAACTCTAAGCTCCCAGCAGGGCAGCAAAAAGTGGTCCATTCATTTGCCTTAGTGAGAAGAGACAAGGCACTCCCTCCTCCCTCACCCCAGGGGATGGGGCAGAGGGAGGTCTAGAAGAGCCAGGAGCTGTAACTCTGGTTGGCTGAGGGAGACTGAAGCAAAGAAGTCATTTGGCTAAGGTCACCGAGGGGAACCGGGATACAAACCCCAGTCTGACTCTGGAGTTCCCTCCACTGAGCTGAGTTCTGCATTTTTCAGGAGAGGGCTAGGAGGCTCAGAGAGGGTCAGGGATTTGCTGAAGTCACACAGCAAGTATGGCTCAGCAGGGACTCTCTCTGGGGAGGCAGCCACACTCATGGCAGAAAACAGGTCCCACTTCCCATGAGTTTGTCATCCCGGAGTAGGGCAGGGAAAAGCCCTCAGATTGCTTCAGGCCTCAGTTCCCCTTGGGGAATAAGTGTAATGGTTGTCCCAAGACCCCAGCCTGGAGGGTCTGTGGGGGTGGAGGTGATGGAGTCGCCTGGGCTGGCAGCCCCTCTATGGGGCAGGTCCGGGTCTGATTTATCCACCAGGGCCTGCATGAGTACCACAGGGCCCAGCTCAGAGTAAACGGATGCTCACTTGTTTCCAACTGGACTTGTTGGTCCTGGCAGGGGGCAAGCCTGGGAGCCTGGAAGCCTGGGGAAGTGGAGATGACAATAGGCATGAGAGGGGTCAGCCAAGCATGAAGGGATTGAGCTGAGTTCACGTGAGAACAGGGCCACGACTGGCCGACTGGCCGTGCTGAGTATTGAGCATGAGTGGCTGTGCTGTGAGCATGGCCCTGGGGGGACTGTCTCCATGTTGGTGACTTGGGGTCAAGTGATCATGGTTGGGTGCTGGCTGTCTGTAGGTAATGCCATGGCTGTAAACATAGTAGGGTGTAAACAACATGGGGCAAATGTGGGCTGTTTGTGGCTGCCAGGAAGGCTAAGTTTCGGTGGGTGTGCACAGCAATGGGTGTGTTTGAGTGTGAAGGGACTAGGTGCAGCCGGGCTCACAGCTGTGAGTTTGGTTGTGCAGCAGACATGACTTGTGTATGGCCAGTGTGACTTATATGTGGCCTGGCTGGGTATGGTTGTATATGAGCTGCCTGTGCTGTCACTGTGTCTCTGGCATATGACTTTGTATCAGTGGTTATCGGTAACATTGTATGTGACAGGAGTGAATATGGTTGCATGTGCCCTGTCAGTATGTCACCTTGGGTGTGCGAAAAGCACTTCGGGGGACACTGTCCACCCCTGATGCCCAGATGTCCTGGAGGGTCTTGCCTTCTTGCTCCTGTTCTGGCTCACAAGCCCCCTCCCCTGCTCCCTCCCCCCACTCGCAGCAGCCCCTGGCCCAGGCCCCAGTGTAGAAGAGACAGAGAGAGCACTCAGGGCTGGAGGAGGGGGGTGGTTGGCCCATTCCCAGTGCAGGCCTATAAATAGCTCTTTGAGCCCGGCAGATTCCCAGGCAAGGTTGCCTCATTCAAGCCCCCAGCAACAGCCTGCTCCCGGGCCTCAGGCCAGCCCCTCTAAGCTCAGCCCTGGCACCAGCCAGGGGAGCCAGGGGGTGGGGGAGTGAAAGGGTGAGGGGAGTCAGGATGGGGATCAACTTGGTTCTGAAGCCACAGACCTGGGCTCCCACTTGGCCCCTACCCATACTCTGCAACCTCAAGCACATGTCCTGTCTCCCCAGCCTCAGTTTTCCCAGCTGGAAAATGGGCAGCAGCACGATAGCAGCCCCCAGCTTGTGTGTTTACTTCCCATTTCATTCTCCCAGCAACCCTGTAAGGTGGTTACTCTTAATTATCCTTGTTTTCGACAGGGAAACTGAGGCACAGAAAGACGAAATGGCTGGCCCAGAGTTACACCACTGTTAGGAGTTGCAGAGAGGGTTTTGGTTTTTTGGGGTCTTCTGTTTGTTTGGTTTTGCCATGCCACACGGCTTGCAGGATCTCAGTTCCCCAACCAGGGACTGAACCCTGGCCACAGCAGTGAAAGTGCCAAATCCTAATCACTAGACTGCCAGGGAACTCCCCAGAGAGGGGTTTTGAACTCTGGACTTGTGAGGCCAAGCTGCAACTCCCACACATGTCACCCAGACCCCTGTCCCCACCGCCTGTCACCTGCAGACACTTATATCAGTGTGATCCCCAACCTCCATCCCTCCTCTGTGATGAGAAGTTGAACAGTGAGCATAGTTCCCCATTGTGTCACTTTGGCCCCTGGGGCCACCACTAGCCCACCCCCCGAACAGCAGTCTGACACAGACCTTCTAGGGCAACATTGCTCCCCTGGGGTCTTCATCCTTCACTCATTCTCACCCCCTTTTTGGTAATCTTGCCGAAATCACCTAGTTCCCTGTTTGTCCCCCCACCAGACTGAAATCCACCCTCAGAGATGCACACACACACACACACACACACACACACAGATGCAGGACACTGGTGGAGTGCACAGACCCTCTGACCAGCACAGCCCATTCTCAGTGCTGAGAAACTAAGACCCTGGGAAAGAAGGCCAGCTGGGTAGAGGGCTGATTTCTTTAAGATTTTGTTCTCCTTCATTTCCATTTTTCATTGTGGTAAGATACACGGAACATAAAATTTACCATTTGAAAGTGTACAATTAGTGGCATTAAGTATACTCACATTATTGTGCAGCCATCACCACTATCTAGTTCTAGAACATTTCCATCACCCTAAAAGGAAACCCTGTACCCATTTGCAATCACTCCCTGTTCCCCCTCCCCCAAGCCCCTGGTAATCACTAATCTACTCTCTGCCTCTGTATTTGTCTGTTCTGAACACTTCATATAAATGGACTCATACTGTGACTTTTTGTGTCTGGCTTCTTTCACTCAGCATGACGTTTTCAAAGTTCATCTATGTTGTAACATATATTAGTACTTCATTCCTTTTTATGGCTGAATAATATTCCATTGTAGACCTTTTAAGATCAGGGGTCTCCCTGCAAAGACACGCACATGCCACCTGCTCAAAACAAAGGTATTTCTGTAACAACAGTACCTGGTCCACAGCAGGTGCTCCATAAAAGTTGACTAGATAAGGGAATGAATGAATGAATGAATGATAGTTCTGGCTGGCGCTGGCAGAAACAGCTCTGGGTGTGACACACCTGGGCTCTGACTCTGCAAGTCTCTTACCAGCTGTGTGAACCAGGGAGATTTCTGTCCTCTCTGAGCCTCAGCTTCCTCTCTATACATGGTGTAAAAGAGTAACTGTAGCCAAAACTGCTTCAAGTGTGAACCTGCAGGCAGACCAGGGCTGGAATCCCAGCTCAGTCCTTCCCCTCTGCGTGACCTTGGGAGAGACTTCGTGTCCCTGGGGGTCTCAGTTTCCCCATCTGTAAGATGGAGCAGACCCCACTGCGGGGGCATCTGGGGATCCTTAACGTGGCACCTGGGGCGAAGTGAATGGGAAGTCAGGAACAGTCTTCCCCGGGGTGGGGTGAGTGGTCGTAGGAATAGGGAGGGGGTTTTAGGCAGAGGGAGCACCCTCCCTCGCGCAGTTGGAGGCGTCGGGCTGACAGGGGCGCATGCGCAGAGCAGCCCCGCAGCCCCTTTATAAGCGCTGAGGCGGCGCTGGGGCGAGCGGAGCACAGGGCTCAAGGGTGGACCCGGCGCGGATTGAGCGCAGCCAGAGCGTCCTTTGTGCCGGTTGACCGCCCCGGGATGCGTCCGAGCTAGGAGCCAGGTGGGGGTCCGTCGTGGGGAGGGGGCCGCGTTGAGGGAGAGGTCCTTGAAAACAGAAACAGAGCCCGAGATTGGGGAGGGGGGATCAGAGGGAAGCCCCCAGAATGGGGAGGGGGTTTAGAAGGGGAGGGAAGCCCCGGGTTGGGGAGGGAACCCCCACTGGGAGAGGGCTTGGGAATGTCAAGGGGATTGGGATTTTGGGGCAAGGTTGGTTGTCTGGGGAATTCGGAGACGACCCCGCGATGGGGAAGGGGCCGGGCTGGGGGTGGGTCTTAGAATTGGGGAGGCACTGGGAACCAAGGCTAGGGAAGGGGCACCCCGAGCTTAGAGAGAAGAGGGGGACACCCACACGTTGTGCGGGGGACTCTGGAACAGGGCACCCCGTGTCTGAGCTGAGACACCCCAAGATTTTAAGTGGGGATTCCCAATTTGCAGATGAATGCAGGATTCCAGGCTGGACTGCAGCGGGGAGGGGGCCCCCAGACCAGCCTGAGCCCAATGGACGGGGTCTGCACTGAGAGTGAACCCCGACAGGGATGGGGTGCCCTGCAGTCTCCCTGTCTTTTTGGCTCAAGTCTTGTCACCACATCTTGACTCAGGGAGGAGGCTCTGGGGGGCTCATTCCCAAGGTGGTCCCTGTTGTTCCCTGGGACTTGGAGTTGGGGTGCTGTCCCTTCTCCCAGGGAGCACATTGTGTCTCCGAGGTGAATGCTAGTTGAGAGCCTCTTAAAGCCCCCAGTTATGGATCCCAAGGACCCGTAAAGAGCACCCAGTCTCTAGAGGGGAGCCACCCCCAGTACTTCCACATCTGGCCACATCCTCACAGCTAGACACAGATCCTTGCCTCACCCCTTCCGTTCCATCTGGCCACATGGATGCATGTGGAAGTCCTGGCTTGGCTTGGGGGCACAGGCGCTGGGAAGGAGGGGGCTGGGACCCCAGGCCCAGCCTGGGCAGGAGCAATCCCCATCCCTGTTCCTCTTTGTTCCTCTCAGCAGCATTAATGGGAGACAGCCAGGCTGAGGAGAGGGTTGGCGCTGGGCCCCAGTGGGGGATGTGGGGCAAGGGCCGGGAGGGAGGGCTGGGCAGACCATGGGACCCCAGACCCCAGCAGCCTCATTGGCGTGTGGACATTTCCAAACGGAAGGCGTCCCCCAGGAGGTAGGGACTTTGCGTGTGTGTGTGTGTGTGTGTGTGTGTGTGTGTGTGTGTGTGTCTACCCCGTACTGGGAGAAGGCGTGTGCTTATGGGGGGACCCGGGGTCCTCTGTGACTCTAATGTGACCAAGGTTGTGTCTTCGTCAGGAAACTTGTGCTGGGGGCCACTTCACCAGGTTGCAAAATGATGTATGCCCACCAGTCACCAAAGCCACAATTTATCCAGCCTGGTCTGTGCCAGGGGGCCGGCAGCTACGTGAGTGAGTGTGTGTGAGGAACTGTGTCTGACAGAGTGGCCTCATCGAGGGGTTTATGTGGGGAGCCTGAGACTGTGGGTGTGTGTCTTTGTGCAGAAGACGTGCTGCCTGGCTTGTAAGTGCCCATATTGTCTCTCTTTGTTAATGTCACTGTGAATCTGTGAGTGTGTGTGTCTCCTAGGCTCTGAGCCTAGAGTGTGTGGCTGTGTATGTGTCCCGTGTGTGCAGCAAGGGTCCTCTCCATGTGATTGGCAGTGTGGACCCTGAGTGGGTGAGTGTGAGATGTAGTCTGTGTACAGAGTTGGGGAGCTAATGGGAGAGACATTGACAGGGGTTCAGGTCTCCAAGGGACAACCTGGGATGATTTACTGAGGCCGGTTTCCTTTCTTCTCCAAGGAGTTTCCATGCTCGAGCCCATGCACACAAATACGCTCTGACTCCAAGGCCAGTAACACATACACACGTGTGCTCATAGCCCTTGCTGAGGGGTACTTGAACCCACACATCCAGAGACCACACTGGGTCCCCTATGCCCCACCCAGTGCATATTGCTGCTGTGGACCCTCGTACATGTTCACACACCACAGGGTGCAACCTCATGGATATCCTTGCCTGGACGCACACACAGGCACAAACACACAAAAATGCCTGCTAGCAAACTCACCCTCACTCAGTGCCTTCTGAGACAGGAGGTTGATGTGAGGGAGGGGGAGACACACACACACACACACACACACGCGTGCGTGCGCGTGCACACAAACACACTCACACTCTGTCTCTCTCTCTCTCTCTCCCCTCCTGGGCCACCCCTCCCACAAAGCCCCACAGGCCCCTACTTGCATATGTATGAGGCTCATGCATTATTAATGAGGGGACAAGCCCCAGACAGCTGTGTAAATGCTCACCTCTCATGGCCCTGGGGAAGAGGTACTTTAAGAGAAGGGGTGTGGGTGTGTGAGGTGCAACTGGAGGGGATGGAGTGTGTGTGGGAGGGCGTGGGGGGGAGTGCAACTGAACCTTTGTATGTCACCTTGTTGGACCACCATTGCATATTTGAGTGTGTACACAAGGCTTTGTGTATAAGAAGCTGTTGTTTAAGTGAACATTTCTTGGACTTCACAAGTCTTAGCTCATTCCATTCTCACAATAACACTCTGAAGTATGTGCTGGTTGATCCCCATTTTACAGGTGGGAAAACTGAGGCACGGAGTGATGAAGCAGCTGTCTAGGATCATGCAGCATGCAGGGAGTAGAGGCAGGGTTTGAAGTCAAGTCATGTGGATATAGTCTGAGCTCTTAACAATACAGAGTATGTGTGTGTGTGCACGTGCGTGAGAATTCTCTGAACTTGCCCCCTCCTAAAACTCTCTTGGGGTAGGCACAGCCCAGAGTCCTGCCCCACCCTCTAATACCCATCCAGGCCTTGGACAGCCATCAGGGGACCCCGCCCTGCTCAGGGTTCCGAGGGGGAGAAATGAGGACAGCCTGGGATGGAGGCAGAGGTTGCTGAGGTTTACAGGTCGGTAGTTAGGGGCATCGTCCCAGAAGCTGGCCTCTGCCCTGCTGTGCAGTCCCAGGCAAACCGCTCACCCTCTCTGGACCCCGAGATGCTGCCCTAAGAAGGCAAGAAGGAGACCAAGCGGGTAGTGCCACTGCGTGGCCGCCCCAGAGTTCAGCACCACGGACAGGTCCCCGGCCTGCCTCCCTATGGGGGCCTCTGGGAGCTGGGAACTGGTGGGGCCAGCTGTCCCCCACAGGACCCTATTCTGGACTCCATCCACACTGGCTATTCTTTTATCAGGAGGAGGGTGCAAGGGCTGGGTTTGTAGGTGATGTTCTAACTTCCCATCTGCCCCCACCTTCTGAGCCACCCCCGGGGTAAGGGGAAGGGGGTTCCAGAGGGGTGGGACGCACCACCACCCCAGGGTTTCTAGTCTCTGGAAGACTGTGAGGTTTGGGAGGGCACTGCTGTATCCCAGTGTTTGGAATGGGCCTTGCTTACAGGTAGTGCTCAATATTTGTCCACTTTATGCTCATGTGCCACAACCCCTATAGGAGTCTAGACCCACAACTGGAGTTTCTCTGTGGATCTAGAAGGCACCTTCGCCAGTCAGTATGAATTCAGGGGGAGGATGGGGTGGGCGAGGGCGAGGTCCCTTCCTCCAGCTGGGACTTGGCAGCTCTTCAAAAATCCCAGAAACCAGGAATAGAATCTTGGCGACAACCAAATCCTGGAATTGAAGCTGAGAATCGTGTCAGTCAGCAAACCCAGATTACAGGCTGGATTGGAGTCCAGTCTGCTGCCAGAACTAGGGACCCCAGGCAGACTAGGACTGGCTGCTGCTCTCTAGGAGCCCCCAGTTTGATTCGGGAGGCTGACTTGAAAAATGGGACTTTGATCTTGGCTATGTTAAAGTCAATAATAATAATAGGAGCTGAAATTTACTCCTTCATGCCAGGCAGTTCTAAGCATTTTATATGTATTGACTATATTGACTCATCTATCCCTTCCAACTACCTGATGTTATCCCCTGAGGCACAGAGAGAAAGAAACTGAGGCACAGAGAAGCTAAGCTACTTGCTCAAGGTCACCCAGCAAGGAACAGGCAAAAGACAACCCCAGGTTTGATTCCCTCCAGCACCCATGCTCTGACCATAGGACTTCACTGCTCGGATTCTGAAGTCAGTGAGTCCTGGGTTCGGATTCTGGCTCAGCCCTGGCTTGCTGACTGTGTGACCTTGAGTGACACACTGGCCTCTCTGAGCCCCAGTTTCCAGATCTGTAGAATGGGAGGAATTGGTCCTTTCATGCCGACTGTCTAGGAGGGTTGTACTCACCCCTTCCTTCCTCTCCATCTTGTTTCAGGTCCAGGATGGGGGCCATGTCTGTCTGGGTCTCAGGCCTCCTGATTCTCCAGATGCTGCTCTTTGTGGCTGGGGAACAGGGTGAGTTGGCTTGTTGGGTGGGAGAGGTTGGGGTCTGGAGAATTGACAAGATGGGGCAGCGTTTTAACTTGAGAGCCTTCTCCTGCTGGTTCTCTGGCTTGGTCTGGAGAATAAAATGAGAATAGATGAAAAAAGTCTTTGAACAGTCAAAAGCGAACAAGACACCTGAGAGGTTATTTTTAGTCATTGCCAGCAGAGGCTAGAGGTTCCCGCCTCTCACTGTTTTGCTGAGATGAGCTGAAGAGAGAGAGGAAAAAAAAGAGGGAGAGAGAATAGTATGAAGATTGATTAGTGATGCCTGCCATGGGTGGGACAATAGAAATAAAGGTCTGTGTGCCTCTCCCTGGCATCTCCCCAGTAGCGGTCAAAAGCCCAGACTTTAGAAACGCCTCCTGATTTGCTCTGTGGCCTTACGCAATTATAATGATGTCTCTGAGCCTCAATTTCCTCAACTCCCCCAAAAGAGGATGAGACATGGCTACCTCTGCAGATGGTTATGAAAATCAAATGAGCTGATTGCTATTTATAAAGTGCCTGTTATATAGAAGGTACTCCACAAACACTGTTTCTCTTCCAATGGCTGCCTCTTGCTTAACTTTTGCGGAAACCATGGCTCAGAGCAGAATAGTGACTTTCCCATGGACACATAGTGAGTCAGTGACACTGAGAGTTAAATTCCTGGCCTCCAGGGTCTGGACTTTGAGTGGAGGCAGAACTCTGAAGGGATTCGACCCCATTACCCCTCTTCTGCTCACAGATTGGGTTACAGATCACAGATCTGTGTACGGCATTGTGATGTTGTGTAGGCAACCTAACCTCTCTGGCCTCAGTCAGAGGGTCCTTGCCTCTCAGTCAGGCCCTCTCTCCACCTTCTCCACCCCAGGCACACAGGACGCCACTGCTGCTGCCACTGCCGAGAAGGGGCTCCACATGCAGAAGGTGGGGTCTGGGTCGGTGCGGGCTGCGCTGGCAGAGCTGGTGGCCCTGCCCTGTCTCTTCACTCTGTGGCCACGGCCAGGTGCAGCCCGAGAAGCCCCTCGGATCAAGTGGACCAAGGTGCGGACTGCATCAGGCCAACGGCAGGACTTGCCCATCCTAGTGGCCAAGGACAACGTGGTTCGAGTGGCCAAGGGCTGGCAGGGACGTGTGTCACTACCTGCCTACCCCCGGCACCGGGTCAACGCCACGTTGCTACTGGGGCCACTGAGGGCCAGCGACTCCGGGCTCTACCGTTGCCAGGTGGTGAGGGGCATCGAGGATGAGCAGGACCTGGTGCCCCTGGAAGTGACGGGTCAGTTGGGGGAAGGGGAGGGGCCAAGGCTGGGATGGGGAAGCCCATCCACTGAATGTCACCTTAGAAATTACTCCCTGGGGAATTCCCTGGTGGTCCAGTGGTTAGGACTCTGCACTTTTACTGCCGAGGGCCCAGGTTCGATCCCTGGTCAAGGAGCTAAGATCCCACAAGCAAAAAAAAAAAGAAAAGAAAAGAAAAGAAAAAGAAATCACTCCCTGAACAGTGATTTGCTTTCAGTTCTTCTGATAAAGTCAGGAAGAAAGTCTCCATGGGTATGCCTCTCTCTTTAACATCTCTCTCTTTCTCTTTTAGCTAAGAGAGAGCAGCCTCTGGCTCAGTCTCTTATGGACCACAGCATTTCATAGGATTTCATAACCTTGTTTTAAGTCCATTTCATGGTTACCTACTTTCACATAAGGCAAAGGATATTGGCTTTCTATTTAAAATAGGAATACAAATTTCCTTTTAAAATAAATACATGTTTTTAAAAAGTGAAGTTATTTTTAAAAAGTGGATTAAAAATATAGATTAAGTAAATAACAGTCATCAATGTAACCAGTTCCTATATTAAATTGTTTCTGTTGAAATAGTCAGTGTTGTTTCTGTTTTCCTAACCAATCAAGATGAACAAGGCAAAAAAAAATTTTTTTTTAATTATTAAAGCAAAGTCGTAGGACAAGGCATGGCACACAGAAGATGATCAATTGATATTTGACGAATGAATCAATGAATAGATTTGTGGGGTCTTTTGGCTGCGTTTTGGGTCTTCATTGCTGCGCGTGGGCTCTCTCTAGTTGCAGCGAGCGGGGGCTACTCTTAGTTGCGGTGCGCGGGCTTCTCATTGCGGTGGCCTCTCTTGTTGCAGAGCATGGGCTCCAGTAGTTGTGCCCGTGGGCTCAGTAGTTGTGGCTCAGAGGCTCCAGAGAGCAGGCTCAGTAGTTGTGGCGCACGGACTTAGTTGCTCCAAGGCATGTGGGATCTTCCTGGACCAGGGCTTGAACCCGTGTCCCCTGCATTGGCAGGCGGATTCTTAACAACTGTGCCACCAGGGAAGCCCAATGAATGGATTGTTGTGTGGAGAATGTCCTGTGGACTCCTACTGGGAAGTCAATTTCCCGTAACCTGTGTTGGCCATGAGCAAAGTCCCTGCACCCTGTGTTCTGGAGCACAGTCTTTCCCCAGCCAACAGTGTCTCACTGCATATTTTATGGGGTCAACCAATCGTCCCCTTTCCAAGGCCTTGTTCTCAAAACTGATAAACCTCAAAGAAAACTGATAAGTGGTGAAAGAAGAGAATTCCACCTCTGGGTTTGGTAGTTCGTTCATTCAGCCAAACATTTATTGAGCAGCTACCACATGCCAGCCTGGTGCTGGAGACATAGCCATGACTGAGACACAGCTGCTGCCTTCTGGGAGCTCTCAGTTTGATAAAATGGAACAAAATATTTAATACCTTTGTTCTGCTCAGCCATTTCTCTCATCCCTAAATCAGAATTTGAGTCACAGTGAGCTTATTGATGCTTCATGTCCTGGTTTACATGTCACCTCCTCCAGGAAGCCTTCGGTGATTCCATTTCTAAGCTGGGCAAGAACCACATTTGGGGGCTTCCCTGGTGGCGCAGTGGTTAAGAATCTGCCTGCCAATGCAGGGGACACGGGTTTGAGCCCTGGTCTGGGAAGATCCCACATGCCGTGGAGCAACTAAGCCTGTGTGCTACAACTACTGAGCCTGTGCTCTGGAGCCCACGTGCCACAACTACTGCAGCCTGCGCACCTAGAGCCCATGCTTCACAACAACAGAAGCCGCTGCAATGAGAAGTACGCGCACCGCAACGAAGAGTAGCCCCCGCTCGCCACGACTAGAGAAAGCCCGCACGCAGCAACGAAGACCCAGTGCAGCCAAAAATAAATAAATAAATAAATAAATTTATTTTTTAAAAACCCACCACATTTGATCACCCATTGCTGCCTTTGCTTCCCCTATGTATGCATGTACTTAATTCCTAAAAGGCAGAATCTCTCTCTCACTCTTCTCCATGCCTCCTGTCACCTCCAGAGCCTAACCCTAGGCAAGAAGGGTGCTATCTTTGGAGTCAGATCTTTCTGGATATAACTTCTGGCTCTCCCTTATACAGGTTATGTGGCCCTAGACCTGTCCCTCAACCTTTCTGAGCCTGAGTTTGCTCCTCTGGAAATGGGGATAATCATAGGGTTGTTATAAGATTTCAATGAGATGGTGCTTATAAATGCTTTTTACATAGCAAATATTTAACAAATACTATGGCCCTTTATGGCCATTGCTATCAGTTTCCTCATCTGTAAAATGGGGGCATATCAGTCTCACTCCCCATCATCACCCTAGCACTATGCCTGTTGCTGAGTGAACAGACATGGTACAGGGCAGTGTAGGGCAGCAGGTCTGTTATTATCAGACTGGGTGGTGGGGGGGCATTCTGCAAGAGCGAGGTCTGTTCTTGAAGATTACAGCATAAATCATCCTGGATGTTTCCCCATAGGTGTTGTGTTCCACTACCGAGCAGCCCAGGATCGCTACTCGCTGACCTTCGCTGAGGCCCAGGAGGCCTGCCGTCTCAACTCGGCCACCATTGCAGCCCCGCGGCACCTGCAGGCTGCCTTCGAGGATGGCTTTGACAACTGTGACGCCGGGTGGCTCTCTGACCGCACTGTTCGGTGAGGGGGTACACAGGGTAGGGAGATGGAGAGCTAGCCCCTGGAGAAAGATGGTCCTTGGGGGCCCCAGGAGCACACATCTGAGAGGGACCCCCACCTTGTCTTGTCAGGTATCCTATCACCCAGTCCCGTCCTGGTTGCTATGGTGACCGTAGCAGCCTTCCAGGGGTGAGGAACTATGGGAGGCGAGACCCACGGGAACTCTACGATGTGTATTGCTTTGCCCGTGAGCTGGGGGGTAAGTCTGGGGCTGGCAGAACACCCCCTTCCCTGAGCCCCATTACCCTCCCTATCCCCCATCCTTCCCTAAGTCCTTCCTAGCTCTCCTAAGTTTCATCCCTCTCTAAACCTGCAGCCAAGATCTGAGCCCACTGGTTCCCTGAGCCTTCCTCCACTCCTTGAGCCCCTCTCCTTCTCTGTGCCCCTTCCCTCTCTCTGAGCCTCTTCCCTCTCTGAGGCTTTGTCCCCTTCTCTGAGTCTCTCCCCCTTCCTGCCCCCCTCCCTCTTCCTACTTCCCTCCTCACTGAGCCCCCCTCACCAAGGCCCTCCCTCTCTCTGAAGCTCAACTCGTTAAGGGGCCTGAGTTACCTCACTTGAAAAAGAAAGTGAAGCCCCCTCTTAGCACTGCATGAGAGGTAACGACAGTGATGTTCTGGCGATGGGGGCATGCAGCTGCGGCTGCCGCAACCCAAATCCAGCCAGATCAGGGCTATTTGGGGTGGGACCCCCTTCCCGGGCTCCGGGGGAGGGTTCTTGGGGCCCCTCTGACCTTCTCCCGCGCCTTCCCGCAGGCGAGGTCTTCTACGTAGGCCTGGCCCGCCGCCTGACACTGGCCGGCGCGCGTGCCCAGTGCCGCCGCCAGGGCGCCGTGCTGGCCTCGGTAGGACAGCTGCACCTGGCCTGGCATGAGGGCCTGGACCAGTGCGACCCGGGCTGGCTGGCCGACGGCAGCGTGCGCTACCCGATCCAGACGCCGCGCCGGCGCTGCGGGGGCCCAGTCCCGGGCGTGCGCACCGTCTATAGCTTCGCCAACCGCACCCGCTTCCCGGCGCCGGGAGAGCGCTACGACGCCTACTGCTTCCGAGGTGCGCGTGAGGCCACGCCCCTTGAGTGTGCGTCCCCTGGTGGCCACGCCCCAAGGGCATGCACCTTGATAACGGCCGCGCCCCGGGAGCTTGGCTTTCTAGTGGAGGTGGAGGCCAGGCAGGGGAGAGATACGAGAAAACTTGCTCCGCGGTGAGCCACGCCCCCAGGGAAAGGTCATACCCCTGAGACAAGCTTTCCGTAGGAGCCCCGCCTTAGAGGAGGACGAGACCCAGAGAAGACCAAGCTCTGGGGGGCAGTCCTGTTTAGCGGGTGCGCTGTGTCTCCTGAGATCTCTGAGAGACACGCCCCTGGATGGCGCAGTTCTTACCTGGAGTCTTGCCCATGAGCACCCGCTGGGGAGGAAGTGATACCTCAACTAGCCATGACCCCTGAGCAAGGCCACACCCACAGGGATGGGACCAGGGATGACCCTCACCCTTGGGGTGGGGCCACACCCTCAGAAGCTGCAAACCTCAAGTCCAAGGAGCTGAGTCTTATGTGTAAGCGGGGGGGAAAAAAATCTCTTCGTAGGAGGACCATGCCCACTAGGCGCTTTCTCTTCCGTGGGAGGAGCCACGGCCCAGGTCTGACCTGCCCCCCTGAGAGCTGGCCACTGCCTGAGCTTCACCCACCAGCCAAGCTGTCTCTTGACCCTTTACTGTGACCAGTTGACTCTGACCTTTACAGTGGACCCCAGCCTGAACAGTGAGGATGATAACTTTCCGCCTCCGTCTCTCAGTCAGGGGGGATCCCAGAAACAACCCAGAGAGACAGAGGGGTGCAGAGAGACAGAGATACATAGAAGATCTCTGCTGTAGCATGCTGGAATGTGGGTAGACTTCAGGCAGAACTTCCCAGCCAGCCCCTGGGCCTAACACAACCTCTTCTGCTTTCTCCCACAGCTCATCACCCTACATCACTACATGGAAACCCAGAGACGCCGTCGTCTGGGGATGAGGGGGAGATTCTGTCAGCAGAAGGGCCCCCCGCCCAAGAACTGGAGCCCAGCCTGGAGGAGGAGGAGGTAGTCACCCCAGACTTCCAGGAGCCTCTGGTGTCCAGTGGGGAAGAAGAACCTCTGATCTTGGCAGAGAAGCAGGAGTCTCAAGAGACCCCCAGTCCTGCCACTGGGGGCCTCACACTAGCCTCAAGGCCTGCTCTGGAGGCTGAGGAGGTGTGGCTGAGCACGGTGTCCCCCGCCCCCAGCAACGTGGAGGCAGGCCCTGCGGTGGGCATGCACACAGAGGCAACCCCAGCCAGCACCATGCCCAGGAGGAGGGGGCGCTTTAAAGGGTTGAACGGGCGCCACTTCCAGCAACAGGAACCCCAGCGAGGGCTGAAGGGGGTGCTCCAGGCCAGCGTCCAGCCCCCCACCCCAGAGGTTGCTGGGAATTACGTGGAGCCTCCGCTGGCCACAGGAGCCACTGACGCCTTGGGGAGTGGCCGGAGCCAAAGCCCCTGGGCTGTGCTGACCAATGAGGTGGATGTGCCTGGAGCTGGTGAGTGGGGTCCAAGGGGGAGATGGGACCTGCCTGGGGATGTCAGGGGGACAGGGGAGGAGGCTCCGAATCACAGTTGGGTGCCCTGGCCTCACCAAGCCTCAGAAGACCCCTCTTCCTCCGGCCTGGAGCCAAGGAGACAATCAACAGAAGGAGCTGCTGAGAGATAATTATAATTACTGTTGATATTGTTTCAGGTTCCCCTGGTGGCACGAGCCCCCCAGAGCCCTGGCTGTGGCCCCCAACCATGGTCCCACCCATCACCCTTGGCCTGGAACTAGAGGAAGCCAAGGGCCCCAGTGTGAGGCCAGCCACCCCCGACCTGCCCTGGTCCTCCTCGGAGGCCACTGCCTTGGCTCCCAACCCCTTGAAGGGCCCCAGCACAGCCCGCTGGGAGGCTTCTCCCACAGTCATTTCTCCAGACCTCCCTGTCATGGCCATGCTTCGTGCCCCCAAACTGTGGCTCCTGTCACACCCTACGCCCCTCCCCGCCGATGCCAGTGAGGTAAAGGGGTATAGTGAAGCCATGGCCGCTGCCCCACCCTCCCCTGCCTCAGAGATCGAGGCCAGCCCCCAGGATCCCATCCATCCAGAAGTGTATTCCCTGCCCGCCTCCTTGGGCCTGACGGGACAAGGTGGAGAGGCCACATCCCCGACACTCAGCAGCCATGGCGAAGGAGGTCCTACAGCTCCTTTGCAGGCAGCCACAGACACACAAGCTGGAGCTGGTCCTAACTCCTTCAGAGCAGACTTCGGAAAAACTGGGGGGACCAGCCCTACTGGGCTCAGCAAAGCTGAGCACCCCAGATCCAACCCACAGGCTTCTGTGGATGGGAATGTGGTGGCAGCCGTCACTCCCACTGAGACTGCCACTGAGCCCATGGGAGCCAGAGGCATCTTGGGGTCTGAGTCTGGGGTCTTCAACACAGCAGAGACCCCCACTTCCAGCTTGCAGGCCAACATGGACGAGGCACAGGGCATGTGGCCGTCACTGCACAGTGAAGGGCTAGACCCCCATTCCCCATCTGTGCTCTTGGGGGTCCCTGGGGTCTCCTTGATGCCCAAGGTCACCCCACATTTGGAGCCTTCGGCTGCTACAGATGGAGGAGCCACAGTGGGTCCCATGGATTCCATGGGCACACTAGACACCAGCGATGCTGGTGGGAATTGGGAACCTGGATCCCACGTGGTTGAGGGAGATGGAAGCCCCACCTTGAGCCCTCAAGTGGCTGTGGATACAAGTGTGGTGATGTCCCTCATGTCCCTGGACCTGGGGGACAAGGTTGGGGTCCTGGCCATGTCCACAATGGCCTCCTCAAGCTCCCAACCCCATCCAGAGCCGGAGGGCCAGATGGTGACCCAGGGCACCCTGAGAGGCTTGGAGCCTCCACATGAGGGCAGCCCCTCAGGGGAGCCCGCTCTTCCTCCTTGGACACCGACAGCAGCCAGCGAGGACAAGCCCATTTCAGTTTCCTCGGGGGAGCCTATAGTGCCGTGGGACTCCCCCAGCACCCTGCTGCCTGCCTCCCTGGGCCCAGAGGAGTTTGAGCTGGAGGTCCTGGCGGGGAGCCCAGGTGTGGAGAGCTTCTGGGAGGAGGCAGCAAGTGGAGAGGAGCCAGCCCTGCCAGGAACCCCTGCAAATGGGAGTGCAGAGGAGGGTGAGTTGGAAGCTCGTGGTCTCATCCAGGTCACTGTGTTTGCGCTCAGGAACCAGGGGCTGGGGTAGGCCAGAGCTGGGAGGAAGGATTGTTCTTGGGTGCCTGGGTAGGTTTCTAGCAGGGGATGATGTTGAAGGCGGGAGCTCATTAGGCAGAGTTGAATTACAGAAAGCGTATTCCTGGCAGAGGCACTAGCCTGGGCAAAGGCCAGGAGGTGAAGCTGCGTTTGATGTGTTTTATGCACAGCGAGTAATGAGGCAATGATGAGGTGTTGGGCGGAATTTGGTTTTGGAGGATGAGTACAGTCAGCAAATCATGTTCATGACCACTCTCAGCTGACAGTGTTGTGTGATGTTGGGGTCCTGCCTTCAGCGATGCCTCAGTCTGGGGAAGACAGAGCTGGTTACAGGCAACCCCCCTGGGGTGGGGCCGGAGGGAGGAGGCATGGCAGGGAGGCCTTCCTGGACAAGTGTTGAATTGCAGCTGGAATTCAGTGGTGCAAAATGTGGGGGGCCTCAAGCCACAGGTAAAGTGGGTGCTGGGAAGGGGTGGGCGTGGTGGGATGCATCACCCCCATTTTGTAGACAGCAAACTGAGGCTCAGGGAGGTATGTCACTACCAGCTAGTCAGTGATCAGACCTCAGTTGGCACCCAAATCCACATGTGCCTTGGTTGCTCTATGCCCAGTGGAGTCCAGAGAAAGCCATCACCCTGTTCTCCTGGGGCCAGGTCTGCCCATAACTCAGCCTGCAAATTCCAGCCCTTTATTTTTTAGGTCCTGCCATATTGAGCTATTCTTTCTGTCAAGTGAGCATAAAAAAAAAAAAAAAAAAAAGCAGCAGCAGCTAATTAAAAGACACACTTTTTCTGAGTTGCAAAACACTCTTATTAACACGATTGGTTTTACACTTGCTCCTTTTTTTTGAAGACAAAGTGTCGTGGTGATGGAAACAGCGGATGCAGGGTTTCATCACCCACCCTGTCATCTCTGGGTTGTGTCTGGGGCTGCATCTTCTTTTCTTAGATGCCCAGGAGGCAGGTGGACCCTGGGCAGGGGCACTTGCATCAATAAAGGCTTATGCTTATTGGTGACTGCCTTTGTGCTTGGGTTGGTCTGAGCACTTTACTGGAATCATCTTGGTTAATCTTTTTAATGTCCTTGAGGAACAAGTTCTAGTACGATCCTAACTTTACAGATGGGGATACTGAGGCACAGGGAAGTCAAGTGACTTGTGCAGTCATGCAGCTGGGGAGTGTCAAGGATAACGTTTGAATCCAGGCTGACAACAGTCTCTGTCTCAATCACTGGGCTCTAAGATGCTTATTTCATTGACATAAAACAAAACAAAACGCCCTGAGGTCTTGGGGAGGGGGTAAGCTTGCCCAAGGCCAAAGGAACTAGAGAAGGAGTGGTCAGGTGGGAGGGAAACCACAAAGAAGGGTGCTAAGGAAAGTGTGTTGAGAGGAGCCCCCAGGGCCACGGCTGGATCTGTCTTGGACTTTGTTGGTTTTTTCGGCTCCAGACTCAAGCCATGGGCAGCCGGGGTGGAGGGAGGCAGCCAGTTCTGGGGGAGACCTGGGCGCCTACTCACCTACTGCTTGCAGCAGAAATGCTAATGAAGCCAAAAATAAATGCAGCACCAGCAAGCGACTGAGTCACTGCCAGTCTGTGGGCAGGTGTCAGCAGCTCAGGGCACCTGGTGGGGCTTACACGTCCCGGCGCCTGGCAGCCCCACGCATGTGCCCGCACGTGCCAGGGTGGCACCAGGCACAGACATAGCCACAGGCCTCTCTGGCCATCCGTGGTGGTACACGCCACTGCCCCAGGGACAGGCTTCAGTCACTGCGGGCAGGCCAGCAGCTACCTTTATGCAGTTAGCAAGCAACTATTGAGTGCTTGCTGTATTCCAGGCACCATGTTGAGACCGAGTCCCTTGTCCTCTGGAAGCTGACATTCTAGAGCAATGCTCTAGAACTTTCCCAATGATGGAAATGTTCTCGAGCTATGCAGTCTAATACAATAGCAACAAGCTATTGGTGGCTACTGAGCACTTGAAATGTGGCTACTGTGACTGAGGAACTGCGTTTTAACTTTTATTCCATTTTAATTAATTTAAACTTAAATAGCTGTGCGTGGCTGCCATGTGGAACATCACTGCTCTGGGGGGAGGCATGGATAAGAAACGATGGTCCTAATAAATTATATTGGAGGTTAGAAAGTAATAAAGACAAAAGAGAAAAGTAAAGCAAAGGATGAGGGATGCCAGTGGGTGGGTTTTGGTTTTGGAAGGGGGGTTAGGATGAATTTGAGCAAGCCTGAAGGAGGTGAGAGAGGAGCCATGCAGAGATCTGGGGGAAAAGCAGTTCAGGCAGACGGAATAGCTTGTACAAAGGCCCTGAGGCAGGACCGTGCTTGGTGTGTAGGAGGAACAGCAGGGTCAGCGTGGCTGGAGCGGAGTAAGTGAAGGAGGGAGAGGAGGATCCGGCAGGGAGATATTGGGGAACATTGCACGGGGCCCTGTGGGCTGAGGTAAGGATTTTGGCTTTTCCTATGAGGGCAATGGGGAGCCATGGAGGAGTCTAGGCAGAGGAGGGACATGACCTGACTCAGGTTTACATGGGCTCCCTCTGGCAGCTGTGGGGAGAACAACCTGTTAAGGGTGAAGGCGGAGTCCAGAAGATCAGGGAGGAGGTGACGGCTTGTCATTGTCTCAGTTTCTTGTGGGCCTCCAGACCAGGACAAAACAGAAACAAATTCTAGGTTATAGGGCCTGGAGAGAGGGCCTTAAACTGGGCTTCCAGAGCCCCATTGGCCAGTCTTGGCTCTTGTACTGTCCTGCTGAGTGGCTTTGAGCTAGGCCCTGCCCTTCTCTGGGTCTCGGTTCTAGTATCTTGCAGTGGAAGGGTTGACACTGTCCTGACAAGGGATAGGGGTCATCTGGGGTACATGGGGGTTCTTGCTCTGCCCCTCCAAGACTCCAGGGTGGTCCAGAAACCACCCACCAAGGCCTCTGAGCCCCTGAGATGGGGAGGGGTGACCCTCCTGCCTCCAGGGAAACCACGCTGAGGAATGAGAGAGGTGGACAGGGCCTCACATTCGACTCCCCCTGGATGCCCTGTCCGTGTTAAGCAATGTTGAGACCCCTCAAGAGGCCCCAGGCTGATATACAGAGAGCCAGTCATGGCATTATGGTCAGGATTGGGAGAGCAGGATGAGCTATTTTTATTTTCATTTTGTAAATGAGGCAACTGAAATTCACAGAAGTAATTTGCCCAGGGTTCCCTAGTGAGTGGCAGAGGCAGGAATTGAACCAGCCTCTCTGACTGCACAGCCTATGGTTATTACTGCTATAATCCACCACTACTCCACACTGTAACCACTGAGGTTGCATCAGAAGAGGTTGAGCCACAAGGATGAAGGAAGTGATGGTTCCCACTGGTCCCAGTGCCTTTCATACCCCATCTAGAACCTATGTCCACTTCTTTGCTCCAAAGTATGAGAAGCACAATGACCAGTTGGGTATTTCTAGAAAAATGGGGATAAGTCAAGGAGGGCACTTAAACCATGTTCTGTGAGAAGACTTCCTAAGAGAAGCTGCAGGAATCCCATTCTAGTTCACTCCAAGGAAGGACTTTGCCATAGCCAGGGCATCCCACAGGTGCTTTGGGCAGTTCCTGAAAAGAGTAAGCTCATCACAGGGGCATGTGAGAGGAAGTTGGCAATCAGTTATTGGGAAATTATAGAGGGGACTCCACAGAGAGGGGTGAAATGAGAGGGCCTTTAGGGGTCTGAGGTCTGGATTCCCTGCGAGGCAGACTTGGTGGTCTGACTCCTTCCCGTACTCCTGTCCATCCTGCAGTCCCCTCGGATCCCTGTGAGAACAACCCTTGCCTGCATGGGGGCACCTGTAAAGCCAATGGCACCATGTACGGCTGTAGCTGTGACCAGGGCTTTGCTGGAGAGAACTGTGAGATCGGTGAGTACCCCAGACTCAGGATCTGAACACAGACTTGTTTGACTCAGAGCCCTGGAGTCTATCCCAGCAGTCATCCCCATGAGGATCAGGGATCACGAAATGCTGGCTTCAGATGCTCCCTTCCCCTCCCTCACTCCTTGGCTCCAGTAAATCAGCCTCAGCAACAACCATCTGAGGTTTCATCCTCAGGGCTGAGGCTCTGGTGTGCTGCCTCCCATTATTACAAGGCAAGGGTGGGGAAGGGGAAGACAAAGGGATGGTAAGGCTCAGACTCCCACCAGCAAAGGGCCCCAGGGGATCGCCTACCCTCTCCTGGGTGGGCAGGGGTATAGGCACCACCACTAGAACTGTTGGAAGCTAGCCCCAAAGCCCAACACAAGAAATATGACAAATTATGAAATGATAACAATTATAAATGATACAATTTCTTGAGCTCTTCCATTGACTCTACTCACAACCACCGCTGTGGAGGTGCTATTATCATCACCACTTTGCAAGAAAAAAGAAACTGAGTCTCAGAGAGGGCAAGTGACTTGCCTGGCATCACGCATGCCTCAGGCACTATCTACACAGGGACTGGGAGAAGAGGTGCTCAACTGATTGCTCTCTGTACCTACAGACAACTTCGTGATTCTGTGCAAATCCTTGTAAGTGCTCCACATTCTGAAGACCCTTCAGCTTCGACATTCTATGGGTCTGTTTGCCAGACCCACCTTCACTGTTCTGGAGTCAGGGGGAATGTCCTGCACACTCTGGCTTTCAGCCAGCCCAGTGGCATCTCCTCTCATTGATGCTAATTCACATCAGTTGTGTGAGGTTCCACCCCCTTGACCTCCAGAGTCATTGGGCCATCAGTGCAGACCACCGCTGTTGTACTCAGGTCTGGGATAGATGGTAGGGTCATGACCGCATCTTCTGCCTGGTTCTCCATGGGGACTGGGAGCCACGGGGAGGCTGACCTCTGACTCAGCCCCACCTTCCCCTCCAGATATAGATGACTGCATCTCCAGCCCCTGTGAGAATGGAGGCACCTGCATCGACGAGGTCAACGCCTTCGTCTGCCTTTGCCTCCCCAGCTACGGGGGCAGCCTCTGTGAGAAAGGTGAGTCTCTGCCAAGACCCCAGAAACAGTACCAGGAGCAGGGTTGGGTGCTGGACCACAAGCTTCCCACATATGGAGCTCCAGGTCTCTGCCTCTGGTTCCATGGCCGTGAGTCAGACAGGCAGGAGGCGAATAATTTTCTTGAGATAAAATTCACATAACATAGAATTAACCTTTTTAGAGTGTACAATTCAGTGGCATTCAGTACATTCACAATGTTGTGCAACCACCACCTCTAGCTAGTTCCAAGACATTTTCATCAGCCCCAAAGGAAATCCTGTCCCCATTAGCCATCACTCCCCATTCCTCCCCTCCAGCCCCTGGCAACCACTAATCTACTTTCTGTCTCTATGGATTTGCCTATTTTATATGTTTCATATAAATGTAGTCATACGCTCTGTGTCTTTTTGTATCTGGCTTCTTTCACTCAGCATGATGTTTTTCAGGGTTCATCCACATTGTAGCACGTGTCAGTGCTTCATTCCTTTTTATGGCTGAATCGTATTCCATTGGATGGGCCACATTTTGTTTATCCATTCATCACTTGATGGACCTTTGGGTTGTTTCCCCCTTGTGGCTAATGTGCATAGTGCTGCTATGAATGTTCATGTACACGTTTTTGTTTCAATACCTGTTTTCCATTCTTTTTGTTTTTTCCCCATTCTTTTTGGTGTACCCAGGAGTAGAATGGCTGGGTCATGTGGTAATTCCGTGTTTAACTTTTTGAGGAGTTGCCAGACTGTTTTCCACAGGGGCTACACCATTTTACATTCCCACCAGCAATGCACGAGGGTTCCAATTTCTCCATATCCTTGCCAGAGCTTATTATTTTCTTTTTTAAAAAAAATTATAGCCATCCTAGTGGGTATGAGGTGGTATCCCATTGTGATTCTGATTTGTGTTTCCTAATGATTCACGTTGTTGAGCATCTTTTCATGTGCTTGTTGGCCATTTGTATATCTTTTTGGGAGAAATGTCTATTTGAGTTTTTCCCCAGGAGGGAAATTTTAGGCTTTCCTGAGACCATTTCCTGAGGTCCCAGGATGTGGCCAGATCAGAGAATGAGACATTAGAGTTGGGATAAGGGGGGATGGGTGTAATGATCTTCCAGCTGAATCTCTTCCTGCAACAGAGAAAAGAAGTGAATATGGGAGGAGGGAGGTGAAAAGGTGGGGGGACAGAGTGGGGGCTGGGGGATGGGCCCAGGGAGAGGGTTGATTTAGCCCCACAGTGACCTTGGATTGGGCCCTCTCTCTGGTGGGCTGGTGTGCTCATGGCTGGCAAGGCAGGCCTCGGCTTGAGGCCAGCCCCCTTCATGCTCCCTTTCCACCTCCCAGACACAGAGGGCTGTGACCATGGCTGGCACAAGTTTCAGGGCCACTGCTACCGCTACTTCGCCCATCGGCGGGCATGGGAGGATGCCGAGAGGGACTGCCGCCGTCGAGCCGGCCACCTGACCAGCATCCACTCACCCGAAGAACACGGCTTCATTAACAGTAGGGACTCTGGGGTGGGCAGGGGTGGCCTTTACAGTCCCTTTGTCAGGGCATCCCCCCAGGGTCCTGAAGACGCTACCTTTCTGAAGCTATGTTCATTAATGCAAGCCCTGACCACTTATTAATTCAAGTGTCTATTTATTCACTTGTCAGTTCATTCATTCACTTCATTCATTCTCCAACTATTTACTGAGCACCTGCTATGTGCCAGGCACTGTTTCAGGCACAGAGACACACATTGTCCTGTCCTTAGGGAGTGACGTTCTTGAAGAGGATATAGTCAAACAAGTAAATATCTAATTAAATAAGTCTATCCTAAAATTTAGCTGGTTCTCAGGGCACTGATGACAGTTAAAACAGGGCCAGGGAACAGAGGGTGATGGAGAAGCATCTGTGGTGCGGGGGATGAAATGAGGGAGGAGCAGAGATTTAGAGAAAGACGGGTGTCCCATAAATTAAATCCGGCATTTATTGATTTACTCATTATTCCTTCTGCCCTTTTTCATCCATTTATTTATTCACATTTTCCCCATCCCATCCCCTGTTAATTCTTTAATTTGTTCATTCCCTGGTTCACTGGCTTTTTTCCTCTATGTAATCAAACGCACATGCATCCAGCTGCTTCCTCCCTCCTCAGTGACTGATTGGCTCATTTAGATTCACCTGCCTGCCCTGCCCAGCCTTGCTCGCTGGCTCTCTTAGCCCCTACTCTCTCATTTCTGCAAAGATCTGACTTGTCTTTATTGTTTCCTCTGGCCTTTTGTTTAAGCCACAAATTGTGACAAGGCCAGGAGCCTAATCCCGGCCCTTTCCATGCCTCAACCCCACTCCCCAAGTATGAGGGCAGCCAGAGCCTCAGCCTGCTAGGGAATGGGGGGACGTGGCCTCCAGCCCACAGCCCACAGGCTGGCAGAGGGGCTAGGGTCCTCCCTTCCAGCTCAAACCCAGAACTGGGGGAGGGGCTCTGGGTACCCCCCCTCCCTTCTCATCTTCATCCACTTCCCCTTCCAGCCCACCTTCAGGCTGGGCAGGGGGCTGAGTCTCCCCTCCCACACCCCCAACCTGGCCTCCAGCCAGCAACCTAGGCTGGGGGAGGTGCAAGTACCCAGCCCTCACGACACCCCACACCCCACAGGTTTTGGGCGTGAAAACACATGGATCGGCCTAAACGACAGGATCGTGGAGAGGGATTTCCAGTGGACAGACAACACGGGGCTGGTGAGTGGTGGCAGCCTGGGGACCTGGGTACCTGCAGTCAGACTGTTGACTTGGGCCCTGCCTAGAATGGAGAGTTCTGGGTAAGCTGCAATGACCCGGCCCTCTGGCTTCACTTTAGTAAATTTTATATTATATATTTTTTACCACAATTAGAAAAGAAATCCACCTCCTCTCTTCTGCCATGAGAACTGGCCCCGGCCCACTCTCTGACTACACTCGAACTGGATCAAGCAGCCCCAGCCCTCCTGGCCTCTGTTCTGTTCCTCAGACAGGACAAGCTCAGTCCTGCCTCAGGGCCTTTGCATTAGCTATTCCCTCTGCTTAGAACTCTGTTCCCTGCCTGCGTTGTTCTTATCCTTGAGTCTTCCTTCAGCTCTCCTGTTGCCTCCTCAGGGAAGCTCTCCTGGACTTCCAGTCTGAGGTCACCTTTTGTTCAGCTATTTATCTAACAATGAGTGACCCATGTGGAAAACAGACTGTCAGGGAGTGAGACGAGGCAGGAGGACCAGGGAGGAGGGCACCACAGCCTCGCAGCTAGAGAAGGGTTGACTTGGACTGTAGTGGCAGCCACCCTCAGGGCAGGCAGAACAGTGCCCATTGTAGAGATGGAAACACTGAGTCCCTAAGAGTTTGAGTGGTCTGGCCAGGGGAATCCCACAGTGCCAGTGCCAGAGCCTGGGACAGGCTGCATGTCCCCTGAGCACCCCCTGCTCCCCATTCTTACAGCAATATGAGAACTGGAGGGAGAACCAGCCCGACAATTTCTTCGCGGGTGGGGAGGACTGTGTGGTGATGGTGGCACATGAGAGCGGGCACTGGAATGATGTTCCCTGCAACTACAACCTCCCCTATGTCTGTAAGAAGGGCACAGGTATGCTGCTACTCTCCCTCCCACCCCTTCTCCCCCAACCTTCCCTCCTGCCTGTCACTGATTCGTTGTTTTATTTAAGTTTGTAAATGTAGGAGTCAGTCCAGCCCAGTTTTCACGCTTCAGCACTATGTGAGGGTACCCATTTTCCCCCCACCCTTGCCAACTCTGTGTTCTCAAACTTTTTGTTCTTTGTTCATCTAAGTCCTGAAAAACAGTATCTCATTGTTATCATAGTTTGCACGTCTTCGAGGATGAGAATAACCAGCTCTTCATATGTTGATAAGCTGTTTATATGTATTTGATTTCCTGTGACCTACCAGTTCATTTCCTTTGCCTAATTTTCTATCGGTTCATTGGTCTTATTGATTTGTAAGAGCTCTTTACATATTAAGGAAACATATATATGTATATTCTCATGTCCACCTTTCTCTTATACTTTTCTTCATTCTTGCTTCTGTTTCCTTGCCAATTTTCATATCCTATTTTCCATTCATTTGCTCAGATTATTCTTGCCTCCCATCTCCTTCATTCCCATCATGCACAAGAATTAGGGGTTGGGATGTGTCCAGGAGGTTCCTGCCACTCAGCAGCTCCTGGTTTGGGTGGAGGAGACATCCACTTCTAGCCCTTTGAGGTCACAGCTGGGCAAAAGGTGGGACCTGTTGAGGGTTCATCTCAACAAGAGATGAAACCAGTTCAGCCGCAGTCCCACCCACTTCTTTAACTGGAGGTTCCTCTCTCCCCAGTGCTGTGTGGTCCCCCTCCAGCAGTGGAGAATGCCTTGCCCATTGGTGCCCGCAAGGCCAAGTATAATGTCCACGCCACTGTACGCTACCAGTGCGACGAAGGATTTGCCCAGCACCACGTGGCCATCATCCGATGCCGGAGCAATGGCAAATGGGATCGGCCCCAAATCGTCTGCACCAAACGTAAGTGGCTTCCCCCAGACACCCCAACAAAAGTTTCCAGCTACTTGTAGTCTCCAATTAAGCATCTCATGACTACATACATTGATCTGGTTGAATGTCTGCCTGATAATACGGCCTTGCGGATAAGTGAGAACTTACTAGCTTGCCTGGTGTTCCCTCCATTTCCCGCTCCCCCGAGGAAGCCTGTTCCATCAGGCCACCCACCTCTCATCAGCTTTTGCCACGTTCCTGTCGTCCCTCACTCCCCTGCAGCCAGACGATCCCATCGGATGCGGCGACACCATCACCACCACCAACACCACCACCAGCATCACCACCACAAATCGCACAAGGAGCGCAGAAAACACAAGAAGCACCCAGCAGAGGACTGGGAGAAGGACGAAGGGAATTTCTGCTGAAGAACCAGGCAAAAGAAAGCACAATCCCCTTCCCACACCTCCCCTGGAGGCTTCACCTGGGGAGGCAGAGCCCAGAGAGAAACAAGAGGGTCCGGAAGCCCCTGAGTCCCAAACCACATCTCCCCATACATAACCATTTGTAAAAAGCTCCTCTCTCCTTTTTCTTACATATACAAGGTCCTCTTGGCAGGTGTAGCCATGTGTCTGAAAAGTCAGTTCTAGTCAGGCTGAACTCTGGGAGCATCTCTCAGTGCAGGGAAGCACAATCGGCAAAGATCATCATTCTTTGCACTGGTTTAGTCTTTTGTTGGCAAGGCTGACTGCCAGTTGTGGAAGTAAGGCTTTGATAAGGGTGCAAGAATGTGTGTTTGGATTCGCACTAAGGAATTGCTTTTACCACCAGAGATTCAGATTTAGTAAACTGTCAGATGTCCTAAATGCAGGCTGAAGCCTATAGTGAAGGTCACTGGCTTTGGGAGTAGAAAATTACGTGGACACACACTGCTTGAACTTGATGACTGCTCTTCCTTCACCTTGGACTTCAGCCTAAGTCAGTCCTTAGTCTTGGTGGATGAACTGAGTGTGGAATTCCTATGTACTGAATTTTAGGAATGTTTTTGGAACAATATCCCTCCAGGCCCTCAGAGTTAGGGGTCGGAATAGTCAGAGAAATTTGTGGGCAATGAAGGGAAGCTGTATTGCTTGCCCTCCCAGGTCTAGTCCAGTGCTGAGATTTGGTGGTTCTGCATGTGTGGTGAATTTTATACACACACACACACACACACACACACACACACACACACACACACACACAGACACACATGGATGAGAGGATGTTTAGGGCTCAACGAACCCAGATTTCTTCCCCCTCCATCTCTCAGGGGACAAAGAACTTCCTTCCTGGACCAAGGAGGTGCCAAGTTTTCTAGCTCGGTGCCCATATCCATCCCTCAAGCAGACATTGGTAGTGCCCCTGCCATGGGTCCCACCCCTACCCCTACTCTATTCCTGTCTCCTCCATTCATCGCCTGGTGGACTAGAAATGCTTAAAACTTGAAGTAGTGACATCTACCTGCGGTCATGTAGAGAGATATGCAGTGTTAAAACTGAAACACACACACACACACATTTTTCTCTTAGTTTTTTAATTTTCTAAGCTGTAAAGAACTCACCTTGCCTTCCTCCCCAGAATCTGAAACCTGTAAAAACTCTCCCCAAGCCAGAAGTCGGGATTCAGCTTCCTGATCTCTGGCAGGAAAGATCCACAGCTTTTCCTCCATGTCCTTTGTCCACTCTCAACCTCTCTAGTCTGGGTAACATCTGTGGATTAGTGTTAAAAACCACAGTGGAGAATGGCCCTCTGCAGGAAAGAAAAATAAGCAAATATACGGTCCATCTAAGGGTTCAGTAGAGAAAGAAACGTGTTGGCTGAGCCTATATCCTTCCTGGGAAGTACTAATCATAGTTGACAACTATGGAGTAGGTACCATGCTAAGGACTTACACACACTGCCTCCTTGAATCTTCTCAACAGCCCAGTGACTTAGGAACCATTATTTTCCCATTTTACACAAGACAAAACTGAGGCTCAGATAAGAGAAAGACACTGGCTTGCAAGACAGGAATAACGATTCAGTCCTGCCTCTGGCTGACTCCAAACCCTGCTCTCTGTTTTGGGGGGAAGGAATTGAAACATAATCATGCTCTAACACACAGGAAGATTTAGGAAAAGATTGAGAAGTGCAAACTAGACCCGCATCCTTGACCATGGTCTTTAGTGTTCCCTGCTATATAGACATTATCCACTGTTCCATGTTATGGTCATTGTTGAGAAAACCCAGGGATATAGGTTTGCCTTCTAGGTTTTATAATTCCTCTTGGTTTAAGAAATATAAAAATAATAACACATCTTTGGTCATCCATGTCACAAAAGAATTTTCCTTTGTTTGGAGTGGGGGGCTCTGGGGATGCAACTTTTTTGGGGGTGTCTTGGTTTATGCTCCTTACCCTTGACCACCTCAGCCCCTTGCCCTGCCCCCACCCCAGCTCCATGGTGGGAGGGGGCTCTGATATTTTCTAAGGTGGGTGGTTTGTCTTTTGGTCTTTCCCTTTGAGATGTGCGTGAGTGTTTGCGTGTGCCGCGTGTGTGGCATGCGTGTGAGTGTGTGTGCGCGTGAACAGCTTTGGATTCTGTTGGTTATGCTGTCAGCTGCAGTGTTCCGTGGGTCTGTGGTATCTGACACTATGGACATTAATGTACTCCTTGGACATTTTAATAAAATTTTTTAACAGTTCAACCTGCCTCCTGACACCTTCCTTCATTCATTCACTCAGCAAGGACTTACTGGGCAGCTATTATATGCCGTGTACTGTGCTGGGTGCTGGGGAGATAGTGGTGGACAGAACAGATGTGACCCCTGGGAGGTGGTCAGGGGAGGCTTCCTAGAGGAGGTGAATGGAATCTAAAGGATGAATAGCATTAACTAGACGAAGAAGGGAAGAAAGGAAGAGAGTTTCAGGCAGAGGGAAGAGTAAAAGTGAAAATCTTCTTGCAGAAGGGAACATGGTTCATTTGAGAAACAGCAAAGAGTCCATAGTGGCTGGAGCGGAGTGACAGAGGTAGACAGTGGAGGGAGATGAGGTCAGAGAGGCAGAGGATGGATCACTCAGGGCAATATGGGCTGTAATGAGAAGTTTGGGCTTTATTCTAAAGCAATAGTGGCAACAAACAACATTAACAAGGTCAAAAGGCGAATGCCAAGCTTGGAAACAATTCTTCAAATCAGAGATAAAGGAATTTTGCCTTAGTACATAAAGAGCTCCTACAAATCAATACGAAAAAACCCCCAATAATCCAATAGCCAAATGGGCACAGGATATGAACAAAAAGCTCAAAGAAAAGGAAATACAGATGGCTCTTAAACTACAACATATGCTCAACAAAATAATACACAATTTTCAGATCTCCAAGGTACACAAATAAGGACATATAAATAAAAGGGAATAAACAAATCTCACAAGAGAAGGGCCTTGCATATTTCAACGATGACAATGTACCTGAACTGAGAATGATTTATGATTTACTCAACTGCCTGCATCTAAAGTCAAAGTGGAGGATAGTCAGCTTCATATAACAGGTGAATTGCAAGTGACAACCACAATGAGATATTATTTTTCACCTATCAGGTTGGCTAAGGTAACAAGTGGTAACACATGATGCTACTGAGGACGTATGGAAATAGGCAAGTACATCTGTTACTGATGGGCTATAAATTGGCCTCACCTCTAAGAAGAGTTGGAGATCACTAACAAAATGGCAAGTTTTGACGCCTTGATCAAACAATTCCTGCTATCATCCTCCAGTTATACTTGTACTTATGTGATGACCATGGTACTTATTACTAACAGCAAAATATGGGAAACAATGTAAATGTCCACCATTAGGAGACTGGTTACAAAGATTATGGTGCATCCAAACAGTGACTACTTTGCTAACCTTCAAAAGAATGCTGGTGGGGGAAGGGGACGGATTTTTACATGCTGAAGGAAACCAGTCCCCAAATATATTGTTAAATAAGAGTTACTTTAAAAGTGTATATGAGGGCTTCCCTGGTGGCGCAGTGGTTAAGAATCCACCTGCCAATGCAGGAGACACGGGTTCAAGCCCTGGCCCGGGAAGATCTCGCATGCCATGGAGCAACTAAGCCTGTGCGCCACAACTACTGAGCCTGCGCTCTAGAGACCGCATGCCACAACTACTGAAGCCCGTGCACCTAGAGCCCACGCTCCGCAACAAGAGAAGCCACTGCAATGAGAAGCCCGCGGACTGCAACAAGAGTAGCCCCTGCTCACCACAACTAGAGAAAAGCCCGAGTGCAGCAACGAAGACCCAATGCAGCCAAAAATAAATAAATAAATAAATATATAAAATAAAGTATATATGGCACACAAATGTTCATAGCAGCATTATTCACAATAGCCAAAAGGTGGAAACAACCCAAATATCCATTAACTGATAAAAGAATAAACAAAATGTGATATATATACATATATATGAACATTATTCAGCCATAAATATTATACTGAGTGAAAGAAGCTAGACACAAAAGGACACATACTGTAGGATTCCACTTATACAAAATGTCAAGACTAGGCAAATCCACAGAGATGGGAAGTAGATTAACAGTTGTCAGGGCATGGAGTGGGGATGGAGGAATGGAGAGTGATTGCTTAATGAGTATGGGATTTTCTTTGGGGTGATGAAAATGATAGGGGTGATGGTTGAACAACACTGGGAATGTACTAAATGACACTAAATTGAAGACTTTTAAATGTTTACAATGGTGAATTTCATATTATGTGAAGTTTTACAACATAAAAAATATATGTTGCATATTTTCATTTGTGTAGAAGTGGGGGGAAAACAATATATGCATGTTTGATTGAATGAATATGAAACATCTTTTGAAGGACATGTAAGAAATTTTAGATGTCTCTGAGAAGTGCCCTGGGTGCTGGAAGACAGGAGTGAGACATTTTTCTGAATAACTAGCTTCAGGAGTGGCTCTACCCTGGTTGCCATCCTTAGGTCTCCTCCAGGTGGACCCTCGAAGACCTCCACTCCAACAGTGCAGAGACCCAGCAGAAAGAGGGTTCCCTTGGTCCTACTGGTCCATCAAAATCGCAGGCAGTCTCATTGGTCTGCCTGGGTCCATGTCGACCCCTGGACCAATTAGGGTTGCCCAGGAAGATGAGCCACAGCACTCATTGCCCAGTGGCGTCAGCCCCTCTGACTCACAGAACGAGAGGAGGGAAACTTACATACCCGAGGCAAAATCAGGATGCTGGAACCCATGGAAGGGAGAAAGGATGTCAGCAGGGAAAAGGTGGGATGAAAGAAATCTTATGCACTCATCTCCAGAAAAATGCCCCTACCATTCCTCAAGTCAAGGAAGCTAAGGCACAGCTGGAGCCCAAGGAAGTCTAACTAAGGGACTGGACCCTGGCTTCAGATGAGTGGTTGGAATCTCTAGGAGTTCTGTCCCATCTGTCATTGAAGCATGAGCAGTTAAATCGACCATCCCACTTCTACGACCATATCAGACATTTACACTTTTTTTCTCTTCTCCCTTTCTTTGTATGCCTGAAACTTTCAATACTCCTCGGCCCACACTCTCCCTACCCTGACCTCCACACCCACCCCAGGGAAAATTTGCAACTTCTCTGCCTTCCTGATGCAGGAACTCAACACCCAGTTTCACACACTTCATTCCCAGGGGACTGAGAGGAATCACTGGATTGGTTAGTGACCCAATTAGGACAAGGCTGAGAAGGGCCAGACCCATGGGAGGTGGCTCAAGGGACAGAGTGAGGGAAAGACGATGGGGGGGAAGGGAGGGGAGAGAGATTAGGGAGAGGGAATGGTCCTGAGGAATGAGAGGAGACGCTTCCCAACCGAATCGTCACCAAGCACCCACAGGTGAAAAACATTTTGTCCACCAAAGTGCATTTTTGAAGTAACTACCCACGAGCTGTCTCATTTTCTCATTCATCAAAAAAAAAAAAATTTATTGAGCCCCTGCTGTACACTTTGCACTCACTGGGACCTTAGAACAGCCTTGATACAGAGGAGGAAATAGGATCAGGGGTTTTGTCACTTGGTCATAGAGGCAGGATTCGAACCCAGGCATACCTGGTTCCAAAACCCACAGATGGGTTTCCTGGAGATGGATGTGACAATATGGAGGGCTCCAGGAGGGACCCCAGTGCCACTCCAGGCAAGACCTCGAAACTGGGGTCTCCAAAAGCTGGGGTGGCCTTGTTCATGGACAGTCTCTCTGAGCTAGCTATTAACACTGGGGAGTTTGGGTCCTGACTTCTTAGCACAAATTGCCCTTTAGAACCTGGAGCTCAGAGAGGATTTTGAGGTTTAAAGACAATTCAACCTCTCCTGGATCTCTAAGAAGGAAAATGTGGGTGGAGGGAAGTTAGAAAAGGAGAGAGGAACTCAGTGAGAACGGGGATGTGGTCTCAGAGAGGAAGCGGGAGTCTAGTGCTTGCATAGCACAAAGGGTAGGGGCACGCCAGAGCCTCAGTTTGTTCACCTGGGTGCTGCAAGGGTGTCTCGTGCACAGCTGTTGTCTGGGATATAGTTAGCGTGCAAACGGAGGATATCCAGCAGCTCCAGAAGTCCACCTGGGTCTGAGATGCTGCCTGGAGCTGGGTCCATCTGGTGAAGGGGCAGCCATTAAGCCCTATGGGGCACAGTTCGGGCCCACGGTAAGAAGTTCCTGAGAACTGGGAAGTCAGTTGTCCTGGGGACGACGTTGACAGTCTCTATGGTGACAGTTTGGAGGGGCGGGCCCTACCGACAAGGGAAAGCCTAGGGGGACAGGTGTTCTGTTACCTCAGACACCGGAGTGTAGTCTCCATGGCAACAGCTGGGGGGGGGGGTCCAAGCCGCTTGGGGGAGGAGCTTGGAGGGTAGCGAGGAGCTGAGGCGCCCCGCAGAAGGGAGCAGCCTGTTTCCATGGTGAGAGCTGGAGAACCGAATGTTGGGTCACTCTCAGGACAGTTAGGGGAGAGGGTGGTTTCCATGGCTGTTGGTCAGGGTGAGGACAGTGGGAGTGAAGTTGTAGGTCTCTGGGGTGAAGGTGGGTGAGATAGGAAACGTGCGGTGTCCATGGTTACAGCTGGAGGAGGGAGGCACTAACTCCATGGGTGTGACTGATGAAGGAAGGGCTGTGTGACTCTAGGTGACAGGTAGAAGCTGGGCTGGTCGCCTTGGTAACAATGGGAAGTGGGGCAGCTTCTCTCCATAGTGAATGACATAGATTTTATGGGTCTCTGGGCCTGGGAGATGGTCTCTTAGGTGACAGCCAGGAAAGGGCCCGTCAGGTGAAGACGCATTTGCTCCCTCAGAGAGATACCTAAGGGATGGGCCACGGCTGCCAGTAATGCGAGACAGCTGGGGCGTGTCAATCTGTCTTAACAGTGACAGACAAGGGTGGTCTCCCCTGAAACTGGAGGGGTGGAGCTGTTCTCCACAGTTACCTGGGGACACGGCCTGTTACTATGGAAACTGGGGGACTCGTGGGAGAAGGGGGGAGAATGGGAGTAACCAAACTCCAGGTCACCCTAGAGGAGAGGACAGGAGCCCACAGTCTTCATGTGACCACGGTGGCATGGTCAACTGACAAACTCTGAGGTTTCTGGTTTCTCTACAGGTTATAGGGAGGAGAGTTCAGTGTCCGGGTGACCTTAGGGGACCAGTCTTCAGTCTCCAGGGAGATGCATAGGACGTTTGCCCAGTCTCCAGATAATCCCGGGGGTCCAGCCTCCAGGCGACCTTGGGGGTAGTTCCAGAAGACCTCGCGAGATGTTTCCAGTGTTCAGGAGACCTCGGGTTCTGTTGGTGTCCAGTGGTTCTCAGAGGGTGTGCCCTGTCTCCTGGAGAAAGTTGGGAGAGGAGAGGAATCCACTGTCCAGGAGAGGCGGGGCTTGGTCGATTTCCAGGGGACTCCAGGGGACTTGGCTCCCGGGACTGGCCAGACTCTGGGGACCTCAGAGGGTGTGGCCAGGGTTTAAGGACCGCAGGAAGCCTGGTCAACTTGCAGGGCACCGCAGGGTGCATGGCCAGTCTCCAGGGGTGTGGTCCATCTCCAAGTGGCCGTAGGGCACTCAGCCAGCCGCCAAGCGCCCCAGCGGTCCACGGCCCGGGCCTAGACGCGCAGCGGGGTCCAGGCGGCGGGGTCTCGCGCGCCTCCAGCCCACCCGCCGCCTCCGGCCCAGCCCCAGCCCCAGCCACCAGGTGCCGGGTCCGGTGCACCAGGCGCGCGGTAGCAGTAGACGCCGAAGAGGCGGCGCGTGGCGTCAGGAAAGCCAAGGCTGCGCACACCTGGCCGGCGGCCGCCACAGCGCGCGCGCGGGTTCACGATGGGGTAGCGTGCGCTTCCGTCCGCCAGCCAGCCTGCGGTGCAGCGGTCCAGCAGCTGCAGCTTCCACGCGGCGAACAACTGCCCCACCTTGGCCACAGCCGCTCCGCGCGCCGCGCACGCGCGCGCTGCTCCCGCGAAGGGCACGGGCCGCAGCGGCTTCAGGAAGAACACGCGCCCTGCCGGGGGATGGGGAGAAGTGGTTAGGGCCGCTCTTGGGACCCGGCTTCCTCGGGATTCAGGACACTCTCCCGCTTGCAGCCTAGGACCTCAGCCTCAGGGCTCAGAAACACCCCCTCCCCTGCAGCCCGGGACCACAGCCTCGGCTAGAGCAGTGCTGGTGCCAGGCGATGTTTGATTGCCGTGCCTAGGCAGTACTAGGGACGGGATCTCCTGGTTCGGACCCCCGAGGGCGGGTGTGGAGAGGAAGAACAGGGAGAGAGACCTGGGCGGAGTGGGAAAGAGTCTGAGAGGGAGGGGTACCTGTGTGGGGGTGGGGTCTCATACGCGGGGCGGGGCCCGGGCCAGCGGAGGGCAGGACCTTCCTCCCAGGGGTGGAGCCTACGCACCCGGGAGGTTGGATGTGAAGCAGAAGGCGTCGTAGAGTTCCTCGGCGTTCTGGCGGTAGCCGTAGTTGCGCACACCCCCCGAGGCTCCGCCGCCAGCCCCGGCGCTCCCGGCCCCGCCCAGGCCGCCGCAGGGCTCCCGGGGCTGGCTCACCGGGTACTGCACGGAGCCGTCGCGCAGCCAACCCGCGTTGCACCAGTCCAGGCCGTCGCGCCAGGCCGCGTGCAGCTGCTCAGCCGACGCCAAGATGCCGTCCTGTTCAGCGCACGCGCGTTGCGCCTCCGTGAAGGTCAGCTTGTAGCGGCCTCCACGCGGGTGGTAAGGGAAGACTACGCCTGAGAGGATACACGAGGGTCAGCTCGGACCCCCCAACTCTCACCCACCTACCTGACATCTGTGGTGCCGTGTGACTCTTCCACCTAGACCCTTCAGGCCATCCCTCACTATGGCCTCAGAGCTGACCATGCCTTTCCCCAGTTCACACCCCTCATACCTTTGCCTTAAGCTTGGGATTCACTTGACCCTCCCCCTTGACATACTTAATCATGTCCACCTCCTTTCCACCACTGGAGGCCTTTGTTCATGTTCTTTCCACCTTTCCACCCGTCAAACTACTATTCATCCTTCAAAACCCAGCTCCCACAACCCTCCATTCAGTTCTACGTGCTTCTGACATTCTTCCAGCATCGGGACCTTCCTTCTTGTCAAATCCTGAGCCCATAAAACTGACTCCCTTACACTGGGAGCCCACGAAAGTTTGACCCTGGGCAAAGACCTCTTTGATCTCCAGCATTGTCCAGGACAATTCCCATTGGTTTCCCTTCTACCTTCAGTTCTTATAACTCGTCCCTCATCGGAATCACAGTCATCTCAGCTCACTAGCGTTCTGTGTGTCTGTGTTTGTGGGGTGAACCTTGGGGGTGCAGGTGCAGATGCTTCTCTCAGCAGATGCAGGAAGGATCAAACAGGAGCCAGAGAGAAGAGCTGGAGCCTGACAGACTAGATTTCCAGTCCTGGCTCTGCCACTCACTGGTATGGGCCCTGGTCAAGGCTCTAACCTCTCTGAGCCAGTTGCCCCTCTGTGAGTAATACCATCTCCCTCAGGGTTTTTGGGGAAATTAAATGAAAGCTCAGAGAGGTCTTCAACCAAGCTCCTGGCACATAGAAAACACCCAATAAAGGAGAGCTGCTTCTATTATTGTTGTTGTTATTCGCTATTGTTGGGAAGTTCAGCGAGTGAGGGCTCTGAAATCTCTCTAGCATCTTCTGAGGTGGAGTGAAGAAGGCAAACCACATGGGAGGGAATTCTTCAGATAGAAACCCTACTTCCCAGCTCCACAGTCAGCCAATCAGAGCATCCCATCTCCCAGGCACAGTGATTGGCCCATGGATAGGCAAATGACTCAAGCTGGGCCAATGAAGGACAACTCTGGGACTCTAGCTAGCACTCCTAGGAAATCAATTGCCAAGCTGGGAGGGTGGAAGCCTGGCACTACTTTTTGGTTCCATCAGGGGAAACTTGTCCAAGGAAAGCCCACCCAGGGAAACAGAGCTGAAGGAAGGATTTCTGACATGATGTGAATGCCTGGATCTCACTGTGCTTGGATCCTACCAAAGGGTTTCCCAATGTCTTCACTATTGACATTTTGGACTGGATTATTCTGTGCTGTGGGGAGACTGTCCTGTGTGTTGTGGGCTGTTTACAGCATCCCTGGTCTCTACCCACTATATCACCACAACCTACTTCTAGATATTGCCAATATCCCCAGGTAGCAAAATCACCCCAGATCAGAACCATTATCCTACCCCACCAAGCCGCTGAATTCCTTCAGGCCAACTTGATTTGGTTTCTGTCCTTTGCAATACCCTCCTCTCTTCTCCCTGAGAAATGAGCCTCATCCTGCCCACAGGCTAGTCACCTTCCAGGTCCAGCTTGACCATGCCAGTGTCATCCTCCAGCTCGTTGGTGACCTCGCACTCATAGCGCCCATAATCCTGCAGCGTGACGTTTCGGAGAACCAGGGAGGCATCCCCGGGCCCATCGCCCTGCAGCTCAGCCCGCCCGCGGTAGCTGCCAAACGCCCGGTGCTGGGCACCCAGCGCCACGAAGACATCGGCAAAGGCCAGCGGGTCCACCACCTTGGTCCACTTGAGGCGGACGCTGTCGTGGCCGTGGGCGGCTGCCTCGTAGTGGTAGCGGCAGGGCAAGACGATGGTGCCACCCCGGTGGCTGACCACCTGTCCCGGCGCTGTCTGCACCACCACGGAGCCCGACTCCCCTTCTATGGGCAACCAAAGAGGGTTAAGAAGAGGTTCTAGGGGCGGAGCAGGGGAACCTGGGGAGGGGGACCCAGGGAAAGGGATGTGGGAAGAAAACTTGGGTGAGGATCAGGAGATCAGAAGGGTAGAGGGGCTCCGTAAGGGGACTAGGGAGGGGGCGGGGACTGTGGCCATCAGGACCGCCCAGCACCCTCCGTCCTCCCCGCTCCATGCACCCTGGTGATCCTACTTGGCCACGGCTTCTGCGGGGCAAGATCCGCTTCCACGGCCCTGACTCACCCAGCACGTGCACGACCTTCTTCCGGCCGTGCTCCGCTTCCGCGGCGCCGGTGAGCAGCAGGACTCCCCATGCAGCTGCCCAGAGCGCCCCGCGACCGAGGGCCGCCGGAGCACACACCTGGTGGCACGGAGCGCTCAGTCCAGCCTCCTGGCCTTTGCCTTTCAGAAGACTCACTCCCTGGCCTTCCTTTCCCGCGGCGAGGACTTCTTACATGCCCAGGTCCCCAGCCCAGCCAGGATCCCGGAGGACCCCCCCAAGGAGAAGGCTAGCAGACCCTCCCACCCACCCCCACTCTCCCAGGATCTCACACACTTGCCCTCGGGCAAAGCCCACGCCCCTGGACTCACTCTCCCTTAGTTCTGCACGGGCAACCCACCTGACCCCCTGACCCCAACACCAGAGCCTCGGAGCCCCGCGCCCTTCTCTCTCTCTCTCTTTTCTGGCCCAGGCCGAGGATTGGGGAGGAGGGGGGAGGAGCAGAGGAGCTGGAGCGGCGGCAGCGGCAAGGTTATCCGCGCGCCAGGAGACTGCAGCAAACCCGTGCAGGTGGGGGTGGCAGGGCGAGCGGGTGGTAGAGGCAGAGCGGGGGAGACGCACAGAAAGAGGGCGAGGACAGGGAAAGAGACTGAGACAGAGAGAAAGGCAGGGAGAGATGGAGACAGAAGGAAAGTGTCACAGACAGAGGAAGGAAAGATGGAGAGGGACAGAGATACAAAGGGGGAGAGAGAAGAGAGTGCCAGAGGGACACACGGAGAAGAGTAAGGAAAGATGGAGAGAGACAGAGGTAGAGAGGGAGAGACTGAAAGAGAGAAAGGAGAGAGAGCAAGAGGGAAAGAGACACAGAGAAGAGGGAGACATGGGGGTAGGGAGAGACAGAGACTCAGAGAGAGGGAGAGAAAAGGGACCCCCAAAAAAAAAAAGAGGGAGAGAAAAGTAGGGAGAGACATAGAATAAGAAAAGGAGAAGCAGAGAGGGAGAGAGTGGGAGGGAAAGAGATACAAGGTGAGAGACAGAGAGAGATGAGAGAGATGAGACGGAGAGAGGGACTGAAGAGAGAAACACTGCGGGATGTAGATCAGAGGCACAGAGACAGAATCCCAGAGAAGGACCTACCGAACCCATAGCCCCACTCACCATCCTGCCGGTGCGGCCCCCGACCAGCGGCCCCTATGTGCCGGGACTGCGCTCCCCGCACACCCAGGAAGGACTGGGCAGGTCCCTGCAGGCGGCGCAATCCCGGCGTCTGCCTGCAAGGGGAGGAGGGAGGTGGACGAGGGGGGGCGTTAAAGGGGACGTGGTGGCGCCTGCTGGGGGAGAGGTGATGATGGGCACAGATAGAGGAAGGACTGCCCTGAACAGTGAGTTCAGAGCCAGGTCCCAGCCTCCCTGCTGGCTGACCTTGGGCCACCGGAGGAAACTTTCTGGGTCTCAGTTTAACTCTCTTTAAAATGGAGGAAGTGGGGGGCCTGATGATGCCCTGCGTGGGCAGGGGGGCTGAGTAACCTGGGAAAGGGGCTTGGCTTGCACATCTCAGTTTTCCCATCTGTCACTGGGTGACCATCAAAGCGTCCTGGGCCCCGGCAGCCAAAGGGTGCTCACTCTGTGGGATGCGGGCCCTACAACAATCACACGCTCTGCAGAGGGACTCTGTCCCTCACTCTATGCCTCAGTTTCCACATCTGAGATATGGAGTGCTGGGTCTTTCGTGAAGATCTAATGGCTAGACATAGGTGCCTAATAAGTGTTGGTAAGGGCAGGGAGCAGGTGGATCAACCCCCTGACCCAGAGTGGTCTGGGCAGGAGTTACCCCTGAACCTGGACCTTCACTCAAGTTCAAAAATCAAACCAGGAGGCAATGAGCCCTTCTCCCAACTTCTTGGCTGCCTCCCCAGCTTCAGTTTCCCCCAAATATAAGCCAGTCAGACAGCAGAGGCAGGGTTACGGGCTCTGTGGTTGAAGGGGCTGGGGCTCGTTGCCTAACTCAGCTGCATCCAGGAGGCATGACTTCGGACCAGGACATTCATCTCCCGCAGGCTCAGTTTCCCCATCTGGAATATGCGGTGAGACCCAGCATGTAGCATGTGAGGTTAGCCATTGGCCTGGTATATGGTAGGTGCTTAATAACTGTGCCACACTGTTAGTTATTAGAATTTATGGTGGAGCTTAGACTTTGGACCCTTCTCTCCTGATTGTGCCCTCAGGCAGGTCTCTGGTCCTCTTTGAGCCTCGGTTTTCCCTACCTGGAAGATGGGGCTGGGCAAACCAACCAGAGGTAGATTTCTGCTGTCCGGCACCTCCAGCTCCTGATGGTTATGCTGGCAGTGATGAGTGGGCCCTCGTGGGTTTGGAGGAGGGGGTCCCTTGCCCCTGCCCCCTGAAACACTCAGAGCAACATTTTATGCGTCAAAAGGAATTTTACTGAAAGGATCCATGGGGGGATGATGGATAAATTCCGGGAGGGTGCCAGTGTGGAGTTTGGGTGAGGTGACAGCTGAGCATGGCCGTGGCCTTCTCTGCTGGAACACCTGGACCTTGGGCCCCCCCCCCCCATCCCACCCTGAAATCACCATAGCCAGGACTGAAGGCACCCAGAGACACACCTCCTGCCTCTAAAAAACCCAACCCACCCTTCCAGGGGCAGGGCCAGCTGGGTATGTAAACAGGATCTTGGGGAGTCCCATGGCCCCCTCAGTGCTGCTTCTCATGGTGGGCTGGGGGGCCAGGAAGCGGGCGTAGGAAGAAGGCAGGGCTCCACAGGCAGCGGTAGGCCAGCAAGTGGGGCCCCAGAGCATACAGGAGGTTGCACACGAAGAAGCTGGCCCAGGCATCCTCAGGCACACGGTAGGTGAAGGGCGTGCGCAGGTGCATGGAAGCAGCCATGTGTGAGAACTGTGCCTGGTGGCCAAAACGGGAGGATGGATGTCACAGACCAGGACAGAGCAAGTCCCAGCATCACCAGCATCCCACCCTGCGGAGCTCAAAATGTCCCCATCCCTATCTCGCTGGCTCTGCTGACCTACCTGTCTCCCCTTTTCAATCCATCTGTCTCTAAATATCCCTGTCCCCACATGTCCTGTCTATCCTCATCCATCTATCTGTAAGCCTCTCCCCAGCTGCCTAACCAGAACGACCTTCACTCTGTCTGCTGGACCCTGCACCCTATTTCTCTGCCCTGAGTCCAGCTCCTCCTCCTGGTCTTCCCCACCCCAGGCAGCCTTGACACAAATCCCCTCAATTCTACCCCTAATCGATAAAATAATAATATATCTAATGGATGTTCCCCTGGTCCCACTGCCCTGGCCAGGGCCCAGCCTTTATCACTTCCCATCAGAAACCCAGAAACATGCCCCCAGCTCTGACTGGGCCCTCCACTGCTCAAACACCTTCTACAGCTCCCCATTGTTCTCAGCACAAGCCCCCAAGCCCAGAGTTCAAAGCCCTTAGCATCTAGCTGTCAATTTATCTTGTCTCTGCCTTTACCCACGTTATGGGTCTCTAAATCACTGTCCCCCTCTGTGCATTTCCTTATGCTGTTCCCATTCCTGGAATGCCCTTCCCTGCCTGAAGAACTCATACCCATACTTCAAAGCCTATGCCCCCGGGGGTGTGTGTGATGAATTGGGAGATTGGGATTGACATATATACACTAATATGTATAAAATGGATAACTAATAAGAACCTGCTGTATAAAAAAATAAATAAAATAAAATTCAAAAATTCAAAAAAAAAAAGTAATATCTTTCCAGAGCTCAAAAAAAAAAAAAAAAAAAAGAAAAGAAACATTTATTTGGAAAAAAAAGAAATGGAAAATTACAAAAAGAGTAAGTGGAAAAACTACTGAAAATGGTTTGGCAAGGTGGGTTAGACAGTGTACATTTTGTGGTTTGGCAGGATCACATTTTCTTGAGCAAAGACTCAGCATGAGGGCTGGGGTCATCTTTATTGACACAAACTACAACCTAGTTCAGGTGGAAGTCAAATTGAAGTTTGGTCAACTCTCTTAGCACAGTGTTAACCAAGCCCTTTTTTCTGTATAGGGGTTTAGAGTTCAGAAACCTCATGAAGCCCAAAACATTCCTTCATGTAAATTTTCTTTGCTTCAGAAATTCTCAACAGTCCTAACTGGCTTGCTACCTAAAACTATGCAAAAAGTAAAATCTATGTTTAAAAGGAGTAAAGATATTTTCTACACAAAGCCTTGAATATGCTTGAATTACTATTCTCCCTTAATAATAACCCTTTATAATTAGATAGTAATACACAAAATAAAAACAGAGAGTAGGATGATAGCTGGGGCTCAGCAAGATCAGTCCAGTCCTTCTGGTTTACAATGTTAGAAGATTTCCCTTCTCCTGAAATAAGGTTTCCAATTTCTTGAACTTGTCAAGTCAGATACTTCCAAATTCTTTAATACCTTGGATACTGAGTATCATTGAGTATCATAAGGAGAAATATATAATTTTCAGATTCTTCCTTCACATCACATAGAAAAATAAATTACAGATGGAATAAAGAGCCAAATATTGTGTGTAAGAATTTTTAAAGCCTATGCATGAGAAAGCTTTTGAAATAGCAAAAATATCTCCAAAGCTTGACTTTAAATATTGGTAGTCAGAGCCTTCGGACTCAGAACACAGCTTCCAAAGCAAAATATAGAGAAGAAAGAAACCAAGTTAAGAGTAGTTCTTCTGCCTTTAAAGAGCTGGATGGAAATGAGACATTCTTAGCAATTTTGATAGATGGCTGAGATTTTTACAGCACTCTTCTGTACAACAAAATTATTTTTGACAGTCATCGTTAATGAAACAACTAATAATAATAACAATGATAATAATATCCAGAAGAGAAATAGACGAGTATTTTCTTTTATTGTACTTTGAATATACAATCATGCCGCAACAAAGTAAAAAATAAATAGTAAAGTACAATAGAGAAAAAAAAAAAAAGCCTATGCCCCCTTTTCTAAGAACTCTGCCCCCTCTGGAATCCCTCTCAGACTCTCTACCTCCCTCTATTCAGTTCTAACCTCATGGGTTTGGGGTGTCTGTGTCTGGCTCTTTCTCCCCCACACTAGGGAATCCTGGGGTACTGAGCTAGGGGTGGAGCCTGTCAGGGGCCGAGTATCACCCTGCTCAGGGTGAGCACAAGAGCAATTAATGAGCAGGCAGGAACTTTCTTCCCTATGCACTGGCCCACCCCACCCCGTTCCACCCCACCTCACCTGGCCAATGGCTCCAGCAAATACCAAGGTCCAGTCAGGCAGCCAGGAGCAGCCAGGAAAGATGAGGGCATAGATGGCCAGGCCATAGAAGGGCAGCACGTAGAACATATTCACCAGCATCTGGGGGGCACACAGCTGATGGATTGAGCGGCTGCCCCAGTTGGGTCTCCTGATACCCCTCAGGTGGTGGCCCCAAGGAGAATCTGGCCAGCCTCAGACCCCACCCAAGACTGGGGCTCTCTGCACATCCTACCCTGTGCAAATTGCTTCTTTATTTCCCTTGGGTTTCACCACCCATCCCACTCCCACACACTGAGCCCACCCACCTTACTCCAGAAGTAGCATGTGACCCTGGCCTGGCCAATCAGAACACCCCAGCCCCCTGGCCATAAAAATCAGCTATGAGCATGTGATTTAAACTTGGCCAATCAGAGCCTGCCTAAGACTTATACTTAAGCTGAGGAATTAAGGGCTCACACTCCTCTGTGGTGGCTAAGTAGAAAGAATGGAAGCCTAGAGCTACCCAAGGCTGTCTCTGCCATACCACAACGGCACTACCTGGGAGTGGAGCACATGCAAAGAAAACACAGTCTAGAGACAGAGCTATCCTTGAGTTCCTGGATCCAGCCATACCTGAAGAGAATATCTGTACTTTTTTGGTAGGACAATAAATTCCATTTGTGCTTCCACCAGTTTGACTTGTGTTTTTGACACCTGCTTCAAAGGGGCCCAGCAGATCCCTAACCACGGCAGGATTGTGGCGCTCTCCTCCCATCTGCCCTCTCACCTGCACCTTCGGATAGGCCACGGGGTCCCGCAGGTATGGCTCATACTGATAGATGTAGACAAAGCAGGCATCCATGGGGCAGTCAAGCACCACCTGGGGCCCACAGACAAACCAACAGCCTCAAACATCCCTCCAAGAGGAAGCCTTCCCCGGCCTCCCAGGAGGGGCCCATACCCCTTGCTCTGGCCTGCCCCAGCTTTGGTTCTCTCCTCTGGCTGAGAATCCACAGATATTTGAGCTGGAGAGAAGGCTACAGGGAATGGGGCTTTGTGATGGAACACTCAGGTTAGACTCGATGAACTTCCCTGGATGATCAAATGGGAGAGCAGTGGCCTTTTTGCACTGGATAATGAAGATAAAGGAGGGAGGGATGGGCTGGGGACGGGGAGTTGGAGGCAGGTAGGCTGGCCAGTGCAGACTCACCAGGCCCCGAAAGAAGGTGAAGAACGCAGCAAAGATGAGGTAGATGATGAGGGCCAGGTCAACTGGGCGCTGCAGAAGGCCCTTTCTTTGCTCCTCCTCCACCTGCCCCATGAGAAACAGCATGAGAAGTCTGGTATCCAACAGGCACTCAATGAAGGCTCATCCCTTCTTCCCTAATGACCAAGGAGATCTTTCCAAGGAGATAATGTCTTTGACCAGAAGCAACTCAAATGGGGGACATTCAGGCATTTGGCACAAGGCCTATCTGGGGGCAAGGGACTCACCATGTTGGGAGTGCAGCAGCTTGGTGCCTGGGTCTGGTTGAAGACCCTCAAGCCAGCCCAGCAGGGGACCAGCAAGTAGGGGATGGTGAGGAAAAAGGAAGGCCTGATCTCTGAGTTGTATTTGCCTGCCATGGTAGGAGAGACAGGGTGTCATGCAGCGAGGATCTCCCAGGCCCGGCCGGATCCTTTAGCTGGGCCATGTCAGAGCCCCTGGCTGGAAGTTGTGATTCACAAATGCCATCCTAGCTCAGCCCTAACACGTCTGACTCCCCAGTGCCCATAAGATGATGTCCATGCTCCTCAGCCTGGCCTGCCTCAATTTACCTTCTGGACACGGCTCGTACACTTCAGCTATTCTTAGCTCCCCCTAGAAACACCCTGGATATTCCTCTTGCACAGCCATCCCCACATCCCTGGCTGCCTTCTCTGCTCCGCCTCCTAAGACCTACCTACAAAGGTTTCACTCTGCCCTCTGGATCCACCTTAAAATTCCCTTCTGGTGTCAAGAGCATTCTGGGCCAAGTCCCTGGGGTCAGGAACCGCTAGCTGGGGAGGAAATGGAATGCGCTTCCACACCTCCAAGAGGAAAATGGGGGAGTGGTGGGGAAAGGCTGCTGGCTTAGGCTCTGAATGGAGAGGCATGTGGTGGGGAGGAGGGTGCCCTCTGCAGACATTGGAGAGGGTATGGAGGATCCACTGGGAACTTCCAGACACAGGGCAGTGACCCAGCCCAGGGAGACAGGATTCCTCAGAGCCAAGTCCTTACCAAGGATGTTTCCTGGGAGGAACACCAGGATGCTCATGACGAAGGATCCCAGCCAGTAGAGTCCAAGGTTCCGGTACCTCTTCCTGGGCAGGGGATGGAGGGGTGACCAGTAGATCCCTGTCCCCCAGTCTCAGAGCCCCCGACAGGGTCCAGAGACCAATCCGGGATCCCCAGCTCTGGATCCCTTCAGTGTCACCCAGGACAGAAGGGACAACAGGAAGTTGAATGAGGGAATGAACAGTCAAATCCTCTGTCCAAGGACAGTAGTGTCTGCCCAGGCACAGGGTGGTAGAGAAGAGAACCGACCATCACTGACACCTGTGATATTCCCTGGATCCTTCTCCTGGCCACTCCTGTCTAGAGCCCTAGAGAGGCTTCCTGATATCCCCTACAGATACTTCTGGCTTCATTCTGACCTGGGACCTCCCACCTAAGGACTCGACCTCCTTCCCAGGGTCCAGGTGCCACCCTGCCCACCCCACGCACCTTTTACGGATGGCACCAGCCATGGCCAGGTAGAGGAGGTAGTGAACAATGCCATCCCAGTAGCAGATGAAGACCCCGTGTGCCGTGCGCAGGTACGGCTCACCCTGCAGGGGCAGGTGCAGGGCTCAGACGGGCAGTAGGGCTGCGGGCATCCCAGACCGCTCCCTTACATACCTCCTTGGTGTAGAACGCCATGAAGCTCCCCATGTAGCCATCTTCCTGGAGAGCGATAAGGAGGTCCACCACGGAGGTGAAGGAGAAGACTGCGAACACTACGGGGAGAGTAGGCGGGGCATGGGCAGGGTGTGGGCGGGGCACAGACCGGGTGTGGGCGGGGCTTGAGACTGCAGGTCGGTGACCAGCCACCCAGTTTCCGGGCAAAGCCTCTGCACAAACCTGCTCCCAGGCCCCACCCCGCAAGTCACATGACCCACAGCCCGCCTCAGAGGGAGGCACAGTCCCTGCCTTTAGGGGTCCCCAGGCTGATGGGAAAGGCACTGTCCCTGCACTCAGGAGTCCCAAGTCAGAAGGGGGAGTCCCCTTGAGGTTCCCCAGTCAGTAGGGGCTCTCCAGTCTCTAAGGTTCTCCAGTCTGATGAAGGCCCTTCAAGGGCTGCCAGTCTGATGGAGGAGGCCCTTGCCCAGACAGTTCTCTTCCCTAAGACCCTCCCACCAACTCACCAGCATAGAGTGGGTCATAGTAGATGTCACTTCGGGACAAGCTGTATATAGCCAAGAAGAGCAGACCCAGGATCAGGGCGCTCATCCACACCACCCCCAGGGGGCTGTGGAGAGGAAAACCAAGTCAGGGAGGCCAGGCCCATTCTGAGGTCCTGCCCCACCCTAGGGCAAGAGTAGACTCCAGGAAGCTCCAGGTAAGAAGGTTGAAGCATCTGTCCGTCCAGGAAAGCCATTCCCTGAAACTCCCCTTTCCTAGCACCAGGCTCTAGCCCCAGCTGTTTCCCTCTTCTGGAAACTCCTTCCAAAAGTCTTCTTTCCACTTGGCAAACTCCTACTCATCCTTCATGGCCCAGCTACATTGCTCCTCCTCCAGGGAAGCCCTCCCTGACTCCTCAGAAAGGATCATTGCCTGACTTGGGCCAGGCACAGAGAGAGCATCTGTCAACACTTCTGACTATATGATTTATCCAGTCACTTGCTGATGTGTGTGACAGTTTGCTTGCTCTGTCATTCAACAGCTCCAAGACCCTCTGTGGCCAGTCCCAGTGCCCACACCTGCCAGAGGGTCTCTAGTGCTCAGCTCTGTACACCTCATGGTCTGAAGCTCCTGACTCCTCAGGTAAAGTCCAAATATTTCCATCAACTCCACCCCACCCCTGCCCTGATCTGTTCCCATCAACCTGATAAGGCAGGTCAACCAGCTGCAGAGATAATAGAAGCCAGGTCTCTGGGCAGCCTCCAACTCTTGGCAAACCAAGGCCAAGGGTGGGAGGGTGGGAGACATATCCAAGGTCACACATTCCCCCCCACACTCTCTCCAGGCCCCGACCTTCTCCTGAACCCCTCTAACTCCTAGGATCCCCATTCCCAGCCCCATCTAACCAACATGACAATTATAGCAATCACATGAGACCACACCAGCATCTTGGCACACAATTTGTAATCCCTAACTGTAACTATGGGATGAGCTCTAGAATTATGTTCATTACACAGTGAAGAAACTGAGGGTCCTGGGGCAACCTGGCTCACTCAGGGTCCAGGGGGATGGAGCCAGTAATTTGTACCCAAGGAGCCAACTCCACAGTCAAGACTCCCTCTACCCCATGTCTTGGGTTGTGCTGGGTTTGGGAGTGTGAGGGGCTTGTGGTTGCCTGGTACCCAGTAGCTGGATACACAGGGTTGAGGCCTAGAGTTAGGAGATAGGGACAGGAGAGGTCGAGGTATGTAGGGGAAACTGAGGCTAGGGACAGGGTGGGCCAGCCCTAAAGAGAAGAAAAGTCCCAGGCCTGAGACAGGCAATGGAGGGACAGTCTGGTAGGGGTGGCGCAGCAGAGCGTGTGTGTGGCAAGAGCCGGGTCACTGGGGCATTATCTGGGGCAATACTTTGACCCTTGGGGACTCTGGAGCCTGTGCTGGGCACATGCCTGGGAAAACACCAGAAACCCTCCAAAACTCTGCCTTGTTAGGGGCCCTGCTTCTCAAAGTCCCTCCTCCCCAGGCCCCAAACGTCCCAGGAGCGACCCCAGCTCCAGCACACAGCTCCGGGCCTGCTGGAAGGCGATTTCCGGTTGGAGGTGGGGGGAGTTCTTCTTACCCAGCCCCTGTCCTCGCGGGCCGGAGCGGTGCGGGGCCGCTGGGCTCGTGGGAGCCCGCGCATCCTCCATCCCGCCCCCTCCACACCCCAGCCCAGCCCCGCAGCCCCCGAGGAGGCCGCCCCGGCCCCTCCCCGCACGCACTACGAGAGCGCCGAGACGTGGTTGAGCGCGTAGGACAACGGGAGAGCGCCCAGCGACAGAACTGCGACCTTGCCCGCCAGCGGCGGGATGTCCATAGCGGCGGTGCCGGGACCCCGGCTTGGTTTCTGCGCGGCGGTGGCTCTGGGCGCGGAGTTGCCAGGGACCCAGCCCGGCTCGGCCCCGCCTTGCGCAAAGGTCGCCCCCGCGCTGTGACTGCCCTTCGAGCTCCCGCTGTGACTGCCCTGCGAGGCCCCTCCCTCTCGCAGTGGCCCCTCCCCGCCCGCCTTGATAGCCTTGCCGGACTCTGCGCTGTCCCCAGTGGCAGTCCCCGTCGCCCAACCGGTTTCCCTCTCTACTAATGCTAGAACACGATGCCTCACGATGCTTCCGCTTCTGCGTCCTGGAGGCCACTTCAGTCTAAGGGAATTCGTTCCCCGGGCCTCGTTCTGCACTTCTTTCTTCACCCTAAGGCACAGGCATCCTAGCCTCAACCTCGACCCCAAAGGGGGACCCTTTCAACTCTTCACATTCCGCAGACCTCCCTCCAGCCCAGGATCAAGTGGGCATTGTATGTGCGCACTGACAGAGGAACCTCATCCGCTTGGGTGCAGAGTTCCCTTTAAGTGCCCTTGGATTTGAGTTTTCATGCGGTGGCCACAGACAAATTTAAACATGTGTCCAGGTGTGAAGTTTTAACTGGTCCCGGGGGCCAACTCAAGGCAGACGGTCAGGGCCCAGGGTTGGGGACACCTTGAAGGACTCTGTGATTCTCTGCTGTGTTCCTTCCGTGTAGCCTGAACCCCTGCTCATGTGGGCGAGGTCCAAAGGGTGGCTGAGATGATGAAGCGGGGATGGAGTCAGTTTGGTGAGGAGTTTGGTAATGGTGCTCCTGGCAGGAAGAAATAGCTCAGGCTTGGGGATGAGCAGCAGAAAGGAGGCACTGAAGGCTGGGGTTGGTGGTGGGGTCATGGAGCAAGGTGGGGTGGGCTTGGGAGCGTTCTGAACAGCCTGGAGGAGGCTGGGCTCCATTCGGGGTCATATGCAAGGGGGCAGGGCTGGACCAGGGAGGGGGTTGCAGGGTGGAGAATTAGGAGGCAGCTTTGTGTCAACCCCTCCAGCGAGCCTCGGATTCTTGCCCACGTGGTACTTGCGGGTGCAGGAAACAGGGTGAGCGGTGCCCACCTGTTTCCTGCCCTAGGGGGCCCAGTTTTTGTTTTTTTTTTCTGGCTGTGCCATGTGGCTTGCAGGATCTTAGTTCCTCGACCAGGGATTGAACCAGGGCCACAGCACTGGACCACCAGGGAATCCCCTGGGGGGAAATTGTAACCCTCATATCCCTGCAACTCCCACCCGGGCCCAGCCAGGGCCCCTTCTCCATGGGGCATTTGGGTCCCATCTCTGAGCCTGGGTGACAAGATGATCTGGCCACTGACCTGAGAGCCTCCTTCCCCAGGTGCCTGTTGCTCATGCGTGAAGCTCAGGTTTCTCTGGGCTGATCTGAATCTCCAGCCTCATTTCTTGATTTTTCTCAATTCTTGTGGTGCCAATACCCTACATGCCTCTCTCCTATCTGCAAGATGGACCCTCTCATATTCCCTCACCCCTTAAAGCAGGCCCCAATGTCCCCTCCTCCAGGGAGGTCTCCCTGCCACTCCAGCCCCACTTCTCCCCCTGGAGGGCCAGCGGTATCTGGTGCAGCTGTCTACGGGGCTGGCCTTGCACCCTGTATCTGGCAGATACCTGCACACCCACACAGCATTTGGAAGCCTCCTCTTCCAACTGTCCCCCTGGCTGGGGCTAGAGTCCGTGGTCTGAGTCTGGCAAGCCTTCTGGTCACTGAGAATTAAATGGAGGGGTGACCTTGACTTAGATGTTTGGGACCGAGGCCCAGGGTCCCCATCACTGGAACCTCTGGCTGCCCAGACCTATACCCTTGTGCTCAGGACTCTGGTCCCCCAGGGCAGGCTCCACCTCACCCCCTTGCCCTACCCTGGGTACAGCGTCCATGATGGGGAAACAGTGTAGTACATGTCACGCCAGCCAGGGGTTTGCTGCTGAGACTTCCAGACCCTGAACTCCCTCACTGAGACACTCCCCAGGCCACCTCCACCATAGGTCCCACTTCCTCTTTATGGCATTTATCAGTCTCAGATTGTTAGGGGATAATGGCCACAGCCCCAGCAGACCGTGGGTGCCCAGGGGCAAATCCCATCCATGTGACTCACAGTCAGTGCTGTTTGCTGAATGACTGTGTGAACTGCAGGCTGGCCCAGGAGCCTGACGCCAGCTTGAGTCCTCAGACCCCATGAGCTCACAGGGGTTGAGCAGGACCTACTGGGTATGTGTATGTGGCAGGGGGATGAGAGGTAGGGGCTCCTCAGTTTGCCAGGCCCTGATACTCCAAGCATGGCTCACAGATTTCCGAGACCCTGCCCAAGCTGCTCACTCAGCAGCTGCAGTTGCACAAGATCCTCAGTGTGTGGTTTCTGCACAAGTGTGAGGCACAGGCTCTGGAGATGTGGCAAGCTCTCCTTGGTCTGGGCTACCCAATAGCCTCCCCTCCTCCAGGAGGCGTGTGATGTCTTAGTACAGTGTATCCGTCCATGAAGCTGTCCCCCAAAGGCACGAGCCCTAGGGACTCGTGTGTCCACTATACCTGTAGGACCCAGGGCAGCTAGGGTAGCTTGGGCTGCAGCCATCGCTAGCGAGGTTTGTTGTGCGTGTGTGTGTGTGGGGCCCTGTCAATGCCACGTGTCAAGAGAGGTTGAGGGGCACAGGTGTGCCCTGGGTCCACCTGCCTTGCGGGTCTGAGGGAGGAATGGGCCCTGCCTGGAGACCCCTCCCCAGCCTCCTTCTGCAGTGCAGGGCTAGGCTACGAGGGGAGTCCCTGATGCCCCTGGCCCAGGTGCAGCCAGGTCTTGGCCAGCTGGCCGACCCTCCCCTCTCCAAAGCTCCTCCCCTCAACTCCAACCCAGGCCGATGGGGGACCCCATAAGCAGACAGAAGGTCCAGGTGGTCTTCCAGGATTCCTTGGCGCTGTGCAGCCTTCAGAGCAGCGTCCTGCCCCCACCGGTCCAGCCTGGCCCTGCTAAGGAACAGGAGGGCTTTCTGGTGATGGCAAGACCAGGCTGCCACGGCAGGCAAGCACTGGGATTTTAATACACAGCACGACACTCGCAACAATGGGAAGGGCAGGCAGAAAAGCAGGCCGGAACATTCCACAGTCCAGGAATGGTCGGCCTTTTGGAAAGTACATTTGTGCATTTTTCCAGAATACTCAGTAGTAAGGCCGTCTGGGGTTGTTCTGTGGGAAGCAAGAAAGATAAAAGGGGAGGTGGTTATGCTGTGCTAAAGGGAGCTAGCAGTTCCTCCCGTCTAGAACCTAGCGGGGGCAGCTAGCTCACATCCTCTAGAAGGGAGGGCAGGCTTTGGGGAGGCGAGGCAGGCTCGAACAAGGTGGAGAGGTGGGGTGGGTCTGCTGGAGAGCCTAGCTGGACTGCGGAAGGAGGGACACTTCTGTGACCAGCACCACCACCCGCCTACAGCGGAGGAACTGTGGCGGCCCGGCCACAAGCAATATAGGGGGATAGGGACACACGCACCAGGGGGTTGGGCCGGAAGCGGTAGGCCAGCATCATCCTCTTGCGGAAGGCCTCGTACTCGTCATCTTCCTTGGAGAGCTCGGCTGGCCGGTCAATGCCAAAGCCAGCACCATCTACCGTGGTGGTCCCCCTGCATTGGGGCAACGGGTGGTGTGAGCCGGGGAGCAGGCTGGTGCCGGCAAGAGGCGGGGTGAGGGACCTGAGCTTGGGGCAGGGAGGCCTCACCCGCCCTGGCTGGGCTCAGCAGCAGCACCCCAATGCAGCTCAATGTGGGGGCTATGCTGGGCTGGGTGACATCTGTCTGGGACACTCCTGGCACTGTGGGAAGATGGAGAGCCCAAGACGGCCCAGCCACCAGAGTCCATATCCCTGACTCCCAGCACAGTGACAGGGCTGGACCCAGGCCCTGGGCCTATGTCTCCGTGTGGGACTTTTCCTCTCCCCCCTCCCCACTGGCATTGGAGGCCACACTCACTTATTGACTGGGTTCTTGATGCCCTGGCCTTCTGAGCCCAGGCCATCGCCCTCCTTCCAGCCCATCTTCATCAGCATCTGGTAGCCGATGTTCTCTATTGTCAGCTTGAACTCCTTGTACTCTGAGTAGTCAGGTTCACGGCCCTCCTGCAGGGGGAGGAGGTAGCCGTCATCCACCAGGGCTGCAGCCATCCCTAGTCCCAGCTCTGGCCTGAAACCCCACCCCCCACATGGCCTCATTGGCCGCTGGGACCACCTGCCCACCTGCCTCCCCACCACTAGGTCAGACTCCTCGAGAAGAGATCAAGCTGCCCCTTCTCAGAGGCCCCAGGGCCAGAAGCAGTACTGAGCTCCCTGGTGGCCAAGTCAAAGAAGGCAAGGTGACAGGTCACACAGGCCTTGTCCACCATGAGAAAGATTAATGGTTCATCAGTGAAGAAAAATCCCATGTTCCAAGAGCCATTTGTTACACAGAGTGCTAAAAAGAGTGCTGTGGTCACATGAGGTGACCATCTCATTGGTGAGATTATGTGGTACAAAGCAGTTTTACAAAAACCCTCAAAAGACTACGTGGAATGTTCTATGTCAGCCCTCTCCTCTTGAGCATGAGGGCAGCATGGGAAGAACAACTTCACTCTGGAGAGCCCAACACATGGGGGTGTCTGCCTGAGAAATGCTTTGCCTGTAAACTGCATTTAATTGGCTCCACTGGAAGCAGAATTTCCCTAAAGCCCCAGGAAATGTTTCTAAAGCGGCAGCCAAGATGCTATTTTCTAATTCCCTACGCAGATGGCACCTGTCATAAGCAGGTGCCACCCGTGGCAAGAGGGCCCTACTCCTCCTGTGAGCGAGGGGGCCCCTGAGGCCACCACAGATGCCTGCCACATGAGGAGGCTGCAGGAGGGGCTGGGACACTGTGCAGGCCGCCTGCTACACAGGCTCACAGCCGGGGCTGGTGCCTGGGGCCCCTCCCAGCCTACCTTCAGGGCCTTGAAGGTCTCCATGAACTTCTCCAGCTCATCGGGTGGCAGGAAGTCTCCGATGAAGTGTTTGCCCCGGCCCATCTTCGTCAGCTGCTCCGCCCATTCTGCCCAGAGATGGGTTAAAGGTGAGAGGAGGAAGGAGGGTGTGGCAGCCCCACAGCAGAAGTGTGAGTCTCGGGGGGAGTCTGGGGCCGTGGGGAACGAGGCAGCTGGTTGAGACCTCGAGCCCTGCTCTCCCACGCAGCCCTTGTGTTCCGTGTTCAAACGCCAGTGAACACTCAGAGGACCATCCTTTTACCACTGAAGAAACAGGCACAAAGAGGCCAAGTCTCTTGCCCAAGGCCTTACAGGCTGGATAGGTGGCTTAAGACCCCAATGTGGTGTCTCCAGGCACTTCCTGGGCCGGTGAGTGGGCTTCCTGAGCCCACAGCACCCTGAAGAAAAGGGCACCCCCCCCACCCCACCCCTGTGACTCGCTCCTCGGCCCACCCCGAGTCTTGTCCATCTCCATGCGCCGCAGCTGGTGCTCCCAGGTGCCCAGCTCGCTGTCCACCTCCTCGTCACTGTCGTAGCCATGCTGGTGCTGCTGCAGTGCCTTCTCCCACAGCAGCTGCATGTCCTGCATCGCTCGCTTGTGCTGCATGATCATGTCGTACATCTGCTGCATCTGTGGGCGGCACACGCCAGTGAGCAAGGCCATGCACCGTACGTGCAGGAAGCTAGCCCCCTCGCCTCCCCTGTGCATGTTGGGCACCCCTTTTCCCCCCTCCCTGGAGCAGGCACAAGAGCAGGGCTCAGAGCAAGTGTTCAGGAAGGCACTGAGTCCTGTGTCAGGACATGCCCTGGGTCCCCTGAATCTCTACTTTGAGCAGGGAGGACCTCTCTCTGTTTCACCCAGAGCCCGGCCTGGAATCTGGAATATCCTGGGCACCATCACTGTGGACCAAATGAGGGCAACGTGGGCTCCTGACCACTGGGAGGGTCGAGGGTGATGTGATGGGGCCGCCAGCCTGGAGGAGGTGGCCCAGGTAAGCTGTCCCAGCTGTCCATATCCTGGCCACAGAGCTCCCTGCTGAGCCAGCCCTCACTCCCAAACTGCCCAACACCAACTGAACAGCTGTCACATTGTTCAGGGCACCCAGTGCCAGACAGGCTTATCCTGTACTGAGTGCTGCAGGGAACGGTAAGGAAAACTTAAATGGAGACTCTCCAGTCAGGACCAGCCCACGAGCGCAGTGGGAAGTAGCTGTGGAGCATCAGCTGAGAAGGCTGCCCAGGCAGCATGAGAAGGCCTGGGCTCTGGGCCCAACTGTGGGCTTGGGAGGGCCCTCAGGGGGTGGCTTGCCATTGATGGGGGACCCACCTGCCCAAGAGCCTCTCCCCTGACTGTGGGATTCACCTGGCACAGGGAGGCTCAGAAAGAATACACCGTGACCACTGCACCACAGGGCAGGGTGGGAGACGATACTCCACCAGCCCCTTGGAGCCTGCCTGCCCTGCCCCCCAGGGCCTTACCTCCTGCTGCTCCTTCAGCTGCTTCTTCTGGGCGTCCGAAAGCTCTGTGACACCCACCAGACCCACGGGCTTCCCCTTCTCGTAGCCTAGACCCTTGAGGTCCTGAACTAGAAACAAGACACAGGCTGGTCAGCAACAGACACGTGGGCTTAGCCATGCATCTGTGTCCCAGGCAGAGTCCATGTGTTGACGACACCTGAGGCACTTGGCCCATGTGGCAGGACACTGAAGTCGGAACAGTTAGCATGCATGTCACTTGATGACCTCGGGGGGCTTTGCTCCGCTCTATCGTGTGTACTCAGTTCCATCCCCAAATGACTGCTCCAGGCAGGCTCTATGACTCCACACTACAAATGCTGACACCAAAACTCAAGAGGTCTGGGGCCTCACTCAAGGTCACACAGCTAATGGGTGACAAGGCAGGGAATCTGCAAAGCCAGAGATGCTTGCACACAGGCTCTTGGAAGTAAGCCCTACGGTGAACAGATACCTTATGTAGACACACAGGTTTGGAGTCTGGCATAAGACTCAGCTGCGTGGTTCTGTTAGCTCCTTCTGGGGAAGCAGCCAACCATCTTTAAAGCAACTGACATTTAAGCTGGCATCACCTTTGGAGCTTGGCTGGAGCCTGCAACGCTAACTCACATCAAGATGCTGCAATGGCCCCATCTGGGTGGTGGAAACAACCACCCCTCAGGTGGTGGCTTCCTGGGGAAGAAGCCAGGCAGAAAGGGGTGCAGAGGCCCCTCTGGGAGGATGGAAAGAGCCAGGTCTTCCCAGCTCAACAGGACCGGGTCGTTGGCTGCAAGAACCACCCGCAGGTGCTCCTGGGCCCTAAGATTGCACACCAATCCCTCCTCGGTCTATGGGGGCTCTGAAAGATGTTGGAGAGCGCCATGGAGAGAGCAAGGGAGCCAAGGTCTGAGCAGCCTGCTGTGTGCCTGGATCACACCCGCAGTCCCTTTCCTCCTTGGGCGACTTCACCAGTGAGCAGGCAGGTGGGGGCTGCCCACGCTCCCCTGGGGACAATGTGGGCCAGTGGGGCTTGAATCTGAACCTGAGACTTCAGAGCCTGTACTTGTCCCCTAGAATATGAAGGACCTGGGAGCTGGGGCTGGACCTTGCGGACACGATCTCAGAGGTGGGGTGTGCATGCGTCAGAAGAGCCCTCACATCTGAGCACCCTCCTTTACAGTGGGCACCAGGTTTGGCACTTGAGCAGCAATCCGACCCTAGGCACCCTCAACCCTGGGTAGAGGTGCTATCTAGAGCCCCAGGGAGTACAACACTTTTCAGTCAGTAGCTTTTCTCTTTGGCCAAGGGAGGCATTCAGCCAGAGACCACTCTCAGAGCTGGGTGGGCAGGGCCAACAGGCCAGGCCAGCCCTGTGACCTGGGTGAGACGCCTTCCCCCTCAGCCCATCCTTGTGTGGCAAATGTGGGTTTTGGCGCCAGGGCATATATGACTCTTCTTTGTGCCTGTGTGTCCAGCTCCAGTGAAGTCAGGGGTGAGGGAGGTTGAGAGGGTTCTGCCCATGGTGCAGGCTGCGTGGTGAGGGAGTCAGACAGACGGCATGAGACGGCCAATTATCAGTCACCAACATCATCTGCAAAATGTGATGACAACAGACCCCCAACCTTATGGGTTTGTGGTAGAAAATGAGGCCACACGTTGGCTGTCCCTGAAACTGCTGTCAAGGAGGGAGAAGCTGGAGATCACTGTGCAAAACTGACTGTATCAATTATTGTTCTTATCACTGTGCATTTCCTGAGCTTTCTATGACAAAACTGAATCCAAGTACTTTAAAGCTTAAGGGAGAAAACAGGACTATCTATATGTTGTCTAGAAGAGACTTACTTTAGATACAAAGACACAAATAGGTTGAAAGTCAAAGGAAGGAAAAAGAAATTTCAAGCAAATAGTAACCAAGACAGAGCTACACTAGCCATACTAGTATCAGACAAAATATACTTTAAATCAAAAAAGGTTATGAGAGACAAAGAAGGATGTTATATATTTACAAAGATTTGATACAGAAAGAAGATATGACCATTAAATATATATACAGACTTAAAAACAGAGCCCCAAGATAAATGAAGCAAAAATTGACAAAACTGAAGGGAGAAATAAACAGTTCCATAGTAATTGTTAGAGATTTCAGTACCTATTTTAAATAATGGACAGAACATCTAAACAGAAAATCAATAAGGATATAGAGGACTGAACAACACTATAAACCAACCAGACCTAATAGATATCTATAGAATATGCAATCCAACACCACCAGAATACACTGTATTCTCAAGTACACATGGAACATTCTCCAGGATAGATCATTTGTTAGGCTACAAAACAAATTTTAATAAATTTTAAAAGACAAATCATACCAGGTATCTTTTCTGATCACAATGGAATAAAGCCAGAAATCAGTAACAGAAGGAAAACTGGAAAATTCACAAACGTGGAAATTAAACACACTCCTAAACAACATATGGGTCAAAGAAGAAATCACAAGAGATCAGAAAATGCTTAGAGATGAATGAACACAAAAGCACAACACACACCAAAACTTATGGGGTGTAGCAAAAGCAGTGCCAAGAGGGAAATGTATAGCTGTAGATGCTCATGTTAAAAAAGAAGACCGGGCTTCCCTGGTAGTGCAGTGGTTAAGAATCCGCCTGCCAATGCAGGGGACACGGGTTCAAGCCCTGGTCTGGGAAGACCCCACATGCTGCGGAGCAACTAAGCCTGTGCACCACAACTACTGAGCCTGTGCTCTAGAGCCTGTGTGCCACAACTACTGAGGCCGTGTGCCACAACTACTGAGGCCGTGTGCCACAACTACTGAAGTCCGCGTGCCTAGAGCCCGAGGTCCGGAACAAGAGAAGCCACCACAATGAGAAGCCCGTGCACCGCAACAAAGAGTAGCCCCAGCTTGCTGCAACTAAAGAAAGCCCGCGTGCAGCAACAAAGACCCAATGCAGCCATAAATAAATAAATAAAGATAGACAGATAAATAAATAAAGACCTCTGATCAATACCTAACTGTACATCTTAAGGAACCAGAAAAAGAAGAGCAAACTAATTCCAGAGCTAGCAGAATGAAGGAAATAAAGATTAGAATGGAGATAAAAGAAACAGGAAATACAAAATACAGAGAAAAATCAATGAAATCAAAAGTTGGTTTCTTGAAAAGACCAACGAAATGGACAAATCTTTAGTTAGACTGCCTAAGAAAAAAAGAGAAAAGACTCAACTATTAAAACAACAGGGGGATACAGCAGTCCACTTTACCTGCAGGGGATACATTCCAAGATCCCCCCAGTAGATGCCTGAAACCACACACAGTACTGAACCCCATGTATACTATATATACATACGTATGACAAAGTTTAATTTATAAATTAGGCATAGTAAGAAATTAATGACAATAGCTAACAATAAAATAGAACAGCTATAACAATATACTATAATAAAAATTATGTGAATGTGGTTTTTCTCTCCCTCTCAAAATATCTTATCACAAATGTAATGCCTTTTCCGTTTTAACTAAGTACTTAGCACACACTGTGGCCATAACTTTCGCAGTTTGAGGTATGACAGCAAAACTAGCACAAACTTCTTTTTCCTTCTTCACAATTTCATGGATAGATGATTTGTTCTTACCGTAGATCTTGGAGACCTCAGCTTAAGTCAAGAACTTTTACCCTTTCACTTAAAGGAAATACTTGACGGCTTCTCTTTGGCATGCCTAAATTGCCAGCATCACTACTCTGTGCTGTGAGGCCATTATTAAGTAAAATAGTAATATATGGGTTATTTGAACATAAGCACTGCAATACCATGACAGTCAATCTGATAACCGAGTGACTACTGGTGACTAATGGATGGGATATGCTGGACAAAGGGATGATTCACATCCCAGGCAGGGTGGAGCGGACAGCACAAGATTTTATCACAATACTCAGAATGGCACAAACTGGATCACATAGAATGGCACAAACTACCAAAACTAACTCAAGAAGTAACAGAAAACTTGAATAGACCTATAACAAGTAAGGGGACTGAATCAATAATCAACTCTTCCGCCCCACCCCCCCAAAGAAAAGCACAGAACCAGATAAATTCACTGGTAAATTCTACCCAAGATTTAAAAGAAGAGTTAACACCAATTCTTCTCAAATTCTTCCAAAAAGTTAAAGTAGGACACACTTCCTAACTCATTCTATGAGGTCAGCATTATCCTGATATCAAAAGCAGACAAAGACAATATAAGAAAACTACAGACCAATAATCCTTATGAGTATAAATGCAGACAGAAATTTGCAACAAAATAGTAGCAAACCAAATCCATCAGCATGTAAATAATTAGTAAACTAATTATTTACTACAACAGAGGGGGATTTATTCCAGGAATGAAAGGGTGGTTTCATCATACAAAAATCAATCAGTGTAATACTCCACATTAATAGAATGAAGGGAAAAACCCACATGATCATTTCAATTGATGTAGAAAAAGCACTTGACAAAATCTAACACTCTTTCATGATAAAAACACTCAATAAACTAGGAACAGAAGGGAACTTCTTCAACATGACAAAGGCCATCTATTAAACACATAAAACAACATCATACTCAATGGTGAAAGAACAAAAAGCTTTCTCCCTAAGATCAGGAACAAGGCAGGGATGCCTGCTTTCACCACTCCTGTTCAGCACAGTACTGCAAATCCTAGCCAGAGCAATTAGGCAAGAAAAAGAAGTAAGAGGCATCCAAATTGGAAAGGAAGAAGTAAAACTATCCTTATCTGCAGATGACATGATCTTATGTGTAGAAAACCCTAAAGACTGTTACCCTAATAAATGAATTTAGCAAAAATAAAAAATACATAATCAACACACAAAAAATCAGTTGTATTTCTTATACTAACAACAAATGATCCAAAAAGGAAATTAAAAAAAACAAATCCATTTGCAACAGCATCGTAAAGAGTAAATCACTTAGGAATAAACTTAACAGAGGTACAAGACTTGTACAACAGAAAGACAAAACACATTGAAAGAAATTAAAGAAAACCTAAGTAAATGGAAAGCTATCCCATGTTCTCAGATTGGAAGACTTAAATGTTGTTAACATGTCAATACCTCTCAAAGCAATCTACTGGTTAATACAATCCCTAACAAATCCCAACAATGTTTTCTGCAGAAATGGAATAGCCCATCTGAAAATTCATACAAAAATTCAAAGGACCTCGAATTGCCAAAGCGTGAAAAAGAGGAACAAAGTTGGAAGACTGACACTCCCGATTTCAAAATTTCCCACAGAGCTACAGTAATCAAAACAGTGTGCTACTGGCATAAGGATAGATATATAAACCAGTGTAATAGAGCAGAGAGCCCCAAAATAAACTTCTACATCTATGGGATTTCTGACAAGGGTGTCAAGAGACCATTCAATGGAGAAAAAACAATAGTCTCTTCAACAAATGGTGCTGGGAAAAAAAACACAAAAAACGGTGCTGGGAAAATTGCATCTCCACATGCAAAGAAATGAAGTTGGACCCTTCATAACCTTATAACATATATAAAAATTAATTCAATTTAAGAGCTAAAACTATAAAACTCTTAGAAGAAAACATAGGGGCATATCTTCAAAACTTTGGATGTGGCTATGGTTTCCTAAGACCAAAATCATAGGCAACAAAAGAAAAAATAAATTGCACTTCATTAAAATTTAAAACTTCTGTGTATCAAAGGACATTAAGAGGATGAAAATACAGCCCATAAAACTAGAGAAAATTTTTGCAAATCATGTATCTGAATGGGGGTTAATATCTAAAACATATGAAGAACTCCTACAACTCAATAACAAAAAGACAAACAACCCAATTAAGAAATGGGCAAATGACTAAAATAGACATTTCTCCAACTAAACTATACACTGACCAATAACACATGAAAAGATGCTCAACACCATTAGTCATTAGGGAAATACAAATCAAAACTACACTGTGGGGGCTTCCCTGGTGGCGCAGTGGTTGAGAATCTGCCTGCTAATGCAGGGGACATAGGTTCGAGCCCTGGTTTGGGAAGATCTCACATGCCGCGGAGCAGCTAGGCCCGTGAGCCACAACTACTGAGCCTGCGCGTCTGGAGCCTGTGCTCCGCAACAAGAGAGGCCACGATAGTGAGAGGCCCGCGCACCGCGATGAAGAGTGGCCCCCACTTGCCGCAACTAGAGAAAGCCCTTGCACAGAAACAAAGACCCAACACAGCCAAAAATAAATAAATAAATAAAATTAAAAAAAAAAAAACCTACACTGTGATTTCACTTTACACTTATTAGAATAGTTATATAATAAGGCGAGAATGAGAAGAAACTGGAACCCTTGTGCACTGCTGATGGGAATGTAAAATGGTGCAGCTGCTGCAGAACACAGTTTGGCAATTCCTCAATAAGTTAAACAGAATTACCGTAAGACCCAGTGATTCCACTCCTAGGTATATACAAAAAAGAATCAAAATCAGGGATCCGAATAGTACTTGTAGGCCAATGTTCACAGCAGCACTACTGACAATCGCCCAAAAGTGAAAATAACCCAAGCTTCTAAACAACTGATGAATGGATAAACAAAATGTTGTCTATCCGTACACTGGAATTCTATTCAGCTGTGGAAATAAATGAAATTCTGACATGTGCTTCAACACAGATGAACCTTGAAAACATTACGCTCAGTGAAAGATGCCAGACCCTCCCCAACAGGCTGAGGGAGGGGGTCGGCCCACCTGACAGAGGCGAGGGAGAAGCATCCACGTCCCTCTGCACCAGCTCGGCAGGTGGGAGCTCCACCTTGTCCTCTTCAGGACCCCACCGGCTCTTTCGCTTCCTCTTCATGTTGGCTGTGGTGGCCGGCTTCCCTGGGGCAGCTGAAGATGGGTTGATGTTGGGCAAGGGGGCAGATGAGGTAGGGCAGGCAGTGGCGGTGGGCATGGACCCCAACGGGGTCTCAGGAGGAGATCTGCGCTTCAGTCCGAGGTCAGGTGCCGTGGGGGTGCCCGTGGGACCAGCCTTGGCTTTCCGGAACTCCTCCAGCTTCTGGCGGTAGTACTTGTACCCTTGGCTGTTGGGTTCATACAGAAAGCTGAAAAAGAGAGTGGGGGGCACACCATCATTGGGCCTCAGCCCCCTACCCCTGATTCAGGGCAGAAGAAGCTTGGGCCTTGTGTAGGCACACTGGGGTCAGCTAGGTCACTTCAGGGTCATGTCAAGATGGGGGTCTCTATCGTGACCCCTGCCCTGCCAGGCCTCAGTGGCTGCTGGTGCTGGTGGCCCAAACTTGAGGAACAGTGTGACATGCCCACAGCTTGTCATGATGCTGTTCCTGTGAGCTGAGGGCCACTCCAAGCCCCTACCCCATCTTTATTGGATGCCCGTCACAATATCATTGATCCCCTGCTTCGAAAGAAAAGGTGCGGGCTCTCTCAGACCTTCCCCAGGCTCTGCCAGGCTTCTTCCCCTGCTGTCCTAGATGAGTGCACCGGTGCCTACAAACCAAGAAATCCTGAGTTGCGAGAGACACCTGGTGCCAAAAAGGGCAGGATTTGTCCCAAACCTGACAGCTGGGCATATTTGTGCTCCTTTCTGATGCATCCTTGAGAGGCATCAACAGTGAACAGAGACAAAACAAAGACACTAAACATCGGAACAGACAGGGAGCTCACTAACAGCCTTGCTGGTAGCTGTTGGTCCCCAAGTGCAGGGCAGGAGGTGCTGGGTTCAGAGCCGGCAGAGGCTGCAGCTCCTTCTGCACCTGCTCAGCATCTCTCAGACTATGCATGTACTGAGCCAACAGTCCTACTTCTAGAGTCCACACCAGAGGGAAGAGTCACAGCCCAGTTCCACATACCAAAACCTGTGCACAGCAGAGATTACAAAGCCCTTGACAAGAAGGGGCTAGACTTGCACTCATGAACCTGGAAAGACAGTCACGGCACAATGCTGTACTACAAAAGCAAAATGCAGGCTCGAGGATGCTGTAAATTCCTTTTGTATAAAAGGAAGTTAGCAGAAAATAAATCCACATACTATTTCTACATGTCTATGTCAGAGATGGGAGAGGGATGGGAGGACTCCCAACCCCGCTAACATCCTAGGGTGGGATGGAGGGATGGGGAGACTGTGTCATCTCCTTTGTATTCCTGGGTCATGGTACAAGCATGCACACCCTTCAGAAAACCCAGTGTGGAACATTTGCAAAAGTTAAAAAAAACAAAGATCAACAAAATCGCTAAGCCTCTAGCCAAGCTAAGAAAAAAAGAGAGAGGACACAAATTACTAACAACAGAAAAGAAAGAGGGGCCATCACTACAGATCCCACGGACATTAAAATTACTACAGATTACTATGAACAACTCTATGCCCACAAATTTGATAACCCAGATGAAATGGGCCAATTCTTTGAAAGGTACAATCTGCCAAAACTCACACAAGAAGAACTGGACAATCTGAACAGGCCTATTTTTATTAAAGAAATTGAATCAGTAACTAATAACCTTCCAAAAGTTCACTGGTGAATTTCACCAAACATTTAGGGAAGAAATTAAACCAATTCTGTACAATCCCTTTCAGAGGACAGAAGCAGAGAGAATACTTCCTAACTTACTCAGTTACCCTCATACCAAAACCAGACAAAAACATTACAAGAAAAGAAAACTATAGACCAACATCTCTCATGAACACAGATGTAAAAACCCTCAACAAAATATTAGCAAACCTAATCCACTAATGTATAAAAAGAATAGACACCACAACCAAGTGGGATTCATTCTAGGCAGGCAAGACTGGTTCAACATTTGAAAATCAAGTAATGTGGGCTTCCCTGGTGGTGCAGTGGTTAAGAATCCGCCTGCCAATGCAGGGAACACGGGTTCGACCCCTGGTCCGGGAAGATCCCACATGCCGCGGAGCAATTAAGCCCGTACGCCACAACTACTGAGCCTGCACTCTAGAGCCCGCGAGCCACAACTACTGAAGCCCATGTGCCACAACTACTGAAGCTCGCATGCCTAGAGCCCATGCTCCACAACAAGAGCAGCCACTGCAATGAGAAGCCCGCGAACTGCAACAAAGAGTAGCTAGCCCTGCTCGCCGCAACTAAAGAAAGCCCGTGTGCAGCAGCAAAGATCCTATGCAGCCAAAAACTAAACAGATGAATAAAATAAAATAAATTAAAAAAAAAAAAAGAAAATCAAGTAATGTAATCCATTACGTCAACAGGCTAAAAAAGAAAAATCACATGATCGTATCAATCGCTGTGGAAAAAGCATTTAATAAAATCTAATACCCATTCATGAGAAAAACTCTCAGTAAACTAGGAGTACAGGGGAACTTCCTCCACTTGATAAAGAATATCTACAAAGAATCTACAGCTAACATCATACTTAATGATGAGAAACCTCAATCTTTTCCACTAACAACAGAAACAAGCCAAGAATACCCCACCTCCCCAATGCTTTTCATCATCATTCTGGAAGTTCTAGCTAATGAAATAAGATGAGAAAAGAAAGTAGAAGATATACTGAGAAGGAAGAAATATAACATGATCGTCTACATAGAAAAAACAGATGAAGGAATTCCCTGGTGGTCCAGTGGTTAGGACTCTGCACTCTTACTGCTGAGAGCCCAGGTTCAATCCCTGATTGGGGAACTAAGATCCTGCAAGCCATGCGGTGCGACAAAAGATAAAAATAAAAAACACAGATGAAAGAATAGACCAAAAAACCCTGGAACTTAATAAGCTATTATAGCAAGGTTGCAGGATACAAGGTTAAAATACAGAAGTCAATCACTCTCCTATATACCAGCAATGAACAAGTGGAACTTGAAACTAAAAACACAATACCATTTACATTAGCATTCCCCCATATGAAATACTTAGGTAAAGTGTAACAAAATATGTACAAGATCTATATGAGGAAAACTAAAAAAACTCTGATGAATGAATTCAAAGAAGAACTAAATAAATGAATCATGTTCACAGATAGGAAGACACAATGTTGTCAAGACGTCAGTTATTCCCAACTTGATTTCTAGATTCAACGCAATTCCAGTCAAAATCATTTTTTCTGTGGATATTGACAAACTCATTCTAGAGCTTATATAAAGAGACAAACAACCCACAATAGCCAACACAATACTGAAGAAGAACAAAGGTGGAGGACTGACACTACCTGACTTCGGGACTTACTGTAAAGCTACAGTAATCAAGGCAGTGGGGTATTAGTGAAAGAATGGACAAAGAGGTCAACAGAACAGAATAAAGAGCCCAGAAACAGATCCACATACATATGGTCTGTTCTTTGACAAAGGAGCAAAGACAGTCTTTTCAACAAATGGTGCTGAAACTGGACATTCACATGCAAAAAAAAAAAAAAAAAAAACAGCAAAGAATCTAGAAACAGACCTCATAACCTTCACAAAAATTAACTAAAAATGTATCACTGACCTAAACATAAAACATAAAACTATAAAACATAGGAGAATACCTACGTAACCTTGGGTATGGCAATAACTTTTTAGATACAACACCAAAGGCATGATCCATGAAAGCAACTGATAAGCTGGACTTCATTAAAATGAAAAACTTCTGCTCTGCAAAGGACAATGTCAAGAGAATGAGAAGAAAAAGCCACAGACTGGGAGAAATATTTGCAAAAGACACATCTGATAAAGACTGGTATCCAAAATATACAAAGGGGACTTCCCTGGTGGTGCAGTGGTTAAGAATCCGCCTGCCAATGCAGGGGACACGGGTTTGATCCCTGGTCCGGGAAGATCCCACATGCTGCGGAGCAACTAAGCCCGTGCGCCACAACTACTGAGCCCATGCACTGCAACTACTGAAGCCCGCATGCTTAGAGCCCATGCCCCGCAGCAAGAGAAGCCACTGCAATGAGAAGCCCACATACCGCAACGAAGAGTAGCCCCCGCTCACCGCAACTAGAGAAAGCCCACGCACAGCAATGAAGACCCAACACAGCCAGAAAAAAACAAACACAAAAAACAAAAAACCCCAAAATATACAAAGAACTCTTAACACCCAACAATAAAAAAACAAGCCAATTAAAAAATGGGCCAATGACCTTAACACACACCTCACCAAAGATTTACAGATGGCAAATAAGCATTATGAAAATATACTTCCCATCATGTCATCAGGAAAATGCAAATCAAAACAATGAATATCACTATACATCTATAAGAACGGCCAAAATCCAGAACACTGACAACATCAAATGTTGATATGGAGCTACTGAAACTCTCATTCATTGCTGCGGGGAATGCAAATGGTACAAGCCATTCTGGAAGACAGTTGTTTCTTACAAAACTAAATATACCATACAATTCAGCAATCACACTTCTTGGTAGAAAAGAGTTGAAAATTTATGTCCACACAAAAACCCTGCACACTGACGTTTATAACAACTTTGTTCATAATTGCCAAAACTTGGGAGCGACCAAGATGTCCTGCAGGAGGTGAATGGGTAAATAAACTGCGGTACATCCAGACAATGGAAAATTATTAAGTGCTAAAAAGAAGTGAGCTATCAAGCCAAAAAAAGACTCAGAGCAACCCTAAATACGTATTACTAAGTGAAGGAAGCCAATCCGAAAAGGCAACATACTATGATTCCAATTATATGACATTCTGGAAAAGGCAAAACTACGTGGTTGCCAGGGGTTAGGGAGGAAAAAGGGGTGAACAGGCAGAACACAGGGAATATTAGGGCAGTGAGAATACTCTGCATGATATCATAATGATGGATACATGTCATTACGCATTTGTCCAAACCCACAGAATACACAACACCAAGAGTGAACCCTAACTATAGACTTTGGGTGATCATGATGTGTCAACATAGGTTCATCAATTTTAACAAATATACTATTCTGGTGGGGGATGTTGATAATGGGGGAGGCTGTGCATGTGTCGGGGAAGGGGGCACATGGGAAGTCTCTGTACCTTCCCCTCAATTCTGCTGCGAACCTAAAACTGCTCAAAAAATAACATCTTAAAAAAAAATCAAGAGACGAAAGCAAGAAGTCGTTCAAAGAGGGAAGGGAGCAGATGGCTGAATTTAAAAAAGACTCGTAGCAACCAGGACATGGATTTAAAGTGATTTGGTTCCTCTGAGAAAAGCAGACTGGGGAATTCGCCCACTGGGGCAGGGGGGCAGCTCCTAACGGGGTGGGTCTCCTCTAAGCTCACAAGCTTGCCTCTTCCTGGCCTCAGCTGCTGATTCATGCTGATTCTCCTCCGAGATGCTGAGAGGCAGCACCCAAGAGCCCCCCATGGGTATGCCTGTCTGCGAGGAGCATAACAGCTCACTATGGGCCCCAGGCACAGGTGCAGGGGATTCTACAACGAAGACTCCCTCTGACTGGTGTAATCCCATGCACAGGGTTAACCAAAGTTACCACTTCGGTGTCTTTTCCTTCCAGACTTTTTCCACTGCAGATTTATTTGAACAGAGCTGTGATTCTATTTTCCGCATCCTGATATTTTAAGAATTTCTTAACCCGACAACATAAGGCTTTCCTGTTAGAATGCAGTGTAGCATGGTGGTGAAGGCATCTCCACCAACTGGCCTCCTTGCCTTGCTCACCTGTTAAAGGCCAACACGCCAGGTTGTCGTAAAGAACAACACGGTTCGCCCGGGTGATGTGTTAGAGTCACACGTGGCTTGAGGTGTGCTGGCTGCTACCGCCTTCAACAACTTGCCTTCCAAGAGCCACGATTCCACTGGGGAGATGCAGTCATAGGAGTTTAGCCCACTGGGGCTGGACTTTCATTGTGTTACTAATTTTTCAAGACTATGACAATGCTATATATATAACATTATTTCTGGGGATGGCATCTCAGAAGTAGAATGACTGGTCAAAGGGACAGGTATTTCCAGCTTCTTTACAGATGAGCACAGCTATTACAATTGTTTCCCAAAACTCATAGCTGCTGGGAAATCAGAAGAGAAGGGCCTAGAGCGGCAGGAACACGGGGTAGCTGTTAGATTTGGGGGTGAGAGGAGCGGCCTTGTACCTGACCCCATGCGAAGATGAAACAGTCTGCTTGGTATGAACCTGCATGCCTTGCCCAGGCCCGGACGCCTGATCCTCCCTCGTTTACTATTTCCCCAATGTGTGGAGTGCCAACTGTAGTTCAGCTCTGGTGTTGAAATGAACACCCCCAGACCACGCTGGTCACCTTCAGCTACTTCTCTGCCAGACACCCCCAGGCTCTGTCCTCATCCGTGGCAGTCACCCTCTAGCCTCCATCAAAGCCACACCCAAAAAGCTGGATGCCTGCCAGTAATGCCCCCACAAGGCGCAACCGCTGCAGGGAGGGCCTGGAGTCGCTTGTGGTGATAATGTCTCTTTGCTTTGACCCCAGGGAAAAGGCTCGGCTGGAGCTGCTGAGCCCTGGACCCCTGTGACCAGGGAGAGCCACCTGCGCTGGGGGTTTTGTACAGAATTCCATTACCTCGCCCACCTTGCCTGCGATAGATTTTTTGTCAGCTCTTGTAACACTGAGTGACAGTATATTAAGTTTCCTGTTTAAATAAACTTACTTAGGTAAACGAAGAAAAAAAAAAAAAAGACGTAGTGACTTAGACCGTAACACTGTTAACACTGGTCCGGGTATGGTGGCCGATATCACTACATTGTGAGGAGATCCTGGGTCTCCTGAACTCTAGACCCAAACACCCCACAGCCCCCATGAAAGCTCCTAGCTGCCCAGGTACCAGACACAGGGACACCTGAAACCCTCAGCAGCCCTTCCCCACCCCCGGCCCCACCCGATGGTTCCCTTCTGCCCCCATGTGCCTCAACCTGGTGTGCCTGACCACCCTCCACAACCGTGGCCAGATGATCCTGGAAGAACAGCTGACCCTGTCACTCCCTACGCAGACCCTCCAAAGGCTCTCAGTGGACACCTGAGCCCTCTGGGACCCAGCCCGGACCAGCTCCAAGGCCCATCTGCACTGCGTCAACGCTCACCCTGCTCCCCGCCAAGGTGGCACAGCGCCCGCCATCTCTGTCGCTTCACTCCTGCGTGGCAGTCCCTCCAGACGCCCTTCACTTTGCTCCGTGTCTAGCTCACGCTGGCTCACATGTAGTAGATGCGACTGGCCGCCTGCCCAGCATCCACACCTTCTTCTTTCTTCCTGAGTCCCTGATGGTGTCTAGAGCTGCAGAATCAACCAGCCCAGATGGCTGCTGCTCCAGCACTTTCGTTAAAAGCGCCATCGCATCTCCTCACTGACTGAGTGGGGACTTGTGTTACTCGTGGCCAAAAGTGTCCTCATGGGTGCATCGCCTCCACAACAGGTTCAACGTCCACCTCACAAACCTCTGCCGGTCCCCGCCCTGCAGCAGTGACCACCCCACCCACACCCCAACATCCGGCCCCCCCCATCAGCCTTCCCCCACAAAGAGCTGGGGCTGAACCCACCCAACGAATGACAGAGCCGGGGGAGCACAGACCCAGCCTGAGGGAGTGGTGTGTGACTTCGTGGCTGGGGACAGCAGGGAGGCCGGGATGCTTGTCCCACCCACTCTGTGGAACCTGCACACAGGCTGTGGGTTCCCCCTCCCCAGAGCCTGAGGTATCACATTCCCTGCTTTCCTGCCATTTCCCTTGTCGTAAAGATGAGACCCTCAGGATGCAAACAGTGAACAACGATTCTGTGAGTTTCTGCTCGAGAGCCTGGCCTATTCTGTTACAAGGGAGCAAGGCAAGTGCTAGAGACTTTCTCCATGAGGCACCTGGAAAACACAAGGCCCCAAAGGTCCCCACACACCTGCCTCAGAGATGATTCAGGGCACCAATGTGCACTTGGGGAATGCCTATGGGGTGGCAGGGCTAAACTCTGTGTTCAGAATCTCCTGGACCTGAGTCCTGGCCCTGCCAACTTCTTGCCATGGGACCCTAGCACGTCTCAATACCACACCAAGCCCGTTTTCTCAGCGGGGGAGCTGTGACTAGGGTGAGAGGTTACCTCTCCAGTGGGTCCCCCCCCCCCCCCCGCTTACCTGAATGCCTGGTTCTCGCGGTTGTTCTGGAGGGCAATGGTTTCCACCTCGGGACCCCCATCCGCTATGAACCTGGCCAACTTTTCTGCGAGGTTCTTGACCTCTTCGTCCTCTGGGGGTGAAACTTTAAGCAGGCTGTCAGTACTGAGCTCAACTCACCACACCCAACAGCCTAATTTCTGCTAAGAACCCCGGGCAACAAGAGGGGTTTATTTTAGGAACAATACAAAGAAAAACAGGCAAATGGGAATCAGATTACTGCACTGGAACCAAACACCTGAATTAATATAATAATATATCTTGAGCCTCTGCCCCCCACACCCGACCCCTTCCCACCCCATATGTCTGGGGGTTTTGGACACACACTGGGACATGGGAACAGAATGTGAGGGACAGTCTGGGTCCAGGTTGGAGGAGAGATGGGAATCCCCACCTCAGCCTTTCTGCTGGCAGCTGTCCCCCCAGGTCACATGGGGGGGATGGGCCTGGCCCACCTCTCCTGGGAAGAAGGTCAGGGCAAGGGATTGCAAGTGACAGACATGATGAACCGACGTCTGTGGCCCACATTTGGCTTAAACATCAATCCCCCTGCTGCCCACCAGCACCTGGCTGGGGTTTCACTTCATTACAGCTGGAGACCAGGCAGCATCTCACCCTCCCCTGACACTCATCCCACCAGCTGACCGTTTTTGTCTCCTGGACCCCCTCGACAAGTGTCAGTCACTGCATTTGTCTCTAGCTGTCCTCAGTGCCCAGCTTGCAGCAGGTGCTCATTAGCACTTGTGAAAATGACCATGAACCAAGGGGCAAGTGTTCCTCTCCTGTGCCCCCTTTACATGCACAGGGCTGAGCTCCTGGACATGACCTTGACCTTTACCTTGACCCTTAGATTTCCCCACTCCTCAGAGCACCGGCAGGGAGGGCAGTGCTGGTCCCAGCATGACCGCAGCTCCCTGGGAGGGCACAGACCTGCACTGTCAACGCCACCCCACGCCACGACGGGTTCCAGGAAAAGGAACCCCGATTCCACCTGGGGCGTGGTTTGTCCACACGCCTCCCTAGAACCTCCCACCCCCTTCAGCCACCTACCTTTCTGAGAGGCTGCCTGCAACTTCTGTGCTTCCTTTCTTATCTCAGCCACCTTCTTTCTGTAGTAGAGGAATTCCCTGCTATTCTTATCATGCAAAAACCTGGAGAGGAGTTTTGTAAAACAAAGTGGAAAATGAGCAACGGGGATGGGTGGACCCATGCAGCTTCTGAAGACATACTGTGCAAAAGCAAGCTGGTGAGCAGAGACACCTTGATGGGGCCCAAAAATAAGTCTCCACACCACACTGGGGCCCCTTGCTACCTCTGGTGTGAATTAGAAAGCTCTCAGAACAGTATCTGGCCCACGCAAGGAAGCACCCAGCCCCGGCCAGCTTCAGTCACCACCAGGGTTTTACAAGAACATTTGCATGTACTAACATGTGGCAAGAACATTAAGTAGCAGTGGCCTTCCCCTCCCAGAAATACTTACGAAAATGCTGGGTTATCCTTGTAGTTCTCCATAGCTACTTTTTCTAACTCGGGGCCTCCTTCTGCCACAAAGCGGGCCAATTTCTCTATCACTTTCCGAGTCTCGGCTCCCTCTGGGGGTGAAACTTTAAGGAGGCTGTCAGTACTGGGGTTCAACTCACACACCCCACAGTCAACAGGCACACTCTCTCTACGGACCACAAGGACAGAGGGGTCGGGGGAGAAGAGGGTGAAATGCGGGAGGTTGTCGGGCGTCCCGGGTCCATGCACAAAGCACCATGATGAGGGGTGAGTCGGTCTAGACAGCCTTTGCGAGACATGCTGGAGGGAGAAAAGTGTGTGAGCCTCCCAAAGGCCAAGCCAGTCCCCAGGCTGGCAGGGAGATGTTGGAAAACATAGCCAGCCTCCCCCTCCTTTTGTGGAATGCTCAATTCCTTTCTTTACCAGTGTTCAGTACAATAAATCAATTCCCTTTCATCCTTCAAAGACAAATTCTTTTTTTAAAATATCATTACAAACTCTGATTTAAAGACATCAGTGGGTTTCAATCCAACACAATTAATATCATCACAGAAGCTCAATCACCCCCTCTGTGGCCAGTGGAGCCTCTTCAAGCTGGCTCCTGAGGCCTTTGGACATGACCCCAGTCTCTGATGGCCTCCTCGACATCTGCTGGGACAGGGCACTTCAGGATCATCTCAGACGCTTCCTGCCCAGACCTAGAGCCAGCCATTTCTCCAAGAAGTCCTGGTTTCCGTGAGTGAGAACATGTGTTTCCAGACCAACATGTTTGGGAGCTAGGGACACTCATTGCAACGGGCTTAATTGTTACCTCAGAGCACTTCCAGTGAACACCACTAAAAAATATATTTTTGTATTAGTCTCCACTTTGAGCCACATGGAACTTGCTTTTGTATTTACTGCTGGCCTGTTTCTGAGACTGTCAGCCACCATACAGCTCACATCCCTCATATGAAAACTCCCAGAAGAAATTTCTTGATGTCAGTCAGTGCTTAGGAATGTTTGCTCCTCCTGGCAATAGGGCCAGACACTGAGCCTGTGGCCACTCTTATTCCCCTTGTTGCTTGTACTGCCAGGAAGCTCGCGGTGGGGGGGGTACAACATGTGGCCTAAGGAGGACCTATAAGAGGTCTCAGAGACATTCTGTGTCTACCTTTTCCCTAAGCCTCACCCCCCTCCCACATGCCTGGCAATGACCCTGACCTGGTCACTTTACAAGCACAGGTGCTTTTCTGAGGTTCTATCAACAGCAGGCCATAAAAGCCTCAAGGGCCTTGAGACACCCACTGCCCCTCATAAAGTGGCAGTTCCCAGCAGGGTACCATTGAACTGCCAGGGCCCCTCTCTGAGGAAACACCACACTCACTGATTCCATTCTGACTAATGCTCCAAGGTTCGAGGTTGGTCACTGATCTGTTTAGATGCACAGCCTGAAGCCAGCACCCTCATCCAGAACAAGAGGCCTAGAGGCTGTCATGGCATGATTATATGGTCACTTCAGTCTGTCCTGTCAGGGAGACATGACTGTGCTAGCCATCCTGGAGTAGAGGTGGCCCAGGGCCAGGACTTCACATAGCTCGTTCTCCACACAGCACCGAAGTCTCGTTCTGAATATGGACACGGCTGGACGCTAGGAGTGCCACCATCACCACCCTCCTCCACCCTCCTCCACCATGGGGCTGGAACTGGCTCACCCAAGGCCAATGACTGTCGTTCCCTGGGCAGGAGAGCACACCCTCCAACCCGCATGCTCATACCTCTGGCCCAAACTCGTGGAGACAAGTACCCGCACTGAGGAGCTCCTCTTCTAGTATTGGATGAGGAGGGCACAAGTGAACGCTCCCCTGAGAACGCCCCCGCCCCCCGGGAGGCCAGCCCCCACACAAGTGGACAATGGGTCCCACAGCTCCCGGGATGAAGCCCACACTCTGCAGCCCCTCCATGCTCCCCATGCTCTGCTCCCCACCCTTTCCTTCCCCTCCCTCATCCTGAAGGGCCCCACCCAGACCCTTGGCTCAGCCTGGAGCACCCCTCACCCCCGGCTGTGCGTCCCCGGTGGCCACGGGCCCTGCCTGCGGGGCTGAGCAGCAGCCGTGGGAGGAGGGCAGCAGCCCCGCACCTCACCTTTGATCTCCAGCCACTGCTCATAGTCCTCCTCCTCGTCCTCGTCAGGAGACTGGAAGACACTCGGGCGGCTGGCCACGGGCAGCTGCTTGGCGTGCACGTAGTTCTTCATCTGGCCCGGCGGGCTACTGATGAGGGGGGGCCTCTTCCCGGTGCGAGGGAGCACGCGCGGCGGGGCAGCAGGCGCACTCGGGGGGGCATCTTGGGATACAAGGAAGGATACCCACACTCGAGGTCTGTGGTGCAGGTTTCCTCATCTTCTTGCCTAACCTGCATGCCCCGAGCCCCAGGTGGCTGGGTTCTTAACTTCTAGCACAGCACTGGCAGGCAGTGGGTGATGAGAAGCACTCAGGGAGGACGCCACCCCCATTTTACAGATGAGGACCCCTGAGGCTCAGAGAAGAACCTATTGTGGTCACCCAGCCCGGGACTCTGCAGGTGGCAACTCTGGCAGTAGGTGCCTCTGATGCCTATATCCACAGACTAGGGATGCTGCAGCTCTTCCGGATAAGACCTGAATCCCCACGTCCAGCTTACACCCACTCCCTCTGGTTGTCAGTAGCGGGCTGGAGCCAGTCTATTTGGGACTTTTCAAACACAAGTCATGGCATGAGACCCTGCAGTGAAGAGCTCATATAGCCCTTCCTCCCTCGCTGTGGGCAAACTTAGCCTTGGGTTAACTGTCTTCACTGTTACCTGGGAAACCTGACAAAGGTTGAAGGTCAGCTGTTTCACCAGTAACTTTCGTACAGTAAAAATGAGACTGATAAACTGCACAACCACAGATACAGGTGGGCTTCCCACAGGTGGTGATTCTCACACCTGGCATGTCCCATGGGGCTCCTGTGGGCCAAGCGCCCCCGCCCGAAGAGGGTCCTGTTCCTTGCACCTGGGCTGCCGCTCTAACTCAAGCCTCAGTCCCACAACCCTGGGGCATGCTTACTCCTGGCCCCTACCCCCTGGATCGAAACCTGGCTTCTTTGTCTCCACTTCTTGAGGGTAAGCATCTAGAGGGCAAGGTCTGCACTCTCCCCTTGGGCGTTTAGTGTGAGGATGAGTAGAATGAGAACGCTCAATGAACAAGGGGTGAGAGGAACAAGTCTAAGGTGGGACCTGCCATTTCTGAGGTGCTGAGGGACCCTTGGGAGAGAAAGCCAGCAGGGGGAGCTCTAGGAGGAGGTGAGATGGGACAGGGGGCACTGCACTCACCTGTGCTGGTCTGTGCCTTCTGCAACTTCAGAAACTGCTGCAAGAAGCTGCCGTCGTTGGCAAACTTGTTGGAAACATTAGAGTTGTGTGCGTTTGCAATTCTAGACCCGAGACAGAGGACAGACAGGGTAAGCCTTGAGAAGAGGGGAGGGAGCACGCCTTGTCAGCCTCAGTCCCACCCCCACCCCTGTGTTCTCACCTAAGGGGACCCAAAACAGGCCCCCAAAGATGCCAGGGAACAACTGAGTGCACAGAGCAGTCTTCAGAGTAGTAAGATGGAACAATCTTGTTCTAGTGAAAGCAATCCTATCTGTGCTGGTGTTCTCTCTACCCGCATGTTGACCTTCCAGGTCCAAAGGGCCTCCCCAAAAAGATGGCTCAGAAGCACCTGCCGTACTTATTGTTAACAAATCATCTGGTCTATCACTGATTCTTACGTCTGTTTTCCCAGCTAGACTGTAGAGTTCTCAAAGGCAGGGCCTGTGTCTGTACCTGCGTGTGACCGCAGTTCCATGCCTGGGTCAGCCAGCGCTTCTGTGGGTTTCACATGTGCAGAGGAAAATACCCAAAGCAATTTCTTGGTGGGAGAAACATAGGGGAATTTTATATTTTTATTACTTTCTCTTTTTGAAAAGAGTATGTTTTATTTTGAAAAAAGAAAAATTTATTTTTAACGAACACAAAAGCAAACCCAGGGGCCTAAGTGTTTAATTCAAATTCATTTTTCCTTATCATAAAAGTGATAGAGGCTCATTATGAGCAAATGGGAACATGGAAAAAAACAGAAATACAGAAAGCAAGGAGAAAACCCTAAAAAAGTCTCCTCACCTCACAAAAGCCACAATTAATACTTTGATATACTTCTTTGATTTGCCCCTTAGATTAGAAATAGAGGAAATAAGGCTGTGATCATAGCATATATTCTACTTCTTTCATCTTTTCCTACAGCATACTATCTTGCTCTAACCTCAGAAACTCCTCGTATGTGCTGCTTTTAGGGGCACATCCATCATACAGACACACCCAATAACTGGAAAAGCTCAGGGAGCCCACAGGTCTGAACTTTTTCCTTTAAAGTTTAATCCTCCTAGAAATCCGTTCTAATGAAGTAAAAGTGGAAAAAAACCTAAGTAGTCAACAAGGGGCACTGGTTAAATAAATTACGAGACATCCATAAGGCAGATAGAGTGGCCCTGAAAAGTTAAAGTGTTATAAATAAAGCAACCAAGCACAACGTTAAATGAAAAACAAAAAGGCACGATGTAAAACAGTATCTACAGGGTGCTCCTACTTATGTAAAAATATATTTGACTGAAAAATTGTTACAAAAATCCATCAAAATGCAACCAGCACTTGCCTCTGGGTTGCAGGGTTACAACTGATTTTATTTCTTCCTCATTTTCTTCTCCTCTACTTCCCAGGTTTTCTACCACATATATGAATTATCTTTAAAGTTAAAAAACAAAAGAGAGAGAGAAGGCAGTAAAAGTTATTTTATATGAAAGAGAAAGTTCTGCTGATAACCAGCCTTGGCATTAAACAAGCAGGGCCTTCTAGTGACCCTGGCCCTGTCCTCATGCTGTGTGCACCTCCCTCAGGAGGGACAGAAAGAAGGCAGGGACAATGAAGGACAAGAAAATACTTCGGGGGGGGAACTCCCTGGTGGTCCAGTGGTTAGGACTCCACACTTTCACTGCCAAGGGCCCGGGGTTCAATCCCTGGTCAGGGAACTAAGACCCCGCAAGCCACACGGTGTGGCCAAAAAAACCCCCCCAGAAAACACTTCGGGTCAACAGCATGTCAGCACACGAATCCCACTTGAAAACCACCCATAACAAACGGCAGGGGCTTTCCTGGTGGCGCAGTGGTTAAGAATCCACTTGCCAATGCAGGGGTCATGGGTTCGAGCCCTGGTCCGGGAAGATCCCACATGCCATGGAGCAACGAAGCCCATGCGCCACAACTACTGAGCCTGCGCTCTGGAGCCCGCGAGCCACAACTACTGAAGCCCGTGTGCCACAACTACTGAAGCCTGCGCGCCTGGAGCCTATGCTCCGCAACAAGAGAAGCCACCGCAATAAGAAGCCCTCGGCAACTAGAGAGAGCCCACCCACAGCCACGGAAGACCCAACGCAGCCAATAAATAAATAAATAAATAAATAAATAAATAAATAAAATCTATTAAAAAAATGGCAAGGGTTATCACACAGCTTTTAAATGATGGCTTTTGATGAACAGATAAACAAAACATGGTCCATCCACACAATGGAATATTATTCAGCCAACAAAAAAAGGAATGAAGTACTGACACATGCTACAAAGTGATGAACCTTGAAAACATCATGTCCAGTGAAAAGAGCCAGACACAAAAGGCCGCGTATTACATGAAATATCTAGAATAGGTAAATCCACACAGACAGAAAGTAGATTAGTCGTTGTCAGGGGCTGAGGGAAGAGGGAATGGGGAGTGATTGCTAATGGGCATGGGGTTTCTTTCTGGAGTGACAAAATGTTCTGGAATTAGTGATAATAGTTGCACAATGCTATGAATATACTGAAAATCACTAGATTGTATAGTTTTAAAAGTCAATTTTATGGCATGTAAGTCATATCTTAATATGAATAAATAAAACTTTAAAACTGTGACGGTTCTAAAGAGTTGTAACGCACGGGTTGGGGGGAAGCTTTTCCTTTAAAAAGTGGGGGGGGGGTGGGAAAGCAACATATGAAATTGACCACAATTTAGTGAAACAAAGCAATGACATGGGAAGGGAATATATCAAAATTGTTCTCTTGAGGCAACCTGAATGTTTCTTATTTCTGCAGCACGAAATTCTAAGGTGTTCTAAGCTTTTACAATGGGGAAAACAACCTTATTTTCAAAGCTACCTGTACTCTGCACCCACCCACCTGATGTTCCTTTTTGGCTGCCTGATCCTGGCGCTGAGATCCAGCAGCCTCCAGGGGGTCCTCTTGGAAGCAGTCCTACAGGCCTTTCCCATCTTTGTGCAAGTCCTTCCATAACCCCAGGGGTGACAGCCCACAAGCCCACCCACAGATCACTCAACATCTAGTCCCCATGTTCCTGAACACCCTGGAAGTTCCAACAAGAATAAATTCTAAGTCCCGCCCTCAAGGAGAAGCCACGGACTCTTAGAAAAGGTGGGAGCTGGAACAGAGCCCTAGTGGAGGGCTAACATGCTCCACACTTCAGACCGCAGAGGAAGGGGCTTGTCTCTCTCAATCTCCAGCCTGAAATTCTTGGATCTTGTCACCCTGATCACACCACCCCTGCTCAAAACTCTTGGGTGCCCTCAGAGTTTCTCAGGACAGTCAGGAGGAAACCCTCTCTCCTGGCTCAGAAACAGCCCCTTTGGTGCAGCAGCTTGAGCTGCCTGACACACAGGGGCTCACCTCCCTTCTGCCCTTTGCAGTCCTTTCCTGCTTCCTCAAAGGGCTGGCTCTGCCTGGGGCCTTCAGAATGCAGAGCCTCTTCTGCATCCCTATGGCAGCTGCTGTATCTGGGAGCACACTGCCTCATGTTACCTACCAGAGCTCTAGGGGTATAACTGGGACTCCCCCTCACAAGTAGACTGTGAGCCCCATAAAGGCAGAGATGGAATCTGGGTTTTTGCTCCGTGCAGTATTCTTGGCCCCTGGCCCACAACTGGTCAGCAGTAAATAACCACTGAGTGAAAGAGTTGGCAGCCATCCTCTGGGCTCCCATACACCCCTTGTTTCTCTCCTGTCACACAGCCTCCTGAAAGTGCACCTGTGTTCCTCCTTGCACCATCAGGCTGTGGCTAGATGCAGAAACACCTCGACTACTCTCGCAAGCAAAACCCTCTGTTGGTGACCCTCGAAGACCCTAATCCAGCCTCAGGGTAGACTTACTCGCCAGGATGCCGGGGCTGAGGGCTGGCCACCTGATTCTGCTTGGCTTTCTGCTCCATTTTGGCTTCAATTTCCCGTTTCTTCTGAGCAATGAGCTCCTCCTGGTGAAGGATGTTCATGTTCATTTTTCCAGACTTGGGAGGAGCAACCCCAAACCACCGGTTAGCCTTTCCTGGGGAGGGAAAAGAAGCACATCAGAAATCACCTTTGCTCCAAAAACATGCCCAGCGGCTGCCATGGGAGCAGCCCAGATGCTGCCGCCTGCAGCAACTGACATTCAGATTGACATTCACACGTCTGTTCCTTCATTTATTTAGCAAACATTTACTGAGTTATGCACCAGATGCTGTACTTGGTGCTAATCAAGACAGAAGGGCCCTCTGCCCATGTGGGATTCACCTCTGGCTGAGGAGACAAAAGACTTGTAACAAAAAAGTAGTTGCAAAATCATGGTAAGAGCTCTCTGCTGGAAACAAAAAAAAACATGAGAAAGCATAACAGAGGACCACCTGTACAGCTAGGGCAGCCAGAAAATAACCATTAAAAAAGGGGACATTTAAGCTAAAACCAGAAAGATAAAGAGGTGGCTTCCTGAAAAGCCACATGGGGAGTGATCTGGGCAGAGTAAGAAGCAGGGGTCCAATGTGGTCAGAGCAGGCGGTTCCAGGGGTGGGGCTAGCGGGGGTAGGGCAAGATAGGGAGTCTGAGTTTTACTTAAAGGGTTTTAGGAAGTGACAGGTGAGTATTAAGCCGATAAGATCCAACTGGTATTTTTATTTTTAAGATCATTCTGTCTACTGATTGGACAGAGTGCATAGGCAGCAAGGAGACCAATGAGGAGGCTTACTGGCTCCAAGCAAAAGATGATGGTGTCTTCAGACAAGGGTGGTAGCTGTGGAGATGGAGAAGACACCTCGAACGTTCCCCATGGGACTCAAAATAAAATCCAAATTCTGAAAGCCGATTTTCAAGACCCTGCCAGAGATGGCTCCCCTCCCCACTTCCACCTCATCCCTGACATTCTTCAAAATGATAAGCTCTCAAGGCCTTTGCACTTGCTGCCCCCTCTGCATAGAAGGCTCTGCCTTCCAGGCCTTCCAATAGTTGGCATCTTCTCATCTCAAATATCTTCTAGTCAAAAAGGTTTTCCTTGAGCACCCAATATCAGCAACCTACACCTCCACTCTCTCATATCATTATAACTCACTCTCTGTAAATATTTCCTTTTTTATGCATTGTGATGCCCCAGTAGAAAGTAGCCTTCAGGAAGGCATGGCCCCGTTTTGGTTACCACTACATCCTCAGCAACTAGCACTGTGCCTAGCACACAATGAATATTTCCTCAATGTATCCCAGTCTGGGGGGGGCGAGCTAGGGCTGGCGGGGGGGAAGAATAAGGCTTGTGGTAAAGTAGGGGCTCTAAAGACCCAGGAAAATGTGTACAGGGAAGCCGAGTGCAGTTCAGAAAAACAGCTTTTCCAGAAAGCGGGATACAGGCCAGTCAGGAGCTGCCACGAAGAGAGAGGCGCAGGACAGCCCAAGGTTGCTACTGGCTCGGGGAGCGGAGCTCAGAGCAGCCCTGAAGGCGGTTATTTCGGAAAGCAGGCGCAGGGCAGATCCCGGTGGCGGCCTTTAAGGAAAGCCTGCCGTCCTCAGCAAACCAACGGGGTGGGGGGGGGAGGCGGGGTAACTGGGTCTGGGGTCTCGGGAGACGGGGGTGGTGCAGAAGCCGCCTCTTCCAGCCACCGGGAGGCTGAGGCTAAGGGCCGGCGGGTTGAGGCAGGCCCGACGGTAGGGCGAAGCAAGGACGCGTAGCCCGAAGACCCAGGCAGACGCTTGCGGAGAGGCGGGGGCTGTTACCTGCAACATCCCGGTTGTCCATCTTGAGACTCACCCAATCCCACAATGCTCCGGAGCCACCGGGGGCGAGGGGGGCGGGGGGCGCTTGTTATAGTACGCATGGCCTGATGGGAGATGTAGTCCGCGTCGGCAAGCCACGCCCTGCCATTGCTTGGACACCTGGGGTCTTCACCCCAGGACTGCAAACCTCAGCCCATCGGAAATCTCCGGTCACAGTCCCGCGGACCAGAGGGTGTCGCCTTTTCTCAGACCTTCCCGGAGCCGCGGCCACTCCAAATACAAACTACATATTCCAGGATGCTTTCTACTGCAGCTCTCGCGAGAAACGCGAGGAGCTCCCGGCCCCGCCCCGCGCGCCTGCTTCCGCCTCCTTGTGGCGGCAGCTTGTTGTTGTGGAGGCTAAGATGGCGGCTCAGGCGGCGGCGGCGGCTCAGGCGGCGGCGGCCCAGGCAGCGCAGGCCGAGGCGGCTGAGTCGTGGTACCTGGCGCTCCTGGGCTTTGCCGAACACTTCCGCACTTCCAGCCCGCCCAAAATCCGCCTGTGTGTGCACTGCTTGCAGGCCGTGTTCCCCTTCAAGCCGCCGCAGCGCATTGAGGCCCGAACACACCTGCAGCTCGGCTCCGTGCTCTACCACCACACCAAGAACAGCGAGCAGGCGCGCAGCCACCTGGAGAAGGCGGTGAGCGCGGGCCGGGCCGCGAGGGTGGAGGCGCGGGCTCTTTTCCGAGCTTGGGCTGACGGGTCGCGACCCTGGCGGGCGGGGGCCGCCGGCGCCGGTCCTCCGGGACCTGGGGCGTGACTTCCGCACCAGCAGCAAGACCCCGAAGACGTGAGCCTCTCGGGACCCGAGGGAACTCGCCCTGTACCGTACTTAATGTTTCTGGTGACAGGCAGAGGCCTAGGACTCCGCTCCGGGTACTCCGAGAGTTGCCTCTTTCAGGAGCAACAGGGTCTCCAAATTCTTCAGGTTTGCAGCAAGATGTCACCTTTTGGCATCTCTGGGGACGCCCCCAGATCGGCCAGTGAGTCCTGCAGCTTCTAGCTCCTCAGGGCTTAGCCCCAGGAGTATCAGCCTGAACGCTCCCTTCTTAAATGACTCGGGTATAGGGGAGTGTCCAGGTAACAGTCCAAGCATCCCTTAAGAATCTGAAGTTCGGTTTCTGAGGAAATCTCGGAAGGCATCCTCTCCCAGAACACGGAAGTCTGAGAAGGGTCTGGAGGGTACTGTGCCCCCATCAGTGATGAGGGGAGTCATAGGTGAGAGGCAGAGGCCCAGAGCCTGGAGGCAGTCGTTTGAGGTCCTGTAAAAGGCAGAACTGGGGCGGGGGGTGGGGGGTGTCTGGATTCCAGGGCTCAGGGCTCCTGCTTTCTCCGTATCTACTTGTGACTTCTCTTCCTCCCACCATCCACTCATCCATCCCCTTCAGAGGGCAGGCCCTATCTTCCCATGTTGACCTGTGGGATCTTGGTGCCTCAAAGAATGGGGGAAAGTGGCCATCATTCTGCCCCTTCTGGCTGTGCAGTTGTTTCTACGCACAGCAACACTGCGCTCCTGTCATACGGTGTCTCCATTTGCCATTTACCCAGCTTTATTCTGCTTAGAGGAGAGACTCCTTGAATACAATCAACTTCGATTTTAAAAATGTGTTGATCTGAGGTAAATCTGAACCCGCCGGTGGCTAGTAACAAATTGCCTTTGGTAGGATAATCAGATCTTTGTTTTGCAGACTGTAAAGAGTTGGAAGGGGGCTTTAGTTCTTTCTTGATCCACTTCCTTGTTTTAGGAGTGAGGCAGTATGGGCCCAGAGAGGTAAAGTGATTTGCCCAAAGCCACACAGCAACATATTAACAAAACTGAGCTCAAACCTAGGCTCAAGGGCTTCCCTGGTGGCGCCGTGGTTAAGAATCCGCCTGCCAATGCAAGGAACACGGGTTCAAGCCCTGGTCCAGGAAGATCCCACATGCTGTGGAGCAACGAAGCCCGTGCGCCACAACTACTGAGCCTGCGCTCTAGAGCTCCCGCACCACAACTACTGAAGCCTGCGCACCTAGAGCCCGTGCTCCGCAACAAGAGAAGCCACTGCAATGAGAAGCCCGCGCACCACAATGAAGAGTAGCCCCCTCTCGCCGCAACCAGAGAAAGCCCGCGCGCAGCAACGAAGACCCAACGCAACCAAAAATTTTTTTAAAATAATAATAATAATAAATAAATTTACAACAACAACAAAAAAATCTAGGGTCAAGATCGCCAGGGTCCATGCCAAGACCATAAGTCGTGTGGTTTTGTTTTGATTAATTAATTAATTTATTTATTTATGGCTGCGTTGGGCCTTCGTTGGTGTCGCGGTCTTTCTCTAGGTGCAGTGAGCGGGGGCTACTCTTTGTTACGGTGCACGGGCTTCTCATTGCGGTGTCTTCTCTTGTTGCAGAGCACGGGCTCTAGGCGCATGGGCTTCAGTAGTTGTGGCACACAGGCTCAATAGTTGTGGCTCGCAGGCTCTAGAGCGCAGGCTCAGTAGTTGTGGCGCACGGGCTTAGTTGCTCCGCAGCATGTGGGATCTTTCCGGACCAGGGCTTGAACCTGCGTCCCCTACATTGGCAGGCAGATTCTTAACCACTGCGCCACCAGGGAAGTCCAAGTCGTTGTTTTTGTGAAGTTCTTTTCTTTTATTCATTCAGCAGATATTTAATCAGCTGACACTGGGTGCCAAGCCCTATTCTAGGTGCTGGGGATCAACAGTGACTAAAGCAGTCCCTGCCCACAGAAGCTTATGTTTTTGTGAGGGAGACAAACAATGAATATATAGTAAAAGGTTAGGCAGCTATAGAAGAACCATGAAAACCAGGGTGAAGATTGGAGTTGACAGCTATTTTTAGCAAAGGTAATGAGGGAGTCTCTATTTGTGGGAGTGACATTTGAGCAGAGGCCTGAATGAGGTGGGGGAGCAAGCCTTGAGAACCGCTCAAGGTTTCAGGTCAATCCCTAGGAGTGCCTGAGCTGTCGGTGACTGGTTGATATCAGGGTCTCTGCTGAGCAGTGACGAGGCTGAGATCAAATGAAGTGTCAAGCTTCCTTGGGTGTGGGAAGGGTGGAGGCTGTGATTGCCCGGGCCTCACGGCCCAGTGCCTTTAGTGGATGTGCTGGTTCTGAAGCTCTCCCTTCTCTCAGTTAACAACAAATCCTGCCACCTCCTTTCCCTTGTCTTCAGGCCATTCAGCCTGTTTCTTTTTTCTTTTCTTTTTTTTATTTGAAATATCGTGGGGTTTTTAAAAAAATTTATTTAATTAATATATTTTTGGCTGCATTGCGTCTTTCTCTAGTTGTGGCACGTGGGCTCAGTAGTTGTGACGTGCGGGCTCTGTTGTTGTGGTGTGTGGGCTCTGTAGTTGTGGCGCACAGGCTCCAGAGCGCATGGGCTCTCTAGCTGTGGTGCACGGGCTCAGTTGCCCCGCAACATGTGGGATCTTAGTTCCCCGACCAGGGATCGAACCCACGTACCCTGCATTGGAAGGCTGATTCTTAACTACTAGACCACCAGGGAAGTCCCCCAACACCATTTATTGAAGAGGCTGTCTTTTCCCCGTTATGTATTCTTGCCTCTTTTGTTGTAGATTAATCGGCTGTATATAAGTATGGGTTTATTTCTGGGCTGTCTATTCTCCTCCATTGATCTATGTGTCTGTTTTTGTGCCATTACCATACTGTTTTTATTGCTGTAGGTTTGTAGCATAGTTTGAAATCAGGGAGCATGATACCTCCAGCTTTGTTATTTTTTCTTAATATTGCTTTGGCTACTCAGGGTCCTTTGTGTTTTCATAAAATTTTTAGATTTGTTCTAGTTCTGTGAAAAATACCATTGGTATTTTGAGAGGGATTGCATTGGATCTGCAGATTGCCTTGTGTAGATTGGTCATTTTAACAATATTAATTCTCCCAATCCATGAGCACAGTATAGCTTCCATTCATTTCTCTAGTCTTCATTTTCTTTCGTTGATGTCTTAGAGTTTTCAGAGTATAAGACTTTTACTTCCTTGGTTAGATTTATCCTTAGCTACTTTATTTTTTTTGATACAGTTGTAAATGGGATTGTTTTCTTAATTTCTTTTTCTGATATTTCGTTATTAGTGTATGGGAACACAACAGATTTCTGTATATTAATTTTATATCCTGCAACTTTACTGAATTCATTTATAAGTTATATTTTTTGGTGACATTTCTAGGATTTTCTGTATATGGTATCATGTCATGTGCAAACAGTGACAGTTTTACTTTTTCCTTTCCATTTAGCCTGTTTCTAGCAGTGTTTCATAGTCACTGTATATATTTTTTTTTTATAAACTTATTTAATTATCTTTGGCTGCGTTGGGTCTTCATTGCTGTACGCAGGCTTTCTCTAGTTGTGGTGAGCGGGGGCTCCTCTTCATTGCAGTGCACGGGCTTCTCATTACAGTGGCTTCTCTTTTTGCAGAGCATGGGCTCTTGGTACACGGGCTTCAATAGTTGTGGCCCACGGACTTAGTTGCTCTGCAGCATGTGGGATCTTCCCGGACCAGGGCTCGAACCTGTGTCCCCTGCATTGGCAGGTGGATTCTTAACCACTGCGCCACCAGGGAAGTCCAGTCACTGTGTATATTGTCCTTATCATATTTTGCCCACTCAGTGCTGTCAAGGAGAAGCAGCCATGCCTCAGATTGCTTCCTTGTAGCTGCTTGGCTTTTGGACCCATAATTTAAATCCTTATCATTGTGGAGAGTTTTCCCTCGATTTTACAGAACCCTAAATCTTGTGGGGTCTTCCATAGAGCCACAGGGTACCCTCCATAGGTCGCACTGTCGTTACACCTGGAAATACCTTTCTTTCTGTCAGGTGCATCCCCACATGAAAATTTGTTCAGATTTCAGTTGAAGTGCCATTCTCTGTAATGTTTTCCTTCTTTTGTTGTTTCTCATCTCCTTTTGTGTTGCAATGCAAGCATGCTTTTTTTAAACTTCATTCTTTATTAGTTGTGCATTTTTTCCAAATCAGGGAGCTGTCAACTTTTATTCTTTCCTTTCCTTTCCTTTCATTCTTTACTAGGTAAAGAATCATATAAGTGCTATAGGTAAAACTTTTAATTGACCTCTGAATTTAGTATTACATTCATCTTCCTTAACTATTATTTTCATCATCTTTTGCTTTTCCTATGAGAGACCGTAACCTCGTTTGTAATCCCTTTTTTTATATGTAAGGGTAGATTATTATTTCTGTTTCCTCAACTGTATTTGTAAGCTTTCCAGAAGGAATGTGTAATATACTCACCCATCTGCTTCATCAGTTCGTTTGTTAAGGGTTCCCATCAGAGGGATGGAGGGTATTTCTCCCTTTCCTCAGCAGCTTTATCCAAGTTGCAGCCATTGGTCTCTCAGTCGTACCTGCCTCTGCAGGCCTTCGGAGTACCTGCTGGCTGCCTCATTCCCTGGATCTATTCAGCAGGTCCTGTAACTATTACGGTACATGACAAGACACTTCACCAGAGAGCCTTCTCTTTTTGCTTATGGTTTTGGCAGGGATGTGGATGTATCTACAGAATTCTTTTTTTTTTTTTTTAAATTTATTTATTTTTCATTGTGTCAGGTCTTCATTGTTACACACGGGCTTTCTCTAGTTGCGGCGAGCGGGGGCTACTCTTGTTGCGGTGCAAGGGCTTCTCACTGCAGTGGCTTGTCTTGTGGAACACAGGCTCTAGGCACGCGGGCTTCAGTAGTTGTGGCTCGCAGGCTCAGTAGTTGTGGCGCATGGGCTTAGTTGCTCCACAGCATGTGGGATCTTCCCGGACCAGGACTCGAGCCCGTGTCCCCTGCATTGGCAGGCAGATTCTTAATCACTGCACCACCAGGGAAGTCCCCTCAACAGAATTCTTGACTCCTTTGTGACTCTGACTAAATCATTCATGATTATAAAGAATGTCGCTTTACATAGAAATCTCTTGGCTAGATACTTTGTGAAGCTATTTCTACAGGTTTTGTCAGATTGTGTTCTTTTTCATTTCATTTTTGCCTTGTTGTCTTTCCTCTTGCTACATACTATTCCTGTGTAAATTTTCAGTCTTCTTTTATATTTTACTGTTTTTCAAACAGTTCCATTTCAGTCATTTGTGCTTCCACTGTGGAACTGAGAATCTTTATATCTGTACTTAGATGTGTATTTATTTCCCCCTTAACTTTCTTAATTTATCTGGAAAGTGCATCATCATCCTTAGATTTTGCTGATTTGAAAGCCACAGAGGAATAAATGCTACTTCTCTGGAATGGATTGTTCGTTATTTGGTATAATTCAGGCAGTCATTCTTTGGACAGTGGTCTTTTGTGACTGCAGCATCTGTGTTGATGCCATGTTTGCTTTCTCTGTGTGTTTGCAATGGGGCTACTTTTTAGTGGTTGTTCGTCTGACTTAGAAAGCAGCTCCAAACTGCCAGTCAGACACTCCTTAATGGTGCTTGCAGGTTTAGCCCGAGAGTCTATGGCTACCTTCCCAGCAAGTGATTAAAAGCTTCCCTTTCTTATTTTAAGGCCTGAAAGGGCTCAATTCTGGGCCTTTCATCATCAGGCACAGATGGAGCACATCTTTCATCCTTTAGGATCACGGCTGTGTCCTGGTAAATTCCATGCTACATCAGCTGGGAGCAGAACCTGGTACAGAAGCTGCATTTGCAGAACTTGGTGTTAAGCATTTTCATGGAAGAGTATCTGTGCTTCCTCCTGTTTGCAGTTCCATTTTCTTCACTCATTCTCTGAGTCTCATCTGACTTCAGGAAGTAAAATGTGTTTAGGAACCTTTACTTCATGATTCTTCCAACTTGCCCCCTGTCTCCCCTGCAACCCCTACTTCTTCCGGTTCCTGCCTGAGAATTATTATAGTATTCTTGGTGCCTTCCACATGCCAGGCCCTGTTTCATGGTTCTTGGAGCACTGTCTCTTTGGATCCTCACCAGACCCACTAGGTAGAGACCACTTCCGACTTGCCGATGACAGTACTGACCGGGCTGCTTGTAGCCATGGTCACATGGCAGAGAGAGGCAAGGCTGGCTCCTGAATGTTGTGCTTCCATCCCAGAGGAGTTGCAGTTGATAACTATTTCTACACATTTTGGTGACTTAAAAAAACCTGATTTTTAAGAAAAAGTTACCTTGGTTATGAGGTACAAGAAGGCTTGAAACACTCAGCCCTGAACTGAATGCCCTAGGAATGAGAAGTGTGCTGATCCCAGCCCTTCCACCCCTCAGGGTGCGTGCTAGCCCTGTGGTGACCCTTGCTTTTCCTGAGAACCCCAAGGTGACCCCAGAGGCTTCTGGTAGGGTCATCCACACCTCTGCCTCACACCTGCAGGCTTCCTGGCAGTGACAGGACTCTCACTTTGGCTGCTTTCGCATGACAGGAAGAAGACATAAAAGCTGTATTTTAATGTTACAAAGTAAAACATAGGTTGAGGTAGCAACCTTGGGTAATTTGTGAGATGGACGTATTTTCTAATATCTAGATTTCTGATTATGAATTTATGTTGCAAGTGTTAAAAAAGGTACAAAAGCCAAGTGATTTGATTGGCTTCTGACTGACAATCCTGGGGAAGTGACTGGCTCACCTTGACATGGAGCTAGTCCTACAGCTTCAGAAATGGGTCATCTCGGGGACGGCTCAGGGGTCACTGACACTGATGCCGGAGCAAGAAACAGTGACATTTAAAGACAAAGAGATGTCTGATGCCACTTAGGAATTAGAATTTTGTGTTTAAAAGGCATAAGCCTGGGCTTCCCTGGTGGCGCAGTGGTTGAGAATCCGCCTGCCAATGTAGGGGACACAGGTTCTATCCCTGGTCCGGGAAGATTGCACATGCCACAGAGCAACTAAGCCCGTGCACCACAACTACTGAGCCTGCGCTGTAGAGCCCGTGAGCCACAACTACTGAGCCCACGTGCTGCAACTGTTGAAGCCCGAGCACCTAGAGTCCGTGCTCTGCAACAAGAGAAACCACCACAATAAGAAGCCCACACACCACAACGAAGAGTAGCCCCCACTTGCTGCAACTAGAGAAAGCCCGCGCGCAGCAACGAAGACCCAGAGCAGCCAAAAAAAAAAAAAAAAAAAAAGGCATAAGCCTCAGTTCTGTGGCCATTTGTGCATGAGGAAGCCCTCATTTCCTTGTGATGATAGATAAAGTCATCATTCGTGCAACAAATGTTTCCTTAGAGCCTCCCGTGTGTCAACCCATTCTAGGCACTGGGGACACAGAATCATGATGAGGCACATTATGGGGCTTTATCCAACATCCCCAATTTGTGTGTGTGTTGGGGGGTGGTGGCCCACAGTGCATGCATGAGAGAATGGTGGCAGGTCATGGCTCTGGGAAATGGATGCTAAGGACCACTAGGATCCAGCTCCTCCAGGAGCTGGAGTGTTGCTAACTCCCATGTGGGTCCACACCGCAAACTTTGTCCTCTGGCCCCTAGAGCAGCGCTCCTGACAGCCTCTCACACTGACAGACAAGGCCTTCCAGAAGGTTTGAGTCTTAAAACTTTGGACATGTTACTTTCCAGCTCTCCCCGTAGTCACTAAAGGCCCCAGGGGGATGTGATGCTCTTTCTCCAGCCCTCAGGTCAGAAAACAGAGAGAACTGTCAGAGACAGAAACTGATCATTAACAGACACATCTGACTTACAGAAAAGAGATGTCAGTGGGGTCCAGCCCAAATGTCTACTGAATAGATGTTAAGCACACAAAAGCCCCAAATGAAGAGACATTTGATGGGCCCATGTGGGCCTGGGCCCAGCAGCACAGGCCAAGGCGCTGGAGAAGTCGGCATAGTGGGGCCCTCCCCTGGCAGTAGGCAACTGGCTGTGTCCCCTCACAGTCTGCCCACCATGGACATACTTCTGTGGACTGTCCTCACGTGAATTTGGAGTATGCCTTGTGCAGTGGGGAGAGCATCCCTGGGCCACAGACTCATAAGGAAGGCTTCTTCGCCCCACTGGAGGAGTTTCGCCTCTTGTTGCCCTCTTCACCTCTGTTGGGGGGCAGTGACACACAGATGTAGTCAGCTTTACACCAGGTCCTGAGGCATGGCCAAGCTTGACTTGGAAACTCAGTTGTAGGTGATGGGTTTACTGAGCCCACTCCGCCTTGGCTACCAGGCTGGGTTGTTGAGAGCAAGCCACACGGCGCTCCGAGTGGAAGGCAAATGCTTCTCATGTGTGTCTTTATCCACCCTGTACTCTCTCTAAAGGGCTCCCCTTGAGTATGGAGGCCTTGCCTGAGATAATGTCTTGCATGTGGAGATTAAGTCATGGGACTACAGAATCTCGAGGTTGGAGCAGGTCTTAGCATGTCCCTAACCCAACTTTTTAGTCACAGAGTTTCCTACACGGTGTCTTGTCCCTCCTCCCAGTTGGTGGCCTTCAGGAGTGTCTCTTGCTCGACTGCCCTTCCCAGTGAGGAGGAGTAGAAAGCAGGCCCCTACGTCTGTGTTTACCAGCTTCGTGACATCACACGAGGCTGGAGCTAGGCCTGTCCCCACTGTCCATGTAGATGGTCTTCAGCCAAGGAGCCTCACTTGGGGCCACACTCCTGGCAGCAGGCACTGGCCCTGTCCCTCTTGGGACCCTCAGCTCCTCCTGACCCTGTTGCAGGGGGGCCTTGGGAGGGGACACCCGGGCTGACTGCAGAGTGCCTTTTGCCTGGGCTCTATGTGCACGTGCACTTGTATGTGTGTGTGACAGACACAGGAGCCTGGTGGCTCTCCATGTTCCCTCTTTCTCTCTGTTCTATCCCTCTCCTCTACTCCCATAGCTCCCCCTCCTGGCCCACCTGTGTCTCTCAGGCAGCTGGTCTCCAGACCAGCTCCAAGTCTTCCCCAGCCTCTTTGGTGACTTCCCTGGCCACCACTCAGCCCCAGAGACATCTCAAGCTCCAAGGCTGTCCCGCTGGCGTCACTGGCCTTTCTCCCTGGCGGCCAACAGACCCATGGGCCTTCAGCCTCTGGCTCCTCTTTCTCCTCCCCCTCCCTCTGCATCCTTTGCTGCATCTAAGATGCTCTTAAAACTTGGATCTGATTAGGTGCTTTTGTTTTATGCCTCTGACTGGGTCAGGCTCCAGGGGTGACATCAGGGCATTCTTACCCACAGTCACATGAGTGGCACAGAGACCAAATGCACCTTCCAGCCTCACCTCCCTGGCCCTCTGCTCTTCTTTGCCTGGAGCACCTCCTCTTCCTTCTTTGCCTGTCCCTGTAGGTATGGCCACCCATACCTACATCCTCATCCTTCAAGGCCCAGCCCCAGACACCCCAACCCCCACCACCTCCCTCCACATGCGCGTGCGTACACACCACACACACACACACACACACCACACACACACACACACACACACACACACCACACACACACACACACACACACACACACACACACACACACACACACACACACCACACACACTGTTCTCCCACAGAGCATGGCAAGTAAGAGTCTTCTGTTGGGCTCTGGATCTGCCTTCCAGCAACCGCTGAGGCTCTGAGAATGTTTGCAGGACGAGTGGGTCAGCAGGAACAGCGTCAGGTATATGCTTGAGTCCTTGATGGTCTGACAGACTTGTGGTCAGTGTGGTGGACTGTCCTGGGACCTCACCGCCTCCTGTTGGAATGTGAAACTCCAGGGCACAGTTAAGGCCAAGTTGGAGCATGTCGTTGTCTGAACCACGTCCCAGCCTGTGTACTAGCAGAGAGGGATGGTGAGCTCAGAACTCAGAATCATCCCTGCTTCCCCTGGCCAGGTGCTGCCCACACCAGTCCTTCCTGGAGTACTCTTCCCTCCCCTCTGAGGCTAACTTTGCTCATTTCCAAACATCATTTAAATGTCACTTCTCCAGGAAGGACTGACACCCACAGACCTACTCTCTAATTGTAATTAATTCCTCATGTCATGATTTGCTATTGGCGTACTACAGTGAATGGCATGTGGTGGCCCCTCTGTGCTCCTTCCCCTTGTGAAGCATTGCTGCTGTAGTGGGAGAGGGCTCCAGTTCTGACTCAGGAGACTGGCAGGACGGGAAGCCCGTGAGTGGGGGAGCAAGTTCATGTTCCCTTTCCCCCAGACACGCCCTGGTTGCTGGATTAGAGGAAAAGCAAGCCCACCCTCTTAGGCTGAGCAGGCCATCTTCCCACTTAACTGAACACCTGCAGCCTTTGGTGATAAGACAACCTGTGTAAACCCCAAAGTGGAGCCAGTTAAGCATGTGCAAAGTGTATGGCTGAGAATTAATCCTTTTTTCTTTCTCTTTCAGTGGTTGATATCACAGCAAGTATCCTTTTCTTGGTACTGTTCCCTTTAAGGAAAACTCTTTCTAAATAAAAAAATGTGTTATAAACTTGAATCCTACCTATAATGCACACCTTGGGTTTGGGCTTTGCCCCACAGATTACCTGAAGCATCCCTTCAGACCGGTAGCTTCTCCCTGGGTGCTGTGCTCCTCTTCATGCCCCAGCCTCTAGCTCCACACCCAGCCAGCAGCAAGCTCAGGGATTACTGGGGGAATATGTGAACTTGGGGTTTTAGAGCGGGTGGGGATACGCCCGTCCGGCCAGCCTCTGCAGTGTAAGAACGCTGAGCTGTGGCCCTTTTAAACTGACCATTTTGCAGTGTCTCTACTTCCTTAACTGGACGTCATTAGATCCCGCAGTTTGAAGATGTTAAATTTGAAGCAGCAAGTCTTTTGTCTGAATTATACTGTCAAGAGGTAAGAACATATGAAGATTTCTGAAAGCAAACTCCCTCTCCCTGTAGCAAAGCACAGTGGCAAACTGGGACTCTCAGGAGTGGATTCCCTTCTGGCTTTTAAGACTTCTCTTAATTTTCTTATCTCCCACGCCTGGCATGGGGCAGCCATGGGTGATCACTTGCTAACAAAAGCTAGCAGAATCTTTTTCTACCGAGGACTGTTGGAAAACAGCCTTGTTCCTAGGCTAAAGATGATTAGTTCCTGAACAAGTTTATATAGTTTAAACTTAGGCTAAAGATGATTCCTAGGCTAAAGATGATTAGTTCCTGAACAAGTTTATATAGTTTACCTTAAGCTGGTTCCTGACGTCAGGTGTAGCTGAAAATTGCCTTTCCCAGCTTTGAGCAGTGACCCCTTTTCACGCCCCTGGCCCCTCTCTCTAGTTGCAGAACAGGAAAGAGCAATTGTTATCAATTTGACTGTTCAGGATTTTGAACTAAAGCTAGTTTCAGTTTAGTTGAGTGGGGAGTTATTTTAAGGTCGATGCAAAAACTTCCCAGCCAGTGAGTCTAATAAAATATCTTTACTTCTTTAATCAAGCACATTGGCAACCCACAAATCCTTTGGTAAGTGTGAACAGGAATGGCCTTCTGGCTCCGCAGCTGCTGCATAAGGAATCCACCTTGTTTTTTCCTCCCCAAACTTCACTGTTTCCTTTCAGAATTCCGTTGATGCAGCAAAGCCACTGCTGCGGAAAGCAATCCAGATCTCACAGCAGACCCCATACTGGCACTGCCGCCTGCTCTTCCAGCTTGCTGTGAGTACTGCGGGCCTGGCCGAGATGCGTGGGTGCCTGTTGGGGGCCGTGACCTTGGGGCACAGCTGCCCCAAGTACAAATAAGCAGACTCTGGGACACACGGGTCTTCCTCAGGCTGCTGTACTGAGCGGATGGGGACACAGGAACGTTTCTTTGACCTGCTCACAAGTCCCCTCCAGACTGTCGCCAGGAGGCGGTACTCCCAGGGTGGGCCTCTCACTCAGCAGCACCTGGGGTGATTGGTGGGAGTGTCCTTCCCCTGGAGCTGACTTGGGGCCTAGTCTTCATGTTCCCTCCCTCCTGTTGCTCCCTTTGGCCTGCATTCATCAAAATTTAGGGAGCATTTCTTGCCAGAGGTCCACTCTGTTTTCTGAGAGCTGTGCAGAGATTCCAAGGGACTGCCTATTGGGCAGCAAATGCTGGAGTCAAGCCTTTTCTCCTAGAGCTCACTTTTGGGGCCTGCTGGGGTATAGCCTCACCCTGGGCTCCACACAGCCCCTCTGCCCTCAACCTCCCTTAAGCTCCTCAGATGTAGGTGGTGCCTGGTCCCTGCACTCTGCGATGCTCGGGTGGTGAGGGGCTCTCTCAGCTGGGCTTTCCTGGCTACAGTGGAGGAGTCTGCAGGCCGGGGGCTGGGTAGACTCCTTCATGAGGAGTGCCTCTTCATCCTGGGCTCTGCCCACACCTCCCCAGCACTGGCCATCCTCTATCCTCTCCTGCCCCTGACACAGCCTACCCACCAGGCCACCTCTCGCCCACCCTCCATGATAAAGCCCCATCACCTGCCTGAACACACAGTGGGTGCTGGGCTGCAAGTGTCCCCTGCTCCCTGGGGGAGCCTTAATGCCAGGAGGATTTGGCTCAGGGGGTCCCCTGCTGAGAAGAGCTCACCTAGCCTGGGCCCCTGCCTTCCCTCCAGGCTTTTTCCTGCCCTGCACGTCACTGTCCTCCTTTTATCCTCCATGTGCTTTTGTGCCTGCTGGCAGAGGAGGAAGCAGGCCAGGCGGTGAGTCACCTGCCTCAGGTCACAGAGTTGGTTTGTTCTGTGAGCACGGAGCCCAAGATCTCAACCAAGGCCCCACAGGTGTCCCTGCCTTTCAGCCTGTCAAGGCTTCTGGGTTTGAAACTCCCATAGGTACTTACCCCTGAAAGAGTCCCTCCTTGTTTGAGGCTCCTCTGGCTGCTCCCCTAGTGACCACCCTCTGAAAGTGACCTGGGAAGCATTCAGACATACTCTCACAGCCCTGGAGGGGTCTGCACCTGTGAGTGTTAACTGCTGGCTGTATGCACCATTAAGCTTAGATGATGTACACTATAAACGAAGTGGAGTTCTGTACCCAAACACTGATGATGAGATAATATGCTTAATTTAGCTGAAAACTGACATGAGGCAATATTGTTGACGTAGGGAGGTTCAGTTTAACTCCCCAGCAATAAGGTCAGGTACTGTAAAGCAAGTGGTTTGGAAATGAGGGTCATTGTTCATTCTTCTTTTCAGCAACTGCACACACTTGAGAAGGACCTGGTGTCAGCCTGTGACCTCCTGGGTGTGGGGGCCGAGTACGCCCGGGTGGTGGGATCTGAGTACACACGGTAGGCACCCTCTCCCTGGGCCCCTCCTCCTCTTACTTGGAAAGAGTTTGGCCATCTTGATCCTGGACAACAAATAGAAATGGCATTTCAGCATGAAACGATGGCCACCCTTATACATAGTAAGAGACATGCAAATTAAGGCAGCACCGAGATGCTTTTGCCCCATCGATTCGTGAAGTGAGAAGTTGTTGAGTTGACTGTGAGGGTGAGGGGCAGCTGGCATTCTCAGCACCATCAGCACTTGCACGTTTCTAGTATCTCTTGAAATAAAAAGGGCTCGTATGATTTTCTGGGTTGATCCCCTTCCTGGTGCAGTGCAGGAGTGGTGCTTGGAGAGAGTGTGGGCAGCATGCTTGGCAACCAGTGTCCCCACTCAGGGGACACCCAGGAGTTTTTAGATACATAACAGGAGACAGAGTAAGTGGACATTTGTGTAAAAGAAGGGACATAGGTTCATGTTATGCGTGAAACTGCTTAGACTACCTGGAGGCTAATGCCCTGGGGTTGGGGTCAGAGGTCTGAGGCCACCAGTGCTTCACTGTGTGCCCTCTAAGAGAGCCTCCAGTCTGTCTCTTTTTCCCCTAAAGAGAAGAATCCTCTGTAGTAGGATTCCAGACTCCAGGTAGCAGTGCTCTTATTCTGTTGTGTGCATTGGGATTCTGGAAACACAAAATCTAAGCTTGTCCCGTGGGGTTATGGCACAGAACAGTCCCTGACTCCATTCTCTGAGCTCTGGACTTGCAAGTGCTCACAGGGGTCCACACAGTTCCCCACAGGCTGTCATCCCTCGACCAACCTGCCCTGGGATGGACACTGTCGCACAGTCTGGTCTGTGTTCCTGGCCCGTCTTATCCTCCTCGTGCTGTGGCCGTCACTGGATTCAGGCTGACACTCATGCCTTGCAGGGCATGGGGATGGCCACACACTGCACATGTTCACTCACAGGTGTCCTCAAACAGGCCTCTGTACCACTGTGGGCAGGTGACCTGGGTGGGCCTCACTAGGGCATGGCGCCTACAGGTCGCCTGACACAGAACTTCTGATCTCAGGGATATGGCCTAGTGATGTGACAATATGGGAACCTTGACATGAAGTTCTAGGCCTTAGATTTCAACAGTCAGACAGTAGACCCTAGAGTGTCCACGCCGTGAGGTAACAAGGAATGGCGAGGTGGCTGGGAGTATAGACATCTCTCACTGTGTGACGGGGACCCCCTCCACCTCAGTCTACTCACCTGGAACGATGCCCATTTGACGGGGTGTCAGCTGCAGCACATGGGGACTCTGCACAGACTGGCGGGACAAAGACTTAGATGTTGAACAAACTGTGACGACAGCCCAACAGCCGATCCTAAAAGCCTGTCCCAACGCCAGTGCCGTGAGGAGCCCCTAGGCACTGGGGTGAGGCTGGGCTGCCCTCCTTTGTCTTTTGGCAGTCTCGTAAACCTTTTACTGTGTTCATTATTATTTTTCTTGCTGATGACAGCAGTACGTGCTTGTTTAGAAAGTGCAGAAAGATTTAAGACAGTAGAAATCTCCTGGCCACGCCACCCTTGAGGGTGGGGACAGTGGGCAGCGAGGCTGCTGACATGCCTAGGCTTCCTGAGTTTCATCCCCTTAACCCTCAGGAGAGCCCGAGGGGGCTTGGCTGGTTATAGGCAAGGAAGTGTGGGCACAGAGGGGCCACGGTGAGGTGCAGATTTCGGTGTGGGCACCTGAGCCTAATTACCCCCCTTCCCTCCTTGCCCCACCCTGTGCTGTCCACAGATGTGGAACGTGTGATCTGCTGTGTCAGCGAGAGTAAGGTTATGGTGGATGTGCTGTCCTGTACCCTGCCCCTCCGTGCTTTCTGAGCACGTGTTTCTGCTTTCTGAGCTTTTGAACCACATGAGTGTCTAAACAGGAAAAAGCTAAAAACAAATAGAATAGAACAAAATAGAGCCCTCTTATAAATAAAACAAACCTAATTGGCCAGGGTCCATTGTCATCCATTTAACTGTCCCAGAGGTGGCTCATTAGGTTCCTGTGAATGTTGAGATGGCACAGTCATCCCAGGGGGTGCCTGAGTCTCCCAGACCTGACTGCCCCTCTCTTTTCCAGGGCACTGTTCCTGCTCAGCAAAGGGATGGTAAGTGGAGGCTGGATGGGTTGGGGCTGGTATGGTGGATGTGAGGCCGGGTCCCCACGAGGTCTGCCAAAGCCTCGCCTGCTTGCCATGTCGTGGCCCCTCAGGCGCCCAGACCCTCACGCATGGCAGGCAGCCAACGAGGGGCAGGCCCGTGTCCCCCAGCTGGATTCAGAGGTAAAACTCAGGTTCCAGGTTGTGGGATTTGTGCTGATGGAAGAGCAGCCTGGGTTGGAGCTGCCTAGACCTGGGTTCCAGCCCGGCTATGCACCCTCTCTTCGTGGTGCCAGCAGTCCCACCACAGCGCGTGGGCAGGTGGGCGGCAGTCCTTTGTACCAGGAGGGTCTCCCAGCACGTGCACCTCTCCCTCCCCAGCTATTGCTGATGGAGCGCAAGTTGCAGGAAGTCCACCCACTGCTGACCCTCTGTGGACAGATAGTTGAGAACTGGCAAGGGAACCCCATCCAGAAAGAGTCTCTGCGTGTCTTCTTCCTGGTGCTCCAGGTGACCCACTACTTGGATGCTGGGCAGGTATGTAGTGCCTCTCACCTGAGGGCTGCTGGGGAGCAGGCAGGTGGTGGGTGGGCCTGTAAGCTAAGACATCAGCTCTGCGATTTCCTCCTGTCCCTCACCACTGGGCACGTCTGTCGTTCAGGGCTCGATTCCCCCACAGCCCTATTGTGCTCTGGCATGAGTACTGTACCTCTGTGGACAGAGGGCACTCCAGGAATGGGTCTGTCCCATTTCTGCCCTTATAGCGGGAATAGCTGTGGCCTCACACACATCTACTCAGTGTGTGAATGGTCAGATGACCTTGAGGGCAGTTTGGGGAATCCAAGAAAATACACTGGGGATTCTGGCATTGGTGCCTGGCATACAGCAGGTGCTCAAGCAGTGTCTGTCCACTACCCCCCAGTTAATGACAGCTTTGTGGGAGTTGAGTAGGGACTAACAAAATCAGCTGTGTTTGAGGCACACACACAAAAAGCCCATAATAACCCTCATATGGTTGAGGAGCAGCTGTACCTGTACATGGGGGAACGTCTCAGCCTTTTGGATGGGTGCTGCCCCACGCACCCTCCCCGCCCTGTCATGCTTCCTGGTTGCCCCACATGCACCAACCTTTGCCTGTTGGGCCGAGCACTTCAGTCAACACATAGGAGCACAGTGCAAACTGTCACAGGGTGCTGACGGCTGTGGAGATGGCCTGTAGGGCCTCGGGATGGGGCTTCCTGGTGCAGAAAGGCCAGTCTGTATAAACCACGGCACCTGCAGGACTCCGAGTGGCCACTTCACACCTCCCAGGATAACCAGCCGTGTCCTCCTCTCTTGAGGTCACTGCAGGAAGGAGAAAATGTGGCTGGAGCAGGGTCTTTGAACAGGCCTTTCCCGGGCCTTGGTGTTGTGCCCAGCGCTGGGTGGTGGTGGAGCCTCAGTCCCACAGATGACCTTCCTGGCCCTGCCTTGTGCCTTGAAAGCTGGCTGACCCATCTTGGGTGGTGGGTTTCCTGCAAGTGGTGGGTGTGGTAGGAGTTCCCGGAAAGGAAGGGCTGAGGGGCCGATGGGCAGGCAGGACCTGGCTAGCTGCCACTGTGGGCACCTGCCTCCTAAGGGTGGTTGGCACCTGATAGGAGCAGACGGGTGCTCAGGTGTGCATTGCTGTCTGCCTGCTGCAGGTAAAGAGTGTGAAGCCATGCCTGAAGCAGCTGCAGCAGTGCATCCAGACCATCTCCACACTGCACGATGATGAGATCCTGCCCAGCAACCCCGCTGACCTCTTCCACTGGCTGCCCAAGGAGCACATGTGCGTGCTTGTCTACCTGGTGAGTCCCTGGAGGGGCCGGGGCCTGGTGGCCCAGGTGAGAGAGGAGAGGGCCCCAGTGACCACCACCATCTGATCTTGTCACCAGGTGACTGTGATGCACTCCATGCAAGCCGGCTACCTGGAGAAGGCACAGAAGTACACAGACAAGGCCCTCATGCAGCTGGAGAAGCTCAAGAGTAAGTCAGGCTCTGTGGGGCTCAGTGGGTCAAGTAGCCCCCTGGTGGGCGGCCCGATCACCACCTCCTATGCTGGGCCTGAAGGACCTTTAAAGACTGCAGCATGAGTCCCTGCCCCATGGATCTTGTTACCCCAGTTGGCAGATGGGGACGATCCAGGTTCGGGCAGAGCAGGCCAGGCCTGGACTGGATCCTTGATCCCCAGGGGGTTGTGTTGTGGGGTGGTTGTGCTGTCTCTGTCCTGTCCCCCTCACTGCGCAAGATAGCCATGCGGGTTAGCGGGACTCCACTGGGGGCTGCTGGGGCGGCAGTGCTCAGTTGAAACAGGCGGTGGCTGCTTTTGCTGTCTTATCAGTATCGTGATGTGGATTGTGTTCAGGGTGCGGTTGGGATTGGAACTGACTGACAGCAGGTCCTCTGGAGGCCCTGGGTTCTTCCTGGATGCTTGACTAATCCATCCTGTGCGATCATGGACCTTTGACTAGTAGGAACCCAGAGCCCCACATATCCCTGGCTGGCTTGTGCGCCTGTTAACCTCATTCACTCCCTGTGCCCTTGTCAGTGCTGCTGGGGAAGAGCCTTAGAGCCAGAGAACCAATGCCCGCGGGGGCTGCGGTTCTTTCCCTTCAGATGAGTTGGGAAAGTGCTGTCTGGTTCCAATGTGAGGACAGCCGCTTGGGGCAGCCAGAAGCTAGGGTCCCCCCACTGTTGCCTGAGGCCTATCGCCGTGGCCTCAGTCTCCCAGACAACTTCAGCATTTCTAGAATGTGTTGTGTCCAGAGTGCCCTTGAGCACTCAGCTGGGTCGGGGTGTGGTGAGGATGGAAGACAGATCCCTCCAGGATTTCTTGTTCTTACAATACTCTGGTCACCAAAGCCTGCTATGAGCCTGTTTCCTCACCTAGACAGGGAGATGCACCCCCTCGCTTGAGGGTGCTGTGGGCACCGAGCAAGGTGACAGACTGGGTGCTGGGCCAGTGTCCAGCGGAGCAAGTGGGCTCAGACCCAGGTAGCTGAGGGGCTGGTGTGGCCGGAGGGCTCGAAGCCCCTAGGAGGCAGGGGTCAGTGTCTCCTCAGTTGTCTTCTCCGCCCACGCTTCGAATGCTCATCCCTGCCTCTTACCCCCAGTGCTCGACTGCAGCCCCATTCTGTCCTCCTTCCAAGTAATCCTGCTCGAGCACATCATCATGTGCAGGCTCGTCACAGGACACAAGGCCACAGCTCTGCAGGAGGTGAGGCCACTGGGGGCTGCACACACACAGGGTGGGAAGGCTGAGGGGTAGAGTGGTTTGAGTTTGCTGGGTCTCGGAGGGTGTCATGTGGGAGAATGTAAATGTGTCGCCAGTGCGTGTCAGCAGGACGTCATCTGTTATATGACTATAACTTGGCAGTCCACGACCCTGCATGGACACAACTGATCAGAGGCTTTTACCTAAAAGTTGGCATGCCCAAGGAACATGGGGTCTGGGGTTTTAGGGTCCCCTGACGGCAGTTCTAGCACTCCTCCTGCCCTGTAATCCGTAATCCCTTATGCCCACCTTCCTGAAAGGGCACGGGGGCCTTGATAAGGGTGAAGGTACTGTACAGCTGAGACGCAAGTTGGAAAGGGAGAAGGCGGGTAATGGACAAGGGTCACCATCCTCAAAGAGGTCAAGGCCGTGCCTAATCCTCACAGTGGGCACATCCGCTGGGACTCTGTGCCCAAGTTAGACTGGGCAGGACATGGGCACACCCACCGGCTTTGGGGTCTCTCCTCAATGCTGCCAGGGCACTGGGTCCCACATTACAGGCCAAGTGATGTCAGACATGCTCTCTCCCGGCAGATCTCCCAGGTCTGTCAGCTGTGCCAGCAATCCCCCCGGCTCTTCTCCAACCACGCAGCACAGCTACATACACTGCTGGTGAGTGCATGAGGGCTGCCCGCCCCCAGCCCCATCCCTGCGAGTAACCCTGTGACCACCACCCCAGGCAGAATTCAGAACCTTCCCAGTGGACTTCACTCTGACAAGCATGTCATCAAGTCCAAGTTGACTTAGGTCCCAGGAGGCAGGAATAATTAAGCATGCTATCTTTCACCCTGTTTGTCAGGGTAAAGCTCAGATACAGCTAGCTCAGTAGTCACTTGTCAGGCTTGCCTGGGTGCAGCTGTGCAGGCGCGGGCAAGCTGCATGTGGCTCTGAGCCCTCAGCATCTTCTTCTTCCAGGGCCTGTATTGTGTCTCTGTCAACTGCATGGACAACGCTGAAGCCCAGTTCACCACAGCTTTGCGGGTAAGGTGCCGGCCCTCGCTTTATGGGGCAGGCAGTGCTTCTCAGTAAGGAATCGGGCGTGGTCTGTGATGAGGACAACAGCCATACAAAACCATGGTCAGCGGGTGACTCCACAGCACTCAGCCTGATGCCAGCGGTGACAGTGATACACCATTTATCCAGGGCTTTCTGTGTCACATCTTGTGCTGCTCAGCTGCAGACAAGGCCAGCACTGGCAGCACAGCTTAATGAGGGATAGCTGTGGGCAAGGGGGCTCCTGGCTAGCCTGCAGTGGGGCTTCCCCAGCTAACTCAGGGCTGGTGCCATGGCCTGTTCAGCCACTTTCGCTCTCGATTCCCAGTCTTCCTGAAAGCCCACCAGGTGGCGTTGACTTGTGTCACAGCTACTTTGGGCCCTGGTCGGCTGGTGCTGCTCACTGCAGTGGTGCCAGGACCACCCCACATTGCCCGCGGCCCTATGGAGGTCTCTGGGACCCTCCTTCCCCATCTCATTTCCTACACAAGTGGCTGCTTCTTCTTTGGTTCAACATCAAAATTCCCGACGGATAGTGTGTGTCCCAGGAAGTCCTCCCCACTGGCGGGGGGGAGGGGGGGTGGCACAGCCAGGAATTGGGCCCAAACCCCACATGACCCCCAACCACACGCTGTTCCTGCAGTCCCATGACAAACATATTGGAGCATCTTTGCTCAGATCAGATGACCCTCTGGACCTCCTTGGCACCTGCCAGGGGCCTCCAGGTGGAGTTTGTGCTTCCCAGGCACCCTCAGCCTCCTACACAGCTGCGCTCCCTCAGCCCCATTGGGAATGCTCAGCCCGCTCAGCTTGGTCCCTCTCGTGGCCGTTCCTGTCCCCCCAGAAGAACTGGGGATCAGGGTCTGTCCACCACCAGCCATCAGAAGCATTTCTGGCCTCTAACAGCTTCGGCTTCTTCCAGGCAGGGTCCCTGCCTCCCCGAGGATCAGCGTACTCCTCTGCTGTGTCAGCACACGGGTCCTGGGGTTACCGCCTGTGGCGTAGAGGGAAGGTCCAGCCAGGTCTCAGACCAAGAGACAGCAGAGAATAGACCAAACTGTGGTGTGTTCTGAGGGCAGGATCAGGGTGGCTGGCTTTTCTTTTCTGTTTCCGGAATTTCCCATAATGTGGGTGATTGTTTTATAATGAAAAGAACTAACAGTTTTGTTGTCCTTGGGTTTAGGAGGCAAGGGGTGTGTGTTTGGAATGAAAAGAATAAGGAGATTCCAAGGTAGCCACTGTGGAGCGTTTGGGTGGCTCTGATGCCGCCAAGCGGCCCCTATGTGACATGACTGTGCCCAGCCCAGCCCCCTAATGCCCTGTGTCTCCCATTCCAGCTCACCAATCACCAGGAGCTGTGGGCCTTCATCGTGACCAATCTGGCGAGTGTGTATATACGGGAAGGAAATAGACACCAAGAGGTAGTAGGTGACATGCTTCATGTTTGGTATCCTTTGTTTCAACTCTTACTTGGAGGGGAGCGTGGGGGGAGTGTTGTCCTGGGAACCAGCAAATCTCAGTAGCCCTGGGGTATTTGCCCCCCAACAAGGTGTCCCACACAACGATTCGTAGGCATGGCTGGGGGAAGGCCAAGTCTAGGACAGAAACGTTCCCACAGCCAGTTAACACTTTTCCTTACTGAAAACGAGCCAAGCTTTACTGAATCCCTCAGGAAAAAAAACCCAATTTCTTCTACCCTGAGATGTCTGTTCTAGAACATTGGTGAGGCCTCATGGCTCAGTTATGAGGAGCAACAGCTTGGGCAGCTGTCTGCACTAGGTCTCTAGGTTGTTCTGGTGCCCCAGCCTGCTGAGGTGGGAAGGTGGGCCAGAGCTTGACCTCGCAGGATAAGTCCCTCCCACCAGGTTCCCCTTGCAACACCCCCTTATCCCTGCAATTCCCTCCCAGCCCTGACCCCTCTAGAGTATCTCAGATTCGGCCACTTGTCTCCACCCCTGCGGCCTTCATTTCTTAGTTCAGGCCACTATCACCTCTTGGCTACAAAAAGCCTAGCTGACTTCCCAGGTGATTGGTTGGCTTGAATGCTTTGGGTAGAAAGCCCAGTGCAGGACTTTCCTGGTGGCACAGTGGTTGAGAATCCGCCTGCCAATGCAGAGGACGTGGGTTCAATCCCTGGTCCGGGAAGATCCCACACGCCACGGAGCAACCGAGACCGTGTGCCACAGCTACTGAGCCCACGCGCCTAGAGCCTGTGCTCCACAACAAGAGAAGCCACAGCAATGAGAAGCCAACGCACCGCAACGAAGAGTAGCCCCCGCTCTATGCAACTAGAGAAAGCCCACGTGCATTACCAAAGACGCAACACAGCCAAAAAATTAATTAATTAATTATTTTTTTAAAAACACCTCATTTATTAAAAAAGAAAGGAAGCCCAGTGCAGCTGCTCCAGTAGTCAGGAAGCACAGTGGGCAGGGTCATGAGGGCCTGGTGTGGCCTTGGTGGTCTCAGAGGAGTTTGGTTCCCTTGTGTCTCCTCTGCACCCCCACCCCAGTGTCTGCCTCCTGATGGGACTGTGTGGGTACTGGGTGAAGCCTCAGCCCACTTCAACCCTCATCCACCAGCACACCCTCCATATGATAGCCAAAGGGCACCTAAGATGTCAGTGATGTTGCAGGTCCTGCCCCTTCTCCCGGCAGGTTGCTTACAGGCGTGGGATTTGGGGCACGGGCACATTCCTCAGGAAGTTGCAGGCAGCCCTAGTCAATTTACTAGCATATCTGGGGCCGAACTCTCTCATATTTAGAAATGTGGAATTATCCTAACTTGCAGACATTTTTTTCACAGCTGTACAGTTTGTTGGAGAGGATCAATCCAGACCACAGCTTCCCCGTCAGGTAGGCTGCCCCAGGCCCTGAGTTCTACTTTACTAGTTATCTTATGCTTTCTTTGCTTTTTGGGGTGGTGTGAGCACCTGTGGGACCCTAGACTGCCCCATGTACCCCAACACCTCATACCCCCCCAACCAATCCCCTTTTGTAAATCTGCTGGTTTCACAAAAACCCCACCAAGGTGTGACGCTCCGCTCTCCCCTCAGCTCGCACTGCCTCCGAGCAGCAGCTTTCTACGTGCGTGGGCTCTTCTCCTTCTTCCAGGGACGCTATAACGAGGCCAAGTGAGTACTGGGGGAGGGCAGGTGGCCCCGTGCCCGGCACCTCCCGGTGTTTCTCTTCCCCCAACAGCATGTGCGAGGTCCCCTGTCCCTGCCCTTCCCACCCACTGCCAGATGGGGTGCATGGCCCTCTGCTCAGGGCCTCAAGGCCATTGCTGCCTTTTCTTCCCCAAAGGCCTCCCGATGGGGCCTCATCATCTGTTCTTCTCATGAAGGCGATTTCTGCGGGAAACCCTGAAGATGTCCAATGCAGAGGACCTGAACCGCCTTACAGCCTGCTCCCTTGTGCTCCTGGGCCACATCTTCTATGTGTTGGGAAACCATAGGGTGAGTGTCAGGGGTCAGGCTGAGGGGCATGGGGCCAGGGTGGTGCTTCGTAGGGGGAACCTAGCAAGGAAGTGCCTCCCATTCTGTGCCCCACAATGATCGCATCTCACTGACCCCTCACCCACCATTGCTCCGTGAGGCTCAGCCAGGGCAGAGGCACTCTGGCTCAGACAGCCTGGGCAGGCAGGGCTGGGGGAGCTTTGGATCCCTGGAGGATGCATCTGTGGGGCAGACAGGGCCAGTGTTGGCCATGGGCAGTCATCAGGCAAAGCCCCAGGGCTCAGTGGAGCTAGAGCTGGTCAGGCTGCCCAAAGCTGGCAAGGCTGAGGGCAGGTTCCCTTTCCTGTGTTAATACTTGGGGAGAAGGAGTGTGTCTGCTCAGTCACAATCCCAAGGGTTCCATCTCTGCCCATCACACGTGGTGTCTTCAGTGCACTCTGTGTTTTTACCCTCACCAACAGTGCCCCCTTGGGCCTGGTCCCCACCCATGCCAACTGGTCTCTGGTGGGATCAGTTGACTCCGAGTCTCCCCATCTGGGGGTGTATGTACATCTCACCTGCTCTAACCCATCGACCATACAGGGTCTTTAATTTTTTAAGGAAATATTTGTCAACATAAAATACGGCATGTATTTTATTTCTCATAGAAAGTCTGAGAAGCAAAGGAGAAAGTCATCGCATGTCTTCTGTCTTCCAGCTCTTTCCATTGCCTGCCTCTGCCCATGCATAGGTTTTGTTTATCAGGCTGTTTTATAATTTTATGTCTGGTCTTTCTCTGCACCACTGTGTTGGAGCTTTTTTCTAATGGCAGTGAGAATTTTTAAGCTGGCATCAACTCTGTAGTTTAGCCAAACTCACTTCAGCTGTTTATTTGGGACAGATAGTGCAGGGTACTTGTCTTGGCCCATAAAGTTCTATCTGATCAAGCCCCAGGGCTTCTGAAGAGTGAGTGCTTTTAATGAGCCTGGTGCATCCCCTTCCCCACAGTCATGTGGTAAGCATTTGCCAGGCCAACATGCCCTGTAGCTGTGGCCTGAACCCTGGGGGGTATCATCACCCTGGAAGGTGGAGGACCAGTACTAAGTTCTCCCTTCTGAGTGTAGCGCCACTCCTTCTACAACACCTGTCACACTACCCACTGAGCACAGTGAGGACAGTGGCCTCCGTGTGCATCTGGGGGTTAGGCAGGGACAAGGTGCTCAACGTGAGGCTCCACTGAGTGTAGGCCACCTGCCTTGTGTCTTGGTGCAGTGGCTGTGATTACCTCGTTGCCAGATGGGGAGATTGAAGGCACACAGCCCCAAATTTTAAAAAAATGAACATTTTTAAAAAGGGACTTCCCTGGCAGTCCAGTGGTTAAGACTCCACTCTTCCACTGCAGGGGGCACAGGTTCAGTCCCTAGTTGGGGAACTAAGATCCGGAATGCCGCACGGCGTGGCCAAAAAATAAATAAAGTTAAAAAAAGTAAGTCACACAGCACCAAACTGCAAACCCAGACTTAGAACCCAGACCTTGTTGGCTCTTGTTTGTCCAGAAGCCACCTTCAGGATGGGCAGAGCAGCTCTTCAGCTGCAGCTTCTGGTTCATGTTTGGGGCGCTCCTGGAGGAAATTATAGAGCTTATTTGGGAACCTCTGCTGCTCCCTTTGTGCCTGGGCCCACGTAGGGTAACATGGGGCCACCAAGAGTCCTCAAACCCAGGTCCTGCCTCAAGCAGCTCCAGGTCTGGGGGAGACACTGCCTGCCCCGGGCCTGCCAGGCCAGAGTGTCCTTGGGCATTACAAGTTTGCGGGTGGCCTCATACAGGACTGCTCTCAGGATCACTCCGTGCTTCAAACCCAGGTTCTGTGGGGCAGCCCCAAGCTGTCATGGGGGAACCTGAGCCAAGGGGGACTCTCCCTCCTGGCAGCTCCCTCCCAGCCCCAGGCCTAGAGGAGGAGAGTAGTTTTTCCTGTTCTGCTGTGCATTCTGAGGTCTTGGAAGGGCTTGGTTCAATTTTGAAAAGTTTTGAGACCCACCTGGAGCTTATCTTCGAGGTGCTGGCCACAGGGCAGCATAAAGTCTCTGGGCTTTTGTGTCTGTGTGGCGGCATGTCCTGGGCAACCGTGGCCATGTTGAACCTGGGCCTCAGGAGTTGGTTTTGAGGATTTGTATGTCTCTGGGCTACATGCCAAGTCTCCCCCCAGGCTGCAAGGTGTTGCCGCATTGGGAGTTTTCCCAGTGTCACCCTGAACCCAACATTTAGGCCAGCAGGCTGTGGTCTCCGGACTGGGTGTAGTCACAGCAGTGCTGCCGGTCACTGCGGGGTCAAGGATGGGTGTTTACAGCCCCCAACGGCTCTCACTCAGCTCATCCTGGGGATTGGGGGCCGGGGGCGCTGTTGCAATCACGTGGTGGAGTCAGGGTTGGAGGGTTCAAACATCCTGCTGCCCCACAGCCCTGTGTGTCCCAGGTGACATCGCACAAGAGCAGGCTTATACATAGAAGAGAAACTTCTCTTCCTCTCTCTTTTGTCCGTTCAGCCCTCGTTGCTCCTGCCAGGACAGACTGCTGCCTTTTCCCAGCCCTGGGACCCCTGAATCTGTATTTCTAATCAGCTCCTGATATGGGTCCAGGGCTGACTGCCACCAGTGCCTTTTCCTCTGGCTAGAAAGACAAAGGCACATAGAATTGCCCATGGCCGTACCCCAGGGAGGAGGCACATGCAGAGCCGAGACGTGGAGGCAGTTTATTTTTCCCCAAGGTGGTCGAGGAGTACTTCGGAGAGGGTCATTTGAGATAGGCTCTGAAGTAGGAGTGGGTATATGCCAAGCAGCAGGAGGTCACAGGTGGGGCCCACGCTGTCCCTGCCACCAGCCCTTTCTACCACCACCCCCCGCGCTTGACTCCTCTGCTGCTCTCGATCGACAGGAGAGTAACAACATGGTGGTGCCGGCCATGCAGCTAGCCAGCAAGATCCCAGACATGTCAGTGCAGCTGTGGTCATCGGCCCTGCTAAGAGGTGAGTAAGAGATTGGGGCTTCTGGGTAGAGCCAAAGGCTAGAGGACCCTAGGTAAGCCCTGCTAAGCCTCTGCTTCAGACTGGACCTCTGCAGGCCATAGCCCCAGTTCTAGCACATTCTCAGGCTTCTCAGGAGGCCCTGTTTGAGGGCAGTGGGCTCGTTCACATAGTGAGATCTACGCAGAATCTGATTCTGTCTTTCTGGGACCCACAAGGCTAGTTCTTGGCATCTGAGTGAAGAATTGAGCTGTGAGCCCTGGCACTTGGCCTCAGTTTCTTTCCCATGAATGGAGATGGCAGTCATTTCTGTCAGGCAGGACGAGCCAGGGTGCTCAGCATTGTCAGTGTTGTTAACTGCTGCTCTCCCATTTACAGGTTGTGAAACTGAGGTCCATAGACTCACCCAGGGCCCTGGGGAGGAGGTAGAGGGCAAACTGTTCCTATCTGCAGTGGACTTCATGCACCCATTCAGTTCTCCTGCCTCAGAAGTGAGCATTGGGTGCCTTGCTCCCGGTGGGCTCCTGGGTGCCCAAGAGCTGGCCAGGAAGTGCTGGAAGTGCTGCAGGGAGTGCTGCATCCACAGGGAGCCCCAGGGACTTTCACTGCCCTACCAGCCCTTACATCTGCCCCTATGGGCCTTGTTGCTCATCCACCTCCAAGGACAAAGGACTCAGGAACATAGGAGGGCACGTGTGAGGGCTGCTGGCAAGTGGGCTTTGCTGACCTTGACACAGGGCTCAGGGCAGGTGATGTGCCAGGCACACAGCAACCCACTGGCAGAGCTGGGGTTTGACTTTAGGGCTCCACCCACACCCAAGGGGAGGGTGTGGGGGCAGTGGCAGGCCAAAGCAGGCCCATCCTTTGTGCGTATCCCACCCTCAGACCTGAACAAAGCCTGCGGGAATGCCATGGATGCCCATGAAGCCGCCCAGATGCACCAGAACTTCTCGCAGCAGCTGCTCCAGGACCACATCGAGGCATGCAGCCTCCCTGAGCACAACCTCATCACGGTACGGGCACAGGGTGGGAGAGACAAAATGAGGGTGCTGGTTGGCTCCTTGGGGCCAGCTCACCTGGTCTGTAGCCCCTGGGGGACACGCTTCCTGAGGAGGGAAGTACACACTTGGCTACCATTTCCTTCCATCTCTCCAACAATCCCTAATTCAGCCTGGCCTCAGGAGCCCCCTTGGATGGGCAAGATAGCACCAACCCAAGTGGGTGATGCAGGCTGCTTCCTGGGGGCCCATCTGACTCAAGTGTGGAAGACGCAGGGTCCTGGCTGGTGACCAGCCCGAGGAGGGCAGCGTTCCAGGCGCAGACATGTGGCCCAGCACACCCCTGCTCCTCTCTAAGAAGGACCTCACTTGTGTGTCCTCTTCCCCAACAGTGGACAGACGGCCCACCTCCTGTGCAGTTCCAAGCTCAGAATGGACCCAACACCAGCCTGGCCAGCCTCCTGTGAGACTCCTGGACAGGGCCACTCAGCTTCTTCGGGCCTCTGTGGGGCCTGGTGTGGCCCCGACTTCCACCCAGATGGCACTTGAGCTTTCCTTAGAGACGTGCTGGCGTGGCTGTCCCCAGGCTTCTTTCCCGACTGTCTCCAGAGCTTCCAAGTCCTTGGGGAGTGTGGAGGGCCAATTCCCATCCTCCCAGGAAGGGCCGGCTGGCCATTCTTGCTGAGTACCAGGAGTCTGGGTGCTGAGGCTCGCAGGTGGGATTTTGGAGGCAACTTTCCAGAGCCATCCTTCAAAGTGGACTTGAGCTGCCAGGCCTGCTTCCACGTCTGAGTCACGTCTTCAAGAGAGTGTGTCTGGGCGGGGAGTGGAGTGCCAGCCACTGGCCAGCTCCCGATCCTGCATGCAGGGGTGGTCATTACCACCGAGGTGCCACGTGACTTCCATCGCCTGGGCCTCTATGCTGGGCTGGAGTCTTTCCTCTGCTCATGGCAGCTTCCAGTGCCCAGAGGCAAGACACCAGTTTCTGGCCCAAAATTAGAGGGAAGAAGTCATTGCTCATGTCAGGGATAAAAATGCACGTCCTGCCACGATGCTTTTCCCAGTTTGCCTTTCTGTCCAGCATCCATCCTTTTGGCAGCTGGGGCCTCTAGCTAGGGGCCCTGGGGGACCCAGGAACTTGGCTTCCAAACATCTGCACCTTGACTGGATTCACTGTCCAGCCGTGGGGGTGCACGTGTGTGCGCGCGTGTGTGTGTGTGTGCGTGTGTGTGGCTTCACAGAGCTGGTGCCCAGAGCAGAAACTCCTGTGTTTGCACCAGCCGCCCTCCCCCTGTCAGCGTCCATAGTGCGGGGCAGGAAGCCGGGGAGAGGGACTTTCCTCAGCCCAACTCAGGGCGCCGGATCAAAGGGGCTTGCTTTCTGGCAGCTCTGCAGCCTCCTTTGCAGAGAATGTTTGCAGACACCTGAAGCTCCACCAGCCTGCAGGCAGCCACTCCCTTGGCCCCCTGCCCTGTTTTCAGAGGGAAGGAGGAGGAAACCTACCTGCCTTGGGTCTCAGAACAGCATTGAAAACTTTTCCTGAGCTGGATCCCAGGAGGCTCTGCCAGGCCCAGACAGCCATTCTTGGTTCTGTGTTCCTCTTGGGTAGTTGAGGAGGTGCCCCAGGTGATGGTGACTTTAGGGGCAGTCAAAGCAGCTGCCGCCTTTAGCTTCCGGCACCTGGGATCATCTCCCTGATGAGGGGTGGTGAGTGGTTTTGCTAGTCACAACTGCTTGTTGGTTCAAGTCTAGTCACCCAGCACCGTGAAGGCTGTTTCTTGAAGCCTCAGTGTCCTTGAAGGAAGGAATGTTGGGATCGCTCAGGTCAGCTGCCTGGGCCCTGAGGCCTGCGTGTGCCTTAACCATAAGCAGGCCTGTCAGCAGACCTCCCTGCTCTGGGCCACTGCCCATATCAGGGCCCTACTGCCCTCTTGGGGGCCCGCAACAGGCATGCAAGTGAGCTACTGGTTGAAGGGACAGGCTGGTTGAAGGGACGGGCTGGCAGAGTTTTGTCCTAAGAGAACCTGCCCTCTCTGTGTCATCCTGGGTCACTCGTAAGAGTCTGGCCCTCTCCCATGTTCCCTGGGGCTACCCCCTTGATGTCACCACTGGGCCTGTGAGGCCTGCAGATGTGGGTCTGATGTCTGGTCATGAGCTGTCCACATCCTGTCTTCCTCCCCCCTCAAGGGTGCCCCCCAGGTCCTCCCCTCCACCCAAGGGACAGAGCACCTGTCTTGCTACAAGCTGCGCCTGCAGGCCTGGACCCCACACTGTCAAACCTCTCCAGACCCACATTTCTTCAATCACACTTTACATCATGCTTGTCTCTGTGTATTTATTTAAACCTTTCTTTCCTTCTAGGACATTTTGTATGTAGAGCAGTTGAAATAAGAACCTTAACACTTAACGTCTGTCCTGATGTTAAAGTGCTTTTAGTGACCACTTTGTTATCTATGTATATGTAAAGTTAAGGTTAAGTTCTTAAGTTTACAGTTAAGAATTCAGTACTCAATATTTAATATTCCACTCTAGCTTTATGGAAGCCAACCCGCGTGTACTGCACGTGTGCGTGTGTGTGAGCTTTGAATGTCCCCTTCACTGCAGCACCTTTCAATTACATAAAGCTGTTGTAAATACCTTCCTGTGAGTCCAAATTCAGTGCCTCACAGTTTCTCAATCATAAGAATTTAAGAGCAAGCAAGCCCCCAGGGAGACATTATAGCTAGTGTCATATAGCTAAGTGTTCAGGAAAAAACAGATAAATAAAAACTCCAAACCCTTAAGCATACAGAGGTGTGAGGGAGTAGCGGAAAGATTCCTGTTGGCAGGTAAATTAAAGCTGGTCAGACCCCTTGTGTGCGCCTCCCACTTCCTCCTATGAGCAGTGGTGGCCCTCAGGGCCTACGGTTCTGGGGATGTTGGTCCAGGAGGTGCCAGGTTCCCTTGGAGACACAGCTGCCTTCCCCTGTTGGATCCCCCCAGTCGCCCATGGGTGAGGCCAGCGTCCTCCCCCTTGGGTAAGCACTCCCAGTCCCATTTATTGGGAGCACAGACAGGGAAATCGGAAAGGGCTGCCTGGTGGCACAGCTGGTAAATTTGTTGGTTGCATTGTCTTTGTTTCCTTAAAGGGTTTTCAATAAGTATGTTTGGCATACGGTCTTTTAATGGGTTTGCAGTGTCTTATGTTTTTAGCAGCCTGTATCTTCAGCTGGTGCTTTTAATCAGGAAAAAAAAAATCTGCAAATACAGGAATTGTTTAAAAGACATAACCGTAGAACATAGCTTCTCGTTTGTAGATTTGTTTTCCTGTATATTCAAAGTAAAACAACTTGCGGGAGCCATCACTCACTGTGTCTTTGTTGTGCCGTCTGCCCCTCACATGTGCCATCCCAAAGACTAACCTTCCCCGCCCAGCCAGCGGGGCCACAGAGACTTCTGCTATAACTTACAGAGTGTGAGGATGCAGAACCCGATGCCCCGGACTGGAGGACCTGGTGGCAACCTGAATCTTTTCCCCGCTAATGATGATGTTCCCCAGTCCAGCCCTGCCTAGAGGGGAGGAAACCCCAGAGACATGGCATGCAAGGCCCACAGCACTGTCTGTCCTGGCCCTCGCCACAGACAGACTTTCTTGCGTGCCTGGTGTTCTATTCCCTGTGTTCTTAGAAAACTCGTGGGTCAGCCTTCATGTGCCTAGGTTTTTTTTTTTCCCTCAGGTTTTTTTTTTTCCTTTTTGAGGTGAAAGTCACATAACATAAAATTAACATTTGAACATCTACAATTCAGTGGCGCTAAATACATTTACTATGTACAACCAGCACCTCTGTCTAGTTCCAGAACATTTTCATCACCCCAAAAGGAGACCCCATCTCCATTAGCAGTCACTCCCCATTCCCATTCCTCCAGCCCCAGAAAACCACTAATCTACTTTCTGTCACTATTGGATTTACCTCTTCTGGGTATTTCATATAAATGGAATCATGCATCATGTGTCCTTTTGTGTCTGGCTTCTTTCACTCAGCCTGATGTCTTCAAGGTTTTTGCACGTTGTAGCGTGTATCAGTGCTTCATTTTTATGGCTAAATAATGTTCTGTTGGATAATGGACCACATTTTGTCTAGTCATCCATTGATGGGCTTTGGGTTGCTTTTCCCTTGTGACTATTGTGAGTAGTGCTGTTACGGATGTGCATTTTGTTTGAACACGTGTTTTCAATTCTCTTGGGTTGTGCCGTGCTTTTAATGTGCATGTGTTGTGCCAGGCTGCCACTCATGCTGCATCAAGGCCCTTGTGTTGCTCTTGTCCCTGTGCCCCGAGGTGATGCCCATGTGGCCTTGACTGCTCCCTTCCAGGGGCACTTCTGAACGCTCCTTTGGGCCGTCGTCCCAGGGCAGAACTGCTGGCCACTGGATGTGTGAGCAATTCCACACAGACAGTGACACAGTGCAGAGAACATACTTGGGAAGTAGATGACAGGAACTCAGCCAGGAGGCAGCCACAGGACTGAGGGGAAGACAGGAATGGGCCTCACAGAGGCTAGCAGGTGGCCAGGGCAGCTGGCCTGAGCATCACATGCCTGGGGAAGGGGTCGTTACTAGCCTTTGACACATACATCCCCAATCCTCAGAAATCCTGCCGGTCACTCTGCCTATTCCTGGCCATCTTCTCCGTCTGTCTGAGGCCCAGTCATGTCTCCCACCTGGCTGCTGCCCAGCCTCCTCCCTGAATGGTCTCAGAACATTCTGTGCTCACTCCCACCTGTCCCCTTGCCAGGGGCACTCTCCTTGTGGCTGCTGGGTTTCACTGAGGAAACATCCTGGCCCAAGCCTGACACAGGGTGTGTAGGTCCGTGGGGCATCCCAGAGGGAAGAGCGCATGGGCCAACCCCAGACAGGTCCAGCAGATGCCACTGTGGACACCTGCCCACAATGTGCGTGTGTCACAACACCCAGTCACTGTGGCCAGTCCCACCCCGCCGCCACCAAAATGCCAACAGCAGGTCCCTGCCGTCCTGCAGGGGAGCCTGGACCTTACACCCCCAGGTTGATGGGCTCCTGGGGGCCCGAGAATTTAAAGTATTCCCCATGTGTATTGGCTTCCCCCTTGGCTTTCTTGAGCTCTTTGGGTTTACATTTCCCCGCAAAGAAAGCTATTCAGGGAGATTGCTGCCATGTTTCCGTCTGTGCAGCACCTTGCATCGCTTCTTCCATTTGAACCACGGTGGCTTCTTCCCCTAATAAAATCCAAGTCAGCTCAGAGGTGCCCAGTGGAGGCTGACCCCAGGTCAGAGGAGGCCCCTCCCTCCCATCCCTCTCCACGCCCCACCGCCCGCTCTGCTGGTCCTCAGAGGGTCTGAGAGGGGAAGAGAGGATTGCTGACAATTTTAAAAGTATTTCCCCACAAATTCATGCTCACTTGGTGAGATTATAATGCAGTTGGTTGGGGAAAAAAAGGAAAAGATTCGTTTCTATGTGAATTTGATTTTCTTAGCACTTTGATATTTTTTGATACTTTTTTCAAGGACTCGAAAATAAAGGGACTATTACAGTCCCTTTGTGAAAAATATGATACTCTCAATGCATTATGGCTGCTACAACAAATGTCTTTTTGTTTTTAATTGGGGGCTTGATGTTTTTAAATTAATTAATTTATATATTTATTTTTGGCTGCGTTGGGTCTTCGTTGCTGCACACAGGCTTTCTCTAGTTGAAGCGAGTGGGGGGCTACTCTTCGTGTGGTGCGCAGGCTCTAGAGTGCAGGCTCAGTAGTTGCAGCTCATGGGCTTAGTTGCTCCGCGGCATGTGGGATCTTCCCGGACCAGGGCTCGAACCCGTGTCCCCTGCATTGGCAGGAGGATTCTTAACCACTGCGCCACCAGGGAAGTCCAACAAATGTCATTTTAAAAATCACAACATTCTTACACTAAATTATGAGTTTATGGGAGAGAGATCAGCACTCGTTCGTCCTATCCCTGTTGTGTATGCAGAAAAGCTCTCTAAGATCCCTAGAAGAGGACCACTTTGTCAACATGTGTTTGTTTTGCTTTGAATATTGTTTCTAACCACAATTCTGAACATCATGTGTCTGTGCAGCTTGGAGTCCAGGCTCCATCTGCAGTTAGGCATGCTCCGCCCAGAGCGAGCGTCTGTGTGGCCCTTGGAGGATGTCCTGCTACTGCAGGGTTCTGAACACAAACGCTCCCCTAAAGGGTTAAGTACAAACTGCTCAGAAGTAACGTGAACCGGAAGTAAATCTCCCACTCTGTCATCTGTGTGTCACTAGCGGCTGCCAGTGGCCCAGCCTGCTCCTCAGCCGCCAGGGGGCGCGGACACCCCGGGCAGTGTCCCCATCAGGCAGGGCAAGCAGGCTGGGAGGGCTGGGCTGGATGTCACCAGACCCCAATGTACCCTGGCTCTGTCCTTATCTGCAAGGATGTGGGCTGACCTCTACCTCAGGGCTCTCAGTTCCCCTCCTGTAACATGCAGGTCAGAGACGCTGATCCCCGTGGTTCTCTAGGTGTCAGGGTTGCACCATTCATTCCCTCATTTACTTGCCAAACATTTATTTGACACGTGCTGGGTGCTGGGTGCTGGGGACACAGCAGGAACCACACCAGATAAAGTCCCTGCCCTCGGGGAGTGCACATTGTACCAGGAGCTCTATGATGGACCTCAAATAGGAGTGAGTGCTGTCCTGCCTGTGAGAGAGGAGTAGTGCACTGTAGGATGGGACAACCATGGGACCTGGGGGATGGGGGAGCTCTGTGACAGGACAGAGGGGAGACGTCCCTCAGCCAAGCCAGTCAGAGCTGGGCAGCTAGATGGCGTTTCCAACTTTTGCTTACATGGCCACCAAGACTGTGGGAAGGGAATGGGCAGCCCTCATGTCTGGCCACCCCAGAGAGGATGCTGGGTGGGCATCTGGGCTGCCTGTGGCATTCTGGAGGGCAGGGGCTGCCACATGTGCCCACCACCACCTCAAGCACAGCTGACACCTGGGTCATGTTCAGGAGGACGTTGATGGATGGGGAAAGTGACGGAGCCCCCTTGTCCAGGGGAAGGATCAAAGTCCCCGGGTCTCCTCAGGTTCTTCTCCTCTTACCACACTTAGGCCTACATCCCAGAAGTGAGCTCGGGTGGCGGGGATGCAGACAGGGCTGAACTGAGGCAAGGGCACGGGTCAGAAGGTGACAATGACAGAGATGGGGTCACTAACCCCCTTGGATAACATGGGCTCCAACAGCAGGTGACCAAGGGCCAGATCCCTCCTGACACCACCACGAACTAACCAGAGTAGATGCCTCAGAGCTGGGTCCCCAGTCCGAGTACTGTACCCCTAACACCCTGCCCAGCAGGCACCACGATGTTTCCTGAGGCACCCCCTCCCCAGGAAAAGGGACTTCATCTCTCCAAGAAGTCCTTCCTGCCTCCAGAGAGTTCTGTCTTCTGGCGCCAACAGAAGGAAGTCCCTGCAGGACCAGGGCCACACCTGAAACCCTCATTCACAGGATCTGTTTCTCTCACAGCATCTAGTTTTCCTGAGACCCAAAACCTTGACTTAGGGAGATTGTTTTCCAGGGATTATTTGCCCCTCCCTGGCTGTGTTCTGGACAGGCCACAGGCCATGCCCAGGGTTGCCCCGTGGAAACACCCACATGCCTTGTCTGCAGAGTACAGGGCCAGGTGGGCTTTGCACACCGACAGACCCCATGGCAGTGTCAACTCAGTCCCCGTGATGGGACGAGGAGCCCATGGCCACATCATCTCTCTCTGGATCCTTCCAACATTCAAATTTTACCTCAGGTCTCTCACAGCCACACCCTCGGTGAGGATAATGGGTGAGTGCCGAACACGTTACCCTCCCTTCTCATAATTCTCATGAAAAAGGCCAGAACCTATATCTGGCCACCCAAATAACCTCCCCACACAACACGATACATGTTTGTGATGCAGGGGACGTCGAAGGCATTTTAATCAATGCCATGTGGACATCTAACAAGAGTTGGGGCACCCAAAGGAATCGCCAGTTCAAGGTCACAATTTGGGGCCAAGGTGGATTTTTGAAGCTGGTTAATCTCTCTCTCCCAAGTCACACCAGACTCTAGCCTTCATGTCTGACCAGTTCCTCCGAAGGCAGTAGGCTGTGGGGTTGTGTGAAGAAAATCGTTCAAAGCTGAGCTGACTCCTAGCGGGGCCCTGGCACATGGAAGATACTCTGACACTGTGGGATAGACTTATACTACAGGAGACTTGGTCATTAATCTGAAATTCACCCTAACTGGGCATCCTAGGTTTTCTTTTTCTTTTTTTTTTTTTAATAAATTTTATTTTATTTATTTTATTTTTGGCTGAGTTGGGTCTTCATTGCTGCGCATGGGCTTTCTCTAGTGCAGCGAGTGGGGGCTACTCTTTGTTGCGGTGCACAGGCTTCTCATTGCAGTGGCTTCTCGTTGCGGAGCATGGGCTCTAGGCATGTGAACTTCAGTAGCTGTGGCACGCAGGCTCAGTAGTTGTGGCTCGCGGGCTCTAGAGCGCAGGCTCAGTAGTTGTGCTGCACGGGCTTAGTTGCTCCGCGGCATGTGGGATCTTCCCAGCCCAGGGCTCAAACCCGTGTCCCCTGCATTGGCAGGCGGATTCTTAACCACTGCGCCACCAGGGAAGCCCCATCCTATGTTTTCATTTGCTAAATCTGGCCACCCTGGAGGCTCAATAACATCTTTGAATAAAAGAACACAGGCATGAAACCAGAGAGCTGGAAGATTACCGAATCCAAACAAGGAATTTTACCAGTGGGAAACAGAGCTCACAGAGCTTTGTAGCACGCTTACTTCTTCTTCCCGTTAGAATAAAATCCAGCTTCCTCCCAGGCCTGCAACATCAGGTCTCCCACTTCATCCTTGCCCACCAGCTCTCCAGTTGCTCTCTGCCCCATGCTCGGTGCCCTCAGGGCTGTGGCATCCACTGCTCCCCTCTGCCCAGAATGCTCATCCCCAGGCTGAGTCCTTGTTAAGATTCAGTTCTCTCCTCAAATCCACCTGCTCACAAGCCATCAACTCCTGCCCTGGCCGGAGTCCTTTCCAGTCACTGTGTCACATCCCTGGTTACTTTTCTTCATCAACATCACCAGGGGTTGAAATCACCTTGTTCACTTTGTTGTCAGCCTGTCCCTCCCCATTCGACTTGCTCACCACAGCATCCAGAACGGTCACCATGACCACAGGCCTCTGACGGCTCCAGTGGAGAACCTGGGCCCTTGCACTGAAATTCCTGCGACAGCCCCATCTCTCCCTAAGCTGCAGGCCCCTAGCTCTCAGCATCATTTGGAGCAGGAGTGAAGCTTTCCAGACCCAGGGGCACTAGTGACTCCTGCACTAGGAAGAAGATAAGTTAGTTTCCAGATCTAAGCAAAAGTAGTGATTCAGCCTTTCCTAACCCAAGACACGTAGAAATATGTCTACTCCAAGGATCCAAGGACCTTTTCCCCTTGGGCACCAAAGCAGGTGTTTCTAGGGCTTTCTATACTGAACAGCAATGTTGGGCTAAGGGTGCTCCGTTCTTAGGAACATTCTAGAAGAGTCCCGGTCACTGATTGAGGGTGGCAACTTGCCTCCATGGTGAGAATTGCCCACCAGAACACTTGCTTTCAGTTTAAAAGATCAGAGCATGTGCGCCATGACTCTGTGTGTGCACAAAATCAAAGTGGACCCCATGCATCTGCACATGGAATAGAACCTCTCTGGAGGGACATTTGAGAGACTGGTGATGGTGGCTGCCTGTGGGGAAGGGAACAGCAGGCCTGAGGGTCAAGGTGAGAGAGAGATGCCTCATCCCCAGCACCTTTGCCCACGGCGCTCTACCCCACAGTGCCCAGCCCTCCTTAGGGGCCCATTAAATATTTGTGGAATAAATGAATATACCAATGAATGAGGGAAGTTTTGAAAGGTTACTCATACAAAAGAACAACATAAGATGGAAGCACTAAGTATCCTCTTTCATTCCATCCTCACCGCTCACCCTGCTACCCACCCAGTGCCAGCCCCATGCCCACCACAGGGGAGGAAGAGGGGAGAATAGTGCTGACCAGACACATTGCTATACTTTCTATATGTCTGGGGGGATGTCTTTCTCTCCTGGCTCACTTGTCTATGCTTCGGCAACAATCCAGGAGAAAATTCTCATAAAGAGGACCAGGGCCTTGGTGAGCAGATGCGTGAGAGGCTGAGCAGCAGCGGGAAGGACGAGCCCGGTCTGGTCTGGGTGGAAGGCAAAGGTGGGGAGCCCTGATGGCTGCTTCCCCACAGACTGGCCTGGAAGCCTTAACATGGAGGCAGGAAGCAGCTGGGCAGTGACAAGGAAACTTCCCTCACAAAGGCACACGAGTGACCCACGGGGCGCGGCCCGTGACTGCCCAGAGCTCCCTGGGGACTCCTGAATTCCACTCAAGACAGGAGACAGGATGCCGCCTGCTCTGCCACCGGGGTTTAACAACCACGAAAGTGCAGTGAGTCTCTGTGGCCCTTGAGATTCAGGCTGGCTTTGCCAAGAGACCAGCTCGGCTCTTGCCTTGATGCTGTGCTTGCTCAGTCATACCCTCTCTGCACTCTCTGCATTTGGGAAATGTTGAAGATGGACTAGCTGATTGCTTAACTTCCTCTCGGTTCTGACAGTCCTTAACACGCTATTATCTAAAAGAAGAGGGGATGTGAAGGGGAGAGAGGAGTGTGGTGACTTAATACAAAATGCACAAAAATGAGCATTATAAACAGAAAATGTTAGTTAGCAACATGCTTGTGGCCCCAGCAGGTGGAAAGGCTGTACGGGAGTCGGATTTTGTTCACAATTGGAATTGAAACCTAGGCTCTGGTTTTATTTATTTGAAAACCCTGAGCCTCGACTGTCTCCCCTCCAAAATGGGGCAATGTACCTTGATCTCATAGAACCCCCCGAGAGAGGGAGATGCAATAAGGGAGGCAGAAGCTGGCTTAGGCAAGGGCAACATGTCAAGCCAGCCCCAATCAAGCCATGAACCACATTCTACTGAATGTGAGTTCAACAGGAATTTTTCTTTTTAACTATTTTTTAAAAAAATATTTATTTATTTATTTGGTTGTGCCGGGTCTTATTTATTTATTTATCTATTATTTATATTTATTTTTGGCTGTGTTGGGTCTTCATTTCTGTGCGAGGGCTTTCTCCAGTTGCGGCAAGCGGGGACCACTCTTCATCGCGGTGTGCGGGCCTCTTCACTCTCGTGGCCTCTCTTGTTGCGGAGCACAGGCTCCAGACGCGCAGGCTCAGTAGTTGTGGTTCACGGGACTAGTTGCTCCGCGGCATGTGGGATCCTCCCAGACCAGGGCTCGAACACGCGTCCCCTGCATTAGCAGGCAGATTCTCAACCACTGCGCCACCAGGGAAGCCCTTTAACTAATTTTTATTGGAATACAGTTGCTTTACAATGTTGTGTTAGTTTCCGCTGTACAGCAAAGTGAATCAGTTATATGTATACATATATCCCCTCTTTTTTGGATTTCCTTCCCATTTAGGTCACCACAGAGAGTTGAGTTCCCTGTGCTGTACAGTAGTGCAAGGATATTGATGGGTGTTCTTAGAAAAAAAGGAAACATCATGTGGTCAAGGGAGGGGGATTGTAATATAACATAACAACATGTATTATCAATATTAAAGGTTTAGCGAAATCTTCTGGTTGAAAACTTTTTTTTTTTGGCCATGCCATGCAGCACGTGGGATCTTAGTTTCCTGAGCAGGGATCGAAACTGCACCCCCTGCATTGGCAGTACGGAGTCTTAACCACTGGACCACCAGGGAAGTCCTGAAAAAATTTTTTTAAGCAGGGAAACTCATCACAGAATCTCTACTGATATCTTGAGTCATTCTGATGCCCTGTGGAATTCAGTGTAGGAAATTTTGCACTAATCAACATAAGGTATCATTCCTGAAGAAAGCATCCCAGGAAGAAACTGTAGCAAAGGGAGGGGCAAGGAAAAGGCTTCAAACATTAAGCCAAGATTCAGTCTTTACATTTTGGTGATGGAATTCTGTTTTTTTTTTTCCTTCCTGATTACAAAAGCAATACAATACAGCCTCCATAAAAATTGAAGTTTTTTGTGTAGGGGTGTCACATGGTCCATGATTTAAGAGAAATTAGTCTGATAATTTGCACATAATAGTCCAGGCATGGGTGGTAGCAATGGAAATTGAAAAGAGTAGATAGAAAAGTGAGCGGGCAAATCACGACATTTAGCAACTAAGTTTGAGCTTGAAGAATGATGTTAAAACTTCCAAAGATTTAAGAGCTTTCATCCTGGAACACTGGGAAAGTGACATTGGTGCAAGAAAAAAAAAAAAAGAAAGAAAGAAAATGACAAAGAGCAGCTAGTTTAAAGAATGGGAGATGGGTCAAAGAGAGAGCTACCAAATTTGGTCCGATATTTGGTCAGGTTTGAGTCACATCTTCGTGGAACCATCTGGAGGCAAAGGAGACCCTGGATAGGAACTCTGGCAGACTGGAAATACAGATTTTAGAGTTCTTATATAGTCCCACTCCACAAAGGGATTTACTCTCTGATGACACATAGACGGCAAAGAGTGGCAAGAGATGAGCAGCCTGGCAGAATTTCCAGGTAGAAGTTGCACAGAGACTGCACAGGAGACCAGAAAAGTCAAGTTCCCTGGAAGCCAATGGAAGATATTTCAAGGAGGAGGGAGTGTCTTCTAGATGCTAGAGGTTAGAGAAAATACACACCAAGAAGAGTTCCTGGAATGGGAATCGTTAAGTTCTCAGAGAGAACTTAAGTTGAGAGAGAGATTTTAGTGGCAGGATTAGACACCAGCCTGACGAGGAGGAGAGAATGGTGAGGGAATGAAAGCAGTGGGCTGTGACCACAGGCATGACACACATGCCACTTGGAGTCACTTAAGTCCCTGGGCACAGGGCCGTTGTCTCAAGGCAGAGAAAGATGGAGGGAAGGATATGAAATGCAGCAGAATGAAAGCCCTGACCTGGGTTTTAGGCTCAGGTGTAAATGCATGTCTGGGATGCTAAAGGCCTTCAGATCCAACAGAATCTCAAGGTGAATTCTCTGAAGGCAGCAGTAAGTCTGCGTTCAGCTCCTCCTTTCTGCATACGGAGTGTCTAAGATGAACTCTCTCCTATTCAGAAATGCTTTCCTTCCTGGTTGGGGAAGTCACCGTTTTGATTTAGAAGTCTTCTAGGCTGTAGGCATGTAGGTATAGATAACACTTTTTGTCTCAGAAAAGGGTTATCACTAATTTCACTTAATTGTGTCAGTACAAACTGGGTAAGATTTGTTACTAGAGTCCAGCTTTTTGACCTAGAGATCTATAAAAAAAATCTGGCTGAAAGGACTCCTGAACTCCATCTGGACTCGATTCTAGATTTTCTAGCCAACCAACACCAATAAAGCTACACCCTGCTCCCCACCCCTGGATAATTCAGGTGCTATATGAGGACATATAGGCCAACCTCCTGATTTGGTGGTGTCTTATTTCTCTCTGGAAACAGGCACTGACTTTTTTTTTTTTAATTGAAGTATAGCTGATTTACAATGTTGTGTTAGTTTCAGATATACAGCAAAGTGATCAAAGTGATTCAGTCATACATACATATATATCAATTTTTTTTCAGATTCTTTTCCCTTAAAAGTTATTACTATATATATATATATTTTTTAAATATTTATTTATTTATTTATTTGGCTGCACTGGGTCTTAGTTGCGGCATGTGGGATGTTTAGTTGTGGCATGTGGGATCTAGTTCCCTGGCCAGGGATTGAACCCGGGCCCTGTGCATTGGGAGTGGAGTCTTAGCCACTGGACCGCCAGGGAAGTCCCCACAAAATATTGAGTATAGTTCCCTGTGCTATACAGTAAGTCCTTGTTATTTATCTATTTTATATATAGTAGTGTTAAATTAGGAGTTTGGGATTAACATACTCCTAATTTATCCCAAACTCCTAATTTATCCGTCCCCCCCGGCACTGACTTTTTACCACCTTTTCCCTGGGAGAACCAAGGCTGATTCCAATGGACCTGACAAAGGATGCAAATTTCAGTAGACTAGCAATTCACATATGTGAACTTCATAGTGCTTGTCAAACCCAAATGAATTAGGCAGTCCAAGAATCTTAGGAGGCAATGATGGAGGGGCACTTTACTGTTTGTACCTGAACTTCAACTATCATTGAGTGACACTAGTGGGCTTTAATATTTGTGCTTAGTATCCTTTCCACTGGTATTAACAAGCTGTCATTCTTCATTGTCAGTGGGCACTCTTCCTTGTCCAAAGCCAAAACACCAAGAGAATGTCTCTGCAGACTAGCACCCACCAAGTCATCATTTTTCTAACTACTGTTGAGGCCCTGCCTTCCTTGCTGCCTGTGCATTCACCTGGCTCAGTTCCCATTTCCCTATTTGGATGTGAATGTCACTTAGCCAGTTTGCCCACATGATTTCCCAGACCCAGGAAGGGACATGCCTTGATGCAGAAAGATGCAATCGCTGCTACCACCATGGAAAGGAAAGCCCATCCTTGGAATGGGTCACGTGCTTTTCTTTCCTTTTGTTTGTTTGTTTCTTTCTTTTTTTTATGTCAGAAGCTGTGCTCCTGTCATCCATTTTGGTGGGGCATTTCACTTTCTCTGACAAATGCCCATTTGCCTTTGATTCTTCAAGGATACAATTTTCCAGCCAAATGGGACTTTTGTTTATGCTTAGGATTCCAGACTTCATGGACATCGCTTAATCCAACATCTCTGCCTCCAGGCAATGCTTTTTTCCAGAGAATCAGAGAAATTCTGTGCATTCTTAAAATAAAAAGTGAGATCTAATTATAGGTCCTGACATTTCCAGGGATCAGTCTGGAAATTACATAGAGTAGCTCTGAAATAACCTCACTTCATTTGCAATTTCCCTTTGATAAAGTTAATTTAGGTGGCCTTGACCCTGGTCAGGGACCCCACTTGCCCTTTGCTCTTGAGTTTGGGGACTCTATTAGAGCTGTATCCAGAACCTTCTCCCAGCTTGCCTGAGAGAGACATAAGGCTCAGGGAATTTTGGGTTCTTACATGACTCTGCTCTGCATGACTCAAGGGCACAGGTCTCCTTCCTTCTCATCTTTCCTGCACAGAGGCCAAAAGTGAGATGAAGACAATGCAAGTTTAGGATCCAGCCATAAAGTAGCAGTAGGATGTGAACAAGTCACAGTTGCCCTCTGGGCCCCTCAGTTTCTCATGTATAAAATGAAGGGGTTGGACAACGAGCTGCTCTTTGATCCCAGTTCAATTCAGAACTATAAAAGCACTGAGGGATTACTTAAATGAATAAGGCTGGATTCTTGCTCTCAGAAAGCAACCTAGTTAGTGACTGGAATGAAACAAAAAACTCCTGAGTCCTACTGTGTACCCGGTACCATGCAAGGCACTTTGAGCTCACAATCCGCAGTGCAACCTTTAAAGACTGGTGTTCTCACTCCTGATATGGCTAAGGAAAGTAACTGGCCTCGCTAGGGAGTGGCAGGCACGTGTTTGACCCCAGTTCTGCCACTCACCAAAAGTCCAAGGGTTTATTGTCCACCCAGACTGCCTCAGACACTTGCAGGATGTGGTAAGTGCTACAACAGAGGTACAAACAAGGCACTCTGGGAACACAGTGTCTTTATGTTTCCAGTGTCTTCCTTCCCTAGCCAAGGACTCCGTGAGCCTTGCCACTTGGGTCCGGGCTGAGCTCACTCAGGGAGTCAGGCCCCACAGGGCTCTCTGCCAACCTCCCATCACTCTGACTCTCAGAATTTATTTTTTACTTTTCTTCCAGGAATGTCAGCCCACTTGTAACAATAACAATAATCCTTTCTACACGGGAACACCACTTCAACGTTTATGAAGCACCATCACATCCATTACCTCAGTTTTTTAAAAAATAAATTTATTTATTTATTTATTTATAATTTTGGCTGCGTCGGGTCTTCGTTGCTGCACACGGGTTTTCTCTAGTTGCGGCAAATGGGGGCTACTCTTTGTTGTGGTGCACGGGCTTCTCATCGCGGTGGCTTCTCTCGTTGTGGAGCACGGGCTCTAGGCGCATGGGCTTCAGTAGCTGTGGCACGCGGGCTCAATAGTTGTGGCTCGTGGGCTCTAGAGCGCAGGCTCAGTAGTTGTGGCACATGGGCTTAGTTGCTCCGTGGCATGGGGGATCTTCCTGGACCAGGGCTCTAACCCGTGTCCCCTGCATTGGCAGGCGGGTTCTTAACCACTGCACCACCAGGGAAGCCCACAAACATTATTTCATTTAATCACTTCCTCCTCTACATTCCTACAACATATTCTGGGTATCTCTTTAGTATAACAGTCTGCCTTGTCTAATAGGCCTATTTCCCTTTATTGTGTTCATCTTGGTTCACAAGTTCCATCCTATAATTCTGGTATCTCAGCATCTTGCACACTTCTGTGCACAAAGTGGGGGGAGATAAAAGTTTGCCATATTGAATCCTCAAGAGTGTTGTGGCTCTTTCTCATTGCTGCCTTCTTCACCCCTTCAATTCAGTGGATGTCTGGTTGCCTGTGAAGGGTATAACTGGGTTCTTCGGGGGTAAATCATGGGAGGAGTTCAGACCAGCTGGGGGAAGACAGAGGTGAAGGCCTCTGATGCCTGGTAGGTCATGGTGGATGCTACAGCAGAGTTTGGTGACTACTTAGTTTTGTCTCGGGACAGGTGGCTAGCAGGACTGCTTCTTGGAAGGGCCCCACTCAGAGAAGAAAAGTGGGACTGAAGAGCCCGACAGGGGACAGAATTAGGAAGGGCCACGGATTTGACCCTTGGGAAAGAGTGGACAGATGCTTGGAAAAATTCTCCTCAAAACAAACAAACAAACAAAAAACAAAAACAAGAAAGGAGAGCTAAATGGGTAACTTTTCTGGGGCACAGGAGTCAAATGGTTGCCGTTCTTAGGAAAAGAGGAACTCTTCCTGCAACACTCAAACACTGCGTAGAAAAAGTGCAGGGAGCTTAACTCCCTGGCAGTTCTTGACTAAGAAGGGTGAGGGGCCATCAGTTTCCTGCAATTCCTCTCTGGAGAGAGGAGAGGTGCTTTAAGTCCCAAATTTCTCCTCTGGTTGGAGGAGGGACATGAAACTTAGAAATTTCCCAAGTTATCTTTAGAAATGAAGGCTAGGGCTTCCCTGGTGGCGCAGTGGTTAAGAATCCGCCTGCCAATGCAGGGGACACGGGTTGGAGCCCTGGTGGGGGAAGATCCCACATGCCGCAGAGCAACTAAGCCCGCACGCCACAACTACTGAGCCTGCGCTCTAGAGCCCGCGAGCCACAACTACTGAGCCTGTGAAGCCCGCGCTCCTAGAGCCCGTGCTCTGCAACAAGAGAAGCCACCGCAGTGAGAAGCCCGTGCACCGAAACGAAGAGTAGCCCCTGCTCGCTGCAACTAGAGAAAGCCCACGCAGCGAGGAAGACCCAACGCGGCCAAAACATAAATAAATAAATAAATAAGTAAAAATTAAAAAAAAAAAAAGAAATATAGGCCGGGGTCATGCAGCCCCCATTGCCCCTCAGATCAGGGAGGAAGAAGGCCAGTGGCTCCCACTAGCGCTCAGAAAACAGGCAGGGTATGTTCTCTAAATACTCTCCAGGAAAGGCAGTGGACCCTGAGCTCCCCAAATTCTCCTTAGTAAAGCGGACAGGGGCCAGAATCCCGTCAAGTCTTCTTTGAACAGAGAGCGGCGGGGGCGAGGAGGGGGCGTCCCGAATGTACAAAATCATTTTTTCCCTGGCAATTCTCAGAAAAGTGGGCAGGGCAAGAATAGCTAAAACTCTTCTCAGAACAAGGGTCAGGGGCAAGATTCCTCAAGGTTTTCCTTAGAACGGGGGCTGGAAGCAAGAAACCCAAGATTCTTCTCAGAAGAGAGTCGAACCCGTGACTCTAGTCAGAAGAGAGGCCAGGGCCAACGAAACCCTTCGGAAACAAGGCCGCGCCACAGCTCGCCCAGTGTCCTTAGAGCGCGCCTCATGCGGCCCCGCCCACTGCCCGGCGTAACCGCCCCACGCCCGCCGGGCCCAGGCCACCTCCGGTGCATTGTGGGTGGGGCGCCCCTGCTGAGCACTGCGGGGAACCCCCTGCCCATCCAGTTGTTGGCCGCCGGGCAGCCCGGTGTAACCCCCCGCCAGTGTCCGAGCGAGCCGGCCACGGATTGACGCGTCCTCATGCCCCACCCCTCGCGGTGTTCCTACCCTGAAGCTAAAGCCCCGCCCCCGAAGCACCCTCACTGGACCTGAGGCCCGCTACACTCTCCCATTGGCAGGCCGCCTGTCAGTCACCTCGTCCCGCCTCCTTGGGCCCGCCCAGGCCCCCAGCGCGATCCCGAGGGCCAGCCGGCCAGCGCGCTCATTGGCCGCCGGGTGCTGTCCGTCATGAGTCTGGCCACGCCCTCTTCGGGGCGCGGATCCCGGGAACCCTGGCTGGATCTCATTGGCCTGCGGCGCCGCCACTCAGTGAGACGCGCCTCAACCCGGAAGTGTGCGAGGCGAAATCTGCCTAGCAACCGGGGAAGCCGGGCTGCGAAGCGGGCAATTTCAGTGTGAGACGGAGCGGCGAGACCGAGCGGCGGCTTCGAGCGCTGTGCGGCGGCTCCTCCCGCCCGGGGTCAGCGCCCCGGCGCGCGCACGCGCACCCCCGCCGCCCGAACGCGCTCCGCGCCACCCGCTCAGTCTGTCCGTCGACCGTCCGTCGTCCTGTCGCCGCGACTCCGCCGCCGCGGGCGCCACCTGAGGGAGCTGCCGCCGCGGGACCCAAGCGGACTGGATACGACCCTGCCACCCGAGGCCGCCCGGGGCCCAGCAGCCGCCCGCAGAGGCGCCGAGCAACTTCGGTGAGTGAGGGGCGGGCGCCGTTGGTGGCGGGTCCCCGGCTTCCGGTGCCCCGGGCTTCTCTGGGGCTTCCGCTTCTCTGAGGGGGCCGCTTCCATGCGTGGACCCCCTTGTCTGAGGAGACCCGCTTCCCTAAGGGACCCCGCCTCTCTGGTAGGAGCCTCCCTTCCCTGAGGGTGCCCCATCTCTTTGAGGGACCGCCTGCCTCCCTGAGGGGCGCCTTCTCCGAGGGCCCCCGCCTCTTTGAGACTACCCCTCCCAACTTCTCTAAGGGGACCCCTGCTTCTCCGAGGGGTTGCTTTTTGCGGGACCCCCTGCGTTTCTGGGACCCCCCCCGTCTTCCCTGAGGGACCCCCACTTCTCTCAGGGAGACATCCCTGCTTTTAGGGCACCTTTCCCCTCACTTCTCTGGGGGACCCCCACCTCTGCGAGGAGATCCCTGCTTCTCTGAGCTGTTGTCCCACTGTTCTGTGTTCCTTTTTGGCCCTTGCCTTTTTAAGGTGTCCCCCGCTTTTCACAGGTCTTCCTTTCCTCCTACCTTTCTGCGTTGCTCTCCCTGCTTTTCTGTCCCCACTTCTTTGGGTGACCTCCTCCTTTTCCCAAGTGTCGCCCAACTAATCTGGGGTGTTCCTGCTTCTGTCAGGATCCTTGTTGGAGGTGTTCCCCACTTTTCTGATTTGACCCCACTTTTGATGGGACCCGCTACGTTTTGATGAGTACCTCCATTTTACTGAGGGGGCCCACTACTCTGAAATGCCCATACGTCTGACTGGATCCTTATTTACTTGAGGAAATGTTCCCCACTTTTCCAAAAAAGTTTTCGTTCTGGAGGGGACTCCTACTAATTTGTGGATGCTGCAGTGTTTGGAGGGGTCCCTGGCTTCTCCAGAGGTTCTCCCCCTAATATGAGATGTCCCACTGCTATTAGGCTCCTCACATCTCTGAAATGTGCCTGCACTCTTTCAAGATACCTCCTCTCTGATGGAGGACACAGTGGATTTCTTCACTTCTTTAAAGGGTCCCCCTGAATCCCCAGGGGTTCCCCTTCCACCTGCCTGAGGATAGTCCCCCTTTCCTGAGGTTTCCCTCCTGATTTGCTAAGGGAGAAACTCTTCCCCCATTTTTCCTTTGAGCCCCCAACTTCAGGGTTCCCGTATTTCTGTTTGTGGTACCCACTTCTCTCTATTCTGGAAGGAGAGATCAGAAATATACCCCTCCCACCTTCAGTCTTCTTTCTTGCCAGATTAGGGGTATTCTCTGAACTTTTACCTCAGCTTCCAGGGACCTGGAGGAATTTGTGGTTGGAAGGGAAATTGGGAGACAGGCAAAAAAATGCTGTTTTCTCTCATCCTTTTAAGACCTGCTGGATTTGGGGGAGCAGGAGCTGTTGTCAGAGGACAGTCTTGGTTACTCTGTTTTTGAGTCATGGGGCCACCACAGTGTTGTCAGGCCAGTGTAGCAGGAGGGACAGGGCTGGAGCATTGTACCCCATTATCACACTTTCAAGTTGTGGGACTGACCCACTTCCTGTCCCATCCCTCAGTCCTCCCTCTGCATAGTATAACTCACCCCCCCGAAAAAAAAAAAAGGAGAAGAAAAACGCTCTTTCAGGTCTTCCAGCTGTGTTTTCTCTCCCTAGGCCCTCTGATTTACCCCTTGATCTCCAGTGGATCCTCAGTTTGTGGGCCACTCGGGTTTGAAAGGCAGAGCAACAAGCAGGAAATGGGTCACCTTAGACCCAGGAAGGGTGGAAGGGAGGCAAGGAACAGGGGATTTGAATTCATTTCTCTAAGTTTTAGGTGACTTCAGCTTGGCTCAAAGGAAGTTTTTACGTGGCTTTTACAAATCTCATGTGTACCTTTTTTTTTTAATGGCCCACCCTGGATTCCAGGTTCACTCCAGTAGCTAATTTTATCTGTTTTGCCAAACGCAGAGCTCTCTGGAGCCCAAGTAGATGAATGCTGGCATTGAGAGATGGTCCAAAGGACAGGAATGAACTCAGTTTGAAACCTGAGTAACTTGTAACCACTTCGTGTCCATGCACAAGTCTCGGGCTAAAAATGTGGGGAAAATGTTCCTGAAGTGGAGTTCTGAAATATAGACTGAACTTGGTTGGTTTAGCCTTTCAACCAGTTCTTCCCTCTGACTCTGCTAGAACTGCAGTTCACTTTACAGTTTGACTTAAGACTGTCTCTCTCCTGTTCATTTCCATCTGGGTCTTGCTTAATTTGAGTCCTTTGTGAAGACTCCTGCCGAGGCTATAATTTGAGTTCTAAATCTGTCGGTGGACCATGTGGACACAAGTTTCAACTCGAGCTATTTTCTTCTGTGGAGAAGCGCTTGGAGAGTTTCCTGGGCCCTCTGCTCCTGGGGTAGTCAAGTCCAGGCAGGAAGCCGCTACAGCCCTGGTTGCTCCTCTACTGCCTCTTCCTGGTCAGCTTGCCCTGAGGGGAAGAGGAAATATGGTGGGGAGCTCGGGGCTTAAGGTGTCCTGAGACAGGGCAGAGAAGTGCTGGCACATGTTTATTATTTGAAAATGAAGCCCATAGGACCAGCAAGGTGAGGTGTTAGGGAAGAGGGAGCTTTGAAGTCAGAAGGACCTGATTCAGATTCTGGGTCTGTCCTTCCTAGCTGTGTGGCCTTGGATAAGTTATGGCACAAGATCAGCACGTTACTAAATATTTGAGGGGGTCACATCTCTGTGAATGTGTGTAAAGGCGCCTACAAATGGGAAGTGGAGGCAGCCAGCACAGCGCCTAGCACATGGTTGGTGTGCAATAAACGTTGGTTGTTGTGCTCAGGAGGTTATGGTTCTGGTCTGGACTCCCAGACAGGAAGCACTTGACATTTTGCCAAGGCCAAATATGCCCGCGGAGCAAAGAGAAAGAAACTCGGAGTGTCTCTTGCAAAACCCACTGGCCACCTGGGTCTAGTAGCGTTTTTCTGTGTTCAGATAGCAGATGTGAGATGGATTTGCTGTGTGACAGGGGTTTGTGTTTGCCTTGGCCTTGCTTTCTCCCTCTGTAAAATGGGGTAATTTGTGAGTTAAGGCCATGAAGATGTATTACTATAATTAGACCACAGGCGAGATAGAAGATTATTACAAGCTTGAATTGTGGGAAGAAAAAGAAGGTGAACCATAAAGGATCACGGCCATACTTTGGGACTGCTTGACTGAGTGATATGCAGCAGTTACCTGATGAGTGATCTCTTCTTACACGTTAGAACCTTGGAAGAAGAACCGTTCTTTTAGGGTAATGGATCAGATTTGGGGACAAAAGACTGGAAAAGTGATGTACGAAGGCATTTATTGCCACACAATAATAGTACATTGAGTGTGTGGCTTAGTGCCCATGAGGAGATCAGAATTCACCTTGAGTTCCCAAGGATTCAGAGGGCTGTGAAGAGGCTAACTCAAACTCTGGGGTTGGAGGCTGGGGTGGGCAGGACACTTTTTTATTTTTGAGAGGGTTTTGTCTTAGCAATTAGTGAAAGCCTTAAAATCATGGCTGGTGAGTTGGGCCCAGCCTTTTTCACTTATTCATGTGGAGACAGATGGCACTTGCCCTTGATAGCTAAAACCCGGGTTGCGGGTGAATAGTGGGTGAAAAATCTGAGCTAGGCCCCCACTGCACCGCTTCCAAGTTTGAAGAAAAGGGTTTTTCCCCCTCTCTTGAAATATCCCCTTTCCCTCCCTCTGCCCCCATCCCCCCACACACAGAGTGAATTTACTATTGAAGCCAAGAAATATCTGCCAGTCTTAAATTTCTCTTAATTCTTTTAAGGACATTTATTCCATTATATGGGAAAGGAGCAAAGTTTATTATTTTTAAAATATAAAACATAGGGTAAACAACTTTAAGGGGATTATTATCCCTTTTGAAATTATGATGTCCCTTGTGTGCCACAGACTTCACTCTGGTGGATGGTGGCGCCACTACCAAGTCCCTTTTATCTAACGGGAAGTTTTTTAAACTTTTTTTTGAATTGAAAGATCCTTACAGCAATAAAAACCCTTGGATAGTTAGGAACGATATTGATCTAGGTACATTTATTAGATGTAATGTAGCGTGGTTATCCGTTGGTGGGCAGCTCTAAAAGGTATGTGGGTCCCAACACTGCCCAGCTTCTAACTCTGGACAATAAACTGTTGATTTATGTAACTGAAATAGCTGGGGAAGTCAGGGTTTCCTTCCTGTTGGAGACAGCACTGGGGGCATTAAATCCCTGTGGGATTTTGATGATAAGAAAGAAGCTGACCTCTTTCGGAATTGGGAAATAACTACTGTATGGAGTCGTTCCATGCAAATGAATGGATGTTGTTATTTTGAATTTCTAGTATTAAGTTTGGCTTTATCCTCTCTGCAGCCTGGCTGCCTTTGTTTACACTGGTGCATTGTTTGAATATGAATTTATCCCTCCAAACTGGCCTATAAGGGACGTTTAAACACTCAAGTAAGGGCTTAACTTGGCACAAGTTTTCCTGTGTGGCCGTAAGGTAGGGTTTTTTTGTTTTTTTGTTGTTTAATGCAACTAAAATAGGATTGAAAAATAGAAAGTGTTAGATTTTCTGGCTCATATAACTTCCTATGCCAGCAAATAATTCAGCAGTAAATGTGTGCCAATGATGTGCTAGGCACACCATGCTGGGTGCTGGGGGCCTAGCAGTGAGCTGGGCCCCCAGGGACAGATGCAGTCAGCCCTCAAGGATCTTAACATCCCAGTCACAGACAAGTAAACAAATGAATGAAAGAATATCTCAGGGCTTCTTTGGGCATATTCCTGGATGTTGGGAGCTTGGGGTGGAGTTTCTTGGAGGTTTGGAAGTGAAACCTTACTACCCTTCTAATTTCCTCACTGGACTCCTTGCTTCTGTTTCCTCCCTCTGAAAGGAAGCAGAAATTATGGTGTTTTCCCGGTTGATTGTTGGCTTTTGGCACTAGTTGATCCAGGATGACTGTGGCTGTAGTCTTGGAGAAACAAAAGAGAGTCTGGAATGGTTATTGCCAGGAGCATTTTCAGCTTTACTTTTCTTGAAGTTGGTGGCAGTGTGTTTTTGGAATCCTGTGGCATTTCTTCATGGCAGTGCATGTTATGCAAAGAGATAAACAGCTATTAAAGCCCTTCTCGCCTTGTTTTAAATCTTAAAAAAAAAAAAAAAGTCGGACAAGGGTAGTGCTTGGCTGTTGTTTATGGCATAGGAAAAGTGAGATTTCAAATAGGTGGACTGCTTAGTCATGTATTAGTAGGTTCTTGGTGCACAGAGTTCCCTCTGCCCTAGGGTTCCCTCTTGTATTGGGACTGGGGAAGCACTATTTTGATCTTCCTATGTTGTGGCCCAGATTTGATGTTAGTCCACATAGATCAATTATGTGACAGGTGCTTTGCTTAAGTAGGTGTATTTGTGAGGGGTGGAGCCAGAGAGCCAGGGTGGATACTCATTCAGGGCCCAGGGCCCAGCAGGGGAGAGAGAGCATATTACAAGGAGAGTTTCTGGTAGTCTGTCTTCTTTTCCTTTCCCTTCACCCAAGTACTGACTCGTGAGGTGAAGAGGAAGGCCCAGACCGGAAGTGGGCGTGGACAAGCAATGCAACTGTGCACGTGACCAGACTCCCACCTCTGGGCTCTGTTGCCCTTGGGAAGTGGATGCTTGCTCTCTCTTCATTTCCTGTTCCCCACACTCCAGGCTGAGTTCTTGGGCTCCAATTTGAGCGTAGAAAACATGTTCAGGTTATCACTTTTTGCTCAGTAAGCTGTTTTGTCAGAACTGGGAGCCACCAGTGGACCTGCACCTAGCAGTTCTAGGGGCTCAGCTAATGTACCCACAAACTCAGGACTATCTGGCAGGGTGGTTAACAGGATGGTTTCCTATTGCATTATCACAATGTTCCCTGCAGGAGCTTGCCTGCAAAAGGCTGCTCTGGAGACGTGTATAGAACTAAAGGAAGCAGACAGTAGATAGATCCTTCTGCAAGAGTGTGCTCTTGAAGAATTGTTTGCTGTTATTTGTCTTTGTTGCTTTGTAAAAGTGCCCTGTGTGCAGTAGAAACTTTGGAGCCAGAAAGCCAGATTCTGCCACTTGCTGGCTCTGTGACCTCAGGAAGGTGGCCTAACTAACTGCAAGTGGCCTAACCTCTTTGAGCCTCAGTTTCTTCATTTGTTGGGTGGGGATGGTAAGCACGAAGCAAGCAGCTGGATTGTTGTACGTGCCTAGTAAAGGTAGTTGTTAGCAGAATCATACCAAGGCTGACTATTCCTCTTGAGGTTGGCACCCAAGTTTGGATAGCTATCTATGGCAGTTAATACTGCCCAAGAGCAAACCAGTCCATGTTGGGGCCACAGGCTGCTGCGTACGACTGAGGGCTGATGATCTAGAGGTTCCTGCATTGGCTGATTTTTGACAGTGGGTTCCCTTAGTTCATCATAGCCTTACACTGCTGCTGCTGCCGCTGCCACCGCATCACCTTGGTGTACCATATGGACTTGCAGTGCCTCCTGAAGCATGACAGGGTAACTAGGAAAAAGGCTCAAACCTACACTCTATGTGGCTATAGTATGTTGTAGGAAAAGCCTTACTTTTGAGTGTGATGGAAATGTTCATTTAACTTGGTAAGGGTCAGGCACCTGGCTGGACACAGGAGCTCATATGCTACTAGGAAAAAACAAGTTCATGAACTGATAACTGCAGCAAAATGCTGCAGTTGGATTGCGGAAGGAGAGCCTGCAAAGGAAGGGGCGATCGGGAGAGCTACTTTTTAGGTGGCTACTCATTCCCAGGAGAGGAACAGCATGGGCACTGTCAGGGACCTGGAGGTAAAGAAACAATCTGGTGAGTTCCCTTGACCTGAGGAGGTTATGCTCATCTAAAAATCAGAGTTTGAACTGAGCACCTTTGGCAAGAAAAGCCCAAAGTTACCTTCAAAGGTAGAGAGTCTTATAAAATGTGCCATAGTAGGATTCAAGATTGAACTCTAAAATAATATTTAAATTGAGCTCTGAATAAGTATTTTCAATCAGAAAGCAATGATGGCCAGTGAAATCAGACCATGCAGACTCTATTTATAATAGTATGCAGTCTACATGGAGTTTCAGGAGGACAGATAATGGGGGCTGCTTCTGAATTTTTTTCCTTTGAGAATTGTCATTTAAGCTGGTCTAAAACTCTTAATACAGCAGAACAGTTTTTTTTCTTTTTTTGGCTGCGTTGGGTCTTTGTTGCTGCGCACAGTCTTTCTTTCTCTTTGCTCTCTGTGGCAAGTGGGGGCTACTCTTCGTTGCAGTGCACAGGCTTCTCATTGCAGTGGCTTCTCTTGTTGCAGAGCACGGGCTCTTGGCACGTGGGCTTCAGTAGTTGCAGCACGGGGGCTCAGTAGTTGTGGTGCATGGGCTTAGTTGCTCCGCGGCATGTGGGATCTTCCCGGGCCAGGGCTCCAACCCGTGTCCCCTGTATTGGCAGGCGGATTCTTAACCACTGCGCCACTAGGGAAGTCCCCAGAACAGTTTTTTAACTTGCATAACATTTTCAAGGTTTAGGCTTTATATTTATATTTACAAAGCTTTAAACTTTATACTTAACCTCTTAAAGTATCTCTATTGAAGGGTGATTTTTGACCCAAATTTGAAAAAAAGATTTTACTGCTCCCAAACCAGGAGTTGGTAAAATTATAGGCCTGACTAGGTCAACATGCAAGAGGACATGGTGTTTGTTATCAAGCTGTGAAGGAGAAAACTAGAAAGACCCGCCTCCTGAATTTCCTATAGTGAAATGCTGGGCACCAGTGGAGGAGGGGAGTATTCATCCTATTAGGAAAACTTTGGGGAGGAATGTTTTCCTCTTTCCTATGTTAGGTCGGAAGATCTGCCATTTAATAACTGGGGAGGGGGGTGTGAACTGGATACCAAGTTTTTAAAACATGTTTTTCTTCACATCTAAACCAAGGATGTTTATTAGCAGGCCACTGACGTGACTAATACTCTTTCTTTGTTAAGCAGGTTTGAATAGGTTGATCTCTAGAGTTAAGACTGTCATATAGCATTTTTTTTTCTGGTAGTTTTCTGATTTTTTTCCTGTTAATTCTTTAATTCATAGGAAACATGGTTCACTTACGAACTTTTCAAAGACTTAAAATTGACCTAACTTAGGTGTGCATATTTTTTTTTTTTTTGTAAGCCATATATAGACACAAAAGAGATACTTCTTGCCAACTGGTGACACATGCAGATGAAGACAGAGTGGGAGATACACTTCCGGTTCACAATGATACTTCTGAGCAGTTTGTATTTAACCCTTTAGGGAAGCATTTGTGCTCAGAGCCCTGTAACAGTGGGATATCGTCAGGGCCACACAGAGACTAACTGCAGATGGAGCCTGAACTCCATGTTGCATCGACACTAAGTGTTCAGAATTGTGGTTAGAAATGATACTCAAAACAAACACATGTTGACAAAGTGGTTCATCTCTAGAGAGCTGTGCTTCAGAGAGCTTTTCTGCATACACAACAGGGATGGGGCAGATGGGTGCTTATCTGTCTCCCACAAACTCCTAATCTAGTGTAAAAGTGTTGTGATTTAAAAAATGACATTTGTTGTAGAAGCTGTAATGTGTTGGGAGTATTGTATTTTTCATAAAGCATAGTCCCTTTAACTATTTTCTGGTCCTTGAAAAAAGTACCAAAAATATCAAAGTACTAGGGAAATCAAATGCACATAGAAATGAATCTTTTCCTTTCCTTTCCCAACCAATTGCTTTGCAATCTCACCATCTGAGAGTGAATTTGGGGTGAAATAAGAAACTTTAAAATAATCCTCTTAGAGATTGTGGTTATATTGTCCCTAAACTCCGTGAAAATAGTTTTAGACTTTAGAGTACTAAAAATGCAAAGTGTGGAAAGTAGTGCTCTTTTTCATAAAGGTACTTTCTTTTTTAAACTTGGTACACTTTTGTAAATTTATTTATTTATTTATGTTTTAAATTTTTGGCTGCATTGGGTCTTTGTTGCTGTGCGCGGGCTTTCTCTAGCTGCGGTGAGCGGGGGCTACTCTTTGTTGTGGTGCGTGGGCTTCTCACTGTGGTGGCTTCTCTTGTTGAGGAGCACGGGCTCTAGGTGCACGGGCTTCAGCAGTTGTGGCTCATGAGCTCTAGAGCGCAGGCTCAGTAGTTGTGGCACACAGGCGTAGTTGCTCTGCGGCATGTGGGATCTTCCCAGGCCAGCACTCGAACCCGTGTCCCCTGCATTGGCATGCGGATTCTTAACCACTGTGCCACCAGGGAAGTCCGAAACTTGGTACACTTTTGAATGAACAACCTGTTTATTCTTTGGAGAGCTTCTCAGAAAACAAGAGGGAGCCTAGTGTCACTGTTTGATAGCAGTAATCTAAAAATTGGTTGAAGTCTACATAACTAGATCGGCTTAGCTTATGAATTGAAGTAAGTGGTCGACAGTCATTCGGTGTTCTGAGAGATAAAGCCACCTAGAAAGTTTAAAGGTTAATGAATCCATCCCTTTGCAGCCCTGTCTGCCCCAAAGCCCTCACACTCCAGGAGTAGCCAGCTCTGGCCCTTGCTTCTGCTGTTCTGGATGCCTGGGATGTTCATCCATTAAGAGCTGGCTCAAATGTCACATCCATAAAGATCTCCCAGACCCCTCTCCAGGGAGGGGAGCAGCCTCTTCCTTTGTGATTCCTGTCTTTTCTATGAATGCATTTTCTGCACTGAAAGCATTCTATGTCTTTCTGTGCCACCAGCCTGTGAACTTCTGGAGCTGGTGCCTACAGGCTCCCCAGCCTACAAAACCCTTGTGATGAGTGGTCTCTTAGACGGTTCTTGTTGATCAGTGTTTATCATGTAAGACATCTTAAATTTTGTCCACCAGGAACTTTAAAGACATTTTCTGATTAAAACCCCAAAAGTACAGTACCTTAAACATTTAGTAGGTGATGCTACTCCTTTTCAGTCGGTTTCACACTACTGTTGAGCCTTTGACCAATTTCTACTTTATAAAAGAGGACACGAACATGGAATTTGGCCCACATTTCTTTTCTTCAGTCCCTTTGTTGTACAGGAATTAAGTCAGATGGTGTTTGGAAGTTTATCTAATAGTACATTAGAAAGATAATTAGAATATTTCTGCAGTGGTTAGGGTGGAAGGAGGCTTGGCTATTATTAGCAAGGATCTGGTCTGAAGGATATGAAGTGAATTCGGCAGAAATTTTTGTTTAACTTCATAACAGAAGTGTTTTTAGAGTATCATGTTAACTGGTACCCATAACTATTAATTGACTGCCTTGTTCTTAGGGCAGAGGGGAAAAACTTCAGGAGAAACATGGTTCTAGCCCTAGTTGTCTCTTTTTTTTTTTAAATTTATTTATTTATTATTTATGGGTGTGTTGGGTCTTCGTTTCTGTGCGAGGGCTTTCTCTAGTTGCGGCAAGTGGGGGCCCCTCCTCATCGCGGTGCGCGGGCCTCTCATTATCGCGGCCTCTCTCATTGCGGAGCACAGGCTCCAGACGCGCAGGCTCAGCAATTGCGGCCCAGCTGCTCCGCGGCATATGGGATCCTCCCAGACCGGGGCTCGAACCCGTGTCCCCTGCATTGGCAGGCAGACTCTCAACCACTGCGCCACCAGGGAAGCCCTAGTTGTCTCTTAAATTAGGGTTTCTTCAGTTTTAGAATGGCATCTGAAGGTGATTGCATCATATTTCATAATCACCCAGCTGAACTATTTGCTGTTTAGTCCAGTACTATAGGCACAAGGTCTTTAGACCAAGCAGTCTCAGCATTCACCCGCCTGAGCATCTGGGACCCCAAACAGGTCTGGATTCACTATCGCTTTTTCCATCTACACACTTGGTCCTCTCTTCCTATCACAGAAATAAACTCTATTTCACCCTTTCCCAGCTGGAGAAGTTGGCACTGTCCCCTGGAGCAGCCCACCTGTCACCAGTGCACACCTCAGTCCATAGGGGTGTGTCATTAATATGTCACAGCTGATGCCTCCCTCTTTATTTTTTTTAAAAATAAATTTATTTATTTATTTTTGGCTGTGTTGGGTCTTCATTGCTACGCGCAGGCTTTCTCTAGTTGCGGAGAGTGGGGGCTACTCTTCGTTGCGGTGCGCAGGCTTCTCATTGCGGTGGCTTCTCTTGTTGCAGAGCATGGGCTCTAGGGGAGCGGGCTTCAGTAGTTGTGGCGCGTGGGCTCTAGAGCGCAGGCTCAGTAGTTGTGGCGCAGGGGCTTAGTTGCTCCGCAGCATGTGGGATCCTCCCGGACCAGGGCTCGAACCCGTGTCCCCTGCATTGGCAGGCGGATTCTTAACCACTGCGCCACCAGGGAAGTCCCATGCCTCCTTTTTTAAAACAGGATGGTTGTCACCTTGGTGACTCGTACAGGGTTTGCCAGCTCAGATTCTGGAATCCCTATGTCAATCTCATGTCTTGGGTCTCCCACCTGACCACACTTTGCTCTGTTTATAGTTAATTAAGTTGGCATTAATCAAGACCCAGGTGAGGAGCAGTGAGGTAATATTTTGCTTATATTGCTTTAATATACATCATCTGATTAATCGTGGAGTAAAGCAGTTCTCAAAATAAACAGCTGCCGAATTAGAGTGAAAATCATTTGCTTTAAACTATCTTTGCATATGGGATTAGGGAGTTTCCTGCATTCCTATACCGTCACCTGTTTGAGAATAAACTGTTTTTGTTTGGTTTTTGAATTTGAACATTTGAATTTCTTTGTAGCAAAGCAAAGTGCTGACAAATCTGGGTCAGGGAAGGTGTTTGGGGGTCAACAACTTGTACTTTGTATCATTTTTAGTTTAAGGAATGCTTCTCTTTTGGCCCTGGGGAAGTTGTGCCAGATGTTGGCATTAAGCCCTTGGAAGATTTTGGGGGTAGGATTGATTGGGGGTGGAATCAACAACAAAAAGTTGCCGATTAGGTGTGGAACTCAACACAATTAAAATGGGATTTTTTTAACTTCTTATTGGGGTGGGGGCACATAGCAGAAAATTTTACTTGTAAAACTTATTCTACATTGTTTTTAAAATTTGGGGTCAAGACCAGTTGTGGGTTGGAATTACATTGATTTTTAAAAAATGAAATAGAAAATATCAGTACATTGCAAGGTATGTTTGGTGAAACTTTTGTTTCACTTGTATTAGGATATGTTATCTAGGTGTCTCATCATGAATTATTTGTTTTAACGCTGTAAAAAGAACATGGAAAGGGCCTTTTTTGGTGATTCTTCAGAACCTAATCTTGATATTGAGAGCTTCTTGTGATACTAGATATTTTATTTTCCCTATTAAAACTGTGTTTGTTTTATGTAGTTGAACATCTCCAAAGCCCATCCTCTCTCAGGTTAGACTGCTTCCCGTGTTTCCTCCAAGTCACTGGAGAGGGAAGGGTGCAGATTTGCTTTCTTGGGGGGTTTCACCTTCTCCTAGAGGCACGGGGGCAGATTGGGAGGTAACTGGAGAGGGAGAGCAGTCATCTCTGAAGTGTCTTTGAACTGGGTGGGTCTGGAGCTTACTTTGTAGAACTCTCTTTACTGCGCTGGAAGAATTACGGTTTCGCCGCTCCCCTGGAGGGGAACTTCTGTGTGACGACCCCGCGGGGGTGGCATTCTAACCTTGGTTTTCAGAAGCAGTTGCCTGAGGTCTCGCGGCTCAGTTGGAGCGAGGTCAGCAGTGAGCGCGTCGTGAGTCAGCCCTGGGCGCGGCCCGCCCGGCTCTGCCGCGGGTGAGCTGGCGACGACCCCCCTGCCCCTGCGGCAGGAGCCCGCCCGAGCCCTCGTGGGAAACCGGCGCGCGGGGCCAGGCGTCCAGTGGAGCGCGGTCAGGAGGGGCGGTGCTTCCGGGGCGGTGTCGGTTTGCCTGACCCTGCCCACCACTATCAGGCCCCGCCCCAACCGACTGGCCCCGCCCAGCCGGGCGCGGGCGGGCGGCGTCGCCTTTAAGAGCTCCCCGGTGTTTTGGGGGCCGCGGGCCGGGCGCGCTGACCTGGTGCGCATGTCCCGGGCGGTGACGCCGGCGCCGGGCTCCATGTGTGCGGCCGAGGGGCGCATTATCTGGCCGGCGGCGCGGGCGGGCGGGCGGACCGGCGGAGCGAGCGCCGCGGGCCCGGGCGGCCCCACAGGCGGAGCGAGCGCGCGCGGCCCGGCGCCCCCAGCCCCTCGGCCGCCCGGCCCCGCAGGCGACCCCGACCCCGGCCCCGCGGCCCCTTGAACCCGCGCGCTGTCCTAGGGCCCGGTCGGCCCGCGGCCCGGTAAGTTCCGGACCAAACTTGGCGGGGGGCGGGGGCTGGGGTCGGGGCCGAGGTCGTGCGAGGGAGACTGGAGCGGCAGGGGCGGTGTGGGTTGGGCAGGGTCGGAGGGTCGGGGGGCTGTGAGGGACCCCTGTGTGAGCAAGGAAAAGTGAGAGCGAGCGAGTACTGCTTTTATTCTGGGAGCGTCTTTTTTGCGCTGCCCTGGAAAGTTCCGCGCTCCGACGCCGCCCGGGCACGTGGGGGCCGGGCCGGGCGGGGGTCCTGGAAAGTCGCGTCGTCGCCCCTCTTCCTCCTGCGCTTCCTCTGGGGTCGGGGGAGGGGTCGGGCCGAGAGGCGCAGCTTCCCAGCGGCCGGGACGGGCTGGGGGGCGGTGGCACGTGGGCGCGCAGGGCGAGGGTCCCGGGCGGGGGTCGCGGGCTGGCCGGGCCGCGGCGCTGAACCCCGCGGCGACGGCGACGGCGGCTGCGGATCCCATGTCAGAATAAGAGTCCCCGCGCGCCCACGCCTGCAGGGCTGGCCCTCCCCCCGCTCGCGCCCTTCCTGCCTGACCCCCGGGAGCCGCGGGACCCTTCCCCCTCTGTGGGTTCCGGCGTTTCACAGGGCTTTACACTTTAAATTTGGCTCCCCATCTAGGCGCTGGCTGTATTGATTTCTTTTTTCCCACCTGGAAAGGGTCGGCATCAGTGACTAGACAGCAGCAGCTGGCCTTTTAAAGGGATTATTGCCAAGAATCGGAATTGATCACTTCAACAAGGAAGGGCTTATGGGCAGGGCCTTAGCGTAGAGCGTGATTGACACTTGGTGTGTGCGCAAACACTGGGACCCAGAAATGAATGGGGATCCCTCCCTTAGGAACTCAATGACACGTTGGGTGTACGTTTCTGCCCTGCCTTGGGAATTTTGCAGGGACTGCTTAATTTTGTGTATCTGATCCTATGCCTTTAGGTGTGTAGTTCATCCTTATCTTTAGAGCTTTGGATTCTTTAGATCAAAGTCCGAGTGAGTCACTTGCGCCTTTAATTTCCTCTCTTCCTTACCCTTTTACTTCTTTCAGTTTTCTTGGAGTGCACAGTACCGGTTAAGTCTCTGGTTCCGTATGTCCATTTCACACAGTGACACCTTCTGGCTGTGGTAGCGCAGAGAAACTGAGGGACAGACAGCCTTCTGTGCAGTTGCTTTAGTCTTGGACCCACTGTCCTGTTGATGTTTTTTTTTTTTCTGGTAGTGGTTACAAGTTTTCTTTTAAGTTAGATTATGTGCAGTGTTTGCTGGCACCAGATCAGTATGCTGAGTAACGTGTTAGACCTGACAGCAAGCTGTGGAGGAAGGCTAAAAGATGACACCGGCCCCTATTTGAATGCCCACTGTGTGCTAAGCTCAGTGCACAGACATATTTCAGTGCCCTTAACAATCCGACGGAGGAAGGGAGAGTATAGTCCCCACTTTACAGGTGAGGAAACTGGGGCTTCTGGAGGTCAGGCTGCTTGCCCAAGACTGCTTAGTAGAGGGGCAGAGCTGGGCTTGCGCCTGCCCTGTGGGGCACCAGAGCCCAGGAATGCTCCTGTTTGCAAGCTCAGTATGTGAGTATTTTCTCGTAGCTCCTAAAACACAAGGCCATTTATTTGTCCAGGCTCCAGTACACCTCTGCTTGGAGTTGGGGGATGACCTGGTGACACCATTTCTAGCCCTGCTTTGTCCTCGGAGAGCAGAGTTACCAGCTGGCTTTTAAGAACCAAGCCACAGAGTCACCCCCTTTGCCCTGCTTCCATAGCCTGTAACTCAGAAAAGTTAGTCCTTTTCTAGAGGAAGCAGTTTAGGTTGGGGATTTTGAGAGTAATTTGCTAGACCCTTGCCTGAATTACTCCCCCACCCTTCATCTTTCATCCTCTATTTCTCCCCTAAAATTCTGAAGCTGGGTTTTGCAGAGGATTGCCTCTCATCTTGGATGTGGTGTAGAGAATGGGATTAATGTATTAATGATTTGGATGCATTGTTATTTCCATTCAGATGACATCATTTTTTTTTTTTTTTTAATGTCAAGTCATCTCTATTAATGCAGTATCATTTGGCGGATCCTCCAATCTTATATTTTGATAGAGAGGAAAGAAATAATGCTGCTCTTGGTAAAAAAAAAAGTCCTGGGAGGATTTGTACCAAGATTAGGGTTAGCAGTAGTTTGTTTGTTTGGTTTTTTTCTTAACTTTTTGATACCTGTGTTTTATGATTTTTTTTAAAAAGAAGGAACATTTTAAATTTAAGTAATAAAACATGTTAAAGACTCCAATTCTCAACTCTTTAGTAGTTCTTCTCACTTGTTTTGCATCACTTATTTTGTGACTGTGGCATTGCGAGTAGTGATTTCTGTATTGATTTATTCAATAAATATCAATGTGCATACTGTGCCTCCGGCACCATGCTAGGAATCCCTGCTCAGTGGAGTTTACTGTGAGATTAATGGGGGAGAAATTGTAACTAATCTCATAAACTTGGGGAAACTTACAAGGGCCAAGGAGAGAAGGATGCTGTGACCTGGTGAGCAAGACTTGAGGGGGTCTTTTTTCAGCTGGGATCAGAGGACATGTAGGAGCTAAATAGGTAAAGTGAAAAAGGGAGAGCATTTCTGGCAGAGAGAGTGCTTGGGACTGAAAGAAGATCAGTGTGGTTGGAGCAGAGAGAGACAAATGTGCAGGCTCCAGGGCTGAGGGGTCCGGAATTTACCTTGAGAACAGTAGGACCTCATTGAAGAGGATAATACAGGGACCCATGTGATGAGGGTGCATTGGGCCTTAGATAGCAGAAGACTGGAAGATGGTGCCTGAAGGACATGAGTGGGAGAGTAGCGAAGCCATTCTGAAATGTTGGCATTTTCTGGTGTTCTGTTGGGAGAAAATCAAGAATGACCTTCAGTGTCTTGAATGTGTCTGTTTCCAAGAGACAGAAATGTAATGCCCTTACCACTGAATCCAGTTAAGGACTCTTGGTGTGGGTATGCTAACCTCTCAAAGCATAGGCAATTCAAATGCTTGCCTGGAGAACTACCTGTTTGGACTTGGGGTGTTTCTGTGCCATCAAATGGAATGGAAAAGATTATTTTCCCTAGGCTTATTTTTTTCTCCCTGATGATTGAGTTAATTTACGCTCATTGTAGAAAACTAGGAGGATTATGAAACAGGTGAGTAGGTGAGGTCTTCATGAGCAGTCGTCCTGGGGTAATAGAGTATCATTGGGATTTCCTTGTAATAGTTGTTGGGTTAGGAAGTGCGGCAGAACCAGAAGAACGAGTTGGCAGTGTCATAGATTGAGGCTTACAGAACCGTGCAGCCTGCTCAGTGTGGTTGTTTGTTAGAATGGATGCTCTTGAGTTATTTGAACTGTTTTAGGAGGTGAGTTGGACAGCCTGGCCTCAGATTGCTTTTCTTTCAGGTAATGAAACTTACTTTATGTGATAACTGTGAAAAGCTACATCTTTACCTTGAATTAGGAAGGCAACGTGTTAAGAAGGTTGACGTAAAAAAATACAGGGGACCTGAAGTGGTGGCAGTGAGATGGAAGTAGTGAGACTGGTGTTATGAGAAACAAAAGTACCAGCTGGGGACAGATCTTACATACTTGTGGATTCTGGCAAACAGGATCCAGGACTTCTTAGTCAAGAGGAATGTTAGACCACGGGCTTCTTGCCCCTCCTCTTGCTTTCTAGGCTGTATTTATGACCTCTTTTTGTGTGTGATGAGAATGTAGGTTAGTCTTTTGGAAGACAGAGAAACTTACTCTAATTGAATACCTGCAGGTAGCCGTAGGAAGTGACTTGAAATCCTCCGAAACCTTCCAGGGTATGTGGGAAAGGGTCTTTGTGGCTTCAGTGCACTGTACCCACTTTCTCTCTCTTGATTTTCACAGAGGTACTTGAACCTTTCAGCCATTCCTTCTGCATCTCCATCTCTAGCCTTGAAACCACTTGACCTGCCTTGCTAGTCAGGTCTTTTGGTTTGAACCTTCAAACCTAATTCATCCTAAATGAGGTAATGCCTTTGAGTGCACTTTTAATAAATAGTGCTGCATTATAGTGGCCAACCAGATCCTCCTGGTGCCAGGGAGGCTGTTCCACATCCCAGTACCGCCTGCTGTTTGCCAGATGAGGCCGGGGGCCTGTTCCCAGGTAGCAGGTCCCTGTAGTGGTGTCATGGGTCAGCCCTGGCTTTGCCTTAGGTTGGGTGTGAGCTCCACCTGGCCACTTCCTTGTGACTTGACCTTGGTGAACCTTGTCCTCTGTTTCCCATTTCTAAAAAGGGGGTAGTAGTGTCTGCCTTAAATAGCTGAGTTGGGAGTGAGATAATAAATGCAAGTGGCATAGCACAGCACCTAGTATGTGTACCTGCTCAATAAATTGGAGTTCAGTGAGTGTACCATCATGACTAGAGCAGATGAGGCAGAGCCCCAAAGCATTAATGACTGTTCTGCTTCTCATGTGTGGAGCACCTCTATGTTTGTGGGACAAACCATCACTGTCTCTGCCCCTTGGAACCACAACCTTGTCCCCACATTTCAGATGGAAGAAGGTGAAGTCCCTACAGAGGGTGATACTTGCCAGAGTCACCTGGCTGATTTTTCTACAGCTGGGACTGGGCCCCAACCTTTCCGATTTCAGACTATGAATGTTTTTCCCACCAGCCTTAGTGCCTCCCTGGTGATAGAGAATGGCTAGGTTGGTGGTGCCTCATCAGGGCAAAGGAGACACAGCCCCTTTTCCTGATCCTGAGCTTCCTGAACCCCACATTCTGATTTTCAGGGGCAGCCCTTCCATTTGTAAGATGTTTGCCAGGCAGATTCTCATGGGGTCCTGCCTTTGAGAACCCAGAGGCGCCCCTGTACCTCTGGCTTTATCACTGAGTGGACTCTGGTCAGGGATGAGAAGTAGGTTGCTTGATGGTGCTTGCAGTGGCAAACAGGAGAGTTTGGGCCCGAATCCTGTCCTCCTTCCGCACTTACAGCTCTCTAGCCAGTTTGGGAATTTGGCAGATCTGACTACAGCTTACCACTCTTCAGCATTGGGCAGGTTTTCTGGCCACCTGGCCTCAGCTTTCCCATCCATAGACAGGGACTGTATCTTAATCTCATGGGATGGCTGTAAGGGCAATTGCAAAATGTTTGAAAGTAGTCAGGGGTATCCTAGCCCTTGATCCTCCATTTACCTCTGAGACAGAAATCCTTCTCTGGGAAAATTCCCTGGCGGTCTAGTGGTTAGGACTCCTAGCTTCCACTGCAGGGGGCACGGGTTCGATCCCTGGTCGAGGAACTAAGATCCCGCATGTCTTGAGGTGGGGCCAAAAAAAAAAAAAGCAACCAAAAAACAAAATCCTTCTCTGCCCAGAGGACAACTACATGATGATCCCCCTGGGTCTTACATCTCAGTCATCACGCACAATGAAACACTTAGATTGAGGAGCTAGATTTTCTTTATAACAAAATTCCACCACAACCTAACAATTTGGAGGTCTTCAGATCTTATTGTAAGGAGATCTCACCTAAAAGGTCAGTCAGGTTATCCGGAAGGGAAGTGAAAAAACCTTGTGGTCTTAAATCTGCATATAATCCCAATATAACATTTCCTACAATCGCAGTTGTTCTGTGCAATTAGCCTTTGAGTCAGTAGCTGTTAAACTTGACTCAACACATTCTTACCTTAGAGGCAGCTGCTCACCATGACCTTGGAGGTGAGCAGGTTTCAGGCCAGTATCTTCGTCACTTGAGTTTCCATTTGGTGGACTTTTGTGGCAGTGACAGCATATTTTTAGCTTTCTTGTGTGTTTTGGGCAGGCTCACTCTGCCAGCCAGTTCTGAAAACTTTGCTGCTACAATCTTCATTCATCCACGGAGGAAACACATTTTTTTCCCAATTGCTCAGTGGTGTGGGGAAAGTAGGAGCATGGCAAACTGAATCCTTGGTTTGAAGGTGTTGATTGAATTGGTTGAGTCACTCCAGACCTGTGATATTCTCAGGACTTGCATATCATTGACAACACCTGAACCTCATTTTCTCTTCTCTCCTGTATTATTCTTGTGCATGTAAAGGGCTAATGCCCACCCCCTTCAATGGCAGGCAGTTCTTTCAGAGGATTCTGGAGTCAGATCCCTCCCTGGGACTCTCTTACACCCACCGGAACCTGGGGAGATTTCGAGGGTTTGATTAGTATTTTCCTTAACACTTTTGTTTGATTAGCTGACCTTCTCAGCAGTTTGTATGTTGGTCATCTGTCTCTTGCCTCTCTCCCCAAACCTTTAAAGTTTTTATTGTTGAGGCTTTTTGTTTGTTTCAACCTTACAAGTGACATTTCCTGATGCCAAAGACTGGGGAGGTGGTGGGAGCCTCAGGTGTCAGTAGTAGGCATTTGAAGTTTTTGAAGTTTGCTTTTGAAGTTTTCTTGGTTAAGGATATTAATGGACTGAGTCTGGATTGAAATGTAATTGTAGCCTTACTCTCATTTATATTTGTCAGGCAAAGCATTAGAAATGTAACTATTTTTGGTCCTTGGGCAGCAGACAAATGTAACATTCACCTGGGACTAGCTTGCTTCTGTGTGCTGTTTTGCTGAACCCAGCAGGCAGCATACAGACTGCCAGATGAACAGGACAGCCCTTGATGTTACATACTGGAAACTGAGGCCTGAGAGGAGGAGTGGCTTGCCCTGGGTTGACTTGCAGAAGAGAGAACATAGATCTCTGTTCCATTCTAGTGCTTCCTGGTCTGATCTCTGTTATCCTTATTTCTTTATGGCCTGGTTAGTTTAGAATTTTTTGTTTTGTTTTAGGTTTCTCTTTTATCTATGTAGTGTAGGTCCATTGGCAGGTTTCCTTCGTCAGGGCTTTGTTTTTTGAGGTCATTATGGTATCTCTGGTGTGAGGATGGGACAGGACACAGGGAAGAAGAACTCAGGGCTGCTTCTGGAGTCTCAGGGCTGCCTTCAAAACAAAACAAAAACTCTAGCTGTGTTTCCTGTTCTGGAATTGAGTGGTTGATGGCTTTCAATTTTAAGAGCATTAAACTGCTTTTTCCCATCTATTAATAAAAAGTAATGGCACTTATTATTTAGTCATCTTTCGGGTGATCCATTTTGGGTGTCCATTTCAAGATTCGGAAAAGCTAGACATCAGATCCTGTACGAGGCTCTGATGGTCAGCTGTGCTAGTCTGGGGCAAGAGTGAAGGACCTTAACACTCAGAGTAGGATGAGTCTAGGACAGCACAAGCTGGCTGCTAAAAAGCTTCGAGGGAGGTTATTTTTTGCATATCCTTTATATGTGGGGAAGTCCATTCTGCCTGCTGAAGTAGTCTTTAAACCATTTCATAGGAGAACTGGTTAGAGGGATTGACCGTGTTCTTGGAAGAGAGAAGATTGGGTGGGGGGTGGCGAGGGGTTTCAGGAGACCCATTGGTGAGTTGGGATCTCAGCTCAGGATTGGACAGTTGGCCTTTCCTGCTGTTGGTGCCATCAGGTACCCACTCACCCCCCTCAGGGAGGATGGAAGGGGCTCCTCTTACTTTCCAGAGTTAAGATCAGGTGACCCTGACACAAAAGGCAGCAAAAGTGGACAGGTCGCCACCTGGGGAAGGTACTTATTAGCATTGGGTGAGCAGATGAGAGACATGCACCTTCTGTGAAGTTTAAGATGGTGGGAGCATGCCCACTTCGTTACCTTGGTTTATTGCAGAAGGGAGAAAGTAACTTAAATTGCTTAGAAAAATTAGGGTCACTTTGAATCAGTTTAACCAGTCTTCTAAGTCTATGAACTAGGGTTGGCTAATTTTTCTTTTAAGTTATTTTAAAAAGTTAACCCAGTGACATAGAAGAGCCTAAGCTACTCCAGTTGGTGGCCTATGGAGTGAAATGCAGTACAGGTGTCTCAGGCCCCGAGATAGTGGGTCTTCGGTTTTAGGGGTGCTGAGTATGAGCAAAGGTGAGGTGAGCTGGGCCCTAGAGAAGGGTGGTCTGAGATCATGTTTACTGCCTGGGAGAAGGTGGGCATTGGTGAGACCCAGGGCGCAGCCTATGGCCCTGGATGGCCACTTTCTGCTTCACTAGGAGAACATAGTGGGTTGAGGTGTGGCGGTCCTGTGTGACCATCAGGACCCAGGACCCTCATGAACTGGAGGGACGTGTCTTTGACCCTGCCAGATCTCGGCTGGCTCTGGGGGCTGGGTGCGGAACTTGATTTGTCCTTGTGTCTCTTCCTCCCCAAACAAATAGTGCTTTGTGTTAGATGAAAGTGTGATAAATAACAGGTAAAAGAATAAAATATCTGAGGGACTGTCTTGTATATACGAGTTCTGCTCTGTTCCCAAGAGTGAAGTAGTGATGGATAGGTGGAAATTAGAAGGACATGGCCCTTAACTTAGCCTGAAAAAGAGCTTTGTAGCAATTAGAGGGACCAGGAAGAGGCTTGATGTGATTCCTGTGCCCCAGGAGCTGGTTGGTAATCAGCATTTTCTTTTTTTTTTTTGATGTGGACCATTTTTTTTTTTTTAAATACATTTATTTTATTTATTTATTTTTGGCTGCGTTGGGTCTTCGTTGCTCCGCGCGGGCTTTCTCTAGTTGCAGTGAGTGGGGGCTACTCTTCGTTGCGGTGCGCGGGCTTCTCATTGCAGTGGCTTCTCTTGCAGAGCACGGGCTCTAGGCACGCAGGCTCAGTAGTTGCGGCGCACAGGCTTAGTTGCTCCGTGGCATGTGGGATCTTCCCGGACCAGGGCTCGAACCCGTGTCCCCTGCATTGGCAGGCAGATTCTTAACCACTGCGCCACCAGGGAAGCCCGATGTGGACCATTTTTAAAGTCTGTATTGGATCTGTTACAATATTGCTTCTGTTTCATGTTTTGGTTTTTTGGCCTTGAGGCACGTGGGATCTTAGCTCCGACTGGGGATCGAACCCACACCCCCTGCATTGGAAGGCGAAGTCAACCACTGGACCACCAGGGAAGTCCCGGTAATCAGCATTTTCTAGATTCTGAGAATTTTCTAGCTTGAGGTTTTGGACACTTTTCCAAACAGACCTAGAGCGATTAAGACACTTCTCTGAAACATCCACATGAATTTTTCCAACAGCTGCTGCTTCCTAGTTTGAGAATATTTCCCTGTTTCATGCATTGCTCAACTGTTTCCAAATCCTGACTCTTCTTGCAGCGTTCAGGGGAGAAGACAGGTGGGTGTCTTACCCAATGACAATACTGGTTTTGAGAGTAGGGAGAGGGGTTGTGGACACAGGAAGGAAAGGGGCCTTGGGGACCTGGCACTTGGAAAAAAAATGACTTGGGTCTGATAGTGACATCTGCTTGATGATGACCAAGACACCATCAGGGTCCTGATTTTGAGGTCATGGGTGGGAGTGAGGAATCAGGTGAGTTGGGTGAGGGCAGCAGCCTGGTGCCTCATATGCAGAGCTGGGAGGACCAGCACATGCCCTGGCCACCACCCACCTTAGGAAGCGCTCCCACGGGGCCTGGGCCGTCCCCCAGCTCCGTGTCCCTTGGGCCATGTGTCTTTTGCTGTCCTCGCACTCTCCTTGCTGTGTCTGTGGCCAGAGGACCTGTCTCCTTCCCACTGGTCTGTGTCTGCTCTGTTCCCTACCTCATGCGTGAGTGCTGTGCTCTTCTGATGGAAGGAAAAAAGATAATTCTGCACATCTGTTCCTTGCCAAGGACCCCTGGTCCGCTCTGTGGAGTCCTAAGAGTGGTTGTCTTGTGTGTACATCTCACACAATGGAAAAGAAGATGAAAAGGTCCTAGTTTATGACCTAGGCTGGCAGTGGTTTTTTTTTCCCTTAATTTTTTGCTGCGCCCCGCGGCATGAGGGATCTTCATTTCCAACCAGCATCAAACCCGTCCCCCCGACAGTGGAAGTGCAGAGTCTTAACCACTGGACTACCAGGGAAGTCCCTGGTAGTGTTGATCAAGTCCTTTAAGCCCCTTCCCTTGGCTTGTATGTACCCTGGCAGGTAGGGGCTCAGAAATATGTGCTTCGTCAACCTCTGAGGGTTTTAGTGCCTTTCGCAGAAGGTGAAGATGCACACGAGTTATTGAATTTGCTGTATGGTCCATGGAATGAGGGTTTGCACAACAAGGCTCATTCCTCCAGGAGGTTTCTAGCAATTCAGTAAAGGGTTAAGTTAGTGTGCTGTTGTAAGAGTGAATCGAGGGTGTGCTAATCTTTGCTTTAGGAAGTTTTTCCGTAGCCTTGGGAAGGATCCAGCCTTAGGATGGCCTTAAGAGTCTGACTGCCCTCGAAGGTGTGGTGGTTCAGATTTGAGCCTGGGTCTGGGAGATGGCTGACCTGCATCTGGATCCCCATTTAACTTCTTAATCCTGTGACCCTGGCCAATCACCTTGACTTATCTTAGCCTCTGTTTTTTTCACTTGTCAGGTGTGGGCATCAGTGGCAGTCCCCCATGTGAAGTGTGGGTGACAGTTACAGTCTCCCAGTGTGAAGTGTGGTTAGTGTTGGTAGTACCTCATTCTGTGGTTATGAGGATTAAATGAAAATCAGGTATGTAAAGTACTGGCACCACGCCTGGCACCACATAAAGAATTTAATAATCGTTATCCATTGTTGCACTTTTCTTTTCCTCCTTTAGTAACAAAATCTCTTGTCAACGTGTTAAAGGTGATTTTTTGGATGTTCTGCCTTTGTCAGCAGTGAGCTTTTTTTTTCTGTAGCAGTTTGAATCTGTGTGCCCAGTGGTAGCTTTCTCAATGGAGAGTCAGGCCCTCCCCTTTCTGTGCCACCAAACTCCGATGAACACTGATGAGTCCTGGACCATGGGGGACAGTGGAGCCCCCACTCTAGCAGTAGTGTGACTGGGGTCTTGGGGACAGACCTGCAGTGCCTGGGGCTCAGGCTGGATCTTGGTGCTGGATGGTTAGGTAGGACCTAGGTCTGTGTGAGGTGGCTGGTGACAGAGCATGGCAGTGGGGTAGGCCTTGGAGGAGGCCAGAGGGTCCCTGCAAGGCTGGCCCAGTAAAGGTGAGGTGAGTGAACACCCCTACCCTTGCCCCTGTGGCACTACTCCTCCTCTCTCCTCATCGCCCCCTTTGGTCTGGGAGGGCTGGTGGCCTGGGATTCGAGGCGACTTCCCAGGGGATTTCTTGCTTTGGGTTGGGTTGTATTGGCAGGACGGTGCTTTGAGAACATTGGAATGAGGTGGACTTTGTGGGCTACTTGGGAACCTGACCCTACTTAGGACAGTGTTTCTCTGGAATGTGTGGTCTACGTTCTCAACAACTGACAGCTTAGAAGTACACCTTTGCCTGGAAGATAAAGTGTGTGCTGGCCTCGTGTGTGCCCATGTGGTGTCCTATATATATTGGTTTTGTGTGCACCCTTGTGTGTGCGTGTGCACATGTGCTTATGCACGTGTGTGATGGCTCTATATGTGCTTGTGCGTGTGTGTATGTGTACAAATGGAGGAAAGACATTTCAGTCCATGTTGGTCATGGGCTTCATGTGGCAGAGTCCTGCCTTTTGTGGGGTCCCTGGCCCACTCTGGGGTGAGTCTCAGGTACAGACAAAGTCCCACTGAGGGCACAGCCCACAGGTTTCTTTGGGCTTCTTATTTTAAGTCAGATTCACATGACATTTGCATTGTACCTCATAGCACATCAGGTTTAGTACTAAAATCTTCTACCAGCAAGGAAATCTCCAACTCGCAGCAGAAGCCAAAACAAAGCGTATTTCAAAATTCTGGTGTCCTCGCCATTGCACCCCAGGAAGCAGGCCTTTCACTCTTCTAAAGCTTTGGTAGAGGCCAGGGATTTGGTCTTTGCTGCCTCTCTCTTCCAGGAGCAGGCTTCTCTATGTGTCTGACTCTCTAGCACGGTTTCCTTCTTGCTTGCTCCCTAGATGCTGGCTCTTTGGCTGAGTCAAGCAGAACTCTTCCCAGCCAGCAAGGCCCTGTGTCTGCCCAGCACCTCTTCTCCCCAGTGGCCCTTCTGTGAGGATAAAGTGATGGGAAGTGTCTATGCAAGGTGCTGGGAAGCTCTGATGGCCTAGAGGAGCCTGGTGTAGCCCACCCTCCCCTCTTCCCTACCTCCTCTGAGACCTTGGGAAGGCTCTGCTTCTTCCATCTTGGGCTCATTTTACCTTATAAGGGCTGGGGGCAGTGAGGACAGTTTGACGGTTCTCTGAAACACCCTCCCTGAGGAGCCCCTATGTTCCTGACCTCCTCTGATCATACTTTTATTGTTGGGTACATTGTCAGGAAGATGTGGTGTCTGTTCATGTCATTTCTCAATTTGTTCTTTTTTTAAAAAAATTTTTAATATTTATTTATTTATTTGGCTGCGCCGGGTCTTAGTTGAGGCACGTGGGATCTTCGTCGTGGCATGCAGGATCTTTTTTTAGTTGGGGCATGCGAACTCTTAGTTGCGGCATGTGGTATCTAGTTCCCTGACCAGGGATCGAACCTGGGCCCCCTGCATTGGGAGCATGGAGTCTTAGCCACTGAATCACCAGGGAAGTCCCTCTTAATTTGTTCTTAATTGGCTTATGTAGTGTAAGCCACAATTTACTGATAAATGTTGCCATCGTTGTAGTTTCTTCCTTGGAACTTTGCAGCATTTTAATCATTCATGCAGTTTTTGTGATCGTTGTGATACATCATCAGAGTTTGTGGCAATGATGAAGCGTCTGGGGCTGGGAACTGGCTTGTTGGCCTGGACCTTGCCATGAGGCCTCGGGACTCCTGGGCTGAACACGTGGCCTCAGTCACGGCCATCAGTGCTGTGATGTGGTTGTTGGATGGCTCCAGCCACGTGTCAGAAGTTACTAGATGGTTTTGACTGTTTGACCTGGTTCCTGACAGATAGAGAAACTGAATTCTGCCTCTTAGGAAAGCTTGGTTGCTCAGATGGTTGTAGCTTGTTTTGTATTTGAAGACCCAGCATCAGACTGGATTTCCAGAATTCTACCAAGGCCACCCTTCTGTCCAAAACTCAGCTAGGGGGCATCTGGAGGTTTGTGTGTGGACAATGCTGACCTTGCCGCCTGCCTGGGTACTCACTAGCTGCTCTGGACTTGGTTCTAGACAGACCCTTTGGTGTTCTGGAAAGTACCACCTTACATAGACCTCAGTCACTTGTTCTCAGTCTCCTGTTGCCTGCCTGGAGGATGGGACCCTTCATGAGGATCAAGGTGGCAGAGGCCAACTGAGGCTCCAGGTCCGTCCAGCAGTAGTGGGACAGCTGGTGGGTGCTTTCCTTGGTAGTGAGCAGACAGTAGCCCTGCCTCCCAGGAAGTGCCCAAGTGCCACAGGGGCCCTTCTGGGCAGGGGTGAGGGGGTGGGGGAGTAGGGGAGTGCGTTTTAGAGGTGAAAACTGGAGGTCCTCTCCTGGACTGTGTGGTCTGCCCAGTTTACATTTCTTTTTTAAAAAAATAAATTTATTTTAATTTTGGCTGCGTTGGGTCTTTGTTGCTGCGCACGGGCTTTCTCTAGTTGTGGCGAGCGAGGGCTACTCTTGGTTGTGTTGTGTGGGATTCTCATTGCAGTGGTTTCTCTTGTTGTGGAGCATGGGCTCTAGGCACGCGGGTTTCAGTAGTTGTGGCACTCAGGCTCAGTAGTTGTGGCTTGCAGGCTCTAGGGCGCAGGCTCAGTAGTTGTGGCACACGGACTTAGTTGCTCCTTGGCATGTGGAATCTTCCCGGACCAGGGCTCGAACCCATGTCCCCTGCATTGGCAGGCAGATTCTTAACCACTGCGCCACCAGAGAAGTCCCCCTGGTTTACATTTCTTTGGTGATATTTCTGCCATCCTACCTGCTGTTTCCTGACCAAAATAGTCTTATCTTGGACCTTACAGGGATAAGCTTTGTGAACTACTTTTAGATTTTGTTTGGATTTCAAGACCATGAAGTTTTTTCCTTTAGGCCCAGGTAGGTCTTCATTTATATACAATGGGGCCAGCACAGAACACTGCTCCTTCGGTGCTCTTGAACAGGCTTTCCCTTCTCTATTCCAGTTCTGGAAAGTGAGATACCGGTTCTTAAACTTGTGGGGAGCACCTGCCCTAGTTACCAGATTGCGCCAGATTGCTGCTTGTTCACCAAGACCGCCTGTTTGAAGATGGCCGGTGAGGAAGTATAAACTCTGGGCTCAGCTTATGGCCTTCATGTTGCTCTCAGAGAGACTTGGGGTGATGTGCTGGTCTTTGCCCTGTCCATGAATATGCAGGTCAAGGTTGGTGCCCGTGTCATCACAGAGTTGGGGGCTGTCTTTACGGCATGGAGAAGGTGCTCAGCTGGTGGCTTTGCTTCTGCTTTCTCAGCACACACAGGCCCACGGCCACAGGACCTGGGTTGAGGCAGCACATGGCGCCTGTGGCCAGGGCCCGGGACCCCTCAGAGGCAGTGGAGGACATCTAGTCCTCCACTTGGTGAAAGAAGGATTCTTGCTTTTCCAGGAGATTGTGTGATAAATAAGGTGTTGCTTCTTTAAAAACAAACTCAAGAAAACTTGCCACAAGAATGGAATGGCTGGAGGTTTTATTTCTTGACATGAAAATAAATACCGATACAGCTGGTTGACATGCTGTGTGACGTGGAGGCCACCTGGATGGTGCCTTCTTGGCAATGAGGCCCACTGCTTTGGGAACCTCCTGTTCAGGCCGCCTGCTATGATGGAGATCTTCTGCGGTTGGGGCTTTTTGTGATCCTCATTCTCAAATTTTTCTGTTCCGAGTGGTCCTGGAGACTCAGTTACCTCCTCAGCCTCCCCCTTGTTAGTCGTCCCAGGAGGACACTATATTTTGCAGTCACAGGTCACACAGGGACATGTCTGTTTGGAAAGGAGACTGCCTGCTTGCCCAAGCCAAACTAGGTGGGGAACCCCAGAAAATCATTTTTGCCCTTCTCCTTATTCTGGAGCAGTTAACCAAAGTGATAATTGAGGTGCTATGGGCGTTTCTATCTGAAATTATTGGTAATGAATGAAATGTCCTCCTCCTGTTGGAGCTGAGTACCTCATGTGGGGTCATTTGGTGTCACTGTTTTCCCACATAGCATCCATGGACTTGGCCAGTGTGGTGACTGACTCCCCTGGGCCTGGCTTTGTGTCAGCCTCACAAGATAAGTGGGTTTGGTACCTTGAGGAGGGGATGCAGTGTTTTCCTCTTCAGTGACGTTGATTGCTGAGTGCACTGTTGGGGCTAGTTGTCTGTGTCTCTGTTGTCTTGAGTTTGACGTGTCTGGACCTCAGGGCTCACACCACCAGTGGGCCTGCGTAAGGGTTTCTGAGTCTGGCTCAGGTGCTCCAAGGAATAGGTTTGGGTTGTGCTGTAATATCTCTGGCTTCCACGTATAGGAAAAGATTGTGCCCAAGACGAGTTAGTTATCTTTATCATTCATCTGACAGGGATTTCTTGACTCCCTTGGTTCATGGCTGTGAGATGATGGGCCTGGAATAGGTGTATCCTGGGGAGACAGAGTGCTCTGGGAGGCAAGAACTGGGGTGATGAGACTTGGCATACTTGAAGTCCATCTGAGGTATAACATTAGATGCTGCTTTCATCTCACTATTCTAAGTCTTTCCAGTATCTTTTTGTGCAATTTATTTGGGGAGTGGAGGGAAGGACTGGTTGATAGTAGAACATGTCAGGGACATGGGAGATCTGGGAAACAGGGTTCTAGAGCCATGCTTTTTGGCTGTGGGTGTATGAGGCCCATGGGCCTTTTTCTGTACACACTAAGGCCTCAAAAGGTTAAAATGATTTGTTGTTCTACCTCAAAGAGAGAGACATTGTGCTGAGTGAGATACGCCAGACAGAAAAGGACAAATACTGCATGTATTCTATTTATATGAGGCACCTAGAGTAGTCAAATTCATAGAGACAGAAAGTAGGATGGTGGTTGCATGGATGGGCATGGGAGGGAGGGAAAAATGGGTAGTTAAGTGTTTAATGGGGACAGAGTTTCCATTTTGCGAGGTGAAAAAGTTCTGGAGATGGGTGATGGTGATGGCTGTACAACAGTGTGAATGTACTTAATGCCACTGAACTGTACACTTAAAAATGACTAAGACCAAAAAAATGATTTAAGGCAGTAAATTTTATGTTATGTATATTTTAGCACAGTAAAAAAAAGAAAAAACCCCAGAGCCTTTCTGAATTCAGAAATATCCTGCATCCTTATGAGAGCATGCATGCATTTTTAAAAATAAATAAATAAATTTATTTATTTATCTTTGGCTGCATTGGGTCTTCATTGCTGCATGCGGGCTTCTCCTTGCGGTGGCTTCTCTTGTTGTGGAGCACGGGCTCTAGGCACGTGGGCTGCACTAGTTGTGGCGCACAGGCTCAGCAGTTGTGGCTCGCGGGCTCTAGAGCTCAGGCTCAGTGGCTGTGGTGCACGGGCTTAGTTGCTCCGCGGCATGTGGGTTCCTCCCGGACCAGGGATCGAACCCATGTCCCCTGCATTGGCAGGTGGACTCCCAAGCACTGCGCCACCAGGGAAGCCCGGCAGGCAGATTCTTAACCACTGCACCACCAGGGAAGCCCAGAGCATGCATTTTTATCCTCCAAGAGTTAGCTTAGGGAGAAATGAACAGAGGCACTCACATTTTGATGGTCTACCTTATGCCAGATACTAGGGACTTTTTTTAAAAAAAAAAAAGATATACGTGGTTCTAGAAGGCTCATTGTAACATCATCTTGGGAGCGTGATTCCGTGGGTGTTCTTTGGTCCTTAGAGCCATGGGGCCTGGATGCACTTCCTCCCCAGTAGAGTCACACAGAACTGGAGTCTGCAGGAATTTAGGGGGACAGTCCAGGAACATTTGAGGTCTTCTCTCCTCCAGTGCTCAGCACAGAGATTGAAGGTGTTTCTTGGTTTTCTGTGGCTCTTTGTTAGAGAATTCCCTTAGTATGGCACATATTGGTGTGTATGCACAGAAGGGGAGACTCTAGTTCGTAGATCCTCGTTACTAACACAAAAGTTATTTCCTCTTTTGTTCTTGTGACGCTTTCTTCAAGGTATCCTTTAATATCGTAATGCCCTAATGCTAGACATTTCAGACACTTACCAAAGTCTCAGACTTGTCTAGATGTGGACATTTGATCCCTGGGCTTTTTAAAATTTTATTTTATTTTTTATTTTATTCATTTATTTTGTTTTATTTATTTTTTATTATTATTTTTGGCTGTGTCGGGTCAGTTGCGGCATGCGGGATCTTTGATGAGGCATGCAGGATCTTTCGTTGCGGCACGCGTGCTTCTCTCTAGTGGTGGCGTGCAGGTTTTCTTTTCTTTAGTTGTTGTGTGCTGGCTCCAGAGTGCGTTGGCTCTATAGTTTGAGGCACACTGGCTCTGTTGTTGAGGCACGTGAGCTCAGTAGTTGTGGCGTGCGGGCTTAGTTGCCCTGTGGCCTGTGGGATCTTAGTTCCCTGACCAGGGATCGAACCCGCGTTCCCTGCATTGGAAGGCGGATTCTTAACCCTGGACCACCAGAGAAGTTCCTGATCCCTGGGCATTTTAAGTATGGGGGTTTATCTGAAGTGTTGAACTGCCGAGTGGACTGCCTGGGCAGCTGCTAGGGAGCGAGGGTGGAAACACTGAAAGGAACCTTGTTATAAGGAGTCAAAATATTTTGAGGAACAACATTAATCATAGTAGTCGAAGTAAGAACTAGTTGCTTCTCTTTGAGAGCCTGCCTGGAGCCAGGGCCTGCCACTTGGTCCTCAGGATGGTCTTGAGTCCTAAGGGGCTAGGTGGGCTCCCAGGGGCACAGTTGGATTTGGCCCCAGGCTGGACGGACTGTTTAATTGTCAGGAGGGTTGTGGCTGAGCAGCTGGCTGTGTGATTCATCAGTAGGATTCTGTTCATTATCATCAGGATGGTCTGGTAGTGTGAAAGGGAGGGAAGCTTAGAAGAAAGGAGGGTCGTGCTGGAGTCAAGTTTTCGAGAGGGCAGGGACTTCTGTTGGAAGGATTGTCGGTGGGTTTTTTAGGGAGGGATATGGAATCTTGGCAATAGAAAGGGGGAGGGGAGTGCAGGGTGTGGGTGAATGGGTGCTGGGGTAGGTCACACTTCTTATTGGTGATAGGGGAAGCCCTTCCAGACACAAGGCCATTGAGGCCTATGGGAATCTCCAGGCGCCTTTCTCCAAACAGCCATGTGAGGGAGTTGGGGAGAGCTCCCCCCCACCCCAGGAAGCTCTGGGCTCCGCAGGGACTGTGGCGACGCTGTGGCCTTGCCTATCTCCATATTGTTTCTTCCTGATGTTATATTTATATTGTTATGTTTTTGCATGAAGTTGGTGGTGAAAACATAGTGGTTGAGTATTTATAACTCACAGAGGATGCCATTTTGTCATTTCTTCTCCATGCCTCCTTGGGCCTTGGATAAGGAGATGAGCAAGAGCCCTTTCTCTTGTGGAGTGTAGAGCGTTTGGGGGAGAGAACCTAGTGGGATGCTTGATGTCAGATGTCAAGATCAGCCGTGCCACGTGATGGGGCTGTAGTCCTCGGGGATGGAAGGGGGGAGAGGGTGCCTGAGTAACACATGTTTTGAGTCTGAAAGGTGAGTGGGGGAAAGGAAGGACTTTCCTGGCAGTGAGAACAGCACGTGCAAAGGCCCAGTCGTGGAGGAAGGCAGATATGGTGGGTAAGATGAATCGAAACAAGGCCTGTGTGGTTGGAGCCAGGAGCGTGGTGTGTGTACACATACTATGTGCGTACCAGATGACTTCATAGGGTCACCTGCGCCTAAACAGTCAGGGCCTTAAAGGCTGTGGTGAGGTGTTGGGGGGTTTTAAGGAGCTTTAGGAACAGCTGCATTGGCATAGTGTGGGGAGTGGACAGTCTGTCTCTTGGTGAGGCCGTGGTTACTGTGGCTGAGGGAGGAGAGGCAGGGGCAGACCAGGGGTCTGGAGGGCACATACTGGTTGTTACCCTGGTGGATGCTTTGGCTTGACAGTGGAGACCGGCCAGCTCTGGTTGCCAAGGATAGGCTTGTGCAGCTGGCCTCACTGTCGACTCCTTGGCCCTCATGGGGGTTGGTTCTTTGCCTCTCTAGTCTGCCAAGTCATGCTCTCCCTCACTCTGTGGGGATATAGGGTTAATGAGGCTCTTTGCCTTGGGGAGAGCAGGTACTGCTTGGTCCCCTGGGGCTGACGTGGAGCTGAAGCACCCCCTTGCTGTGCCTCTGCCTTGACTTCTTGTCTCAGGCATGCTGCTCTGCCTGAGTCATCTCTGTCCCTTTAATGCTCAGCAGAGCCGGTTAGGGCCATGGTTCCCTCCTGCTTTCAAGGATCAGGTAGTCAGTATTTTTGGTTACTGTCTTTGTCATTACTACTCAGCTCTGCCCTGTAGATGAAAGCAGCTGGAGACAGTGCAAACTTGAGTGGGCGTGGCTGTGTCCCAGGAAAACCATTCGCCAGAACAGGCCCAGGCAGTAGTTTGCCGACCCCTGGATTAGGGAATTGACTCTGACCCAAGTTAATCTTTCCCTAACCAGCCAGCGCATGTTGGAGCAGTGTGACCTCTGGGCTTCCTTGAGATAATCCACTATTGCCCTGCCTCAGTTTCTCCCTTTCTCATAGAGCTAGCTGGGGACTTCCTCTCCTTGGCAGTTAGCAGTACAGTCGCTAAGACTGTTGGCACAGAGGGTCTGGGTGGGGTGCTCATTTTGTGTGGAACAAGTGGACTTTGTGGACCTAGGGGTGGGAGAAGGTGAATAGTATTATTGCTGGGTTTCATCTTGGAGGTTTTTTGGCTTAATATCGTGTTCCCGGGCTTGGATTAGAGCCAGAGTGGTAAATATTTGGGTGCAGATACAATTGAAGAATTTTAGAGACTGCACAAGTGTTTGGTGAGTGCAGACGGTGGTAGGAGGAGATCAGAGGTGTGCAGCTTCCATAGGGCCAGGCCTCGGAAGGGATGATGGGGCCCTCTGGGGGGCACCTGGGAGAGCCCAGGCTTCCCCATCAGGTGCCCATGGCCTCTGAGAGCTGTCCCTGGGCTGGCCATGGGCATTGCAGCTGGAGCGTCTCTAAGGAACTGGAGCTCCCTAGACAGCAGCCAGTGTCTGGCCGGGGGCTCCTCCCCTCAGGTTAAAAGGGAGCGGACCTCTCTTACCTGAGCTGGAGAGGATGAATTGGCAACAGTGGACTTCTGTTGCCCAAAGTGCAGTGACTTGATTTCATGTAAATCACCAATCTCTGCCTCCTTACCAAGTGTGATCTCCCTCAGATTGGGAAATTGTTGTTTGGGTAGGTTGAAGATTCGGGGTGTTGTGTGTGTATGCATGTAAGTGGAGTACCCAGGTGCAGGGTCAAAGCCAAACCATAATGATTTATCAAGGGAGTGGAAGAGTCTCTGATGAGTTGGTAATTGTGTACTTAAGGGTTACTTGATACTGTTTTAAATATATGGGTTGGAAATAAAAACAGTAAAAGCTCTCTAAACCCAGCCGGTGTGGGGTAGATGGCACAGCAGCCCAAATGATACACCAGTGAAAAGCGATTACAGTTTATTTTAGAGAAATGCTCCCAATCCTGATGTTGCTAAGTGGTCTCTGCTTGGTTTCTGCTCCTTCGTGAATTTTGCTCTAATTGTATCAAGGGGTTGTTGGTGTGTGAACTCCTCAGATTGGTTCTTTCTCCCTCAATGTTAAACCATCTCTGCTCATTCATTCTATAAATATTTATTGAGCACCGGACACTGTTGGAGGTGCTTGAAATGACATCAGGCACCAGGCAGACACCCCTTTCCTTGTGGCATTTATGTTCTTGCCGGGTGAGAAAGTCCATAGATACAGTAGCTGTGTTGTGTGGAATTTGAGGAGAGGCCAGGGCTGTGGGAGAGAAAGGGCAGGGTGAGCAGGGTGGGCCGCTTTGAGGGAGACATTTGAGCAGTGATTTGGGGGTACACGGAGGAGACAGCCATGGTGGGGGAGAGTGATGGAGGCAGAGAGCAGCTAGCACAAATGCTAGCACAAAAGCTAGCAACTACTGTTAGAACAGGCTGTGTACAGACGTTTTTGGGAAATTGTGTGAAGCTGAATATGGACTGGGCATTTGTTGACATTTAGAGATTATTGTATGGTAGTTATGTTTTCAAAGGTCATTTTCAACTTGGGATGCAAATTGAAGAATCGATTGTTAAAATTATAAAGTATCGGGGATTTTGTTGAAAACCTTAAAGGACCCCAGGGTGGGAGGGTGCCTGGTGTGTTGGAGGCCAGCATGGCTGGAGGAGGGTGGACATGTCTCTGGGGTCAAGAGAGGATGGGGCTTCACTCTGAGTGATTGCAGGGCCTTTGGAAGGTTTCGAGCTGAGGAGTGAAAGCAGGGGTCCAGTTTGCAGACCTCCGTCGTATTAAGGGAGGATAGTGTGGCAAGTGGAGGTGTGAGAAGTGGTGGGACCCCAGATGTGTTTGACGGCAAAATCAATAGGATTTCCTGGCAGACTGGATGATGGGTAGTCCTATCAAGAAGGCAGCTGCAGCCAAAAAAAAAAAAAAGGGGACTTTCCGGCGGTCCAGTGGTTAAGACTTCTGGCTCCCAATGCAGGGGGCACAGGTTTGATCCCTGATCGGGGAACTAAGATCCCACATGCCTCATGGTGCACACAAAAAAGAAAAAAAAAAAAAAAAAGGCAGCTCCAGATTTTAATCTGAGCATCTTTAAAGACTGAATTTACCATGAGCTGTGGTGGAGGGTGAAAGTCTGAAGTGACCTTAAAACTTCTTGTATGTTGCATACTGCCCCATGATGCACTGTATGCATTATGATAACAGATTGAGGTCACCTTCCTCGCAGGTTAACCCTTCAGGAAAATATCCAGTGTGTCTTGTGGTCTCACGGAGTTAGGGTACTTGGATCTTTGTTGAAAATCATTTGTCCACATGTGCATGGGTGTATTCTGTTCATCTTTCTACTTGTCTGTATTTACGTTCATATCATACTCTCTTGGCTACTGTAAATTTACATACAGTATGTCTTGAAATCAGGTTAGGTAAGTCTTCCAAATTTGTTTCTCTTTTTCAGTGTTTCACTAGTCTAGGTCCTTTGCATTTCCATATAAATTTTGGAATCAGCCTGTTTTTTTCTGCAAAACATGCTGGCAGTTTTTTTCTTAATAAATAAATTTATTTATTTATTTAATTTTTGGCTGCGTTGGGTCATCGTTGCTTCACACGGGCTTTCTCTAGTTGCGGCGCGCAGGGGCTACTCTTTGTTGTGGTGCGCGGGCTTCTCGTTGCGGTGGCTTCTCTTGTTGTGGAGCATGGGCTCTAGGCCCGCGGGCTTCAGTATTTGTGGCACGTGGGCTCAGCAGTTGTGGCACGTGGGCTCAGCAGTTGTGGCTCGCGGCTCTAGAGCGCAGGCTCAGTGGTTGTGGCACACGGGCTTAGTTGCTCCGCGGCATGTGGGATCTTCCCGGACCAGGGCTCGAACCCGTGTCCCCTGCATTGGCAGGCAGAGTCTTAACCACTGCGCCACCAGGGAAGTCCCATGCTGGCAATTTTTGATTGGGGCTTTGAATCTATGAATCAATTTAGGGGAGAATTGGCACCTTCTGGCCCATGGAAAAGTCATATCTCTCTGTTTATTTAGGTTTTCTTTCATTTCTCTTAGCAACATCTTATTGTAGTTTCAGCTTATAGGTCTGGCACATTTTTTAAAAAAATCAGATTTATCCTTAAGTATTTCATGTTTATGGTAGTATTAACTGATTTTTTTTTAAAGAGCTTTGAGTTTTGGTTGTTTGTTGCCATTGTGTGGAAATACCACTGACTTTTGTATATTGACCTTAATCCTGAAGAGAGTAGGTGCTTGGAAAAGCCCAGGACCCCTACTTTCTGAGGCTTCCCCCTCCATGGCAGAGAGAGGCCTTGGCTTGGGAGGTAAAAGAACTCGGATTGCAACTTCCCTGGTGGTCCAGTAGGTAAGACTCCGCGCTCCCAATGCAGGGGGCCTGGGTTCGATCCCTGGTCGGGGAATTAGATCCCACATGCATGCTGCAACTAAGAGCCCGCATGCCGCAGCTAAACATGCTGCAACGAAGATCCCACGTGCTGCAACTGAGACCCAACGCAGCCTAACTGACTAAGTAAATATTTAAAAATAAAAAAAGAGAGAGAGAGAGAGAGAGAGAGAGAACTAAGATTCATGGCATCTACTGCATTTCCCAGCCTGAATGGGGCCAAAAAGAGTGGCAGAAAGGGCCCCTCTCCCTAGGAGCTAGCCCTGGTGGTGGCTGTAGCAGCCCTGGCCCTCACTGAGGAGGATGCTGTGTGCTCCTTGGTTCCCAAAGGTCTTTCCATAGAGTTCACTGATATTTGCTTATTTTGCAAGTTCTCCTGTGGGAGTGTTTCTCGCCATCCGTGAGCTGTGAATTGCTGTGAACCCAGCTTAAAAATAAAGTTTTCATATCAGAGCAAGCTCCTGGTAGTCATGTGGGTGCAGAGAATGACAACAGAGGTGATATTGACAATATTTGGCAAGCTACAACTGACAGCTGCCTGGGAGTCTGAGATTTGGCTGGTTCACTGGGTTCAATCTCTGTGCCCAGAGCCCTGGACATCTGATGTCACAAAGGAGGGGAAGTTCTGGGGCCATGCTGTCTCTGGGACCTTGGGAGAGCTCCTAAACATTCTTGAGGCTTAGTTTTCCTATCTTTAAACAGGCAGCCTCTTTCTCCCTGGGCAGTGTAAGACCTTTGGAGTTGATCCCTGGGTGAAACTTCTAGTTGCCCTATGGCGGTGAAGCCGCCTCCATGTGGAAGATGAAGTTTGTCCGTCCCTGGGTGCCTCATGCCCTCAGCTTCTTGAGGGCAAACTCTGCACTGCCTGTAATGGTGGGTGGTTTCCTTGGGGTCTGTGTTGGGGAGTGGGCACTGGGGAGGGGAGAGGTCACCTCCGGAGAGGGAGACCTGGGTGGCCCTGGGCAAGTTCCTGAATATCAGACATGTCAGATCCCTTATGTGTAAAATGAGGGTGATTGTGTAACTTATCCCTAAGATTGTCCTGGGGATTCAAAGAGATACTGAATTTTAGCATAGTACCTGGAACTCACTACTAAACATCTATTAAATGCTAGTATTTCTATTTCTGCTGTTAATGTCATTACCATTATCATCAAAACCTTGAACTGTTTTCTGTGTGTTCAGTATGTTGGCTTGTGGTTGTGTACCACCTCTTGTCTCCATCCATATTGCTAAAGATGAGATCTGTAGTGTCTGAGATGTTAGTATTTATTGGTTAGTGCACCTTATTGGGTCATACATCAGAGACTGATAGAATTTGATTTCCTCAGCTTGCCCTCCCTTGGAAGGTAGCAGACACAGAGCTCTGGTTGAAATCTAGAATTTCGCTATGTAATTCCAGGGATTGGAGACTTTTTTTTTTTTTTTTTTTAAATAAATTTATTTATTTATTTATTTATTTATGGCTGTGTTGGGTCTTCATTGCTGCGCGCAGGCTTTCTCTAGTTGTGGTGAGCAGGGCCTACTCTTCGTTGCGGTGCGTGGGCTTCTCATTGTGGTGGCTTCTCTTGTTGCGGGGCAGGGGCTCTAGGTGTGCGGGCTTCAGTAGTTGTGGCACGTGGGCTCAGTAGTTGTGGAGCATGGGCTCTAGGCACACGGGCTTCAGTAGTTGTGGCGTGCGGGCTTAGTTGCTCTGCGGCATGTGGGATCTTCCCGGACCAGGGCTCGAACCCATGTCTCCTGCATTTGCAGGCGGATTCTCAACCACTGTGCCACCAGGGAAGCCCGGGATTGGAGATGTTTAAAACTGTCTGTACGTTCCAGAAATTTTCCTTGGAAACTCAGTGTTTCTTCCTCTGTTCTTTGCTTTAGGTTGGCCAGCTCATTGACGGAAGTTGCCTTTTGACATAGCTCCCACCATGGCCGGCTGGTAGGACCACCGTCCCATGCCCAGAAGCCAGGTGAGTGTGTAGTATCTAGTATCTGTGGAACGCAGGCACTGACTTACTCAATAGGCCTTATTAAGGTCCTTGGACATTTGAAACAGAGCACTGCTTTAGAAGCTGATGGCCACCTCCTAGAGGAGAAGGAGGAAGACAGGTACCTCTGGGATTGCACACTGGGCCATTTCCACAGGGCTGCCCAGGCCCTGCCTCCTCCAGGATGGCCGTTTGCTCTCCTCTTGCATCTCAGGGGTCACTCGTTTGAAAAGGCCAGGCCCAAGTAGGATGAACTGTCCTCTGTGAGCATCAGGGGCAGAGGATAATCCTGGCCAAGTGGCCTTTGCCCTCTGGCCATTCCTGTGATTTCCCAATGCTGACAGAAACCGTTAGAATTTATCCTTAACCACCAGTGCTTGGAGCTCTTTGCCCTTACTGCACCCCATGCTTGTGGGGAAACTGAGCCATCCCCTACTGCTTAGGGCTCTCAGGTGGAGACTCTGTCCAGGGCTTTCGGGACCCAGCAGGACAGAGCCCAAAACCCAGGTGGGGTTTTGTCTGTTACTATCAGGCCAGTGATGTTTTGGGCCAGGGCTGCCTACCTGGAGAAGAATGTAGGACTGAGAGACATCTTAGAACACAGAGGTAGCTTGGAGACCTCTTGGGTTGGTTAGCTGCTTCCTCTTATAGGCCAGCTGGCTGGTGACTTTCCAAGGGGTGTTTGCCCTTCAAACAGTGCCACAGCTGCACAGGGTAAGAACTGGCTGCTGGGCTGAGCAAGGTATGTGACAAGGGTTGGGGGTTGGTTTGTGAGGTTTCAGCTCTTATCTGCATATAGCAAGATGATAGTATGGGCATGGTCAGGTAGTCCTGGTGTCAGGAAAACATTTCCAGAATGTTTACCCAGCAAAAACAAACTTTACTGGTATTAAAAAAAATTTTTTTTTTAATTGAGATAATTTGCATACCATATAATTCACCCATTTATAGTATACAGTTCAGTGATGTTTTTGTATATTCAGGAGTTGTACAAATATCATGTCTATCTAGTTCCAGAACACTTTCATCACCTTCAAAAGAAACCCCACACCCATTAGCAGTCCCTCTCCAATCTCCCTTCCTCAGCCCCTGGCAACCACTAATCTACTTTCTATCTCTGTGGATTTGCCTGTTCTGGGCATTTCATATCAATGGAATCACATAATATCTATGACCTTGTGTGTCTAACTTCTCATACTCAGCAAGTTTTCAGGGTTCATCCACTCTGTAGCATGAGTCAGTGCTTCATCCATTTTTGTGGCTGAGTATATTCCATCGAATGGATAGACCACATTTTGTTTATCCATTCATCTGGGATAGATTTGGGCTATTCCCACCTTTTGGTAATTATGAATAGTGCTGTGAACATTTATGTACACAAATTTGTGTGGACTTGTTTTCACTTCCTTTGGATATATACCTAGGAGTGGAATTGTTGGGTCATGAGTCTTCAATATTCTGAGGAACTGCCAGACTGTTGTTATTGTGGCTGCACCATTTTACCTCCCCCCGAGCCCTGCCCCAGGCCCCCAGAGCTCTCTGGAGACAAAAAATGACTCAAAGTCTGTGCTGGTTTCCTAGGCTAGTTGAGGATCATCGGTGTTGACAGTGCTCGTTACCTGGTGCTCGTGGCAGCATGCAGTGAGCCAGCCACCTAGAAAGTGGGTTTGGTGCTTGGTTGTCAACAGGCTCTCTTTGGACATTAGTGTTGAAAAATCGTGGTACTTTACGTCTCGACAAGGTCTTACCTGCAGCCCAGAGGGGTGAGTGATCATCCCTTGTCCTATAGCCCAGGGCATTATCTGAAGGCAGCGGGCTGGCTTAGGGTTCTCTGAAGTCCTCAGCTGGGTGACCCCACCTCTCCCGGGCCCTTTGTTAACTAGGAAGTACATAGCCTGAGCAGTAAGTACTTGCTGAGTGAATGAATGAATGAAAGAAAACTGCTCCTTTCCTATCACAGGGCCAACAAGGAAGACACAGCCAGAGCATTACAAAGCAGTTAGTTTGGTGATTCCGGAGGGAATTTCTGGAAGCCCCCTCAGGTGTTCCCTCTGGCCCTGCCTCTCTGTACCCGGTGAGTGAAGGGGCTTGACGGGAAAGGATGGTCTGTGAGTGGTTGTGGCAGATGGTGGTCGATGTCAAACAGGCAAAAACACCCTTGAGCAATTTTTTTTTTGGCTGCGGTGTGGGATCTCAGTTCCCTGACCAGGGGTCGAACCTGGGCTCTTGGCAGTGAGAGCACAGAGTCCTAACCCCTGGACCACCAGGAAATTCCCTGAGCAGTTATTTTTAAGAGATGTATAAATATGTCAGCTTGTGTACTTTTTGTCGTGGGTGTAAGTCAGCTCAGCAGATTGATTGATTGTTCCACTTTCAGTTGAACCATGGCCTGAAGTCAGCTGAGGCCTCCCCATTCCTGCTGCCCAGGACTCCGGGCACAGAGGAAGAGCAAGGCAGGAGGAGAGCTGGGTCCTGGGGAGTCTTGAGGCACACACACAGCCCCCACACAATGCCCCCACAGTGTATGTGGCTGTCGGTGTGAATACTGAGGGTCAGGCTGCCTGCTTGGGCTAATGGAATTGGTGTCCACCCTTGAATTTTGCTTGTCGGGTCCTGTTCGTTCAGCAGCTACACATACTGCTCTCGTGCTGAGAGACTGGCCTTGTGCTTGGTGTTAAGGATCAAAATGGGTGTGACTTACAGAAAAACAAACAGGAAAAGTAAATGCAGATGACCCTTAACCAAGGCATAAAAGATACTCAGTCTTTTCTGATACTAAGAATAATGCTCTTTGGAGCTTCCCGAAGATATTTTGACCCTTTGTCCTGAAAGGTGTACACCATTCTCTTGGTGGGAATCAGGCAGCACCATATGTTGCTTTTGGAGGTTCACAACTCCTCGGAGGGGAATTTGCTTACCCTTTGCTCCCGCAAGTCCACTTCTAGAAATGTATGCCAAAGATAGACTGTCAAAAATAAGGATTGTGACAAGACTGTTCATTACAACATTCTGAAGTAGCAAACTGGAAATAACTTAGATGTTTGTCATTTGGGGCTGGGACTGATGGGGCTGGATCGCCAGTGGGGTGGAGCCAAGCCCCTGAGCAGAGGAAGGAGGGGTGTCTTCTTGTCATGGTGATGGGATTTCTAAGGTGAAATGAGTAGAAAAAATTATAAGGTGAAGGATAAAGAGATGTACTGCATACTGCACTCACTTTTATCCCTCATAAGGAACGGTGGGGGTGGGATATAGACATGTGTGTTTGTTTATATTTTATTTTATTATTTTTTAAAAATTTATTTTATTTATTTTTGGCTGTGTTGGGTCTTCGTTGCTGCACGCAGGCTTTCTCTGGTTGTGGCGAGTTGTGGCTTTCTCTAGTTGTGGCGAGTGGGGGCTACTCTTCGTTGAGGTGCGCGGCCTTCTCATTGCGGTGGCTTCTCTTGTTGCGGAGCACAGGCTCTAGGCACACAGGCTTCAGTAGTTGTGGCATGCGGGCTCAGTAGTTGTGGCATGCGGGCTCAGTAGTTGTGGCACACGGGCTCTAGAGCACAGGCTCAGTAGCATGGGCTTAGTTGCTCCGTGGCATGTGGGTTCTTCCCGGATCAGGGCCTCGAACCCTTGTACCCTGCATTGGCAGGTGGATTCTTAAGCACTGCGCCACCAGGGAAGCCCTATATTTTATTTTTTATTTTTATTTTTCCTTTTTTTTTTTGGTGCCATGCCATGTGGCACGCGGGATCTTAGTTCCTTGACCAGGGATCGAACCCAGGCCCTCGGCAGTGAGATTGCAGAGTCCTAACCACTGGGCCACCAGGGAATTCCCTAAATCATAGTAGTTTGATTGTAAGATACGAGATATGCCATAAAGGCAAAAATTAGAAAAAAATTTTTAACTGTTTTTAGGAATCATATTTTTGGTTTCAGGTCAACAATGCCCATAGTCTTACTGTTATATATTGTAGGAGAAAACAAGTAATTGATGTCTTTAAGAACCAAAATTGGGAATTCCTTGGTGGTCCAGTGGTTAGGACTCCACGCTTCCACTGCTGGGGGCCTGGGTTTGATCCTTGGTTGGGGAACTATGACCCGCACCCTGCCCCCGCAAAAAAAAAAAAAAAAAAAAAAAGAACCAAAATTTTTAGGATGAAAGACATATGCAAATAAAAGATCAAAATACTTAAGTGAAAATGTTTTAATTCTAAATCTGCATTGGGAATGTCCCAGTTGTATAAGATGGTACCAGGGTTGTGTCAGAAGGAATCCCCCCCCTCCACCCCACCAAGGGTGGGGCAGGTAAATGTGAATGAGAGTTAGTCCCTGAGTTGGAGCATCAAATGTATTAAAAAATCCAGGGTTCCTATTGGTGCTCAAAGGAAAGGAAGAAACTCACTGGTGCCCTTCGGAAGGTGTCAGGGAATCAACTCATTTTGAAAATTGATAGATGATAGAAGGAAAGGAGCAAGCATTTATCCTGCCTCTACTCTATGGACTGTATTTGCAAGGAACAAAAAAGTAGGTAAGAGCTGGTTTCCTTCGAAGATAGATCAGTGCTGCCAGAATTTTCCAGAATCCTCTACTCGCACTGTCCAGTGTGGTACCTGGAATATTGTGATTGAGGAAGTCAAGTTTTAATTTTATTTGATTTAAATCTTTTTAAATAGCTACATGTGGCTAATGGACCGTGTAGCTATTAACATTCTGGCTAATTAATATGAAACGATGGAATTATAAATTCATACATTTGCAGGCATCTGATGAAATGGTGGGTCTAGACAGTGGACCTCAGTGGCTTCCAGCCCCCAAGGAAGGGTGCACATGCTTCCAGAGGGATGTGTGCTTGGTTGGACCTCAAAATCTAGTTTTGGCACATTGGGGTTGTGTTACATTATACCACAGGGATGCCAACTGGCAAAACCCAATTGTGGGAAACAGGACAAATGGCCTGATTTCTTCAACATATGATTAAAAAGAAAGCAGCGGGGGAACCTATAGATTTCAGCCAAGCGTGACTTCAACAAAGATTGAGGAATGATTGTTTAATTGTTGATGGTGTGAGCATGGGATTGTGGTTTTTTGTCCTTGTGTAGTGATAAACACTGCACTGTTCATAAATGCATGTTGTATGGCATTTGCTTCTTAGAGGCTAGTGGGCGTGAGGCGTGTGAAAGACCAAGGTGGTCGTCTGACAACCATGGAACCTGGGTGGTGGGCATGAGCAGTTAATTTGTGCTATTCTCGCTGCTTCTTTGGGTATGTTTGCAATTTTCCGTAATGAAAAGTTTGGAAGATGGGGTTTGACCCAGGCATTCCCTCAGGGAGCTTTATGATTCATGTCACCCAGGGCAGGGGAAACACTCGTTTACAAAAGTGAGGATGGTGGCCGCTTGTGGTTAAAGTTCAAGCAGAAAACCTTCAGCAGAGATTCTGGAATTGCTGTGAGGGGCTGTGACCAGTAGCCTGTCAAGCGGGACAACCTCTTGTTACAGCATTCTCATCTTCTGTAATAACAACACTTAAAGTACCTTCATGGAGCCCTTGAAGAACGTTAGTGATGAAGTGGGCACTGTTCTCATTTCACAGGTGAGGAAGCTGAGGTGTGCGGAGATGAACCAGGCACTCTGGTTTTGACCTAATGTAGTGTGATGCTGATGGCACCTTCTGTTCTGGGAGCACTCTGCCCACCTCCCCCAGCACCCAGAGTGCATTTTATCACCACAGTGCATCAACACCCTGATGCTGTAATGTCCCATATGTTGTTTTCTGACATAAATTAATATATTATTCATTAGAAATCAGTCTCCCCTCTCTATTGGTGTGGTCTGTCCATAGCAGCCATAGCCAGTTAAGATGGGGTAAGGTAGGTAGTTAGCTGGTCTTCAGGATGACTTTGTCTTATTACAGGCACTGCTTTGCAGATTTGATCCTTACGTGTGATCTAGGGATTATTGCAACTCCCAGTGTGCGAGGGACCTCAGCCCCATGTCTCAGCCTGCTCTGTCCACTGCCTACCCCACACATCTGTGTGTGTCCCCCCAGTGGCTTACTGGGGCTATGCTGCTATGGGTGGGAGGCCTTTTGTTGAAACCCCAAGGGTGTCCCTGGGGCCCAGTTAGCTCCTGCTCCTTGGTAGAAACTAAGCAGGTGTTTGGGTGAATGCGTGAGTGAAATGGCTATGAGACTGAGGCGTCTGGCACAATCCCAGTGTGAAGCCTGTGACGGACCTGACTTGAATCCGGATCTGCGGTGGTGGCCCGTGTGACCCCTGCCATCAGAGGTCTTGCCCTCTCTCCGAGTTGGCTCCCTGTTGGTAAATTGTCCCATTTGTCTCCCATGTGGTCACACGCCCATCTGTACCGTGGGCTTGCTGTGGTCCCCTCGGTTGCTGTGAGAAGCTGACGGTTGTTGCTCATGGAAGGACTGCATCCCAGTGGACAATGGCTCTTCGATTGTTTGGATCTTGTTACACAAAGGAGTCTTTCCTTGAGGACCCTATTCGGTGCTCTTGGGGGTCAGAGTAAACCTGCTTTTGCGTTTTAGTAGTTTAGCAGCCGTAGAGGGGTTGTGACTCTTGAGGTTAAGATTACTTTGTTTTTTTGTTTTCCTGCCTTAAAAAATAATAAAGTAAAATTCACATAAAATTCACCATTTAAAACATTTTAAAGTGTACATTGGCATTTAATACAGTCACAATATTGGGCAGCCATCACCTGTAGTTGTAGAACATTTTCATCACCCCAAAGTGAAATTTGTACGTATCAGCCTGTACTCCTGCACTCCCCTACCTCTGTGCCCCCCAGTCCCTAGCAACCATTAATCTATCAATACTTTCTGTCTCTGTAGATTCGCGTGGCTCTGGGCATCTCAGATAAATGGAATCATATACTATATGGCCTTTTGTGTCTGGCTTATCTCACTTAGCATGTTTTCATAGTTCATCTGCATTGTGATATGAATCAGAAATTTATTCCTTTTTTAAAATAAATTTATTTATTTTATTTATTTATTATTGGCTGTGTTGGGTCTTCGTTGCCGTGCACGGGCTTTCTCTAGTTGTGGCGAGTGGGGGCTACTCTTTGTTGCGGTGCGCGGACTTCTCATTGTAGTGGCTTCTCTTGTTGCGGAGCACGGGCTCTAGGCGCGTGGGCTTCAGTAGTTGTGTCATGCAGGCTCAGTAGTTGTGGCTCGCGGGCTCTAGAGCACAGGCTCAGTAGTTGCGGTGCACGGGCTTAGTGGGATCTTCTGGGACCAGGGCTCGAACCCGTGTCCCCTGCATTGGCAGGCGGATTCTTAGCCACGGCGCCACCAGGGAAGCCGTATTCCTTTTTATGGCTGAAAAATATTTCATTGTATGGATATACGACATTTTGTTTATCCATTCACCGATTGATGAACATTTGGGTTGTTCTTACTTGTTGGGTGTTGTGAATAGTGCTGCTTTTTAACATTTATGTACAAGTTTTTGTTTGAATAAATGCCCATCTCTTGGGTATATATCTAGAAGTAGAATTGTTGGGTCATATGGTAATTCTGTATTTAACTTTTTGAGGAACTGCCAGACTGTTTCTCACATTACTGCACCATTTTACCATTTTACATTCCCACCAGCAATATGTGGTGGTTCCAATTTCTCCACATCCTCAACAACGCTTATTTTCCTTTTTTTTTTTTTTTAATAGTCATCCTGGTGGGTGAGAGGTGGTATCTCATTGTGGTTTTGATTTGCAGTTCCCTAATGACTAATGATGCTGAACATCTTTTCATGTGCTTATTGGCCATTTGTCTGTCTTTGGAGAAATGTCTTTTCAAGTCTTTTGCCTGTTTTGTTGAATTGGGTTTGTTGCTAAGTTTTAAGAGTTCTTTATATATTCTGACACCAGACCCTTATTAGCGATATGATTTCTAATGTTTTTCCCGCTCTGTTGATCTTTTCACTCTCTTTTGCACAAAAGAATTTAGTTTTGATGAAGTCTAATTTATCTTTTTTCTTTTGTTGTTATTGAGCTTTTGGTGTCATATCTAAGAATCTCTTGCCAAATCGAAGGTCATGATTTACCCTTATATACTCTTCTTCTAAGAGTTTTGTAGGTTTAGCTTTTAGTATTTAGGTCTTTGACCCATTTTGAGTTGATTTTCATATGTGGTATGCAGTAAGGGTTTTGTTTGGTTTTGATCATTATATTTTTTATTGACATGAAGACTTTTTGGCTTATGTAACCAGGAAGGGGAGTGCCATAGCTGGAAGTTCTGAAAGTACTTTTTCTCATCTGTTTAACAAATATGTATTGAACACTTGTTCTGTCCTGGGCCCTGGGATGGTAGCACTGAACAGAGAGATATTCTCTGTTCTTGTGGGGGATGGGGTGGGGGGGGGACAAACACGTAAATGGAGAGATGAGTAAATAGAATGTCAAGTGGTGATGAAGTGGGAAAGGGGTAGAGACCCACCGAAGTGCATACGTGGAGGGGAGATACATGTAACTTTCCTGTTTCGGCTGAAGAAGAGAGTGGTATACAGAGACCTGGGGGAGGACCTTCCAGGTAGGGGGAGCAGGAAGTACAAAAGCTCTGAGGTGGGAGTAAACTTGGTTTTCAGAGGAGCAGCTGGGATGTCAGAGTGGCTGGAGCTGAGAGAATAGGGTCGAGGGGTAGGGGGGACGTGTCGGGGACGGCAGTAGACAGGTCAGAGAGGCTGGCAGGGCCTTGGCTGGGGTGAGGCCTTGCTTTTACCTTGAGTAGCATGTTTTACAAAATGACCACTAATGTGATATGCTCTAGGTCAGCTTGGCTATTTCCTGGAGGTTGTTGTAGGTGTCTCTACCCAGAACAACCCCCTGCCCAAGGGGAAGATTTCCATTTACAGGGTGGAGAAGAGAAGTAGGATTTCTGTTCCAGCTCTCACAGCTGTGCAGGAAGTGCTGCAAGAACTGTTCATCAGTAGGAACTGTTTCTTAGACCCATGGGCTTCATTGAGACCAGAAACTTATTTAGTCCTAGACGTAGGTTTCCCTGCTGGCTCTGAGCCTTTTGGGGCGGCCGCCGGCCCTGCTGCCGCAGGATGTGTGCGGGGAGGAGCTGACAAAGGAGCCCAGGCAGCGCTTCCAGGCAGTGGCGTCACCACATTGCTGGGTGTCCTGTTGAAAACGATGAAAGATGCACATTTGGTTCTCTCACTTTCCACTCACATTTCCTCCCAAGACTGGAGAAGGCTTTTCTGGCCCTTCCTGGAATTTTCTGTGTAAAACCTCCTGCCATTTCCAGCTCGATGAAGCTGGTGGTCAGGGCTGCGTTCTTGGCCAGGCCCTGAGGGAGTCAGCCCTGGAAGGGTTAAGGCCTCCCATTTTTGATGTGACACCCGATTGGCACATTGCAGGTGGCATGGAAATGGCAGGCATAACCCTTTGTGGGCCGAGGAGGTTCAGCCTGGGAGGCAGCTGGGAGGGACAGAGGACTGGTCCTTTCCCGTGGGAGGGAAACTCAACCAGACATCCCTCACAGTGACGTCCTACGCCAGAGGACTCCTGGTCACCATTTCCCTATGGACATTTCATATTTTTCAGATTCCCTTCACAGGTGGCACCTTTATTTCTGTGTCGCGTTCTCTGGCACCATTTGTTTCTCTCTCCGGGGCTGCAGGGGTTGGGCTTCGGGCACAGGCCCCCGCTGTCAGAGGCTCAGACACCCATGTGGGGCCACTTCCAGGTGGGCAGTGTTGGGTGCTTACTGAGCACTTCTGAGAGTGTAAACACAAAATCCAAGTCCTCATGTGGGGGTGAGCCTGGGGGTGCTATCAACAGTTTTAAAACACTCACTACCCGTCTCTCTCCCCCCCTCTTAAAACGCGATCAGTTTAGGTGTACTTTGTCCTACTGTGTGCTTTGACTAGGAGGTGTAGACAGGCTTTCACCTCATGTCCCTGGGAAGGGGCACTCAGAGGCCAAGGCATGAGGCTGAGGGGTAGACAGAGCTCAGTGGAATCTGCGTGGCCTGTCTGGTTAGTGGTGTTCCCTGTTTTCAGAAGTTTTTAGGAGATTGTCGATGTCTGGGGGAAGATAGAAACACCCTCCCTACCTGCACCATCTTCCCCAACAGGATCTGTGCTTTCTTTAGCCGCCCCTCCCCCATGACTCCAGGGAGGGAGGATGGTTGTTGAGGTCAGGGGACTTGGCTGTTCCAGGCCAGGCCCTGCATGTCCCCAGGTGAGTTTGAGCGGCTGGGCATGCTACCAGAGGGCTGGCTGTTTATGTGGCATGAGCCTCATTGAAGGCAGTGACCACTGATTTTTCTGGAGATGACTTGTCCCAAAACCTGCTCTGTTCCCAGAAGCGGTGCTGGGGTGAGGTGCTTCCAAGCGCCTTTCTCCACAGTGCACGTCTACATGGGATTTTCCTTTAGGAATGTGAAGACCATTCAGGTTTTATTTTTAAAATGTTGGGTGGTTACTACTTGAGTACATTAAAGTTTCTGCTTTCTAGGTTAATTTTATTAAATATATTCCAAAAAAGCATTATTTCAGAGGCTGTATTTACATGTCCTCCACCTTAAAAAAATAATCAGATTGTAAATGTGTGTTTATTTGTAAATGTAAAAGCCTGAGGTTCTGTGTGTGTGGTTTTTTAATTTTTTAATTTTTTTTTTTACTCTTTTCAGTCTTAACAATCTATATACCTACGTATCTGGGTGGTTCTTGAACCAAGGACTGAAGGTGACTTGATAGGATGGCTGATTTGGTCTGACTTTATCTTGCATGACTCCTCTGGGTGGTGATGGCCTTATAGATGGGTCATTAGCATTTCAGATGGAGTGTGGTGTTTGGGCACACCTGGCATGATAGAAGTGCCCTGTTAGGAGGAGGTCGAGATGCTCCTGAACTTAACCTTCCCCTTTGACTTCTGTGTCTGAGCTGAGCGCTGAATTTGCAAATGGTGTCTCTTCCCTGAAGGGTTAGGTAGAGCGCACCTCTGGGGGCTGAGGGCAGAGAGCTCCCTGCGGAGAGTGCCAGTGCTCAGATTGATTTGTTTGATGGAGTGACTGGAGGCACTTCATTTAAGTTGTGTGCGTGCATGTGTCTTTTTGGAGCATACTCTGTGCCATTTCACAGGTCTCAGCACTCCCCTCCTCTGTCCTTCAGGACCTAATTAAATGTTCCAGCTCTCTTCACTCTCACAGGCTGATGGCAGGCCGGTCAGGGCCCCTACCCCACCCCCAGTTCCTGCACCCCTGCAGGGCACCCAGAGTCAGAGAAGTCTGTGGGAGGCCCGATCATCACTGTTTAGCCTCTCACACTGAATATAAGTGGCCTCACTGTAATGGGAGAATGTTTTTTCCTTCTAAGCAACCTCATTCCATTTTAAAAAGTTGTTAAAAGCTTTGATCTCCTTTCTGGTTTCATCTACTTACTTTGGAGATGGGTTTTCATGCGCCTGTGTATTTCTGCCACTTCACCTTTTGTGCTACCATTTCTTTCTCCCTCTTCCATCTCTACAACTCCAGATTCTACTCTTGGGGCCTAGCTCAAATGAAGCTAGATCCTTAGCCGCCTCCTCTGGACCGGCAGGGTGGATTTCTTTTCCAGTGTTGGTTTGTAACAAAATGGTGATTGACACACATATCTCATAGCCCTTACTGGGTCTTTGCTCCCATGAGGGCGGGGACCCCCCAAGCTGCTCTTCCTGCCCTCCACAAAGGTGGTGCCTGCAGGTCACTGGCCCCTTGGAGGTCGCCGTCTAGCGCAGAATCAGTATTTGGAGCCTGTCGGCGTCCACATCCTGGGCCAGATGGGCTGTGAACTAGGAGGAGGGTGTCCCTGGTCGTTAGTAACTGACCAGGCTCCTCGGTGCTGCAGAAGTTCCCTTCTGGGTTCAGGCATCACTCAGATAAACGACAGTAGACAAAAGTCAGTTCTTTGCCTTCTCTGGAAACTTAAATTACCGTGTGCACAAAGTAGTAGAAATGAGCATGGTTGCAGTGCTAGTGATTTTAAAATGCTCAGCTGTTCCACCCAGGTGCGAAATTATTTGTCTTGGAGGAATTGTGGGTTGATGTGGCGGAGGTGTGCAGGGATCTGCACAAGGCCCCGCAGGGCTCTTTGCAAGGCCCTCTGGGCTCCTTCACTTGCTTTAGAAGTTGGTGATCCTGGACCCTGTGTCTAATCTCATTTCCATACTTAATGGTTTTGCTTCTTCTTGAGATAGTTGGACACTGATCACCTATAAGAACTGCTGTTCTTTTGCTCATAAATGAATAGAGAAGACCCTTTGTAAGGTAATTGGAGAAGGTTTGGAGGTGGGAGGAGGGGATGAAAACTGTGCACACGTATGAGTGTGTGTGGTGTGCATGTGTACGTGGGCGCATGTGTTTGTGTTTGCATGAGTGTGGGTACACACACACGTGTGTATTTGTGTGTGTGGCGCAAGGTTGCTTGGTGTTCAACTAGCCTGGTGTGCTGCATTTTGGGGAGCAGGGAGGTGTCTGCCGACACCCTGGTTTCCTGTGTCCCTCCTCTGCCAGTAGGGTGTCCATCAAGTGGGGTCAGATGCTCCCAAGTCTGGAGCACCCTGTGTTCCTCATCCCTTTTACTCCCTTCTCATTGCCTCAGCCTACCCAGAGCCTAGGCACCACTGGCCACCTTTGGAGGCCAGCAGTGAGATTGCCCACCTTGTGAGAAGTCTTTGAAAGAGCAAGTGAGCCCCTTCAGCAGGACAGAAGAATTTGTTGGTCAAGTCTTTTATTTTTGTTACGTGGCTGTTTATCTGGCGAGCCAGCGTCGGCTTCTCTTAACACTAGGCAGAAGGCTCAGAAAACTTGCAGCAAGTCCCCAGGTCCAGGGAGCTCCTGTGTGGGATGGACACGACGCCACGAGGCTGGGGGTGAGGTGATGTGCCTACCAGTCAGGCCTAGCGTTCGCATAAAGGTCAGGAGAATTGAAGGACCAAGGTGCTGACCAGGTGGAGGCTGAGCCTAACTGCTGTTCCCGAGGCTCTCCTGGTGTCCCCAGGCTGGGGCTGAGCTGTGGAGCTACAGTTGCAGGCAGAATGCACCGAGGTTCATTAAGGATGCAAGGTGCATGGCTCTGATGGCACTGGAGTGGGACAGTTGGGGGCAGTATGGTGTGAACCTGTGTCCTCCCAGATCCCAACCCCTCCAACCAGGTAGAGTGCGCTTCTTAGGGTTTCTCTAGCACAGATGACCCCCCTGTCCCCAGCCCTTGAGGACAAAGGTGATTCCTGGTTACCTGGAGAAGCCTGGCCCTATGGCTCTTCCCAGGGACCCCCAGGTCTCCAGCGACTCAGCCCTAGTGTGCTTGATTCACACTTTCCTTCCTGGCTTAACCCCTGCCCCCTGCCCGCCCCGCCCCCGCAATCAGGTCGTTCTCAGCTCCTGTGCTTTTCCTTAGAGCTTTGGTCTGATGCTCAGGCACGTGTGCTTAGGAACTGCTTGTTTCTGTAACTGGGTTAAAGTTTCATCCACTGCAGCAGTTGAGTTTATAGCATGTAATTTCCTTCTACGAGGGACCTATTTATCTTGAGAGTGTGTAGGGCTTTTAGGATGGTATAAAATAGACCCACCTAGTGGGACAGACTGACCCTGCAGTAAGCAGTCTGCACTCGACACTTTTTGAAACTAAATTTCTTCTGATTTGTCAAAAGGGTTAACCTTGAGTTCTGGGCTTGGATTGAATTTACACATTCAGGTCCTTTTTTTGAAATCGATTTTTCTCTGTAGTCAGTTCTGCTGTGAGGCTTGTTTGGAAAAGCAGGTTTGTTCCAACACTATTAATATATTGGGCACACTGTTTCGTTATGTGCGATTTTGTCCAGGAGAAATGCTAGGTCTAGGGGTTGGGAAGCTATGGCCCACAGGCTGCTGGCCTGTTTGGGTAAATAATGTTTGATTGGGACACAGCCGTGCCCATTCGAGAATGAACTGTCACAGTTGCAGAGCTTGAGTAATCAGGACAGAGACTGAATGACCTGCAGAGCTGAAAATATTTACTGTGTCCCTTTAAGAGAAAGTTTGCTGACTCCTGTACTATAGGAATCTGGAAAACTGCTCCTAGCTAAAAGAGTGCCTGCTGGTACCCTAAAGGAAAATGCACACACCTCAGATGCGCATCACGCCCCCTCTGGGCCACACGCATCCCCTTCTGGGGTCAGACAGCCTCCTTGCAGCATGTCACAGTAACTCAGAAACTGCATCCCACCCACTGTCAGAGCAAACACCAGATCTTCCCTCAGGTGAGGCATAAGGCTTCAGGCAGCATTTGTGTATTTCTTAGCTGTTTAACGTGCTGCCATTTAAAAATCAGGTTCCTGTCTTTTTTTTATGTCGCTGATGAAGTTTTAGGGTATTGTGCCCTAACCCCATTGTTCCTACAAGCCCTGTGTTTTTATTGCATGATTTTGCACCATGTGGCAAGTTTTGGGAATGCATATGTTGTGCTCCGGCAGAACTTTCTGTACTCTGAAAGCAGACAGCAAAAGGTGTGGTCTCACTCATAACACTCAATAAAGTTGTAAACATTTAATATCTTGTCTGGACCCCATTGGGCCAGAGCGAAACTTCCTGCTTGTGAGGAGCTCCCTGTGTCCTTTGGAAACCACGCCTGACTCTAGGTAGTTGACAGGGTGTTTCAGTGGGCACTGTCTGGAGGAGCATGGGCTTCAGTTCCCAGCACTGTCCCACCCACTTGCTGTGTGACCTTCACCTGCCTCAGTTTCCCTACCTGTAAAACAGAGCCTGACGATAGCACGCACCTTGCATCTGAGATGATCCGTGTGGGGTAAATACTCAGTCAGTGTAAGGTGTTCTGTCTGTAAAAGAAGACCCCACATTTCTGTTAACAACAGAGGAGCATTAAACTTGGGTTGAGATCTGAGAATCCCAGTGGTGAAAAGGAGCCCATGCTCACCAACCCCTCACCCCACCCCCCAGTCCCTGAGCTCCTCTCTGTAAAACCTACATTTGTTCATTCATTAAATGTTTGAAGTGCACCTACTATGTGGCTGGCACTCTTCCGGAGCTAGGGATACACCAGGAACATTGATGGCATGACCCTGCCATCATATGGCCTGTTACCTTGTGGGTGGCAGTGACATCTGATGACAGGGGGCTTGTACCTTTTGGTTGCAGGGGTCTTCCCTGCCCAGGCCTCCCCATGAGTGCTTCCGCAGCCCCTGGCAGGGCAAGTCTTAATTTTCTGAGGTGAGGCTGCCGTGGAGGCATTTGAGGACAGCTGTTCTGTCCTCCTCCTCACTGGCAAGTGTCATTTAAGCCCTACCATGTGCTTGTCTCTCCAGGTGAAAACAAACAATTTAAACATGATTAACAAAAGGGCTTTAGAGTGTATAGTGGAACGTTCCACAGTGAGCAGCTTGTAAGAATGCCAGGTAGAAAGAAGAGTGTTGGACCTGGGTTCCAGACCCACTAGACTTGGATTTCCCCACCTTGTGGGATGACAGGCTGGTCTTCTACCCCCAGAGGCTCTGGGTATATGTCACCTGTCCCCCTGCCCCCACATGTATAGGTGTGGCCCGTCCCCACCTGGGTCGCAGGACTGCTGCAGGGAGAGTCTGTCCTTCTCATCTTCTCAGTTCAGGTCTTTGAAAGTCCAAGGAGCTCCTAGCCAGGCAGCTGGGCCAGGGCCCCTTCTGATGATGTACAAGAGAGAAAAACACCTGTATTCTGGAGTGTCTTAAGTTTTCAGATAACTAAGGGTTCAGAACCCAGCTTCAGTCAGTGTGGAAGACTTAGTTCTGTTTTTCAGGAAACCTTTAGCACAGGCTCACTGTGGCCTCCCTTCCTCTGCCTGAGACTCTCCCAGCTCAGCGGCTTGGCCCATGCTGTTCCTCTGCCTGGACCATCTCCCTGGATTCCTGTTCCCACCTTGGCCTCAACCTGTGAGGCTCCATCTCAGTACACTCGCCTCCCAGAAGGTCAGAATGCAGGAGTTTTTTTTGTTTTTTGTTTTTGGCTGCATTGGGTCTTCGTTGCTGTGTGTGGGCTTTCTCTAGTTGCAGTGAGTGGGGGATACTCTTCGTCGTGGTGTGCGGGCTTCTGATTGCAGTGGCTTCTCGTTGTGGAGCACGGGCTCTAGGCGCACAGGCTCTAGGCGCACGGGCTTCTGTAGTTGTGGTGCACAGGCTTAGTTGCTCCACGGCATGTGCCATCTTCCCGGACCAGGGCTCGAACCTGTGTCCCCTGCATTGGCAGGCGGATTCTAAACTGCGCCACCAGGGAAGTCCCAGGACTTTTTAATGAAAGCACTTGACTTGCTTGCTACATTTTGCCTTGTAGGGAGGGCAACCCCAGGAATCATACACTTTGTGAGGCTAATTTACAGAAATGTAGGTTTAACTCAGTAGCACATTCTGAACCCGTACTGTTTGCTCCACACCGAAAATGGAGATGAATGGGAAAAATCTTCTGCCGTGGAAGAGTTTAACATTGAGATGAAGCCGTCAAGCTGTATGGGCGTTGTTGCTGTGGGCAGCCCTAGTGAGGAACAGTGTGGGCTGTGGGCCCTCTCAGAATGAGCCCACACTGATGCTGTGGCCTGATGTCCACTTGGGACAGCTACTGGCCCAGGTAGAAGATGGGCTGTGGGGATGAGCTAAGGGGTTTGGGTTTACTGCTTAGAGCCCAGGAGTCACCGTAGCAAGTGATATAGAAGGTGGACTGTTAAGCTGCCGACAACAAATGGGAAAGTGGCAGCGGCATCCCCTTTCAGTACACTGAAGGTCACGGTTCATCTTGGGTTCTTTGTTCTGCCTGTTTCAACAGGCTGGCCGGGGGGTGGGGGGCGGGGGGTCCTCCCTCTGTGCAGGGCCTTCTTCCCTCACCCCCACCCAATACCACTTGTTCTTTCAGTTCTCAACCTTTGTAGGTGGGAGTGTTATTTTATCTAACTCTCCTTTTTATCTTTGTTTTCTTTGAATACAAAGAAACTGATAAATAGTCCTGTTAAGAGAAATAATTTAATCCAGAAATGCTTAATACAGACAGTGAAAGTTTCTGAGATGAGTGTTGTGGATTTTAGTCCAATTTCTTTCAGTTTCGATTTTAGTGAACTTTCAGTATTTTTTTCTGCAGGTTGTAAGCATTTTAAAACTGTGAATGGTATCATATTATTCTGCAACTTGATTTTCTCATTCAAGTTTTTACTAATGTCACTCTGTGCCTCTTCACATAGCGCACCTATGAGGTATGGATGGGGAAGCTGAGGCTCAGAGAGTGACAAGCTCCCCTGGCCAGTTGCTCCCTGAGGTCCATCCTGTGTTCTCTGCAGTGTCTAGTGGTGGGGGCTGGCTGTTGGGATCAACTTTCTGTTTCCCAAGTTAAATTGCATCCCTTCTACTTGGCCTTAACGAGGTTTGACATTATTTAAAACTCAAGAGCTGGTGTTTTTGGTGTGATTTCCTTCCAGAACACAGCTGCTCTAGCCCTGCCACTGTCACTCAAAAGATATGTGTCAGGAAGTAGCTCAGGCAGAGAGCAGAGTGAGGTCTCTAGTCTGGAAGGGAAGATGTATGCCTGTCAGCCAGGGTCTGTGGAGAGTGTGGAGCTTGGCCAGTGGCTAGTGAGGTTGGCATTTGGAACCTGTCGTAACTCAACTGCATCGTAACTCAACTGCATCGGTTGCTGCACAGGCCCAGGCCCTTCTTTCCATGCCGCCCTGAGGACAGTGGCTATCTCATGTGCGTGTGCGGGCCTCCGCCTGTCAGCAGACACTCCTCAGCCTCTCTGCATGCCAAACAATCCCACTCCCAACGTTCTTCCCCCAGATCTGCTCCTTCCCCATCTCAGAAAATCAAATCCATCTTTTTCCAGTTGCTCAGGCAAAAAAAAACAAAGCAACCCTCTCTCGCCTAGTGTCCAACTGTTGGTATGTTGTGTTGTCCAAATCCTCTAAAGTACACCCAGCATTGGTCATGTCTCCCTGCTGCTCTATCCCCTTTCCATCCTGAACCACGAGATACAAAACCCCCCTGACTGTTCCCTCTGCCACCTCCCTGCCTCAGTCTGTCCCCAAATCCTTTAGAACAAATTGGATCCCACTCCCACTCCCCCTCCATCCAACACACCCGCTGTCCTCTGTGCTCCACCTGAGGTCAGTCTACACTCAGCACCCTCCTTTTGCCACCTCCTCGAGCTCACTCCCTTCTTTGGGCTCTGGAAAAAGCACCCCACATCATCTACTTTTCAGAGCATCAGCTCTGTCACTTCTCCCAAACACATGTTACTAAGCCTCACTTTTCTCATGCCTGAAACAGGAGTATTACTAGTAGTGTTCCTGCTGTTATTTTGTAGTAGTGTGGTATAAATAACATTTCCTAGTACAGAGTATTAATGATAACCTCAGGGTTATGGCTCTATGCCTTATGCCTATCTAATCCCCCCTCTCAACCAACACCCCCCCACCGCCCCGCCCCCTGTGCAGGGTCAGTGTTAGTCTCCTGAGTCCTGTTTAAAAATATTGGTTCCGGGCTTCCCTGGTGGCGCAGTGGTTGAGAATCTGCCTGCCAATGCAGGGGACACGGGTTCGAGCCCTGGTCTGGGAAGATCCCACATGCCGCGGAGCAACTGGGCCCGTGAGCCACAACTACTGAGCCTGAGCGTCTGAGCCTCTGCTCCGCAACAAGAGAGGCCGCAATAGTGAGAGGCCCGCGCACCGCGATGAAGAGTGGCCCCCACTCGCCGCAACTGGAGAAAGCCCTCACACAGAAACGAAGACCCAACACAGCCAAAAATAAAAATAATAAATAAAAAAATTAAAAAAAAAAAATTGGTTCCTGGGACTTCCCTGGTGAAGTAGTTAAGAATCCGCCTGCCAATGCAGGGGACACGGCTTCGATCCCTGGTCTGGGAAGATCCCACATGCTGCGGAGCATCTAAGCCCATGCGCCACAACTACTGAGCCTGTGCTCTAGAGCCCGCGAGCCACAACTGCTGAGCCCGTGCACCACAACTACTGAAGCCCACATGCCCTACAGCCTGTGCGCCACAACTACTGAGCCCACACGCTGCAACTACTGAAGCCCATGCACTCTATGGCCCACGTGCTGCAACTACTGAGCCCGCGTTCTGCAACTACGGAAGCCCGCGCTCCTAGAGCCCGTGCTCCGCAACAAGAGAAGCCACTACAGTGAGAAACCCGCGTACCGCAATGAAGAGTAGCCCCCGCTCGCTGCAACTAGAGAAAGCCCGTGTGCAGCAACGAAGACCCAACACAGCCAAAAAAAAATACTGGTTCCTGCCACAGCACAATTCACCCTTTTGGAGTTGTCTTAGAACAGATTTTCCACCTGAGGTCCTCAGACCAGTTGGAAGGTGACATTTTTTTTTTTTTTTTTTTTAAATATGGGGATTGTATTTTAGTTACTATTGATGCTGATATGCAGTCACATCTTTTTTTTTTTTTTTTTTAAGATTTATTGAGTGATTGATTGATTGCTATGTTGGGTCTTCGTTTCCGTGCTAGGGCTTTCTCTAGTTGCGGCAAGCGGGGACCACTCTTCATCGCGGTGCGCGGGCCTCTCACTATCGTGGCCTCTCTTGTTGTGGAGCACAAGCTCCAGACGCGCAGGCTCAGTAGTTGTGGCTCACAGGCCTAGTTGCTCTGTGGCATGTGGGATCTTCCCAGACCAGGGCTCGAACCCGTGTCCCCTGCATTAGCAGGCAGATTCTCAACCGCTGCGCCACCAGGGAAGCCCCGGAAGGTGACATTTTAATAAAAGAAAGCATCTTTTGGTAGAAGCAATTGAAATTCGCATCCAACCCAAAGCCATGTGTCAGCATTCTACCTGAGACTTGGTAGCCCACTCATCCTGGGATTGGTCTGTGCTGTGTGCTTGTGAAGCCTCTAGTATGGCTGGAGCCTGTCCTTCTTGGGCCTGAGGAAGACTTGGGCTGCATCCTGCCTGTCCAGCCAGGTTGTTTGGAGAGAGTGAGGAGGGGCTGAGGCCACCTGGGTTCCAGCCCTGCTCCCCATGTAGCAGCAGCCTGTGCCTCAGGCAGCCTTGCAGCCTTGGTGGCTGCATCTTTACGGTGGGCTTGCTGCTGTTGGGATCTGTCCCTGCAGACAGCAGCCGGCACTGGATCCTGCCTTGATTAGAGGGGACTGCTCTCTGTGGGCCAGCAGTTCTCCCCGGGCCTGTGGTGGAACTTAGGCCGTTGTGGCTGCTATCCCTCCCTCACTCGCCAGGAGTTTTGAAGCAGATCCTAATTTGTCAGTTGGGGTAATCCAACCTCTTCACCTGCTCTTTAGAAAGTATTCTAATGCACCTCCTCACTGCATTTTGCAGAAATTGTCGGTCATGCTTCATTCCTAGGTCACACTTCATTCCTCAAGGCTGGTTTCTTCCTGACAACTTTTTTTTTTTTTTTTTTTTTTTTTTGCTGTCCCTGCCTCTGTGCCTGCAGGGCGGTGGCCGCCAGCCCTGATTTGCTAGGTTGGGGCACTGGTCCTTCCTGCTGAGAGGAGGGAGAGGCCGCTCCTTACTAACACCTGCCCTCCCCAGGAGCAATTGCTTGGTGGTGTCCGGGATTGGCCGGTGGCAGGCCCCATGTGGGCACTAAGGCAACCGCCTTCCCAGTGGAGGAGGCGCCACCCAAGGAGGGGGAGGTCAGAGCCTGAGGCTCCATCCCCCATGGCTGGCCCCGCCCCCTCCAGCTGTGCTCACCCTTTATGTGGTGGGGGAGGGGGGCAAGGCTGCTGCACCCCTCCCCCACTCAGCAGCCTGCCAGAGGCACAGGGCGTGCCTGGGGTTGGCAGAGTTCCAGCCCCTCAGCTTCTGAGTGAGCTGCCCTGACACTGCACACAGAACACAAGCAGATGGTCTCCCAGGTCCTCTGCTGGGGACCCCGACCAGAACTGTGGCCTAGCATGGTCTCTGGGACTGGTGGGAACAGCCCCATGGGTGTGAGGCTCTACTCTGGCCCCTTGTGACCGCTTGTCCTTCACCAGTGACAATGAAGTGAGGTCACTGGGACACCACCTCGCTGGTCTGGTGACCTGATGCACAGCGACCTCCGTCAGCCTCTCCTCCCACCGCAATCCATGTGGGCAGTTGGGAGGAAGGAGGGACTTCATGCAGGGTCTGGCGTTCAAATGAGCTTCATGGATTGGAGCCTGGGGTTTACAAGGCCGGAGGCTGTGCTGGGGGTGGGGGCCCTGCAGGCTGGGCTGGAGCAGAGGCGAAGTGGGGAAGCATTGGGGGCGGTTCTGAGTGCAGGATTGGGGGGTGCATTCTCCCTGTTCACTTAGGACCTCCCCTCCCCCAGTGGGCACCAGGCCAGCCTGGGAGCTTCTCCCTTAGGGACAGAATTTCCTTTGACTCCAGTGGGGGCCCTCCTTGCCTGAGGTCCTGGACTCCCTTCATCTTTTACCCCCAATAGGCTCCTCTCTGATCCTGGGAGCGCAGGTACCCACCATCCAACGTGGCCTCTGAAATCACTCCTGTCATCCAATTCCCCATACGTTCGAGCAGCTCCTGTTGTTTAGGCAGTGCCCAAAAGGAAAGTGACCCATCCCTCCCACAGTGAGGGAGAGGAGGGGAGGGTGACTGACATTCAGTTCAGGGCAGTGACTTGTCTGCAGCTCATGGGGAGACACGACAGACAGACTCAGTGAGCAGGCTGACAGCATTTGTGGTGAAAGCATGTTGGAGAAGGACAGAAACTAGAACTTTAGGCTGAGAGGGACATGGGGGCATCCCTTGCTTCCCTCTGGGGTGGTGAGGAGATGACCTCTACAGGTGAAGGAGGGGATGGGGAGATCTGGGTGAGAGCAGAGGGATGGAGTGTGGCTGAGGGCTGAGGTGGCACGGGGTGGGCAGCAGGTGCAGGCTGGGATGCCAGGAGGGGTTGGAGGCAGATGGAGGCCAAGTTGATAGTCTGTGCCCTTGAGCTTCAGACTTCTCAAGCCCTGCCTGGAATGGGGAGCACCCCAGGGGCGGGGGTGACATGGCCACGGGGAAACCTGCTTGATTCAACCCTTTTGGACTGCCCGTGGGAGCAGATGTCTGAGGGTCCAGGCCGGGGCACGCTGGCCTAACACGTGTCAGACGGACGCTCGGCCTCCTGTGCCAGGAGCACGAAGCAGCTGTCACTTTCCTTCCTTTCAGTTTGAGTCCAAGGCAGGGCCCTGCACTGTTGCTCATTTGTGAAATCAGCTCCTTTAAGGAGCTTGCAAATGAGTCAGCTCAGGAGTGTGTCCCACATACAGTGATGGGGCCCCTTCAATGCCCTGTGCTCCCCCCACCCCCACCAAGTCTCCAGAAGGTGGGCTGCTTTGGGACTGGTTCTGCCTGGCCATACCCAGGACAGGCCTCCCAGGGTGTTTGCTGGTGAGGAAACTGAGGTGCTGGGTGCCCTGCCTGCTTGGACACAGAGCCAAGAGGTCTTCATCGTAGGCGCACTGCAGGTGTGAATTGGGATTCTTTGAGGGGCTCATACGGTGTGCTCCTCCCCGGGCCCCCACGTTGGTAGATGTGGGCATTGACTGTCCTGTGGAGAACTGGTACTTCAGGAGTTCAGGAGCCTGGCAGCTAAATTCTTTTTTTGTCCTGTGATGAACTCTTGCATGGCTTTTTAGACACTGACTGTTGAAGTCTGGTTTCCCATGTCCTGCCCCGCTGGGACATCAAGGCTGGGCTCTGAGCGGCCCCTTTAAGAGCGAGTGCTCGTGTCCCAGACTCGGTTGTGGAATGCCAGCAGTCTCCCTGTAAACAGACATCACTGCGGTCTTCCCTCCTGTCTCTGTGAGGGTTAACAACACTTCAGCTTGTTGTCTGGAACCGGTTCAGACTGGTTTTCTGGAAAGTGCTTTGTCTCTCAGACTGAATCCTGGGAAGGGTCATGTGGAGCCCAGTGATGTCATGGGATCAAAAACTGACTCAGCTGTTTTTTTTCTTCTTTTCTTTTCTTCTTTCAATCAAGATATGTGTATGCTGCAGGTACAGGGTGCCGGCATGGTGATGGGCCAGGCCTCACCCCACTCAAAGTTCGCCTCGTCGGCAGTCAAAGGGTTAAGTGTGACCCCCCCACTCCTCACCCCCCTGAGGTGAGCAGGGAGTGAGAAGGCTGCCCCTCGCTGAAGCGGGAGTAGAAGGGTCAGCCCTCATCAGTGCAGTGCAGGGCTGGAGTTGGGCTGTGACCCTGCTCCTGAGACAGCATGGTCCCTCCTTCCTGGATTCCAGATACCTCCAATCCCATGTAGGTGCTCAGGATCCCATAGGCAGGGAATTCAGATCTAGAACAGTTTCCTCTATTTGCTCTTGAGTCTGGAGTGCAGAGATTCCCCCCTTCTTTCTGATAAGCAGCCACCTTCCGTTGTTCCTGTCCAGGTCCCTGCAGGTTTCTGGCCCTGGATGGGGCGATGCATAGCTTGGCTTCCCAGATGCTCTGTTGCTCCTGCCCTCGCCTTCCCCACGTCAGTGAAGAAATGTCCTGGGCACGCTTTGTGGGCCCTTCATTTGTTGTACCTACTTCTGCCATTGTCACATGGTGAGGAAAACACTCCATGCTGACATTGTGAAAAGTTCCTGAGAAGGCAGCCACTTCGTTATGCCAAGTTTAAATGTCATGTTTTTTCCATCCCCTAAAGTTCAGAATGACTGAAGAAGCATGCCGAACACGGAGTCAGAAACGAGCGCTTGACCGGGACCCAGCAGAGGACGATGTGGAGAGCAAGAAAATAAAAATGGAGAGAGGAGTGTTGGCTTCAGAGTTAAACGCTGACGGAGACATGAGAGTGACGCCTGAGCCAGGAGCAGGCCCAGCCCAAGGGTTGCTGAGAGGCGCAGAGGCGATGGCCATGGGCAGAGGCGAAGGGCAGGTGGGCGATGGGCCCGTGGACATGCGAACCACACACAGGTGAGCAGGAGGGGCCAGGAACCAGGGACAGACCTGGACGTGAGGAGGCCTGTGGGGGTGAAGCCGCCGTCAGGCCTGCAGGAAGCAGCTTTCGGTGGCTTATCATGGAGATGGCTGTGGGCTCCAGCCCTGGCACCTCCACCACCATCCTGGCCAAGGGACCTCCCTCTTGGGGCCCTGGGGCCCAGACATCTGTAGCATGGGGCGTGGGTCTCACAGGATGGGGGAATGGTAGCCTCTGTTGGCTCCCCTGCTTGATAGCAGGCCTTCACTAAACTTGTACCTGCTGTCTAGCTCTGTGCTTCTTCTAGTTTATAGGAAAACTTCTTCATTTGGTCCAGCTTCCCTGCTTTTCAGATCTGGAGCATGGGAGGCCAGGGATGATGCTATACCCTGCTTGGGTCACTTGGCTAGGGGCAGAGTCGGGAGCCCAGCCCTCTCACGTGCGCCACCACTCCTCCTAGGCCGTGCATCAGGGAGGAGGGGCCCCTGTGTTCGGGACTCCTGTAATGGGCTCTTTCGGGTTCTCCTTCATCGACACTGATTGCTTCAAGAGTAACTTTCCTAATCCTCAGCTTTTAAGGAAAAAGCTTGAAAGAAATAAGACTCAGTGTACCACCCCATGTCTTCACTAAGAAACCCTCTTTTCTCCCCGTAAAGAGAATTGCTGGCCTAGCTCCTGCTCCTGCTGTTACCCCTCCCTTCACACCCTGATGTCCCATGAGTCAGCAGCCGGTGGCCGTGGCCTCCTGAGAAGCCCTGCAGCCCCTCTGTGGTTCATCCCTTGTCTCCCTCAGTGCCTCCTCTGCAGACTCCCTTCCATGTCTGTTTGCCCGGGGTGGGGTGAGGGGCAGTAAGTGCAGATCTGGAGAACCTAGGTGCTCTTTGCCTCCTTGTGTTGACTGACCCCACAGGGGGACCCCAACCTGCCGTCTTTGTGTTAAATTCATTTGGGCCCCACACTGTTGGCGTCCTAAGGACTTCAGAGATTGTCTGACTCAGTATTTCTCAGCTTTAAAAATTCTTACCGCCTTGAGATAAATGGGAAAATCTAACCCCCTCCTACTGGGGAAGCGTATTAGTCTGGGGTGGTGTGCTTTGTGTTCTTGCTACCCAGAAAGGCCTTTTTTATCTGGCTCTGCTTTCTGCAGTCCCTGTTCTAAAACCAGAGGCCTCTTCTAAAGTTCTAGAAATAAAATTTTAAGTTTGGGTCTGCTTTCCCTTCCCTTTCCTTTCAGAGTGTCACAGGTGGGTGAAGAGAAGGAGGAACCCACATTTGTAGAGATTTACTGGGTCCCTCTTGTGTTCCTGGGCTCCTGGTCTACATTTTTTCCTATAATCACTGTGCTCCCCTGTAGGGCAGGCCAGTGAATTGTGAGGGAGAGGTTAAGTGTTGAAGGAGCATAAAAGAATGTAAGAGAGCAAGAGACAGAGACTAACCCAGGCACACAGAGCAGGCAGGGGTCCTCCTGTGGGACTAGGGAGACCCCAGGGCATCCCTGAAGCAGTGTGAGATTGTGGAAGGAGCCCGGATTTGGCAGAGTGGGGGTCAGATCACACTCCCTGACTGACCTTGGGCAGGTGATACTGGCCCGTGCTTCTTCATTTGTAAAATGGGTGATAATCTCTGCTCTGCATCTCTGGGTGACAGATGCGTACCCAGAATTGACCCTGGTGCATGGCATGTGGTGAGGGAAATAAGTGTTGGTAACAACTACCCTTCAGTCTTCAAGCTTCACTTAAAATATGACATCACATATAGAGCTAGTGTCTCCTTGAGTGCTCACATAGAATGTTCTGTCTAGTTTGTTGAAGTACAGTTGTGAATTTTGACAGAAGAATAGGATCAAGTCCAGCCCAGAGCCATTCTAAAACTGTAATCTTTTTTGGAGTGAGTGGCCATAGTTTCTGTGTTAGCAACAGGCAGTCTTTGGATCCTCGTTGAGAGCGTCTGGCTCATCCCTTGGGAACCTCCATATAGAGAATTTTATTTAATTGAGGTATAGCATACATAATGAAAAGTACACATGTGCCACTTAGTACATTTCACAAACTGAGCACATCCTTGTAGCTCAAATCAAGAAATAGAACGTTACTAGCGCCCTCATGCCCACTTGTTGTCACTACCCTCCGAGTAACCACTTTCTTGACTTCAAACAGCGTAGATTAGTTTTTCCTGTTTTTGAACTTTAAGTAATTGGAATTATATAGTCTGTACCCTTTGCTTGCTTTCATTCAACATAATGTTTGTGAAATTTACTTATGTTGTTGAATGTAGGAATAGTTACTCTTTTTTCATTGCTGTATAGTATTTTTCTAGAATTTCTGTTTGGATCTTTTTAAAAACTGCTTCTTTCTTTCATGCTGTGCTATTCTTATGACCCAGTTTAGGCCTATTGAAGGCTAGAGGGGGGTTTCTGGTGGCTTCTAGCAGAGAGAATTTCCTTTTTCTTTAAGGAAGTGCTGGTGAATTAAAATCACCAAGATACAACTTTTTTTTTTTTTTTAAACGACATTGGGGAGATTTAGACTGTGTAGATCGATAAAATGGTAGGATCAGTTCTCTCCTTCTCTGCAGTTCCCCTCTTCATCTCTCTTTGGCATTTTTTCTGACTTAGTCTCCCAATGTGTGTGTGTTTTATTTTCAAAACAAATCAAGGCTGGAGGGCAGCTTCCAGCAGTGAATGAATGAGGAGAAATTGTCAAATCCTTTCCCCAAAAGAACAACTATGAAGCAGCACAGAATTGACCCCCCCAAAATCAGCCATTTCAACACTCTGGAAATTGACCAGAACCACACAATAGTCTGCGAAATGTTTGTGCTTAAGAAACTGCTGAACCCTGGGTAAAAATGGTGAGAATCTGTGGCATTTGACCTGGGGCTTCTCTCATGCCCTCTCCCCAGCTCTCTTGGTAGGGAAGTTCTGCCTAGCCAGTGCAGGCTGTAAGGACCAACAGCTTCTCTGCAGGGGTGAGAAGGGGCTCACTCAATTTAGAGTGGTGGGCAGCAGCCCTACCCGTGGCCTTGTTGGTTAAAGTGACAGTTTTGGAGATGGGCAAGTGGGGAGGGACAGTGCCTGTGTTAGCTCAAGGTTGCAGACATGTTTGGGGGCAAGACAGAAAAACAATTTGAAGAAAGAATGGCCAAACGTGTATTTGAGCAGAAGCTTATCCAAGAAGCTCAACAAACCTCAAGTAGCATAAATACAAAGAGATCTATACCTAGACACATCAGAGTCAAACTGTTACAAGCCAGAGAAAAAGGGAAAATCTTGAAAGTAGCAAGAGAAAAACAACTCATCACATATAGGGGAAGCATTAATATAATTAACAGCTGACTTCTCACCTGAGACATTCAAATGGAAACCAAAAGGGAACTGAATGGCATTCAAAGTACTCAAAGAAGAAAATTGTCAACCCAGAATTCTCAGTGCATCAGAACTGTCCTTCGGAAACGAAAGCAAAAAGAGATTTTCAGATAAACAAAGACTGAGGATTTGTTGCTGGCAGACCTGCTGGTTCTTCAGGCTGAAAGGAAGTGACATGTTGGTAACGTACATTCACAGGAAGAAATAAAGAGCACTGGAAATGGTAAATATGTGGGCTAATAGAAAAGACACTTTTTTCTAATTTCTTCTTCGTTAAAAGACATAACATCATATGCAGCATTAACCATAACACTGGATAGAACTGACAAAAACAACCTTAGCTCTTTGGCAATTGACCAAAGGCATACAACAATCTGTTGTATTTATAACATATATAGACACGTGATATATGGGACAACAACAGTACAAAACAGGAGGAATGAAATGGAGCTGTATTGGAGTAACGTTTCTGCATTTTACCGGGATCAGGTTAGTGTTAATCTGAAGTAGACTGTGATGTTAATAAAATGCTTATTGGAATCCCTAGAGCAACTATTAAGAAAATAACTTTAAAATATAGTTTAAAAAAATCAACAGAAGAATTGTGGTACATTAAATATGTAACACAAAAGAAAGCAGTCAATGAGGAACAGAAGAACAAAAAAGAAGGAAGACATGTAGAAAACAAACAGCTAAATGATAAATGTAAATCCAACCAGATCAATAATTGCATTTAATGTGAGTAGTCTAAACACCCCAATCAAAAGGCAGAGATTGTCAGAGCAGATAAAAAAGGCAAGATCCAGCCTAATTATATATTGTCTATAAGAGACACCCATTAGATCCTTAGGTAAAAGGATGAGGAAAGATATTACCACAAGTAACCATAAGAAAACTAGAATGACTGTATTAATATCAGATAAAATTGACTTTAAGACAAAAAAATATTCCTAGAGCCAAAGAGGGACATTTTTTAACGGCACATGGGAAGATACACCAGTCACAAATGTATATGTACCTAACAACAGAATCCCAAAATATCTGAGGCATAAACTGATAGGATTGCTAAGAGAAGTAGACAGTTCATAAATTATAGTTAAGAGATTTCAGTACTCCTCTCTCAATAATTGGTAGAGCAACTAAACAGAAAATCGGCAAGATTCTAGAAGACTTGAAGAACACCGTTGATCTCTTTGGCTAAAGGGCATCTATAGAATACTGCAGAATACATCTCATGTGCACATGGAACATTCTCCAGAGTGGACCATATGCTAGGCCATAAAACAAGTCTCAAGGGTAGCTGTAATAAAAAAGACGGACAGAGGACTTCCCTGGTGGTCCAATGGTTTAGACTCCACGCTTCCACTGCAGAGGGCATGGGTTCAATCCCTGGTCGGGAAACCAAGATCCCGCATGCCGTACAGCACGGCCAAATAAATAAATAAAAGCTCTTTTTTTTTTTTAAAAAAAAGGACAATAACAAGTGTTGGCGAGGACATGGAGAGACTGGAACCCTGATACATTGCTGGTGGGAATGTAAAATGGCATAAACGGTTTGTCAGTTTCTTAGAAAGTTAGGCATGAACTTACCACATGACCCAGCAGTCTGTCCAAGGAATGTACCTGAGAGAAATGAAAGCGTGTCCACACAAAGACAGGTACATGGGTGTCCATAGCAGCATGATTCACAATAGGCAAAAAGGTGGAAACAATCCAGATGGCCACGGATAAACAAAATGTGCTATATCCATGCAGTGGATTACTAATCAGCAATTTTAAAAAAGCGAATTACCAATTTGTGCTGCAACATGGATGAAGCTCAGACTCACCATGCCGAGGGGGAGACACCAGACCCAGAGACTACGTATTGTATAATTTCATCTACAGGAAGTGTCCAAAAAAGCAAACTTACAGAGACAGAGAGCGTTCAGATGGTGGTCTGAGGCAGGGGTGGGGGGTGGGTGAGGGCAGTGATTAACAGATCACAGGCACAAGGGAACGTTTTGGGGTGATGGAAGTGTTCTAAAATTGGATTGTAGGGATGGTTGCACAACTCTAAATTTACTAAAAAATCACTGAATTATACTCTTAAAATGGATGAATTTTGTGGTATGTAAATTATACCTCAATATGGATGTTAAAAAATATAAATGAGGTTAAAATAGTTGGGTTTCCGTTCTGGCATCCGTAAATGTGCTCATGGAAAAACAAAACCCCGCAGAGGTGGAGGTTGATCCTGTTGGTCTTGTGAGGCCAACTCAAAGCTCATGAGCATGCCCCTACCCCAAGTCTGGACTGCTGGAAGAGGCTGGAGCTGGGACAGGCAGAGGAAGCTGTTTTGGGTTCTCTGTTTTGCTTCTGAGATAAATAGATTCCATTCCTGCACTTTCCTATAGAGGAGACTCTCTTTCTGTCACAAATTGTTGATCTTCAAAAATAGTCTGGGCCACACACAGGTGAAAAGAGCTTTGTTTTTCGCCTCTTGGGTAGAGGAACATTTAACTGAGTAAAACATGAGCTTCTTCTCCAGAGGTTCTGCACCTGAAAGGTTAGGGCTGGGTCCCTTGGTTGCCCTGGGCCTGTGTGGGATGGGAACTTCATGATTAGCCACCCCCATACTTCACTGAAAATGTGTTTGTGTGTGCCTTTTTCTGAGGTGCCAACTCTCCCTGGATTGTCTGTGGCAGGTACCATGCTCGTCCCTGGGGACAGAAGTGATAGGACAGGATCTGACTTAGCTGTTTTTTAGGATACTTGATCATGAAAGAATATGCAGAGGTGTTGGGGAGCCTCGACTTTAGGGGTGTGGCTCACTAGGGATGGAAGTCACTGGTTGCCTAAGCAGACCATCTCTATTTCCTCATTTTACCTGGGAGGAAACAAGGCTGGGCTCCCAGGGTCTCACGGGCAGGGCAGGAGCAGACTTGGAGCCCCATTTCTGCTGCTCGACAGCCAGCCACGTGGGTCTTGTGTGGATGTGTGGGGCAGGTGTCATGGTGACTGTGTCTCCCTGGCTTCCATTGGGGTGCGTGGGCTTCAGGCAGCTGTCTGACACCTTCTCTTCCTTCCCTGCTTTGCATCGTGTGTCTCTTTTGCTGTGGGACAGGGCTTTACTTGGACCAGTGGTCTGCCCCATGGTGTGGGTGGGAAGGACTCTGATGTGTGCTCTTATCCCTACTGAGGGGCCTGTGGCCTACTGGGAGCTGGCAGTAGCACCTGAGCCATTAGAGCTGTTCTTGGCTTTAGTTTTTCTGGCTTTCTACCTTCTTGCAAGGTTTAACAGACTGTAAAATGCACCAGAAGTACACCCTCTGTTTACCAAGGCTGCAAAAGCAGGGCACCTTTGTTGCAGCTGGTATCCTTGATGACAGAATTACTGCCCCATCTTTCTTTTGGGACTTTGGTAGTGGAGGGCGACACTCTGTATAGAAGCTAGGATTCTCAATGGCAGATCATTTGCTATTAAGACAGGGCTTGGCCACCCACAGTGGTGAGTGTGGTGTGTGGGGCATGTCATCCACACCCATGTTAACGCCCGAGTCCTCTTCCAAAGTGAAAATGAATCTGAAAGTAACACGATAGTGCTTCCGCCTGTCATCTGTAATGTTGGATTGTGTGGCTGGCCTTGTTTTGTTCTGTTCTGTGTAGAAATGGAGTCCACAGGAAGAGGTATGTGCATCACTTAACGTTTCCAAGATGACTCCACAAGTTATAGAGTCCTTGTTTGGGTGGACATGCTTTACAAGAGGCCTTTGGGAGAAGAAGGATACAGTAATCCCTGGGGTTGCATTGCCTTGCCAGGAAGTACTGCTGGTGCCTGCCGTGTATGCCTCTCCTGCTGCGGTTTTGACACATGTATCCACCTGTGTAGTTCAAAGCCTTATCGAGATACAGAACCTTATCACCCCAGAAAGTGCCCTGGAGCCATCCATACATTTCCTGCCCTCCCTGACTGGGTGTATTCTCCCACTCTCGACCAGTCTTGCCTCTTCTCAAACTTCCTAGAAATGGAATCATAGAGTATGTGCTTGGTGGGGTCTGGCTTCTCTCACTCCACGTGATTGGGATTCATCTCTGTTGTGTGTATCAGCATTTTGCTGAGGGGCTGCTGCGTGGATGTGCATAGTCGTCCACTCACCTGCCCACAGATACCGGGCAGTCTCCAGTTTGGGGTGCTGTGATCATTCCTGTAGAAGTCTTTTGCGTGGACATCGATCATCATTTCTCTTGCTAAATACCTGAGGTCAAACTGCTGGGGTCACAGGGTAGGTGGGCATTGAGCTGTTTTAAAGAAACTGCCATGCCTTTCCCCCAAAATGTCTGGGTGGTTTTACTCTCACAGGCGTGGAGGTCCAGCTACTTAATACTCACTTGGTGGTGTCAGGCTTTACAGTTTTAGCCATGGAGTCTTCAGAGAGGTCTGAGTCCAGGTCCTGGCCTGCTTGTGTGACCATCAGCCCTCTCCCTTCCGCCACAGAGGGTGAGGCCAGCGATGGTTGCTGCGCCAGCTTCCCGCGTGGGGGTGGGTGGGGGTCCTCCACGGTGATGTGCAGACATGAGCCCCCCTCCTACCCTGTTCTCCCCACCATGCTCCACTGCAGCTGTGCCTGACCCACCAGCCAGCTGTCTGCTGGAATGTGCGTCCTTGAGTGATTCGGGGGAATGTTACACAGCTGTGGGCGTGATGGCTCTGGAAAGGGCTCTGGTTCTCTCACAGCCTGAGTGAGTGTGATTGTGGCCCTCACCCTGGCTCCTCCTATAGTCGCCAGCGATCGACACCCCGCCCCCCCCTCCCCCATGTGTGAGAGCTTTGGAAGTCCCGCAGCCAGGAGCCTGTTCCTTCTGTGTGACGATCACTTCCCTCAACGGGGGGTGGGGGGGGTGGGGGTGGGGCTCTGGCACTCTGTGGGAGGCTCTTGGGGAGCCCAGCCCCTCCCCAGCACCTGTTGTGGGCTGGCCTTTCACTTGTTAGTTCTCTGTCTGCGGCTGGGCGGCTTCCAGGAGGGGCCAAGCAGCCTTGGGGAGCAGCTCCATCAGTTCCAACTAGAAATCCATAGCCTGCTTGCATTTCAGCACGTAAGAGCTGAACTGAGAGGTACGTTCCTTCAGAAATCGGTTCCTCGTTCTGGATTCCCCTGCCTCAGCTGCCACCTCTCCAAACCTCTGTGACTTGTCTCCATCTCCTCCTCATTCTCTGCCTCTCCCCTTCCCTCGGGTCCTCATCCCGGTTCTTCTCTGTCTACCTGTCTTTATTCTGGGCCGTATCTTATCCCAGGTTTGTAATAATTGTACTTTGAGGGGTTCACCTGTACTTCTGAAAATCATTAGATTATTTTTGGATGGCAGAGTGACAGACTCTGGGTGCCCTGTTTCTAACTCTTAGAGTGACCTAGCTCACATGGGGCATATTGTGAGCCAGCCTGGTGACAGGTAAGGAGCTCCACAGTTTTGCCACTTCCCCATTGCCTTTACGGCGCCCTCCTCTGGCCTTGGAGGGGATGGTTTCTCACTGGATAGTGCCAGCCTTCTGGGGATATTAGTGTGTGGCTGCCCTGACAGGAACCAGCAAGCCACCGTGTACAGTCATCAGGGTAGTAGCTGTAAGCGCTTGTTTGTTTAGCAGTCAGGAACTCTTCTCTTCACACATGTGTGAGTTAAGCAGATTGGCAGATTAAGCAGATCATTTCCTTATTTTGAAATTATTTACTATAATTCTGCAATTGCAGTTTCTGATATCCTCTTATGGCATGTATTCCTGTTGGTGCTTTGTCACATGCTGACAGGCTATGCCCTCACTGCTGTAGTGGGTTTAAACATTCTACCTATTAGGGGTACATGAAGGAGGGTCTCTGGCCAGCCCTCTGCCATGGAGGCTCTGCTTTTATATGCATTGCTTTTTATCTTACAGCCGGTTTCTCCGACATGAGGAGAGCAGGTGTACCGGAACCATAACCAACCCTGGGGGTGGGGCCTGCGAGTGTGCTGGTCTGAGGGATCCCATCCTGTCCCTCATGGCCACCTAACCTGGTGGAGAAGAAAGATGAAGAGAGCTCTGTGTGTAGAACAGGTAGAAGCAGGAGTGAATACCTAGCACTTTCCACACATACTGTGTGTGACCCCAGGTGGGGCAAGCAGGATTTATACCAGGAGAGGAGTATTTTCTCAGTTAGCAGAATGTACCCTGGAGGAAAAGGAGAGCTGGCCTGATTGCAAGAGATTTCTGGGATTTTTCCTCAAGAAGATGAGCACTCGAATTGTAACTTGTGAGCCTGAAAAGGAGCAGGGGATAGCAGGTGGTTAAAAAAAGAATGTGAGGTCTGATGGCTCAATTTCACTCACACCCCTGTGTAGCCCAGGACAGTTCACCCCACCCTTGGAGCCCACCATCTCCTCTGAAGTGAGGCATAGTCCAGTAAGGTTTGTCACAGCGCTGATGGAAAGGAGACTTGGGACTCACAGGTGTCCAAGAATGAGGGAGAGGGGAGCTGAGTTCCCTGTGGCTGATCCAGCTCTGTGGATGGGTCCGCCTGGGGGAGGGGGCAAGTGCGAAGGAGGTGGGGAGCGTGGAGCGTCTGATGGGTGGAGAGATGGGAGACATACCAGACGTTACTGTGTGTCCCCTTCCTTGGATCCCAAGCCATAAGAGTGCTTATTTTTAGAGCTTAAATCTTAAAAATAGTTGTGATGTAATCACATTCAAAAGCTTCAGGTCTTAGGGGGCACTGAGATCTGGTGACATGCAGAGTTCCTTAAAGCAGGCCCTTGACAGCTTTCAAAATCAGCTTTAACACAACAGTGCTTTAAAGGGAACAACCAATCCAGGCACACGTGGTATCTGTGGGCATTGTGGGAAAGAGCAGTCTGGGTGGCATGCATGTACTGGGGAGCTCACGGCCCAGACATAGGGGTGCTCGGGCGTCCAGCTAGCTCCCTGGAGCCATTGGGTTTGCCTGGATTCAGGGCCTGAGAAGACCCATGGCGGTGGGAGCAGAGCCGGATGTCGGGCTGGGAAACGCAGCCCATGGACCACCCTCTGGAGCGGGGAGAGTTGATGCTCTGGATGTGGGTGGAGCTTGGAAGTTTGCTGGATGCCTCCATGTGAGAACAGAGGTAGACATGCTGGAGGAGGGAGGAGATGCCTTTGCCTGGAGTGCGGCGTAAGGGGGGAGTGGGGCATGAGATGCAGGATAGTTTCCTGGCGTTGGGGGCCTGGGGTGCCTGACCTGCCTCTACGGGAAGTCTGTGCTTGGCCTGCCCATCTGCAGATGCAGGGTGTCCAAGCTGCCCTGGGCAGTGGCAAGTTCTCTGTGAACTGGGTAACTGTGGGGCCTGTACAGTTGCCGCTTTTTAAGGCCACAAGAACAGGGTTACCAAATTTTGTTGTCTTACAGTTGAATAGGTTTTATAGGGAAATTACGGCGTATATGTGTGGTGAGTCCTATTAAATTTTTAGTACATTTGCTTTTCAAAACACAATTTTGGCAGCATGAAAAAACCACGTGGTTGCAGTATGTCAGGAGGACTGCACTTGGGAATCTCTGCTCAGACTGGCATCTGTGATGGGGACAGGAAACCCTTTGCCGAAAGCACTGGTGCAGCCCCTTTTCCATCTCTGGACCCCAGAGAACCTTTGGTCGTGTGGAAAATATGTTGACATTTACTGTGTTAGAAAATCTGAAAATAACTTATTTATTTAAAGATGACGATAATAAACCCATTACATGTTAGCATAAAGAACATTGCTTATAAAAAAAAATAACTGTTTTGCAGATCTCTTTAATAAGTAGACAGCTGGATTCTCATATCTGCTTCTGCATCCAGTCTCTTGTGATAAGTTGTTAGGGATGAAGCATGTGAAGAAAATCCAGCCTCACACAGAGAAGCAGTTTGAGCAGGGAGGAGTATTTGGTTAGTCTTGGATAATTGTGTGTTTCTTCCTTTAATACGACACCAAAAGACAGAGTGGCCATTCCTAACGGTTAGTTGCACTGTAGACTCTGAAACCTCGATTATCAGTGAAGTTTTTGTACTCAGTTACATTAAAATCTGTCAGTCTCTCTTGCACCTTGAACAGAACAATTTTTTTTAAGTATCATTTTAACTTTATTTATTTATTTTAATTAATTAATTTATCTTTGGCTGCATTGGGTCTTCGTTGCTGCACGCGGGCTTTCTCTAGTTGCGGTGAGTGGGGGCTACTCTTGGTTGCGGTGTGCGGGCTTCTCACTGCGGTGGCTTCTCGTTGCGGAGCACGGGCTCTAGGCATGCGGGCTTCAGTAGTTGTGGCACATGGGCTCAGTAGTTGTGGCTGGCGGGCTCTAGAGCTCAGGCCCAGTGGTTGTGGCCGTCTTAGTTACTCCGCGGCATGTCGGATCTTCCCGGACCAGGGCTCGAACCCGTGTCCCCTGCATTGGCGGGCAGTTTCTTAACCACTGCGCCACCAGGGAAGTCCCTGAACAGAACAATTTTTAAAAAAATTTTAGGATTGTTGTAGATTTACAGAAAAGTTGCGAAGATCGTTCCTGCACACCCTTTCCCAATCTCCCTCATTGTTAACAGATTACTATGGAACATTTGTCACAAGTAATTACTATTAACCAAAGTCTATACTGTCTATTCAGATTTCCTGTTTTTTACATACCTTTTCTGTTCCAGGATCCCACATGACATTTTGTTGTTATGTCTTTTTAGGCTTCTCTGGGCTGAGACAGTGTCTCAGACTTTCTTGGTTTTGACAACCTTGACAGTTTGGAGTTAAGTGTTCTGTAGAATGGCCCTCAGTTGGAATTTGTCTGGTGTTTTTCTCATGGTTGGACTGGGTTTTGGAGAGGAGGACCTCAGAGGGGAAGTGCCTTTCTCATCACACATGTGTCCAGGGCACGTGCCATCAGTGTGACTTGTCACACCTTGATCACCTGGGTATGTCAGGTGTCTTCACTGTAAAGTTACTTTCTTTCTCCCTTTCCATGCTGTGCCCTTCGGAAGGAAGTCAGCTCACACCTAAGGGAAGGGATGCGGAGTCATTCTCCACCTTGAGAGTGGAGCATCTACACAAATTATTTTGGATTCTTCTGCCTAGATTTGTTTTTTCTCTCCCTGAATGATCTTTTACTCATGTTTGAGTTTGTAATACCATCGAACATTAGAAAATATCAGTTTACTGAGTTACAGAGATCTTTCAAATACTGATATATTTCATTTTACAGTATCGCGGAATCAGATTAGTTAATTATCCGATCTGTTGGGAAGCTCTTGGGCTCACAAATTTCCCAAAATTCTACATTTTGCTTGTTGGAAGCTCAGACATTATCATTAGTGACATATTATCGGTTGTTTTCCTTGAAGTGAACAGGCTTTGCTTTGACCATTTTGGGGAAAGTGTGTGCCAGACACCCAAGTCTGAATAACCACAGCATGTCTGTCCGACCTTCCTTCAAGCATCATGAACGCTCAAACGTGTGATTTTTTTCCTGCATGTCTGTTCTGCTTCTGTACGCAACAGGAGTGCTTTATCTTGTCACAGAATATTAAAAAGACATGTTCTCAAATGCTTGAGTTTTAATAAAATCAATAGCTTGTACTTCGTGCAGGGCGTTGCCTACAGCGTGATGACACCGTGAGTCTTGGCACAGTTTGGTGCAGCTCTCCTGACTTGGTGAAAACGGCAAATGTCATCTCGATGTTACAACAGCCTGGCAGAGCCCCTGAAGGGGTCCTGAGGACCACACTGGGAGGAGCGCAGGCAGGCTGTCCACAGTGGGCACGAGCAAGGATGCCTGGCAGGACTCTGAGCTCACATCTCAGGCAGGACAGTGGTTAGTGGCCTGATGGGGTCAGACAGTGGGAGGAAGAGAAGCCCTCAGCCTGGGATCTTGTCCCCAGAGACCTCGGATTGCCGGGCAGGTGGCCAGATGAATCAGTTCAGAGCTAAATTATAGCAGAAAAGGTGATGGGGGCTGCCCTGAGTGTGCATGTTACTACGTTCTTTGAGGATGGGGAAGAGAGGTGGGGTCATCGTCCGTTGACTAGATGCACTTTCTGTGCCCTTTACGGTTCACAGCATCCTCTCATGGTCAGTGGCATCCCATTCTGCAGATGAAGAAACTGAAGCTCTTTGAGGTTTGGTGACTGGGCCAGGTCCTAGGAGCCACTGACGAGTGCCCAGCCCCCCAGAGTCCTCATGGCTGACCTGGGCGGAGTCTCACAGCTGCTTTGCTTAGAGCAGCTGGAGCAGGTCAGGTGGGGGGTTGGGGGACACCCGAGCCATGCTGGGAGGACATCCCCTGGGATTTGCCAGGGCGTGGAGGGGCAGGACTCAGCAGTTTGAAACACATATTTAAGGGGGGGCAAGAAAGTTCCAGGCAAATAGAGCACTTTCCATTTATCACAAGAGTTTGTGGTCATTGCAAGCTGGAAAACTGTTTCTCGAGTGTGGTTTCATCTGCACACAGCTGACTTGCTGTGAGTTGGTGAGGAAACTGGCATCCCAGGAGGTGTGTTTGGGTTCATCTGGTGTAGGGAGTCCCTCCGTGCTGCAGCGTGCTCCTGAGTTTCTCCCTGGAGGAATGTTGGCCTGGCATGTGGGTACGGTGACAGAGGAAAGAGGCGATGCTAGCGATAGTGCTGTGACCAGCAGAGGGGTCCTACACTCCTTTTACCTTCACTCCCCAGGCCCAGGCCCTTTGGAAGCCTGGATGCCCGAGTGCTGAAACCCCACCCAGCTTTCTCAAGCAAGTAGCCGTCCATGTGTAGTTGTTTCCCAGTTAAGTCCAAGGACCACATCCATGTCCTCGCACTGTCATCTCTTTATCACCTCGGGGACTCGGCATGCAGATGCTGGTGGCTATCCAGCATCCTTCAAGTATAAATAAAAATATTTTCCCCTTTTTAACCTAGTCCAAAACTGGTATTTGATAAGCTGAGTTAGAGGCCTCAGTTGACAGTTATGTGAGACCTACCCTTTCCTGCCCTGCACCTCCTTTTTGGGATACCATGTAGCCCCCTGAAGGCTATGGGTGCCCAGCTGGTCTGACTAGGACAGGGGGCCCAGGTCCCCGTGCACTGTGGGGTACACCTGGCAGACCTTGGCGTGCCAGAGTTGACCAGGCCTGCCAGGGGTCCATAGGAGGCTGGGCCTGCTGTGGGCCCAGGTTATCCTCAGGCCATGGGTGTGTGACCTCAGGAAGTCACTCTCTTAAGACTCTTTCCGCACCTGTGGATGTGGGTGATGTGGGTGACAGTTGAGCAGTTGAGACGATCACATGGAAGCATGCATCTTGGTCGTTGGCACAGGGATGGCCATCAAAAAGGGTCAGCAGATGTGCTGGGTGATTTTCCCAAATCTGACATAAGTCAGCATTTCAGTTCTGACTGTGGTCATTTCTAATATGTGCCCCTTCCCAAATTTCTGAGCAGAGAGCGTGCTGAATCAGATTTAGCCTTCCTGGTGGTGACCCGACTGGAACATGTTGCCTGCTGGCAGGGTCATGCTGCAGTGACCTCCTTGGGTGGGTACTGGCTCTGCAGGCTGCCCCATTGCCATTTGATGTCAGGGTCTTTCTGTGGGGCCACTGCCAGCTGCTGGCCCAGGGAACACTCCCTTATGCCCATTCTTGGCTTGCTTCTCCATCGACTCTGCATGCCCCCAAAACTGGCCCCTATCCCTGCTTCCAGTCCCAGTGAGGTCCTCTAGGTCTCCCTAGCCAGGCTGTGTGACTTCTAGGGGCTCCTGTGTTCCTAGAAGGATCCCCAGCAGGACAGGCTGGATGCCTCCTGGCCTTGCTGATGGCACAGTGCTCTTCCACTGCAGCTGCCTCTGCCCTGGGACTGCCCGCCTCTGTGCTGGGGGCCCTGGTTGGGGGATGGGCTCTCGGGACCAGACCCTGGTCACACTTGCTCTCTTCCTTTCTTCCGAGATGTTCGCCTGTTGCCATGGCAGGGTGGGCCATAATGGAGTCCCAGAGAGATAGCTGGACCTGGAGTCTCCAGGAAGAATTATGGCTGGGTTTCAAAAATCCCATCCCAGCTGCTCACCTCCATGGCCTCTGTGGCCTAGAAGCAAAATGTATTCTGACTTCCTGGCCCCCACAAAGCAGGCTCTGGGCTTTTGTCTTGACATCCCAGCCAACAGGGTGTCAAGTTACAGTGCTGGGAGAAGTGGTAATGGATGCCAAGAAGGGAGTCGAGGGGGAATTGGGGGAGTTGCGCAGGGGAGCCGAGGGAGCTGAGGGGCTGGGGCTGGCGGGAAGCAGGTGGGCTCCGGGGGGCACGGCAGGGACCAGGCACCCGTCAGTGCCCACCAACCTCAAGGGCAGGCAAGTGTTCGGCTTTGGGGCGCACCTGTGTCTGCATGCAGCGGTTCCCTTTCTGATCACATCGGGTGTGTCTGAATGGATGGAGCCCCTTGGGAAAGGAGGGTGGGGTGTCATGGGGTCCCAGTGGGCAGCTCCCATGCCCAAACGGCTGTGAAAGATCCCAGTGGTGTGTGTCTGCGGAGATGCTCAGTATGCAACTGGGAACTGCCAATGAAATGTTACCAGGTAGTAGGACTAACCTGGGAACTGGTGATAAACGTCTTATTTTTCTTTCTTTAGGACTTTTCTAGAAGTATTTCTGGAATGGGAGTGCTCATTGGATTAAGTATATGGAATTGCTTTCCAGCGTTGACTCAGACACCACTCCCAGTGGTGCCTGAAGCCGCCGGTAGTGGCTCCCAGACCTGAGGATGGCCCCTTCCTCTCCTGTGGGACCTTCTATACACCCCCTTTTCTTTGTTGGGCAGCTCTGTGCTCCTGCTGGGCAGTCCTAAAGCTATGCTCCAATCTCCTCCCAAGTCTGCATCTGCCCCGGACAGCCTCTGTGTGCAGAGAACTACTGCTGGTCCTTTTGGGGGGATTTGAGGTTCAGCAGGGATGGTTACTTGGGTAAACCTTTTCTTTCCCACCTTCTCTCTCCCAGGGTACTGTAGCGTCTAGAGTGGGTGGCCTTGTTGAGTCTGAGGGAGGCCATGGCATTATAGTGGTGTAGGCCAGCTCGCTGGGGGCAGAGCTGGGCTGCCGGCCCCATTAGTTTAGTGGTTTAAAGTAACTGTATTGGTGTAGCATCATCTGTCAGGTCTGCTGGTTCCAGCTGGGTGCAGCTTCTTGGGTTCTCATCTTTGTAGTCCCACGTCAGCTGGATTGGGTGTCCCCAGTGTCTTGGTTACTCATGTGGGATGGCTGGGCCCATCGCTGTGTCTGTCTCTGTGACCCTCTTTCCAAGCAGCTAGTTTGGCATCCTACTCTGGGGTGGTCTCTCAGAGCATATGTTCCAAGGGCCCAAGCACAAGCTTTTTTTTTTTTTTTTTAATTATTATTTTTTAATTAATTAGTTTTTATTTATTTATTTATTGGCTGCGTTGGGTCTTCATTGCTGTGCGCTGGCTTTCTCTAGCTGCGGTGAGCAGGGGCTACTCTTCGTTGTGGTGAGCAGGCTTCTCATTGCAGTGGCTTCTCTTGTTGCGGAGGACAGGCTCTAGGTGTGTGGGCTCAGCAGTTGTGGCTCGCGGGCTCTAGAGCATAGGCTCAGTAGTTGTGGCGCACGGGCTTAGTTGCTCTGCGGCATGCGGGACCTTCCCGGACCAGGGCTTGAACCCGTGTCCCCGGCACTGGCAGGCGGATTCTTAACCACTGTGCCACCAGGGAAGTCCCAAGCACAAGCTTTTGAGGCTGTGACCTTGCTTCAAAAGCTTGCATCGTTGCTTCCTCTATGTTCCTCACTCCTGGCCTCAGAGAGTGAGCCACAAAACTAACCCAGGTCCCGGGGATAGGACCAGACACGAGGATGTGAGCATGGGGAGGCATGGATCACTTGGAATGAGCTACCTCCACGGTGCTCTTCAGGACTGAATGGATGGGCTCGTAAGGGTGTAGTGCGGTGGTCCTCTGTACAGTGTTTTGTCAACCAGGTGTATTAGGACTCCTCCTTAACATCCACCAGAGTCCTGGACTCATAGGTTAGGAGTTGGACTTCCAGGGCCTAATGCTTGACAAGACATAATGACACAGAATTCAGAAATCCTTTTAAGTGAGTTTGCACATCCTTTACCAGTGCAGCATCTGTGTGCGTGTGGAAAGAGCTGCTCACATGTGCAAGGTGATCCGTCAGTCTACAGGCATTGCAGATTCCTCGTGAACTCATAGACCCCATCCTGGAGCCAGGTGCAGGGAAGAGGAGGAGGTAGGTGCACACCAGCTGTGTCATCTGAGCACCCACACAGCAGGCCCAATCTCTGTCTTCAACGGGTTTGAGAATATTCACGTGTTACCCAATTGACTGCTGTGTGCCGAGTTCACCTTCACAGCAAGCAGCCCCTTACTGCCTCAGGAGAGGTTGGGGCCTGAACTGCCCTGATGGCCTCCTACGGCGTCTGAGCCTCCTTGGCACTGAGATCTCACCTCACGCAGCAAACCCCACCCAGTGGGGCAGGAATTACTGTCCCCATCCTTGTAGGGGGCACAGAGAGGGAAGTGTCCTACCCTGGGCTTCTCACTTGCAAGGGGCAGAACCAAGTGAGAGGTTTTGTAAGGGTGCGACTCTCCCCCTCCCCTCAGTGTGTGTAGGCTTGGTGCACAGTGCCTGCCCTGGGAGGAGGCCCTGTGGCCTGTCCACCACCCAGCATGGCACTAGGAGGAGAGTCCTGCCCCTCTGGCTCTGGGGAGGTGGGGAGCCCTTTGCTTGTCGGGCCACCTTAGGAGCATCCTGGCCCTCACCGGGAGCTGTAGGGCCCCAGCGTTGTGGAGATGGCTCCAGGTGGGACCATGGCTCCCTGGCTGCTATGCCTGTGGTGATCTCCGGCCCCAGCCCTGGGTGGGGGAACCCGCCTATCAAATGCGCAATGACAGCATCACCCTGGGAGGCTGTGGGAGGGTGAACTGAGCCAGCGTGGGGCTGCCATAATGGCACCTTGTAGGAGGGCAAGGCACTTTCTTGGATAGTTTGCTGAGGTGAGGGTGAGTGAGCTGGTCTCTGTCAGGGGAGTGCCTCTGCTCAGGCTTGTGCTGCCCTTGAGTGGAAGCCCCCAGAGTTTTGCCCTAAGCTCCCTGCCCCCAGGATGGACAGTTAGGGGCAGGGCGAAGAAGGCTGCCCGAGACATGCACGCTGTTGCGGGGGTGGGCCCCATGAGCACAGTGGGGTAGTGCTGACCACGCTCCCAGGGCGGGGCTTGGCCAGCCGGGGACTTTTCTGAGGGCACAGATGGTTTGAAGTGCATCTTGAAGTGTGAGTTGGGCCTCACAAGGGAGATGAGAAGTATGACAGAGGAACATTCCTTGGAGGGGATGGTGGGGAAGGTGGGAGGAGCTCATGACAGGACGTACATGTGAGCAGCAACTTGGAGTTCAGGGGCTGAGGGCTGGAGAGGCTGTGGGCCTGGGAGGGGTGAATGGGCTCTAGAGGGAGGAATGCCCTGGGGAAGGGTCTGGTGGGGCCAAGACTAATGTTTGCTGAAACTGGCGCTGGGTCTGGCAAAGCCTCCCCCGCACCTGCCGTACCCAGCAAACAGTTAGCAACCACCTGCCTCTCCCTGCCCAGCCAGGCCCAAAAGATGAGGGGAAGAGGGAGGGTTCTATCAGGGAGTAGTTGGCCACCAGCCCTGCTTGTCTCCCCTGGGTTAGCCCTGAGGAGCAATTTGTTGTCCCCAGGCCTCATTTGGCCCACCCTCGTCCCCTACTTCCCTAGTGTGTGCAGGCATCTTAGGGATCTTATAAAAATGCAGGCTTTGATCAAGCAGGTCTGGGGTAGTAACGTGCCTTGGTGAAGCTGCTCTGCTGCTCAGTGGGCTGAGGCAGGTGGTGGTCCACTCCCACCTGCCCCTCCCCCTCCTGGTTTTGCGTCTGCCCCTCCTGGTCGACCCTAAGGACGGAACTGCTTTTATCCAGGGGTTTCTCCCCACTGCCTGACACAGCACCTGCTTCTTAGGTTGGCTTTCAGCAAATTGGAGTGAGTGAGTAAATGAATGAGTGTGGATCAAGTGTGCCTTCCCCAGACATCAGGCAGGCCCATATTGAGAACAACTAAGGTCAGAGCTGCATTCCCTTGATGAGACTGCTTCCCCTGGCACAGGCCAGTGAGACACTTAAATATTAACCTCACACTGACCGCTGATTGGTTAGCAGCTGGGATGGTAGTCTGGTGCTGTGAATGGAGGGATCTTGTCATGAGTTAAGTTTACAATCCCTGCCTTCCCTTTAGGAAACTTGATGAAAGTTCTGGGCAGGTAACAGAACTCTTGTTTGTTTAGCCACGGCTGGTATACAGGGGAGGAGGTAGTGAGACCATTTTTGCTAACAGCCTGGCCTGCTTCCAGGGATTTTTGTCGGTCATGTAAAATCTCTTCTGATCATAATTTTTTAAAATTTGGCTGCGCCAGGTCTCAGTTGCAGCATGTGGGATCTTTAGTTGCAGCATGTGGGATCTAGTTCCCTAACCAGGGATTGAACCCGGCCCCCCTGCATTGGGAGCGTGGAGTCTTAGCCACTGGACCACCAGGGAAGTCTCCTGATCATAATATTTTATATGAGGGTTCCCAAGATGGGCAGGATAGGCTTAATGAATTTGCCCTGAAATCATATAGCTTCTAAATAAACTTGGTGCCCAGGCAGCTGCCCTGGATTGAGGCAGTACACCTGGCCACTACAACTGTTCCCCTGGCATGTTGGGCTAAATTTCCTCTGCTTTGTTCTCCTGGCCTAAATGGTTTTATAATTTAAAATACGTTTTAAAAAAAGAATGCCCACAATAATTTTTAGCCTTTGTCAAATGCGTGTTCTTTTTCCTGAATTAAAAGAACCCTCTGGGAAAGTAATGAGAGACTTGAAGCACCTTTGCTTTAAAATTGAACTTAGGAAAGTTTTTCATCTTGGAAACTAGTGGGGCTGGTGACCCTTCTGTGTTTGGAAGAGGTGACTCAGGTCCCTGTAACAATCGAACGGGCCGGCACCACACAGGAAATGCCTGCAGCCCGGCAGCCCCAGGGTGAGCTGGCGCCTCCATTTCCTGACAGCACCTGAACCCTACCTCACTTCTCAAAATGAAGGCTGCGTGTCACAAACTGGTTAGAACTGGCTGTTGCCATGGTTTTCACGTTGGAAGGCACAGTTAAAGGGTCACATGACCAAAGAGGGAAATGCCTTTGTCACATGACTTTTTGGTGGCCTGATTAGCATACAGGAAGTTCACTCCCTGCTGGCTGCTGGGATGCTGAGTGATCATTGATGGGAGGTGATGTCATCTCTTGGACGAGTTATTGATTAGTCTCAGTCCAAAATGGGACCTGGGAGTGCTGTGGTCAGAGTGGCCATCTCAGGGAGCTTCAGCTTCCACATGGTCCCAGTCCCTAACCCTACCCTCTTCCCTCAGGCACGTCTGAGCTTTATTAGACATCTCACCTTTGGAAGACGTGCACATCCTCATTGAGATGATAAAAAGTGATAAATCCCTGTAAGTTACCGTTGTCTTAGAGCGCTCTTGCTCAGGAAACGCCTGTAGTCTGTAACTCCAGACGTGGGTCTGCCTGGGCTGCTCCTCTGCCCGTGTGTAGCCAGCCGCCTGGGAACCCACCTGGGCTGGGACCAGCGGCTGCAGCTCCTGTGCTGGAGCCTTGTGTCTGCTTAGTGCCTGTGTGTGTGTCCACAGAACCCGGAATTGGAGCCGCGAGGTCATTTTTTTCTTTTTCTTTTTTTAATTATTTATTTTTGGCTGCATTGGGTCTTCGTTGCTGTGTGCGGGCTTTCTCTAGTTGCGGCAAGCGGGGGCTACATTGTGGCGCATGTGCTTAGTTGCTCCGCGGCATGTGGAATCTTCCCGGACTGGGGCTCGAACCCGTGTTCCCTGCATTGGCAGGCGGATTCTTAACCACTGTGCCACCAGGGAAGTCCCCCGAGGTCATCTTTAAAGTTGATCTTGGGCAGAGTTGGCAGTCAGCAGGGAGACACGGAGACTTGAAAGTGTGGTGGTTCCCGAATTGCATTGGTTTTTAGTTTGATGAGGCCCTAGTGAGACATCCCGGGTTACTTTATAGACAGCCAGCCAATTTCTGGACTTGAGAACGTGGGCTGATAACCACAGTGAGGGGATTCTGTACCTTGAAATGGAAGCCTTTTTTTGTTCACTCTCCTGGTCTCTTGTCTGGAAGACCATCCAGCAGCTGTGCTGGTTAAATCGGATCGGGGCTGGGATTGTTGAGGTGCAGCAGCCATGCCGCTCTAGGAGGTGGGATTAGGAGGGGCCTGGGGAAGCACACTGCGGGTTGAGGGGCTAGGGGAGTTAGGGAATGCAGTGTCTGGTCCTCTGTGCCCATCCTTCCCTGAAGACACAGCTCACTCTGGGAATCGAAAGGGCAGTTCAGTGGGCTGTTAAAACACCAGTTCTCCATCTATAACTCTCTCCCCGCTCAGCTGGAAGAAATGGGACAACTTTGAGCTGTTACTCTTAGTTAACTTCATCGAGTTTGTTCTTTGGGTCACAGTGCCACCTAGCGGACACATTCAGTCCTTGGCTGGTTTTCCTGCTGATAGAAGGATTTGATTCCTTCGACACAAATGCTGAGGCCAGATCTCAAGGGAAAGTTTACGTTGCACCCTCAGCAAACAGAGCTGCTTGGTTCAGGGCTAAGCACCGTCTGTGGGACCCGTTGGTCCTTATGTGTGGGGTCAGCAATGCCAGTGCAGAAGTCCAGCATCACTAGATGTGCATGTATGTCCTAGGGGACTTGGGCGGTAGGGTTGGCGTAAGAGGGCAGAGGGTAATGCGCAGAGGTGGCTGGGAACTAGTTTGTAAGCGGATCAGGTGGGTGGAAAGTATCCAGATCTGTGAGAGAAAATGTGTTCCATGTTCCAGTCGGTTTCAAAACATGCAGCCACTACCGCTACATTGCCACTGGCAGGGTGAAGAGGCCACGTGTAGCCCAGGAAGGACTATCCAGCAGGCAGCCTTGGCCACCTTGTGAGGTGGTGACACCCCATGCTGGGGAGCTAGAATGTAGGCCGACAACATGTGCATCAGCCCTTCTGTCTCCTGGGGACGGGCAGGTGGGCTGTCCGTGAGTGAGGGCTGTCAGCGAGTCTGGGTTTAGCAAAGAAAGGCTGATTTGCGTGGGGGCTGGATGCCCCATCAGGTGGCTTCCAACACGGGCAGGTAGGAGCCCCAGCCAGAGGCCCAAGATTCAGGACCCAGTGTTTTTATTCAGTACTGAGCTACGTGGTAGAGATAGGAGCCATGGTGTTTTTCAAAATGACTGTGTCACCTTCAGACACGTAGGTGTCCTCAGCCCGGGGGACACAGAAGTGGTTACCAAGAACAGTCCCGGCTCTTGAAGGGCTCAGCCGCAAACTGGCAGATTTGAGTGCCCCGTGGTGAGTGTGGTGAGAGAAGGCAGCCTGGGTGGGCAGTTGGTGGGGAGGTCTGGTGAGGCAGCCCTGCTTGCTGCCACCTTGCTGTGTCTGCGTCTGAATCCAGGCATCTGCGGGGTGTGGGGCGGGGCTCTAGGGGACGCTGTCCAGCGCAGTCGGGACGCTCTGGTAGTAACCTGCCACTGTTCCTGTTCCACAGTGACATGAAGTCCGAGAGGAGAGCCCCTTCGCCCGACGTGATCGTACTCTCTGACAACGAGCAGCCTGCGAGCCCGAGGGTGAATGGGCTGACCGAGGATGCCTTGAAGGAGACCAGCACTGAGGCCCTTATGGTGAGCCTTGTCCCCATGCTGGGGAACCATCTCGCAGTGGAACAGCCTGTGTTCGCCGGCCCCCAGCCCTCCCCCTCAACCCTTGTTCTCTTGCCCTTGTAGAAAAGCAGTCCTGAAGAACGAGAAAGGATGATTAAGCAACTAAAAGAAGAGTTAAGATTAGAAGAAGCAAAACTCGTTTTATTGAAAAAGTTGCGGCAGAGTCAAATACAAAAGGAAACTACCACCCAGAAGGTACGTGCGCATCTGTTCCCTCCTCAGTGGTCAGTGAGAGCCGTTTAGAACCAGGAACAGAAAGCCATGGTCATTTCCTTGGCCCACCGCTGCCCCAGGAGCCAGAAAGACTGGTCATGAGGGGTCAGGTTTCCTCAGGGGTGTAGGGACAGGGTCTGAACTGGAAATTTGCAGACTCAAGTTCATGTTTTGGATTTAGCTTAGAGTATATCAGAGTACGTTTTGGTCTAGTATATTCTGGATCTGAGTATGTAAACCTCATTCCCTGTAGACTCCATCAAGGAAATGGAGAGCAGGCATCTTTGACGGTGCTGGAAGCACAGCTCTGTCTCAGACCCCTTTTCAGAAAGGCCTTCGGCCCTGTGGATGAATGTGCTGGCCAGCAGGGGCCGCTGTGGTTTTGTGGACAGATTGCTGAATGCCACAGGGTGCACCATAGCCCGGCCCCAGAGCTTCTCCTGTTAACCTCCCCTGATGCCTCAGGCTCCTTGTGCTGCTTCTAAATGCACCTTACCATGTAAGGCAAGGTCAAGTTTGTTTTGTCCTTTTTTGGTGTCCCATTCTGGGAAGGTTCCTGGTCGGTGACAAAACTACCCTTCCTTATATTCTAACCACTCTCTTAGTGAACCAGAAAGTAAATGCATTTCAGGCAGTACAGTGTGTAGAACATGTGTCCCCTTAAGGGAGCAGGACAGGGGGACGCTCTCTGGTCAGACTTGGGGATTTGCTTGAGCCCCCACCCCCACCTGGTAAACAAGTGGACCAAGCCTGGCGTCTGTTAATATCCTGATGGACAGAGCCTGCTCATTACTTGTTTCCTTGTTGATTGCTTAAGAATTGATGATGTGAACCAAGTCTGTCAGTGTCCCTTTTCTGGTGGAATATGTGACTTTAAGAAGTGCCTGGGGATTTCCCCAGTGGTCCAGTGGTGAAGAATCCTCCTTGCAATGCAGGAGACGTGGGTTTGATCCCTGGTCAGGGAACTAAGATCCCTCATGCAGCGGGACAGCTAGGCCCATGCACCACAACTACTGAGCTCGCACGCCTCAACCCTGCGTGCTGCAGACTACAGAGCCCACACGCTCTGGACCCCGTGTGCCACAACTAGAGAAGAGAAAACCTACACGCCACAACTAGAGAGAAGCCCCCGCGCCGCAATGAAAGATCCCGCATGCCTCAACGAAGATCCTGCGTGCCGCAGCTAAGACCCAATGCAGCCAAGAATAAATAAATAAATCTTTTTTGAAAAAAGAAAAAAAAAGTGCCTGGACCCAACATTTTCTCACCAGGGTTGGGATTAACCTGTCTAAGCCCAGGGTCCTTCACCTCAGCCTCTACCACCAGCCTTTTTTGTCCCCTGGAGGGCAGAGATGGCACCTGAACCACAGTGATGCCAAGCACCCTGGGGCGGGGGGGTGGAGTAAAGGGTGCTGGAAAATCTGTCCTTTGTTTATTGTATTTATTTGTTTGTTTATTTATTCACGTGTCTATCTATCTATCTGGCTGTTGTGGGTCTTAGTTGCGGCATGCGGGATCTTTGTTGTGGCATGTGGGCTCTTAGGTGCGGCATGCGGGATCTTGTTTCCTGACCAGGGATCAAACCCCGGGCCCCCTGCATTGGGAGCCCGGAGTCTTAACCACTGGACCACCAGGGAAATCCCCTTTATCTGTTTCAAACATGTCAATTCCTGCTGCAAGGAACGTGGCAGGCGGGAAGCAGAACCTTTGAGAGCCTGATGCCTTTTGAAGAGGAAGAAAAGCAATGCTCTTCTGTCAGAATTACGTGTGGGAGGAGCAGGGTTGGTGGCCCTTTCATCTCCTGCATGTCCTGCTCTCTTGCAGCCCGCAGGCTCCACTGGGAGCTCTGTGACCACCCCTCCCCCGCTTGTACGGGGCACCCAGAACATTCCTTCCGGCAAGCCATCACTTCAGGTCAGTGTTCCCTCTGCATCATGCTCCTGAGCAGCCCTGATCCAGTTTCTGCAAAAGGCCGCTCGTTCCTTCTGATTAGACTAGAATGAGGCCTTCTGGTGGGAGCCCAAAAAATAAAGCATGCTTGTGTTCCCATACCCAACCCAGGCCCCTGTTGACATCATAAACAAATCACACAGACTCTCGGAGGACCCCTCCCATGACCACCCCTAGAGAGACTGGAGAGAGGACCAAGGTCCTAGGCAGACTGGGCTCCCTTCAGCCTGACTCTCTGAGGGCAGCTGGGGGGCCCAGCGGGGCATTGTCCCAGCCCGGCTCACAGCCTCCTCTGCCCACGGGGTGAGATGGGCAGATCTCCCACTTCCAGCCATAGGACAGAGGTCAGGCCAGGGGCCACCTCCCCTCAAACAGGCCTGAGCCCCCAGCTCAGGCCAGCAGGCAGGTGGTACTGGTTCCAGTTAGCTGGACTCTTGCTGCGGTAGGGCCCGAGTCCTGAGTGAGCCTGAGTGAGCCCAGGTTGGCGTGGCTCTTGTCAGAGTCTGTTCCTGGTTCTTTTGTGTTTTGAATAAATAGGCATTTTAGCTTTTATTTTCTCTGCCACCACCTTTTTTTTTTGGACATTAAAAATTTTTTTTAATCTTTTTTTTTTAAACATCTTTATTGGAGTATAATTGCTTTACAATGCTGTGTTACTTGCTGCTGTATAACGAAGTGAATCAGCTATACGTATACGTATATCCCCATATCCCCTCCCTATTGCGTCTCCCTCCCACCCTCCCTATCGCACCCCTCTAGGTGGTCACAAAGCCCCAAGCTGATCTCCCTATGCTATGCGGCCGCTTCCCACTAGCTATCTGTTTTACATTTGGTAGTGCATATATGTCCGTGCCACTCTCTCACTTCGTCCCAGCTTGCCCTTTCTCCTCCCCCATCACCTTTTTTTGGGTAATGAGTATGTGCTTTTACAAAAACAGCAAACCTGTTTGTTTAAAAAGTCATGTAAGATCTGAGGGTTGGTGTTGTTGACAGACCTCTTCAACTCGGATGCCTGGCAGTGTCATCCCACCACCCCTGGTCCGTGGCGGGCAGCAGACGTCCTCGAAGTTAGGGCCACAGGCGAGCTCGCAGGTCGTCATGCCCCCACTCGTCAGGGGGGCCCAGGTGAGCAGAGCGAGGGCTTAAGGGAAGCCCCAGGCAGCCCTCCACCTCTCGAGAATGAGCCTTCCTAGTTCTCAGGTTGGGGGCTCTTTCCCTGTGGCGCCCTCTGTCGTCCCTCTCATTGCCTTGTCTCCCCCCACCACACCCTGACAGCAGATCCACAACATCAGACAACATTCCAGCACGGGGCCACCACCGCTCCTCCTGGCTCCCCGGGCATCTGTGCCCAGTGTGCAAATTCAGGGACAGAGGATCATCCAGCAGGGCCTCATCCGCGTCGCCAACGTCCCCAACACTAGTCTGCTCGTCAACATCCCACAGGTGAGGGTCATGTGTGTGCCCCACAGCTGCCCCTCTGATGGCCCACAGTCCTGGGACCCAGTCATGTCTCCAGGGTGGCTTGGCGTGACTTGCCTGCTTCCTTGGAGCCAGGTGAGGTCTTGGATAATCCAGCCCCACAGACAGTGAGTGGTACTGTAGCTCCTTGGAGCTAGTTGGGGCATGAAAGTCATGGGCAGTAGTCTTATGTTGCCAACTGCCATCTAGCAGAGGTGGATAGCTGCCGAGAGTGGGAGGGGTGGAGATCTGAGCTGAGATACGGGAAGGCTCAGGGTGGGGCACCAGAGCGCTCCGCACCCTCCCCCTCTACAGGCACAAACGTGTGGAGAATGTCTGCAAATGTCCTTTCAGCACCCGTGCATCTATTCTTAGCCGTGCATCCCTTCACCTCTGTACAGAGCCTCTGAAATGGGGAGGGTTTGTCGCCACCCAACAGAGCGCGGAAGATGGGACCAGGGGTGGGCAGGCCGAAGCATGAGACCAGGGGCAGGCAGGCCGAAGCATGATCCTCATTGACAGATAAAATTACTGGGTTTGCAAGGGCTTTTGTTGATGTGCAAGTTAGCTTCTCTTCCTCCTTTGTCATGGTGCATCCTTGCCCGCCTTTCTCAGATAAGATCATGGCCAGCAGGGCTCTGGACAGCGTCCCTGCCTCTTCTAAAGTCAGGTTCAAGTACAGTCTTGCCACCCAAATGGGGACGTCCTGGACAGGCAGTTTCATCCACACCATAAACTCGGATCAAATTACTACCGTGTACCATACCCTGTTCTCATGCCATGCGGACGGGAACCAGGCAGGCAGTGGTGGATCCTGTGGCTGTGCTCCCTGTGGGGCCAGGGGAGCCTGCAAAAGGGACAGGGAGGAACTGGCTGGTCAGAGGCTGGAGTGGACAGGCCAAGGTGCTGTGATGGCATCCTCTATGGTGGGGAGTTTTGCTCTGCTGTGGAGACCCCATGGGTGGGGTCTGGGCAACCGTCCTGGGCTCCCTGAGCCCCATGATGTGTTACATACAAGTTGTCAGGTGTGTGTATTTTTCTGGAGATGGTGTGCACAGCTTTCCTTCAATTTCCAGAATGGTCTTCAGTGCCACAAAGCTAAGGGCACTGGCATGGTCAGCTCCAAGTTTGGGGGGAGAGCATTTGATAATGTTGGGCGGCAAGTGGTCTGGAACAAGGAGATGGTGGAGGGTCAGCCACTGGGGTCCAGAAGATGATAAGTAATGCAGGAGCCGTGAGGATCAGGAAAGGTGAAGTGCAGGGGCACACAAAGATGCTCATGAGGGAAATGCCATTGATGCCACAGTGAGCCACCTTTGCAACCTTTTGAGGAAGGAGGCCACCCAGACCTGTGCTGGGAGGAGAACCAGGCCATAGTGACAGGACAGTTGCCATGCTGCCTGGGTGGGGGACGGTTGCCAAGGGGCTACCCACTGTCATGGTGATGGCTTCATGGCTGTCCTCAGGTGGCAAAGTGTAGCAAATTACAGATTTTAAAGTTAATTGGATATCAGCTAAACCTCAACAAGTGTATTTATAAGATTGGTCATTTCATAGAGCAGTTAGCTTAATGCCGCTTTTCCTGTTGCTTGTTGATGTGAAGCAGCTCTGAGTTACTTTTTACTTAAAATTTTTTTTTTTTATTTTTGGCTGCATTGGGTCTTCGTTGCTGCGCACGGGCTTTCTCTAGTTTCAGCGAGTGGGGGCTTCTCTCTTGTTGCGGAGCACGGGCTCTAGGTGTGCGGGCTTCAGTAGTTGTGGCTCATGGGCTTAGTTGCTCCGCAGCATGTGGGATCTTCCCGGACCAGGGCTCGAAGCCGTGTCCCTTGCATTGGCAGGCGGATTCTTAACCACTGCGCCACCAGGGAAGTCCTGAGTTACTTTTATAAGGATTTGTCAGTATAGCTAATGGTGCTGACCTGGAGCTACTTTTATAAGGACTTAGTGTAGCTAATGGTGCCGACCTGGGCTGTGGGTGCCGTGGTTGGGCTCTCCTCAGAGTGGGCGCCTCAAGCACCCTGACCAGGTCATTGTCTCCCAAAAGCCCTCCCCAGCATCGCTGAAAGGAACGACAGCCACTTCTGCTCAGGCCAACTCCACCCCCACCAGCGTGACCTCCGTGGTCACCTCTGCTGATTCTCCAGCCAGTCGACAGGCAGCTGCCAAGCTTGCACTGCGCAAACAGCTGGAGAAGACGCTGCTTGAAATCCCCCCACCCAAGCCCCCCGCCCCTGAGATGAACTTCTTACCCAGCGCTGCCAACAACGAATTCATCTACCTGGTCGGCCTGGAGGAGGTGGTGCAGAACCTGCTGGAGACGCAAGGTGAGGAGGCCCTGGGCCTGGGGCCGTTTTTGTCTCTTGCTGCTGAAGTTTCCATCATGCAATTGGTTTTCCATGCATAGCACGTGTTGGCATGTCTGCTGTGTACCCACAGCTGTGGGGCACATTGTGGATGACATCTTGTCATTAGTTATTTGCTTGCTGTGAGGTTTAGATAATTTCTTTCTTTTTTTTTTTAATTTTTATTGGAGTATAGTTGATTTACAATGTTGTGTTCGTTTCAGGAGTATAGCAAAGTGAATCAGTTATACATATGCATATATCCACTCTTTTTTAGATTCTATTCCCATAAAGGTCATTACAGAATATTGAGTAGAGTTCTCTGTGCTATACAGTAGGTCCTTGTCAGTTATCTGTTTTATGTATAGTAGTGTTTACATGTCAGTCCCAATCTCCTGATTTCTCCCTCCCGCCCTAGATAATTCCTTAAACGTACGATAGGCGCCTTCTTTCTGATGGGGCCACTTCTGAGAGTTGGGCAAAGGTGGAACTTTGCAGAGCCTTGAGTGCTCTTAGTCCCCAAAGTGGGAGAGGGACACCTATGCCCGGGCCAGGCTCATTGTATTACCCTCCTTGGAAGTAGTTTGGAAAGCACACCTGCATGTTAGGAGGTTTTAGGAATAAAAGAGTATATATAAGGTAGTGAGCAAAAACGATACTGAAAGGTGGGAGGTCAGATTGGCCCTTTGGGAGCCTCTGCTGGAGCCTCTGCTGAAAGGTGGGAGGTCAGGTTGGCCCTTTGGGAGCCTCCAGCAGATGCTGAACTGAGGACTTTCTGCCCTTAGATTGAGTTCGTGGTGGCATTTATTAGGCAGCCAGCCTGAATCCCCGCCCCACGTGATCTCGTCAGATGCTCAGAGCTGAGGAGGAGGCAGAGCTGTAACCTTTTCAGGGCAGAGGATGGCCAGGTGGACTCCACCTGAGCGACTGTGGGGCACCAGAGCCAGGCCCAGTGGGGAGAGATGTGGGCTCTGACACAGCCTGGATGTGTCTGGATCCCTTCAGTGACTCCTTTATGATGAGATTAAGTTGGCAAAAAAGCTGCTATAAGGCCAGTGCAGTGCGGCAGGCAGGAGGCCTGAGTCAGGAGGCGATGCCTGCCCGTCGTACGCTTGCCTGTGCTGGGCACCCGCTCTCCCAGACCAGTCTGTCTCCGCGTGTTCTCATCAGGGGTCAGTCACCCTCTCCTGTTGTCAAAAAACAGGACCTAACTGTGGGAGGAGGCTCTGAGTCCTGCTTGAGGTGTCTCTTGACATTTCGCAGAGCCACAGGTGGACACTGAGTGCAGCCCTGCGCTGGCGTGTCTGTTCTGGCGCTGGTCATGCAGGCCGCAGCTGCCTGGGAAGCAGGTACCCCATCCTCTGGGGTTAGATGTGTGGAAGCAGAAGTGCTTTTGTTACCAGAGCATGTTAGCTGTAGGCTGGGGGCTGGAACTGGGGGCCCAGTGTAGACCCCTGAGCCTTGGGCAGCTTGGGCAGGCAACATCCCATCTGCTCCGTGGAGTGACAGGTACCCCCCCTAGAGTCAGATCCTGCACAGCCCCTCAGCAGTTAGGGGCAGCTCGGCCAGGCCCAAGGCGGGATGGGGAGGCTAAGGGTCTCTCGGCATCATGGTCCATAATGCCAAGAGGCAATTAAACTCAGGAGTGCTGGACACAGAAAAGATAGGAACAGAGTGCAAAAGGTACCCCTTACTGCACATTGGATGGCAAACATATATACATTGAAGAAAGTATCGACCCCACACCTCAGCAGGTGCTTTTTGTGGCTTCCCCAGTCACCCCTCCTGTAGCTGATCAAGGAGCCACCGAGTTCCCATTTCCCAGGGCAGCCGGGTATGTGTCCTGGCCCTGCCACTGACCAGCCGTGCACAGGTCACTTCAGCTCCTTGGCCTCAGTTTCTTCCTCAGGACAGTGGGGTGGGGGGTGCCCCTCAGAAGTTTGTTGTGAGAATTAGACACACTGATACCCACAAGGCACCAGGCACAGTGCCTGTCGGCATAAGCACTCGCCTAGATGACTAGTCCTCTGCTAACTCACCCACTAGCAAGGGTGCCGGTCACCACAAGGTGGGGCCTTGAGTGGTCACCATCTCCTCTCCACTGGTGACGCAGTACAGGAGGGTTGGAAATGTCTGCACTGTGGGTAGGAAAGATGACTGGGAGATGCCAAGCTGACAGCACTGATGTCTTTGAGAGTTGGTATCAAGAGTGCCTAACTCACAGTGTTTTCTAAAGTGCTTCAACTTTGCTTCTGCCAGCAAAGCCTCCCGAGGCTGGCCCAGTGCCCGCACACAGTTGGCACCCAATATGTGTTTGCCTAACGAACACTGACTGAGGCTTTGGTGTCCTGATGCCAGTTGGGCCACATGGCCCAGGGTGCTGCCCCTGCTCTGCCCTCATCCATATCCCACCTGGGGGTGGTCCGGGCTCCTACTGTGGTGTTCCTGTTCCTCTGACGTGCGGCACACCCATCTCTCCCTGCAGCGGGCAGGATGTCAGCCGCCGTTGTGCTGTCCCGGGAGCCCTACATGTGTGCACAGTGCAAGACGGACTTCACGTGCCGCTGGCGGGAGGAGAAGGGCGGCGCCATCATGTGCGAGAACTGCATGGCGTCCAACCAGAAGAAGGCACTCAAGGTGGAGCATACGAGCCGCCTGAAGGCCGCCTTTGTGAAGGCGCTACAGCAGGAGCAGGAGATCGAGCAGCGCCTCCTACAGCAGGGCGCCGCCCCCGCGCAGGCCAAGGCCGAGCCTGCTGCCGCCCCACACCCTGCACTGAAGCAGGTGAGAGTCCTGGTATGGGAGCCAGAGCTGTGGCCTGGGAGCATGGGCTGGGTGGCCTCGCCTTCCAGGAGAGGGGCCTCGTTCCCTTGGCAGGGAGTTGTCGCTAGCAGGCAGGATGTTCAGACATTCTCTCCCACACTCGGCGATCATCTGCCTGGTTGTTAACTTGTGCATCTAAATTGCATTTAATGGTGGTGTTTGGTGGTGAAAATACTAATTTGCAGTTTCTTTAGATTTTGTAGCTTTCACTCGCAGTGTGCCGGCTGACAAGCACTTCTTGTTTAAAAGGACTTTTCTGAAAGCCACATTGAGATACAAAAGGGGCGTTTGGAAGAAATGTTCTAGCTAAATTAAGGAGAGAAGCAAGTTTGAAATCAAGTTTTTTTGGCTGCTTTTTTTTTTTTTTTTTATAATGCTTTGCTTTCCCACCCCCTATAGACCCAAAGCTCCCTGTTGGCAATTTTTTGTGTCCTTGGAAGTCATTTGTAATTCACTAATAAACACATCTTCTCAAGATCCCTACGTAGTGGGTGGCTGCGCTGCCCTCAGGAAATGCCTATCCTGTGGGGACTGGGCCTCAAGTGGCCATAGCTGCTGCCCTTTGGTCACTCTAGGTCACCCTTGGCCAGACTCTGGACAGTGCTGACCTCGATTTCAACCCCCGTTTGTGTAGGTCATAAAACCCCGGCATAAGTTGGCGTTCCGCTCGGGAGAGGCCCGCGACTGGAGTAACGGGGCTGTGCTACAGGTCAGAACTGCGGTGCCGGGAGCCCCCTGCACCGAACCACCAACCAGCCCTCACATCCCAGACCGTGACCACGTCAGTCGCCGACTGTCACACTGCCTGTGTCTGTCTGTGTGTGTCTCTCTCTCTTTCCCTTCCTCCTACCCTCCCGCCTTGGTGTAACTTACCTAGTCTCCTGATTTTGGACTTCAGGGATCCCGTGTGGGTGGGAAGAGGTCAGCCAGAGCAAGGAGCGGCTGCGCTGAGCATCTTGCCCTCTGCTGTCCCCTTCCCCACACGAGCTGTTGCACCCTCTCTCCACTGTAGGCCTCCAGCCAGCTGTCCCGGGGCTCGGCCACAACGCCCCGAGGCATCCTGCACACGTTCAGCCAGTCACCCAAACTGCAGAATGCAGCCTCGGCCACAGCCCTCGTTAGCAGGACCGGCAGACATTCCGAGAGAGCCGTGAGCGCTGGCAAGGGCAATGCCACCTCCAACTGGAAGAAGGCGCCCCTGAGTACAGGTGGGCAGACCCTATGGGGCTCGGAGTAGGAACCTCGCTGGGGTTGGGTCCATCCCTTCCTTATTTTTAACCAAGACGTGCACACGCACAGGTAATGGCACAAAAGGGCCCTGAACCTGCAGACCTGCTGCCTCAGACTCTTCAGCTTCATCTCTTCTGTTCACTAAATAGGATGCCCTGAACAAGTGGCAGCCCTGGATAAATACTAATCACCCTCGCTGTCTCCACCCTCTATACCCAGACTCTCAGCTCTTGACCCAAAATGGGGGACAGAACCCGTTCAGGCAGTGCCCCCCACCCCCGTGCCGTCAGTGGACCCTGTGAGCATAGATGCTCATTTTGCCAACTCACCCCCTCTCCCTTCCTGCCATAGAGAATGTCTGATTCTGCTGTTACAGTGTATTGATACCTTTTGCGGCGCACTGAGTTCATTTCTTGCTCACCCAGTGTCCTTCATTCCCTGCTCTCTGGGCACCCTCTTCCCACCCCCTCTGGCTTAGACAGGTCAGATGGTACAAAGTGCAAAACAGAATGAGAAAGCAGGCAGGAGGAGGGGGACCCTTGGGCGGGGGCTGAGATTTCAACTGAGGTAGGCAACAAAGGCCTCTGAGGAGATGGCATTTGAGGAACAACCAGGGGAGGTGGAGACCCTCAGGTGGTCATCCCCCAGTCTGCCACAGCCCCACCTTCCCTGGGTTGTCCTTGGGTCATCCCCCATACCATTTGTCCTGTTTTTTATTATTTATGTGCTGGCCTTAGGATGAAAGTTAAATATGTCTTGTGTCCGTCAGTAATTGGACAGTGAAATGTAGGCACAAAGAGCTGAGAGGAGGAGTTGGGTGAGAGGTCTAATTGGACCAAGTGTCCCATCTCCCTCCTCACTCCCACCCCGGGGTTGCTCTAGGAAGAAGAGGCACCATCATGAGATCCATCTCACTAGTCAGAACTGGGAAGTCTGGGTTGTTGGTGGAAACAAAACACAGAAGCCGGCTGTGCACACAGCTGACCATGAGTTATAAATATGCCCAAATGTCAGAGCCTTCTAGAGGAGAGTGAGCTCGGGGGAGTTCATCCAACTGCAGAAGAATCTGGCCCTCCTGGAGAGCAGAGAGCATTTGTAAACAAACCAGAGATACTTTTGTTCAGCATGTTTAAGATTACAGCTAAGAACTCATAGACTGGTCAGAAGTTCTTTTTCTGGGAAATTTGAAAGTACATGAGATAAGTGGGAAAAGTCAAATATGAGAGTATGCGTGTATGCACAGTGATAGTACCATGTGAAAACTTCGTATTAAGGGTAACGTTTGAAAGAATATGAAGGAATAAATAGTTGCTGTGTTCAACGATTTGTGGGATTAGATATGAAAGTGTCATGGCTTAAGAGGAGCATTTCTCAGAGGAGTTCTGCTTGCACTCCTGGTTGCCCTGGGTTTCTGGATGGTGGCTTTCTGGGCGGGACCTAGCAGCAGGTTTCTGGAGTGCTGGCCTTGGATGCACAGGGAGGGTTCTGTGGTGCATTTGACTTTGGAACATTTATTCCACAAAATATATTAACCCACCAAAAATACTTCTGAGTAACACAGCGACTCTGGTCCCTGCTGCAGCTGAGACTCCAGGGCAGTCCTTTCCCGCAGGCCAGCCCAAAACCTAAGTGTGCTGGTTGGAGGCTGGTGGGGCGGTGGGGGGCAGGGTGGGTGTGGGTGTGTGATACTTGGGGAATTCCCTGGCGGTCCAAAGGTTAGGACTCGGCGCTTTCACTGCTGGGGCCTGGGTTCAGTTCCTGGTCGGGGAACTAAGATCCTGCAAACCGTGCAGCACACCCCCCCACCCCCACCCCCCAAAAAAAGTGGTACTTGTTCATCGTGGAAATTTGGAGAAAACAAAAAGAGAAGATAATGGCAGTGGCCATTGTCAACCCCAGGAGAACAAATGCTGCACTTCAGGATTCTCCTCCCCAACCCCCCTCCACCTCTTCACTCACATGTCACACGTGTGGAAATGCCAGCACATATATAATAAAAAACAGGAAGTGCCTTACAGAGGGATCATGCTGTATTTAGCATTCTGTGTCCCTCTTAATGTTTTAATGAGAGAATGTTACCATGTCATTAAAACCTGAGGACAGGATCAGTTGTAATGGCTGCGTAGTGTTGCCTCATACTGGATTGCCCGGTTGCACAGTTCAGTCGTCTGCAGTGTTTCAGTGTTCTGTATAGCACTGCAGTAAACAGCTCAGTTTTCATAGTTCTGGTAGATGACAGAATCTCTGATTATTGCCCCACGTGTAAGGTTACCATGGCAGAGGCTTGTAAAAGCGATTGAGTTATTAAATTCTCTTCAGCTTCAAGGCTGGTATTTGAACCACCTTTGCTCAGTGGGCCCAGCTGAGGCTGGGGTCCTCCCAGGTGCCTCCCCCTAACTGGGGCTGTTGTGGCCTGTTGCTCTGTTCTGTTGCAGGCGGGGCCCTTGCATTTGTCAGCCCGAGCTTGGCGGTGCACAAGACCTCCTCAGCTGTGGACCGCCAGCGGGAGTACCTCCTGGACATGATCCCGCCACGCTCCATCCCCCAGTCGGCCACGTGGAAATAGTGTGAGCCGGGCCCAGTGGAGAACAGGCTCCCTCCTCCCTCCCACCTGGCCCCACCACCTTCCACCCGGGAAGACACCCTGCTCCCCGAGAGGGCGAGTAAGCGCCGGCCGCGCTGCGGAAGTGAGAGTTCCGATCTTGGCTGCAAAGTCTCATCGACGTGGGGGGACCACTTCACAGGTGGACCAGGATTATTACTGGGGACCTTTCCCATGGGCTTTCTTCCTTTCTTTGCCTTTAGTTTGCCCAACACCAGCAGAAAAGTGGACCTTGGGGGCTGGTTCTGCTCCTCGCCCTCTCCTTCGGCCCCCCGAAGGGCACATGGACGGCTCACCCTAGACACTGTGACATGCTCGGGCAGTGGCGCCCGGGGCTTCTGAAGTTGAGCGGAGCATTCTGTTTTGTTTTTGCTTTTCCCTCTGTCTTAGCCTCCTAATCTTTGACTGCCTTCCTTCATGGCAATCTCTAGGTTGACAGATTTTTTTTAATCACCTCACGATGATGGAGTTTAATGTAAACCGTGCAGACCCAGGGTTCCCTGCCAAGCACGGCCCCCATGCCCTGGAGGGTGGGCCTCTGACCACCCAGCCCTTGCTCCAGCAGAAGGCCTCTGCTGCTGCTCGTCCCAGAGACCCCCGACCTTCCACACTTAAGCAGAAGAACAAACTGCAACCCAGACCCAGCCAGAGAGCCCGGGATCCTGGAAGCTGAGAACCGTCAACAGAGTAGGGAGGAGAGAATCAGCAGCAACATCCAGAGCCTGAGCGGGAAGTTGGGAGGGGCTGGCTGTTGTGGTTTTTGTTGTGGTGGTTTATTTTATTAAATTCTTTCCTTTTCTTTTCCTACTTACGTTGATGGACAACATCCGAAGCCCTGGCCTGTGCTTCTGTCAGGTGTGTCTGGGTGGGGAGGCGCCCCTGCACCCCCCCAGACTTCAGGGTTTATGTTTGGGTCTAGTTTAGAACCTTCCCTTAAAGCAGGGCCATGCTGCCAGGGTTTGCCTTCAGACTTTTTTTTTTTTTTTTTTTTTTTTTAAACCCCCCTAGAGTCTACAGAAATGTCTTACAAAGGATCAGGTCTGCTTTTAGTTGTGTTGTGTTTTGGTTTCTCCCACTCCTTAAAAATCGGTCCATGAGGAAAGGCAGAAGCTGTTGTGTGTGTGCTGCACATGGGCCAGCTCTGTGCAGGTGTGAGGGTGTCACGCGTACGCGCACACGCGTGTGTAGATGGGGTATGCTGCTCCTCACTTCAGCCCCAGCCCTGGTTTTCCTATCCATGCAGTTAGGGACTTAATTTAAAATCCTTATTTTATAGGGCCACCTTCTTCGAATACACTGCTGCAACATTCTAATAAAGGCTCATTTAACCGCCGCCGCCCCCTCCCATGTTGTGTGACTATCAGTGTTCAGAGGACATTTTTGACATGCCGTAGAACTAGTTTTCCAAAGCGTTCTAATTTTTTGTTGTGTAAAACCCTAAATTTCTCATTGATTTTTGTTTTGAGTACATAATGTAGATGGGCTGAAGGAGGAGGGGAGGGCAGGAGAAGGGTGGCTTTCATTCCAAGATCCAGGGATTTGGGGGAAAGGGGAAATTGACCTTCAGGAGGGGTGGGGGAGCGGGGAAGGGTGTGTTTTTACACCAAAAAATCAAGAGTATGCAAGCATTTCTATTCCTCTCATTTTTCTGTGTGCCTGGCAAATAAATACCTGTCTTATACTACTCTGAGCTGTTAGCTCTCTCTTTTCAATGACATGGGCCAAATTTTCCAAATCCTCCCAGAAGGAGTGCCCGTTGGCCTCCCCTGCAAACTGACCTCAGTCCTATGCAGCAACTCAGGCATCTGGGCCAAGGTCACCTCTGCACTGGGGATGCACCACGGTTGTTGCACCCCCGTGGGGGTTGACTGGGTTTGTGACTCCAGGGCTCAAACTGAGCCACTTGCATTGGCCCCGAACCCCGTCCCCATCAGAACCTCACTCTCCACTATGCTCAGGAACCACCTCTCCTCACCTCACCTGGCCAGACTTCTCCAGGCTGTTGAATAGGCCTTGTGAGTTCAGTACAAACTGACCGCCACAGGCGGAGGACGGGATGGCCGGGCCCTGACCCTGTCTCTGCCTCCTGCAGCTCAGCATTGCAGGAACATTCCCATAGTAGGACATACTGTGACATAAATGTAGCTTTTTAAAAGGGGGTCAAGAAGGTGAGATGCCTTAATCTTTATTCATTTCTACTGTCTCAAAACTTCTATCTCCCCCCTTTTTTCCTTTAATTTCCCCTTTGCAGTGTAACTTCTATAAGCCTCAAGTGCATGGTTCTGTGATGAAATTTATAATGTTGCAAGAAAAGGCATTAAATACCTCTCTGAATACGGGAAGGATAGTAACATTAAGGGTATTCTCCCAGCCCCAAAGCCCACCCCTCAAAATTGGCTACAGTTCTGGGAGTTTGTAGGTTCCCAGTTTGTAGGTTTGTAGGAGGATCTGGTTCCCAGGAGAACCAGAGAATGTGGGAGCCCCCGGTCCCAAATGACAATTGTAACTGCCCGGGGATCTGTGACAGGAACCCCCGATGGCAACTGGAAACTATTCAAAACGTCAGCTGTTCTGTGGACTCGGGTGTGGGGTTCACCAAGCTCACTTCCCCATCTGAAGTGGCTGCCTGTGTGGGCCCGAGTGCACGTGGATGCTCGCACAGATAACTGTGCGTCCACTTGGAGCTGCCCACGGCTCTGGCCATCCTGACCATGTCATGGGGACTCCAGTCCTCAGTGTCCCATGTGTACTGTTGGGACCCACACCTTTGACAAGGTCAAGAGTGGCCTTTCCCATGGGGGCGGGGGGCGGGGCGCGGCTCTGGTCCTGTCTGTACTATAAGATCTTCAGGAAGCAAAAGCTCACTCCAGTGCAGAGGGAATGAAAGAGGCGACAGTACACCCCTGCTGCATCCTGTGGCTCCTGTGTCCCACAAGTCACTCTCCTGTGGGCGGAGAGACACGGGGAGGAGTTTTCTATATAAACAATACATTATCACAGGGGTGTAAATAATGGGAAAGACAGTCCTTGCTGCTCTGCCGTAGGGTTTTTCTTTGATGCCTAGTTATGCTGCACATGGCGTTTGCCTAAAGAACTTGGACTGAGCTTTTTTTTTTTTTTTTAAAGGACAGCTAAAGTTTTATAATCCTTAACAAAGAAAGTATAATAGTCACACTAGTGTAGGGTATTTGGGAGGTGGTTTGTTTTGGTTGGGGGGAGGAGATTGTCACTTGTATTTATTGTGACTCTAAGTCTTTGATAATAAATGTTTAAAAAAAAATCTCCCACCAAACCGGAACAGAAGTTCCAGTAAACAAAGACGCTGGAATCAATGGCTATACATTGTGTCATGAGGAAGTTTTAGAATCTGAAGGACAATAAAGAAATGGATGATGTGTTGGCTGTATTTTTTTTTTCGTCCCCTCAGCCCTGGTATCCCACGTTTTTGTCGCGGCTTTGGGGCAGCTTGGAAACTTGGGAAGGGACAGCAGGGTGACCCTTTGTTAACGGGGAAGCAAAGGAGAGGACACCTGCTCCTTGGGCTTCTTTCAGGCCTCACTTGTCATGGGTATTTAGTTTTCTCCCAACTGGGTTCCGCAGCCTTGCTTCTGGGCCTCCATTTCCACCAGAACCTGGGGCTTTGTGGCCCGTTTACCCACAGCGCTGGGGGAGTGCAGTGAGAATGCAGTGGGTTTTGCCCATTGGCCTGGCTCCTAGTTATCACCAGCCTCCATCCCAGAGTGGTGGGCTTTTCTGGATTGGCATGGCATTGGGTGTCTGCTGCAGGACATGATGTTGCAGGTGTAGATTCTAAGCACAGAGGGTGGGAGCCACCCGGCTGCCTCCGAAATGAACAATTTCTGGTGAATATTTGTTTTCAGATGTTGACACAATGTTTCAAAATTTTATTCACAAAAATGAGACTTGTAAGCACTTTGTTGAATTCCAATGTGCAGTAAACATCACCCTGTTTTCCTAGGTGCTTTTATTTATTTATGTATTTTGCTGTTTCTTGTTATTGGGGCATCTCTGCCTCCAGCCTCCCCAGTGGCCATGACTAGCCTGGGCAAGGCATAGAACTGGTACAAGACATGACTGAAATTAAACCCAACCCCGTCCTGCTCCACCCGTGACACATACTGACTGGTGCCCCACACCCCGACACTGGCCGAGAGAAGCCCACTTCCGGGGTTCCACAGCCAGCCTTCAAGTGAGTCTTTGCTGGATTAGGCACAAGCTACTCCGTGGACGGAGGGCAAGTCTCATGCATCTTCTCCACCTAACAAATGGGACACCAGCCCTGGTCCCTGAGACCTTGTCCCCTCTGAACTGAGTTGTGGGTGTGGCCGTGAGGCAGGAGGACCCCAGGCCCATTGCTTACACAGATCAACCAGTGGACAGAAAAAGGCATGTGCCATGCCCCAGGCATTGGGATCACACCTTGAGACAAGGGTGAGGAGGGAAAGAATGGGGTAGCATGGGAGGTGACCTTTTTAGGCCAAGTCTTGCATGAAGGGAGGGGAAAAGTGGTGCAGGGAGTGGGAGCAGCCTGTGCAAAGCCTCGGAGGTGAGACCAAGCAAGGCAGGTTGAGGACAAAGGAGAGTAGTGTGGCTGGACTTTGGGGGCAAGGGGAAAAGGATGTGGGTTTTATTCTGAGTGAGCAAGTCATTTCCCCTTTCTTAGCCTGTTTCTTCCTCTGCAAAATGAGGGGGTTGGGGCCACAGCCTATTTGGAGTGAGGGGAGAGGTGGCACATAATCCCCAGGGCACCTGAGAGCCATGGAGGGTGAGGGAGCAGGGGTGGGGTATGGTCAGACCCATAAATGACCACCCTCCTCAGGTACTGTGGGGCTCGGGTGGAGGCAGGTAGGATAAGGGCCTAGGGAGGTGTTTCCCATACACCCCAAATGACAACAGCCACTGTCACCAAACCTAGTAACCTCATCACAGGCAAAATAACCCCCAGTCTCCCCCAGACCCTGTGGGGTCTCTCTCCAGATACCAGACACACACCTTTTACCTCTCCACCTCCTTTCCCCCTCCATTCCAGCTACAGGAGTTCCTAGCATTACTCAAACACACCAGCTCCATCTTGTCTTGGGAACACTCTTGGAACACTGCTTTTGCTGTTTCCAGTGTTTGATTCCTTCCCGGCTCAGCTCAAATGTCGTTCCCTTCAGTCCCTCCTTGCTCACCCCCACCTGGCATTTAGCAACAACTTACAATTATTTTATTTTCACTCCATTCTTTTATTTTACTTTTCACTTGCTCCCTTCACTGACAGCAGGGATGAATCCAAGCCATTCGGCTGAGTCCCAGAGCCTGGCACACACAGCAGGCGCTCAAAAAAATGCACGAATGACAGAGTACAGAATGAACCCGTCAGACAAATGCCCCACCCTAGACTCTCCCCCGAGGCTCTCACCCTCACCAAGGAAGGGACCCTCACTAGGGAGAGCTTCCACCACCTTCCCACCCCACTTCAGACATATCTGGGTGCAAATCCTGGCTGTTCTTGGGCAAGTGATACCGGTGTGGGCATCAATTTCCTCTTTTGCAAATGCTGTTTCTGTAGGGACAGGCGCCCCCCGCCCCTTGCTGTTCCATCCTTAAACACCAGAAGGGTGCTGGGGTTCTTGCTCCCTAGTCCAGCACCTCCATTCCCAGGACCATTACGACGCCGGGGACGACTCCAAAGCCCCTTCGAGTCTGCCCAAGATGGGGAGCCCGAAAGGTCTGGGTTCGAGTCTTTCCAACTCCCTTTTCAGACCTGTAGCAAGAACCTCCACAAGCCTTTCTCTAAAATGGGACGCCCGCGCCTGCCTTCTCCCGGGGAGCGATCCCCTCCCCCCAGCTCCGTAAAAGGGGGCCGTCGCTAGAGCCAGGTGCGAGAAAGAGCGAGTTTATTGCAAGTTCCAAGGGGGGCAGCGCCTGGAGCGCGCCGTCCCTCACCGGCATGCGCGGCTGGCTGTGGACAGAGGCCCTCCGCGCGCGTCCGCTCGCCAGCAGCTTCTCCAAGCAGCCACTGCCCGCCGCGTAGCGGTCGCTCATTCCGCACGGGGGCAACGTTTCCCTCTCCTCTCGTCCAGCCCCTTCCCGGGGCCTTCTCTCGGGGAACCGAGGAAGCGCACGCGCCCTTCTGCTCTTGGGATCGTGGCGGACGCGCTGAATTCCAAACGGGGACGACTGCCGCCTCCGGCGTCGAAGTGGGAAAGGGGAAAGGGCGCGTGCGCAAGGGCGCGCGGCGGCTTCGCGGAACTCCGGAAGCGCGCTTCTTGCGCGTGCGCTGCGCTTGCGCAGTGCTCGGGGCGGCGGGAATGGTGGGAACCCCGGCTTCTAGCCGGAGTCCCCCGAACGCAGCCAGCAGTTGCGCGCTACTTGGCTCGCGGAGGGCCTGGCCGACGGGCTGAACTGCAGTAGGTCGGCTATTAGGGCCTTGCAGCGCTCAGACAGCTCGAGGCCATCGGGGTAGAGAACGCCGCGCTTCTGACGCCGGGGCAGGCCGGCGATGTCGGAGTCGTCGAAGGGCATGCACCCGGTGACCATGACGTAGAGCACGACACCCAGACTCCATACGTCGTACTTCTTGGGGTCGTAGGGGATGCCGAGGAGTACCTCGGGCGACGCGTAGGCGGCCGAGCCGCAGTAGGTGGTGCTCAGGTCGGGGTAGCCATGCGCCTGACGGCCGAAGCCGAAGTCGGTGAGCTTGACGCGGCGTTCATCAGGGCTCAGCAGCACGTTTTCGCACTTCAGGTCGCGGTGCACCAGGTGGTGGTCGTGCAGGTAGCGCACAGCACCGGCGATCTGCGCGAAGAGGTCGCGCGCCTGCCCCCCGGGGATGTGCCCGTTTCGCTGCACGGCCTGCAGTAGGTCGGTGGCGGCCGCCTCCATCACAATGTACAGCTTCCCGTTGCACACCTCGATGAACTCGAAGACGTGCACGATGTGCGGGTGCCGCACGCCCCGAAGGATGGACAACTCGCGTGGCAGGAACTTGTTAACGAAGTCTGGCGGCGCGCGCCGCCGGTCCACCACCTTGATGGCCACCGTGCCCTTGTATTTCTTGGACGTGGCCACCTTCACCTTGGAGTAACTGCCCTCGCCTATCGTGCGGCCCAGCTTATAGCCGAGTTCGCTCAGAAGTTTGTCGCCCGACATGGTGGCGCCTGGGGCTCGTGGGGAGCAGGAGGCGGCTGCTGTCGGTGGGCGGCCGGACTCCGATCTCGGGCCTAACCCATGGCGCTTGGCACCTGCACACCCGCACCCCCATGTGCCCACTCCCGGGCCCCCACCGCCGCGGTGCCCTTTATTGCCTAGGTAACAATTTCTGCCTTGTGAAGTGACCGCGAGCGTCACCCCGCCTCGGGGTGGGGGGTGGGGGCCCAGGCCCCGCCCCGTGGTGCCCCCCAAGGCCCTAGGGCTTTGTGACTCATAATAACTCTGAATGGTCCAGTTCCCGATGAGAGGACACTAGCAAGGCGTCCCGACCACCACCAGGAGTGGAATCCGTGCCTGGGATTGGGGCGGCTCCTCATGAGTCCGAATCTGAGTAGCAGCCGTCCCCCAACTTCGTGTACTCAGCCCTGACCCTGTGGAGCCCTGGGCTGCCCACAGGGCCCCCCGAGGGGGAGAAAATGGGGAAGAGAGCTGGCTCCCTCGGGAGCCTGAGGTTTCTAACTGGCCTGCACATCGCCCCAGAGGGAAGGTGAATGGGTGGTCCTTTGGTGCAAGGACTCTGGCGACCGGACGGGCTGCAGGCTTTGACACCGACTGAGCCACGCCCCAGGTGGGAGAAGAGAAAATAAGGACTCTACGGCCGCAGCTGGGGGCGTGCAGTCGATCGCGGGCCCAGCTATCCGAGCTCTCCCACGCACTGGGGTAGGTAAGTGCACCAGCGCCCTAGGTTTTGCAGCCGGGTCCGAGACCGGCGCGGCAGCTTCCGCCACACTCATCATGGCGTTGGTCGCCGTTGCGTAACTTCCTCTCGCGACGGGAAGTGCAGGGTCCTGTAAGGATGGCGGCGTCGAAGGTGAAGCAGGACATGCCACCGCTGGGGGGCTACGGCCCTATCGACTACAAGCGGAACCTTCCCCGTCGGGGACTATCGGGTCAGTGTCGCCCTGCGCCGGGGTGTCAGGGTCTGGGCCTTTTGGGCGCCGCGGCGGGGTCGGGATGCCGGGGAGTCTAGCGAGCCTCAGTTTCCCTCTCCATATGACGGGAGGCGGAGTTCCAGGATCCCCAACAGCTTCAGTACTAACAATAACGACAACTGCTGCAGTTTGTCGAGCATTTACTAAGCCCTTTGCCTCCTTGGAACAGCCCAAGAGGTCGGTCCCGTTAATTATTCCCATTTTACAATTGATGAAACTGAGGTTAATTTAGCCCGCGCCGCGAGCCTTCCGCCACGTTTCAGTTTCACAGGTGGGGAAACTGAGGCCCGAGAGAGGATGCGACCTCCCCACAGGGCCACCCAGAGCAAAGCTGGGGCCGAAACCCGGAATACCGAGAGAATTTAAAAGATGTTCTGAAAAAAAAAAAAAAAAAGACGTTATGTGCAGTGGTTCCTCCCCCAACTTCAGGCTATCCCAGAATTATGTGTTCTTAAAATTGTCAGGGGTTCTAAGTAACGTTTTAAATTTTTTTATTGGGTTCAACACAAAAAAATGTAAGTGAGAAAGTAAAAGGCGCCCATACTCTGCACCCAAGGATAACAGAGAAATATAAAAAATGTAAAACGAGTTAAGAATGAGTACTTTGCTCCAAGTCATTGAACTTTACATTTAACCCTGCGCATGTTATGCAAATTATGCCTCAATTAAAAAGCAAAAAAATTCATGGGCATAGTTTCAAAAAAAAAAGTTATAATTCAAACAGTAGAAAAGTTATTGTCAGGTGAAAACTCAGGTCTTCCCCCGCCCCTTCTTGGCTTTTTTGTAATCCAGAACAAAGGTTGGCAAACTTTTTCCGTAAAGAGCCAGATAAATATTTCATGCTTTCTCTGCCAGATGGTCTTTATCCACTATTGCTGCTTTTTTTTACAACTTTGCAAACCTAAAAGTGTTCTTAGCCCGAGGGACGTACAAAAACAGGTTACAGACTAGATTTGGCACCACATGGGCACTCGACTCTAGACTCATTCCTAGATTCAACAAATATAAAGTGATCTGAGTCTCTTCTTAACACCCAGGTCAGTGCACTCCTCGGGTGTGTGGCGTGAGGTCTGTTTATACATGGATAGTTCTGTGACCAGGCTGCAGACCAGGCTGCAGAAGGATCCTAGCCCTTGGGTCTCCCTGGGCTTCCCACAGTCAGCATCTCTTTCATTTTTAAGTCACAAATGTGGCCCATATCCTGGTCCTCTTCCAGTTAATAATACAGCAGTGCCTCCCATGTGCCTCAGATACCACCGATTGGGGTTGGGTCTCACATCACAGCCCTTGACACCAACTTTCATTGCAGCACAGACAGACCCACCCCAGTCTTTCCTGGTTGCAGAGGGGTGAGGAATATAAGACCACACTCCTTTCTGGGATGTGGTCTTTGTTTATGTACCTGCATTTAGTGATTGTTGAGTGCATCCATGGTGCTGGGCTATGTCCTGAGGAGCTCACTGTTTAGCTGAGGAGACAGACACACCACTCCATAATTTCCCATCGTGGTCAGTGCCGAGGCCCAGGATAACTGGGGCTTGCTTTAGCCAGAATGGGCGAAAGGACCTCTCTGAAAAGGATTTCCCCAGGCAGAGGGAACAGTAAATGCAAAGGCCCTACAGTCTGTCTTGCACCCTGCCCTCATCCTCTGTCCTCCAGCCTTATCCACAGCTGCTCTCTCCCAATCAGTCTTGCTCTTGTCAAGGCACCATGGCCCCAAGCCTGGCACCCACTCCCCTTTTCTCTGCCTGGCCCACTCAGCGCCAACATCCCAGAACATGCCAAGCTGGCTCAGGCCGCCTTTAATCCACGCTGCTACCGAAGTGACTGCTACCCCCACCTTTTCCCTTTATCTCTCACCCCCAGCTCTCCTCTCTCCACTCCCACCTGCACCCAGCGAGTGGCCCTTTCTTTTTTTCTGGTATCTTTAACATTTTTATTGAGATGCACATGCCATACCATACAGTTCACCCATTTCATGTGTACAGATCACCAATTTTTAGTCTATTCACAGTTGTGCAACCATCGCCATGATCTAAATTTACAACATTTTCATCACCCCAAAAAGAAATGCTCTACCCGTTAGCAGTCACTCCACATTCTCTCCCAGCCCCTGACAACCACTAATCTGCTTTCTGTCTCTATGGATTTGCCTCTCATATAAATGGCATCATTCACTCTGTGTCCTTTTTGTGTGACTTCTCAGCACTTTTTTTTTTTTTTTTAATGTCTGAAACATTTATATTAACATATTTCCATACAAATAACCCAATGAAAGTTTAGTATTAGTTGTTTTGTTTGTTTTTTTATACTGCAGGTTCTTATTAGGCATCAATTTTATACACATCAGTGTATACATGTCAATCCCAATCGCCCAATTCAGCACACCACCATCCCCACCCCACCGCAGTTTTCCCCCCTTGGTGTCCATATGTCCGTTCTCTACATCTGTGTCTCAACTTCTGCCCTGCAAACCGGCTCATCTGTACCATTTTTCTAGGTTCCACATACATGCGTTAATATACGATATTTGTTTTTCTCTTTCTGACTTACTTCACTCTGTATGACAGTCTCTAGATCCATCCACGTCTCAACAAATGACTCAATTTCGTTCCTTTTTATGGCGAGTAATATTCCATTGTATATATGTACCGCAACTTCTTTATCCATTCGTCTGTTGATGGGCATTTAGGTTGCTTCCATGACCTGGCTATTGTAAATAGTGCTGCAATGAACATTCGGGTGCATGTGTCTTTTTGAATTACGGTTTTCTCTGGGTATATGCCCAGTAGTGGGATTGTCTCAGCACGTTTTTAATGCTTATGTTGTAGTATTTCAGTGCTTCATTCTTTTTTATGGCTGAATAATATTCTTGTACGGATGGACCACATTTTGTGTGTCCATTTACCACTTGTTGGACATTTGAGTTGTCTCCACCTTTTGGCTGTTACGAACAGTGCTGCTGTGAACATTCCTGTACAGGTTTCTGTGTGAACATATGTTTCCTTTCTCTTAGGTGGAGTAGAATTGCTCGGTCATATGGTAACTCAACATTTAACATTGTGAGGAACTGCCAGACTTCCCAAATTGGCTGTACCATTTTCGTTCCCACCTGCAATGTACGGGAGTTCGAATTTCTCTGCATCTGGACAACACTAATTACTTTCCATTTAAAAAATTTTTAGCCATCCTAGTAGGTGTGAAGTGGTATCTAGTGTGGCTTTGATTTGCATTTCCCTAGGGACTAACAATGTTGAACATCTTTTCATGTGTTTATTGGCCATTTATATAGCTTCCTTGAAGAAATTTCCATTCAAATCCTTTATGCATTTTTAATTGGGTGGTTAATCATTTTATTATTGAGTTTTAAGAGTTCTTTATATATTTTGGATACCATTCCCTTATCAGGTATATGATCTGCAAATACTTTCTTCCAGTCTGTGGGTTGTCTTTTCAGCTCATTGATGGTGTCATTTGCAGCACAAAAGTTTTAAATTTCAACGAAGTCCAATTCTATTTTTTCTTTTGTCACTTGTGCTTCTGGTGTCATATCTAAGAAACCATTGCCTTATCCAGGGTCACAGAGAATGACTTCTCTGTTTTCTAAGAGTTTTATGTTTTAGCTCTTAGTACATTGAGGTCTTTGATCCATTTTGAGTTAATTTTTGTGTATGGAGGGAGGAAGGAGCACACTTCTTTTGCATGTGGCTATCCAGTTGTCCAATTTGCTGAAAAGACTGTTCTTTCCCCATTGAATTATCTTGGCACCCTCGTCCAAAATCAATTGACCATAAATGTGAGGGTTTATTTCTGGACTCTCAGCTCTGTTCCATCAATGTACATGTCTATCCTTATGCCAGGGCACACTGTCTTGTACACACAGCTGCGTGATAAGTTTGAAGAGTCCTCCAACTTTGTTCTTCTTTTTCAGAATGGTTTCAGCTATTCTGGTCCCTTGCATTTCCATATGAATTTCACGATCTGCTTGTCAATTTCTGTGGGACTGGGGCGGGAAGGTTGGGATTCTGATGGGGACAGCTGAATCTGTATCTCAGTTTGGAGAGTGCTGCCACCTGAACAATGTTAAGTTCCGATCCATGAACACAGGATGCGTTTCTATTCATTTAGGTCTTCTTTACATGTGGCCCGCACCCCCTTCTGGGCATGCCCCTCGTTGACCTCTCCCACCAGACTGGCAGCTCTGGAGGCACAGACACCCCCTGAGGGCCTGGGGCCTCAGCCTCACCACTGTCAATGAGGAATAGGTGAATTAGAGCTGCATCATCTTAAAGGCCACCTTACCTTAGTCTTGGAATTTATCTTACAGATGGGCCCACACATGGGTGCCCAATGTTGAGGGCAAGAGGTCCTCACAAAGACAGTCTCTCAGTCATTTCCCTGGGGCTGGGTCGGAAGAAGCAGCCCCAGGCCTCTCTGCAGCTGTTGCAAATAACGGGCAGCTCTGATGAAACACTCCCACCCAATGGAAAGAACGTTGAGTGCCCAACGCAGGTGGTCAGCCACTGTGGGAGAGCCATGGGTGCACTAGGGACTGGTCCTGGGCACTCGGCCCTCTCAGGAGAGGTCCTACTTCTGAGCACAGGAACCAGGGTGCCCTCGCTACCTTGTGCCCCATAATGTGGAAGTGCCTTACCCTGAGCTCATGTTTTTAACAGGTTGAACTAAAGGGATTAAAAAATTGAGCCAGTTTCTCATTATCTCTGGGTCCAACAGAGGTGCCAGAGGAGCCTTGTGCTGGAGACGAGCTGAAGAAGAAAGAGCCCCCACTTTGTCCCCCCACGAGTCCCAGGAAGTGGCTTTACCCACCATTTGCCGGTCCTTTACTGGGTGTTAAATGGAGCTTGGTCTGGCTGAGCTTGTCAATTCATCCCAGCAACCACGAGTTCTGTCCAGAGGAGAGACTGAGGCTTGAAAGATGAGGTGGTGCAGGACGAGCCAGCCCCAGCCAGGCCCCAAGCGTCCAGACCTCCCTGAAGACCCCAGCAGGCTCATGGCCTGTCAGAATTACAGCACAGGTGCCCACGGGTTCTCAGTAAATATTCATTTCGGCCTCTGTCTCCTGGGGTCCCGGGAAGGGGCTCCACCCCACCGGGCTGGGAGGAAGCAGCACCTGGGAGCCCAGGGGGTGGCTGGGCAGCCCCTGCAGGGCACTACCTGCCTCCGGCAGCCCCATCCAGCCCCCTGTGGGCAACACACAGGGAGGTGGCCCAGGCAGCCAGAACCTCCGTGGAGCTGGGACGCAGCGTGGACACCATCCTTCCCCATGGGGACCAGCTGGCTGAAGGGAACCAAACAGCCTTCTAGGCAGTGGCGGGGCCAGGGCCACCCAACCGTAAACGTTTAGGCCCTCAGGCCCTCTCATAGTCTCTGCCAGGCCTGTACCTTCCAGGAACCCTGGCGTGGGGGCAGAGGTGTAGCAGCCTCGCAGCCTGGTGTCCCTGCCCGCAGAGTGGGTGAATGGGATAAAGAGTGGGCTGCAGCTGCGGGGGAGGGGTGTCCAAGGGAGGGGGCCAGTGGACTTTCCACAGAGACAAAAAAAAGTAGTCTGAACAAATAGGCATTAGAGACGGTACTGGCCATCTCTGGCAGGGGGTTCATGAGGGCTTTTGCCTTCTCCCTCATTCATGTTACTGGAGTATCTGCACAGCGAGCGGGTTATGCTTCAGGAGAAGAAAGGACAAGGTGGCCTGTCCCACGTGCAGGTGCTGAGCAGCGCCCCCTCTCCCCGCAGGCTACAGCATGTTCGCCGTGGGCATCGGGACCTTGCTCTTTGGGTACTGGAGCATGATGAAATGGAACCGCGAACGCAGGTAGGCCCTGCGCTGGTGAGGAGGGGAGCGTGGGGACGTGTGCCTGTGGACTTGGTGTACCTCGGGGCTCCTTGTCAACTCCTCAGGCCTCAGGGAGTGCAGGCCCTGACACAGCAAGTCCATTTCTGGGCTTTACCCTCAAGGAATGACTGACTAGTAAGCAAGAAGCTCGCCTCCAGATGCACTGGAGGTGCACTGGGTGCCCTTGACCTCCACCACTGGGTACCCGAGGGTCCACGTTAGCATAGCAGAGGTGGAGGTGGAGGGACAGGCCCGTGATGCACTCTCTTAGTGGGTTTTTGTCTTTTTGTGGGTGGTGATCAGGTAATGATGATACAAAGGCTTAAAAAGCAGATCGTGCAAGACAGTGGCCGGGCCAGCAGTACAGGGCCTGAGGGACCCAGGTCTGCAACGGCCTTGGTTGGGACTCTGGCCGCCTCTGAGCTTGCCCAACGCCCCACCACGTGGCTCCTTCTCATTGGCTCCCAACGATCTGGGCCCCTCCACCCTCTCCCACTCTGTGTCCTGTGTCCTTAGCACCCACCTTGAGCTTGCCCACCCCCAGCACAGGCGGTGCTGGAGAAGGCCTAGCACGTGGAGGGCGCTCAACATTGTTGAGTGAACTCAGGAGCACCTGGTGGGTGCTGGACGCTGGGGCCGCCACACTGGACAGGCAAGACCAGGCCCAGTCTCCCAGAGGGACCCAGTAGTAACCACGGTGTGTGACTGTGGTGAGGGCAGCAGCCTGGAGCGGGGCTGCTGTCCTGGGGGATGGGGAGGGGGTGGGAGGGTTGAGGTGGGGGCTGAAGTTCACCCAGACCCTTCCTTGTGCTACTGTGAGATTCCTAGTGATGAGGGGACAGGGCTGGAGGCTACCCCCTGGGCCACATCACTGGGCATCGCTCTCCCCACGCCGCCCAGCACAGGTGGGGCTGGTGGCTTGGAGATGCCAAAAATCAGGGAGAAGAAAGGAGCTGCCCATGATGCTTGCCCCCCCACGGTTATTTTGCGGTGAAAGGGATGTGATTTTGTAAAGTCCAGAACCCGATGATGAACGTTCCCCACAGTTAACTGCAATCATCAGGCCCGGGCTATTTTTAGGATTTAAAAAAAAGTTTTGAACAGAAAAGAAAGTGTGAAGCCAGCAGTCTTGTGGACTGACGCTGCCTGTGTCAACTGCATGCACCCCCCCATCCCCCGTCTCAGGCTGCTGGTGGGCAGAGCCCACTGCCCAAGCCCTTCCCCCTTGCTTGCCTCTCCCCCAAACCCCTTTCCAGGGTAATGCATGTCCAAGGGCCTCATCATCTGCCCCCCATCCCACCATGGTCTGATCTGAGTGTTGGTTTTGGGATTTCACAGGCGCCTGCAGATCGAGGACTTCGAGGCCCGCATTGCACTGATGCCTCTGTTGCAGGCAGAGAAGGACCGGAGGTGTGCCGCTGGGGCCAGGGTCGGGAGGTTACAGGCCTGAGTGCTGCAGCCTGCAGCGTGGGATAAGGCCAGAACACACATGGGGACCGACAGCCATGACCTTGTACGTGGCTCCAGGGGATGCCATCGTCCTTGGAGAGGGCCCCAAACTTGATTTGCAGCAGAGACCCAAGAGGGAGAATGGAAGGGCTTCTGGAGGAGGGGGCATTGGGGCCGGGCAGGAGGACAGTAAGAGTTTGCCAGTGGAAGAAAGGAAAGAAGAGGAGTCAGCATGTGCAGGGTTGAAAGCTGCAGGAGGTGATGGGGAGGTGGAGCAGGGACAGGTTTGGCAGGTTTGTTAGGCAGGGGCCCCTCAGGGTGGTCAGGCCTGTCGCCCACCTCCCACCCTGTCCCCGCAGGGTTCTCCAGATGCTTCGGGAGAACTTGGAGGAGGAGGCGATCATCATGAAGGATGTGCCAGATTGGAAGGTGGGTCTTCAGCAGGGAGGGTGGGGGTCTAGGCCACTGCAGAAATGCAGCCTCCCACAGAAAACCTGGGGCAGAGGGGTAGTGGGTGCCCAGTGCCGGAAGGGGAAGGCAGTTTTGGGTGTAGGCACAGTGGCTGCCAGGCCTGGTGGGGTCCCAGCAGGCTGCATGGGCCTAAGGGGTTAGCTGCGCCGCCACCCATACCCTTCTGTCCCCGCAGGTGGGCGAGTCCGTGTTCCACACAACGCGCTGGGTGACCCCCACGATGGGCGAGCTCTACGGGCTGCGCATGAACGAGGAGATTCTCCGTGCCACCTATGGCTTCATGTGGTACACGTAGGCGCCTGTGCCCCTCAGACCACTGGACCCCTACTCCCTCCCCACTAGGAGAGAATAAACGCTCTGGAGACTGGCCTGCCTGTGTCCTAGGGACTGAGTGATTGGGAGTTGGGGGCTATGGGGTGTCACAGGAGGTGCAGGGACTAAGCAGAAGATACCAGTGGGATGGCCCCTGGATCACCCTTCAGCATCGGCTACCAAATATGCCTGGACTTTTTCCTACCTTTGTTGAAACCCTGCTTGTCAGCAGCCAACCCCTTCAGATGGGGGGGCTTCTCCACCTGGGTACGGGGTGGGTGGGTGACCTGCATAGGAGAGCACCGGGATGGAGAGGGGCGCAGCAGAGGCGGGTCCCCTCGCTCCCAGGCCAGGATCCCATAGCAGGGGTAACCGGCCCATCGCTGCCCCTCCAGACTTTGTTTTCCTGCCAATATTCGCAACTCTGGGATTCCCGCCATCCTCTGAGGCAGCTGCATTGCTGGCGCAGTGGGGTTAAGTCCGCTTGCACCTACCGACCAACGGCTGTGCGCAGCGCCTTCGCGGCGTCTCCTGATTGGCGGACACACGGTGGGTGGGAGGAGAGAGGACGCCCCCTCTGCCCAGGGATGCACTTAAAAGGCTGTGGTGGTGGTGGCTGCCGGTGCGCACAGATCACCTCCGCCATGAGCAGCGCAGCTGGCCCGGGCCTAGCGGAGGCGCCCGAGGAGCGGTGTTTCCTCAGGTCAGCCGGGGAGAGGGACGGGAGGCTGGGCCATGGCTGGAAGAGGGCCTGGGGGGCCAGGGGCTGTAGGTCAGAGGCAAAGGCATGGCCGGGATGGGGGGCGGGGAGAATCCCAGGCCCATCCCGCATTTCACTGGAGAGACTAAGCCTGCGGCTGCCAACACCTCCAAAGCTGTGTTGCCAGGGAAACGGCATCTGCAGCAGGCCCGCCCCTCATGAATTACTCATCAGCACCACTGGTCGCTCCCCCGTTACCCACAGCCTAAGCAGGGCCCGCCTCCCCTTTCCATCTTTCCCAGGGACCCTGGAGCCCATGCCCCTTGTCCCCCATCCAGGAAGAGCTGAGCTCTTTTAGCCCCTCAGATGCTCACACACTCCTTGATGGTGCACCTGCTACTAACCCCTTGTTCAGAGGAGAAAACTGAAGCCTGGGGAGGGAAGCCACTGGCTGCCCTAGGGCTAAAGTGATTGTTAAATACATAGGCCACTTGCCAGCGGGCTGATGAATTTGGGGTCTGGAGCTGGCAGCTGTGGTTGTGCCTTCCACCTTGTCCTAAGTCATCCTCTTGTGTCCTTCTCTAAGCGCTTGTGACATGGGACCCCAAGCAGGGCTGTAGGCCTCACTGTAAACCAGACCCCACAGTCCTTTGTGTGGCTACCTGCCCACTGTCCACTCAGCCCCTCTTCTCAAGGCAGATACTGTGGAGCGACTGGCTGATGTCCAGACTCAGTGAGAGACCCAGCACATGCTAGGCAGGGGGAAGAAAATGTTCTAGAAGCTGGAGCTGTGACTTCACCTGGTGTGGGGGATGGGGGGCCCTCAGATGCCAACTAAGGAGTGATGGGGTGCTGTTGGGTGGGAGTGGAACACGGGGAGAGGAGGCTGAGATGGGAGACATAGTGGGGGGCCTGTAAGTAAGGTGAGGAATTTGAATATTCTCTGAATACTGGGGACCCATAAGAAGGTTTGAGACGGGGTGGTGAAATCTGGTGTTCAAGTTTTCAAAGCCCCCTCAGCTTGTGTTGAGTTTGGGGGAATGTGACTGCAGTCGGCAGCCAGGTGAGCAATGATGAAGGGCTGGTGGGCAGAGGCACGAGGGTGGAGAGAAGCAGATGGAGCTGAGAAAGCAGGGAGCGTGTGGCACAGGCACCCTAGCCTCAGAGCTTCATCTCTAAAAAGCCCCCTCCTGGAGCATTTTGCCCCTTCTGGGGCTGGTGGGCAAATCGCGGGGCCTCACAGCTCCCTCATCTGGGGGCTGAGGTTGGGAGAAGCAAGAGGCACCCTCATAAACTGAGCACCGCTCCCCAGTCCCATAACAGTTCTGCCCTATCCCCTCCCCTGCCCAGAGCAGCTGCTGCCCCTACCCTCAGGCTCCTAAGCCTGGACTGCTCTCTGCCTGTGGAGCCCCGGTTATCTCTCCAGTGACTGGTTAGGCAGGAAGATAAGGTTCCAAGTGGAGGCCAGAGGCCAAAGCTTTGGAACAGAGAAAGAAGAGGAGGAATGGATGATCCTCCCCCAGCCCTCCTGCGGGGGCAACAGAGCTGTCACAAGATGAAGATAGAGGAATGAGCCATATTCTTCCTGCCTGCCTGCCTGCCTACCTGCCTGCCTGCCTGTGCTGGGTCTTTGTTGCTGCTCACAGGCTTTCTCTAGTTGCGGTTGAGCGGGGGCTACTCTTCGTGGAGGTGTGTGGGCTTCTTATTGCGGTGGCTTCTCATTGTGGAGCACGGGCTCTAGGTGTGCGGGTTTCAGTAGTTGTGGCTCGCGGGCTCTAGAGCTCAGGCTCAGTAGTTGTGGCACACGGGCTTAGTTGCTCCGTGGCATGTGGGATCTTCCCGGACCAGGGCTCGAACCCGTGTCCCCTGCACTGGCAGGCGGATTCTTAACAACTGCGCCACCAGGGAAGCCCTGCCACATTCTTAAAGCGCCTTCGACGTTCTTTCCCGGGAGCTGGGCCGGCCTGTCCTGGTGGCGCTCTTCATCTGGCCCCACCATGAGCTCTGTTTCCCCACCTGGTCCTTCAACCTCCTGCAGCATCAGCCGCAGACACCTGGGAGTTGAATCTGGCTCTGCTCGCTGGGGTGACAAGGCATGTCACCTTGCCCTAAGCCTCCATCTTCCCCATCTGTGTGGGACCCTGAAGTATCTTTCTGACCAAGTTTCTCAGCCTCGCTCTCTCTGCCTCTCTTCTGTCCCTTGAACCTGCCAAGTTCATTTCCACCACAGGTCCTCGGCCCTCACTGTTCTTGCCACCTGGATTACCTCCCACAGCACTCCAGGCCAGCTCCTCCAGGAAGCCCTCCCTGACTCCCCATTGCATAGCAATGCTTGCTTCCCACCTCCACCCCTCCTGCTGCCTGGCCTGGTCACACTGCACAATTGGCTAGAAGGTTGTGGTCTCCTGCTCACAGAATCAAAAAAAGGAACCTCAGGATTCATCCCAACAAACCTCTGCCCATCTGTAGGTCTCCCTCTGCTTTGCTCACACTCTATCCGTGGCTCTGGAGACAGACACCAAGGGTAGAAGGCTCAGTTTTCCAACTTGCTTCCTACATGACTCTGGGCAAACCATTTTATTTATCTGAGTTGTTATATGTTCTTCCAACTCTTCTGGGCCTGGTCCTTTTACAATAATAATAATAATGATAATAATTATCATAATAACAATTATTATTATTATCATTACACTCTAGCGTGTGCTGAGCTGGGGGCAAGTGCCGTTCCCCAGCTGGAAGGGGTCCTGGCTACGGGAAGCTGGCATCAGGCTATAGACCCTGCCCAGCTGCTCCAGCCCCTGATTCTGGAGTGAGGAACGTCTTCCAGTCCTCAATGCCAGCCAGCTCTTCCTCTCTGTAGCCACCAAGCCCAGACCAAGGCCAGCTTGGGCCCCGCTCTTAGAAGGGCCCAACACTTGGTTTAATGCTCTGCCATCACCATCTTAAAATTCTTAATAATTATTGATCAAGGGGCCCCACATTTGCATTTTGCACTGGACCTAGAAAATTAGCCTGTCCTGCCTTCTCTTTTGCAAAGGAGGAAGCAAGGCTCAGAGAGATGAGACAGACCTCAGTCACTCACTGAGCTGGGGGCTGAGCTTCACCTCAAGCACTTTGGCTCCATTTCTCTGGCCACAATTATTGAATTTTATCACTGTCCCTGAAGAGGGATCACCACTGAGTCTCATAGCTGCAGGCGCCACATCCACCTCCCCATGTGAGCCATCAAACTCTGCTGCCTTGGACTTCCCTGGTGGCGCAGTGGTTAAGAATCTGCTTGCCAATGCAGGGCACACGGGTTCGGGCCCTGGTCCGGGAAGATTCCACATGCTGCGGAGCAACTAAGCCCGTGTGCCACAACTACTGAAGCCCCTGCGCCTAGAGCCCGTGCTCGGCAACAAGAGAAGCCACCGCAATGAGGAGCCTGCACACCGCAATGAAGAGTAGCCCCTGCTCGCCGCAACTAGAGAAAGCCCGTGCGCAGCAACAAAGACCCAACGTGGCCAAAAAAACAAAGCAAAACAAAACAAAGCTCTGCTGCCTTTAAAACCCACCTCCCCCAGGCACCCCCAGTCCAGTTAACCTCCAGTGTCCTAGAATCCTTTCAGTGGTTTTCACTGCCTGAAATCCACGCGTCACCCCCAACAACTAAGTCCTTCATGCTCTATTCCCCCCTCTGCGTTCCTCTTGCCTTGGGGGCTGGGGGCATCTGGGTGAGGCTCTATATCCCATGCTTTGGGGCAATAGAACCAACATGCACTGCCATGCACTTCTTCTACCACCAGAGGGCTCCCGCGCCTCAGGCTTGTGCTCAAAAGTCCCACTGCCTTCCAGATTTCCGTTCAATGGTGTGTGCGATGGATGAGGAAACTGAGGAAGGGTCTTCGGCTCTGGGGACGGGGTGGGGGTGGCATCCGGGCCTGGCTTGGAACATTGGTGGCACATTTCTGGCTCCAGCTGAGTCTCTGTCTCTAAGTCTTTCCATCTCTCTGTGTCTCTGAGCATCTCTCCCCACTCTGACCCCCAGCACAGCGGAGGCAGCTGCCCTGGAGCGGGAGCTGCTAGAAGATTATCGCTTCGGGCGGCAGCAGCTGGTGGAGTGGTGCGGCCACGCTAGTGCCGTGGCTGTGACCAAGGTACTTGACCCCTGATTCTCAACCTTGACCCCAACCAGATGGCCAGCCCACCAGAGTGGAGGCCTAGCTGCATGACCCCCATGGCCAGGATGGTCATTTCTGCCCTCAAGAAGCCCCTCTTTGCTTGGGGCCACCCCCAGCCCATCACTCAGATGGGGAAACTGAGGTCCAGAGAGGATCATCACTGGCCCAGGCCAGGGTGTTGATGAGCGTCAGGACAGAGACGGGGGTCCCCACAAACGTGGAGGCAACCACAGAGATAGGTCTGGGGCCCTTGACTGCCTGCCCCTGCCACCTCCTGGGTCTTGAGCAGAGGGGACGTCAGTTCCTGAAGTCTGAGCACCCGCAAACAACTCCCAGCCACAGGTGGGGGAACTGAGGCCCAGAGGTGGGGAAGGGTCTGCACAGGGCCCTGGGGGGTTGGAAGTAGAGCTATGTTTGGCTCTGGAGCAAACCCCCAGGCCTCGAGGTGCCTGCAAGAGATGCAAGAATAATAGCAATGACGATACTACCGTCCAGTGTTTTGTGTCATGTTGCCAAACCACGCTGGGCCTCAGTTTCCTCCTCTGAAAAAGGGTAATAAACTGACACCAATTAATAAACACAAATGCCTTAGAAAAGTGCCTGATTGAGTCAGGGCTCCAGCAGGTAACCCTTTTCCTCTTCCTCCCCTTCTTCCTCCTCTTCTTATTACCACTGTATATTTTTTTAAAAACTTAGTATCTTTCTTTATGTGGACTCAATTGTCTTTTAACTTAAATGTTGCTAGTTCCAAGTGAAACAGATCCTGAGTGAGATGCTCAGAGGAAAAGAGAACAATAAAAATCAAAGCCACAAAAGCAAACTCAGTGTAGTAAACTCACGCCTGGCCATTGATGACCAACCGTTCAGTTTTTGCACTGAAAGCTCTGTGTTTGTCCAGAGGCCCCTCGGTCCTAGCCAGCTGGACGTTATCACTCTCCCCGACTTGGTTGCGGGTCTGGGGCTCTGGGCATGGCGTGGTGGGGTCATAGGTAGGACCAGGTTGGGTCAGGACCTTGCTGAGGCCCTGGGGAGGAGACTCAAAAAGGAAATAACTTTCCCTCTGTGTGGTTGGAGGTTATAGTTGGGCCCCCTGGAGCCACCCTGGGCCTGGTAGAGACCCCACAAGCCTGTCAGAGCCATTGTTACTCCCATTTGATAGAGGCTGGGGAAGGAGAGTGAGCTGAGGCCAAGCAGAGAGTCAGGGTAGGGCTGAGACTCTTAGCTTCTGCGTTAAAAGAGAGGGAGATACACAGAGACACAGAGGAGAGTCTGAGAGATACAGAGACCGAGAGAAAGACACAGAGGCGAAGACAGAAACGAGAGACACGTCTCATCTGAGGAGAGACACGTAGAGAGTCTGAGAGATACAGAGAGAAAGACGGGGAGGTGAAGACAGAGGCCAACGGAGAGGGACGGACGGAGAGAGAGAGGGTATGGCGCGTTGGAAAAATACCCCCCTCCCCTACTGCCCCCAGCTGTGGGGCCTCTGGGAGGGACGGAGGGACGGAGGGACGGAGGCCTGGAAACATGAGTGGGGGGAGGGGCAGCCACTGCAGTGGAAAAAGGTGGAAGAATGTCTGCAACTCAGGCCGAGAATAAACAAACCGCACTCTGGGCTCGGGTCGTGGCAGGAGGCACGTTTTTCTGCTTGGGCTTGGCAGAGCCTGAGGCAAGGACTCTGGGTCTCCAACAAGGAAACTGAGGCCCCCAGAGGCCCTGGCCCCTCTCCTCCTGTCCTGTCCTCTTGCCTCCAGGCCCAAGCCCTATCCCATCCTCTACTCCAGGCCTCAGTTTCCCCACTGGAGTAAGGAGAAGTTCCGAACGCCATGCCTTTGCCTTTGCTGTGCCCCTGCCAGGTGTTCCCTTTGCCTGCCCACTCCCGGAAGCAGAGGACGGTGCTAGTCGTGTGCGGCCCGGAGCAGAATGGGGCAGTGGGGCTGGTCTGTGCCCGGCACCTGCGGGTGTTTGTGAGTAGCAAGGATTTCCTTGGCCTCCCAGGGTCACACTCCCAACCCATCCTTGAAAAACAATTGCTTCCTCCTCTTATTAGTGTCCCAGGGGGAGGATGAGGCATGTCAGGTTACAGAATATGCCCAGTGCTTGTGCCAGGCAGTGTCTGCTGCCTGGTACCCAGATCTGGGGGCAGAGGCCCAGTGGGGAGCCTGGGAGGGCCCCAGCGCTGACCCCTTCCCACTCCCCGCAGGAGTACGAACCAACCATCTTCTACCCCACTCGCTCACTGGACCCGCTGCACCGCGACCTGACTACCCAGTGTGAGAAGATGGACATCCCCTTCCTGTCCTATCTGCCCACGGAGGTCAGCTCGGGTGGCAACTGAGGGGGTTGGTGGGGGACAGTGCCCCAAGATCGACCCCTGACCCTGCCTGCCCTTCCAGGTCCGGCTCATCAACGACGCCTACAGGCTGGTGGTGGACGCCGTGCTGGGCCCCGGTGTGGAGCCGGGCAAGGTCGGGGGCCCCTGCATGCGTGCGCTGGCCACGCTCAAGCTACTGTCCATCCCCCTCGTGAGCCTGGACATTCCCTCAGGCATGTCAGGTGGAGCGGGGGGCATGAGGACCTGGAGGGCTTGGGTGGAGGCCCCTGTACCCTGGCTTCTGGTGGTCCCAGCCTGTCTGCCCACTCTGAGCCTCAGTTTCCCCAGCATGGATGGATCCTGCACTCTGGGTGAGGCTGAGGGTCATGTCCATCCCTTGGATGGGGAATACCCAGGCTGGTGTCCATGTGACCCTGGGTCCCCTCCCCCCTACACCCAGAACAGTGTGCCCGCTGCCCACCCTGGCCCAGTCACCCGGGGCAGACGTGAGCTCACTCGGCAAAGGCCCCGCTCATCCTGGCCACCGCCCCAGGCCTGTTGGAGCCATTAGGCAATGGGCAGAACGAAACAAACAGCTGCTGGCCAGCCAGACCCTCCGTGGGGGTGGCCAGACTCAGGGGGACATCACCCGGATTACAAGACCCCGGGGTCATACCAGCAGGATGCCACAGAGCTGGGGGTGGTGTCTAAGGGAGGAGGTGGTCTGAGGGGACAGACTGCAAGCTCATGTCTGAACAGATAGCCTTGGACAGAGAGGGTCTCCCTGTTAGGTCAGGAGAGATTATTAGTGGCCCCTAGTCTGAGGGTGGAGGCTAGGGTCAGAGAAGGAAGGATTAAAGTCAGAGGGAGGAGGCTTTTAGTTAGTGGCCCCAGACAGGTCAGAGGGAGGAGAGAAGGCAAGGCCCCTAGTCTGAAGGTGGAGGCTCATTTGAGGGATGACAGAGGCTACAACCCAGTGAGGGAGGGGGCAGGGTCCTGCCAAGTCAAAAGGCAAGATCTAGTCTGAAGGTGAAGGCAGGGATGTCAGGTCAGAGGGAAGAGTCTCTAGTCAGAGGGAGGAGGATGGCTGCTCAAGTTGGGAGGGGTGGGGGGCACATCTTGTCAGAGGCAAGAACCTGGGGCAAAGAGACAGGTCTGATGGGGGAGGCTTGCCTGAGGATGGTGGCAAGTTTGTCCCCTGAGTAGAGAGTGGGGATCTGGGAGGTCTGGGTGGAAAGAGACTTTAGTTTAAGTAGGGGAGCTCAGGATTGATAGGGAGGGAGGTATAGAGACAGACGCCGGGTCAGAAGGCAGACGCATAGGTCTGATTGGGAAAGGGCAGCAGGTAGAAATGAGGTCGTCTGAAGGCAGAGGCTGAGTCAGATGGAGGAGGAAGATTGAGCAGCAGGATGGGAGCAGAGGTAGACAAGTATGAGGGCAGAAGCTCTGGTCAGAGGAGGAGGGAAACATCTCCAAGGAGCGGGGAGAAACTGGCCTGAGGACAGAGGCTCAGTTTTATGGGAGGCAGGTCTGACCAAACTCACGGGTCAGAGCAGAGGCTGTGTCTGATGGGGAAGGGGAAGTGGGTGATGGGGCGGCAGGTCTCTTGTCTGAGAGCCAGCACCCCTTCCAGCTCCTGATCCCCGCCTCCCATCCTTCCTCCCTCAGGCTGGGACCCAGAGACCGGCGGCGACGCCGAGGACGGGCTACGACCCGACGTGCTCGTATCGCTGGCGGCGCCCAAGCAATGCGCCGGCCGCTTCTCCGGGCGCCACCACTTCGTGGCTGGCAGGTTCGTGCCCGACGACGTCCGCCGAAAGTTCGCTCTGCGCCTACCGGGGTACACGGGCACCGACTGCATCGCGGCGCTTTGACAGCCACCCGTGCCCACGCGGCTTGGACCCGCGCCAATAAACACACGTACCACCGCCACCTCGCCTGGGCCTCCTCTGTGCGCGGGGTCCGGCGCGGGGGTGGGGAAGCTCAGGGAGGAACTTCCCACCGGTCCCCTGGTGGCCCCAAGGCGGGAGGGATGGAGGGCAGACGTAAATGGGACTTCCCGCTGGCCTCGGAGAAAATGAGCCAGAAGAGTGGAGGGTAGATTCAGGGTGGGATTTCCAGGCTGCTCAGGGTGGCCTAAAGCCAATAGAATCGAAGTTAGACCCGATGGAGGATTTCTAGCCGCCTAAAGGGCGGCTTAAATATTGAAGGTTCGGACAGCTTCAGGCTCGATTCCAGGAGGCACTTCCCGACGTGGAGAACAGAGGGTGGGCTAAGGAGGGGACTTCCAGCCGGCGACGAGGGGACGCAGGCCAGCCCGAGGGCGGAGATACAGCCGGACGCACCGAGGCGGGGGGGGGGCGACCCAAAGAGGTTGTCTGCGCACCGCAGTCACCTCGGGCCGGGAGCGTTGCTTGGACGGGGAGTGGCCTGGATGGGGCGTGGCCTGCGGTCGCGTCCCTCCCACATCCACAGCCCCAGCGGCCGCCAGACCCGCGGGAGTCCGACCCGAGTGCACAGCGGAGCTGGGACCCTCCCTCCGACTTTCGGACCTGGCCATGGCGTCACTGCAGATACTGCTCTGCCTCTGTGTCGCCGCCGCGCACCTGGCGGGGACCCGAGGTGAGGCGCCCCCAGACCCCAGATCAGCCCCCTAGGCGCCGAACGTCTGACAGAGGGCGTGGCAAGCAGCCGGAGCCTGGAGACAGAACCAAGGGACCCAATTGCTTCCCCAGGCTTGCATTCCCTTTGCCAGCCTCGGGGGTGGAGTGAGGGGGGCAACGAAGAGATGGAGCTCTGGGACCACCTGGGGCAGGAGGGGATCTCATCCACTGTCTTCCCTGCTCCAAGGGACGATAGGGGCACCGGGAGTGTGGCTATGAACTTCAGGCTCCTCTGGATTCTCAGGACTGCAGGGTGCCCATCTCAGCCACAGCATTTGGACCCTGAATCATCCAGTCTTGGCCTCAGTATGAAGGGGCCAGAGCTGTCCCCTCTCACCTAACTCCTTCCCTCTTCCACACACACACACACAGCACTCAGAAAAGAAATTCCCATTTCTGGAACACTCAGTGGAGTGGGGAACTGGGCCCATTTCTCAGATGGGGAGACTGAGACTCCAAGAGGGAAGGGACTTGTCTGAAGTCACTGCCCAGCCCAGCTATCTCAGACAACTCGTGGCCGGAGAAGACAGGCTAGATTCCAAGGACTTCCCACTGGCAGCTTGGGCCCCAAGTGCAGGGATGAAAGGTAGACTGAGGGAGGGACTTCCAGTCAGCAAACGGATGAAAGAAAATTCAGATCAATATGACATCAGGGAGGGGCACAGCCAACTGAACTCATGGCCACTGAGCACAGTGGGAGAACTGGGTCTGGGGAGCAGAGTGGACACAGACTTCCCCAACCTAAGGGGCTGTGTCAGAGTGAGGGATGGGGCTGTGGGAGACTGGGGGTGGGGAGGTCATGGGGAGGCTTCCTGGAGGAGGGGGTGCTGCAATTCTCGGGATCAGCCAGAGCTGGATTCTGGCTTCTCCTCTGTGAAATGGGGACGATCGTGGCAGCACTTTGCATACCAGGAGTTCACAGAGGTCCTTCCCCCTACCCCTCACCCCTTCGACAGGCACCACCACCCCTGAGGAGCCCATGGTGACTGCGTGGGGCCTTGAAGGTTCATTGCTGCACCCTGGCCAGCCCTCGCCAGCCCTGGAGGACTGGGAAGGTGAGCCAGCTTGGGTCCGAGTCCTCGTTCTGCTGTGGACTCTGTGTGAGCTCTGGCTGGTAGGGTCTTGTGAGGAGGGGATACAAGCTGGGTGAAGAGCCCAGGACTGTCCTGGTCCCTGGGCATGGCAGCCCCTGGAAGTGGTGCCCCAAGAGGTCTAAGTTTTAGGAGCAGGGAGATGAGAGCCCAGGCTGTTTGTCCAGGAGGAAACCAGGGTGGGGCGGGGCGGGGCGGGGCGGTGAGATAACCAGCTCAGTTCAGTCAGGGAAACAGGAGTTCTGGAACCCAAGTCTCTAGCTTCCCAGCTAGGAAGGTTCTATTTGACTTGCTCTTGAATGAGGAAAGGAGTGAGCGCCCCTTGGGGGGTTGATGGAAACAGAAGCTAACCTGTGAGAGACCAGACCCTTCCCACCTCTGGCTTCCGTGAAACGGAGGTTGCCTGATAGGTTCAGTGAGCAATGAGCAAGGTCCCAGCTGGCAGTGATGCGAGGCCGCTAGGCAGTGGAACAGCTGGTCTCAGGCCTGGCTCCTCTTGCTGCCTTTATATCTCCTTACACCTCAACGGTTCTGAATTCTGAGTGGGGGCTGGTGAGACAGTGGCAAGACCTCAGCATGCACTCATGGGCCAGCTCAGATACTGAGCAGCAGAACTAGGGCCGGTGCAAGCGCAATCCAACCTCCCCTGATCCTTTTACAGCTCCTTCTGCCCTCGAGGGCTCTGGATCTGGGCAGGCTGGGCTAGCCCATGCACTTTTGTGGGGAGGGGGACCTGGCTTAAACACGCAGATGGGGGTGGGCAGGCCGCAGCCCGGGCTTCTGCATGAACTGATGGGGCCCGACCGGCTGAGGCCCGGGTCCCAGCGCGTGCGGTGCCCGCAGAGGCCAGCGAGTGGACGTCCTGGTTCAACGTCGACCACCCGGGAGGCGACGGTGACTTCGAGAGCCTGGCTGCGATCCGCTTCTATTACGGGCCGGCGCGAGTGTGCCCGCGGCCGCTGGCGCTGGAGGCGCGCACCACAGACTGGGCCCTGCCGTCAGACGTCGGCGAGCGCGTACACTTGAACCCCACGCGAGGTTTCTGGTGCCTCAACCGCGAGCAGCCCCGAGGCCGCCGCTGCTCCAACTACCACGTGCGCTTCCGCTGCCCGCTCGGTGAGGGCGGGGCTAAGGGAGCGGCGGGGACTGGCCATAGGTGGATGAGGCCTGAAAGGATGGTGTTGTGGGGGTGGGGGGTGCAGGGCGTGGCTAGGAAGAGGCGGGGTCTTTTAGGAGCAAGGCCGCAGGAGAGGGCCGGACCGGATAGGAGAGGGGCTTTGGAAGGGAGAGGCTAAGAATGGCCGGGGCCCAGGTGGGGGTCAGGAAGGGGCCCCCAGGAACATAGCTCCCTCTCACTGCCCTCTTTTGCTAGGCCTTAGAACTAGGGCCGTTCTGTGGAGGTGTGTTTTGAGCCCCAGATGTGTGTGAGACGCAGGGAGAACAGCAGGGCTTATCTTGGCGAGGGCGGGAAGGTACCTCAACTGCACATTCGACTGGTGCGCCTGGGGGAGCACCGATTGAGGCAGTGGGCAGGACTTCTCTCTGACTCGGATGCACGTGACGGGAGCACCCTCCAGTCCCACACTGTCAACAGAATTCCAGGTTCTACCTGACGCCCCCATCCCTGCCCTCTCTCCAGAGGTCACGTGGGGTGCGTGGGGCCCGTGGGGTCCCTGTTCGGGGAGCTGTGGGCCAGGCCGTCGCTTGCGCCGCCGCCGCTGCCCAAGCCCCGCTGCGGATGCGTGTCCTGGGCGTCCCCTGGAGGCGCAGAAGTGTGTGAGGCCTCCATGTCCAGGTAGGAGGGGCGGGGCCTGGAGGAGATAGTGGGGTTAGAGGCGGGGCCTGGGTGTAGGGGCGGGGCCGGTTGAGGGAAGTACCTAGAGGGGCTAGTTGGGGCGGAGCCTGATGGGGCGGCGCCTGGAGGGAGGAGGCAGAGCCTGAGTGTAGGGGCGGAGCCTGGACGACCAGAACTTGGACCACGTGGAGACTGGCTTTTCCTTCCCTTCCGGGCCCCCGAAGAGCATTGGTAAATGTGTACATCTGGACGGGTGGACGCCATGGGGGTCGTGTCCAGTCATGGGCAGATCTGAGGAGGCGCTTCCTCTGTGTGCCTGTTGGAGTGTGCGGATGTCCTGGTGGACGTGGATACACGCAGAAGCTGGCTCACGCACTCGGGGTGCACACACGCGTGGCATTCGCAGGCCACGCCCGTCCCCCATGCCCACGCGGACATGCGCTCACACCCTGGCAGACACGATGCCCAGGCCCTCCCTGGGCCAGACACCAGGCCAGCCAGGAGGCGACTGGAAATTCCAATCAGGCCTGGTCTCCACAAACATGGTCTGGAGACTGCCCCAGCAGAGCACGCAGCAGGGTGGGGGAGCACAGTGGCCAATGGGGTGGTGGGATCCCCACCCTACTCTGCTTGGCTCTGCCTTCTCCGTGCCTCTGCCCTGAAGTTTCCAGTGGAATTTTCCATTTTATGGCGAAACCACAGGATTGTGACGGGAGGGAGATGTTCTGGGCCCAAGACCCATCCCCTCGCTGGGCCCCCAGCCCCTGCCTGAACATTTCCCCTCATGCTAGAAGGAGCCTCTCTGCCCTGTAAGAGTCACCTATCCTGTCCCCTCCTCCAGGGCATCTCCTTCACACCAGGACCCCAAGTCCCTCCCCTTGGCCCAGCCCTGACCACTCAGCCCCATGTCCTTCACACCAAGGGCTGCTCCAAGCAGGTCCATGCTGAGGACTCTCTGAGGGGAACAAGGTGGGGAGGGTGTCTGAGTACCTTTGCTGAGTGACTGATAGAGAGGAAAGCCCTCCCCAGGAAGGGGTCAAGAGTCTTCTCTGCCTCCTGTGTCCCCCCTCCCCCAGGGTGTGGTCCCAACACCTGTGGGTGCCCTGACCACATCCTTCTGGGCTCGGTGGTCACCCCATCTGGGCGTCCGCTGCCACAGCCAGGGTCTCCTTGAGAGACTGGCCTGGCACCATGGCTACTAGCCATGCCCACGGAACCTTCTGGGTGCCTGGAGTCTGTGCCAGCAGCCGAGCCAATGTCAGTGCCCAAATGGATGGCTTCCCTGCAGGCATGGCCCAGGCCCAGGCCAAGAGCTCCAACTCTGCTGTGGTCACTGTTGTCCTTAATAAGTTGGGTAAGTGCCTCGTGGCAAGAGGGATGAGGGGGCTGAGGAACTGGGGAGGAAATTCAGGGTGACACCAAGCACTTGGGATGATGTGATGCACAGTGAGGCCAATGGGGCAAGAAATAAGGTGTAACGGTCATTGGAGAAGATGTGAGGTGACAGGTGGAGTTGCAAAGGGAAGCATTAAGATTAAGCATTAAGGGCACAGTCTCCAGCAGATGTGAGGTGAACCTGAGTGAGGGGAGGGTCATCAGAAAAGGCCCAAGTGAAACAGGGCATCACTGTAAGGGAAAGGATGGGGCCCTGCTCTTGGGAAGGGTCATTGGGAGAAGCTGGGATGGGGCAGGGCCCTGACCTTTGCTGCCTCTGCCCCCAGAGAAGCCCTACCTGGTGAAGCACCCGGAGTCCCGAGTTCGAGAGGCTGGCCAGAATGTGACCTTCTGCTGCAAAGCCTTGGGCACCCCCATGCCCAAGAAATACTCCTGGTGAGTGCCTTGCCCCATGCTCAAGGGTCTCGCGCCCAGCTTTGGGGTTGGAATGGGCTTCCCATGAAGACTCAGAGACTTGTGAGTGCCTCACAAGTGCCTGTGTGGTGCCTCAGAGACCCAGAGGAAGCTGCTCTGCAACCTCCCTGTGCTCCACGTGGGGCGGGATGGATGCAGCCCCTCCCCCGTGCCAAGGGCATTCATGGTGTTGCTCACCCGCCACCCAGGTTCCACAACGGGACCCTGCTGGACAGGCGAAAGCACAGGTACAGGACCCACCTGGAGCTGCATGGGCTTCACCCAGACCAGGCAGGCACCTATCACTGCAAAGCGTGGAATGATGCTGGGGCCGTGCGATCGGGCACTGCCCAACTCACCGTGCTTGGTGAGCGTCCTCAGCAACCCTACCCACAACCCTGAGCGAGCCCTGACACCAAACTGAGCCCCAACCCCAGCTAAAACGCAACTTTAAATGGAAGCCCAACTTCAGACTGATCTCTGACCTTGCTTAGTCGGATCCCAGGCTCCCACTGAGCCCCCGGGTTGAGCCTCTGACCCCAATCTAGGCCCCCAACCTTGGCCTCCATGGAGTTCCCCCCCTTACCCTGATCTGGCTGATTTCTTGCTCCACAGCCCCAGGCCAGCCAGCCTGTGACCCCCAGCCCCGAGAACACCTGATCAAGCTTCCAGACGACTGTGGTCAGCCAGGCAGCGGCCCCATCTACCTGGACGTGGGCCTTTGCCCTGACACCCTCTGCCCCAGCCCTGCAGGCTCGAGCCCCCGATGTGGGGATGCAGGCTCCCGCTGCTGCTCAGTGCACCGCCTGGAGAGCAGGAAGATCCACTGCTCTGGCTACATCCTCCCAGTCAAGATAGTGGCTGAATGTGGCTGCCGGAAATGTCTGCCCCTTCGGGGGCTGATCCGGGGACGTGTGGTGGCCGCTGACTCTAGGGAGCCCTTGCGCTTTGCTCGGATCCTCCTGGGCCGGGAGCCCATTGGCTTCACATCCTACCAGGGTGACTTCACCATTGAGGTGGCACCTTCCACTCAGCGGCCGGTGATTACTTTCGTGGATCCCAGTGGCCAGTTCGTGGACACTGTCAGGGTCCTGCCTTTTGACCCTCGAGGTGCGGGCGTGTACCATGAGGTCAAGGCCATGCGCAAGAAAGCCCCTGTCATCTTAGATGCCAGCCAGAGCAACACGATATCCCTCGGGGAGATGGAGGACGAAGCCCCCTTAGGCGAACTGGTCATCCCGCCGAGAGCCTTCCGTAGAGCTGATGGTGAACCCTACGCAGGGGCTGTGGAGGCCCGGGTGACATTCGTGGACCCCCGAAATGTCACCTCGGCGGCCGCCGCCCCCAGTGACCTGCGATTTGTGGACGGTGACGGGGAGTTGGCTCCACTGCGCACCTACGGCATGTTCTCGGTGGACCTGCGTGCTGCCGGCTCCGCAGAGCAGCTGCAGACCGGGCCGGTGGCCGTGCGTGTGGCCGCCAGCCAGATCCGAATGGCCGGCCACGTGGAGGCCCTGAAGCTGTGGTCGCTGAACCCTGACACGGGCTTGTGGGAAGAGGAGAGCGGCTTCCAGCGTGAGAGGTCGGCGGCCTCACGGGTCCGCCGGGAGGAGCGGGTCTTCCTGGTGGGCAACGTGGAGATCCGGGAGCGGCGTCTGTTCAACCTGGACGTGCCTGAGCGCCGCCGCTGCTTGGTGAAGGTGCGCGCCTACGCCAACGAAAAGTTCACCCCCAGCGAGCAGGTGGAGGGCGTGGTGGTCAGGCTGGTCAACCTGGAGCCTGCCCCCGGCTTCTCGGCCAACCCCCGCGCCTGGGGCCGCTTCGACAGCGCCGTCACTGGTCCCAACGGGGCCTGCCTCCCCGCCTTCTGCGATGCTGACCGGCCAGACGCCTACACCGCCCTGGTCACGGCCACCCTGGGCGGGGAGGAGCTGGAGCCCGCCCCCTCCCGGCCCCGCCCCCTCCCGGCCACCGTGGGCGTGGCCCAGCCCTACCTAGACAAGCTGGGTTACCGCCGCACCGACCACGATGACCCCTCCCTCAAACGCAATGGCTTCCGCATCAACCTCGCCAAACCCAGGTCCGGCGACCCCACCGAGGCCAACGGCCCCGTGTACCCGTGGCGCAACCTGCGGGAGTGCCAGGAGGCCCCGGTGACCGCCAGCCACTTCCGCTTTGCTCGCGTGGAGATGGAAAAATACGAGTATAACGTGGTCCCCTTCCGCGAGGGCGTGCCGGCCTCCTGGACTGGAGATCTCCTGGCGTGGTGGCCCAACCCGCAGGAGTTCAGGGCCTGCTTCCTCAAGGTGAAGATCCAGGGTCCCCAGGAATACATGGTCCGCTCCCACAATTCGGGGGGCAGTCACCCTCGGACCCAGGGCCAGCTCTATGGTCTGCGGGATGACCGGAGTGTCCGAGACCCCCAGCGCCCTAGCACATCTGCCGCCTGCGTGGAGTTCAAGTGCAGCGGGATGCTGTTCGACCAGAGTCAGGTGGACAGGACGCTGGTGACCATCATGCCCCAGGGCAGCTGCCGACGCGTGGAGGTCAACGGACTCTTGCAGGATTACTTGACCCGGCACCCCCCTGCTGCACCCGCTGATGACCTGGCTGCCTTCTCCATGCTGGCCCCGCTGGACCCTCTGGGTCACAACTATGGTGTCTATACAGTCACTGACCAAAGCCCAAGGCTGGCCAAGGAGATTGCCATCGGCCGCTGCTTCGATGGCTCCTCTGATGGCTTCTCCAGGGAGATGAAGGCCGATGCTGGCACAGCCGTCACCTTTCAGTGCCGGGAGACACCAGAGGGCCGGCCGAGCCTCTTCCAGAGGCTGCTGGAGTCCCCATCGGCAGCTCTTGGTGACATCCGCAGGGAGATGGGCGAGGTGGCCCGGGCACAGGCACGAGCCTCAGGTCCCCTCCGCACCCGCCGTGGCAGGGTCCAGCAGTGACCCTGGGCCCCAGCCTCACTCCTCTGCCCTGCTCCAGACTCCTCTGTCCTTGGGAAGTCTCTTCAGGTTTCTGGGTACTTCCCTCCCCTGCCCAGAATTCAGTCAGGTCCAATGGTGGAAACGCAGGCAGATAATTGTTGCTGTGTGACGTGAAATGGAGTTTGTCCTGACTGTGGAAGCCAGCATCCTGGGGTGATGGTCGGGGCTGGTGACCGACTGAGGCCCAGAGGGGATCATTCCCAGCTCACATGCCAGCTCTGATTTCATTTCATATTTTGACCCTGATTTCAGATAATCTGCCCTTTCAGATTTCTGTGCTGAGCTGGATGCTTTATTGGGTCCTCTACCCTGAGTTTTGTTCTTGGGGTTATTTATTGAATAAATAATAACAGGTGTGAGTGTGGGGTCCGGACATGGCCCATTGAAGGTCTGGGGAAGAGGCTTCTTGGCTCTGGGGCTGGGGAGCACAATTCTCATATGTTTGGTGCTTGGAGATTCCCCAGGGGGTCGGGGCAGGGATTCAATTAAAGATGCTGCATTTCCAACTCCTGGTGTCAGTCTTGGGGAGAGAAGGATGGAGGCTGGGGCTGCTGGATCCAGGTGCACCTTGGCAGGCAGAAACAGGCCTGAAGCACATACGGACATGGGTGTGCAAGCGGCTTGCAGGCCCCCGTGCAGCCCCGGACACTCCTCAGGCAGGCACGTGGGCCCCAACCGATGCCCACAGAAGTGCATCTGCGACATGTGTGTGCAGAGCCGACTCATGAGCAGCCCAGGCTTGTGCAGCCCTGACTGCAAAACACAGTAGCAGCGGCTGCCCTGGCCTTATCCTCCTTGCTTGGCTGTGGTCAGTGGCTCCTATCTGGCCACATGCCCAGGGGCTACTGTGGGCAGGGAGAGGCCCTGGCAGGGCCGCTTGCCCCAGGAGGCAGGAACTGAGGCTTCCCTGGACTTCTTCCACCGGGGCCACAGTTGCCCTGCCCTGGGTCACACCCGGCTGAGGCCTGGCCATGCCTTGACCACATGGTGATTTGGCTGCCCAAGGCCATGGTCCTGAGCCCTCTGACCTCACCAGGACTCTCAGTCTGGAGGTGCAGAACCATCACTTGCTTGCGCTCTGTGTGCGCGTGGCCAGGCAAGTTGTCCTGACACCCCATGGGGCAGGTGCTGTTCTGACCACACCCCCACTTTCCAGACAGAGAAATTGAGGTCCCAAAAAGGAGAGGCAAAGGGCTGCTTGGGCCTTGGAGTGAATCCCGGCAGGAGCGGGGGCTCCCTGGGTGACCCAGCAGTCCCCTCAAGAACACGCGTGAGACTCCCTTGGCCTGTAGACGTCGGTCCCTGGAAGGCATCGATGTGGCGTTTCTGGGGGCCTGGAGTGGGGAGCACTGTGCCTGGCTGATTGCCCCCGGAAAGGGTGATGATGGCAGGGAGTTGGAGTGCGGGGTATTCCCTTATTCTAGGGCCTGCTCAGGCCTTCTGCACACCCACCCACCCACTCAACCGCCCACTTCCCCTTCTATCACCCGCCCGCTCGCCCACGTGCCCACCCCTGCCCCTCCAGCCCCTCTTACCATTTGCCTGTCTAGCATTTAGAGGTGTCACCTCTGTGCCAGCAATGGGGGCCCGGAGAGGGCCTGGCCTTGGCGGGGAGAGAGGTTCACACAGACCCCGACACACCTGTGGAGTCAGTGCTCAGCCCACATGGCCCGCTGGCTCTTGTCCATCTGGAGAACTCTCCATCCGACAACCCCCAGCCTCTCCAGCCCTCACTCACACTTTTGCTCAGGCCATGCCTTTCATGGGAACATCTTCCCCTGCCCAGGGGCCAGACTTAGGGGCCTGGAGGGTCTGGGAGAATCTGGCAAACCCGAGGGTATCAGCCCCAGTCTCTGAGGGTGGGCCCCAGGGCTGTGCTTGGAGACAAGGTTTGGAGGCCCCGGTGCCAGTACCTCAGCCTCTCCTTGGATAGGCTGTGATGGACAAGAGAGGGGAGATGCTTTGAGGCCCCTGGGAGCCAGGGGCATAAGCATTTATCCAGACTTACTGTGTCTACACCCTCAGCTGAGAGGGAAGCTCAGAGGGGTAGGCCCCCGCCCAAGGCAATGCAGACTCTGGGCCTGCCTGTCGGGGTCCTGGGGAGCAGCAGGAGTTGGGGGGTTCCCCCTGCAGCTGGCAGGAGAAGCTGGCTTCCAGGCTGGGTGTGATGAGGTGTCAGACGCCACTGCCAAATACCTTTCATTGAGAAAGTGTTGGGGCCGCGGCCACTGCCAGGCCTGGGGCAGCTGAGTTTGGGGCAGGCAGCTGGCCCCCCTTCCCTATGGCGGGGCAGGGGTGGGTGGGTGTCATCCTGAGGCCCCCTCCCCAGCTGCTGCGGCTGGGCCAGGAGTGAGCAGGGGCTCCTAGAGGGAAGAGGGCCAGGGAGACTGTTCCAGGCAGAGGGCAGAGCCCAAGAAAATGCTTGGCACAGGACGGTGGCTGGGGCCCCAGTGCCTCCTCATCCCTGCTAACAACTCTTCAAGAGGGCAGCACTTGGCCCCAATATTCAGATGAGGAAACTGAGGCTCCAAGAGAAGGAAGCCATGGCTCTGAGCTGACAGCCCTGTGCTTCTTGACGCTGCCTTGTGACCCCATTCTAGCCTCCGAGCCAGGAGTCCCCCGCCCCCTCCTGGAATGTTTGCTATCCGCCTCCTGGTAAATCCATTGCTCTCCCCCTAAAACTGGGGCTGCCAGACCACACCCCGTCAGCTTGGGGTGTGGGGGGCATAAAGCTCCCCCCAGAGACCCCAGCTCCAGCCACCCTGGCATCAGCTCAGGGCACAAGGAGGCCCTTGGTCCCGCCTACGACATTTTAGACTTATAATTTTAGAACCAGGGGTTCTTAAAATTCCTAGTATTGCGAGTGGGAGAAAAATCTTGGAACAGTGCTTAAAACGAGAGAGTCTTAAACCTGTAGAATCCAAGAGGAGGAAGATAAAAATGAACATGCATTGAGCAGTGACTGGATACAAGCCCTCCCTGTCCCCCAAGCCCTAACTCACTTTGAGAGCATTTAATGTATATTTATTGTCTTGGGCCTCAAAATATTCTTTTAGGGAGGGTGGTTTTTCACACACATACCCCCCATTTCACAGCTGAAGGGACTTGCCCAGGGTCACACAGCAAATGGGGACACCATAGGCTGAAGGGAAGGGCAATGTTTCTCAGAGAAAAGGACATAGGCAGTGGGTCTTGAAGGGTGTCTAGGAGTTTGCCAGGTGGGCAAGGCTGGAAAGACATACCAGGCAGCTGGAAAGGTACATGTGAAGGCTGAGGAGGGAAACCTCAGGCGGGCATGGAGAAGGGAGACACACAGGGGAGGTGTACAGAGCCTTGAATGCCAAGCAAGGAGCTGGAGAGTCTCCGGTGGGTGATGGGGAGCCACAGAAGGTGCTGGAGCTGGGAAAGATCACACAGTTTCTCATAACAAAGACTCCTCTAGACCTGGGGCGGCATTCAGCGTGTTGAAAAGTGTTTCTTTTATGGAACTGGGTCTGCCCCCTCCCACGTGGCAGACCTTCAGGGTCCAAACCTGCAGCCCAGCGCCCCTTCCCCTCCAGCTGCCTCCTGTTTTGGCTGAACACTGCTGGCGCCTCCACTTGGGCCTCGTGTCCCTGGCATGACCCACCACTTCCCCAGCCCCGTCTGTCTCCCTCATCAGCCCTCAGAGTTGGGTATGACCCAGTCGCAGACCCCAAAGACTGGAGCCAGCCTGGCAGGGAGAACTGGCTTCAGTCAGGTGGGAGGAATGCTTGCATTTTAATGGTGGAAACAGAGGCAGGAGGCCAGCAGAGAAGGAACAGTCCAGCTGAACGCCAACGTCCTCCTGCACAACCCCTCCCAGGGCAGGAGCTGAGGCCAGACCCCAGGGCCTGGGGTGGGGGATCTGGGCAGGCAGGAGGGAGGAGACCCCAGGGACCAGGGGAGCAACAGACAAGGACATTTGGGGATGCATGCAGCGAAACATCCACCGCCGCACCCAGGGTCACAGGCGCCGTGCCAAACAGCGGCTGTGGCGCGTGGAGTCAAGTGTCCTTATCATCAGTCCCGAGGTCACACCGTCCTGGTCACTCGCTGCCCCTGTCCTCCCCAGACACTCCCTCCCACACCACCAGGCCACCTTCTTGTCACTCATTCAGCTACACTGTCACTCTTAATTGCAGCCCCACATGCAGTCATCCCCCCCGCCCCCCCCCCCAAAGTGCACACAGCTGGATTTGCCAGTTGTTTTGGGTGTGACAGCCTAGCTGGTCACTGTGCCAACCCTCACAGCAGCCCGGGCGGATGAACCCTGACACACAGGCTTACGAGGCAGGGTCCTGCGAGGGCGCTGGCAGCCAAGAGCACCTGTGTACAGTGGAGCAGCAACACCCACAGCTGCCCTTTGTCACCCTGCACTTGGGGACACTCAACCTTCAGGCACCCAGATCGCCCAAGTCAGGGCTGATTCTGACCCGCCACAAACCCCCGCAGTTCAGTCCCTCAAAGCACACCGGGCGCAGCCTGGTGCACGTGGCACCTCCCACCATCCGGTGGCCCTGGGGAGGCTGTGGGCTGGGGGCTGGGGGCGCCTCGAAGTCCCAGATGCTTTTCCTAGGAAGTCCCGAATCCCTTCCTGCTGACTCAGCCCTGGGGACTGGCTGCCAAACCTCAGGTATGTCCTCGAAGGCTGCCTGGCGGGGCCTCCATCAGGGCGATCGGGGGAGCCCACTCAGGACTCAGCCCTCCCCCGGGCCCCAGCCCCTCCTTTGCCCCAGATGGAGCTTGAGCTTTAACGATGGGTCATAAGGCAGGGTACCACCGGCATGGTGGAGGAGGCTGAGGTCGGCTGCTCACACCCCCAGTTCTTCCAGGCTGAGGGTCGGTAGACAAATGAGCTCCCAGCCAAGTCAGGCTCCCTCATAAAGGGGCCCTGCTCAGCCCACGCTCCTTGCCTTGTAAAGATGCCTCTGTCTTGGGTGGTCTGGGGGGATTTGCCTTGGCTGCCCCTCCTGGGGCCCAGCACAGGGACAGTGACACACACACACACACACACACACACACACACATGCATGTGCACACATGTGCTCTCAGGTGATGTCTACATGCAGACCTGTGGGTACAGATATGCTTGATCATGCCCAGACTCAGCCCTGGACTGGCCTTTCCAGAGCCCCATTCTGAAGAGGGAGGCAGAGCCAGGCACAGGTACCTCAGCCTGTGGGGGTCAGATTTAGGCCAGCAGGAGGGCCAGGGGCTGGAAAAAACCAGAGAAGGGCCGAAGGAAGGCTTTCTGGAGGAGAGAGCATTTGCTATGGGCTTTGAAGAGAGAATAGGAGTTTGCCAAACCAAGATCAGATGTCCAAAGGTCTTGAAAGCTGGTTTTAGAGTTTACCTTTTGTCTGTGAGGATTTTGAGCAGGGGAGGGACACAGTTAGACAAACCGCAATTCACTACCTCCTCTTGAAGACCCAGCCGCTCCCCTCAGGGGGCTTTCAGTCAGATGGGGGAGGCAGAGCCAGACCCAATCTGGAGGCATAGAAGAGTCCTCAGGTTTGTGAAGCACCTGCTAGGCATTGGGTTGGATCTTGTCAACAACATTTTAAGGCAGGTATTATCTCTAGTTTTCAGCCGAGGAAAGCAAGGCTGAGAGAGGGAGGTACCTTTCACAGGGTCCCACACGGAGGCAGGGCTGTTCACACATAACCCTGGCTTCTGACTTGCAATTGTGTCTGCTGACCTGGTCCCAAGGTGACCCTAAAGTTCGAAAGCCAGGGCAGTGGGGCTCCAATAAATCAGCTTTGCCAAGGGTCATGTTTTTGCATCTGGGGTCCTGGCCTGGGGGGGAGGCCCCTGCTCACGGGACACACAAGCTCCCCCTGGGCCTCAGCATGATTGTCCCTCTCCCACATCCCTTGTCATTGGCTGCTGAGTGGCTTTCATGAGCGGCCTCTAGGCAGAGGGATGTCTGAGTAGGAGGCTGGTGGTGCTTTTCCAGGCCTCCTGGGAGGCCAAGGCCACAGGTCCGATGTCTGGCCCAGCTGAACACAAACACTTGGAAATGGCCGACCCGACGGAATCTAGGCTGTGGTCAGGCTGTGGCTGAAGAAGCCACAGGAAAAACACGCAGTCCACGCGGCCAGATCCAGCTTACGTCTCACCAGGCAGGAGTGGCCTGCCCAGCGCCTGGAGCTGAGGAATGTTTGTTCCCTAGCTCTTTGGAACCTGCTGTCTCTGACTGGGGAGTCCAGCCGCTGGGCGGTGCCACCCTCGGTCTCCTGTGGTCAGGCTGTGACCTGCCTCCTAATGTGTCCTTGGAGAATCAGGCCTCTTGTCTTGTCCCCTGGCCCAGATGCTGTTGGAGACCATTTGTTTGCTTGCATGCCCCTGACAATAGGGAGCTCACTCCTTTACAGCTGTCGTACCTGGCAGCCAGGAGCCTGTGACTGGACCAGTTTCCTACAGGAAGCTCTGGCTCCTTTGGCCACATGGAGGGGAGGTCACTGCAGCCTGACCACCCCACACCTCACACCCCCTCCGTGGGTGCAGCCCCCTCCTGGGCCTCAAGACCTCCCCCATGCCCTTTGGATTCAGCGTGTCCTAAGTAGATCCAAGTGTCTCACCCCAGAATGTGCTCCTTGCCCCGTGGCCATGCTTTAGCACTAATTTCTCTGTCCGCCTTCCTGAGCCACGGCCTGGGCAAGTGGCCCACAAATCCATTGAGCACCTACTGGATGCTGAAGCACTTTATTTGCATCTCTTCACTGACCCCTCCCAGTGAGGCTGTTCCTATAATTGCTCTACAGATGGCGAAACTGAGGCTCAGAGGGTTTACTTGGCATCCTGGGGTAGCAGGGGCAGATTCTGGAAGTAGGAGCCATTCCCCTGATGGAACCAGGATAGGGACCTGGTGGCCTTATCTTTTGGGTTGGGGCGGCCCCTGGAGGCCAAAGGGGGAGCCGCAGCCTGAGCCACACCCTTGGGCCTGAGAGTCCCCGGCTTCCCATAGGCTCTGGCCTTTCTCCTACACACAAATCCTCCATGGCTCTGATGGTCCCTGTCAGTAGGAGCAGGAGCTCTGGGTGAACTCTTGCTGGGTCACCACGGAGACCCCTAAGCACAAAATCCAGCCTCTTGTATCAAACCCAGGCTGGAACCAGGGATGGGGAGGGACCAAATGAGGGGTGGAGCCAGAGTCAGGGTCTGAATGCAGGTGACACACCGAGGTTCCAGGGAGGTGGTGGTTCAGATGAGGGGTGGGGTCCAGGTGGACTGAGAACCAGTGCTGCCCGCTCCCCCAGTTCTACCCTGCCCCAGGAGACACTGCGAAATTAAACTAGGAGCTTCGGGGGGCCTTTGACGAATGACCAACGTGGGGTGAGTGGGATCGCAGACCTCCCCTCCACACAGACCACAGCTCTCCTCACCTCTCAACCCTCCCCAGGACTCGCTTTGGTCCGGAAAATCCCCATCGGCCAGGACCAGAGGGAGTTCCCTGGCGGTCCAGTGGTTAGGACTCCGCGCTTTCACTGCCAAGAGCACGGGTTCAATCCCTCGTCGGGGAACTAAGATCCCGCAACCCGCGAGGCCAAATAGAAAAAAAAAAAAAAAAAAAATTGAGGACCAGAGAGGGGTAGATCCTCCCTGGTGACATATAGCCCAGCCCCCGTCCTGTCCCCGGTGGCGATTGGGTGGAGTGGGTGGGTGATGGGCCCAGAGCGGGATTATCTGGAGCCACGCCCACAGCTGCCCCATCACCTCTTTTTTTCTGGCCGCACCATTATGCTTTGGGGATCTTAGTTCCCCAACCCGGGCCAGGGAATTCCCTTTTTTTTTTTTTTTTTTTTGGAGTTGCCCCATCTCTGTTCCAGAGAACGCGGTTCCAGGAGGAGAGGCCAAAACGCCCTGGCTCCTGAGGTGCCCCTAGCCCCTGGACGCTGGCTGGCTGGTGAGGACGGGGCGGCTAGGGGGAGAAGAAAGCTGGGGAGGGGGCAGTAGTGAGTCAGGGACCCTGAGGGGTCAGGTCCTGGGGAGAGGGTCTGTGGGGGTCAGGCTGGGAGCAGAGGACAGGGTTGGGGTTTGGGGGAGGGGTAGAGCAGTTCGCCGGGCATAGAAGGGAAGAGAGGGTGCTCCGGCAGAGGGAACGGCCAGTGCAAAAGCCCTGGGGTGGGCACATGTTTATGGGAAGGGTAGCCAGGGGGCCAGTGAAGAGGGAAATGACGTCAAAGACACACCTTGTAGGGCCTGGAGGGGGAGAAAAAGGGAATTGGAGTCTGAGAGGGAAGGGAAACCAGTGCCTGGATCCACTTCACGTTGTAAGATTGCCCCCTGGCGGCCCAGTGAAGAACAAGCAGGGAGACGGTGGGGTCCGTCCATCCTCAAATCTACCCTCTGGCCCTCACAGGCCTTCACAGAAATTGTGGCAGCCTGAGCTAGGCTGCCCTTGGTCAAACCACCACCCTCCTGTCTTCCTGTCTCAGTGTCCCCCTCGGCCGAACGGGGACAAGGTAACCCCAAACTCTCCAAGAGCATGGACACCATGCTCGGTGCTTTGGGTCCTCAGTGTTCACGTGATTCCCACCAAGCCTACTGGGGCAGGAGCTACTTCTGTTTCCACTTCACAGCGGGGAAAGCTGAGGCTCAGGGAAGGCAGCACATGCAGGGCCTCCTCACACCAGGGATACCTGTCTGGAGAGACTGGACCCCACCAGGGGCCAGCCCGGTCGGCCAGAGCACAAGTTCAAGTTCTGCCTGTACACATCTCCCCAGTTCTTCAGTTGAGGAAGGCTAGCAAGAATAGCACTAATTCGTTCTTCAGACTTTCTCTAGCTGTGGTGAGCAGGGACTTCTCGTTGCGGTGGCTCCTCTTGTTGCAGAGCGCGGGCTCTAGGCGTGCGGGATTCAGTAGTTGTGGCTCGCGGGCTCTAGAGCGCGGGCTCAGCAGCTGTGGCGCACAGGCTTAGTTGCTTCTCTGCATGTGAGATCTTCCCGAACCAGGGCTCGAACCCGTGCCCCCTGCAATGGCAGGCGGATTCTTAACCACTGCCACCAGGGAAGTCCCAGGAGAAAATTTTTATGAACCAAATTTCTTGCATCTTCCCATACTTCGAAAAGCACTAAAATCATTAACTGAGACATCTGCTCCTTGTGACTAGCAGCAACCTTCTACTGAGATGTGTGCTTGATTGCACATCCCTTTTTCCAAAATCACATATATGCTGACCTCCTTCCCACCTCTTTGGAGCAGTTTCTCAGAGCTCTCTGAGAGGCTCTCTCCAGGGCTATAGTCCTCAGTATGGCCCCAAATAAAACTGAAACTCACAGCTCTCATGTTGTGCATTTTAATTGCATTCGACATTCTCTTTCCAATTTATTGCTATTCCAAAATAAGGAACCTAAGGATCTGACACCTCAGCAGCACCCTGTCTCAGCCGGCCCCGAGGGAGTGCTGTCGTGTGCAGGGCCCACACCCAGGCAGGGCCATTACCCCACTCAGGATCACACATTCCAGGTATAGGGCCACGACTTGCAAAACTCTAACCTAAAGCCAGTCTTTTTTTTTTTTTTAATCACCAGTCAATCCTAGACACTTTGCTAATTAATTAGCATGATGAATATTAGAACTGATTTTTCTCTGGTGGGAAGACTGGGGTTAAGATATGTGGATAAGCTTAAAAAAAAAAAAAGGTTCTGAAGAACCTAGGGACAGGACAGGAATGAAGACGCAGATGTAGAGAATGGACTTGAGGACATGGGGAGGGGGAAGGGTAAACTGGGACGAAGTGAGAGAGTGGCATGGACATATATACACACTACCAAATGGAAAATAGATAGCTGGTGGGAAGCAGCTGCATAGCACAGGGAGATCAGCTTGGTGCTTTGTGACCACCTAGAGGGGTGGAATAGGGAGGATGGGAGGGAGACGCAAGAGGGAGGAGATATGGGGATATATGTATATGTATAGCTGATTCACTTTGTTATAAAGCAGAAACTAACACACCACTGTAAAGCAATTATACTCCAATAAAGATGTTAAAAAAAAAACAACACCATTAAAACACTTAAAAAAAAAAAGAAAGTGTGAATCAGGGAGAATATTAGCGGCTCTCCTCCGCCCAGACATCTGGCCAGAGTTTCAGCCTTATCTGGGAGATGGTGGAAATGCAGATTCCCAGGCCTGACCCAGCCCTGATGAACCAGAGCCTGCATTTAAACCCATCTCTGGCCTAAACCCCTCAGAGTAGCCGCCTTGACTCGAGACTCTGAATTGGTCTTGTGTCCAGCTGCTTGGAACCCTACCCAGGTTACAGTGGCTTTTGCCTCAGTGGCTCCGTGGAGCTCTAAGCAGATAGAGTGTGCCTTCCTGGGGTTCCTGACCAGGTGATGGAGATGTGATTTCATGGAACCTGGGGAAGGTGCCTACTCATCTCTCAGAGGCAGCCCAGGACACGGATCCCCAGTCTCTGTCTCCCACCAAACTGGCTCACAAAAGCAAGACAAATCTCTGAAAAGCTACACAAATGGTACGCAAAGGCTATGCAAATCCCACACATCTTTAATTCAAATAAAGCAAGTCGTGCATATTATATGCAAATAACAAACACATATGCAAATGTCATGAGAGGAAGGGTGCCCAGCTCAGGGGTGAGGGTTGTCAGACACATTGCAAGGAACACACTGAGTATAATAGTAATGGTGGAGGTCTCGTTTCCTGCCCTGAGCCCGGCCCTTCAAAAGGATCAGCCCTTGGACCCCACAGCTACAAGGTGAGGGGGTCTTATGTCCCTGGGTCTCCAGCCCAAGAGAGGTAGGTCTCCAGCCTCCAGCTCTGTACTCGCTGCAGGGCCACAGCGGCCTCTAGTGGACGGTGATGGGACACAGCAGCTGGACCTCTCATTCCACCTCCACCTTCTTCTCCCTGTGTGGTGGTCTCCAGATCCCCCTCCCGTGGGGCCCTGATCATGAACTTCCAAGCCACAGATTAGCGGGGTGTGGGGGGAGAATAATGAGCAGGACTGGCTGAGGGGAGTGGTCAGTGTTCCAAGGGCTCCTGCTGCTCTCCCTGCACAAGCCTCAGGGATTTCTAAAATGCAGACTGCCCAAGGGTATACAAAGAAATGAGAGATCGCTTCCCTGTCAACTACCGGATCCTTGCTTCCTTCCCCAGTGGCCACGGCTGTGACCTGTGTCTCCTTCCAGAGATACTTGGATACCTCCACCCCCCAATTTCAAAAATGGACACAAATGGTCATCCTTCCTACTTTTTACATTAATGCATTGTGGAGAAAAGCAACTTCAGTCTTTTGAACTGTTGTATGCTATTCCACTGCAGGGCTGAACAGCGTGATTTAAACAGTCCCCAATGGACAGACATTTATTTTCATTTTTTTGCAATTACAAAAAATGTGGCAGGAAATGCATCATTTTGCATTCATTTGCATGTACCTGTAGAAAAATTCTTAGAAGGAAAACTGATGAGGGAGAGGGCTGTGTGCATTTTTAATATTAATAGAGTCTAGAAAATTGCCATCTTGAGCAGCCATACTGATGAGCTCTCTCCCCAGAACTGCCTTTGGGCTCACAGCCTTGGCTCTGCCTGTCTCTCTCCTAAATGGGAGCCTGGGGCACAGGTCACGAGGCCTCTGTGCCTCAGTGTCCCCACCTGTTGCATGGAGGTGCCATCAGCACCCACCCCGCCAGCAGGGTGGGTTCAGGGGGTGCCAGGTGACTCCTCTGCGCTCTCGTAGCCCTTATAGCTCGATTAGTGTCGTGTGGCCACATTTTAGGCATTTTTTTGAATAATGCAGTATGAAATGCTGGTAAAGTGTGACTTTATGTGCAGAATTTGACCTAGGGAGTTTCCTCAAATTAAAACCCTCCAAGAGGGACTTCCCTGGCGGTCCAGTGGTTAAGACTAGGCGCTTCCACTGCAGGGGGCCCAGGTTCGATCCCTGGTTAGGGAACTAAGATCCCACATGCCGCGCAGTGCCGCCAAAAAACCAAACAAACAAGCAAACAAAACCTCCAAGAGACTCAGCCGGAAGCTGGCGGCCAAGCCAACCACGAGCCGCATTCACGCCACAGCCACGAGAGGGCGCAAGTGAGCGGGAGGCTCCAGGGCCACCTGGGACCCGCAAATTGCGCCTTGTCTATTTCCTTTGGGACCGCGCTCTCCACCTCCTCTCCAGTGTCCACACGACCTGCCGTGGCACATCCCACCCTGTTGCTCCCACAGGACCTACCCGGCAGCTCTCCGCGGCACTGCCTCAGTTTCTCCGCACGGCCTCTGGCGACCTCTTTGCCGCGAATCTCCTGGAGAGCTGACTGTGCTCTCTGATTCTCTGAGTCGCTGATTGTCTCTTGAACTAATCGGTGGCCCCATCGCTCCACTGAACCCAGGCTGCTCAGTCTGGCAGTCATTTTTCCATGTTGGTGGAGCTTCACTTTCTGCTCCTGAAATCTGTCCTTCTGGCTTCCATGACATCCTGTCTTGGTTTTTGTCCCATATTCTGGCCTCTCTCAACTTCCAAATTTCTATCCTGAACACTACTCCAATGTCTAGTTGCGTGCACACCCCAAGCCTGTCAGTCCAGAGCTGAGCTACCTTCCCTCTGTGATGTCCCCGTCCAGTCTTCTGTGGCTCAGACCACCCCATTCCTACTCAGCAGCAGGTCCTGCAGGTCTACCTTCACCCACATCCCCCCGACCCTAACCACCCCTGCCTGCACTTGACCACCACCTGGGAGGTCGCAGGACCCTCGGACTCCCCTTTCCTGCAGTCTGTTCTCGATGCAGCAGCGGATCGTGAAGATGCGAGTCCCCCTGGGGTGCCCCCTGCTCACACCTGGCCTGGCCCCTTCCAAGGGCCGGCACCTCTTGCCCTCCCACTGGTGTGGGTACCTTAGGCAGCGCCCACCCTGCACCTCTGCATGCTCCTTCAATCACCTCCCTAAGGCCTTGTCTCAAGGCACCGTCCCCAATGGGTTGTTGGCCGTAAAAAGGAATGAAGCACTGACACATGCTATAAATAAAATGGTGAACCTTGGAAACATGCCGAGTGAAAGAAGCCAGACACAAAAGGCCACATGTATGATCCTATGTATATGAAATGTCTGGAACAGGCAAATCCACAGAGACAGAAAGCAGATGAGTGGTTGCCAGGGGCTGGGGAGGGGAAATGGGGAGTGACTGCTCATGGGGACGGGGTCGCCTTTTGGGTGGGCTGTACAACAGCCTCGACTGACCAAGACCCCCCCCGGGGCTGTGGGTTTGAGGTTGTCCAGCATCCTAACAGCTCCTGCTGGCAGGGACAGGGTGAAGAGCAGCTGGGAGGGCTCGGTGGAAAGGTCACAGATGCAGGGGGAGGTCCTGATGGCTGTCCCCCACCCACCCTGAAGGTTTGCAAGGCAGTGAGGGGAAGAAAAGAAGTGCCAACTATGCAGAGAGCCAGGCTGACGGCGGGCTCGCAGAGCAGCACCAAAGAGACTCGAGCTGAGGGGCGTCGCGGGCACAGGGCTGCAAAGATGGGAACCACCTAAAATATCCAGCACTGGGGCTGAGGGGCTCCGGCCGTGGCAGTTCATTCACTGCAGGAAGATCCTCCCAGACACAGAGGCAGTGGCCACTGCAAGATGCATCGTGTAGAGGGAAGCATGGTGTGCCAAGTGGGGACTCGTCTGCAGGGACACACCCAGACTGCCGCGGACCGTCTTGGCAGGTCACCCTGAGGACCAGCATGCAGTGGGTGCCAGTGGAGAAAGGGGCCAGGACCTGGACACGGTTGGCTGAGGTTGTATCACCCGCCTTAGACATCCATTTCTTGGCTCTTGAAAGCAACAGAAATGGAGACGTGGAGGGCAGTGTGGTGACAGGCCAGGTGAGAGCAGCCGTCTGCTGCCCAGAGGCCCGTGGGTGTGATGGGTTGGGATGGGCAGATGTGCGGGGGGGATGGAAGCCAGAGGGGTGGGGGGCAGAGGTCCTCTGATCCCAGGAGACCACCGTGCTCAGTCTTTCGGGGTGCAGGCCGGGACCCCGCTGTGCTGCATAGCTGTGACCCAGTGGACCCTCACTCCCGCACCTCGTTTCCTGTCTGCAACCCTCACTAGAGTATCGGCGCCACGGTGGTGGCACCCGCGGGGGTTGGAGACAGGACAGAGGGATCCCTCGGGCATGGGGGCCCCAAGAACCGGGAGGACGGTGATGCATCCAGCTGGCCAGGATCTGGGTGGAGCTGGTGTGGAGGTGCATGGGAGTCGGACCACTCTGTGTCCAGAGATGAAACACTCTGGACAGAAGCTCAGATGCTGGTCATGGTGGCAGCTGACAGTGCGGGGTTAGGGCCGCGGTGACCCTGACTGACGGGCAGATATGGTGCATCTGCTCAGGGCCCTGAGCTGTCCTGAGCCCAGGTTCATTTAATTCTCCCAACAGCCCAGCTCTAGCATCTTCATTCCCGGTGAGGGGAAGAGAGGAGGAGACAGAGGGAAGGTCCCACTCGAAGGCTGAAGCAGAGGAGGAACTGGGTGAGGAGACAGCGAGGGACATCCAGGAGCCGGGGCACTCGGAGCGCCGAGCCTTGGGCCGGCAGGATTTCAAGAGCACGGATGCAGGAAAGTGCTTGGGAAGTTTATCGTCTTTAACGACATTTCAGCTGAAAATGGTAGAACTTGTATTAACGGGAAAAAGTGCCAAACCAATTCCCAGTAAAATTCTGAGCTTACAACAGACTTAAATCAAAACCGCATGAGGGCTTCCCTGGTGGCGCAGTGCTTGAGAATCTGCCTGCCAATGCAGGGGACACGGGTTCGGGCCCTGGTCTGGGAAGATCCCACATGCCGCGGAGTGACTAGGCCCGTGAGCCACAATTGCTGAGCCTGCGCGTCTGGAGCCTGTGCTCCGCAACAAAAGAGGCCGCGATAATGAGAGGCCCGCGCACCGCGATGAAGAGTGGCCCCCACTTGCCGCAACTAGAGAAAGCCCTCGCACAGAAACGAAGACCCAACACCGCCATAGATAAATAAAAAAATTTAAAAAAAATTTAAAAAAACAAAAAAGCAAAAAAAACTCCGCATGAAATGACACAGCAGAAGAGAGTGTGGAAGGCAGTGTCTGGGAGAGTTGGCACACGGATGGACAAACGAGCAAACAAAATCACAACCCGCCCAACTGCGCAGCTGCAGCCCTGCACCTGCGTGGTCAGCCATTGGCAGGAACAAATCTGGGAGTGAACGACATCGAAATTAAAATCAGTCCAAAATTGTAATGGGAGAATTTGTGCCAAGTCCTGGAAGAAACAATTCAGCCTTAACCATAAAATTACTATTAAAAAAACCAAACAGAGCTGGCAGAACGAGCAGTGTCTCAGCCCATTTCAAACCCCAGCTGACAAGCAAAAGATGGTACCGGTGTCGCCTGCCGTCAGCTCAGGGAGCGCTGTCTGCTGTCAGTTCTGGGTTTTCTGAGGTAACATGAATTCCAGGGAACCAAGGCAGGTCACACTGTCCTCTTTTCTGCTCATCCCAACACTTAGATGCGTCTGAGGTGACACTGCCGGGGTCTCCAATAGGTGAAGTGGTCGACATTCGCCTCACCTGCCAGCCGCCCCTGGCCTGAAAAGACAGAGAGTCAGAAGGGGGCCATGGGACAGATGACCCATCTGGCTCCCGCGTCCCTGAGGTGGCTTAGAACATGCCGAGAACCGTGAGAGGAGCCAAGAGGTGGGGCAGGGACAGAGGGGTCAGTCCTGGGTCACAGCTGGCCTTGCACATGAGTGTGCCTCCTTGGCAGGAACTGGCCTCCACCGGCCGGGCTCTGACAAAGGACTGACGGGGCACCGCGGCACACACTGAGGGTGAGGGAGACCCAGGCAGGCCCAGAGCTGACGGTGGTCCCCAAGACATCGTGGTGAGATGTGGTGCGCAGGAAGAGGCTCAGGAACCCAGCAGGACGCGGGCCTGGCTGGGAGTCAGGAGGGCAGGGCCCATGGCTGTGGACGTGCGGGCTCTGTCTGCAGGGCGGGGATATATCGGGCACATGTGACCCTGGGATGTTTGTTTGTCCACAGGAGCCCCCCACAATGGAAACCACTACTGTTGGTAGTGGTTTGCAGCCCACGAGAGCAGGGCCTGCAACTCACAAGCTCCCCTTCACCTTCCTCATTCTTCTTTATTTTATTTTAATTATATATTTATTTTATTTATTTGGCTGCGTTGGGTCTTCGATGCTGTGCGTGCGCTTTCTCTAGTTGTGGTGAGCGGGGGCTACTCTGTTGCGGCGTGCGGGCTTCTCACTGCGGTGGCTTCTCTTGTTGCGGAGCAGGGCTCTAGGCACGCGGGCTTCAGTAGTTGTGGCTCATGGGCTCAGTAGTTGTGGCGCGCGGGCTCTAGACCGCAGGCTCAGTAGTCGTGGTGCTCAGGCTTAGTTGCTCCACAGCATGTGGGATCTTCCCGGACCAGGGCTCGAAACCGTGTCCCCTGCACGGGCAGGTGGATTCTTAACCACTGCGCCACCAGGGAAGTCCCATTCACCTTCCTCATTCTTGACCTTTCCTTAACAGGCAGAACCCTCCTGCCTGCACCCTCTACCCCTTCCGACCCCACAAGGCCCAAGATCCGGCTCCTCACCCCCCCATCCCGTTACCCCCTCCCCCACCTCAGCTACTACCTCCCATGTGTCCCAAGGAGCTGCCACAGAGGACAGTGTTGGGCAAACAAATCAAGAGAATGCCTTCAAGGGCTGCCTCATCATGTGACACAGGGACACTGAGAGGCCAGCGTTGCTCCGCCCACCCTCAGTCTGAAAGAAACTGGGACAAGGATACTGGCCTCTGGGGGACACACTCTGTCTGCCCTTGGATGGACACCCACAGGCCTATGATCCCAGAAGGAGAACATGAGTGGTGAGGGGAGGGGTCCACTTGCAGGCCTGGGAGGTGACAGGCTGGGGCCCAGTGTGGGACTGGGAGCCAAAGGGCAGCTCAGGGCTGAGGAGATGGCTCCCAGCTGGGGTGACCTCAGCCCCTGAGACCCGCTCTCTGGAAGAGCATCTGTGCCTGCCCAGGGCAGGGGCCCGTGGCACAGGTGGGTGTCCACACCACAACCCCAACCTTCCTGCTTCCTATGTGGGGTTGACAGGAGCCCACGTCACAGTGCACAGAACCCTCACCCCGATTCCCTCTCACACGCTCACCCCTACTGTGCTCAAGGTGCTGAGCCCTGGGCAAGGGCAGAGCCGGACAAGTCTGGCCACCTGGTGGTGTCAGAGTACTTACTCTGCTCAGGTGCTCATTATGGGCTGTGGGGTTGCCACAGTGATGGGATGCACAGCGCCCGGCCCCGGGAGGCATCCATTCCCTGAACCTTTAAGAGGGGCTGGGGGTAAATGGGTGGGGGGGTCAACTCCTTAGGAAACAGGTGGGCTGTGTAAGGCCCTGCCCACTGCCGCATGGCCTTGTCACACCTGCACCTGCGCAGCCTCTTCAGGACAACCCTGCGGGGGGGGGGGGGGTCGGGCCCCTGTGGCTGTCAGTGGGAGGCCGAGAGGCCCCAGGGACTGCGAGAGGCATGATGCCCTCTGACCCTGGCTGGCCTGGCACGTTGCCCCAAACCCTGAGAAAGTTCCCGAGGGCACATCCCGAGACAGCTGAGATCCATGGCTCATTTTCTTCCCAGATCTTCACTCTGGCCCAGCTCGCACCGGCCGAGGGGGCAGCCAGGATGGTGAGGCCACGGCATGAACGTGTTGAAGGGTCTGAGCCCAGTGGGGCTGTACCTTCAGACCGTCAGGGCCTCGTCTGCCCACCCTTGCCTTCTCCTGATGGGTACAGACACCATCGGGGAGGGGGGGCTCCTTCCCAATAGGCAAAGCCCTCAGCAGCCATCGAGTCCTGTGAGGGGTGAAGGTCTTTGCCGAGTGGGGCTCCACAGAGCTGGGCTCCCTGAGGCGGCTCCGCCAGCCTGCATCCGTCCCCATGATGGACTGAGACACGGTCGAGATGGCCGGTTCCGAGGACCCGCCACACACCTGGGCTCCACGTCGGTCCTATCACTGAGTCCGGGAGCCCACAGGTGTCCTTGGGATTGTGCTGGAGACTCACCTGGCCCAGAAGGCTGCCTTCCCCAGGGGCGGGCCGGAGGGAGGCCAGCGTCTGCAGGGTGATAAGTGTGTCGCTGGTGCTGGTCATCGGAAAGGGACCAGAGGAACCTGGAGGGGCGGGAGGGGTCAGGACCAGTGTTCCCACCCTGGGAGTCACAGTGACTCCTCAGGTGGGACCTACCAGCCCCCCGGCCAGGAAGAGGCTGTGAAGGTGACTCCTACGGCTCCCTGCCCCTCCCGCAGCCCTGCGTGGCTGGGGAAACCAGACTTTTGGTAGGAACTTTCTGTCCCCACAGCACCTGCCCAGCCTGCCGGGATGTGTTGACTTCACTGGGATAATCACTAATGGAAACAGAAACCCTCCCAGTGTAAATAGAGAAAAGAGGCACACACAGGGACCGGTCTGCTTCCCCAGATGCAGCTCAGTGGGCCCGGCCACGTGGGAGCGACTGACCCTGGGCTGGGCAGCCTTACTGACTGGAGCTGGGCCTCAAAGGGCAGCTGGGCTGGCTCCCCGGGCCCCTGACGTCGGTGGTGTCCTCTGCCATCTTACCTGTGTAAATGGTAGCCTCTTCTTGAAACTTCCCCATGTTCTTTTTATACCGGATTCTTTTGTTGCCGAACGAGTTGGAGACCTGTGGACAGGCAGAGATGGAAGTCACTGGAAAAGCTGACCTAGCGATGAGACACGATGTGGACAGACCGCCAGGGGGGAACATCACTGAGTGACAACGCGTGGCCCTGGGGCTGGGTGAGAGGCCGGGACTGAGAAAGTGGCGCTAAAGAACTGTGGGCCCAGGGAAAGGTCTGCAGTGTGTTGGTGACACCCTGGACCTGGCGTGGCTTATAGGAGAGGGGGGAGCTGGAAGGAAAACAGGCATGTGTGTGACACACTCAGAGAGAAGAGTGTCTGCTCACTGCGGCGGCAGGCAACAGACTGAATACTGACGCGGGAGACGCATCAGTAACCACACTTCTGGGAATGCAATTTAAGCAAAGAACACAGTCGAATCCAAAACTTATCAAAGGATAAGGACCACCTGACAGGGCAGGGGAAGGAGCTGAGCACTGAGCTGAGGGCCTGTTTTTAGTCCCCAAAGCCAGTTAGGAGGGAGCTGCAGTCACATGCATCCTGTAAGCAAGGGGCCGGCCCAGGGCCTAGAGGTCTGAGCCCAGCTCTGACTCCAAACCTGCACGGAGACCTCCAGGGCAGGGCTTCTGCCTGTGGGCCACTCTCCGGGGGGCGTCCTGGGCACTGAGGGTGCTGAGCAGCAACCCTGGCCTCCACCCACCAGATGCCAGTAGTGTCCTCCCCTCCCCGCGAGAGTTGTGATAATGAAAATGTCCCCTGGGGGCAGAACTGTCTGGGTGAGACCCTGGGCAGTGCCGTCCTAAGAGCATGGAGACATATCCCAAAGTAAGGCACCTGGCCCTGCAGTGAAAGGTATGTATTTTAATGAAAAGAAATAAACAGTTGAGTTATGTGGCAGGACTGTGGATGGAGGACTTTTCTCCTCTAAAAATCTGTTTCTTTAATGTCCCTCCATAATCCTCTCGATGTCAACCATGAAAAGACAAAGCCCCACGTGTGCTCCCTGCTCCTCAACTCTCCTGCCCTCGGTGTGAGGGTGACCTGTTCTCAACCAAACCAGGTAAGCACTAGGTTCCCACTTAACCTCCAAGGAATGTGCCGACACATCTGTGTGGGACTAAGTTTGCAGAAGAATGGCAGTGAGCAGTTTTCCATGTTGAATTCAACTGGCATTTTAGAGGGACAAAGAGCAAACTTCCCGTGTGGGTGAGGGAGGGCGGCTGCCGGGGAGCTGGCCCGGGCCAGGGTCCACCCTCTCCACGGGGTGTGTCCCGGCACCTCGTACAGGAGTGGGATGCCCTCTCCGCCAGCTGTAGCTCGGAGCCACTGGCCACTTCCTGCCCAGTCACTCTGGCCTCTTTGGCTCACAGAGCTGCAGCCGCCTGGGTTCCTGCCCATCGCCCTGTCCATGGGCTCAGCTCTCCCGCCCTTTCCCCCTCGGGCCTCCTCACCCTGGAGTTGCAGCTGATCCTGTCCTGAAAACGTCTGTTGCCTCATCTGCAACACCCTTTGCCCTAATGGTGCTCTCCCTCCCCCGCTACTTCCTCCTTAGGCGAACCTCACAGCCTACACGACATCTGTATCCCAAATTCGGAGCCCTCCCTCAGCTGTCAGCCATTTCCAGCTGGAGGACCCGCCAGAGTGGGGAGGGGCTCCCAGCACAGAATTCTGCTGCTGGTGGGAGGGGGTCTCAGGGCCCGGCCACAGAGCCGGAGTCACTGGAATGCGGCTGGTGCTTTTCAAACTTTTGTTTGCAACGAACCCTCTCCTGAGATAAAGTTGAGTCCCAAGACCCATCTGCTCTCTGGGGGTGCCAGGGCTTGAAGTGAATCTGGCCGTTTTCAGACAACTGCTCGTGGTGACAAACAAGCTGCCATGCCTCCCACTTCTTTTGGGCCTCGAAGCCCCAGAGGTGCAGCCCTCACTTCAGCTCCAGCCAAGGTGCTGAGGACACTGCAGCAGTTCCAGGGTGAGTGAGGTCTCATGTGACCAGGACACCTGTGAGGCTTTGCTGCCTGTGTGACCCTGCGGGGCTCCTGAGTGCCCTCGTCCCCAAGTCGCTGCTGGACAGGGCAGGGGCCAGAGCAGAGGGTGGTGACTGAGGGCACAGGCTGACTGGGCTGGAAACTCAGCCCCTCCAACTGCACAGCGGGAGCAGCCCTCCCTGCAGCCGGGGGCGGGGTACCATGCCCTGACCCCCACGCTGCCCCGTGGGCGTGGCCTGGTCCTGCCCCTTGCTTGTGGGCTGCCTGCACTTACCATTCTCACTTTAAAACCTTCGGAAATATTTCTTGGGTTCTCGTCTTTAGCCCCGCCACCTTACCCCAATTCCAGGGAGGACAGTGGTGGTCCCAACTACCAAGACTGCCCAAGGTTGTCCAGGTCCCTTCTCTGATCTGCACCACCATTCCCCCTCTGGAGCCAGATGTCGTCTGTCTTGTACCCCCGGACACACACACTGGACTGTTTGAGAAACAAGAAGGCAATGCACACGCCTGAATTTATCCCAGGATAACTGAATTGGTACTTAAGCACAAGAGCTGGTCTATCACTTTAAGTCCTAATTTTCCTCCAAGTTCTTTTCCTTCTCCTAAGCTCATACCCCACCCCTCTTATGCAACACAGCACATCCCTCTGATAGGAGACTGTTAAATCCTAACGACTGCAATCCAGAGTACCTCATGATACACTCTGTGGTGTTGCCTCAGCGAGTCCCCACACCTGGTGGGTATGGCTTCCGGCCTGAGGCCCACGTTCATAGCCCAGACCCGGGACCTGAGCCCAGTCAGGCCGACTCGGAGCCTGCACACCCAGCTCCCGCTCCACACACTTCATCAACTTCCCTGGGTGTCCTCCTCACTGGGCTGAACCTTCCCTCCCTTCTGGGTCGGGGAGGTGTGGCAGGAAAGGACTGTCACCTGGGAGACTGTGATGCCACCCTTCCTGGCCAGCTCCTCTTCGGCTTCTTCACTGGGGTAAGGGTAGTTCAAATGGGAATAAAAATATTCATTCAGCACTTCCGTGGCTTGCCTGCTGAAATCCTGCCGCTTACGCCTGTGAAGACAGACAGCCTCAGCCGGGGATCGTACATGGGGCCTCATCCTCATCTCTGATTCCTTAGAGGTTGTAACAGCAGCAGTCAGCACTTCAGTCGCCTTCCAAGAGGCTGTGTGAGGGCTACACCTGCAGCTGTGGCCACAGCCCCTGCACAGGCTTGGAGGCCCCCAGAACTTAGACCCAAGCCAGCACTGACTTGGTTCCTCTTCCTAAGAGCTGACCCTGGGGTCATAGGCCGGGGGTAGGTAGGGCCTGACCTGGCATCGAGGAACCTCGAGCGCAGGGTCACCACGGCCTCGCAGGCGCTCTGCTTCAGCTGCATCTGGACGCTGTTGAACTTGCCGTGCAGGAGGCCCAGCACGTGCTCGACCTCCTTGGGCGAGACAGGCCTCATCCTGCTCTGCTCCCGGAGAAGGCTGGTGACACGCGTGCTGAACTCACGGCAGGCCTGGGGTGGGGAGACAAACGCCAGCCAGTGACTACCCAGCAGGCTGTCCCGGGGCTCCATGTGGGACCAGCCACCTGCCCCCCGAGGCTGCCACACAGGCTGGCTACTGAGAAGTGAAGGCAACAGGCTTCCGGTAAAATCGGCCACCTTTGCTGTGAGACCAAGCGTGTGGACTCCCTGGTCTGGGCCACCAAAGGAAGGCAGTTAGTGCTCCACGTTTTGCTTTGACAAATGCGCATTCACGTGACAGAAACTCTTCCATGCAGAAAGATCACCTGTTCCTGTTTCTCTAGCTCAGAGTGGTAAATCTGTCGGATCTGGGACAGCTTGGCCCTGTAGTCAGAGTGCTCAAGGCCACTGTCATTTGGACAGCCACCTGGTGTTGCTGTGCCGGCCGCCGCCTGTGCTCTTCTTCCTTGCTTCTCCGGCCTGCACATGCCCTCGGCCAGCAGCATGTTATCCAGCTTTAGGAGCTGAGCGTCGGGGGGACCCTCTTCCGGAATGCCACGAATGTTCAACCCTGGGTAAGAGAGGAGAGACTGAATCAGTGTCTGTTGTCGGAATAAAAACAACCACAACAGAGTGTTAGCACTGGCTTCGTGTCTGAACACTTTTCACGGAACCCTTGAGGGGAAAGAAAGACATCATCTGATAACAGACATTGAGTCACCCCCTGTGACGCTGGTCCAGGTGCCGTGTTTAGGAGCCCAGTCTGGGTGGCGGGAATGCAGGGGGCACACCAACCACAGCTCACAGCCCACAGTTGGGTGTGTGTGGGGGCCCGCAGGGCAGGGGCGGGGTGGCACTGGGTGCTAGAAAGCCTGAAGCCCTGAACCTTGTCTTCAGATGGGAGAGGAGGCACGTTCCAGACACACACACTAGCACAGGCAGGGATACAAAGGCTAGTGGCAACCTGGCTTCAGGCAAGGTTGTGCTGCTGTGTGTCTGAAACTGAGCCCCCCAAAACCGAGTTCCCTTACGGAGTTTGACTAGTTTCTCTATCTAAAACTTTATTCCCTTTCTTGTCCTCTTTGACCTCAGTCCTGTGCTAACTGAACACTAATCAATCAGTCAGATGACTAAAGTTGCTGTTGTTGATAACATCGTTAACATGCTAAAATTGCTATTATAGATATCATCATTAATGTACAAACTCAGGTTATGTCTCCAGGGCAAGTTGAGCTAACAGACTGCTAAGCCATGGACCCACCTGGTCAGCGAATCGTAAACCAGAGACATCCTGACTCCCGAAACTACGATTATGAAATGTCACAAGATGATGATTAATTCCAGCTTCTCTGTTCTTCCCCTTAAAAAAAAAAACCCAAAAAACCCTCACTCAAAGACCAAGGTGGAGTAGATCTGAGGCTTGTCTCCCACTCCCTTGCTTGGCGGCCTGCAGTAAATGCTGTACTTTCCTTCACCACCACCTGGTGTCAGGAGAGTGACTTTGCTTTTCAGGGGACTGAACTTTGGTTTGGTAACACGTCTATTATGTCTGTGTTTCCTGTGTGTGTGTTGGGGGGAGGGTTGTTGCTATAAAGTCAGAGAGGAAAAGACTGATCCAGAGGTGCCAGAGAAGATGAACTAACCCACCGAGAGATCTTTTTTTTTAAAATACATTTATTTATTTACTTATGGCTGCATTGGGTCTTCGTTGCTGTGAGCGGGCTTTCTCTAGTTGCGGCCAGTGGGGGCTACTCTTCGTTGCAGTGTGCGGTCTTCTCATTGCAGTGGCTTCTCTTGTTGCAGAGCACGGGCTCTAGGCGTGCGGGTTTCAGTAGTTGTGGCTCGCAGGCTCTAGAGCGCAGGCTCAGTCATTGTGGCGCACGGGCTTAGTTGCTCGGCGGCCTGTGGGATCTTCCCGGACCAGGGCTCGAACCCGTGTCCCCTGCATTGGCAGGAGGATTCTTAACCACTGCACCACCAGGGAATTCCCCCACAGAGAGACTCTAAGCAGAGAAACAAGATGATTGGCTTTACAACATGGAGAAGCCACCGCAGCTGGACTGAGAGGGTGACGTGCTCGAGGGCAGGACTGGGCGGGCAGTGGACAGGCAGGGGAGGCAGTGGGGGGGAGCTGCTGCTGTCCGAGGGGATGCAGGTCAGCTACAGGGCGGCCAGAGGGCGAGGCCCCAGAGTCCGTGACCACCGGATGTGGGCGTGAGAGAAAGGAAGAGGCTGTGACCACTCCCACGTTCGCCCTGGAAGGTGCCACTTTTTTCCCAAGCACAGCACACAAAGCAGCAGGCAGGCACGTGAAAAAATGGCATCAGCCTGGTCCCTGACCCAGCTAAGCATGAATGTCCAGGTGGCTGCGAGGCAGCTGCTTCCTGGGAGCTGGGGCTGAGCTGACCAGTTTGGGTGGGAAACAGGTATTCATGAGTCATCGGCATGTGGTGTGTGGGAAATCCGTACATATCCACCTGTACCTGCAGCTACACCTATGAGAAGGCCATGCCCCTGAATACTAGAAAACCAGCATTTCAAGAACAGGCAAAGGAGGAGACGGAAAGAGTTATCAGGTAGTTGGAGGAAAACCCAGAAGTAGTCACAGAGGGGTGAAAACATGGGCTTGGTCATTGGGGGAATGCTGTTAACCTCTGCAAAAGCAGGGTGTGGTGGGGTACAGCCTGACTAGCAAGTTCCGGAGGAGCATGGGAGACAGGCAGTGCAGGGAAGAGGCTGCTGCAGGGGTTACAGAGCGAGCTCGGGTCTGAGGAGGGTGGTCTTGCAGGACCTGTGTTTTCTTTGCTTTTTCAGTGATAGAAGAAACATCTGTGGCTACAGAAGAAAAAAGATTGGGGGGTGGTTCCTGATGGGAGGCAGGGAACGGAGAAGGAGGTAGTGATGTAGGAAATCCATCTAGCTCTGACTTTCTGGAAAAACAAAGTTTAAAGCGTTTTCTTAGAAACAGGCTCTCAATACTATCAGCTACTAACTGACTCAAGTGCTCAAATAAAAATTGAGTTTAGGGAATTCCCTGGCGGTCCAGTGGTTAGGGCTCAGTGCTTTCACTGCTGTGGCCCGGGTTCAATCCCTGGTCCGGGAACTAAGATTCTGCAAGCTACGTGGTGCAGCCTAAAAAAAAAATTGAGTTTAATCCTATCATATGGATATTTTCTCATTAATCACGTGCCCCTTTCTTGTTCCCTATGTAACAGGTTAACCTTTTCTGTCAAAAATGCACCAGTGAAAATTGAAGGCTCTCAAGAGATATCCTTGCAGGAATTTTCTTCACATGCAGGGACCTTTACCTCCTTACGTTTGGGGACCCTCAACTCACCCAAAGGAACCCTTGTCACTTAACTCAGTCCCACTGGGTTATAATGTGGCTTTTTCTGAAAGAACTAAAGGAAAAGTGCCCCTTTTATCAGTTGCTGGCCTTCCAGTTCAGAGATCCAATTCTCTAACAACCTTACTTGGTCTTCAAGAAGCACCAGATGTAAACGCTGGGCACTCCTGGACAGAGTTGACCTGTGCTGCCTGATTCCTGTAAAGGCCCACACCCTCTTAACCGTTCTTAACCCAGAGTAGATAATGGACGTCCTCCTCCCTCCGGCCCTCTGTCTGCAAATCCTATTGATTCAGACTCCATGATCAACCCACCATCCATCCCCTCCCTTAATGCCACTGCTGGAACCCTGCTGCGCTGACCCCTCTCCTGCCCTCCGTGACCTGTGAGGAAACCCCTCCCCTTTGATCCACTGTGCACACCTGCAAGCCGACTACCTTCAAACACTGTGTTCATCATGCCAGTCTTTTGTTCAGAGACTTCAACCAGGGCCTGCATCCACCTAAATTAAAGCCTAGACTCTGACACCTCGTACTCAGGGCCTTTTGTGACAGCTTTCCAAACCCACCTTCATGAACTTTCCCTCTGCCGGGCCCTTCATGGGCCTTTGCAGCACAGCAGATGCTCTGCGACCGTCTCAGGCTTACTCAGCAGCTCGTCCCTGAGCACCCGTGGTTGCGGCTGGGGCTCAGGAGTGGCCCGAGAGGGACACACAGCACCCCCATCCCTCCCCAGAGGGCCCCCAGCACACCCTGACTCCCGGGCTGGAGGGGCCACCTCCACAGCTCCCATCACAGCTTCCCTCATTACAATTAGGGGCAGGAGTGGTCCAGGCTGGACATGCGGTGGTGGGGGCATGTGCACACCTGTGTGTGTTCATGCATGTGTGACTCTGGGCTGCTCAGGGTATGTGGCAGTCTTTCATTCTTTTTTCCTGGCCGTGCCACGTGGCTTGTGGGATCTCAGTTCCCCGACCAGGGATTGAACCCAGGTCACAGCAGTGAAAGCGCCGAATCCTAACCACTAGGCCACTAGGGAACTCCCCTTTCGTTCTTTTATTTATCCAACAGTAAGCATCTGAGAGTCTATCACAAGCCAGGTACCCAACCAGGTGCTGGAGATTTTAAAAAATACACCAAAAAACCACGGGACTTACTGTCCTCAAATGAAAGCTCTCAAATTACAAAAAGAACACCATTTTCTCATATCTCTTTACGGGGTATGTGTTGGTGTGGCCTTTTTTGGAGGGGAGGTTTGAAGTGCCGATTAACACAGAAAAAGCACATATCCTTTGATCTTGATCAGAACTCTGTTCTGAGAATCTACCCTACAGGAACACTGACCCCTGTAGATGCTGTATTTACAAGACACACACGACCACCCCGTAACTGTGAAAAACCAAAACCGCCCAAATGCCCATGAATAAGGAGACAATATGCCTGTCATACCCCAGGCCCTGTGGTGTTAACAGTGCGTATGTTATGACCAGCATTCGTGAGCTACAAGCTTTGTTTCTTTAAAGCTGTATATTTTTGCGAACTTATGTGTATGAGGAGAAGCAAAACTTAACAAAAGTTACCCTGTGCCTTAGTCACCAGGACCGGTCCCAGCTGTGGACACGGCCATGCCGAGCGCCTTTGCCTTCTGTCAGCGAGCGGCCCCTCGCATGCGACCCTGCCTCTCCCTCAGCACCGCGCGTCTGTCTCCCAGCACACTGTCCCTGCCTGATTATGGTCATTAGACACTCGTTACCGTTAATTACAACAAGCTCATTTCCGGCCCCAGGGGTGCTCCTCAGCTCCCCCAGGGCCCTCGACTGGCAGGCGGGAGGCTTTGGAGACCAGGAGCTCCGCTCAGGGACACTGTCAGTTGGAGACACTCAGAAGAGGTGGTGGGATCTAAAACAGAGGCACTCCCCCGCAAACCACAAAATTTCCTTATGTTCCCAATTTACTGTGGGTAAAAGACTCCAGTAAACCAAACACGGAAGTAAAATAAAATTATGAATATCAACACATTATGTTTTTTCTAAGAAACAATATGGAACTGCTATGGACTGAATTGTGTCCCCACAAATTCACACGTGGAACCCCCAATGTCTAAGTGGAATAGGGCCTGTGAGGATGTAATTAAAGTCCAATGAGGGGCTTCCCTGGTGGCTCAGTGGTTAAGAATCCGCCTGCCAATGCAGGGGACACGGGTTCGATCCTAGGCCTGGGAAGATCCCACGTGCCATGGAGTAACTAAGCCCGTGCGCCGCAACTGCTGAGCCTGTGCTCTAGAGCCCGCAAGCTGCAACTACTGAAGCCTGCGTGCCTACAGCCCATGCTCCACAACGAGAGAAGCCACTGCAATGAGAAGCCCACGCACCGCAAGGAAGAGTAGCCCCTGCTCGCTGCAACGAGAGAGAGCCTGCGCACAGCAACAAAGACCCAACACAGCCAAAAAAAAAAAAAAGTCCAGTGAGGTCATAGGGGTGGGGCCCTAATCCATAAGACTGTGGTCTTCTAAGCAGAGGAAGAGAGATCTCTTCCTTATTCCATTCCCCTTGTGAGGACACAGCGAGAAATCTGGAAGCCAGGAAAAGAGCCCTTACTGGGAACTGAACCAGCCCCAGAAAACAGTAAACCAACGAGCAGCTGTGTTCCAATAAAACTTTATTTACCAACACTGTGGTCTGCAACCCTGCTCCACAGTATGCGTGTCACAGAGCCTAACATGGGTCTGAGGAAGAACCTACACGCATGCAAGTCCGGGTAGGTCAGCACACCTCCGAATCACTGCCTTCAGGTCCCCCCTTTCCTTGGAATCCCCTCTGGATCCTGCCCCTTCTCTTGACAGTTTTCCTTCTGTGGGTGCAGTATGAAGGATGAGATTTTAGCTTGTTTTGTTCAGTCCTAATCTAGATCAGGACTCCTTGAAAGGTGGTGTCTGGTTTGCCCTCTGTCTATGGAAAGGCCAACACAGACAGAGAGGTTGCACATAGAAACCTTTATAGCAATGTGACAGGGTAATTTCATGTCTGTTGAATCTAATGACACTTTTGGGCTCTTTATTTGGCTGCTCCGTGTCTTAGTTGCGGCATGCGGGCTCTTAGTTGTGGCATGTGAGATCTAGTTCCCTGACCAGGGATCGAACCCGGGCCCCCTGCGTTGGGAGCACAGAGTCTTAACCACTGGACCACCAGGGAAGTCCTGGGCTTATTCTTTTGTATGCTGCTTCATTTTCCCTTTCCTTTTCCTAGTTCATCTTGCTTGTATTTCGCACTGGTACTGGGCGGTGGTGAGCCAAAACCCTGTGGCCTGAGCAGACTGTGGCTGGGTCACTGCCGGAGGCTGTGGGTACGTCCCGCAGATGCCCGGGCCCCAGGTGCGAGCTCTGGGTGTGGGACAGTCCAGAAGTGACCGTCCTGACACATTTGTAGGATGCCTGCCTCCCTGTGCGTCACTACAGTCATCAGCCGTGGGGCGGAGACAGTGCTGCCACCTGGAAAGAGCCTGTGAGGGTGTCCTGAGTTCCAGAGATGAGATGCTGAGGGAAAGCCCTGTGCGCAGGAAAAAGGCTCACTGCAGGCGCTCCCATCGAGTGGACACAGAGATGCTAAGTGAGGAGGAGGGGGCCAGGACCCGGTTGTAAAGGAAGAGCAATCTATTCTCATGGGAAGATCCATTTAGTGAGGACGCAAGGCCCCTCAAACCCTGAGGACGCCAGCTTGGTGGCATCACAAATGTGGCAGGAACCCAGACTGTGGGCGCTTAGCTCACAGAGAAGGCAGCCCAGGTTCCCCAGCCCAGGAGTGAACACCTTAGCCAAGGCAACAGCATGGGAACAGGAGGGGGTGGTTTCCGAGCACCAGGGGGACCCAAGGGACCATGGAGGTGATAGACTGATGAAGGCAGCCAGTGGCGCCTGTGTGTGGAGGAGGGGGCTGGGTGGGATGAGGAAGCTGCAGAGAGGGGAGGGAGACCAGGGCAGTGGGATGCCCAGCAGGAGGCCTGGAGAACACACACACTGAAGGTGCAGGGCCAGAGCAGGAGTGGGAGGTGGCCCCACTCCCCTAAGAGCCCCTAGTCCCCCACGTCCTTCAGAATCTGACTCCAAGAAGCTCCCTGGCATTCCCTGTTGCCACTTGCTCCCCTCACCCACTCAGCTCCAACCTGGCTGCCCTTGGGCCTGGACACCAAGCCATCCTTGCCTCAGAGACACTTTCCCAACAAGGAAGTGGAGATGTCCCATCAGTTAGGTCCTGGTTCAAAACATACCCCCAGAGACCCACCTGCCCGCCCGCCCACCCCACCTCTACCCAGGGCCCTGAGGGCCACATCTGTCTCTGTACGGCTGTGTGGAACAACCCTCTTCCCTAGGGACCATTGCTGTCTTGTTCACTGCCTTGGCTCTGGTTCCTGGAATGTGCCTGGCCTCACAGAATCATGGCCCAGAAATAGGAACTTGTGCTGAGAAACCTCTCCTCAAAGGCCACCAGGACATTTTATGGGCCAGTGCTACCAGGCCCTCAAGGAAGAGAGAGCCCCTTTCTGCAACAAACTGTTTCGGAGAAGAGACACGGGAAAAGCCACCCACTCACCCGACGGAGAACTGAAGGCGGGACTTCATGGGGAAGTCACAGCCCAGCACATTCATGACCAGAGCCGAGACGGCAAAACAAATGACCAGCAACCCAAAGTCAACAGCATCTGTGTGCGTGTACATGCACAAACATATGAATCATAACCAAGAAGATTTATCTCTGAACATAGGTGCTTCCAAAATCTGTCAGTAAAAATCATCAATGCCAGTGAAAATCAGTGTAAATGAATGTAAATGAAAACCTATCAACGTAGAGCATCACAGTAACCACAAGGAGAAAAACTATAGCTCAAAAGATGCAAAAAGAAACAAACTGATTAAAACAATACCCATTAATGATAAAAACCCTTAGCAAACCAGGAACAGAAAGAACCCTCCTTAACCTGACAAGGGGCATCTCCCTAAACCACACACACACTTGGACTTACTGGGGACCCTGTAGAGGCACTGCTTCGAGTGAGACACGGGCAGGCTCTGTCCTGTAGGTGTTGGTCGAGCGGATGGGACCAGAGCCCGGGAAGGGACAGACGGGCAAGGTAAAGAGGGGAGATGTCACCCACTTGCAGGCTGAAGGGCATTCCTGTGTGACTGGAGTCACCCGGGGATCACCGATGTCACCGACAACTCCCCCCTCCCCTTCCCCCTTGCCCCTAAATTGGCCTCCAGGTGGGGTTGGTGCTGAGCAATGGCATTCTGACCAGCTGGCCACCCGCATCGTCAAAGGCCCTTTAAATGCTTGTTTCCGGGGGGATAACTTGGAACACAGCCTGTTGTTGGTGTGGAGAACTGCCTGCATTTACCTTTGAGACAACGTCCCCCGGGTCAGTTCTTTAAGCAACATTCTAGATGAAGCCTTGTTTTAAGTCATTGGACTTTCTCGGTCCCACAGGACTTTACAAGGAACATCCCTTTAGCAAACTCTCGTCGGTTTCTGAAATCACAGCTGACATGCACGTTAGATATTCATCAGACTGCGGGAGTATAACACTATGCAAATTCCTATCAATTCTACTTAACCCTTAATTAAAATACATCACAACCTAAGTGCTGAAACCTCAAGCAAATATGCAAATTAATTCTCATTTCAATATACTTTTGCATTTGTTAATTTAAGGCCTGCGACTCTGTCATAAACTACTGTATGACCTGCTGATGCTCAGTAAAACTGGCATGCAGTTTGCCTAGGTTTGTTTTCCTGTGGCAACAGGGCAAAAGGAAAAGACAGCGAAATGCTGTAATAGAAAATGCAGCCAAGTAAAACGTCTAGAAAATTAGTCCACGCTCTCCTGTGAGGCTTTGGGAACATTTAAGAGTAACAGCTAAGAAAAAAAGCACTTATGGATGGTTTCTGTCTACATTAAACAATCTTATTTCTCTTCCAAAGAAATGCTTTAATTTCAACTGAACAATATCTAGAAGCTTCCGAAGCTGGGCTACCGTCACCCAAAGGTACGACTTTTATTTTGCCGAGTCCTGCACAGGGAGGTGACCAGACCAGCAACACGCACAACCATGTCCTACCCATTCCCAGGCTGGAAATCAGACTTTTAGGCCCGCCAAGGCCCTAACTTCCCTAAGAGGGATTGTCCCAGGGACTGATGTTAAGCAGGTTCTAGGTGACAGTAAAAAGGAGCATTTTCTGTGAAGAGAGATTAGTCACTTTCACACCATCGCCAAGTTTACTGCTAGCTACAGTATGCCAAGCCCATAACAGGGTTGGGGCACTCTGCAGGCACGCCTGTGCTTTTGCGGGTAACAGATGCTGCGTGAAAGTAACACATAGGATAATTTCAGTGGATAGTTAATCCCTAAGAAGAAACCTGAATAGAGTAACAGATGCTGCAAGAAAGTGCTGCTTCACAAGAATCTGTGTACTAAGGCCTTAAGCTATGGGCCCCCAACTGAAATCCTTCAGTCCTTGATTGGTTTTTATAACAGCTCTATTGAGAAATAATTCATGTGACATACAACTCACCCATTTCCAGTGAATAACTCAGTGGTTTTCAGTACATTCACCAGGTTGTGCAACTACCACCTAACTTTTTCACTACCTCAAAAAGAGACCCCGTCCATGTTAGCAGTCACTCCCCACTCCCCACCCCAGCCCCTGGCAACTGCTAATCTCTTTCTCCCTCTTCTGGACATTTCACATAAATGGAAACACACACTATTGTGGACTTTTGTGTCTGGCTTCTTTTACTCAGAATAAAGGTTTGTTTTTTTTTTAATTGAACTATAGCTGATTTACAATGTTTCAGGTATACAGCAAAGTGATTCAGTTTATCTATATCTGTATCTATATCTTTTTCAGATTCTTTTGCATTATAGGTTATTACAAGATATTGTATATAGTTCCCTGTGCTATACAGTAGGGCCTTATTGTTAGCATAAAGTTTTTTTTTTTCTTTTTAAAAATTTATTTATTTATTTATTTTTGGCTGCGTTGGGTCTTTGTTGCTACACATGGGCTTTCTCTAGTTGCGGTGAGTGGGCGGCTACTCTTTGTTGCTGTGCACAGGCTTCTCATTGCCGTGGCTTCTCTTGCTGAGGAGCACGGGCTCTAGGCACACGGGCTTCAGTAGTTGTGGCACACAGGCTCAGTAGTTGTGGCTCGCGGTTTTAGTTGCTCCGCGGCATGTGGGATCTTCCTGGACCAGGGCTTGAACCCGTGTCCTCTGCATTGGCAGGCGGATTCTTAACCACTGCGCCACCAGGGAAGCCCTAGCATAAAGTTTTTAAGGTTCATCCATGTTGTAGCTTGTGTCAGAAAACTTCATTCCTTTTTATGGCTGAACAACAGTCCATTGCACAGATGGACCACATCTTTTTTCTCTAGTCATCATCATGGACATTAGATTTTTTTTCATAATCCTTGATTTGTCTATTTGTCTATACTAATCCACCTGTCTGTCCAATAGAACTTTCCTAATGATGGAATGTTCTAGATCTGCACTAATATGGGAGCCACTAGCTACATGTGGCTACTGAGCACTTGAGATGTGGCTAGTGTGGCTGAAGAACACCTTATTTAATTATACTTGATTTTAATTAATTCAAATGCAAATCACCCCTGTGGGATGGGCCACAGTCAATAGCTGCAGAGGAGCTATGTACGCTGATCAGAATCGGAGGCTTGATTCATGAGTCACCCGGAGACTGTGGAGCCGAGAAAGGACACTCCAAGCAACCTGAAAAATAACCCCCCAGCTCTAGGAGATCCGCCCCCTGCACGGTCACAGCGAAATACCGCACAGGGGTCTCAGCCCCAGGGCCAGCCAAACACAAAAGGGATCTGAATTCTGGAAGAAGTCACACATTGGCCCGAAGCGTAGTCATTGGACAGACCCAACCAGAAAACTGAAGCTACTGATCAAGATGTTGCAATTGTAACAGACCTGAGTGGCGGAGGAGGCACGGAAACAGAGGTAAAAAAACTGCTGGATTACTTATGCCTGAGAGCTCCCAGCCAGGCCCAGGAACGGTGGTGAGGAAATAGGAGGGCAGTCCTTTGTGTGAGAGTTATTACATCTACTTCCTCCACGGCAGCTGCCCGTGCTCCTTGGCCGGAGAGCAAGGCTGGTGGGGCTGGGACTTCTCGCTCCTCAGAGACAAAGTGAACCCAGGACTGACCAAAGTGAGGCACAGATGCGTACTTGAGGCCAGCACAGGGGACAGTCACGGCTTGGAGAAGACGGAGCAGGTCCCTCGGTGTGAACTTCCCAAGACGCTTGGTAGCTCTTCAAGGGGCTGCCCATCTGCAATCCAAGATCCAAAGGTCTTTACGCAAGTTGGCCTTCAAGCGAATTTGGAGGCAAAGCCTGACCCACACCAGTGTGTGCGACCGTTCCTGCTCTGAGGCTAAGTCACTGAATGCAAGGCTCTGCCTCAGTTCTTGTCAACACCACATACCTAAAACCTAAACAATTCTGAGTTCTGTAATGCACCCAGCCCCAAGGGTTTCAGGAAAGGGACTGGGTCAGTACTGGGTCCTCCCAGCTAAATTCAAAGCTCTCTAAAAAGGGTTTATTTGGGCTTCCCTGGTGGCGCAGTGGTTGAGAATCTGCCTGCCAATGCAGGGGACGTGGGTTCGAGCCCTGGTCTGGGAAGATCCCACATGCCGCGGAGCAACTGGGCCCGTGAACCACAGCTACTGAGCCTGTGCGGCTGGAGCCTGTGCTCCGCAACAAGAGAGGCCACGACAGTGAGAGGCCCACGCACCGCGATGAAGAGTGGCCCCCGCTCGCCGCAACTAGAGAAAGCCCTCGCACAGAAACGAAGACCCAACACAGCCAAAAATAAAAATAAAAAAAAAAGGGTTTATTTGTTCTCCTCAGGACAGCTCCTCCAGATACCAAGAAGGATGGCTGTTTCAAGGGAAGGATTTGGGAGGGGGGTCTAATCCTAGGGTATCCTTGGCCTTCAGAGACTGCGGCAGGCAGGACCACCCAGACACCACACAGAGGAGAGCACAGGTGGAGGGCCTGCGTATCGACCCTGGAAGATGCACCCGTGCCCTTCCCACAGGCCGGAGGAGGCATCAGAAGGCAATTCCTGGAACTTGTGGGTTAGTGCTTCCAGGAACATTCGACAACGGTTTACATGGAGGATGGCTTTCTTTTCAGGATGATACGAATGATAAGCCCTGGGTTCTAAGTCAGGCCCCAGACACTCAGTCTTCCTGAACCCCGTAAACTGTACAGGATAAAAAGGATTTCACTTAATAGGTATCAGTCACCAGAAACAGTTCTTCATTCAACAAAAATATAAGGTGTGTACACTGTGTCAGGTACCAGGGCAGTCCTAGGACACGGCTCGTCCTAGACCCTGCGCTCACCAGAGGAGACAGATTGCAGAGGCCAGGAGCCATCATGGGTGCGGTGAGAGCAGCAGACGCACAGACAGTGCCCGGGGCCTGTGGGTGCGGAGTTCCCTCCCTGAGCCAGAAAAGGGTGAGGAGGGGCAGCATGCAGCCTGGCTGTGGGTTACTGGGGTGCAACCCTCTCTCCGGAGCTTCACTCTGCTCATCTGTAAAACAGGAGTGAAGTAAATGTCTGTCCCGGGCCACTGGAAGTTTGGGGTAAAGATGCCAGGACTCGCGGAGCTCTCTGGCTGTGGCCCATGCTCCATCAATACCTACTGGGCTTTAAACACTCTGTGCAGGTTTAGTGTTTACCCTAAAGGTCTGTCGCAGACATTAGCTAGAGGGAAATGTGAGAAACATGGGTTAAATCAAGAAGCCAATGTGCCATCTCCCAGTGTGGGCACCCCAGGAGGCCCAGCCTGCAGGATAGCGCATCGGGCAGAGGCCCATGGGAACCCGATGCAGGATCAGGACCCTGAATAGTTTTCTTTGGGCCAAGACTTGGTCATTCCTGGTTATGGGGTTGGGGGAAGCTGAGGCGGCACTGAGATCTCATTTACTTTCCTTGTGGCCCATCCTGGAGACTGTAAGGCCTGCGGCCCATGTGCTGGAAACACAGTGCTTCCAGGACTGCACTTCCTACTGATATGAAAAGACACCTGGCCACACTGAACTTGACATTTAGGCAGCTCTCGGCAACTGTGATGGCTAGTGCTTTTCAAGGCTGAGTGGTGCTGCCCCAACCCCGTGCTGCCATGCCCCCAAATGTACCAGGCACCCCGATGTTTGAGCCAATCGGTGGAAAGGAAGCATGATTTTCTAAAGAAATGCCCAGATCTGATGCATGGCCTATGCTCTGAGCCCTACAGTCGCCTTGGGATTCAGCCTGGGTGGAGTCAGAAGCCCTGAGTGTGGCCCTTGCCACCTGGGAGGATGGGACAGGGCAGCGGCGTGGGCTAAAACGGACACCTCAGCCTGTCCTGATGGCAGTAGGTCTCAAGCCTTTCATTTCCTCCTGAAACTGCTGAGTTTGAAGCTGACTGACAGCTGTGTTCACATGTGGACATACGGAATCAGATGAAGCGAAAGGAGAAGTGACCAGACAGCGCACACCCACAGCTCTCAAGGAGCAGTTTCCCCATCGGTCCCAGCATCATCTCACTAATGGGGAAAAGGTCATCAAGTACTACAGCTTCCTGAGACAACAGCTGATTAAACTACTTTGAAAAACTGCTTTTTATTACTACTAAATTCCTTACTTTTGCATAGCTAAGTTGTCAATAACAACCTCAAGGGCCCACACATCCAAGGAGCTCTGATGACAGAGCCAACTGCTGAGGGCAGTGGGGAACCACCACCCCCAAAGGGCTGTTTCTTCCCCCTGGGGGCAGGTGGGAGCTGGCAGGGGGACAGCACACCTCAGAGAGAGGCCCCAACACTGGAAGATTTTTAAGACGGTGTGATCAACATCATACAGTTCAACGGTCCTGAGGAACATGTGACTGTAGCCAATGTCTCCAGGGGATGGACACACACTGGCGTGTCCCCCGTGGGCAGTTTCTTCCAGCTCACAGGACTCTCCGGTTCAGTTGTAGGAATGCTGCTTATCTGGTTCACACAGAGGATTGAAGGGAGTGCTGCGAGGGGTTAAGGGCAAACTTGTTTAAACCCCAAAAAAACCCAACCTTGTTTACTAGAAGTCATAATATCTGCTCCCCATAATTTAAATAAGGAACCGACAAGACGGGCCATTAGACATTCAAACGCCTGTGAGAGGCACCCGAGCAGGAGCTTAGTGTGGGACCTACAGGGCAAGGGGCCGTCCGCAGAGGAGGGCAACCTGTGGGAGCTGGTGGGGGACCCGGGTCAGGGGCTGAGGTGGTGAAAAGGGATGCACGTGAGGGAGGAGGATGGGATACACGTGACGGGGGGAGGGAACGACTGATTAAATAAGTAAAAGTACTGAGGATGATGGGAGCAGGGTTCTTATTGTCAGAGAAAGGAGTTACCAATCTAGAGAGAGAGAGAGAAATAGAATGAACTCTGTGGTGCTGAACCAGAATTAAAGACAATGAAATGAGGGAATTCCCTGGCAGTCCAGTGGTTAGGACTCAGCCCTTTCGCTGCCGGAGCCCGGGTTCGATCACTGGCCGGGGAACTAATAAGATCCCACAAGCTGCCCGGTGCAGCCAAAAAAAAAAAAAAGATACTGAAATGAGCTCATGGTTTTCAATATATGCAGATACAGTAAAAATAGACATGAATGTGTGTGTGTACACGTATATATGCATCCCCCACAAATACTCCTGAGCTCTGTGCCCTGAGAGCGACCAGAGCAGTACAGCCTCAATGGTAACAAGCATACCCAGGACCAAGATCTACTCTAAGTGGAGCCAGGGCTCCTGGAGAAATGGCTGATTCCGGCCCGGCAGGAGAGGGAAGAATAAGAGCCTGGAACATGTTATGGCAGCAAGGAAGGGAATGCTCAAAGGCTGATGGAGACATGTCAGAAGGACATGAGCCAGCTTGAAGGGTCTCACACTAGCCAACCCTGGGACAATTTGAGCGTCGAAATGAGTGATAATAGTAACTGTGATAAAATAAGACTCCATGAATCTATACCGACACAAAATACGAAAATGAATAAAAGGGAAATTTAATGAGGGATAGTCTCAGAGTACCTCCTACAGAATACTTATTACAAAGGGAAAAGGAGCAACTTTAAAAAGGAGAAGTCTGGCAGACACTATCTCACTTGAGTGACCAAAGTTAAAGTCATCAATAGGGGACAGAGCAAATGTGGGCACCACTGAGCAGCCTCTGTGTGAGAAGAGGCGTTGATTAATTTTGAGGATGTGTAGCAGAAATCTAATCATGAGGAAACACCAGATAAACCCAGATGGAGGGACTTGCCTGTGATCTTCCAGATGGTCAAGGTCATGAAAGTCAAGGAAAGACAGGGGCTTGTCACAGATGAAACAAGACTGAAGAGATGTGATAACTAAACACAACAAGATTTTGACCTTTTTGTCCTTTTCTATAAAGGACATTATTGGGACAACTGACAGAGCCTGAATGAGATCTGCGGATTCCATGGTGGGTGGGGTATCAGTATTCCCTTCCTGACCGTGACAGTTGTCCTATGGGTAAAAAGGAGACTGTCCCTGTTGTAAACGCACTCAAGTGTGCAGGGGTCACGGGGCATCGTGGCAGCAACTTACTCTCCAATAGTTCGGGGAGAAAATGTATTTGCGTGTTCTTGGAACATTTTTGTGAACCTGTGATTGTTTCAAAATAAAAAGTTAAACACATACAAACAAACCTGTGAGAACAAACATAGACCACTCAAACTACAGTGACTTTGTAAACCAAATGGGATATAAGCTTTTGGGTTACAGAGTGCATAGAGGGTAAAAGAATTAGAACAGAAATATACCACATGCTGGCTCTTATGAAAAAGGAAAGTAGTGGTAAAGATAACAGATAAAATGTTGACTTCTACCTGGGTTAAGGATTGACACCATGAAGATCCACAATGAGATATTCCTTTGAACTAATATGATTCCCAAAATCTGCTGTCATCAAACAAAGAGTCTTTAAAATACAAACAAGTGTAAAAGAATATCATGTCCACTACAATGGGATACCACTTCGCACCCACTAGGATGGCTATTATAAAAACAAAACAAAACAAAACAAATGCAGAAAATAACAAGTGTTGAAGAAGATGTGGAGAAACTGGAACCCTTGTGCACTGCTGGTTAGAATGGAAAATGGTGTAGCTGCTGTGGAAAACAGTATGGCAGTTCTTAAATATACAATTACCATGTGATCCAGCAATTCCACTCCTGCGTATATACCCCAAATAACTGAAAGCAAGGTCTCAAACAGATATTTGTGCAGATATTAGCATCATTATTCACAATAGCCAAGAGGCGGAAACAACCAAATGTCCCACAATGAATGGATAAACAAAATGTGGTCTATCCATATGATGGAATATTATTCAGCCATAAAAAAGAAGCAAATTCTGACACATGTTACAACATGGGTGAACCTTGAAAACATTATGCTAAGTGAAATAAGCCAGTCACAAATGGACAAATCTTGTATAATTCCACTTATATGAGGTACTTAGAGCAGCAGTCAAATTCATAAAGACAGAGAGTAGGATGGTGGTTACCAGAGGCCAGAGGAGTGGGGAATGGGGAGTTAGTGTTTAATGAGTAAGGAGTTTCAGTTTAGGAAGATGAAAAAGCTCTGGAGATGGATGGTGGTGACGGTTGCACAATGATGTAAATGTACTTAATGCCACTGAACTGTACACTTAAAAATGGGAAAGTGGTAAATTTTATGTTATGTATATTTTATCACAATAAAAAATATTTCAACTGTGGGGGGAAAATATCACATCCTTACAGCATTTGGGTGAAACAAATGTAGGTTTAAAATTGAATTTCTCGGGCTTCCCTGGTGGCACAGTGGTTAAGACTCTGCCTGCCAATGCAGGGGACACAGGTTCGAGCTCTGGTCCGAGAAGATTCCACATGCCATGGAGCAACTAAGCCCGTGCTCCACAACTACTGAGCCTGTGCTCTAGAGCCCATGAGCCACAACTACTGAGCCCACGTGCCACAACTACTGAAGCCCTCGTGCCTAGAGCCCGTGCTCCACAACAAGAGAAGCCATCGCAATGAGAAGCCCGTGCACCGTAATGAAGAGTAGCCCCCGCTCGCCGCAACTAGAGAAAAGCCCACGTGCAGCAGTGAAGACCCAACGCAGCCAAAAATAAATAAATAAATACAATAAAAAAAAAAATTGAATTTCTTTTTCAGTCACCAGATAACTACTGGCAGCTGGCACCACACCCATAGCCTTACACGTAAGAACTCACACAGTCTTCAGTAACCGTGAGCTAAGTGTTGTCACTGTCCCCAAGTCACAGAGAAGGACTGGGGACAGAGAAAGTTTCAGTCACATGCCAGGGTCATGGAGCCAGAGGTAAAGCGGAATTCAGACCCTTTCACTGCTCTCTGCCACCGTCCATGTCAAGTACACGTCAACCTTGTGCCAAAACCGTGTTGAGAAAGAAACATACTTTTGTACCACATATGTGCTTTCCACGAGCCCCAGCATAACTCAAGTGCTATACTCCAAACTGACACACAACATTCAAATAATTGATCTCAAGAGACCAACTCACTCTGGACTTCCCTGGTGGCGCAGTGGTTAAGAATCCACCTGCCAATGCAGGGGACACGGGTTTGATCCCTGGTCTGGGAAGATCCCACATGCTGTAGGGCAACTAAGCCCGTGAGCCACAACTACTGAGCCTGTGCTCTAGAGCCCACGAGCCACAACTACTGAGCCCACGTGCCACAACTACTGAAGCCCTCGCGCCTAGAGCCCGTGCTCCACAACAAGAGAAGCCACCGCAATGAGAAGCCCGCACACCGTAATGAAGAGTACCCCCGCTCACCGCAACTAGAGAAAGCCCGTGCACAGCAACAAACACCCAATGCAGCCAAAAAAAAAAAGAGACACCAACTCATTCTAAGAAATCAAGTGACAATCTTTCTCTGATTTGGTTTAAATGATGATTTTGGTTTAAATGATGTCTTCACCATATTTGTGGCTTCTCTTGTAAACCATCTTCAAATTGCTATTAACCTTGACCAAGTGATCAAGGTCAGCGGTCCTATCAGTGATAGGACTTATTGACAGCACATACCTCCGACACGATGCACTGAGAAGGACAACGTTGCTTCTGTGCAATTCCTGCCACAGGTGCACAACCTCAGTCTAATTATGAAGAAACAACAGACGAACCACACTGAGGGACTCTATAAAATAACTGAGCAGGTCTCAGCAAAAGTATGAAAGCCATGGACGATGAGGAACAATGGAGGAAACTTCACAGGTTGGTGGTGACTAAGGAGACACGATGACTAAATGCAGTGTGGGATCCTGGACCAGAAAAAGGGCATTTAGGACACAATCTGGGGAAATTCAAATAGGACCTGTTGCTCAGTTACAGAGCATTGTACCAACATCAATTTCCTGGTTTAATCACTGCACTATGGTTCTGAAGGTGTTGCCATTAGAAAAAGCTGGGAGAAGGGTATACTCTCTGTACTAATTTTTCTTCCCTCTTTTTTGAAAATTAATTAATTAATTAATTAATTTTTGGCTGTGTTGGGTCTTTGTTGCTGCGCATGGGCTTTCTCTAGTTGTGGCGAGCGGGGGCTACTCTTCATTATGGTGCATGGGCTTCTCATTGCGGTGGCTTCTCTTGTTGTGGAGCATGGGCTCTAGGTGTGAGGGCTTCAGTAGTTGTGGCTCGTGGGCTTCAGTAGTTGTGGCTCGTGGGCTCTAGAGCACAAGCTCAGTAGTTGTGGCACATGGGCTTAGTTGCTCCGCGGCATGTGGGATCTTCCCAGACCAGGGATCGAACCCATGTCCCCTGCATTGGCAGGTGGATTCTTATCCACTGCGCCACCAGGGAAGTCCTCTCTGTACTAGTTTTTCAACTTTTCTGCAAGTCTAAATTAATTCAATATGAAACGATTTTCCTTTTTTTTTTTTTCTTTTAACAAAAGAACTTGCAGTGGCAGAAGCTTCCATGGGGATTACTTTGGATGCTTAAAACAAACAAAACAAAATTATGATTCTACTTTCCTAATTCTGTCATCTCAGATCCTTTTGTAAAACAACTGAATGCCACAGTGCCTCTGAAGTCTTGCACCTAGAATGCAGCTGCTTGTTACTCACTGGCAACAGTATTTCTCTAGTTACAAACTGCAAAATAAATGAGTGTGATACACCAGAAAGCAGGGCTCTGACAAAGCACAAATGAACCAACTGAACCATCGCTGCCAGAGAGGGATGTGATGAGCAAGATGGCCCACGATGCACATTAGGGCTGAGCCAGGACCAGAGGTGCGAGGTTGTTGTGGTCCTGGTGCCACAGAAGAAGTGTCTTCTCAACGGCCTACCTGTTTTTTCCTTGATCTCACAGAGCACACTGAAGAGAGCAGGCTTCATCTGATGACAATTCAGAGCATGCTTTCTGAAAGAGGTGACAGAGGAGCAGGTGAGAAAGAGAAGAGTCATTCTGTGCATGAGAGTAATGATCCTCTATACTGAGTCTGCCAGGTCTGTTGAAAAACCCTCTTATGAAAGGACAGAACCATAGCATTTCAACTGAATTCAATTTGTACCAAATTCAAACAGAGTAATATTCAAAACATTTCCCTTTAAACACTGCAAATTTAAATAATGCAAATAACTCATCAAGAACTATGAAACCTCAAGGTCCAATAATTTGAAAGCAGTGTTCACACTATTGCTCTAGTGCATAATGCATAAGCGGAAACCCCAGCCATCCTATCCCAGTGTTCTGCAACATTAACTTAGCAAGGACTTCCCTGGTGGCGCAGTGGTTAAGAATCTGCCTGCCAATGCAGGGGACATGGGTTCGAGCCCTGGTCCCGGAAGATCCCACATGCCGTGGAGCAACTAAGCCCGTGAGCCACAACTACTGAGCCCGCGTGCCACAACTACTAAAGCCCGCGCGCCTAGAGCCCGTGCTCCACAACAAGAGAAGCCACTGCAATGAGAAGCCCACGCACTGCAATGAAGAGTAGCCCCCACTCGCCGCAACTAGGGAAAGCCCACGTGCAGCAACGAAGACCCAACGTGGCCATAAATAATTACAAAAAATATTTTTAGAAGGGTTCCGGGAGATTAACCAAGATGGCGGAGTAGAAGGACGTGCTCTCACTCCCTCTTGTGAGAGCACCAGAATCACAACTGGCTGCTGGACAATCATCGACAGGAAGACACTGGAACTCACCAAGGAGGATACCCCACGTCCAAGGACAGAGGAGAAGCCACAGTGAGATGGTAGGAGGGGCGCAATCAGAGAAAAATCAAATCCCATAACTGCTGGGTGGGTGACTCACAGACTGGCGAACACTTATACCACAGAAGTCCACCCACTGGAGTGAAGCTTCTGAGCCCCACGTCAGGCTTCCCAACCTGGGGGTCCGGCAACGGGAGGAGGAATTCCTAGAGAATCAGACTTTGAAGCCTAGTGGGAATTGATTGCAGGACTTTGACAGTACTGGGGGAATCACAGACCCCACTCTTGGAGGGCGCACACAAAGTAGTGTGCGCATCGGGACCCAGGGGAAGGAGCAGTGACCCTGGGGGAGACTGAACCAGACCTACCTGCTGGTGTTGGGGGGGTCTCCTGCAGAGGCGGGAGGTGGCTCTGTTTCACTGTGGGGACAAGGACACTGGCAGCGGAGGTTCTGGGAAGTGCTCCTTGGCATGAGCCCTCCCAGAGTCTGCCATTAACCCCATCAAAGAGCCCAGGTAGGCTCCAGTGTTGAGTTGCCTCAGGCAAAACAACCAACAGGGAGGGAACCCAGCCCCACCCATCAACAGTCAAGTGGATTAAAGTGTTACGGAGCTCTGTCCGCCACAGCAACAGTCAGCTCTACCCACCACCAGAGCCTCCCATCAAGCCTCTTAGATAGCCTCAACCACCAGAGGGCAGACAGCAGAAGCAAGAAAAACTACAATCCTGCAGCCTGTGGACCAAAACCCACAGTTACAGAAAGATAGACAAGATGAAAAGGCAGAGGGCTATATATCAGATGAAGGAACAAGAAAAAACCCCAGAAAAACAACTAAATGAAGTGGAGATAGGCAACCTTCCAGAAAAAGAATTCAGAATAATGATAGTGAAGATGATCCAGGACCTCGGAATAAGAATGGAGGCAAAGATTGAGAAGATGCAAGAAATGATTAACGAAGACCTAGAAGAATTAAAGAACAAACAAACAGAGATGACCAATACAATAACTGAAATGAAAACTACACTAGAAGGAATCAATAGCAGAATAACTGAGGCAGAAGAATGGATAAGTGACCTGGAAGACAGAATGGTGGAATTCACTGCTGCGGAACAGACTAAAGAAAAAAGAATGAAAAGAAATGAAGACAGCCTAAGAGACCTCTGGGACAATATTAAACGCAACAACATTCGCATTATAGGGGTCCCAGAAGGAGAAGAGAGAGAGAAAGGGCCAGAGAAAATATTTGAAGAGATTATAATCGAAAACTTCCCTAACATGGGAAAGGAAATAGCCACCCAAGTCCAGGAAGCGCAGAGAGTCCCATACAGGATAAACCCAAGGAGAAACATGCCGAGACACATAGTAATCAAAGTGGCAAAAATTAAAGACAAAGAAAAATTACTGAAAGCAGCAAGGGAAAAACGACAAATAACATACAAGGGAACTCCCATAAGGTTAACAGCTGATTTCTCAGCAGAAACTCTGCAAGCCAGAAGGGAGTGGCATGGTATACTTAAAGTGATGAAAGGGAAGAACCTACAACCAAGATTACTCTACCCGGCAAGGATCTCATTTAGATTGGATGGAGAAATCAAAAGCTTTACAGACAAGCAAAAGCTAAGAGAATTCAGCACCACCAAACCAGCTCTACAACAAATGCTAAAGGAACTTCTCTAAGTGGGAAACACAAGAGAAGAAAAGGACCTACAAAAACAAACCCAAAACAATTAAGAAAATGGTCATAGGAACATACATATCAATAATTACCTTAAACGTGAATGGATTAAATGCTCCAACCAAAAGACACAGGCTTGCTGAATGGATACAAAGACAAGACCCATATATATGCTGTCTACAAGAGACCCACTTCAGACCTAGAGACACACACAGACTGACAGTGAGGGGATGGAAAAAGATATTCCATGCACATGGAAATCAAAAGAAAGCTGGAGTAGCTATACTCATATCAGATAAAATAGACTTTAAAGTAAAGAATGTTACAAGAGACAAAGAAGGACACTACATAATGATCAAGGGATCAATCCAAGAAGAAGATATAACAATTATAAATATATATGCACCCAACATAGGAGCACCTCAATACATAAGGCAACTGCTAACAGCCATAAAAGAGGAAATTGACAGTAACACAATAATAGTGGGGGACTTGAACACCTCACTTACACCAATGGACAGATCATCCAAAATGAAAATAAATAAGGAAACAGAAGCTTTAAATGACACAATAGACCAGATAGATTTAATTGATATTTATAGGACATTCCATCCAAAAACAGCAGATTACACGTTCTTCTCAAGTGCGCACAGAACATTCTGCAGGATAGATCACATCTTTGGTCACAAATCAAGCCTCAGTAAATTTAAGAAAATTGAAATCATATCAAGCATCTTTTCTGACCACAATGCTATGAGATTAGAAATGAATTACAGGGAAAAAAACGTAAAAAAGACAAACACATGGAGGCTAAACAGTACGTTACTAAATAACCAAGAGATCACTGAAGAAATCAAAGAAGAAATAAAAAAATACCTAGAGACAAATGACAATGAAAACACGACAACCCAAAACCTATGGGATGCAGCAAAAGCAGTTCTAAGAGGGAAGTTTATAGCTATACAAGCCTACTTAAAGAAACAAGAAAAATCTCAAGTAAACAATCTAACCTTACACCTAAAGAAACTAGAGAAAGAAGAACAAACAAAACCCAAAGTTAGCAGAAGGAAAGAAATCATAAAGATCAGAGCAGAAATAAATGAAATAGAAACAAAGAAAACAATAGCAAAGATCAATAAAACTAAAAGTTGGTTCTTTGAGAAGATAAACAAAATTGATAAGCCATTAGCCAGACTCATCAAGAAAAAGAGGGAGAGGACTCAAATCAATAAAATCAGAAATGAAAAAGGAGAAGTTACAACAGACACTGCAGAAATACAAAGCATCCTAAGAGACTACTACAAGCAACTTTATGCCAATAAAATGGACAACCTGGAAGAAATGGACAAATTCTTAGAAAGGTATAACCTTCCAAGACTGAACCAGGAAGAAACAGAAAATATGAACAGACCAATCACAAGCAATGAAATTGAAACTGTGATTAAAAATCTTCCAACAAACAAAAGTCCAGGACCAGATGGCTTCACAGGTGAATTCTATCAAACATTTAGAAAAGAGCTAACACCTATCCTCCTCAAACTCTTCCAAAAATTGCAGAGGAAGGAACACTCCCAAACTCATTCTATGAGGCCACCATCACCCTGATACCAAAACCAGACAAAGACACTACAAAGAAAGAAAATTACAGACCGATATCACTGATGAATATAGATGCAAAAATCCTCATCAAAATACTAGCAAACAGAATCCAACAACACATTAAAAGGATCATACATCACGATCAAGTGGGATTTATCCCAGGGATGCAAGGATTCTTCAATATATGCAAATCAATCAATGTGATACACCATATTAACAAACTGAAGAAGAAAAACCATATGATCATCTCAATAGATGCAGAAAAAGCTTTTGACAAAATTCAACACCCATTTATGATAAAAACTCTCCAGAAAGTGGGCATAGAGGGAACCTACCTCAACATAATAAAGGCCATATATGACAAACCCACAGCAAACATCATTCTCAATGGTGAAAAACTGAAAGCATTTCCTCTAAGATCAGGAACGAGACAAGGATGTCCACTCTCACCACTATTATTCAACATAGTTCTGGAAGTCTTAGCCATGGCAATCAGAGAAGAAAAAGAAATAAAAGGAATACAAATTGGAAAAGAAGAAGTAAAACTGTCACTGTTTGCAGATGACATGATATTATACATAGAGAATCCTAAAACTGCCACCAGAAAACTGCTAGAGCTAATTAATGAATATGGTAAAGTTGCAGGATACAAAATGAATGCACAGAAATCTCTTGCATTCCTATACACTAATGATGAAAAATCTGAAAGAGAAATTATGGAAACACTCCCATTTACCATTGCAACAAAAAGAATAAAATACCTAGGAATAAACCTACCTAGCGAGACAAAAGACCTGTATGCAGAAAACTATAAGACACTGATGAAAGAAATTAAAGATGATACCAACAGATGGAGAGATATACCATGTTCTTGGATTGGAAGAATCAACATTGTGAAAAATGACTATACTACCCAAAGCAATCTACAGATTCAATGCAATCCCTATCAAATTACCAATGGCATTTTTTACGGAACTAGAACAAATCATCTTAAAATTTGTATGGAGCCACAAAAGACCCCGAATAGCCAAAGCAGTCTTGAGGGAAAAAAACGGAGCTGGAGGAATCAGACTCCCTGACTTCAGACTATACTACAAAGCTACAGTAATCAAGACAATATGGTAGTGGCACAAAAACAGAAACATAGATCAATGGAACAAGATAGAAAGCCCAGAGATAAACCCACGCACCTATGCTCAACTAATCTATGACAAAGGAGGCAAGGATAGACAATGGAGAAAAGACAGTCTCTTCAATAAGTGGTGCTGGGAAAACTGGACAGCTACATGTAAAAGAATGAAATTAGAATACTCCCTAACACCATACACAAAAATAAACTCAAAATGAATTCGAGACCTAAATGTAAGACTGGACACTATAAAACTCTTAGAGGAAAACATAGGAAGAACACTCTTTGACATAAATCACAGCAAGATCTTTTTTGATCCACCTCCTAGAGTAATGGAAATAAAAACAAAAATAAACAAATGGGACCTAATGAATCTTCAAAGCTTTTGCACAGCAAAGGAAACCATAAACAAGACGAAAAGACAACCCTCAGAATGGGAGAAAATATTTGCAAATGAATCAACGGACAAAGGATTAATCTCCAAAATATATAAACAGCTCATTCAGCTCAATATTAAAGAAACAAACACCCCAATCCAAAAATGGGCAGAAGACCTAAATAGACATTTCTCCAAAGAAGACATACAGACGGCCACGAAGCACATGAAAAGATGCTCAACATCACTAATCATTAGAGAAATGCAAATCAAAACTACAATGAGGTATCACCTCACACCAGTTAGAATGGGCATCATCAGAAAATCTACAAACAACAAATGCTGGAGAGGGTGTGGAGAAAAGGGAACCCTCTTGCACTGTTGGTGGGAATGTAAATTGATACAGCCACTATGGAGAACAATATGGAGGTTCCTTAAAAAACTAAAAATAGAATTACCATATGACCCAGCAATCCCACTACTGGGCATATACCCAGAGAAAACCGTAATTCAAAAAGACACATGCACCCGAATGTTCATTGCAGCACTATTTACAATAGCCAGGTCATGGAAGCAACCTAAATGCCCATCAACAGACGAATGGATAAAGAAGATGTGGTACATATATACAATGGAATATTACTCAGCCATAAAAAGGAACGAAATTGAGTCATTTGTTGAGACGTGGATGGATCTAGAGACTGTCATACAGAGTGAAGTAAGTCAGAAAGAGAAAAACAAATATCGTATATTAACGCATGTATGTGGAACCTAGAAAAATGGTACAGATGAGCCAGTTTGCAGGGCAGAGGTTGAGACACAGATGTAGAGAACGGACATATGGACACCAAGGGGGGAAAACTGCGATGGGGTGGGTATGGTGTTGTGCTGAATTGGGCGATTGGGATTGACATGTATACACTGATGTGTATAAAATTGATGCCTAATAAGAACCTGCAGTATAAAAAAACAAACAAACAACTAATACTAAACTTTCATTGGGTTATTTGTGTGGAAATATGTTAATATAAATGTTTCAGACATTACATGAAATTTCTAAAAATCTTATATGTTCTGGTATAATGTTATAAGTAATAATCCTAGTTATTACTTTAAAATGTGTATCTCAGAAATAACTAATTTTCTTGTCAACTGCATTATTATGAACTTTCATCAAATCTTTAACCGTGGTCATTTTTAAGTCTTTTGTCATTTACAGACAGTTCTGGGTGTACTCTGATGATTTTGCAAATATGTTCCTATAAAAGGGTTTCATCTTCAAGAAATTCATGGAAAAGACTCTGACAAGTACAGATTTCTGGTAACTGACTGTACTGCTGAACTGAATGAATAAGCATTTTCAGAACTCTAATGAAAAACTGATGAACTCATAAAAGTGCTAACAAAAGATCAAGATGAAAAAAAAATGAATTACATGGGACTGAGTGAACTGATGAGGATAAGTATAATTTTTGTGACTTTCTGTCTGAATTAAAAAAAAAAAAATCCCACAAGGACTCAGAGGCAAAGAATATACAAATCAATTTTCACTGCAAAATAAAGGAGCTGTTACAGTGGAGGATTACTGGACTGAATGTCAATATTATGACATAGTATGAGTGTGTTTCATGTTTGGTAATTGCAATCATTGTTGCTTTTGTTGTGGTCATCCATGTACAACGCTTGGTGTCAGTCTATTTATCTCTTGTAAAAATAAAATACAGTGTGTGTGTGTGAAAAAAAAAAAAAGAAAGAAAAATATTTTTAAAAAAGAAGAAAAAGCCCCATTAACTTAGCAGGTGGTTACTGAGCAGCTTCTAAGTGCCACACACCATTCTAGTGTCACAGAGACACAGATGAGGTCCCTACCCACACAGCAGGAAGGAGAAAGTGAGACACCACACGACACCATACTCACACATGCAAACACACACATATACACCATTGGCAGTGGCAGGTGCCTTGTGGTGACTTAAACTAGAGTGGTAACTAGAAGGCTTATTAGCGTTTGCATGTCTCTAAGGTGACATCAAAGCTGAGATCGGAATGACACGGAGAAGTCAGGCAGGAAGAGATCTGAAGAGAGTAAATATTTAGGCAGAGGAAGCAGCCAGTGCAAAGGCCCTGGGTGAGAACACCCTTGGTTATTATTTATTTATTTATTTATTTTTGCCGTGCCACATAGCATGTGGGATCTTAGTTCCCTGACCAGGGATTGAACCCTCACCCCCTGCAGTGGAAGTGCAGAGTTGTAACTACTGGACCACCAGGAAGTCCCCATTCTGGGCTTTTTTTTTTTTTTTTAAATTATTAGCACCTTTAATTATTATTTATTAATTTATTTATTTTGTCTGTGTTGTGTCTTCGTTTCTGTGCGAGGGCTTCCTCTAGTTGCGGCAAGCGGGGGCCACTCTTCATCATGGCACGCGGGCCTCTCACTATCGTGGCCTCTCTTGTTGCGGAGCACAGGCTCCAGATGCGCAGGCTCAGTAGCTGTGGCGCACGGGCCCAGTTGCTCTGCGGCATGTGGGATCTTCCCAGACCAGGGCTCGAACCCGTGTCCCCTGCATTGGCAGGCAGATTCTCAACCACTGCGCCACCAGGGAAGCCCCCCACTCTGGGCTTTTTAAGAGACCAGGATGCTGTAGAATAAGGGGTGAGGGAGAGAGCCATGCGGTTAAGTTGGAGAGGCAAGTGGGGCTGACTGGAAGAGCCTTGTAGTCAGGGGAATGACTCTGGCTTTTGCTCACCTGTGATGGAAACTGTGGTCGGCAGAGGAATGGTCCCCAAAGATGTCCACATGTTAATCCTCAGAACCACTTACAAGGGAAAAAGAACTCTGCAGATGATTAATGTTAAGGACTTTTAGGTGGGAAGATTAACTTGGATTATACAGATGGGCCCAATCTAATCATGTGTCTTTAAAAAAAAAAATTGAAGTATAGTTGATTTACATTTAATCATGTGTCCTTAAAAGTGGACAAACTCTCCCAGCTGTGGTCAGTGAAAGAGATGCAACGACATAGGGTCAGAGACACTACATTGTGGGCTTTGAAGATGGAGGCACTGCGAGCCAAGGAATGCAGGCGGCCTCGACAGGCTGGAAAAGGCAAGGGAGTGGACTCTCCTTCAGAGCCTCCAGAAGGAATGCCCTGCTAACGCCTTGATTTTAGCCCAATGAGAGCCCAATGTTGGACTTGGAACCTACAGAAATGGAAGATTACAAATTTGTATTTTTTAAGCCACTAAGTCTGCGGTCATTTGTCACAGTTGGCAATAGTAATAGAAAACTAATACAGGAAGCAATGGAGGATTTTACAGAGCGGTTTTCACGCGACATGTATTGCATTTTTATTAGCGCTGATTTCTTTGAGATGTAATTCACACACCATGAAGTTCACACTTAAGTATACATACAATTCAGTCACTTTTAGTAAACTCATGACGTGCCAGCTATCACCACCTAATTCCAGGACATTTTCATCACCCCAAGAAGAAACCCTGTTCTCATTAGTAGTCATTCCACATTTCCCCCTCCTCCCACTCAGCAACCACTAACCTGCCTCTACAGATTTGTGTGGACATTTCATATAAATGGAAATCATACAGTATGTGGTCTTTTGTGACTGGCTTCTTTCACACAGCATGCTTTCATGGTTCATCCAAGATGTGGTGTGTCATTGCTTCATTCCTTTTTATGGTCAACTAATACTCCACTGTTTGAATATATTTTATCTATTCATCAGTTGATGGACATTTGGGTTATTTCCACCTTTTGGCTATTATGAATGATCCTGCTATGAACATGCATGTACAAGTTTTTGTGTGAGCATATGCCTAGGGAGAAAGGCTGGGTCATATGTTAACTCTATGCTTAACTTTTTAAGGAAATGTCAAACTTTTGCAAAGTGGCTGCACCATTTTACATTTCCATCAGCAACTTATGACATGTCCAATTTCTCCACATCCTTGTCAACACTTGCTACTGTCTTTTTTTATTATAGCCACCCCTGTGGGTGTGAGGTGGTATCTCACTGTGGTTTTGATTTGCATTTGTTTAATGGCTAATGATGTTGCACATCTTTTCATGTGTTTATCAGCTATTCTTTATTTTTATTTTTTTTTCTGGGGTATTTTTGTCTTTTTTTTTTTAATATTTATTGGAGTATAGTTGATTTACAATGTTGTGTTTCTTTCAAGTGTACAGCAAGCCATTCTTCTTTAGAAAAACGCCTGTTCAAATCCTTTGTTCATTTTTAAATTGGGCTATTTGTTTTTTTATTGTTAAGTTGTAAGAAAGAGTTCCTTACATATTCTGGATACTAGACACTAATCAGATATATGATTTGCGAATCTTTTCTCCCATTCTGTGAGTTGTCTTTTGACCTTCTTTATAGTGTCCTTTGAAGCACAAAAGTTTTTCATTTTGATGAAATCAAATTTATCTATTTTTTTCTTTTGTTGCTTGTGCTTTAGGGGTCATATCTAAGAAGCCATGGAGTAATTCAGGGTTACAAATGTTTATGCCTATATTTTCAACTAATATGCCTATATTTTCAACTAATAGTTTTTTTTATAGGATTAGCTCTTACACTTAGATGTTTCATCCATTTGAGTTAATTTTTGTACAAGGTGTAAGCTAAGGGTCCAACTTCATTCTTTTGCATGTGGAGATCCAGTTTTACCAGCACCATTTGTGGAAGAGACTTTTCTTTCCCCATTGAATGGTTTTGACACCCTTGTCAAAAGTTACTTGACCATAGATGTGTCGGTTTATTTCTGCACTTTCAATTCTATTCCATTGATCTATTTGTCTATCCTTAAGCAAACTGCATTTTATTTTATTTTTTTTCTGCTAAAATAATAACTTTAATGGAAGATATAAGACAAAAAAATTAGATAAGATTTGGTACAGTATATAACACCAGCAGGGTACAGTGCCAAATTAAGAACAGAAAATAGGTCTTTAGAAGATAGCAGGTTCTAATATGTATATGTATAACTGTTTCAATTTGTGTACACCTGAAACTAACACATATTGTAAATCAACTATACTCCAATAAAAATTTTTTAAAAAAAGGATAGTAGGTTCTAGCTATTTATCAAACTATATAAACTTATAAGTAAAGCCTTACCAAATTAGTGTACCAGAGGTAGCAAATTAGTATACCAAAGGAATGGGATTTAGAAAGACTGCATTTCTTTTTTGAAATTCAAAGAATCTCTAGGAACTAGAAAAGTTATTTTACAGATGACTACACTAAAATTTTAAACAACAACAAATGACCTACTAAGGCAACGTAAATATGTTTCAAGGCTAGAAAAACTATCCCCATACTTTCCTGACATCACTCTAAACATAAGAATCGCAGTATGCTAAAATCTCAAAGCTAATATATTAAACATATTTGATATTTGGGGCTTTCTGAAATTATTTTTAGAATTTTACTTTACAAGTGGGAAATGCACTTTTAATTTTTTAATGACATTTTCCTCCTAGAGATCGAATGTAGACATTTATATCTTTTCAGAGCAAAAAAGTCATCAAAATAGGAGACTAGCATAGTACCAGCCTACAGATAATGGTTACACATGCATGTGTCTTTATTAGTTTCCTAACCATCAGGAATTTATTTCAAACAAGGCTCTCTAAGCCTTCATTATTTATATGCAAAATCCAGAGAAAACCAGTGTATCAAATTATGATTTAGTGGTCACAATCAGGGAAAATGATACTCTTCCCTGTGAAGAAATACATGTCAGTCGTTGCAGAGGCAATTTAGACCTCTTTTATTGTCTGTTATCCAGGACAAACCTTTGCCAATATCTAATTACCCACGGAATCAAATTTAAATAAAATAAAGTATTAGAAGGTAGCCCATATGATGGGTATAATTTAGATTATCTTAGCCTAAATTTATCTTTTGCTCCTCAATAAAGCACACTGACTCAGATATATGTTCCACAGATGATATGCTTTTTCTTAGTCAGTGCAGAAATATAATTTGTACATCCTGAAAATATCTTTATCTGTCTATCCATGAAGAAAAGCTTCCTCTTATTTGCCTCTGTCTTGTTTTGAATATATAATTCAGAGGTTTACAAACTTTTCCAATGACTGTATTTCAGCATGTGTTTCATCAGGAAACATTTGAAAGGATGTTTTTACTTTATAGGTTTACTATTTGAAATTCATTGTTGCTCAAGTTAGTAGTAGTGGGCAGTTTTCCTGTAGAGAGCAATTCCAAACACAATGAATAGATGTCTGCTGGCTCTAATCAATAGGTTGTACCTCTTGTCCTTTCCCTATATTTGACCACACACTATTCTGTTGTCCATGGCCTCACGCAAATCAAATTGGTCCTTTCTTCCCACCCCTCCCAAAAGGCCAAAACAGTTCAATGGCTAAGTTTTAAATAAGATTTATAACTGCCTGCAATAATCCTTTGAAGTTTTCTTACTAGAATGAAACATGAGTTTTAGGAGAGTTTCTGATTTAGTTGAAGGGCGGGGAGCAACAAGCAATAGTCACAGTATTTTTAAACAGTATAACAATTCAGTGAAGATTATACATCAACTGATGTTGCCCTGTTTTCTCAGTTTTAAATGATTTTTTTTTTAATCGCTAGGGAACAGGTTTAGACACAGGAAATAAAATACAGGCCAGTCCATTATTTACATGTTCTTCATCTTGGCCATGAGGTCTTCCAAGCTTTCACCAGAATCTTCCACTGTTACTTCAGGTACAGAATCTTCTTGCTTTTGGGGAACTGTATATGCCACTGTAATTCCTTCAGGTAAGTCACGAATTGGACCTGAAGAATTTTTCAGTTCCTCTTCTGAAACCTCAGATGCCAAATCAATACCCCACTCATTGTCGTCATGTATTATCTCTTCCTCTTCTTGAACAACCTCCTGTGTGGGCAGTGCTGCTACCTTTTTCTTATATTCTTCCTGTTGCTTCCTACAATTTCTGTCATCACACTGAGGATTTGGCTTCATGGACATAGTAGAGAAAAAATCCTGCATTGCATTGTATCCAAGGTAAAAACTAACAGTACCAAAATTTAACAGAAACTTTAACACATTTTGTACCAAGATCCCAGCAACCACTCCCATAGCGGTAGGAAGACTGGCTGCACAAACACCTTCTCGTTTCAGAGTCTTCTCATCAATATGTGCAGCAACTACAAGCGGTGGCGCACACGCAAAACAAGCAGGTTCTCCAGGAATTATGAGCTGTATATGCCCTGAAACTGCATTTTCACTAACCCCAGACTCCATCCATGTTTGTCCAAGCTCATTACAAGCTGTATTTATTGTCACTCGAGCTTCAAAATTGTCCACGCAGCTAAGAACTAGGTCAACAGGTTTTCCTTCTTCTAATCCACCATTACTTATTCTATTCATGAAACGTTCAAAGTTTTCTACTGTGGTTATATTGTAGTTGTGTACTTCGAAAAGAACATCAGGATTAATGTTCCTCAAAGTATGTTCTGCTGCTTGAACTTTACTTAATCCTGCTTGATGAGGTTGGAAGAAAAGTCTATTCATATTGGCCAGTTTCATCTTGTCATAGTCAAAGAGTAGCAATTTACCAATGCCACGTCTTGTCAGCATTTCAGCAGTCACACTGCCAACTCCACCAACACCTACTACTGCTACAGCAAAGGTACGGATTTTCTCATAGTCGCTTACAATTCCCATTTGTTTCAATGCCATCAGGCGGCGTCTCCGCCGCTCCCGCGGACCTCTCAGTCCAAACTGCATTTTAAAAAGATCACTGTGGCTGCTCTCTGGAGACTGGGCTGGAAGGCAAATATGGAACCAAGGATACCAATCTGGAGGCTGTTACAGCTGGAATAGTCCAGAAATGCTGTTGGCTTAGTTTAGAGTTATGGTAGTAGACATAAAAAGTAGATAGATCTTTGGTTTGGGGAACAGAATCAACAGGAACTCCTGATAAACTGGTGTAGGGTTTTAGGGAAAGAGGCGGTGCAAGGATAACTACTAGCTTTAGGTCTGAGCAACTGGATGGATGGAAATATCATCAACTTCAACAGGGGAGACTGGAGGGCAGCAGGTTTGGGGGAGGAGGGTCTGGAAAGGAGGGTTGTGCTTTGATCAGGTTTCACCTGAGATCCCTATGAGCTACCCAAGAGGAGGTATCAGGTAGGCAGCTGGCACACGGACGTGGACTCAAGGCTGGAGATAAACAATATAAAGATGGAGTCCTGGGCATAGAGATGGCACTTTAAGCCACAAGACTTGAGGGAATCACTATAGGAGAATGTAGATAGAGAGCGGCCCAGGCCTCAGGTTTAGGCATCTGTACTTGTAGAGGTCAAGCAGATGAAAAATCCTACAGAAGAGACTGGGACCCAACCTGCCAGTGGGGAGGAACCAAGAAGAGTTTCAAAGAGAGAAGAGTAATCTGTGAGAAATGCTTCTGAGAGGTGAAGTGGGAGAAGAGACCTTGGATTTAGCAACATGGAGGTCACTGGTGACTCAGCAGAGTGAGAAGGCTGGGAGAAGGTGGGTGGAGGAGGGAGAGGAAGTGGAAGTAGCAAACACAAACTCTTTGACACTTGATCCCAAAAGAAAGTAAAGAAATGTAGCAAGTGCTAAAAGAAAGAGTGTGTATTAATCATGTTTAAAATGTTCTATCTTTTATGATGCTTTGACATCCTGGGGCAGGGAGAGACTGCCCTTCCCAGAGCTAACTAAATCCAGATATAGCAAACAACTTGCCTGAGAGCGTGCCTTTCATATGCAAACTCAAATCCAAAGGCCACACTCCCAATACCTCTTTTATCTAATTCTCAGCACCAGTCAAGATGCTCCCCCCGCTTCCCTGGTGGTACAGTGGTTAAGAATCCACCTGCCAATGCATAGGACACGGGTTCGAGCCCTGGTCCAGGAAGAGCCCACATGCCATGGAGCAACTAAGCCCGTGCGCCACAACTACTGAGCCTGCATGCCTAGATCCTGTGCACCACAACAAAGAGTAGCCCCCGCTTGCCGCAACTAGAGAAAGCCCGTGTGCAGCAACAAAGACCCAACTCAGCCAAAAATAAATAAATAAATAAATAGATAGATAAATAAATTTATTAAAAAAAAAAAAAAAAGATGCCCCCAGCCCTGGGACTTCCCTGGTAGTCCAATGGTTAAGACTCCATGCTCCCAATGCAGGGGGGCTGGGTTCGATCCCTGGTCAGGGAACTAGATCTCACATGCCACAATGAAGAAGATCCTGTGGGCCGCAACTAAGACCCAGCCCAGCCCAAAAGAAAAAAAAAAAAGATGCCCCCAGCCCTAAATCACCCCAGGGCCAGGTACCAGATAAAAAGAGACCAACTCTATTGCCCAGAGCCTGCTGAAATTATTGAAACTATCCAATCCTAAACTTGCTCAAACTGTCTACCCTGCCTCGCCCTTTCCTTCCCATGGAAATCACAATAAAGGCTCCAGGCCATTCTGTCCCCTTACTTCTTCTGCCTCCCAAAGGACTTCCCAGTGTGGTGCTTCCCCATGTGGGCCTGCCTCCTCCTCTCAGGAATTTCAAGTGATAAACTCTTCTTTCAAAGTTGTCTCTGTCTTTCTTCTTACCTGATTAAAACAAATCCCAGGTACAAATCAACACAGGGAGAGTCAAGGGAGGTTTTCATTTCTTTGTGCGTTTTTAAAGATACGAGACACTAGCACATGTCTATATGTCCAAGAGCCAGTCTAGGGAGGGGATTTGATAATGCAAGAGAGAGACTGAGGATAACTGCAATCTCAACGGTGTGTTCACCGTTGATGAACAACTTTGATGAGTACTATGCCGTTATTTTAACATTTACTGTTATTATTATTTTAAGTCCTGTCATCCAAGCATTCATTATTAAAAGATGCTATCAAGGACAGAAAATATACCTGAAAATCAGTAACTTCATGATGGAAGTAAAATATGATTAACACCATGAGAAAGGTTAAACATCTGCCACAACTCACTATACTGTTAATCTATGGGAGAATGTCCTCATTTCCAAATGCCTTCCAAACTCATCATGCGCCCCTGTGGGATGCCTTTCAAAAGGCTAGGGTTGGGGTGCAGAACTCAGATACACGTTTCTGAATCCCAAATATGAAAATGTTAATGGGGGATGAGATTTGGTGCTCTGTAAAGCTGAACCCAAACGTTAGTCTTTCTTATACAGTACACAGTAATTGATCACACAGGATATTATGCCAAAATGTTTTCCTTCCATAAAAGCAGTTATTATCATTAATGAAAATGGCCTCCGGTTAGAGCTTGTTATCCTCTGTAAATATAATTCTAAAAATACAAGGAAAGAGGGGCTTCCCTGGTGGCTCAGTGGTTAAGGACCTGCCTGCCAATGCAGGGGACATGGATTCAAGCCCTGGTCCGGGAAGATCCCACATGCCGCAGAGCAAATAAGTCCGTGTGCCACAACTACTGAGCCTGCGCTCTAGAGTCCGTGAGCCACAACTACTGAGCCTGCATGCCACAACTACTGAAGCCCGCACACCTAGAGCCCGTGCTCCACAACAAGAGAAGCCACTGCAACGAGAAGCCCGCACACCGCAACGAAGAGTATCCCCCGCTCCCTGCAACTAGAGAAAGCCCGCGCACAGCAACAAAGACCCAATGCAACCAAAAATAAATAATCAATAAACAGATTAAAAAAAGAATACAAGGAAAGAGAATGAAGCCGGCTGCTCTGCTTCTTAAAGGGGATTCTAGGAATGATTATTCCCAGGTCAGTTTCCTGCTTATAAAACATCTTACTTTAGATACAGTATAAAGCACCTTTGAATGAATACAAAGTAACTTCACAGAATGTTTTTGTGGTTTATTATGAAAAGTAAACAAATGTCTAACCTTTGAGCATGTTCTTGGCCTAGAGGTGATCAAGCAGCTGACAGCAAACCATCAGTGATTACATAAAGTACGACAGACCACATCATTCATCAAAGGGGATGAACTAATTTCTGTGACAGACACATCCTAAGGTGACCCCCACTGAGTATAATCCTCTCTCCTTGAGTTTGGGCAGAATCTGTGACTTGCAAAGTGTCAAAAGTGATGGTATATAGTCTCGCCCGTGGTTATGTTACATTACGACTCCACCTTAGTGGACTGGGGAACGTCACCTGTTGGCCTTGAAGCCAGCTGCCATGTTGTGAGAGGGCCAGTAATGGGGAACTGCAGGCAGCCTCTTGGAGCTGAGAGCAGACCCCCAGCTGACAGCCAGCAAGAAAACAAGAACTTCAGTCCTGCAACTGCAAGCAACAGTTTTGCCAACAACCCTGTGAGACTGGAAGATGACCCTGAGCTTCAGATAGGAACACAGATCAGCCAACACCTTGACCAAAGTCTTGTGAGACCCCCGAGCAGAGGACCCAGCTCAGCTGTGCCCAGATTCCTGCCTGTGGAAACTGAGATCAGTTTTAACTGTTTTAAGCTGTTAGGTTTGTGGTAATTTGTTACATAGCAACAGATAGCTGAGATAACTGAACAGATTGTAAGGCAGTGAATGGGGACTGTGGGGGGAAAAAGAAGGTCTGTGCTCGCACCTTTAGCAAGTACGTGACGTGTTCTATGCAACCAAGTATCTGCATTAAAACAAAACAAAATGTTAATGTTTATGAAGAAGCAAAATTCCAATGAATGAGAAATCACAAATCTTTTAAATAAATAAAAGAAACTTCCGAGGATAATCTAAATTAAAAAACAAATCTGCGAATATCCTTTTGAAACCAATGCTAAACAAAACCAATCTGTAACAAAACTATTGAGAGTCACACAGAATCATGCCAGAAAATGAAAGCATACAGCTTTATCATCCTCCAACCCCACTTATTCAATATTTATAGGACAAACATTTATTGAGGCACTAGTATATACCGGTCACTGTATAAGGAGAAAGGAATGTGGGAATGAATAGAACGTAAGTCACATCCTGGCTTCTGCCAACAGTGTACTTATAGCTTCTAATTTTAGCTGTAATTTACTTTTCCAAATTATGGAAAAATCTGCTTTGCTGAACAAGGTATTATTTTATTATATTTATTTATTTTGGAGGTATTTATTTATTTACTTATTTTTTACTCAAGTATAGTTGACTTACAATGTTACATTAGTTTCAGGTGTACACCATAGTAATTCAATATTTGTATAGCTTATACTCCAAACAAAGTTATTATAAAATATTGACTATATTCCCTGTGCTGTACATTACATCCTTGTAACTTACTTATTTTATACCTAGTAGTTTGTACCTTTTAACCCCCTTCACCTATTTAGCCTCTCCCCCAGCCCTCTCCCCCCTGGCAACCACTAGTTTGTTCTCTGTATCTGTGAGAGATTTCTGTTCTGTTTGTTTGCTTGTTTCATTTTTTAGATTTCACGTATTAGTGAAAACATACACTATTTGTCTTTTTCTGTCTGACTTATTTCCTGAGCAAGGTATCATTTTAAATTACTGAGGAATTTGATTTAGAGATATATTCAGAGATCTTATCCTTTAGAATAAGATACTTCTTGACAAAGCTTCCCTGAGAGCGACAATGATTCTAATACCTCAACAAAAGATGAAATCAAATCCCCTTAATTATTCTCGTTTCTAGAAGGACTGTTTTAGCTGACAAATCCAGTCAACAATATTATGCACCGCCTGGAGACAGACCTAGGTAAAGAACAAAAATTAGAAGACATGTTTCCTACCCTGAGGAAATAAAATCTTGATGGAAAACCTAGAAATTCACAGAGGATGCCAAACTCCAGAAAGGAATGCAGCCCAGGAGGCAGATGCCCTGGCATTTTAAAATAAGCTTCTTTGTAAAAGTAAAACTGGGAAGAATCAAACTGTCGTGGGTACCATCAGTCATCTGTAGAGTCATTCTAAAAGCAAACCTACAAACAATGAAACAAAAACAGCTAAGTAAATGGGGGTTGAGAATACGTACTGATACCCAAGTTCAACGATAGAAATTATTACAGTTATTTTAGCAAAATGAAGCCTTGGATCAGGAGGTAGTTTTGGCACCAGGAAACAAGGAAAATTATTTAATACAACACAAGAAAAACTCTGCAGGATTTGAATGAAAGTGCAACCTTTAAATGGAATAAATTTAAGCCTGTGAAAAGCTCATTACGATGTCCTTATTTCCTAATTTGCCCATGGATTGGTCACAATCAACACTACTGTTAAATTTCTTACTCAAAACCACAGAGAGATGAAAATCTCTCTCCTGGGCAAAAGGTGAAATGGCTTCTCACTGCCTGCTCCAAAAAACTCAAACCCCTTAGCAAGGCATTCGAGGCTCTTCACCAGAGTCCTGCTGACCTTCTCCCTCCTCCGGACTTGGGGAAGTCCTACTCCTCTGTCTAGTCCAAGACTCTAATGGGTTGGCCTGTCCTAGCCTGGATTTCTTACTCCCTCCTTTCTTCCGTTTAAAGCATTTACCACGCCTGGCCCGGGCATGATGAGGGCCTCAACTTACTCATTTCAGAAATTCCAGGCCAGCACCATACTTGGCACACTAACTGAGCAAAGATCTGTTGAACTGAACTGAAGGAAAGGTAGAGGCTAGAGATGTGACACTAGCAGAGTAGAAACGAAGAGTTTGAAGGCAGAGCTCTGACGTCTCTAGACTTCAGTGGGGCAAGTGGAGAATCAAAAACTAGGGTGAGAACTGCTAGGTTCCACAGTCAAAGAAGGGAGCAGAAGCCAGAGGCGCACAGGGCTCGGCTGGGGGCCCCTCTTCTTGGTCTCGGTTCTAGGGCCGAGCCCACAGGGGGCACTCATCCACTCTAGGAATGAAGGGAAAATATTAAGGGGTTTAATAGTGCTACATGACAAGAGAGACAATCAAAAAGGATGATGGCCAAGACACTAGATTTGGGGAATTCCCCGGCGGTTCAGTGGTTAGGACTTGTCTCTTTCACCACCTGGGCCTGGGTTCAATCCCTGGTAGGGGAACTAAGATCACGCAAGCCACACGGTGAGGCAAAAAACAAACAAACAAACAAACAAAAAACCCACAAAAAACCAACACCAAAAAAGACACTAGATTTGGGCAGGAGGAAGTGATGAATAAAGGAGAAAGCTGCTTTAATGAGAAATAAGAGCAGGGGCCTTTAAACCACTGGAGGGCTCAATCTGAAAGAGAAATGAGTGTCTCAAGACATTTCTGAAGAATGGATGGTAGAGAGGAGCTAATGACTATTGAACTTTCTTCTGATCCAGGACCAATACTTTAGAAAGGCTGGAGTACTTTGAGAAGTACTTAAACAAGGAACAGAATAAACACCATGCTCACCTTGCCTGCGCCCGCCCGGAGCCAGCGATCCTTCACGCACCCAGCATCCAGTGAGACGCGCTGCGCACCGACGGAGCAGACATGGGCAGAGCGATGGTGGCCAGGCTCGGACTGGGGCTGCTGCTTCTGGCACTGCTCTTACCTAGGCAGATTTATTCAAATCAAACAACTGTTGTAACACCTTCAAGTAATTCCTCCCAGCATACCTCAGCTGCCCCCAATCCAGCGAATGCCACCACCAAGGCAAGTGACGGTGCTCTGCAGTCAACAGCCAGTCTCTTGGTGATCTCGGTCTCCCTTCTACATCTCTACTGTTAAGAGACTCAGGCCAAGAAACATCTATACTTCCCCATCCTCTAAACCCAATTCAGATGGCATCCAGACATCCAGTGTGACAAGGGAAAAAAAAACAGGTCTTCATTGAATGAATCTGCTAGTTCCACACCTTATTTTATTGACAGAAACTGTTGAGGATCCCAAATTTGATTGGTTTGAAGAGCATGTGAAGGGTTTGACTAGATGATGAATGCCAATATTAAATCTGCTGGAGTTTCCTGTACAAGATGAAGAGAGACAACATACAAAATTAGTTAAGAGGTGATTTCCTTAAATGTGGCTTAAGAAGTATGGACACATAAAACTCTACCTTGAAAGTGAGAATAGATTTTATCTTACCTAGAGATAAAGAATGGGATGTGGAACAGAGATTCAGTTTTCATTTGTTCATTAAATTTATAAGGCCATAAAACAATGAGGTAAAACAAAGCTTCTGTGATTCTATTTATATGTACATTAGAAGGAACTTCCAGGTGTTACTGTAAATCCTCAGTGTGTTGTTTCAGCAGTACTAATTTAACGCTGATGTACTCTAGAGAAAATTTTATGTTAAGCTATTGCTGTTCTCTTGGGAACTGAACTCTTTCCCTTGGGGTTTGGGTTTGACATTGCATTTGAATTTTTATATAGTCATTGATATGTATCAGGGCAATGATGGATTGGAATCTACCCCAAATCCAAGCATAATGAGTACATTTTGCTTATATACTTATCAACTATTCTTATTCAAAAAGAGCAGTAGATTCATTTAGCTAAACAGATAACAAAGAGTAGAATTACATTTATCTCAACTAATTTCAAAATGCTTTTTATTTCTGCATATGTCGAATACTTTTTACAATTTAAAAAATGATGTTTTGAAGGTAAGATTGACAAATCTTGAAACTAAAAAGGCAAATATGTGAAGGAGCTAAACATTTGGCAAGGGAAGACTGGAAGCTTGCTTACATTAAATTCAGAAAAACTTTTATACTCTTTTCTGTAAATACTTCTTTTTAAACTGAATCGGAATAGCCACATTTGGAACACTTTATGTTATCATTCAATATTTTTAGATAGTTAGAACCTGGTCCTAAGCCTAAAGTGGGCTTGATTTTGGAAAGTAGATCTTTTCACAACTGCCTTGATGCACAGAAACCTTTTTAAAAATAGACACTCCCTAAAGTCTTTTGTTCGCATGGTCACACACTGATGCTTAGATGTTCCGAAATCTAATATGGCCACAGTAGTCTTGATGACCAAAGTCATTTTTTTTCCATCTTTAGAAATCTACACTGGAACAACCATATCCAACAGATCTCAAGCTACTGTCTGTGTGAATGAACATTCTCTTTTGTTTCATACCTGAATGCTGTACATCTATTTTGGATTGTATATTGTGTTTGTGTATTTATGCTTTGATTCATAGTAACTTCTCTTGTTATGGAATTGATTTGCATTAAACACAAACTGTAAATAAAAAACAAAACAAAACAAAACAAAAAACACCATGCTCACTCCTTGCTTGGCAAGGAGTTCAAGGCCATGCTCGATTGTATAGCAGCTAAAGCAGGCAGTCACCCCACTGAGTCCCCCCTTGAAGGCCGTGCCCTCCACTCATGCCTGATAGAACCACACTGCATGCTTTCCTGTTCCGTGCCTTCCCTGCACACGTGCTTGCCCCAGCCTGGAATGCCGTGCCTTCTCGGCCTAGGCAAAGCCTCTCATCCAGGTCACAGTCATCTCCTAGGGGGGGTGCTTCTGTCCCCCCAAGCCTGACTTCAGCTGGATTCTAGTGTCCCATGGTACACATTCCACAAGCTCTCATCTTGCTGACAGGTAGTCTCCCTTGCCCTGGCTGATTGATACCTCATCACCCTCTTTCCGGTTGCCCCTGCACTGCACTCTCCAGCGTCTGCCTCTCCTGAACTGTGAGTTTTTGGGACTCACTGCTGCATCCCCAGACCTGGCACAAAAGGAAGGTTTACTGAGCAAATGAGATTAAATTAGTGAGAACGAACTTTAAAAAACATCTTCTGAAGCCTTAGTCCAACTTTCCAATCTGCCACGGCACTGGATCACCTCCGAGCTCCTCTGAGCCGGAAGTGATGTCATGTCCTAGTGAGCCCGTGGGAGCTCTGGCAAGAGCAGGGAGGGCAGCAGGTCAGCACCAGAGTTCAAGAGAACAAGGCCAAGTCTCCATCCAACCACCCCCTAGTTGTCTAACCTCAGGCAAGTTCTTACTCAGGTCCAACTCCTCATCTAGAAACTCAGCGAAACCACCCACTTCCTAGGGTTACTGGGAGGCTTAAATGAGAGAAAAAAATCATGGTTGTCATTGTCATCAACCACTGTATTCTGACAGAGGCACTCGGTAACTGTCACTTAAATGACTGAGTGATACCTGCTCATTTATGAAACTTTTCTGAAACATTCTGCATATTGCTTTACATATTGATAAAACCACTTCAAAAGGGATTTTGCTGTGATCCTAGATAGCTTCAGGAAATTGTTTTAAAACCAACAAAATCGGGACTTCCCTGGTGGCACAGTGGTTAAGAATCCGCCTGCCAATGCAGGGGAGATGGGTTCTATCCCTGTTCTGGGAAGATCCCACATGCTGCGGAGCAACTAAGCCCGTGAACCACAACTACTGAGCCCGTGTGCCACAACTACTGAAGCCCACGTGCCTAAAGCCTGTGCTCTGCGAGAGAAGCCACTGCAATGAGAAGCCCACGCACCACAACGAAGAGTAGTCCCCGCTCAATGCAACTAGAGAAAGCCCGCATGCAGCAATGAAGACCCAATACAGCAAAAAATAAAATAAAATAAAATAAAATAATAAAAAATCCAACAAAATCCAACTCTTAGGAAAAGCACACCAAGGACAGCAAGACTTTCCTTTGGCACTAGACAAAGCCAAGCTAAGCATGTTAACCCAGGAGCAGAGCTAAAGCCTGCAAGCAGTCTAAGAACACAGACTGCCAGGCACCAAGTTGACTGGTATCTACAGAACCTCCTTAAGGGTGATGAAAAAGAAAATTTCAGCTCTGAAATTTTACTTCCCGGCTTTGGACTAATAGATCCTCTCATGCTAATGCTATCTGGCTTTAGGAAATTCCAAACCATAAATTCCTCTTCTGACCCCTTGCATTCTCTGATGGGCGTGCTGAAAGCTCAATGCTCTCTGACATGCATTAATGTACGTACTTCTAGAGGTCTGTGTTTCCATATTTAGTATCCCAGAGGTACCAAGACGAGGGGCACACCATTCACTTGACAGTACATGCCTTGCCATTTGAGTAAGTTTTAAGGATAGTCAAACTTATGTCATCATCTCCTTTTAATATTCGGAATTTAATCCATATTCCAGGAAAAGGCTGCAGAACTACTGGAGGAATGAAGAAAGTCAGGCAAATTTTGACTAGTAGAAAATACCTAACAAGTCATACATGTAAAAATCAAATTTAAAAAAAGTTCAGAGAAATCTTTTCTTCCTAAGGAAAGCTATGGAGGCCCTAATTACAGTATCTATTATGTTGCCCAAAGGCCAACCTCTAAATATACTCTTTTTAGTTTCAGGTTCACCACCGCATATGCCATATAGCTTACTCTTAACACATGTATAATAGTGACCATTCTCCATCATATTTTTATTCGTTATATGTAAAGTTTTTTTGCCCTAAAAACCTTATTACCATTTCCCAATGGTCATTTTCTACTACACTCAAGTTCTACAAACTAATGCGAAGTTGAGCTATGGTTTTATAGACCATGTAAAGGAAATATAGAAACAACCCTGGGACTTCTAAAACTTGATTTCCTTAGACTGAAAATGTAAACAGATTCGGAAACAACAAGGTCCTGTGGCCCCAGATCAAATGTTTCATCTCGAGAAAAAAAAAATCAACTATTTTCTGATTTTTATTTGTTCATTTCTAATTTTCTTTCTATATTAAGTAGGCAAAACAATGCTAATATGTGACCCTTGTGATTAATTTAAAATCCCTTATGCCCACAAACACAACTTAGGCTCAAAAATAATTTCCATTTGTCAGATTAACCATCTACTAGGTAAAATGATTCATGAAAATTGAAATAAATGACACACTATCATCTCCACTCTTTTTTGTTTTGTTTTGTTTTCTTTAAAGGGTTTTTTTTTAATTATGTGTAACACAAAGTTATTTAAGTCAATAAATTTTTAAGGAATTTCACATGTTCTGATTCTTTCCACTGCCAATCACCTTAGTTCCTCCAAACTCATAATCTTCAAGATAAAATAGCCCTTTCAAAAAGAAGTTATCGTGTGAGTCAGCCCACAATTCTTTTAGTTAGGCTTCTTTGATCTCCAATGAAATATGGACACACTTCAAAATTCCCCACCTGTAATCCTTGGGATCCAATTTCCTCAAGCAATTTACTTTAGGACCGTGTTTAGGGTCAGGCGATGGATCTGCCTGGTTCTGAATTTGACACCCTCTAAAAATGTATTAGGTTCAAATCATATTCACTCCTAAGCCATCACACCCTAGAACAGTACAGATCATTGGGATATGCCAATACCTAAGATAAAAAGTTTGTTAGGTTTTTCATAGTTTACTTGGCAGCTCTGTCTTGTAGTTCTTTCCCACAGATCTAACAGGTAGTTCTGAGTAAAGGAAACCACACAGTTAATCTATGAGGCGTCATCTCCACTCTTGAGAGTCCGACCTCTGGCACCCTTGGGAAGCGGTTAGAAATGTGGACTCCTGGGCCCCACAGAGACCTGCCACATCAGAACCTGTGCAGTAAGACTTCTGCAGAGATCTGCTGCAGGTCCAGCTAAGAGAAGCATTGCTCTAGAACGCTGCTGTCCAGAATTTTCTGCAATGATGGAAGTGTTCTCTATCTGCATTAATATGGTAGTCACTAGCCACACATGGCTACTGAGCACTTGAGAGGTAGCTAGTGTCACTGAGGAACGAAATGTTTGATTTAATTTTATTTTTTAAAAACATTTATTTATTTATTTATTTATTTAGGCTGTGTCTTAGTTTGACCCGTCTTAGCTGCGGCATGCGGGATCTTCGTTGCGGCACGCAGGATCTTTAGTTGCGGAAAGCGGACTTCTTAGTTGCGCCATGCATGCAGGATCTAGTTCCCCGACCAGGGATTGAACCCGGGCCCCCTGCATTGGGAGTGCAGAGTCTTACCCACTGGACCAATAGGGAAGTCCCTGAATGTTTAATTAAATTAATTTATTTATTTTTGGCTGCGTTGGGTCTTTGTTGCTGCACGCAGGCTTTCTCTAGTTGTGGTGAACAGGGGCTGCTCTTTGTTGTGGTGAGCAGGCTTCTCACTGCTGTGACTTCTTTAGCTGCGGAGCACGGGCTCTAGGCGTGCGGGCTTCAGTAGTTGCAGCACACGGGCTTAGTAGTTGAGGCACATGGGCCTAGAGAGCACGGGCTTCAGTAGAGGTGCGTGGGCTCAGTTATTGCGGCGTGCAGGCTCTAGGGCATGTGGGCTTCAGTAGTTGTGGCTCGTGGGCTCTAGAACGCAGGCTCAGTAGTTGTGTCGTACAGTCTTAGTTGCTCTGCAGCATGTGGGATCTTCCTGGACCAGGGATCAAACCCATGTCCTCTGCATTGGCAGGCGGATTCTTAACCACTGCGCCACCAGGGAAGTCCCCTGAATGTTTATTTTAATTCATTTTAATTTACAGAGACACATGGCAAGTGGCTACCACATTGGACAGTGTAGCTCTCTAGAGCATCTTCATGCCCTTGCAAGCAAAAGGTCAAGAACTGACCACAACAGCCAAATCTGCCAATCTGGCAGCACAACCCACCTGTCATTCCAACATGCAGAATGACTTGAAGGGCCAGTCCTCTTCAGCTGCCTCTTCCAGAACATCAGGTCTGCACCTCAGGTCTCCAGGATGACACTGTTGACCATTCTGCTTTCTTTTAAAATCAGGTTTCCAAAACTCACCCCTCAGCCTTCCCAGCTCCAGAGTTTTCACACTGACTTGTTAGGAATCTCACTACTAGACAAAAAAAGTGAGTCCACCACTGACGAGGGGCAGCTTCCAGGCCCCAGGACACCTGAAGCCTGAAGATTCTCAAAGGTGTGGTACACAAGCACACTGTCAGGGGGCATGGTTAGGAGGGGACCCAGAGATTGCACCAGATTTTCAAAGGGGCCAATGATTCAAACACTGGTTAACAACTCTGGGAGGGGAGAAGAACTTTGGAACCTGAGAGTCCTGACAGACAAGCCCTCAACCCTAGTCTGATAACCTTACAAACCCTTCATAAAGGTATTCAAAAGAAGCAAAGGAAACAAATCTATGTAAACTTCAACATGTTGTAAAATTTATTATTATAAAAACTAAGGCTACACATGATAGAGTGACATACTCAGAAAATCCTTGGCAAACGAGAGAAAATTTCCTGCCTTCCCGGTCCCATATAAGAAATGAATGAGAACGTGATCAGTGAAAGATCCAAATCAGAAAACACAAAACTGTCCCTCTCTAGGAAAAGCTCAGGGTGTCACCAAAGAAGGTCAGAAGATCATTCAAGAAGACTGGTTATCTATCACACAGGAAACTTCCAGCTGACGTGGGCTGAATTTCAACCAAGACAATGCATTCCAAACTCCCCAGTGTCCCTCTACTATCTGTGTAGCCAGAAGGAAAAACAATACACAGTTCACTATTTGAAGACTATTCAGCTATAATAACAAAATGAATTACACACAAGCATGTGGAGCTGCCTTCCTAATAACGTAGAAAGAATCCAGGTTTAAGGAGAGTAGGTGTGCTTCCCTTCTTTAAACACATGGTGACAAAGCAGGTTGAGAAGGCCTCAAATCTGAGAAGAAAAATTCTTTCTTGCTAGCCGGTTGAGCTAAATTGACTCCAGGGGCTCTTAAGGGGTCGGCAGCGCACAGAGATGAAACCGTTCTCTCCTGTTTCAGAGAGGGGGCAGGGTCAGAAAGACCTCACCAGTTGAAGTGAAGCCAAAGGCCAGTGAAGCCAAAAGCCTCACCCAGTTGGCTGATCAGGAAAGACACAATCTGCTTCCCTGCCCAAGCTGATAATCTACCAGGCAGCAAGGTTTACTGTGAGGAAAAGACCCACCCAAGCTGTGTTTTCTGCAGGGTGGAGTAAGTGGCCCGCCCACTTGAGGACTGAAGGCTGGTGTCTGGACTTGGGTGACTTTTAGGGCCTTGAATTTATCTAAAGGCTACACAAGGAGTGGGGCAGATGTGAAGCTTCCAAAGTCTCAAAATAAAAGCTCCAGGGATCTTTCTACCTCAGGAAGAAACCAGGAATCAGCTACCTAACAGCTATGTTGTAAGGCAAGTGTAATGACCCCCTGTTCAGTTTCTTAGCCTTAAAAGAAAAACGACTCTCTTTGAGAACAGCAAGAAGAGGTGACTGACTGCATTCCATTCTAAGCCTACCTAGGGGAGTCTAGAATCTCAAGAGATTGTTACAAGAAAAAAGTAGCAGCCTCGGGGCAGTGCAGGGTGACACATGCCTGAGGAAGGCCACATCTGAGCAGAGTTCGCTCCTTAAGCAGCTCCTGGCCTAGAACAGAAGGAACACAGGTAGCTCCACAAGCACCCAAAGCACTGCTTCTGTGGTTCCTGGGTGTGAAGAGCCCATTTTTCCCCTTCCCTAGCTCCTACCAATCCTTCCAGAATCTAAGTGCCACAAAATTTCACTGAACGCTAGGTACCAGGCATTGTGCACAGCCCTGGGAATACAAAGGAAAGTACAACAATGCCCTTGCTCTCAGACTGGCTTAGCGAAGAAGGCATCACAGAAGGGCACCCTCTCCTGTCCCAGCTTCTTTTGTGCCAGGAATTACCTCTACTCAGCACACCGCTATTATGATGACTGTTTATGAGTTAGTCTCCCACACACCTTCCTTCTGAATGAGCTCTGAAAAGGCAGAGAACATCTTAGCCATCTTGGTTTCTGTAGCACCTAGCACAATGCTCCAGTGGTGTACAGTGGGGTTGTGTGTGTGTGACACTCTTAACTTTCCAGATAGAGGCCGTGAAACTGTGGAAAGAGTCGACATTCCACAAGAAGCAAAGGCAAGAAAGTTTGAAGAATAAATGCCTGCCATGTCCACCTTTTACTTGCCTCCTCCTTTCCTGGGGCTGCTGTTCACCTGGCTTTGTAACCCCTCCTCACTAGAAGGTTCTAGGCACTGCACAGTCCACACCACTACACCCTGGTCCCATCCACAGGGACCATCCCTTACCCCCAAACAAGTCCCATTCAACAAGACCTCATCCTCCAAAAGGACGTCATTCTGTGCTTTGCTACCTTCTAATAATTCAAGCAGGCCCCAAACACAATGGGCTGCCTTGTGAAGCACATTTTACCAATCCTGGCTCACTGACAAGTGGTGGGTGGAGGTTAAGTGGGACAGGTGGTCTTAAAACCACTGTGATTTTCCCACTGCAACTGAAATAAAATCCAAACTCTTTCCTGAGACTTGGCCGCATGTGATCCTGGTTCCAGACTCTCTCTGCTGTACTGGGGACTTTCAGTCCCTGGCTCTGCATTCTTCCTGCCCTTTCCCACCTTCGGGACTCTGAAGGTGCTGTGCCCTCTCCTGGCTTCCCACAGCTTGCCAACTCTTTACTTACAGCTTTTAGCACAACTTATACTTAGTTTTGCTACTTACTTTCTCTCCCTCAAACCATGCGCTTGAGATCAGTGACTATGTCAGCACCCAGCTCCGTGCCCCGCACATAGTGCCTAATAAATATTCACCAAATTAATAAAAAAGGGGGTCCTCCGTCCCCATCCAGCTCCCCCACTAACCTTTTTTCTGGATGCTTCCCGAATCAAATCACACCATCTCTTCATTCCCGAGTCCCATTTCCCACAACTCATTCTCCATTACCTGCCCCCAGAACTTCCCATCCTCATAAATACCACTGATCCATTTAGTTGTCCATCCTTCACAAATCCCGTGTGCACCCATCTCTCAGCCCTTACACCCAACACTCCTCTTTCCCCTTACATCCATAAACCCTGAAACCACCTTTCACCATAAACCTCTCCATCCACAAACTCCCCTTAAACCCATCCCTCTCACCCCAAGATGAGCTCCTAAAACCCAGCACCCACAGCTTAGCGCCATAAGCCCCCTTTCAATCCGTTCCATTTTAACTCCAAACATCCCTTAGGCCTCAGAACCCCCCTTCAGTCCTCCTCAAACCTCCCGCCCCCCCATCTGCCCTCTCCCTCTCCGCCCAGACTCACCACCCCATCTCTCACCCTGCACCCTCCTCGCCCCTCACGCCCCCAGCCGCCCCGGCCCTGGCCCCTCGGCCCGCCCCCTTCACTGAAGCGACTTTGGGTGGCCCCCGCCGAGCCCGCGCCAGCACCTGGCCTGCACCTCGTCTAGGCTCTGGTCGGTGATGGCCATGATCTGCAGGACGTCGTCCGTGTCGGAGCCCGGTGGGGGCCGGGGCGGTGAGCGGCGCGGGGCAGGGGGGCGGCGGCGCGGGGCGTCCATGAGCGGCGAGGCCTGGCAGGCGCTCAACCAAGGAGCAGCCGAGCCTGGAGAGCTCACGCGGACGTCGTAGCCAACTGCCGCCGTCTGTGGGCGTACCACGCGCGCCCCCGGGCCCCGCCCCCCTCCGCCTACGGCCAACCGCCGCCAGCCAGGCGACCGCGCCCCGCCCAGGGACACGCCCTACTATCTCCGTCAGCCAACCGCCGCCGCGCGGGCCGCCGTGCCTCGCCCACGGGCACGCCCCTAACAGCCCCTCCTATCTGCCTAGGACTCTGTTGGGGGTTGCTGAGGCAACGGCGCTTTCTACCCCCACCCTCCTCCAGCCGGAGAGGGCAAGGCCGGCTTTGCTCTGCTTCAGAGACCCCACCTCCCACATCTCCACCTCCCTCAACCATTCCTGCTCAGAGACACTTTACACCGCACACGTCCTTAGAACGCCCCCTTCTAAGAGAGCCCGCACATCTCCTCAGAGTCCCCACTCCTCAGGGACCTCACTTCTCAGAGCCAATCCCCCCCGAGACCCCACTCTTCCTCACAGGCTCCCATGTCTCAGAGCCTCCCACTCCTCAGGGACCTACACATCTCAGAGTCTTAACTTCTCAGAGCACTGCATTCTTCCTCCAAGCCACCCCTTGCTTCTCAGACCCTCCCTAGCCTCTCAGAACCCCTCAACACCCCTACCCCCATTCATCTCCAGAAGCCCGAAGCCCCAGACGCCTGCTCCCCTCAGCCTCAGTGCCAGCAGGTGGGTCACTTGGGCTCCCGGCCTCCCGGTTCCCCCTCCCCCCACCTCTAATATTCCATAGGGGGTAAGGGTATGTGTGGTGATGGTGGTTGGAAGGTCAAAACTGAGAGATTTTCTCAGTTGCAGAAATCACTTCTATTCACCTTTCAAGGTCCAGCTTAAGAGTGACCTTGCTTTATTCATTCTTTTGCTCTACAGCATTCCGCTAGCACGTGAAGGATGCTTTCTGAGGACCTACCCTGTGATGCACCCCCAAATCAGAGCGAGTCTTCACAGGCCTTTGTTTCTAGCTGTTAGGAGTCCTGCCATCAGAGGATTCTTGTGAGAGAGAAAAGGATTTATTCTTGGACATAAATCACTTCTCCAAAGTCATGGGACCTCCTAGAGCCTGTTTGCACTGGGGACAGACTCCAGACCAGGCTCATAAAGGGACCTCAACCTCCTGGGAACCCTTCAGGACAGGGCCCATCTTCTTCCCATTGCTGCTGGAGAGGAAATGCAAACACCGACTGGTCTGATTAGATTCGGGCACTCCAAAGGGAATGGAAATGAATGATGTAGGCTAGTGTAAGAACAACCTGGAAAGCTCCTTGATGAAGGAAACCTGACACTTGGCCCCAGTAACAGGAAGTACTAGAACATGTGGGGACCATGGAGAGCTGGTACCCTGTACAAAAGGTCAGCCACTAGTGCAGCACCACACAGGAGATCTGAAAAGTAGTGGGAAACTTTGGCATCCTTCAGAGAACAGTGGTGGGGGGAGAGGTTGAGAGCTTCAGGGACCATCTGAGACAAAAATCTTAAGTCACCTGGTGGAGAGGAGAGACCTACAGAGAGGGAAAAACTGATGGGACAAGATACCAAAGGAGACCAGAAGAGTGGGTTAGAACCTGGAAGATGCTGATGCAAGAACAGCCAGCTCAGAGCAGGTTAAACAGAGCTACCTTTGGAGACCATCAGGGGTTCCCACCCCATAGGAATGGTTGGCTGCCTTGGCACCCAAAGTGATACTTTTGTCCAAAAGGCCTAGAGCCCCCTGGAGACAAGGACTATGTACCCACCCACGTGGCTGAAGGTGCTGGCCTAGGTCATCACTTCCGAGATTCAGGCCCCAGGCTCAAGGAGCCACATTGCCTACCTTGAACCCTGGAGAAGTACTTAGCACCCCAGTTTGTTCTTGCCTCCTCACAGAGCTGTTGTAGGGCAGGGAGAGTTTTCCCAAAGGGAAACTCAGCCCCATTTAATGTAGAAAGATCTACACGTTTTTGGTTCTTTGGCAATGCATGCTTTAGTAGTTTAAGAATTCAGCCTCTGATGGGAGGCCTGGGTTCAAATTCTGGCTAGGTATGTAAGCAGAGAGAATCCAGATCCTGGTTTACTCCGTGTCTAGCAGAGTGCCTCTGTGTATCTGAGAGGGGACTCATCATGGGTCTGGCACATCTGAGACCATAGGGTGAAGTGGGGAAAGCCAGGCTGAGCTTGTGACCAACTCCGGACTTTGTGGAAATCCGAAGTCCTTTCCTCAGGGGCCTCTCTAGTCCCTCGATGTATCTCTGTGCCCTTTGGAAACTATGTAACCATGGGCCAAATTTCAATCTCTCTGAGCCACTGTCCTCACATGAAAATATATATAATACCTATGCCACAAGATGCAGGTGGTGATTAAATAATACACCTAAAATGCTTATCAGTGTGCCAGGCACATCAGAGAAGCTTGAGAAATGGCACCTCTAAAATCCTGCATTCTGGTCCATGGACCCCACTACCCCAAGCCCACAGGTGTGTATGTAGGTGATGGAGTGGGCAGTGGGATGGACACACCTGACTATTAACAATCTGGACTCAGACAAAGGGGCAGGCAGGTGAGAGAAGCCTCACACAGGCCAGAGACTACTCTGGGCTCCAGAGGATGGAGACAGAGAGGCAGGTGGCAAGATGAAGGCAGGGAAAGAGGTGGAGGAGACAGAAGCAAAAGGGAACAACAAGAGAGATGGAGCAATAGCCATGCAGAGACCAAAGGGGAATGGGAACAGGGCCCAGGAGATGCCATGTTGCAGGATCCCAGCTCAGCCTGAGCTGAGGTAGACAACTCTGGGACACAGGGACAGACAGATTAAGCTTACAACAGAAAAGGCTTTGGAGACCTCAGAGCGGAAAGGTTTACTCCTTATATTACACCCTCCTTGTAGACCCCCTTAATTCTTATGGGGATAGGCAAGACCACTGGAGGCTGCAAGAGGCCATAAACCTTTCCCAGCTCATGCTCAGCACTCCTCAGTCTGTGCCCCTTAACAATCAGCCTCAGGCAGATGGGGCACCCAGGGTCCATCCTTGTTACCCTGTCGCACTGGGCAGCGTGGCCTGAGGGGGCCCTCATCTCTCCCACCTTTACTACTCATGCCACCATGGGCAAGGAAGCAGTCCACAGGGCTTGCCAGGCACGTGCAGTAAAAACAGAAAAGTGTCCGCTAAAAAGCCCCGCAACCTGAGATGACTGAAGAGCCAGATTCCTGCACCCCATTCAACTCTCTCCCAGGCGCTTAGATGACCCCAACCCATAGGCCCTGAGATAGGCACAGTTGTCTGCCTGGGTAGGGCTGGCAGTGGTTTCATGCCAAGCCAGACTGAGGGTCTGCCTTTAAGTCTGGCCCGCAGATTGGGTAGAGCCAGGTGCACCCACAAGTGGCCAGGGGCAGAGCTCTGGCATTTGCTGTACCCTGCTGAAGTCCAAGGTTAGCTAAAGGGTGGAGTCCACCAGGGAATGGCCATTCTCAGGAAGCATGATGCGAGTGCTAGTGCCTGTCTGGGTGGAGGGTGTGTAGCGAACAGACTCGTGGGTGGACCGGCGAAGGCACAGACAGCAGAGGAGGTGGCGGAAGGTGCGGCGCATCTCAGCATCTCGGCATGAGTACACCACGGCGTTGACCAGCGAGTTGGCCTCGGCTAAGAGTAGGAAATATTTCTCCACAGCCAGGACGTTGCAGGACTTGCAGCCCAGACCATCCAGGAGCAGCACGACCTGGCCCGGTGTCCAGCAGACCACAAACGCCCCTGCGGGATGGAGCCTGATGTGAGCAGGGCCAGCTGTTGCAATGGCTCAGAACTGGAGTAGTCTCCAGAGCTTGGGCGACAGCTGTGCAGTTTGTAGGGAAGAGCTGCCTGTCTTGCTGCCTTTGCAGCATGATGGGGCAGCACTGCTAAGAGGGGAAACCTTTCTCTGACTGTCTGCCAGAGGGAAGCCTTTCCTAACTGGTACACAGTGGACAGGACCCTGGACATTTCTACATGGAGATTTGTTCTTTGGGGGAAAGGTCACTGTGGGACCGACCGATTACTCAGTGGGGGAAAAGGAACGATTAGGAAGAGTTGCTCTTTGTTTCTTGGGGGTGGTGTGTGCACCTCCCCTGCTCAGACCATTCTACATTCAACCGCCAGACCTCATTACTCCTGGCTAAGAACTCTTAAGGGCTTCCCATGGAACTCAGAACAAAATATGACTCCTGTCTGTGCCTTTTGAGGCGGTGCTGACCTTCTCTTCCTGCGGACCAGTCACGTGTGCCTTCTCCCCTCTTTGGAGACACTGGGCTGGTCCTGTTTGGGGCTGTCACCTTCTGTTCCCTCTGCTTGGAACTCCTGCCTTGCCTCTGCTCAGGTAGCACCTCCTTGGAGAACATTCCCCACCCAAATCATCCCCTCCCATCATGCTCTATCAGTCTTGCAGGAGTTGGGAAGCAGGGTGCCACTCACCCAGGATGATGACAACAGTCTTGACCAGGCTGAGCGTGGTTTCACGGTAGTGGGGGTGGCAGCTGACATGCTCTGCCATGCGCTGCACCCGCCGCCTCACATAGAAGAAGATGCGAGTGTAGACAGCCACCATGAGCAGGAAGACGAGCAGGCTGGACAGGGCCCAGACGGCCAGGTAGGAGCGGCTGAGCAGGGGGGCCATGCGCGAGCAGCGGTCCAGGGCACAGAGGCAGTGCCAGGAGTGGGCAGGCAGCAGCCCCAGGCCCAGCGCGGCCACCCACACGCCCACGATGAGCATGATGACCCGGCCTCGGGGCAGGCGGCTGTGCAGCTGCACGGCCATCACACTGCGGTGCCGCTCCACGGCGATGGCCAGAAGTGTGGCCACGGACGCCGTCAGGCTCGTGTCCAACAGGCCCTGCCGCAAGAACCAGCCCTGAAGTGAGAGCCGGGCTGTGCGCGGGCCTGTGTGGAACATGAGGAAGAGGTAGGCTACACCGGCAAAGAGGTCAGCTGCGGCCAGGTTGCCAAGCAGGTAGTAAATGGGCTGGTGGAAGCGACGGTTGGAGGCGATGGCCGCGATGACCAGCAGGTTGGTCAGCAGCACCAGCACGCTGACAGTCAGCCCCAGGGCCACCACAACCACATCTTTGGGCCGCCAGTGGGAGCTGAGCTCCTTGCCGCTGTTATTGTAGAAGAAGCCGATGGTCTCATTGTAGTAGCACTGGCCCATGGTGACCATCTGGGGGCACAGAGGGAAAGGTCAGTACAGAAGGTCCTTGTTGGAAGGACACAGGAGGAAGCAGCAGCCAGAGGGAGGGTTAGGACAGGAAGGGCAAGGGTCTCAAACTCAGATGCGTGAGGTCAAAGTGGTGGTGGTAGGGACCAGGGTGACCTGGAAAAGCACGCTCCGTGAATTCGGGGGTGGGGTGGGGCAGTTGTTGCTTAATTACTAATAAGACTCTTAGAAAGGTATCTCCCAAATCAAACGACTGGGTGGTTTTATTTTTAACCTAAAGAATCAAAACAAAACTCATTTGCCCACGCGGCGCCAACCTGTGACCAATCTGTGTGTGTGTGTGTGTGTGTGTGTGTGTGGGTCGGTTAGGGCAGGACAAAGGGGTGTGGGCTGTGAAAGCAGGCAAGGGAGGGTCAGTTTGGTGTTGGGGTCAGTGCAGGGAGCGGAGCCAAGGGGGCGTGTGTGCGCAGGGTGGGGCCACTGCTAGGACCTTGCAGGAGGTCGGTGTTGGGACATGGAAGTGACTCGGGCAATTAGATTGGGGGCAATGAGGCAGCCCCGTAAGTTGGGCGGCGGGCTTTGGGCGCGAGCGCTCCCGAAGCAGGCGGGGCATCGGGCCGTTCCTAGTGGGACAAAAGGGGCGGTCAGGAAGGCGGCAGCAGGCCGGGCCTCTGGGGGCCCCCAGGTTGGGGGAGGAAGAGGAAGAGGTAGGAGAGGAGGGGGCGGCGCCCGGGCCCCGCAGCACGTGCCGCGCTCTCCCCAGGCCCCGCGCCCACCCTCCCCCGTCCTCGCGGGTCTCACCTGAGCCGCCCGTCACGCCGCAGACAGGGTGGCCTCGCGCCCAAGACCCATGACCGGGCGACGAAGGCTGGAGCAGAAGAGCGTCTGGGTGCGCCTGGCGGGAGCGGCCAAGAGAGGGCTGGAGGCGGGGTCCCGCCGCCCCGCCCCCGCCGCAGCGCCCCGCCCCCACCACCTGGGGGAGCCCCGCCCCGCCCGGTCCCCACCACCTGGAGGAACCTCTCTTCTGCTGCCGCGGCGGGGACAGGGTCGCCCGGAACTGCAGCTCCCCTATTTCCTCTCCGCCTCGCGTCTCCTCGGTCGCCCCTCTCCACTTCCGGCGCGGGACCCCCACCCCGAGTCCCCGCACACCTCACGCGGCCGCAGTTTTGGGCCTTCGCGGGGCTGAGTCACTTGCTGCCCGAGATTTCCCGCCGTGACCTGGCGCCGCCCGGGCCCACCTCCGGGTGGTCTCAGGGTCTGCGCCCCTGCCCCGGCCCCACCCCGCCCGCTCCCTCGTGTCCAATCCGTCGCCGAGTTCTAAGCCACGCCCTGATCCGACCCGGCTCCCACCGCCGCGACCCCAGCCCCTCCTCGGCTATGCAGGCCTAGAGCTACCGCGCGCCCCGGTCTCCCTTGCCCCGCCAACCTCTCTGGCCCCAGCTGACTCTCCGGCCGCACTCAGGTTTCTCGAAATCCCGCCCCCGGCAGCGCTGTTCCCTGCCCGGCCCACGCCTGTGGCGGCCCTGGACTCCCACGGCCCAGAGCACACAGCCCCATTGTCTCGGTTATCTGCACTTAGTTATGTTTGTTTGATTGTGCAGGACCGGATCGCACGCTGAGCTCCGGGAGGGCCGGCCCGGTGTGACTCAGCCAGGTGCCCAGACCCAGCCTCTACTGCATGTAGGTGCTCAGGGGTGTTCTGAGATGAAAGAAAGGGGGCTTTGGTTTCCCTGGTCGGTAAAATGGGGCGAAAGGATGCTGCCTCACCGACCTCTCCCCTGTCACCCTTCCCTGGCAAAGAAAGACACTCAAGGGTATAAAGGACACAGTTTATTCAGAGGCCACCAGACCCCAGGCAGGATGTTGAGTCTGGGTTGCCCACACCCTCCAATATATCTGGTCACTTGGGATCAGCTAAGGAGGCAGACAGAGATGGGGGAGTGGCAACAACCAAAGTAGCAAAAAGCACCCCTATCCCACCGGTCAGAGACTAGGGTGGACCTCAAGGATCCCATGATCTGTATTGACCCTGAGTGACCTCTGAACCTGAGTGGCCCTGTCGCTTGACATTGACCTGTGTCTAGTGGTGGGGGGGATCCTGGTACATTGCTGCTGAAGGGGTTTTAGTTCTCCCCTAGGCCATGTAGTCTTTCCCCATAGGAACTCTCCAGACGCCCCAACATTGAACTCCTGGGATGTTGGGCCCATCTTCTCAGTCCTGGGCTTCTTGGTCAGAGTGCTGGGATAGTCAGAAATGGTCCTCAGCTTCCTCAGGCTGGGTGCCTGGGCAGCAGGTGGCCTTGGGCACAGACTCGTTGTGCAGCTTGGAGAGTAGCCGGGCCGTCTCCTGCGTGATCTCAAAATGCTTGGGCAGTGGGGTGCGGCGCAGAGGGCTGCCCTCACGGGAGGTGGCGGCAGGGCCGGGTCTTGGCCTCCGCAAGCTCCCTTGGGGCACTGATGTGACAGGGGTCTCCTCGCACAATTTGGAAGCCACCAGGGCCAAGCAGGACAGCTGGTGGGTGACAGGCCGTACACCCCCCCGGGGATACTTCACTGGCTGGCGGCTGAAGTGGCCACGGGACTGTGTCCCCAGGGGTGAGTCCTCAGGGCCTTGGCTGGACACTGTGGGATAGGGTGGTCAATGCTGAGCACCTTTAAGTCCTCTGGATACACCCCCCCATTGTCATCACTCAGCCAAGCTACCCCAAGGCAGGGGCAACCCCAGAACCCCTGGGCTACCCCACAACGCACTCACCTTCCTCTCCCTCATTTTTGGTGTCTTTGGTTACTTCCTCTTCCTGGTCCCTCTGGAGAGTTGGAATCTGCAAGAAGAAACCCAAGAATGCGACCTCCAGCAATAAAATGCCAGTTCTTCGAGAGACTCGTAGACATGCAAAAGTTCCCTTGCAGTTTTGGTATCTGGGGAGAGATGATGCCCTTGAGAGTGTACTGCTTGTCCTCCTGTGAAGAGCAGTGTCATTAATCTCAACTGTGGGCTCTGTGAGGGCAGCAATGCCTTTGTTCAACAGAGGACCAGCCCGGAAAGTGACAGCCTTCTCTGCATTAGGAATGCGTGAACTACCGGTCTTCATCCTGCTCTACTTTCTGCAATTTCAGGCCTGCTTTTTAGCTTACCTGAATATCTTTTAGTTCATCCTTTAGCTAAATGCTAATAGCAGTTGGAATTCTTTCTCTGTGTCCCGAGCACTTTCTGAGGTATTCCAGTTCTCAGAGTCCCACACCTCACCAGCAGCAGCTTTCCCAGCTCTGGGGTGCTGCAGGGGAGATCCTAGCTCTCGGGAATGGTGAGTGTATCAGGATCTGAGGGTCAGGAAGCCTCCCCTAAGAGTCTCATCTGTAAATGGTTTTCATTAACAGTATTTACCTCTTAGGGCAATTACTATGCAAGCACCCCTACATTGTAGGCGTGCAGTCAATGGAGGTTTGCACACCCCTCTTTGGCCTCACTTCCTTCCACCTTCCCCTCACTCATTCATTACAGCATGGGGCTGTGCCCTGAACACACCAGGCATGGTCCCACCTCAGGGCCTTTGTACTGGCTGTTCCCTTTGCCTGGAACACCCTTCCCCTGATCTCCACCTGGCTTACTCCCCCCTCACATCCTTCCAGTCTTTGCTCAAACCCATCTTCTCCATGAGACCCACTCACAGCATCCTGTTTACTGCTACAAACTGCCCACCACCTCTCACCTTGGTGCCCTTGATGTCCCCTACTTCACCCTACCCTTTCTTTTTTCTATAGTATTCATCACCTTGTAACATCCTGTATAACTGACTTTGTCTCATATTTCTTGTTTATTGTTGGTTTCTTTCCCACTAGAAGGTAGGCAACCAAGAGGATGGAATCTTTGAATATTTTGCTAACTGATGGCTAGAAAAATGCCTAGAACAACGCTTGGCACATAGTAGGTGTTCAATAAATATTCTGTTGAAGGAATGAATGGTACTCATATTAATATCTCTGCAAGGCTCTACCCTGTTGTTACTCCATTATTTCCCACCACTCCATTCCTTACCTTTCCTTTCAGAATGAGTGCAGGGTAAATAAGGAAAGGAGAAAGGGAATGAAATAGAAAATTTTCAAGGGAAAGGAAGGAAGGAAGACAGGAGAGAGAGTGAGAGGATTAAATGGAGAGAAGGCTCTCCCCATGTCTGTGGGCCCAGCAGGTTCCTACCTCTGTGGGCGTGGTCTCGGGATGCTTCTCCAGGGCACTAAGGGGCATGGTGTCTGGGTTGGGGTCCGAGGCTAGGAATATGGGCAGGGCGTCCAGGGCAGGTTGTGAGTGTGGTGGCTGGGGGCTGGTTGGGAGGGTCGTAGGGGGTGGGCTGGGGTCTCGGGGCAGGGGCTCAGTGGCCAGGAGGAGGTCATCAATCCCGAAGATCTGCTCATAGTGTACAATGAGGAACTCGATGAGCTGGGCCTGGTGCACGGAGTCTAGCAGGCAGGTGACAGGGCCGGCGCTGGCTACCCCTGGACCGTCCGGCAGCCGCAACAGTGTCGGCCCAAACACAATGCCCAGGTTGTTGGCAGACATCTTGTTCTCCTCATACTGTGCAGCCACCCTGGGGACAGTGTGAGGAGAAGGGTCAGGGCACAGAGGGTATGGTTATTGGTCATCGGGTAGGATCTGCAAGCCAGGCTAGTGGCGACTTGCCCAAGTCATGGGTAAGTGGTCCCAGTCATTGTGTACGACCAGGAGCCACATGCCTGGTGATGGGGGTCAGGGGTCAGCATCCAAAGTCAGGAGTCATGTATTAAGTTTCAGAGCTCAGAAAACACATTCAAAGGTCAGAGGTCAGTGTCAGGGGTCAGTGGTCACATGTCCAAGGAAGGAGTCCTGGATCCGTGCCTCAGGTCAGAAGTCACATGTCAAGGTCAAGGACAGTGCACACCTGAATAGATGGGCCACCAGGTGCCGCAGGGTGTTGTAGTTAGAGTCAGGCAGCTGCACCAAGAGGGTCTTCAGCGAGCGGATAACCTCAGGGCTGGGGCTGGGGGTCCCAGGGTCGTGCCCAGGGTCTGCATGCAGGGTCTTAGCCAGAGAGATGAAGGCGTCGTAGAGGTGGAAGGGGACCACGGGGTCAGTGAGCTGGGGGTGGAATGGCAGGGGGGGACATGGGTGTGGGTGGGCTGCAGAGGGTCCTCAGTCTGAGCCCACCCGGCCTCTGACTCCTGAGCTGCTGAGCACCCACCTCCTGGAGGAATCGCTTGAGAACACTCGAGACATCGTGAGGCGAGTTCCCTGACAGGTCAACCAATGCTCGGCCGTTCTCAAAAGCCTGGCACAGCCGTTCCACGCGGACCCGGGACCCGCTGACCCTATAAATGCCCTGAAGGGCAGGGGTGGGAAGTTGGACAGCTGGCTTGCAATCTGGCCATTGAGAGGGCTGGGTCACTCACTCTTAGGGATGGTCAAGGGTCAAGGGTCAAGGCGGCACCTGCACACTCAGGGCGCGCTGTTCTATCTCGGTGGTGCATCTGGTGATCACAAGGGGCACCTCCTCCGGGAAGTCCCTGGGCAATTGCAGGAAGTTGACCCCAAAGAGGGGGGTCCGGGCTGGGAGCCGCTTATGTCCGCAAAGGATCAGTAGAGTCTCGAGGCAGCGCTTGTGGCAGGTCAGAAAGCACTGAGGGAAAGGTCACAGGGTCAGGGAGGTCATCGGGGGTCAGTGGGGGAAAAGAAGGTCATAGGGATCCTCAGGGAGCAGGGGCAGGGGGCTCATAGGAGATCATCAGATCAGGGCAGGTCCCAGGGGTGGGAAGGTCTTAGGGAATCTCAGGTCAGAGAGATGCCTGGGGTCAGAGAGGTCACTGGGGTTCAGCAGAGGTCATTAGGTCATCGGCCCAGGCCACACCTCCTCGCACTCGGTTCCGCTGACCATGAAAGCCTCGCACTCTCGGCACTTGGCTGGGCCCCGCAGCCGCCGCAGCCGGTGGGTCTGGGCCGCATTGGACAGTGTCCACTTCTTGAACGGGGTGCCTGGCCCGTTCTCCAGCCCATCTCCCAGGTCTGCAGGGAGACAGGGTCAGGAGTGCCTAGTCCACCCCCACCCCACCCCTACCTGCTTCCAGCCTCACCAGGGTCTCGCTCCTCAAAGTCATCTGAAGATTCGGTGCCTGTGGATGAGACCTTCACCAGCCGCCTCGTGCCAGAGCCTGGAGTCAGAGGGTTACAGAGGTTGGGGGTCACAGAGGTCATGGGGAGGCTCCAAGGCTAAGGAAACATTCCTGGTTTTCGGCCTTCCAAAACCACCCACAGATGCCCTTGGGGAAAGGGTCAGAGGTCAGGAGGGGGTGGGTCAGACAGGTCAGGAGTTAGGGGTTGAAGAACCTGGGGGGTGGTTCAGAAGTTGGATCAAGAGAAAGGGTCAGAGGTTGAGAAAATAGGTCAGGGTTGCAGGGTAGGTCAGAGGTCAAAGAATGGGTTTGAGAATGAGGGTCAGAGCCTGGCCAGGGGCTGAAGGATGGTCCCACCTGGGCTGGAAGTGGGAGAGTCCTGGGACCGAGACTCGCTGCCACCACCCATGCTGTCCACATCACTGGCCAGAGTGGGGCCCAGAGTTCCTAGGAGGGGACAGGTCAGTTAGGTAGGGCCTCCTGCCCCAGCACCACTCCTGCCTGCCCTTCACAGCACTCACCCTGCCAGCCTGTGCCAGTGTCCTCCCAAGGGCCTGGCTCAGCTGCACTCTCATCCAGCGGTGGAGGTGGGGCTCCAGAGAGCTTCTTTCTTGTGTCCAGAGGGGAACTGAAAGGAGAGGTTTGAGGGCTCTGATAACCAGGAAACTGGCCTGGAATGACATCACCCTGGCATCCCGTTTAGGCCCCAACTCCAAGTACTTGGGTCTGCAAGCCCTTATGGCCATGAGCATCGTGGCCCCCAGTGCAGTAACCCCAAATTCCCAAGTCTCCCACGACTGGGACAACCCCACCCACCTGCTTGGCTCCTACCTGACCCCGCTCCTGGGGACCCACCTGTGCGTGAACTCCTGGAAAGAGAAGGCTGGTGGCGGGGGCGGCGGGGCGTCGGGCCGCAGCGCCCTCACGAACTCCTGGTATCGCTGGCCCGGCTCAAAGGGCGCGCAGCACTCGGCCAGGGCGGCGAAGGCGCGGGGGCCGCGTTCTGCCTGAGCCCCTCGCAGCCCGAACAATCCCAGGGTCACCTGTGGGGCGGAGGCCTCGGGTGAGAGAGGGGCTGGGACTGGGAGCCTGGGGCGTGGCCTGACCCTGAGAGATACCAGCTCGGTCCAGGCTTGGGGGCGGGGCCGGGCAGTGGGAGGCGGCTTAGGGACAGGAGCGTGCAGCTGGGGTTGGGGGTGTGGTTAGAACCAGGGTGGGTCATCTTGGGGGTAGGACCCCCTGGGAGGGGGCCGAGGGGGAAGTGCAGTCAGGGTCTGGGGGCGGGAACTGGCTGTCCAGCGAGAAGGAGCGGGTCCTGGTGCCCTGGAGGCGGTTTAGGGGCAGGGGGCGCCCAGCCGGGGCGAATGAGTGTGGTGGGCAGCCGTCGGGTTAGGGTCTCACCCGCCTCAGCACTTCGTCCCCCTGCAGCACCAGTTTGCGCACGTGTGATACGATCCGCTGCTTGGCGGCCTCCAGGTCCTGCTGCCGCACATTGGCCTCGCGGACGCAGGCCTGGTACAGCGCCTCGGCCTCCTGCGCCTGGAGGGACCAACGCAGGGAGCGTGTGTGGGACAGATCATGGGACCGGGGGCGCCGAAGCACAGGGGGGCACGGGGCCGAGTCCCCACCTTGGCCTGGGCCTCCTCTCGCGAGCGCCGCCGCCGCTCCTGCTGCTTGTTGGGTCCCGGCTGGGCCTGGGGGGCCGGGTCTTCGGGGGACGCCTGGGAGCGCACCCGGAGGTCCTCGCTGCGCTGCACATACTGGAGCTGGGCCCGCCGCAGTGCCTGCACCGCCTCGTTCTGTGGGCGGAGGAGGAACGCGGTCACTGCTTCTTCATCTCCTCCCCCAGCCCGCTTCCCCAGCCCCCCACCCTAGACCTTACCATCCGCTTCTGTTCTTTCATCCACTGCTCTTTAAACTCCTTCCGCCACTTCTCAATCTCAGTCCGTTTGGCAGCCAGGGGCTGGGAAGGATGGAGAATGCGGATGCTGCCTCAGGGCTACTCGATCATTCCATTCACTGGGGTCACATGTCTTTCACCCTCTGGACCCTTTTCTGGGTCTGCACCCTCTCTCCTGGGTCTTCTCACCCAGAAGACCTCTGCCCTCCCCCAGCCCGGTGTCTCCAGAAAGAGTCTCAGTGGTCACCTCCATCCTTTGTGCCTGGACGCAAAGAGGCCAAGGCTCTGTTCCTGGGCACACTTGGCACCTCGCCCCGTGGCCCGCAGAAGAACAAAAGCACGGTTTTGCAATAGCACAGGAAGCCTGGTTCGAATCTCTGCTGGGTAACCTTGGGCAAGTTCCTCAGCATCCCTGGGTCTCAGCTTCCTCATCAGCAAATGGTGCTGATGGTAACGGTGCCTTCCTCCAGGTGGCTGTGGATGGAATAACGCATGAAGGGCCCCCTCACCTGGTAGTAGTCTCTTTTCTGCTGGGCCACTGTCTCCATGGCCAGGGCTCCCAGGCTGAGATCGTGCTCCAGAAACAGGGTGTAGATGTACTGCAGTGGCATGTGGCTCTGAGGGTGGGGAGAGGCCGTCTGGTGTGGAGGATGCTAAGGATCTAGGGGTATCTGGCTGGGATTCTGGAGGGATTGGGCTCTGGGGGGGGTGTGCTCATGGCTACCTGCTGGTGGATGGACACCTTGCCAGCCTCAGCAATCTTCATGATGTTTTTGGCAAACTCCAGCTCTGGGGGCAGACAGCAGGGGTCTGAGTCAGGCAGGGTGTGAGCGCTGCAGGGTCTGGGCAGGGCCTGGGACCCGGTAGGAGGGGTCCTCACCATGGCTGGCTCTCTTCTCAGTCCAGGCCAGCAGCTCCTTGGCGTAGCGGCTCCAGGTCTTAGCATACTCCAGGGCTGCATCCACACCCCCCTTGGTCCGAATGAGCCGCAAGTCCAGTTCCTCCCCTGGGGCAGACGGTTGGACCTCTGACCTCTGAACCCTCCCGTGGAAGCCTTCCCTGAGCCCTCAAACCAGACCAGTGGACCCTGTTCTACACCCTATGGCTTCCGCAAACACCCCCTTGTTTTCATTTGTCCAGGTTGTTTTACACTGATTCTCCACTCAGACTGGGGGCTCCCTGAGTACAGGGGTTCAGATCTGTTGTGTGCACTGCCGTGTCCCTGGTGCATGGAACAGGCAGTTGATGATGGAAGGACTCCTTTCTGCCCCCCCCCCCCACTCCCCTGGCCTCAAAGCCCCCCTACCTGTAAGGGGTGCAGGATCCTCTGGGGAGGGACCACTCCAACGGTTGGTTTCACTCGTCTGAGGGGGAGGGAGACAGCATTCAGGAACAAGCAGGGCAGGGGCTCCACCTTCCTCAGACCCCCTCGTCTGAGGTCCCCTCCTCCCTGTCCCCTTGGTCCCATCCCTCACCAAAGTGGCTGTGGGGGTCTTGTCAGGTTCTGGGTCTCCTGAAAGCACAGGGTCTCCAGCCAGCATCTCAAGGGTCCTGGGAGGTAAGGGTGTCAGGATGCCACCCTCCACCCAGTCTGTCCCACCTAGGGGTGCTGGGGGCCCCAAGGCAGTTTGGGGATGGTCCTAGATATCACCTCTGTGACATCTATTGTATCTGGGAGTCCTGAGAGATGGGGCTTTAGGGGGGAAAGTAGGTGAGCTTTTTTTTATGGGACTTGAGATAGAATTTGAAGGATCCCAGGTAACTTTGGGGTTCAGAGTGGGATTATAAAGCTCTCAAATGTTTTAAGGGGTCACAAGGGTCACAAGAACGATACGTGGGGGCCCTAGTATCACTTTGGCGATTTCAGGTGGATTTGGAGGGTTGAATTTTGGTATATTCAGGTGTTTTGAGGATCCAGAAGTTGCAGGTTCCTAATGGGGTTTCAGGCACCTAAATGGTTAGGGATTTGGGGGATCCTGGTGGAATTTGGGGTTACTCAGGCACAGACTCACACGTTCCCGAGTGAGATCTCGAGGTTGTCCAGGCTCCGGAAGATATCACTGTACCTCTTCCTGCTCTCAGGAGCTGAGGGTAGCCCTTGGGGAGGGGAGTATCACACATGGGCCAGCGGAAGCCTCCCTCCACCCACCGCACTTTGGCAGGTTGTTTGGAGGGTCGGGGCCGGGGGGTGGGGGGTGGGGGAGAGAGAGAGAGAGAGAGAAAGAGAGAGAGGGAGGGAAAGGGAAGAGAGAGAGAGTTCTGTTCCCATGGGGAGTATAGGATGGTGTGGGTGTCTGAGCTGGGATGGAGGGAGTGTGGGCTTGGGTGGGGCCCGACTTGGGACAGGCAGATGGACTCAGGCACAACCCAACACAGAGACAGCTGCTTAGAGGAGCAGAGACACCCACACATGCATGGGCCCAGAAGCAAAGCGACAAAACAGACGTCCTAGATACAACCACACTGTCTCCCGGGACAGAGCCGGCTTGACAATGGAACCACATGGACCTCAGCCCAGACAGATGGAAATACACGTGGGACAGAACGGCACATGGCCTGCCACAGAAACACACACAGGCAGCCTGAAACCACAAGAGGCATAAAGACCAAATGACAATCAATATGCAAAGCAGAGACACAAAGACAGGCGGAAACGAAGTCGGACCTTGCCACATTTCTGTCGCAGGCACCACTTCTAGGGCGCCCAGATCAGCATGTTCCCCTCCCCGGGCAATGGAGTAGCCGGGTGGGGATCCTGCCGCGTTGCCCTCTCCATCAGCGGTCGTGACACCCTGCCCCCATCACAAATATCAGAAGCAGAAGCGGCCACTTCCCCTTCCTGGGCCCCCTCCCCCAGGCATCCGGGGTGAAGAATGCAAAGGGGGAGGGGGGATCAGGGACTGGTGTCCCGGGCCCCCCTCAGCTTGGGGGTTCCCACAGTGGAGCATCCCCGTGTCCTTCCCATTCAGAAACTCCTCTCCCGGCTCTCTGGACGGAGAGGGATAGGCGGGGCTCCTCATTGATTTAGGAAGTAGGATACTGTCGGGGGAGGCCCCTCTCTGATCCCGTATCCCGGACCGCCTACCCGGCTCTGTTGAGTCCATGGTCCGGCCCTAGGATCGCTCGGCTGGGACGGGGATTGGGATGGAATCGCGCGCCGGCGCCGGCGGGGCCCAGCCCCGATTTCCTGCCGCGGCCGCCGCTGCCCGGGTTCCGCGTCGCCCCGCCTCGCGGAGGCCCCGCCCCAAACCACGCCTCTGCTGGTCGGCCACACCTTCTAGGCAGGGAGGGAAGCGCGGACCACTCCCCCTGCCTGAGCGGCTGGGTATGCGGCTGGGCCAGGACCTCCTGAGTGACCTGCCGAAATGACTCCATCCCGGCCAGGGTTCCCCTCCCCATCTTTGCGGGGTCCCCAAACCCCAGCACACTCCCCTTGCAGTGAGTCCACAGAGTCTGCCTGGCCTGAGGAGCCTGTCCCAAACCTTTCACGTTCTACGACCCAATGACGCCCCTGCCCAGGGGTCTCTTGGACCTCTGAACTCATCCCAACCTGGCTGGGGCAATGGGAGCCCCCTGGTTGGAGGTATGATGTCCTGCCTGATTCCACTTGAAACTGAAGTCCCCTAACACGCTGGGGCTGGAGATAAAATTGGGGGACACCCAGTAATGCTCAGTGCTGGATCAGGCTCTTGAAGACCCAGTTAAAGCAGAGCCAGAGCGCCCTTAGCACCTCTCTCAGGCACGGAGGGCACAGAGACCCTCGCCCTGAGCCCCTGCAAGAATCATCCCCAGCAAACCCCAAGTCCAGAGTGCTCCCCTTCTGGTTGCCTCAAATTGCCTCAAGGATTCCATGTGACCCTAGCAGCCCCTCTGCTGGATGGGGTCTGGCACCCCCACCCCTCCAGAAACCTTGGCCAGTGTTCAGGGCCCACCTGATGCTCACAGCTGGTCCCAGCCCCTTTCCCACTTTGGCTCCCAGGGCCTTCCTTGGGCTGTGGGCCACACTCCTCCTGATGGGAAGCCAGTCAGGGTTGGGCTGCTGAGGATGACCAAGGGGCAAGGGCAGGAAAGGGTAGAGAGCTCCTCACCGAGCATCGGTGGGGAGGGGGAAGTTGTCCAGAAGCCACGGCCTGGGTTCCCTGGCCTGAGGTCGTCACATGCAACTTGCCAAAGTTATAAAAATGCACCCACACCCCACACTCTGTAATTTCTGACTGGAAATAGTTTTTTCTAGTTTTTGGCTGTTGAGAAGGCAAGAAATCTCTGACTGTGGCTCTTAGCTCTCATGCTACCTATTCCACAGTTCCTGAGCTATAGTGAGCGAGCACCTTTTGAAAGGAAGGACAGTAACAGTATGAGAGCCAGGCTGCACGTCAGACCCTGGCTATGACCTGTGTGGTGCAGAATCCCGAGTGTGACCCGAGTCAGTGTTCGTAGTGATTTGGATTGAACTTCCTCATATCTGACACTATGAGAGGAAGGCATGCTGTTATTTTGCATATTATTGAAAAGGGAAAAATGGCATCGATCTTAAAACTCCCTTCAGTGCCTGAGGTGTCAAAACGTGAAGCTGCGAGACCACAGAAACATGGGGGTGCTTGCAAAACTAGGAAATACGCAGAGCTCTCTGGGTTCTGAGCTTGGCCTGTCCAAGTGCTGAATGTGTTGCAGAGGGAGGTTAGAACCTTACACAGCCCATGAGGAGGGTGCCAGGACCTTCCTTGGGGACCACCCAGCCCCCAGCGACCCCTTCTGTGGCGCAGAGATGGAGGCAAGGCTTCTTCAAATCACTGATGCTGCTTTATTTACCAAAGACGCTGGCCCAGAGCTGGTTCCGCCAGCCAGGCCTCAGACAGCCGTAGGGGGTGGGGTGGGGGTGTCCCAGCTCAGTCTTGGTGGGCAAGGCCAGGTCAGCCTCACCGTGGGGGCAGTGTTCCCTCCTGGGGCCCTCGCGGGGCTCCTGCCCAGCGGCAGCAGAGTGGGCAGTAGGTGCCAGCACCGCCATCTCAGGAAGGCACTTTCAGCTTTGGGGTCCCCAGGAAGAACTGCAGGACGCGGTCGACCAGGAGTGCCAAGCAGAAGTCCAGGAGCAGGACCTGGGCGATGACCAGCTTGAACTGTGGGACAGGGAGTGCTGGTGAGTCAGGTGCCTGCAGACAGGTCCAGGCCAAGTCCTGGGACCATGTCTACAGGGCCCCTCACCTCCACAGGGATGTCCACGAGTCCAAACTGGCTGTTGAACTCAGGTGAGGAGCCAAGCAGCAGGCCCACGATGGCCAGGAGTGACACGGCCAGGCTCCACACCAGAGGCCTGTTCTCAGGCAGGCTCTCCATGAAGGGTGGGCCCTGTGGGGACAGGCAGATGGACAGCTGTGTGTCGTGGCAGCCCAGAGGGTGGGCAGGGTGTGCTCGGGCAGGGGCTGGGCCTCACCTTGTAGTTAATGGCGAAGGTGGCCATCTGCATGGCCATGGCCATGATGTACACTGTGCTGTTGACTAGGCTTGGCTCAAATTCTTTGTACAGATCCACAAATTGCTCCTGCCTTCAGGGACACATGGGGGTCAGGGCCCCTTCATGATTCCTGCTGCCCCCCCGCGGAACCAGGACTCCGCCTGGTGGACTCTGCTGGCCTGGCCCCGGTCACCCCAGGCCAACGTCTGCATGTTTCTCCTGCCACCCCCCAACCGCAGGGACGCCGCCTCCTCTGGGAGCAGCCTGTCCACCCCCAGGCTGGGAGTGCACTCACTTCTCAGGGCTCCGGGCCTGGGCCTCGCCGTACAGGTAGACGAGACTCATGAAGTGCACGCAGAACTGCAGCATGACAGTGAGGATGGTGTATAAGTTGAAGATGTTGGGCAGGGGCCGCTCTCGGGAGAGGGTCTTGAGGGGCTGCAGGGGCAGAGTGGGGGTCAGGGCCCAGGCTCGCCCTGGGGTCACCCACCTACCCTGCTTCCTGGCAGGCCTTGTGCAGAGTGTGGTCACCAAATTCTGGGGGTTACAGGTCAGCACTAGTCCCCAGAGCCCTGTCTGCCCCCCATCCCCTCAGTCCAGATGCCACCCCCACCTCACTCAATGCCCAGCCATAGGGGTCTTAAGATCCACCCCACCCCCGCTCTAGAATAAACTTAAAGCCCTCCCTGTTGCTCATGGGGCATGTATGATCAACCCAGACCACCTCCCACCCCCTCTGGCCAGCAGGGCCTCCTTGCATCAGCCCATGACCATCTGCGGCCTTTGTGCCTAGTTCTTCGCTGGTTCTCTTGTTCTTTATGCGTTGGCCTGAATGTCAGCATTACACAGACCTCCCTGACCGACCCTGAGGCCATTCCCCACAGCCTGTGTGACCTACTTGGTGTTTTTCTCAGCACTGCATACTGAGTGGTCTTGATGATCGTTTTCCCATCTGTCTCAATTGTGTGGCCCACCTGAGACCCCAGCCTGTGGACAGTGCTGGGCCTGAGCGGCGGCACTCTGAAGAGCCTCAGTGGGCACCCGCCCTGCCCCCTGATCCCCATCTGTAACTTGGGGATGAGGGTTCCCATCCCAAGGGCTGCTGTGAGGATAAAACAGACATGTGGTGGCGCCTTTAAGAGCCTGCCCTGGCTGGCCCAAGCGTCGCCAGTCATCAATCCGAGAAGCTTCCCGGCACCTCTGGGGCAAGAACCATGGCTTAGAGAAGCAGACGGCACTCTTGGGCTGGGGCGGGAGCCCCTGCTTTGCTCAGGGTCCTGGCCCACCTTGGAGCGGGAGATGAAGAGGAAACAGCCAGCCAGGAGCAGCCCCTGCAGCGTGGCCTGGAAGTCACTGAACTTGACACCCTCCAAGTATAGGACACTCTGGCTGTAGGCCAGGATGAGGGCATTGAGCGCCAAGATCTTGAACATCTGCAGCGTGGTCACCAGCGTGCAGCGGCCCTGCTTGATCACGTGGCAAACTGCGGGGGAAGGCAGGTGTGGGCATGGGTGCCAGGCAGGATGGGCCTAGGGATGGGGTAGGGGAGGATCGCGGCAGCAGGACTCACTGCACTGGATGGAGGAGAGTTTGGAGGTGAAGGGCGCAGCGATGCTGGCGTCCCCCAGCTTCACGATGGGCATGCTCTCGTCCTCGAGGTCCCGAAGCACCTGACTCAGGCGGTCCTATGAGGCAGGTAGCAAGGGGTGAGACCTGACCACAAGGGGGTGCTGGTGCCCCCCCTTCTGAGACTCACCCGCTGGGAGGCCAGCTGCTCCTCAGAGGGTGGGAGCCCTGACCTCTGCTTGGCTGCCCTGGAGGTGGCCCTAACTCCACTGTTGCTCAGGACGGGGCTGTCCCGGGGCCGTCGCCGCCGCTCGATGACCCGTTCAGGGGCATTGGCCAGGAGGGCCACACCTGGTGGGAGCGTGTGTCAGAAGCCAGAGGGAGCCTGCCACCCCGGCACAGAGCAAGGAGTGTCTGCTCAGCGCAGCTAATCCCGGGGCCAAACCTCCCCGTTTTACCTGATCACTCACCCCAAGGAGCGCCTCAGAGAGCATCTATCTTACTTTCTACAAACTACTTAAGGACAACAAAAATACAATACCCAAATAAAGTATATAATGCTATGTAGGTCAAAACTAACTGATTTCCAAAGAAGTTTATTGCCAAGAATCATAATGAGGTAAATGATGTGTCATAAATATCGTAGTTGATAAACCAAATGAATATCTGAAAAGCACTGAAAGAAACTAGGTTAAATTGGTCTTCAAACATCAACTTGACATCTATATTCTGTTGACACAGATCCGAGGCTATAAACTCTCCCTGGCCTCTGGCCTTGGCCCTTGCAGCCCATACAGTGCCCGGGGGGCCTGAGAAAACCAAGTCGTGTCTGCCCCATGGAGCCACCCTAGACCCTCACCAGAGCTTCTTGGTGATGCCCGCCACACTTTTCCTCAGACACTTGTATCTCTTCCTGGCCTTGGAGCCATTCAGATCCCCAATGCCACCAGTCCCTGCCCCGCCCCTTCACTACTGCTTCCTCACAGAACTTGCTCAGTGGCGCGCCCCTGATGGTAAGCCGGTGTTGGCAGAACAGCCCCCAAACCCAGGGACTCACCCACATCAGCGTGCTTCAGGGCACCCACGTCGTTGGTGCCATCCCCACACATGAGGGTCACGTAGCCCAGCTCCTTCAGGCTGGTGATGACAAACTCCTGTTTGGGGAAAGACGGGCTGAGTGAGGGTTGCATGCCATTCCCAGGGCCCCGCCTGCCCTCCGCCACCCCGTACCCACCTTCTGTTTGGGGGCCACTCGGGCGAACACTTGCACGTGTGGGATGAGGCGAAGCAGCAGCTGGGGGTCCTCGGCCTGCAGGTGGGCCAGGCCATCGCCCGTGAGGCACAGTGCGTGATCCAGGGCCAGTGCCTTCGGGGAGCCCTGGGCCAGGGGCAGCGTGATGCTGCCGTCGATGGAATGCCACTCACACGGCCGACCTGCAGGGCCAGTGCCCAGGGTCAGGGATGGGGCTCAGCTGCTCAGGTGGACCCTCTCACTTGGACCCCACGTGTGCAGTCCTAGTCTCTCCTCTCTGGAGCACCTTCTTGGCCCCCACCCCAGGTCCATACCAACCTGTACCCCAGACCCTAGGCACCCCACAGAGACCATGCACAGAAACCTCCGATACAAAGGATCTGAAAACCCAGGGCCTAAGCCACTGGCCTGAGATCCTGTGATGGGCCAGATTCAAACCCAGGCAGCCTGACCTCAGACGCGCCACCCCCTCCCCCCAACCCCTCACCTAATGAACCCCCAACCCTGGGGGCCTGCCTGAAACTCTGCTCTCCTAGGGCCAGGGCGCCCTGAATCACTTCCTCAGGCCAGACACTGCTTGCTACCCACTTCCCCTTTCTAGCTGGTTGGTCTAGGTGCGGATGCTGAGCACCGAGGACAGCTGAGGGCAGCCCACCAGCCTTCTCAGCACTGGACAGCTGGCCCTGAGCTGTCAGAGCCTGAAAGGAAAATAATCTCCACCTGGCTCCTGTTGCGGCTGTTCTGTTAGAGCAGCTTCACTCGCTCACCAACAGTCTTGGCAGCCACCTCTGGGCCACCTGCCTACGATCCCCAGGCTCTGGAAGAGCCAGTGCCTGGGACTGGGACAGAGACCTGGGATCAACAGCGCAGACGGAGAGAAGGGCTGGGAGGTTCCGGAAGCCCTCTCGGCCGGGCCATACCGGCACCCTCCTCTGGCCTGCAGCCCGGTGACATCACTGGTGCATGTTGCTCCCAAGCCAGGCCCTGCACCGGGTGCTGTCCTGCGGCCTCTGACAGACTCCACCCCACCAGCCAGAGGTGCTGGGGCTGGATTCGTCCCTCCATTTTTCTGATTCTGAGGCACCACTTGCAACCAGTTTGGTTACTCAGGTGAGGCCAGAGACCATGAGTTCTGGAATCAGGACATCTGAGTTCAAATCCTTAGTCACCGTGTTTCCCAACGATCCAGGTGGATGGATTCACTTCTCTGTCTCCTTGTCTATAGAGCAGGGGCCCCAACAGCTGACCTGGTTGGCTTCCTCCTATGTGGGGTGGGAACGGCGAGCCCTCCCGTGTGGGGCAAAGAGTCTGACGAATGCAAACCAAGCCCTCTGCCCCGGGTTCTGGCCACACCAAACACGAGCCCCAGCAGTCCCGGTGCTCAAGAGGGGAGCACTCGCCATGCACAGGCAGCCAGCCAGGCCCAAGGCGGGTGGGAGGCTATGAAACGTGGGCTGGTGTGACCACAACCAACCGCCTTAACATTGTAAGGTGCCGCTGGCCCCAGAGCCGGTGACCGCCTGCATGCTGCCGCGCAGGTGGGGTGTGCAGCTCCCCGGGCAGACAGCCCAAGCGTGCGCACGGGGCAGGGCTGTGATCCGCAGGCCTTGTGTCACGGGTACTGGATGACGCTGGGCGTGCTCACTCAGGCCTGGCACAGAGGTGAGCCACCAGGCGGGAGCTGTTCTTGGACTCAAGGTCCCCCCAGCCCACGACCACGTGGGGCCTCACCTCTCTCCGTGGGAGGCTGCAGGATCAGCGTGTGAGCCTTTTCAATGAAGTGCAGCTCCTGAGCCACATGGCAGGCAGTGAGCGGGTTGTCACCTGTGATCATGACCACCTGGGGAGAGGGCGGAGGCAGTGGAGCAGGGCTCAGTGGGTCAGAACTCCAGCCTGGAGACCTGGGGGCCAAGTCCCTTCTGAGGACAGCCAAAGAGGAAGCGCTTGGCCCCCTAATGGGGACTGGGCTTCCAGGAGCCTCAACCTGCCTCACCTGGTAGAGTTTTCTGCGAATGATATGTGTATGTGCGTCTTTCTGAGAACACCCATAGCCTTTATTTGCAACACAAACTAAGAGCCAGCCCTTCGTGTGGACCCTCTTGGCTTGGTTGATGCTCCAGGCAGGAGATTGGGGGTGGTATGACACAAGCTCTAGCCTTCTGGCTTAGAGACTGGTGATGGCAAGATGGGCCTTGACTGCTGAGGCCGGGTGAGGGCTAATCATGTCACTACCCTCTGACACTGCCAGGCTCGCCTCCCACACCCTAAACTGAGTCCTGAACTAGAATACACAAACCACCAAGACTGACAGAGAAAAGCCACTGGGACACACACAGCCTGTCTGGGTGTTGTCTCCACATTCTCCAACCCAGCCTCAGCTTTTTCCTAAGATGGGGCGGAGTTGGGGGAATAGCCCTCATCTCCCAGTGATGCTGGGGGCCTGAGAAAGTGATGTGAGAAGGGTGGGCACAGATTGAGTCCCAGGGCATCCTCAGGCATGAGGGATAGCATGAGCGTCCAAGCCATGGTGGAGCTCAACCAAAAGCCATGGAACCTTTGCTTCCAAGACCCAGATACCCACCGCTGAGTGCCCCACTGAGGATGGAACTGTCCTCTACTGTCACATCCCCCTGTCTGTAAGGAGTAGCCAAGACTGCCCACCCATGGGGCCTGGTGGGGAGGGGTCCAGTGGCTGTACCCGATGGGAGGCGTTCTGGATCTCGCGGATCACGGCCTTGGAGTCAGCCTTGAGTGGGCAGGAGACCACAATGAAGCCGACGAACTTGAGGTTGCACTCCAGGGCCTCTCGCTTGAGCTCCCGGGCCTGTGGATGGAGACAGCAGTGCCCTCATGACCTGTCTCTCCCCCTCCCCCATTTCCCAAGCTCTGACTTGGGTCGGGGGGGTTGGAGGTCAGAGAAGGCCCCATCCTTACAGGAGGGACACTGGAGGGTCAGAAGGTGAGAGGTGTGGGGAGAGTGAGAGGCGCCCTCGTGGCAGAGGGGCTCAGCAGTGGCTGGGTGGCCCTGGCCCCCCAACGGTGCCACTGCCCGCTACCATGGACAACAGCATGACACAAAACCCCCGTATTTCATCTTCTAGAACAGGAAAGTTGGGACTCTCCTTTGATAACCACTGAGCAAGAGCTCACATTTCCTATCTCATACCAGAAACTAAAAAATCTCTGCCCTCATGGAACTTGCCTTCTACTGGAGGAGACATGTAATAAAGAAAGTCACAGAGGGGGCTTCCCTGGTGGCGCAGTGGTTGAGAATCTGCCTGCCAATGCAGGGGACACGGGTTCGAGCCCTGGTCTGGGAGGATCCCATGTGCCGCGGAGCAACTGGGCCCGTGAGCCACAATTGCTGAGCCTGCACGTCTGGAGCCTGTGCTCCGCAACAAGAGAGGCCGTGATAGTGAGAGGCCCGCGCACCGCGATGAAGAGTGGCCCCCACTTGCCGCAACTGGAGAAAGTCCTAGCGCAGAGGCGAAGACCCAACACAGCCATAAATAAATAAATAAATAAATAAACCCAAAAGTTTAAAAAAAAAAAAAAAGTCACAGAAATCAGAGCACTGATTACCACGAGAGAGGTGAAGCCAGGGGAATGGGGCAGAGAGGGTCGTGGGGTGGCACAGACCCGGGGGGCTCTGAAGGGTCTGTGACGAGGCTCAGGAACGGGCCTTGAACGAGGCTCTGAACAGAGGTGTGACCTGCTGTGCCTTCTGGAAGGGTCTCATGGCCACTGGGTGCAAGCAGACGAAAGCCACTTGGATGAGGGCCAAGGTGGAAGCAGGTAAAGGAGCAGCGTTGGTACTGGAGGTGGGAGGAGAGCCTACAGCCAATGGGACGTGGGGTGTGACTGAGGGCTGGGGATACCCCAAGATCATGCAGTGACCAGCCTGGATCATGCAGTTGGGCAAGGCAGGGGTGGAGCTGGGCTGGAGATAGGGAATCTAAGGTGCCCCAGGGCGTTCCCCAAAGGGGTGTGAGAGAACCCGTGGATGTGAGGATAGGAGGTGAGACCTGGGTGTGCTCTCTAGGGAGCAGCCATGGGTTCTGGGGTGGGATGGGGTCCGTGGGGAATGGGGCATGCAGGGGACGAGAAGAAACTGAGGACTGAGTGTCACCTGGGGCCTCCAAAGGTAGAGGCCAGGGAGGAGGAAGATGAAATCGTGCCCGTTCATGGTGGTGCCACAGGGGACAGAAGGTGATGCGGACAAGGGGCCGGTAGGAGCGGGGCTTGGGCCCTTACCTGCTGGTGAGTGAGGTGCCCCAGCTCCTTATACCCCAGCGCCAGGACACGGGCTCCTTCCCGGGAAATCTCCGTGTGGATGTGGTGGTAGTCAGGTGGGCACTGGGCAAACTGCAGGGAACGCAGGGGGGATGTCACCAACCGCCCCGCACCCCCCTCCCCACCCTGGGCCGGGGCTGGCTCACCATGGAGTGCAGGGTTTCAGGGGCCCCCTTCACGGCCGCGATGTAGCAGAGATCGGTGGAGCCAAGCTTCTCATAGGAGGCGAGCACGGACATTCGCTTTAGGGCACTGGCAAAATGAAAGCGCTGGTGAATTTTCAGCCCCTGAGTTTTAATACTTCGGGGGAATACTTTCTCATCTGGAAACAAATAAGTACGAGTCCTGAGGGCCTTCGCTCCAAAGAGGCAGCCAAGCCCCCACCTGCCCCCTCCGTGCCCTTCCTCCCTCCATCCCCTTCCTCCCCCCACCTCCAGACCCGGGGCCTGCAGGAACTCCTGGCTCTGGGAGGGGTCCGAGCTGGGAGATCTGGGTATGGAGGACCCTGCCCCAGGTCAGAGGTGAGCCTGTGCCCACCCACCTGCCTGAGTTGAACACACAGGTGCCTGAGAGGTACACCCCGCCTGCCCGGGGACGTAAGAGCTGGCGGTGTGGCCGAGGCTCCAGCCCCTCACCTTTGGTCAGCGTCCAGTCAACGGCCGTCAGCATGGCTTTCTCAAGCGGGTCACCCACAAGGGTGCCATCATCCAGCTGCATGAGGGAATGGCATGAGGCCAGAGCCCGGTGTGTTTCTATGGGGATGTTGGACACAGGGGTCACCTCCTTCCCATCTCTGCAAGGAGGAAGAATAGCTGGTTACAGGGTGGAGGTGACTGGGTAGAGGGACCCCCTGGGAATTGCCGGTCACAGTGGGGGCTGCAGGGTATTGTCTTGGTCCCTGCGACACCTGCACGCATCTCATGAATGCCCCCACAGGTCACGTGGCTGCTTGGAGCCCAAGCTGAGCCCCCTGCCACTGTCACTCACACTGAAGAATGCTTGGGGGCTCCCTAGAATGGACCTCTGTGGTAGGGCCTGTGACAGACCCTCACTTCGAAGGCTTGGGCTGGGCAGCTGTCTGTCCCTTGAGCTCCCAGAACGCTCCCGGCTGGGCGCCTTGCGATCCAGACTCCCCACGCTCACCGGAGCCCGGCCACACCGCGCACCACCAGGCTGTCGCTGGTCAAGGTCCCTGTCTTGTCAAAGCAGCACACCTCCACCTTGCCGGCGAAGGGGATCCGGAAGGGCTCCGTGCAGTACATGTCTGGGTGGTGGGAGCCAGTGTCAGGGGTGCTGCCGGGCCCCAGCCCACTCGGCACCCTGTCCCTGCCCCAGAGACTCACAGAGCTTGGCCAGAGCAATGAGAGAAGTGTTGACGGCCAGAGACAGCTCAATGGGCAGCTCGGGGGGCACGACAGAAGTGAGGATCAGCGTGCATTCCAGAAACAGCTTGTAGCGGTTCCGGCTGGGGTCCTTGGTACCTGCGAAGACAGGGCCTGCCAGCCTGGGGGCCATGGGCACGGGGTCCAGCAGATGGTGGGGAGTGGTCACGGTGCTTACCTTCGATCCATACGTAGGCGGCTGCCGCAATGGCAAAGACCAGGAGGAAGAGGATGAAGATGAAGGTCTCCAGGTTGTTCGCTGTCACCCTCTTGACCCCAAAGAGGATCGTGCGCAGCAGCTTGCCCTAGAGGGATGGAGGGACAGAGATCTTTCCTGGGAGGGTGGCGGCCTTTCCTGCCTAAAAGCACCAGGCCCAGGTTCTCTCTGCTGCTGGGGAGTGCCTGCCTGGGCTGACTGAGCGCCACAGCTGACAACACAGCTGTTCCAGGAACTGCACAGCTATGTGGGCGGCTGCAACTCAGCCAACAGCTACAGAGTTACGGAGACCAGTGACTGAAGACTAGGGGTCAGGGAAGGAAGTGGCTGAGATTGGGGTGGAGGGATGAATTTTCTGGAAGGAGATCTGACCATCGTCTCTACCAAGGAATCCTCATGCCACTTTAGTGAAGAGTTTATGGCCCAACTGTGATCCCCAAGTGTGCGGGACCAAAATCAGTCTACTGCCTGTGAGGCAGAACCTCAGCCGGGGAAAGCAGGCCTAGTCTGGGGCTTGTCTTAGCACTCTGGCCCCCAGCCCAGTACCTGGTATCAGAGTGAGCCTATGGGGTGGATGTTCTGGGGTCTGAAAGAGTTGCCATCTCAGCTGTCCACCATACGCCCCAGGGACCACCCTCCTCAGAACTGGGCAAGGTGCCACACCTGGGATGTGTTGAATCCGGTCCTCAGGACGTAGGCCACACACCCACTGTCCACCGCTGGGGAGACAAAGAACCAGCGTCATTCATGTCTGCTCATCCCGACTCTCTCAGAGCCAAGCAGACTTTGAGGGTTTGGGGGTGGCAGGGCTAGGACACCCACAGACACCCCTGAGGCACCTACGCTTCAGGCCTGTGGTGGCTTTCTGGGGAGGGATGTGCTGCACCACCTTGGTGCCCCCGAAGATGACGTGGAGCCGGGAGTCGGCCTGGAGGTCCAGTACCCGGTTGGGGCTGAGGTCTTCGATGGGTTCCTGGGGACGACAGTAAAGTCAATGGCTAGTCCCACCTTGGCCTCCTTCTCCATCCCCAGGCTGGAGAGCCGGACCCTGGGGCTGGGAAGAGCCTGCCTGACCCTCACAGGGCTCCCCAGCCAAGCCGGTGCACCTCACAGGGGCGGGGGCTCCACGCTGTCTTCTTTCCACCTTCATGTGCAGCATAGACTCCCTGTGACCCTGTACCCGGCCTCACCCCGGATTCACAGCTTCCCGGCTTCTCTCAGCCCACCTCAGCCTGAGATCCCAGGGGGCCTGGCACCCCACCGATGCTCCTGGCCTCTCATCTCCTTCCCTCTCCTCATCACCACCTGGCTCCCCTTAGTCCAGGGCACTGACCTGCCAGGAAACCCAGGATCTCCATCCAGATGCTATGCCTCCTCCAGTCTCCTGGCCCAGCCACCAGCCCTTCCCTGGCCCGTTTCCTCCTCAATGGGTGGGACAGTGACGCGCCTGGGTAGACTGAGGACCCCCCTCCCTCCACTCCTGACCCAGCACCTTCATCTGGGGCACCGACTCCCCAGTGAGCATGGCCTCGTCCACGATGCAGCGGCCCCGCAACAGCAGCACGTCGCATGGCACCAGGTTCTCCTGTGGGGAGCGGCCTGCAGGGCAGGGGCAGGAGGGTTGGACAGAGCCTGAGGCCTGGGCTCCCACCGGGAAGGAGCAGGACTGGGCCTCACCGATTGAGACGATGTCCCCGGGAACAATCTCATTGCTGGCAACGGGCCTCCACTTTCGGCTCCGGTAGACCTGGGAGGGGGGGCTTCAGTCAGCTCTGGGGATGCACCCACGCCTCGCCCACCCCAAGACCACAGGGACCCTCCTACCCACCCGTCACGCTACTGGCCATACCTGGATCATGTGGGGCTTGTTGCCCATCTTCCGGATCTCTGACATGTTCCGCATCTGCTGCTGCACCAGGGAGGCCTCGAAGGCCACCAGCATGGAGAGTGTGAAGACGCTGTAGTACCAGTACTCATCCAGACACCAGAGTCCCACGCAGAACACCTATGGGACACGGGCCTGTCTGTTCCTGGGAACGCAGGGAGAATGCCTCCGGAGGACTGGATGGCACACGAGGGCCGTTCCGCCCACAGGCTCTGACCACGAGGACAGGGAGAGGTTTTCATGTTTGGAGGTGGACCGTGAAAGCCCCAAGGAACAGTGTGGGGAGAAGGACCAGAGCTGCTGCTTTACCTGGAACACAAAGAAGGGCGCCGTGGCTCTCTCCTTGAACAGCTCTGAGAAGTCAGGCACCACCATCTCGGCCCTGAAAGAGACCAGATGCCACGCCCTGTTCCCGGTGGGAAGTCCCAGGGGCCCCGCCCCTGACACCTCCACTTCCGGGCACGGAAGGCCTCCCTGGGCAACTAGGGGCCCTGGTGAGCTTCCAGACATTGGGATGCTCAACTACGGCTCTCCTCGACCGTGTGGCACTGAAGCAGGTGCGTGGACTGCCCCCAGCCCTCTGCTCTGCAGAACCCAGGTGAAGCTTCTGAATCAGCACTGGGCTCCTCAGGCAGCCGCCCCCCTGAGCGGGGCTGGTGCAAGACGAGAACCTATCATCTGGGTGGGTGACAAGGCAAGGGGAGAGGAATGGCTGACCGTGGGACGGGAGCCCTGAAGCTGCACATAGGAGGCCCGGCAGCTAGGTGCTGTGGAGTCCCCTGGGGCCTGAAATACAGTGCCTGAGCTCCACCCCACTATGGAGAGGGGGAGCCTGAGCTGGGATGTTCCAAAGACTCCCTAAATCAAAGCCCTGGAATTTGAGAAGCAGGGCCGAAAGGTGGGCTCTACAGCACTCTGTGTGGTGGCCCTGTCTGGCCATGGGACTAGCCAGGTCCACTATGGCCATCCTTGTTTTGCCCTGCAGATCTGGAGTGATATCCAGGACATGGGATTTGAGAAAAAGAAACTGCACAGTGGCTGCATTGCAATAAAAACTGAGCCCCACCCTGGACTGTGTAGGGTACCTTTGCATAAGTGAGGATGGTGTGAAAGTGGACATCCCAGGCTGCCACCATGGCTGACCTGGGTTGGGGAGGGGAGGATCGGTAAATGTTTCCTATAAACCTTCCTACTAGATCGCTGGTTGCAGTAACGTATTTGTAATTTTTGGAAAAGCAACTAGGTCAAGAAATAATTTCCTAGAGATTCTGAGCGTTTTTGAGTCAAGGACAATTATCACCGTGGCCAGGATGGGGGCTCTGAAGCCCAGCTCTGACCCCTCCCAGCTCCTGTCAACACTGGTGGTTTTGGTGAAAGTTGAAGGAGAAAGTGCTGACAGAGCATCTGCATTCTACCTGGTACAAACAAGAGCTATCCTGCTCACCACCATCTTTTTTTATCACCACTCATAAAGTACTGGGATATGTATGAGAAGAATGACAAGAATTTACATTTACAGAAAATATTCAAAATAAAGAAGAGAACACAAGTTACCAACACAAGACAAGGATGAACAGCCCTGGGCCAGGCTCCAAGCTGTGGGCCCTCCAGGGGGTTCCTATCAGCAGGCAAGTTTGAGGGAGACTAGACTAGAAAACGTTTCTCAGAGGACGCCTGCCACGTCCACCTGGGATGTTTTGTTGAAAAGGTGGATTCCTCCAAACCACAGGGCATATACAAATGGGGAAGGAGCCACTAGCTGGGATAGGGACCCGGGCTGGTGACCACAGGCAGAGGCCCAGTCCTGTCTCAGCAGGGGCGATGCACGGGGACGCTGGGACTCACTTGTTGCTCCCAAACTTCTTCTCGGCTGCACGGATCTCCGAGTCCTCCTGGAACCCTCTGTTGCTCTGGTAGAATGAGAACGGGTTTCCCACAGGAAAGGCCACGGGGAGGAAACGCTTCTTCTCCAGAGCATCGTAGGAATACTTGATCTTCTGGAATTCGAAGGACAGCACATCCTGGCCGTCTTCGCCCTGTGGGAGGTGTGTCTGTGGCAGAGGCCCCTGATCTGGGAATGTCAGGGCCTGGGGATCCCATCCAAGCCCGTGCTGGAGCAGATGGTCCCTACCTCATCACGGTGCAGGGCTACGAGCTCAGTGGAGCCGTTGTTGGGAGTCGGCACCACCTTCACGAAGGTTGCTTTGCTGCGGTCGAACTCCTGTGACAGGCAAAGTGCTGCCGCTGAGCCCTTCTCAAGCCCCAGCTCCACGGCTTCCACTGGGGAGGTCACGGGGGCCGCAGCTCTGTGGACATGCTCTGGAACATGCCACTGGGCTCTGGGTGCTGACTGGCCACTCCCCAGTCTGTCACTGGGACAAGGGACAGCACTGCACTGGGCCTCTGGTCCTGCCCATATCATAAAGCCAGGGTCATGAACAGCGCCCAGCGCACAGAGCTCTGCTGACGAAGGTGAACTCAGGCAGGAAGAATGCTGCCCGGCATGAGGTACACTCTCAGTGCACGCGAGCCAAGCCCTGTTACGGCCCACCTGGCCCGCTGCTCCCCCTCTGCCCGCCGTGCCCATTACTATTCTCGCTGTGTCCTCGAGTGACAAGGGATGATGAGGCTCATCCTTGCCTCAGCTAAGGGCACATGCTGTTTTCTCTGCCTGGAACGCATGGTCACACCGCTGGCTTCAGGCCTGCGCTCAGATGTCACCTTCTCAGGACGCTGCCCCTGGATGCTCCATCTAAAGATCCCTCACAAAATCCTCATCCTGGTTTTCTCTCTTTACCATTGACTGCTGAGTTCCATCTCCCCCACTAACACCATGAAAACAGTGTGTTTCGTCTGTTTTGTTCTCTGTTATTTCTCCAGCACCTAAGACACGGAGGCGCTGAATGGAACTGCGTTGGCACTCCCTGAATCCATCCCACCTCTGCTCCACCAGAACCCGTGTTGCCATGTGTTTTTTTTTGGGGGGGGGGGGCGGTGGGTTGGGGGACATGGCGGTGACTCTGAGAAACAAGGCCCTGCCTCTCCAGAAGTTCACAGGCCCCAAAGCAGGCAAAAATAACAACAAGAGACAGAACTATGACCGCAGGAAACGCTATGGTAGAAAAGTGCAAAGCACGACATGCGGCCAGCCACACGCCAGGTGCTTCGCAGAGTTCCTCTGTTTCCTCTTACAATGGCACCCTGAGGTAGGTGTTACAGTTCTCACTTTACACAAGGGGAAGCTGAAACCCAGAGAGCAGAAGCACCCCTGTCTGAGATCTCTGATGCAAACCCAGATCTGTCTGTCCTAACCCCACAGCTGTTTAGTTCTTCTTTCTTCTCCATCCCTGGAGAGAAAGTTAATAGTCACACTTTTTAGCTGCAGGCCAATAGGCAGCTGGAAGTTTGGGGGTGTTACCCCCCAACTTCCCTCCATTCTTTTGTCTTTCACTGGGGTCCTTCATTGTACTGACTTGAAGCCACCAATCCCAGAAGTTTGAGAAGTTTGAGTCTCTCCCCTGGGATAAGAGAGATTTCACTTTCTCAAAAGAGAAAAAGAATTCAGTCCACATTTAGGGTCAAAGAGGGGTGAGGGAGGGTGGTGGTGGTGTGGTTTCTCTTTTTCTTTCTGCAGCCCTGGGTGCTGTTCCCTTTTTCTCTTCTTTTAGCAAACCTGTGGTGGGTGGTGGGATCAGAGGGGAGGCTGACCTCAGTGCCCATGGCTCCAAAACCTGCTGGTGTCATCCGAGGCAGGCTCAGAGGGCAGTGGCACAGTCACTGATATCAACTGCTAACCCAGGGCAGCTCTCACTCATCCAGATCTCACGACTAAGGGTCACATGCACTACCTCGCTGTTGTATTCTGACGGCAGTCCTCATTACCATCACCCCTGCAGACAGACATAAAGAGACTCCAAGCAGTTAAGTCACTTGCTCACGAACACCCACTGCTCCTCTTAAACGCTGCAGTTAACTGCATTTCAAGCTCATTTTGGTCGTCATGGGGTGGCGGTGGGGGGCTCTGAGCCCTGGCCAGCAGGACTGATGCTCAGTTCTCAAACCAAGCTCCACAGACAGGGAAACCCATCCCACAGGTCTAACCTCACACTACGAACAACAAGGTAGGAGACAGACAACAAAGGTAAGACCGTTTCCAGGAGAAACAACCGACTACTCGCTAGTATGGGAGCTAGTAAATGGTGACATATCCCGGGCCCTGCGCTAAGCTTTTTACAGGTATTACCTTATCGAATCTAAATGACCACACCAGAGAGGAATTCCAGAGAAGGGAAGTAACCTGCGCCAGGGTTACACAGCCAAGTCAGAAGCGGGGCCAGAATTTAGCTAGCGCAAAAGGGTGGAGGGCGCCTCTAGGGACCCGGCTCCAGCAGATGCGGAGGCCCCCCGGCTGGGTTGGGGACGGACACAATCTCAATAGCTGGGATCCGCGGTGAGGCCGGACCATGCCCAGGGTCGGTCTCGGGTGCGCACACTTACCGGGGTGCAGGTGAGCGCGCAGTGCGCGTGCACGGACCAATGTCCCGAGAGGACGGTGAGCGCGTGCGCGAGGCAGATGGTGGCGAGTACAAGCAGCGCGGCCTCGGGGATCTGCGTCCAGCTGCTGCCCCAGCCCCAGCAGCCGGCAGCCGCGGCACCCAACCAGGCTGGGTAGAGCAGCCCCACGAACGGCAGCACCGTGAGGCGCCGCAGCAGCGGCAGCCGCCGGTATGGCCACACGGCCGCGACCAGCTCGTCGCCGCTCTCTATGAGCGCCGGCCCGGCGGCAAGGAGAGTGCGCGGCAGCGGCCTGGGCTTGGGCTGCCCGGCGGGCTGGGCCCCGCAAGGCCGAGCCCCGCAAGGCACCGCATTGCCCACCGCCGCCGCCGCCATCTTTCCCAGCGCCGCTCTCGCTTCAGGGCAGAGGCCACGGCTCACTTCCGATGTAGTACTTCCGGTAAACTCTGGGCGCCGCCATGGCAGCCAGGAGTGAGAAAAGCCAGGGCAATGTAGGGGTCTGGGTCCGGAAGTGGCTACTCAGGGCACCGCCATGATAGGCTGTGGCCGGAAGGAGAGGCAGGGCGCCGCCATGACAGAGAGGGCTTGAAAGGGCTAAGGCAGCCTGCCTGCTTTGCCACGCAGGACTGAGACCGGAAAAGGCGAGGCAAGGCGGGTTGGGCGCCACCATGACAACCTACATCGGAAGAGGCCAGTCCTCCTCGGAGACTGCACTGTCTGGGCCATGAGGGGCGGAGCCTGGACACTGCGGAGGTGGGGCCAAAGAAGCACCAGTGTTCAGGGGGCGGGATTTATCATGCGGGCGGGTCTTGTGCGCGTGCGGGTTGGGTGGAGGTGGGGTGAGGTTTCCCTACCTCCGGGCCTGGGTAGGGCTCGGGGCTGGTGGGCTTCGAGAGTCTAGACAGGACACAGCCACACCTGACAGGAGGCATCATGTAATAGATAATAATTACACACCCACAAAGTTACTACTTTAACATTAGAATATGAAAAATTGGTGTTCATTTACTTATTGTTTATTATTTACTTTCCTGTTACATAAATGCTATTGTTTCAACAAAAACCACAATAGGACTAATTAACAGTGGCAATTAGTATTTCAGTACTTAGTAGTACTACTAATAGAAAACACATCCAACAAGATGTTTGAGAAAAATGTGTATGATATATTTATAATGTTTCTGGCCTCTGATACAGCAATATTTGAACTACTTTTTAAACTCTTTACTGGACATTAAATTTGTAGGTTATATTGTTGCATATTCTTAAGATTCTTGAGGTATATACATGTAAGACTGCAAGAGGAGAACATAAATGCAATAGGACTTAGATAATATTCTATATTTAATAAAAATAACGTGACATTTCTTTCTGTCCCATTTTACACAGTAGGATATTTTTACTTTCAGTTTTCTTTTCCAAAAATACTTCTTTGAATGGACTGCAACCTCTAGAACATCTTTCTCTTTTATGTGGTGATAAAACTAACACAAAGATGACATCACTTTGAGTTGATTCCCTGCTCTTAGCGGGCCCACAATTACTCTGATTCTCTTTTTTAAAAAAATATTTATTTATTTATTGGCCGCATCCTGTGGCTTGAGGGATCTTAGTTCCCGGACCAGGAATTGAACTCAGGCATAGAGTCCTAACCACTGGACTGCCAGGGGACTCCCTACTCTGATTATTGGTGTCATTCCAATGTGAAGACATAAAGCTAAATATCCTCCCACCTAAAGCCTTTCAGCATGGGTTTTACTAACTAGCAACAACAAGCTTTTTGACTTGTAGGAATTCGTATCTGGCTCTCCAAAACAGGTTTGTTTTGTAGACCAACTATTTGTCAATCAGGTCTTTGCATCTATAAACTTATATGCTGCTATCGGTGCCCAAGATGTTCATCATTTTTGAACATTCCCGAAGCACATTCCAGTGTTAACTTATCATCGTAAGTTAAAGCTCCCTTGCTCAGGGAGAATGGTTTTAAAGCATAAAGTTGTGAAATCACAGTTGGATTCCAAATAGTTACATGTTTAGGAAAGAAACAGAATGTCCCATTTAATTTGCCCCTTCCTGGTGACATTTTGAATTCCAAAGCAGTCTTATTTCAAAAAATGAGTCATTGTTTTGCTGTATGAGTTTTTGTCACAACTATCTCCATAGTGTTTTCTTTTCCAGAATATCATATAGTTGGAATCATGCAATATGTAGCCTTTTCAGGCTGGCTTCTTCACTTAGTGCTGCATTTAAGGTTCCTCAGTGTCTTTTCATGGCTTGATAGCTCATTTCTTCTTAGCACTGAATAATATTCCATTATCCAGAGGTACCACAGTTTATCCATTCCCCTACTCAAGGACATCTTGGTTGCTTCCAAGTTTTGCCACTTATGAATAAAGTTGCTGTACACGTCCACGTACAGGTTTTTAAAATGGCAACATGGTGACATACGTTTCTTTTTTTCTTCCTTTCTTTCAAGTGTTCCAGCTTTATTGAGACATAATAGACGTACAACATTGTGTAAGGTTAAGGTGTACAACATGATTTGATACACATATATATTGCAAAATGATTACCACAATAAGTTAGTTAACACCTCCATCACCTCACATAGTTACCTGTGTGTGTGTGTGTATGTGGTGAGAACATTTAAGATCTACTCTCTTAGCAACTTTCAAGTATACAGTACAGGATTGTTAACTATAGTCACCATGCTGTATGTTACATCCCCAGGACATATTCATCTTGTATCTGGAAGTTTGTACCCTTTGGCCAACATCTCTCCATTTCCCCCACCCCTCAGTCCTGGCAACCACCATTCTACTCTCTATGAGTTCCATGTTTTTAGGTTCCACATATAAATCATGGGATCATGCAGTATTTGTCTTTCTCTGTCTGACTCTTTCAGTTACTATAATACCCTCAAGGTCCATCCATGTTTTCTCAAATGGCAGGATTTCCTTCTTTTTTTATGGCTGAATAATGTGTATGTATATATCACATTTAACTGATATATGTATTTGTAATATATATGTTTTATAAATATATACAGATATATTTATAATATGTATATATCTCACATTTTCTTTATCCATATATTGGTCAATGAACACTTTGGTTGCTTCCATGTCTTGCCTATTGTGAATAATGCTGCAATGCACATGGGAGTGCAGATATCTCTTTGAGATACTGATTTCATTTCCTTAGAGATAGTGATTTCTTTTGCTTTGGATATATAGCCAGAAGTATGATTGCTGGATCATATGGTAGCTCTATTTTTAATTCTTTGAGGAAACTCCATGCTGTGTTCCATAGTGGCTGCACCAGTTTACATTCCCACCAGTAGTGCACAGTTTTCTTCACATCCTCACCAGCCTTTGATAGCTCTTGTCTTTGTGGTAATAGCCATTCTAGGGGTGAGGTGATAACTCATTATGGTTTTGATTTGCATTTCCCTGATAATTAGTAATGTTGAACACCTTTTCATGTACCTGTTGGCCATTTATATGACTTTGCAAAAATGTCTATTCAGATCCTCAGCTCATTTTTCTTTTTAAGATGCTAGTTATTTTTTTAAATTAATTAATTAATTAATTTTTGGCTGCATTGGATCTTCGTTGCTGCTCACGGGCTTTCTCTAGTTGCAGCAAGCGGAGGCGACTCTTCGTTGCGGTGCACAGACTTCTCATTGCGGTGGCTTCTCTTGTTGCGGAACACGGGCTCTAGGTGCACAGGCTTCAGTAGTTGTGGCATGCGGGCTCAGTAGTTGTGGCTCACAGGCTCAATAGTTGTGGCTCATGGGCTCTAGAGCACAGGCTCAGTAGTTGTGGCGCACGGGCTTAGTTGCTCCGCGGCATGTGGGATCTTCCCCGACCAGGGCTCGAACCCGTGTCCCCTGCATTGGCAGGCAGATTCTTAACCACTGCACCACCAGGGAAGTCCTCATTTTCTTTTCTGTTGTTTTTCTAATCTCTATTTCATTTATTTCTCCTCTGATCTTTGTTATTTCCTTCCTTCTGCTGACTTTGCACTTAGTTTGTTCTTCTTTTTCTAATTCCTTGAGGTGAAAAGTTAGGTCATTTATCTAAGATTTTTAAAAAATGTAGGCACTTATAGCTATATTAGTGCCTGACATTAAGCTTTTGATTGTCAAGGCATCCATTTCAAAAAACATCCATCTTGAATAAACATCTTGGCAGCTGTATGACACAACTACTAGCAAAATAGTCAGATAAGGAATTAGGCCACCCCCTACCCATGAAGGTCCCTCTTTCATAAAGCCCTGGGTAACCTGGATAACTGACCATTTGAGTGATCCTGCTTCTCCCTTCCTATGCCCTAATTCCTGCTCTTAAGCTTTATTTATTTATTGGCTGCACTGTGCGGCATGCGGGATTTTAGTTCACCCAACCAGGGATCGAATCTGTGCCCCTTGCTGTGGAAGTGCAGAGTCTTAACCACTGGACAGCCAGGAAAGTCCCTCTTTTTTTTTTTTTTTAACGTCTTTATTGGAGTATAATTGCTTTACAATGGTGTGTTAGTTTCTGCTGTATAACAAAGTGAATTAGCTATACATATACATATATCCCCATATCTCCTCCCTCTTATGTCTCCCTCCCACCCTCCCTATCCCACTCCTCTAGGTGGACACAAAGCACCGAGCTGATCTCCCTGTGCTATGTGGCTGCTTCCCACTAGCTATCTATTTTACGTTTGGTAGTGCATATATGTCCATGCCACTCCCTCACTTTGTCCCAGCTTACCATTCCCCCCCTCTCCCGTGTCCTCAAGTCCATTCTCTATGTCTGCATCTTTATTCCGGCCTGCCCCCAGGTTCTTCAGAACCATTTTTTTTTTTTAGAAGGAATGTCCCTCTTAAGCTTTATGTTAACCAATAACGTGAGCCTACAAAACTCTAGATACACCAATCTTGGATCCTAATAAAGACAGAGTCCTAGGTCTGTTCTCTCTCTCTCTCTCTCTTTCTTTCTTTCTACCTCTGAACTCACTGTGTAGTCCCTGGGTATGCTGTGCTCCAGGACCTGTGAATAATAAATGTTGTTCCTCAAATTCCCTGATGGTTTTTTCCTGCAGTCATAATAAGAACCAAGGGCTGCTCCAGCCACAACATTGGCTGGAGAAATGTGTGTGTGGCTCCCTAAGAGTAATATGGGCCAGGGTGAGTGCCTCAGGTGTACCTAGCTGATAGCATAATTCAAGTCATGATTATGCAACCAATTTTGATGTGCAGGTTTTTTCCCCACCACCAAGTGTTTCTGACACCAGCTGTGTGTACTACAATTCAACTCAGTTCTGACACTATCTACCTGGAGATAGCATCAGATCCCACAGGATAAGGGCTTGGTCTTATAAGGCTGCCCATCTCCCACTTCAAATGCCAATCAGAAGTCTAGTTTGTTACCTGTGCTTCTGATTGGTCAGCTATAGATCAGAGGTTCCTATGATTCCCCTCCTCAGGTTCAGTTAATTTTCTAGGGCGACTCACAGAACTCAGAGAAACATTTAAATTAGTAGATTGCCAGCTTATTATAAAAGGATATAACTAAGGAACAGCCAGAGGGAAGAGATGCATAGATAAGTTATGGGGAAAGGGCTTGGAGCTTCCGTGCCCTCTCCCAGTTTGCCACTCTCTCAGCACTTCCAAATGTTCACCAACCTGGAAGCTCTCCAAACCCGTCCTTTTGGGTTTTGATTGGAGGCTTCATTACATAGGAATGATTCATTAAATCATTGGCTGTTGGTGATCAATTCAACTTCCAGCTCCTCTCCCTTCCCTGGAGGTCAAGGAGGATGGGACTGAAAGTTCCAACCCTCCAATAACATGGTTGGTTCCCCTGGCAACCATCCCTCATCCTTAGGTGTGGTGGAGAAGTCACCTCATTAACAGACTCAGGTGTGGTTGAATGGGTTTTTCAATGAATATTAACACACCTTTATGGCTCTTACAACTTAGAAAATTCCAAGGATTTTAGGAGCTCTGTGCCAGAAATAAGACAAAGGCCAAATTTACATTTCTTATTATAAAACACAATATCACAAAGTCCAGTATTTCCTTATTGATTTTCTGTCTGGATGATCTGTCCATTGTGAAAGTGGGGGTATTGAAGTCCCCTACTGTTATTGAATTGTTGTCTATTTTTTCCTTCAGATCTGTTAGTATTTGTTTTAATATTTATTAAACATTTAGTATTTACTTGATATTTAATATTTAGGTGCTCCAATGTTGGGTGCATATATATTTACAGGTGTTATATCCTCTTGATAAATTGACCCCTTTATCATTATATAATGTCCTTCTTTGTCTCTTGTTACATTATTTGACTTAAAGGCTATTTTGTCTGATATAAGTGTAGCTACCCCTACTCACTTTTGGTCTTCATTTGCATGGAATATGTTGTCTCATCCCTTCACTTTGGGCCTATGTGTGTTCTGAAAGCTAAAGTGAGTTTCTTGTAGGAAGCATATAGTTTGAATCTTTTTTTTTTTAATTCATACTACCACTCTATGTCTTTTGATTGGAGAATTTAATCCATTTGTATTTAAAGTAATTATTGATAGGTGATGCCATCAATATGGCCTTACTAATGCCATTTTTTTTTTTAATAAGCAAAAGCAAGTTTATTTGGGAATAGCCATTGGAATTGCAATTCAGGAAATGCAAGTTATGGCAGACCATAGACTAATGCTGTCTTAATAATTGTTTCTGGCTATTTGTAGTTTTTTCCCCTCTATTGCTGTTTTCCTTTGTGAATTGATGATTTTCTGTAGTAGTGTGCTTTGATTCCCTTCTCTTTATCTTGTGTGTATCTACTATAGGTTTTGTTTTATGTTTACCCTGTGGCTTCCTTGAAACATCTTACGTAACAGTCTATTTTAAGCTGACAACAACTTAACTTTGATCACAAACAAAAAATCTACCCTTTACTCTCCTCCATTTTATGTTTTTGGTGTTACAATTTACATCTCTTTATATTGTGTATCCATTAATAACTTATTGTAGCAGTAGCTAGCTATTTCTTAGTACTTTTTTAAAAAATTAATTAATTAATTAATTTATATTTTTGGCTGTGTTGGGTCTTCGTTTCTGTGTGAGGGCTTTCTCCAGTTGCGGCAAGCGGGGGCCACTCCTCATCGCGGTGCGTGGGCCTCTCACCATCGCGGCCCCTCGTGTTGCGGAGCACAGGCCCCAGACGCGCAGGCTCAGTAGTTGTGGCTCACGGGCCCAGTTGCTCCGCGGCACGTGGGATCCTCCCGGACCAGGGCTCGAACCCGTGTCCCCTGCATTGGCAGGCAGATTCTCAACCACTGTGCCACCAGGGAAGCCCCTTAGTACTTTTTTTCTTTAACCTTCGTATTAGGGTTAAGTGGTTGACACACCATCACATTACAGTTTTAGAGTATTTGAATATGACTATATACTTACCTTTACTAGTGTATTTTACATTTTCATATTTTTTAAAAGGAATTCCTTTATTTTTTTAAAAATTATTTAATTATTTATTTTTGGCTGTGTTGGGTCTTCGTTTCTGTGCAAGGGCTTTCTCTAGTTGCGGCAAGCGGGGGCCACTCTTCATCGTGGTGCACGGGCCTCTCACTATCGCGGCCTCTCTTGTTGCGGAGCACAAGCTCCAAACACGCAGGCTCAGTAGTTGTGGCTCACGGGCCTAGTTGCTCCGCGGCATGTGGGATCTTCCCAGACCAGGGCTCGAACCCGTGTCCCCTGCATTGGCAGGCAGATTCTCAACCACTGCGCCACCAGGGAAGCCCTTCATATGTTTTTATATTACTAATTAGCATCCTTTTGTTTCAGCTTGAAGAACTCATTTCAGAACTTTTGGTTAGAAAGGTCTAGTGCTCTGAACTCCTTCAGCTTTTCTTTGTTTGGGGAAGTCTTATTTAGCTTTCATTTTTGAAGGACAACTTTTCTGGGCAAAATATTCTTGGTGGCAGTGTTTTTCTTTCAGTGCTTTGAACGTATCATCCCGTTTTATCCTGGCCTGCAAGGTTTCTACTGAGAAATCTGCTGATAGCCTAGGCAGTGGATAAGTTACCTTGTATGAGAGAAAATTCTCCTTTTCTGCTTTTTTTCTTTTTATTTATTTTTGGCTGCGTTGGGTCTTCATTGCTGCGCGCTGGCTTTCTCTAGTTGCGGCGAGCAGGGGCTACTCTTCGTTGTGGAGCACGGGCTCTAGAGCACAGGCTCAGTAGTTGTGGTGCACGGGCTCAGTAGCTGTGGCTTGTGGGCTCTAGAGCGCAGGATCAGTAGCTGTGGCACACGGGCTTAGTTGCTCTGCGGCATGTGGGATCATCCCGGACCAGGGCTCGAACCCCTGTCCCCTGCACTGGCAGGCGGATTCTTAACCACTGTGCCACCAGGGAAGCCCTGTTACATTGTTATTGATCTTGTGAAAGAATTCCAATCTAAAATAGAACCAGAGGATATAAAGTGGAGAATCTCACACACATGCCCTCAGGAAGACAAAACTTAAGGACTAAGAGACTGATTTCCAGTAAAATTCCTGATTTACAGAAAATGATAGCATTGAAATTTTCTCAGATGATGTAGGATTGATCAGAGGTTGTCTCATATTGACTTTGGAAAGTTTTGTCAGAGGCGTGAATGGGAGATGACCCAGGAGATGTCAAGGTTGATCTCACAAAGTGGGCTGAATTGAGCTTTGTTTGTGTGACTGGATCGATTTTGTCTGCTTAGGAAATCTTCCTAAGGCTGGTGGTCTCTGTTTTTTATTTTAACTGACTAACTGAACTGTCCTCTCTTTACATTCCCTGCCCATAAATACAACCTGCCCCAAACCCTGAATGGACTTGCCTGTAGCTTGCTACAGTTTGCTTGTCCTGAATTGCAATTCCTCTAACTATTCCTGAATAAACTCATGTTTTGGAACTTGCCTCAGTTTACCTCTTTATTTAGGTGAACAATCTCTAGCACTTATCTTTGGTTCTATCTTAGTATTTCCATCTCTCTGCTTGCATTGGCCATCTTGCATGTTGTTGTCGACTGAAAAAAAATGCAAAACCTAAAAGTTGAGAATTATGTTTCATTCAGCAGACATACTAAGGACTTAAGCCCAGGAGACAACCTTTCAGAAAGCTCTGAGGGACTGTTCTGAAGAGGTAAGGAGGAGCCAGGATATGTAGGAGTTTTTGCAAAAAAAATCCCATGTAGTTGGAACATCAAAAGATTACTCTTGTTTCTGTAAATCTAACACCTCTCTAAAAAAATAAAGTCTATTAATTTAAAAAAGATTACTGTTAATTAAAGAAAAGCAGACATTTCAAGTTAATGAATTTAGTGCTTTTGTATATGGGAAGATACAAGAGTCTGGGATTATTGAAATTATTCCTTTGAATAATTAACTATCTATGGCCACCTTAACTATCTATGGCCAGTATCCTGTTTTTCTCCATCCTGAATCCCACCGTTGGAGATGGCTGCAGAGACTGAAGCCTCGATGGCCTCAACATCCTTTGTTTACTGAAATGGCAGGCGACATTCTTTGTCCACACTATTTTATCTATCAAAGCCCTTACTGCATTTATCATAGCTGTTTTAAATTCCTGGTCTGACAGTTCCCACATCCCTGTCATGTCTGGTTCTGATACTTGCTCTCTCTCTTCCAATTGTGTTTTTTGCTTTTTAGTATATCTTGTAATTTTTTCTTTTCTTTTATTTTCTTTTTGGCTGCGCCCGTGAGGCCTGAGGGATCTTTGTTCCCGGACCAGAGATCAAACCCGCACCCCCTGCAGTGGAAGCACAGAGTCTTAACGACTGGACCACCAGGGAATTCCCTCTTGTAATTTTTTCTTAGCCAGACATAATGTACTGGGTAAAAGGGACTACGGTAAATAGGGCTTCAGTCATGTGGTGGTGAGGTGTGGGGGGATGGGGAAGTAATTCATAGAGCTGAGAGTAGGTCTCAGTGTTTTAGTGAGCCTGAGCCCCTAGACTGTGAACTCCCTTAGGCGGGAGACAATGGCTAGAGCTGACTGGAGCTGGGTATTTCCCTTTCCCCAGGTCAGCTGGACTGCTAATAACCCGGCAGGTTAGGCTCTGGTCAACTAGTTTCCCCTGATGGCAGGCTTTGTGAAGAATAACAGAGTGCTCTGTCATTTATCAGATGGTCCCTTTTCCCTTCTCGCTGCCAGAAGCACAAGGAGATTTTTCTGATATTTTCTGTCAAGCTTCTGGAAGTGAATCTCAAAAAATTGTGGCGGCTCCGCTATGACTGGGTCTCCTTGGAGTTTTTATTTATTTATTTATTTATTTATTTTTGGCTGTGTTGGGTCTTCGTTTCTGTGCGAGGGCTTTCTCTAGTTGCGGCGAGCGGGGGCCACTCCTCATCGCGGTGCGCGGGCCTCTCACGATCGTGGCCTCTCTTGTTGCAGAGCACAGGCACAGGCTCCAGACGTGCAGGCTCAGTAGTTGTGGCTCACGGGCCCAGTTGCTCCGTGGCATGTGGGATCTTCCCAGACCAGGGCTCGAACCTGTGTCCCCTGCATTAGCAGGCAGATTCTCAACCACTGCGCCACCAGGGAAGCCCCAGGGAAGCCCCTCCTTGGAGTTTTAAATTGTCACACTTGTCCACACTGAGCCTCCAGCAACTCATCAGTTACAGTTCAGGTTTTCCTATTTTGGCACTGGTTCCGGCAGCAGTTTCTGCTGATGAGTCTCCGCTCTGATAAGCTGTGACTCCCTGTATTCACCTGTTTGTCTCCCCAGTCTTGGGGGTAGTGGTTTGTCCTTCCAGATCCCAGAAGAGTTATGGATGTTTCAGTCTGTTTATCTTTTTATTTGTTAGGACAGAGTCGTGACTTCCAAACTTACATGCAGAAACTGGAAAACCCAACTTGTTTTCAAATGACAGCTTTATTAAGACATATTTCACATACTATAAAATTCCCCACTTAAAGTGATGAATCGATGGTTTTAGTACATTCATAGATGTGTGCAACCATCACTGCTTAGTGTAATGATTTCAAGGCTCACTTACATTGTAGCATGAATCAGTACTTCATTCCTTTTTATGGCTGAATAATATTCCATTGTATGGATGGACTGCATTTAGTTTTTCCATTCATTAGTTGATGGACAGTTGGGCTGTTTTCATCTTTTGGCTATTATGAATGATAATTGTCCTTAGTTTCAGCTGTGGGCAGACCCAGGATACCCTCCTAGAGCCTCCCTGGTTGGGAGGGTGACCTAGAAAAATTTTTGTGTGACACAGGGCTGGGGATGAACCCAGAATGCCCTTCACCAGTTTCCCTCTTTAAAAAACTTTCTGGGAGATTCTCCACATATTCAGGCCCCATGCCAGACTATGGCCAGGCCTAGGATTCCCTTCTCAGGCTTTCTTGCATAGCCTGGGCCAGTCCTAGCCTCCAGTGGGAGACTTAGAAAAATTTTGGGGAAGCCTATCCAACAATTGGGCCCCACCTCGACTGCCACTAAGCCCAGGGCACCTTCCCAGGTTATCACAGGCTGGCCTGTGCTGGTGGCTGCTACTGGAGGGGGACTTAGAAATATTTTTTGGTGGCTCCTTTGACTATCAGCGTCCATGTAGGACTGCAGCTGTGCCCAGGCGACTTCTCCACGACCCTCTGAGTGTGGCTGCATGTTCATTTTCACAATTACAATTACGGTCATTTTCATTTGTTCTAATTTGATGTTAGTTTTGCATGATTGTGTGACTCTTCCTTTTCACAAACAATACATTGGTTCATCTTCATTTGTTCTAAGTCTCTAAGTCAAAATAATATTTTAGTTTTGTGAGCTCTTTATAACTCAGAGCATGTGTGATGCATAATTTCATGGGTCAACCTGGCTAGGCTACGGTACCTAGATATTTGGTCAAACACTAGTTTAGACGTTGCTGTGAAGATATTTTTTAGATGTAATTAACATTTAGATCAGTAGACTTCAAGTAAAGTAGACTATCCTCCATAATGTGAGTGGGCTGCATCCAATCAGTTGAAGGACTTAAGAGAAAAAAGACTGACCTCCCCCAGGGAAGAAGGAATTCTGTCTCCAGACTGCCTTTGGACTCAAGCTACAACATCAACTCTTCCCTGAGTCTTCTGCCTGCCAGACTGCCCTGCAGATTTTGTACCTGTCAACCTCCACAATCATGTGAACCAATACCTCAACGTCAGTCAATCTCTCTCTCTCTGTATGTATGTATGTATGTATGTATGTATGTATCTATCTATCTGTCTATCTATCTATCTGTCTATCTATCTCTCTATCATCTATGTAGATAGGTATGGATCTATCTTTACATGCATGCATCTTATTGGTTTTCTTTCTCTAGAGAAGTCTAATACAGCACATTTTCTCAAATAATGCATTGATTCTTCTTCATTTATTCTAAACTGAAATAACACAGTATTTTTTTTTTTTGCACTATGTGACTCTGAGCTTGTTTCATTGTTGCTTAGCTGCACTGTGATTTGCTCTAACCTGAAAGGAGAACTTTGTTTGGAGAGCACTGTTTAACTTAGCACATTTCCACAAAAAAGGCCTTGATCTTCATGTGCTTAACTTGAAATAAGGCGTTACTCCTCAGAATGTGACTGTGAACTAGTTTCTACAAATTCTACTGGAATAAAGGGTGTAATTTTTTTCTTCTAACCATTGACAGCATTCAAACTCCCCTTTCCCCTTCTGCCTCACGCATGTGCTTGCTGATCAGGTAAACTGGCATGGTTTAATGGATATATTACTTTGCCAAGCACCCTGTAATGGGCTGAATGGTGCTCTCCCCGTACTTCCACTAGGAGATATGTCCAAGTCCTAATCCCTGGAACCTGTGAGTGTGACCTTATTTGGAAAAAGGGTCTTTGCAGATGTAATTAACACAAGGATCTTGAGATGAGATCATCTTGGATTTAGGGTAGGCCCTAAATCCAATGACAAGTATTAGAGATACACAGAGAAGAGAAGAGGATGAGGCCATGTAAAGATGGAGGCAGAGTGATGCAGCCACAAGCCAAGGAATGCCAGAAGCTGGAAGAAACAAGAAAGGATTTTCCCTCGGAGTCTGTGTAGGGAGCACAGCCCTGTTGACAGCTTGGTTTCAGACTTCTGGCCTCCAGAACTGTGAAAGAATAAAGTTCTGTTCTTTTAAGCCACACAGTTTGTGGTAATTTTTTTTTCTTTTTATAAATTTATTTATTTATTTATTTATTTTTGGCTGCGTTGGGTCTTCGTTGCTGCACGCGGGCTTTCTCTAGTTGCAGCGAGCAGGGGCGACTCTTCGTTGTGGTGAGTGGGCTTCTCATTATGGTGGCTTCTCTTGTTGCGGGGCATGGGCTCTAGGCACACGGGCTTCAGTAGCTGTGGCATGTGGGCTCAGTAGTTGTGGCTCGCGGGCTCTAGAGTGCAGGCTCAGTAGTTGTGGCGCACGGGCTTAGTTGCTCCGTGGCATGTGGGATCTTCCCAGACCAGGGCTCGAACCTGTGTCCCCTGCATTGGCAGGCAGATTCTTAACCACTGCACCACGAAGGAAGTCCCTGTTTTTTTTTTTTAAATATGCTTGGCTCCTTATTTATTTATTAAAAAAATATTTATTTGGTTGTGTTGAGTCTTAGTTGTGGCAGGTGGGCTCCTTAGTTGCGGCTCGCCGGCTGCTTAGTTGCCACTCACCAGCTCTTAGTTGTGGCACATGGGCTCCTTAGTTGCAGCAGGTGGGCTCCTGTAGTGGTGGCTCAAGAGCTCCCTAGTTGCGGCTTGCCGGCTCCTTACTTGCGGCACATGGGCTCCTTAGTGTGGCAGGTGGGCTCCTTTAGTTGCGGTGCGAGGGCTCCTTAGTTGTGGCACGCATGTGGGATCTAGTTCCCTGACCAGGGATCGAACCTGGGCCCCCTGCATTGGGAACATGGAGTCTTAACCACTGTGCCACCAGGGAAGTCCCAGTTTGTGGTACTTTGTGATGGTAGCCATCCATCCAGTATATATATATATACTGGCTCCTTCCCTACCTCTTTGGAGCAGTTTACTCAGAGCTATTGAGTGGCTGTCTCCTGGGTTATAGTCATCAGTCTCAGTCCTATAGAAATTACTCAGTAATTTAAGTCCTGAATTGTGACTTAAGTCACAAGTCTTGTGACTTAAGTCACAGGTCTCATATTGTGTGTTTCTCTTGAAGTTGATATGACCTGGACAGCATCATATGGTCTCTAATTACAGGGCTGCATGGCCCCCTTCAACTGGTTCAGCAGCCACCATTAAAGAGATGCTAGATGGCAAGAAGTGCTCCTTGTTCATGGGGTGCACACCAACACCCAGGGCTTTGCGTTTCAAGGCAACAAACACTACTACTGAGGTCATCCCAGCTTTTTAGAATTTTTAAGGCTACCCACCTTCCCCACCACCACAGGAATGTTGTGGCGCCCACTTGCTGGAGGTGCCCCTGAAAACATTTTCAAGTCTCTCTCCAATAGCCCTGAGAGGCCACACCAGGCTTGGCTGCAGTAAATTCCCCATGGGCTCCAGGTCATACGTTGACCACCCCCATTCCTGGGGGTTGATGGCAGTTATGTCCCTCCTTGGGGCTTTCAAGACAATCAGTGCCCTATAATAGATGCCTCTGATGGATGCTCTCTGCTTGGTGCCTCCAATGGATGCAGTGACTCTGTGCTCTCCTGGGCAGGGCCTAGGATGCCCCAGAGTACGTGGACATTGGGGCTGCTCTTCCTGCTATGCCTGAGGGCCGCATGCACCCCCTCCCACCACCCTATCCCTGCTTCTGCTCTCTCTGATGTGGCTTCAGTGAGTTAGTCATCCCTGACCCTTTGTGTCTCTTGTGCTCAGCCCTCCCTGGGGCAGGAGAATCATCCTGTTGTCACCTGCACTGCCCTTCACAGCCCCGGGAGCTCCAGGCCATCCATCAGGCGCCCTCACCGAGGGTCTTTCTTGCTCTCAGGGTCCCACCAATCCCCGCTATGTGGTGTGTGAGAGGAGATCCCCACCTTGACAGGTGGCAGCAGGACCTCGAGAGCATGTCCCACTGTGAGAGGGGCTGAGGAGAGCACTGCGAGATCACTGTATCAGTCTAGACAGTGAATGGTCCTGTTGGGCTGAGCTAAGATGCTCGCCGGCTTAGAGTCCTGATGCTGCTTGGCGTGAATATTTGCACCCAAAATTTCCAAGGGAGGCCAGGAGAGGGACCAGGCGTGTGTCATATTTTTTGTTGTCCATGACATTCCTGCAGCTGCTGCATAAGACAACTCCCCAGGCCTGCATGAAGCATGGGGGGTTTGGCCTAGCTTGATGGATACAGCACATTTCATGCTTTGATGCCAGGAATTGCCTGACTTCCCCTACACTCTCTTCCCCCACCTCATCCCCCAAACTGGGCCCACCCAGGACTGCTTGGGACTTGGGTCCCCTCCGTGACTGCCCTAGCCTGTTCCCTGCAACCAGAGTGGAACTTTGAAAGATGTTGGGGAGTACCTCCTAAAATTGGGCACAATGCAGGCCTGAAACAGTGCTGGAAACAACCTCCCTGGCTGCCCTGTCCAAACCAGGCTGGTTCCTGCCACAGGAACGGGGTTTAGGGATATTCTGTGGGAGAACTTCCAATGATGGGCCCTATACGAGACTATAGCTGGGCCAGGAATGCCCCCTCTGGACCTCCCAAGCTGGCCTGAGCCAGGTCCCTTCACTGGAGGGAGACTTTGAATGTTTCTGGGAGGTTCCTCTGATGCCCAGTGCCCAAGCAATAGGTGGCCAAGCTCAGGACACTTTCCTGCCTCCTGACTGGGCAGGGCCAGGTCCCTCCTTCAGAATGGGATTTAGGAAGATTTTTTGGGGTTGCCTCCTACCACTAGGACCTGTGTGGGGCTGCGGCTGGAGCCAGAGGCACCCTCCTGGATTTCCCTCACTGGTTTGAGCTGATCCCCACTGTGGAAGGAGACAAAATATTTTGAGAGGTTTATCTGGTGACTGGGCCCCCACGGGACACTCCTTGGGCCTCAGTGTCTGGTTTGGGCTGGTCCAGGTCTCAGGAGAGAGACGTAGAAGACTTTTCAGGAGGTGTTCCCAATGACCAGGGCCCATGGGGAACCAAGGTTCGGCTCTGGGCACATTCCTGGGCTCCTGGCCTGTGCTGATGTGCCCATTCTAGAGGGTATGGAAGTAATCAAAGACCACCCAAATGAGAACAACAGAGGCTGCTTATTCAGAGCTTGCTAGAGCCAGGGGGTCAGCTGCATTTGGCAGACTCAAAGGCAGGCAGTGGAGAGGGAGAATTTTATTGTGGAGAAGGGAAGACTCAGGTGTGCCCATCGGAGGCTGTTGGTTTGAGGAAGCCAGGGGTGGCTGATGAGAAGCAGGTGTCCTATGCGATTTGTTGGGGGGCATATTTGGCTTTTGGGGGGCAAATATTAGGGAAGCTGCAGTCATCAATCAAGTCTTGACTCTCTGGACCAATTGCTGCAGAGTTTGTAAGTCAGAGATCCCTTGTCATGTATGGTCTGGCCTTTATCCTTTTTTTTTTTAAGATTTAATTTTATTTATTTTTGGCTGCGTTGGGTCTTCGTTGCTGCGCGTGGGCTTTCTCTAGTCGTGGTGAGCGGTGGCTACTCTTTGTTGCGGTGCACGGGTTTCTCATTGCGGTGGCTTCTCTTGTTGCGGAGCACGGGCTCTAGGCGTGCAGGCTTCAGTAGTTGTGGCACGTGGGCTCTAGAGCGCAGGCTCAGTAGTTGTGGTGCATGGGCTTCGTTGCTCTGCAGCATGTGGAATCTTCCCGGACCAGGGCTCGAACCTGTGTCCCCTGCATTGGCAGGCGGATTCTTACCCACTGCGTCACCAGGGAAGTCCCTGGCCTTTATCCTTTTGTACAGTCCACCTTTCAAGAGTGATTTGAAAATCTTTTGGGAGGCATATCTAACAATTAAGATCTGCCTGGGACTTTGGTCAGGCCCAAGGCCTTCTCCCCAGACTTCTGTGACTGGCTGGTCCTCACCATGAAAGGGGGATTGAAAGGCATTTCTGTGAGGTGAACGTGATGAATGGTGCTCATGTGGGGTCCCATGTTGGCACAGGATGCTCCCTGGATGGCTCTGGATAGTTGCCTCCTCTGGAGAGAGACAGAAAGATTTGGTGGGGGGGTGCTTTTTCAACAACTGGGCCCCATGTGGGATGCTGCCAGGCCCTGGGCACCTTCTCAGGGCATTCTCCCCATCCCAAGTCAGTGCCCTTCCTCTGGAGGGGGAATTGAAAATGTTTTTTAAAAATTTATTTATTTATTTTAAAATACACATAACATAAAATTTATAATCCTAATAATTTAAAAACAGTTCAGTAGTGTTAAGTGTATGAAACAGGGCAATTGTTCTGCCTATGAGAGCTCTGGAATCCATAATTAACTGAGACTTGACCTGTGACTTATACCCTGATCCATGACAACATATGTACAAAGACTGATTTTGCTGAGAAGGCTGAAAAAAATACTACTGTAATTTAACTGATTTATTTTGTAAGACTCTTTACTTATAGTGAACCACATTTTGGTGTAATACTGGTATAATTAATAAGGTAAATTTGATTTTACTATTAAACTGATATCAGTGATCAAATTTATTGGGAGTATGAATTAAAACCCCCGCAGGCTGTTCTTCTGAGGAAAGCTGATTGGCTAGAGAAAGAACAGATTTTGTTAATAATCAGTTAACTGTTTCATTACATCAGTCTATCGATACTTTTCATAAAGTTCATATTTAATAATGGAAGGAGGTAAAAGAGTTGTCATGTTTGTACTTGGTTATGAATAAGTCTGTGTTGCAATATTTGGTAAACTGAAATGTTTCTTTCAAGCAATATCTATCCTTCATTGCAAGATACAAATAATTAGTAATATCTTTCTACTTCTTTTGTTCTATAAATGTTGAATGATTCAGAAGGAAGGATAATAACAGTGATTTGTAATTCAGAATGCTTGACTAATGGTCAGAGGCTTGGCCCATGTAAGTACAGGTCTAATCTCAAGTACTCTGTTTCAACCCTGGTTTATCTTTGAAACACCAGTGTCTTGGTTCTGACTCTTGGCAAAAACGGAATGAAATGTGGCTAGCTAGTGATTGATATAGATCTGTGCTAGGGTCTGCAAAACATGAGGGTGCAGCCTTAGCAGTTTACCAGTATTGGTTTTAGAAAACGTACAGATTGATGGTTTGCAGTTGGTTTCAGTTATGTTCTTTGATTTCTACTGTTGAGACCGGTTATGCAACCTGCCTTTGGTGGTGTGCTCAGAAAGGCATTACAAACTCTTCCTCAGATGAGGCTGTGGCTCCACTGAGACCAAGATATCTCACACAATTTTGGTGATTCATGATCTGAAGATGAAATATGTTCTGTGAGACTGAGAAAGGACCCTGTGGGTTACTACTGGATGTCTCAGGTCTCTCTGATGTTGGTCTGTGCCTTATTTTTCCTGCTATAACATATAATGTCTTTAAGTTTCACCCATGTTTTAGCATGTGTCAGAATTTCATTAATTTTTAAGGCTGAATAATATTCCATTGTATGGCTATACCACATTTGTTAATTCATTCATCAATCGCTTGGGTTGCTTCTCCTTTTTGGCTATTTTGAGCAATGCTGCTATGAACGTGGATGTACAGATATCTCTTTGAAATCTTGTATTTAATTCTTTTGGCCATATACACAAAGGGAAATTGCTGGCTCACATGGTAATTATATTTTTATTTTTCTGAGAAACTGCCAGACTGTTTTTCATAGTGGCTGCACTATTTTACCTTCCTACCAGCAGTGCGGGAACGTTCCAATATCTCTGTTTCCTCACGAACACTTGTTATTTTCTGTTGTTTTTTTTTTTTTGATAGCAGCCATCCTAGTGGGTGTGCAGTGATATCTCATTGTGGTTTTGATTTGTATTTCCATAATGATTAGTAATGTTGAGCTTCTTTTTATATGGTTGTTGGTCATTTGTAACATCATCTTTGGAGAAATGTCTATTCAAGTCTTTTGTCAATATTTAAATCAAGTTATTTGGTTTTTTTGTTGTTGAGCTATAGGAGTTCTTTATATATTCTGGATATTAAACTCATCAAATATATGATTTGCAAATATTTCTCTCTTTCTGTGGGTTGCATTTTCACTCCATTGATTATATTCTTTGATGCACAAAAGTTTAAAATTTTGATGTAGTCCAATTTACCTATTTTAATTTTTGTTGCTTATGTTTTAGTGTCATATCCAAGAAATCATTGCTAAATATAATGTCATGAACATTTTCAACTATGTTTTCTTCTAAGAGCTTAATAATTTTAGGTCTCCTGTTTAGTTCTTTGATCCATTTTGAGTTAATTTTTATATTTGGTGTTAGGTAAGGGTTCAACTTCATTCTTTTGCATGTGAAGATCTAGATTTTCTAGCACCATTTGTTGAAAAGACTGTCCTTTTCACTATTGAATGGCCTTGGCACCCTTGTTAAAAATCACTTGACCATATATGTGAGAGTTTATCTCTGAGCTCTCTATTCTATTCCGTTGGTCTACATGTCTTTTTAAATTCCAGTACCACATTGTTTTGATTACTATAGCTTTGTAATAAGTTTTAAAATCAGGAAATGTGAATTCTCCAAATGCTTGGCCCTGCTGTGGCTCCTCATGGGACTCAGTTGCTGGATGTGCTTCCTAAAATTTCTTCTAAGTTCACCTTTGTGGAGATGGCTAGAGGCCCAAGAAGAGTACCCTAACACTGCCATGAGACCACATGGGGCATGGTTGCTACATGTACATGTTGAAATTTTTTCTAGTTCTCCCTTCAGAAGAGGTACTATCCCAAGTCAGCCACTTCAGCCTTCCCAGGCCAAGATTATGAGGGGAATTGGGATGAGGCCAGGTAAGTGGCAGAGCTCTTGCCCTGACACAAGGACCTGGAATAGGACTATTCCTGCTCAAGATGGCTATTGGGAGTTTACTGGCTTTTGCCTTTATGTGGCTCCTCCAGAGCTGTGGGTGTCCCTGGAATGGAATTGAATCTGGCCTTTATGGCCTGAGTCAGAGTTTCAGGAGGCTGGCAATGATGGCAGGGTTGTTCTGCTATGCCTAATGTGGTTGTGGCAAACTTCTTGGTGTTGAACTCTTTTGTTCTTGCAGCTGTCCATGTAAGTCAGGTCACGATGTTCCTGTAACCCCCCAACAAGACAAATGCTATTCTCTGTTCTGCAACTTTTTATCTCTGTATGAATGGACTCTTAAGGGTTAGAGCCCTGAGAATAGACTATCCTGTATACTTAAGGCTATAGGCAACATTCAAAAAGTGCAGAGCCAGCATGACTAAGCACAGGCAACAAGGCACAAAGTTTAAAGTAAAGAGGAACAGATCTAATATGGAGTCAGAGTTGTTCTTCCCTGTTACAACACCTCCTACTTTCCTTACTGGAAAGTCAGCCTGATTTAAATTCTTCTGAATTGGATGGACCTTTAATAGATGTCCCAATAAATGTCTGGGCCACACAGGCAAATGAATTTGCATTGCTACTATTGATATATGAAGTGACTGTATATGTTATCTGGAAGAAAAATTAACTTTTCCATTAGTAGACTAATATGGTGTACATATTAAAAAACAAACAAACAAACAAGCATTTTCTGAATAATGAACACATTGCCCATATTTATCAATCATGTATTAGAAAACTGCCTGGAGAGTACTTGTCTCTCACTGTCCTACTTCACTCTCTAGGTCTCCACTATAGACTCTTTTTCAAACTGTGTGTTGCTCTTATTAACCCTTACTTTTTCAGCATGCTGAGCACAAACCAAACCCTCCCTTATGCCTGTTTACTAAACACTGGTCAGGTTAACTAATCAATCTGACTGTTGGTTATATCAAATCTAGATAGAGCAAAAGAACCAGAACTGGTCTTCATTCCTGCTGATTGAACACCTGGTGGACTAAAGTAGAAAATATGGATGAATGACAAGCTATGGTATTCAAGACTGAAAAATAATCACTGCATTATTTTCTTCTGGTGAGTTATTTGGGGCCCAGACCGCCTGTGTAGAAGTTCAAGGACCGGCCCTTGACCAGATAAAGACAATTAATGAAAAATATTCTCTTTGCGTTGAAAACAAACATGACCTTGGAACTTCCCTTGGTGACATACTAGGAAAATATTGTAACAAACTCTGTAGATTCCACAAGTGGCAACTTCAAACCTCTCTGGGAGATTGTAAACGACTCTAGCACTACCCTTTTTGGTACAGATGTCTGCCAAATCACCAAATGATTTGGATCCTGCACAAGCCACTCTTTGTACACTCTGTACAGTGGTATTTTTAAAAAATAATTAATTGATTAATTAATTATATTATTTTTGGCTGCGTTGGGTCTTGATTGCTGCACTCGGGCTTTATATAGTTGTGGCGAGCGGGGGCTACTCTTCATTGCGGTGGGCGAGCTTCTCATTGTGGTGGCTTCTCTTGTCACGGAGCACGGGCTCCAGGTGCGTGGGCTTTAGTAGTTGTGGCTCATGGGTTCTAGAGCGCAGGCTCAGTAGTTGTGGCGCGTGGGCTTAGTTGCTCCGCGGCATGTGGGATCTTCCCGGACCAGGGCTCGAACTCGTGTCCCCTGCATTGGCAGGTGGATTCTTAGCCACTGTGCCACCAGGGAAGCCCTGTACAGTGGGTATTTTAACTGTTCCCCTGAATAAGCTACCAAATACCACAAACTATTGTTGATGGATTTGTCCTTTTGTCAATATACAATCTCCTAGTTTGTCTTATTTAAGAAATTAACCTGAGTTTCTACGTTGTCTGAGATTAGGATTGCCACCTCAGCATTCTTTTGTTTACTATTTATATAGAATCTATTTCCATCCTCTCATTTTTATCCTACTTGTGTCTTGGATCTAAAGTGTGTTTCTTGTAGATGCTATGTAGTTAAATTACATTTTTTAAAAAAATTATTGTCTCTCTCTGCCTTTTAATTGGAAATTAATTGTTTTTATTTTGGTAGTGTACCATTTAATTCTCTTCTCACTTATTTTAGTTATTTTCTTAATGGCTACCCTGAGGGTCAAAACTAACACCTTAAACTTAGAATAATCTAGTTTGAATTAGTATCAACATAGTTTCTATAGTATAAGAAACTATGTAATACTGCCAAATGTAAAATAGCTAGCTAGTGGGAAGCAGCTGCATAGCACAGGGAGATCAGCTCGGTGCTTTGTGACCGCCTAGAGGGGTGGGAAAAGGAGAGTGGGAGGGAGAGGCAAGAGGAAGGGGATATGGGGATATATGTATACGTATAGCTGATTCACTTTGTTATACAGCCTAAACTAACACAACATTGTAAAGCAATTATACTCCAATAAAGATGTTTAAAAAAACCTATGTATTAAACATATATCTTTTATATTCTTACTGTCACAACTCTACCTTTATATACTTGTGTCTATTAACATAGATTTATGTTAAAGTTTTACTCATTTGACTTTTAAATAATATAGGAAAAAAAGAGAACCTATGAACCTAAATACAATCATACTGGCTTTTATATTTATCTACATAGTTTCCTTTACGAGCATTTATTCTTCATATGACACTGAGTAGTTCTCAAGTGACATTTTTTTCAGCTTGCAGGGTTCCCTTTAGCTTTTCTTGTCAGTGAGATCTGCTAATGATTATCTCCCTCAACTTTTGCTTATCTTTGGAACATCTTTATCATTCATATTTAAAGATAGTTTTACTATATGTAGAGCCCGGTTTGAAATATTTTTTTCTCTTAGTACTTTAAATATGGCATTCAAATCAGGCTTTTCAGTGCATCCTGTCCTTTGTCATTGCTAATGAGAAATAAGCTGCTAATCTTATTGATGAACAATTATATGTGACAATTAGTTTTTCACTTGCTGCTTCAGATTCTGCTTTTGTCTTTGTATTTTGACTGTTTGATGATAATATGTCCTGGCTTTGATTTCCTAGTTTATCCTAATTAGAGTCCATTGACCCTTTAGATATGGAGATTCATATCTTTTACCAAATTAGAACATTTTCAGCTGTTATTACTGCAAGTATTATTTTTCTCCTTTCTCCTCTCTTTTAGGCTGAAAATACATGAACATGATGGTTCTAGGGAACAGCAAGATGCCCCTCAGGTGGGATGCACAAGTTCCATAATTTATTTGCCAGCAGAGGGCATGCCCACCACATATATGGTTGTTCAGGCATAGGAAGTAATGATGATGCAGGCTAGAATAGTAAGGATATTCAATGAGTGATCAGTGAGTGATTAACATAACATCTTCAATTCAGTTGGATCAGTGTCCACAGGAGCTTGATAATGACCAGGACATCAAAAAGAAAATAATCCATACAGCAGTGGTCACATAGAGGCCAAACAATGGACAGTGAAGCCTGAAGGAGAGTTGGCAAGCCCTGTAAACAAGGACATGGCTACAAGAAGGTGACAGATCTGTTGGTGCATGATTGTAGCAGAGTGGAGGGACCAGCAGATGACAACATAATGGTCAACAACCAATACAGTAAAAAGCACACACTCCATGGAGCCAAAAGCCAAAGCCACAGAATACTGAACAATGCAGATTATGTAGCTGATATTCTTAACTTAACTTCTCTATAAGCTTACCATTATCTGAGGAACAATGCAGTTAGTAAAACACATGTCCAAAATTGAGAGGTTTGGGAAGAAGAAGTACATTGGGGTGTGGCGCCTGCTATCCAGGAGGGAAGTTAAGATGATGGCTGCATTGCCTGTGAGTGTCATCACGTAGAACCCAGAAACAAAGAAAGGATGAACTCAACCTGGGGATACTCTGAGAAGTCAACTAAGATAATGTCTTCTCCTGAGCTGACATTATTTTCACCATCTGCTTATTTCATAGCAACTGAAATAGAATCAAGTATTTTCTCTATATTGCCAAAACAGATGGACAAAAATTAGTCAATTTTTACATAATAGTCCCTACTAATTCATAGGTTTTTCTAACAATTCCAAACAATGAGAACTCAAATTTCCTGATGTATAAAATAATGTAAATGATTTAAATGTAAATCCAAAGCCACAAAGAATGCAAAAACTAGATGGAAGTAGCCTAAAAGCACATTAAGGTCTTTTAGGTGCTTCACTTGATCCCATTAATTAAATATTTATCTAGGAAGCCTACAGTTTCTATTTCACTTAGATATCCACTCTTAATTGGTACACTCTTGATTAGTGTAGGAACAATGAGAGAAAAAAATCAAGTGATAATAAAAATGAAACGAAAACTGAGATATGGTAGTTGATGTGATAAATTAATTCCCCCTGGCATGGAATATGATGATACAATAGTGACTGTGATATTAAAATAAGCAGTGAGTGTTGGACCAAACTGACACAGCCACAATGATAAAATTTTTGTATATAGTTTCAATTGGTTTCATGACACCAATAAGGTAATTTTTTCTTGTTTCCCTCACAAATACTAGTTTGCTTTATATTCTGTTGACATAAAACAAATAGATGACTAGTTGTTTCTTTAGCAAACATGGGGTTATTCAAGATCAAGAAAAAACTGCATTTCCAGATTTGCAACCATGGCGAGACATGTGCATGTCCCCAACAAAAAATGGAGAGGAGAACTGTTTCAAATAGGGGCAAATGAAGTTGAGATAGCTCTAGTAAACAGAGTCCATTGGAAAAATTAAGAGTACAGTAGCTTTTCATTGGGTAAGTTGTGACAGTTTCTTATTGGCTGAGCTCTTGAAGGAAGGAAGAGGAAGTCTTTTTCGTTTTGGGCTCTGTTATTGTTATAAGGTGTGAAAACTTCCCTGTCTGACATCCAGACTATCTTAAGTGAGATTTCCTTTTATTATTTTTTGACAATTTCTCCCTTTTGATCAAGATTGTTCTCTGAAAGCATCACTGATTGAGAGTCAGGTTTTCTGGTTCCAGTGACTTTTAATCCCTCAATGCAAAGAAGGACATTCCTGGATGTACTGTCCTACATCAAATGGAAATTGCACAGATTTGAAACCTATTGACGTTCACATCTGAATCACAGGGAGTTGTACGAAGGAGAACCTGAAGTACTTATTACGTGAAGTCCCTAAGTTAAGATTACAGAGATTGGTGATCATCTTTAGCATTGTGTCATCATCAAAGAGGAACTTCCAACAGACATGGTCTATATATCTTGGGAAAGCTATCTCATCAGATGTCAGCTGCTTCAGTTCTGGGAAATCTTTACTTTCAGGTCAACAGATGGCTGTCAGTTTGAGTCAAAGTTTTGTGCTTTCTTTAGGTGTGTTTGTGAATACAAGAGTCTATTTCCTGAAATTTGGTGACACAAAGGTTGGTTATCAGTACCTGATAGAGGCCTTACAAGTGAGTTTGAAGATAGTCCTTCTGGAGCAGCTGTCCCCAACTTTTTTGGCACCAGGGACTGTTTCGTGGAAGACAATTTTTCCGCGGACGGATCGGGGGCAGGGGGATGGTTCAGGCGGTAATGCGAGTGATGGGGAACGTCAGATGAATCTTCGCTTGCTCACCCACCCGCCGCTCACCCCCTGCTCTTTTGCCTGGTTCCTAACAGGTTGCAGACCGGTACTGGTCTGTGGCCCGGGAGTTGGGCACCCCTGTTCTGGAGGTTTCATTTCTAAAATCCCCAAATATCCAGGTTGCAAGTGTGAGGCTTAAGATCTTTGTCTTCCATGAGTGCACTGTGAAAAGATCGCTTTACCAAAACATGCTTACTTTTAGTAGAAGAAATTAGGACTTCACAATATTGTAGTACCTCTCCATTTATCAGTTGTGGGTCAAAAGAGGCAAGAGTCAAGTGCGTTGGGTATCCTGTGGCTATCTCAAACAATGAGCATTTATGAGTTCCAAGAGGGTGGATGTGATGTTTAGAAGAATTTATAGCAATGCCTTTGGCCAGGTTATTTGGAGGGCCTCTACAATTTTTTCCAATTGGGACTTCATGCCTTCAAGTAAACCAGAGGAATGAGGGTGGTAAGTGCAGTGACAGTTTTGTAAAACTGACCAAACAGCACAGATGTGTTGAAGTACTTGACCACTAAAAAGGATTCTTTGACCTTTATGCAGTTAGAGAAGAGTTTCCCAGGTGGGGACAATCTTTTCCTAAAGGTTTTAAGCCACAAAAGAGGGAGTAACCTGTCTGCAAGGGAAGTCTTCAGTTCGGTGTTGAACAGGCCATGACTAAAACATATTTATATGCACAAGACTGGGGAAGTTGTATGAAATTCATGTGCCAGACCGCAAATGGTTAATTAATCTGTTTAAAAAATCAGGAAACAGTATGAACAAGCTTCCCTGGGTTGAGCTTTGGACAAGTGGATCAACTGAGTTAGGCATTTTTGCAGGATTTTAAATAATTCCCCACAAATATTGATTCATGAACATTGTTATCTTGTCAATAAACCTATGGTTTAATGCAGGCACACGGGTGAGGAATGAGAATTTTAGAGTGTTAGGTCCAAACCTAGTTTTCTCTTTTATCAAACCAACAGTTGTTGAATTTCCATCTTGCTTTTCCTTTTCTGAGGATCATTGCTGGCCTTCTCTAGCGAGATTTTCTGAGTTATAATTTAGAGAAATATCCCTTTGGACCATGAGAGTTTTGGCTGCTGTTGGGTCCTTAAAGGGCAGCATTCCTTGTGGAAATGTCAGCAAGGTGATGTCCCTAGCTTTCAGAGAGTCAAGTTTAGGATGACCTGAAATATTAATAATAGCTGAAGTGTCAGTTTGAAGTGCTGCATCCAGTAATTCCTGAACATAGGGGCCATTTAAAATTTTATTTTCCCTGGAAGTAAGGAGCCACGTTGCTTCTAAAACTTTCCAAAGTCATGAGCCACTCCAAAAGCTTATGTACTATCAATATAGGCATTGGCAGTTTTGTCCTTGGCTGAAGTACAAAATCATATCAGAGTACATAATTCAGCCTCTTTGGGAAAAGTAGTCATAGGTAAAGGTGCTACCTCAACAATATCAATGGAAGTTGCTGTAGCGTAGGGAGAACAATATTTGCCATTATTGCCTTTTAAATAAGAATCTTTGGTGAGCCATGAGAAGTTGACTTCATTGGTGATGGAGGTGAGAAGACTAGCAGGGTTAAAGTGATTAAAACATCAACAAGAAAAATATGGTCGACACCTATTTTCTCAGCCAGGGGTTGAGTGTCCTGGCAGGGTCATTGCTCTTGCCCTTTGGCAGCTTGGCTGCTAGTCAGATCGAGGATGAAGCAGAACAGTTCTTTAGAAGTGACCACACAAACAACTGGGCAGTTTTGGCATGTACATCCCAACTCTGGTTTAATTATCAACATGTTGCAAATATTCTATATGTTTATAGAACTAATAAGAGGCTAGGTATTCCTGACAGGACAAGAAAAAGAAGATGGAAACACTTGGGATGGAAGATTGAAGATTTACATGGTGGTCAAGACAAGATGGTGGAGTAGAGGAAACTTGAGCTCACCTCCTCTCACGAGAACACCAAAATCACAACTAATGGTGGAACAACCATCAATAAAAAAGACCAGAACCTACCAAAAAAGATATTCTACATCCAAAGACAAAGAAGAAACCACAATGAGATGGTAGGAGGGGCACATTTGCAATATAATCAAATCCCAAACCCCACAGGTGTGCAACCAACAAACTGGAGAATAATTATATTGCAGGAGTGAGGGTTCTGAGCTCCATGTCAGGCTCCCGGCCTGAGTGTCTGGCAATGGGAGGAGGAGCACCCAGAGCATTTAGCTTTTGAAGGCCAGTGGGTCTTGATGGCTGAAGCTCCACAGGACTCCACTCGTGGAGGGCACACACAAGGTCTTACATGCACAAGGACCCAGGGCAAAAGCAGTGACTTCATAGGAGCCTGGAGCAGACCTACTTGGTATTGGAGGGTCTCCTGGGGAGATGGGGGCCAGCTGTGGCTCTCTCTGGCATCATAAAAGCTGGTGGTAGACATAGCAGGGAGCATTCATCTATGTGAATTCTGGCTGGAGGCAGACATCTTTGGTATTTGGCACCAAGACCTGGCCCCTCCAACAGTCTGTAGGCTCCAATGCTGGGACACCTTAGGCCAAACAAAAAAAGGGTGTGAACACAACCCCACCCATCAGCAGACAGGCTGCCTAAAGACTTCCTAAGCCCACAGCCACCTCTAGACATGCTGCTTGACATGGCCCTGTCCACCAGATGGCCAAGAACCAGCTCCAACTATCAGTGGACAGGCACCAGCCACTTCCACCAGGAAGCCTGCACAAGCCTCTAGACCAGACTCACTCATCAGGGGACAGATACCAGAAACAAGAAAACTACAGTCCTGCAGCCTGTGGAACTGAGTCCACAAACAGTTCAGAACCAACCTTGGGACCAGTTGGTCCCTGGCCCTTGGGCGATGAGAAGGTAGTGTACTGCTGGATATATAGGACGTCCCCTACAGAGGACCACTTCTCCAAGGTTGAGAAACATAACTAACCTTCCACATACATAAACATACAAGTAGAAATTTAGACAAAATGAGAGAGCAGAGGAATATGTTCCAGACAAAGGAACAAGATAAAACTCTGAAGAAAAACGAAGTGACATGTAGATAAGCAATCTACCTGAGAAAGTGTCAGAGTAATGATCGTAAAGATGATCCAAGAACTTGGGAAAAGAATGGATGCACAGAGTGACAAGTTACAAGAAGTTTTTAATAAAGAGTTAGAAAACATAAAGAACAATCAGAGATGAAGAATATAAGAACTGAAACGAAAAATACACTAGAAGGAATCGATAGCAGAATTAATGAGGCAGAAGGACAGATAAGTGAGCTGGAAGACAGAGTGGTGGAAATCACTGCCATGGAACAGAATAAAGAAAAAAGAATGCAAAGAAATGAGGACAGTTTAAGAGACTTCTGGGACAACGTCAAACACCAACATTCACATTATAGTGGTCCCAGAAGAAGAAGAGAGACAGATAGGGTCTGAGAAAATACTTGAAGAGATAATAGCTGAAAACTTCCCTAACATAGGAAAGGAAACAGTCACCCAAGTTCAGGAAGCACAGAGAGTCCCATACAGGATTAACCCAGGGAGGAACATGCTGAGACACATAGCAATCAAATTGACAAAAAGTGAAAATATTAAAAGCAACAAGGGAAAAGCAACAAGTGACATACAAGAGCATTCCCATAAAATTATCAACTGATTTTTCAGCAGAAGCTCTGCAGGACAGAAAGGAGTGGCATGATATATTTAAAGTGATGAAAGGGAAGAACCTACAACCAAGAATACTCTACCCAGCAAGGCTCTCATTCAGATTTGACAGAGAAATCAAAAGTTTTAGAGACAAGCAAAAGCTAAAGAATTCAGCAACACCAAATCAGTTTTACAACAAATGCTAAAGGAACTTCTCTAAGAGGAAAGGAAAAGGCCATAACTAGAAACAAGAAAATTATGAAATGGGAAATCTCTCCAGTAAAGGCAAACATAGAATAAAGGTAGGAAGTCATCCACACACAAATATGAAATCTAAACCAGTAATCATGAGAGGAGGAGAGTACAAATGCAGGATATTTGAAATGCATTTGAAATTGAGGTCAACAACTTAAAACATATATATGTATGTATATATACACATATATATACATACTACATACATATATACAGCACTATATATATGTGTATATATATAGACTACTATATCAAAACCTCAAAATCTATAATAGATATACAAACAAGAAAGAAAATAGAATCCAAACACAACACTAATGATAGTCATCAAATCACAAGAGAAGAGAATAAAAGAGGGAAGGAAGAAAAAAGACCTACAAAAACAAATCCAAAACATTTAACAAAATGGCAATAAGGACATACATATCGATAATTACCTTAAAGGTAAATGGATTAAATACTCCAACCGAAAGGCATAGATTGGCTGAATGGATACAAAAACAAGACCCATATATATGCTGTCTACAAGAGACCCACTTCAGATCTAGGGACACATACAGACTGAAAGTGAGGGGATGGAAAGCACCTCTTTCTAAAACTATTCCAAAAAATTGCAGAGGAAGGAACACTTTCAAACTCATTCAATGAGGCCACCATCACTCTAATACGAAACCAGACAAAGAAACCAAACACACAAAAATCACAGGCCAATATCACTGATGAAAATAGGTACAAAAATCTTCAAAAAAATACTAGCAAAACCAAAACCAACAATACTTTAAAAGGATCATACACCATGATCAAGTGGAATTTATCTCAGGGATGCAAAGATTTTTTGATAGTCATATATCAAGCAATTTGATACACCACATTAACAAAGTGAAGAATAAAAAACATATGATCATCTCAATAGATGCAGAAAAAGCTTTTGTAAATTCAACATCCATTTATGATAAAAACTCTCCAGAAACAGGGCATAGAGGGAACATACCTCAACATTACAAAGGCCATGTATGACAAACCCACAACTAACATCATACTCAATGGTGAAAAGCTAATATCATTTCCTCTAAGATCAGGAACAATACAAGGATGCCTATTCTCACCCCTTTTATTTGACAAAGTTTTGGGAGTCCTAGCCACAGCAATAAAAGGAGAAAAAGAAATAAAAGGAATCCACATTGGAAAAGAAGAAGTAAAACTGTCACTGTTTGCAGAAGACATGATACTATACATAGAAAATCCTAAAGATGCTACCAGAAAACTACTAGAACTCATCAGTGAATTTGGTAAAGTTGCAGTATACAAAATTAATGCACAGAAATCTCTTGCACTCCTATACGCTAACAATGAAAGATCAAAAAGAGAGATTAAAGAAACAATCTCATTTACCATTGCAACAAAAAGAATAAAATACCTAGGAATAAACCTACCTAAGGAGGCAAAAGACCTGTATGCAGAAAATTATAAAACACTGATGAAAGAAATCAAAGATGACATAAACGGATGGAGAAATATACCATGTTCTTGGATTGGAAGAATCAACATTGTGAAAATGACTATACCATCCAAAGCAATCTCAGATTCAATGCAATCTCTATCAAATTATCAATGGCATTTTTCACAGAATTAGAACAAAAAGGTTTACAATTTGTAATGGAAACACAAAAGACCCTGAAAAGCCAAAACAATCTTGAGAAAGAAAAACGGAGCTGGAGGAATCAGGCTCCCTGATTTCAGACTATACTACAAAGTTACAGTAATCAAAACAGTATGGAAAAATAAAAATGGAAACACAACACTCCAAAATCTATGGGATGCAGCAAAAGTAATTCTAAAAGGGAAGCTTATAATGATACAGGTCTTCCTCAAGAAACCAAAAACAAACAAAAACAAAACAAACAAAAACAAAAACAAAACAACAACAGAAAAACCTCAAATAAACAATCCAACCCACTGCCAAAAAGAATCAGAAATAAGAACAGAGCCCAAAGTCATCAGAAGGAAGGAAATAATGAAGATCAGAGAGGAAATAAATAAAATAGAGATAAAAAAGAAAAGATTAATGAAACCAGTAATTGGTTTTTTGAAAGGGTAAACAACACTGATAAACCTTTATCCAGGCTCACATAGAATAAAAGAAAGTGCACCCAATCAACAAAATAAGAAATGAAAGAGGAGAAATAATAACAAATAACACAGAAATAAAAAAGTCATAAGAGAATACTATGAACAGTTACATGCCAACAAATTAGAAAACCTAGAAGAAATAGACAAATTTCTAGAACCATACAAACTGTCAAGACTGAGTCAAGAAAAAATAAGAGAATTTGGACAGATCAATCACTAGAAGTGAAATTGAATTTGTAATAAAAAACAAAAGAAAACAAACAAACAAAAAACTCCTAGCAAACAAAAGTCCAGGACTGGACAGCTTCCCAAGGGAATTCTACCAAACACATAAAGAACTAATACCTATCCTTCACAAACAACTCCAAAAAATTGAAGAGCACGGAACACTCCCATGTTCATTCTATGAGGCTGCCATAACCCTGATACCAAAACCAAAGACAATACAGAAAAAAAAAAAAAAGAATATTACAGGCCATTATCTGTGCCTTCAAGAAAACTAAACCAACCATGGATATTGTAGACTTAGAATAATGGAAGGTCTTTAATGTTGAGAACTTTCCAACAATAGACTAGATTCTACCATAACTCTTCCTTTTCAGGTAGGGAGAGAAGGATCATTTTCACTAATTGAATAGGTTGCATAAAAAGTTGACCATTGTTCCAGTCCTTCCCATCATACACAGGTCCACTTGGGGCTGATAACATTGCCTTTGCCTTAACATGTGCAGGATGGCAAGTTCATAATCTTGCAACAAGGCTTTCACATAATGGCATTACTAATAATCAATGTAAAGTTTAACCACACAATACCTAAGAGCTTTACTAGCTTTACTAATTCCATGTTTTTAGTCAGTATTTGCATAGACTTGTTTAGACCTACTCACTCAAGAAGAACTGAATGTACTTTCTTTCTATGTAAGATTTTTTTTCCCTAGGCAGAGGAGATATGAAGATTAAGAGAAGACAAAGTTCTTGGCATTATGATATTACTACTTAGATTATTAGGAAAAGGATCACATTTTGTTTGATTTAGCATCTCATAAAAACCCTTCTAACCACATACATTAATAACAATAATGATGGTTTGTGGGGATTTGGTTGGTGTCCTGAGATGCTTAAAAGTCTAGCTACCAAACTGAAGTGAAAGCAATAGTTTAATTCAGAGGCCAGCAAATTTTACAGTGAAGGGCCAGGTAGTAAACATTAGGCTTTTCAGACAACTACTCAAATATGCTGTTGTAGCATGAAAGTAGCTATATAAAATATGTACACAAATGGGTGTGGCTTTATTCCAATAAAACTTTATTTAGAAAACCAGAAAAAGGGCAGGATTTGGTGTGTTGGCCATACTTTACATTTGAAGCTAAACATGATAAAACTGTGCTTTATGAGATGAGTTATGTCCTCCAGAAATTCATACTCTGATGTCCTAACATCTAGAACCTCAGAATTTACCCTTATTTGGAAATAGGATTGTCGTGGATATAATTAGTCAAATTAAGACAAGGTCTATAGAGGAGTAGATTAGGTCTGTAATTAATATGACTGGCATTCTCAAAAAAAGGGGAAATTTGGACATAGCCGCTCATACCTATACAAACACAAACACACACACACTCGCTCACACACACACAGGGAGAACACCATATGAAGATAAATGCAGAGATTGAAGTGGCGATTTACTTGCTAAGGAATTCCAAAGATGACCAGCAAACCAAAAGAAGCTAGATATGGAACAGATTTTTCATCAGAGCCCTTAGGAGGAATGGACCCTGCTGACTCCTTGATTTCAGAATTCTAGTCTCTAGAACTGTAAGACAATAAAGGTGGTTATTTAAGCCACCTGGTTTGTGGTACTTTGTCATGGCAACCCTAGAAATATAGTACACTGTCTTTAAATGTGGTCAAAATCAAGATACAGTAAGATATAATGATTCCAGGACTAGAAGAGAATAAACTGATGTTTGGATACATCCAAGATCCATGAAAAATGCCTGCAAGGTTTGATCCTTGCTACTTATGGGAGTCCTGCAACAGTCCTGTCACTGAGGGATGTTGCCCTGCTGAGGAGTCTCCCCAGAGCCCCCTTCATGTCCCTGTTCCTCAGACTGTAGATGAAAGGGTTTAACATGGGGGTGACCATGGTGTACATCACTGAGGCCACCAGACTTGTCCTAGAGGATGAAGTGCCTGCAGAACTAAGGTAGACCCCAAGGCCTGTGCCGTAGAACAAGAAAACCACTAAGAGGTGAGCCCCACAGGTGGAAAAAGCTTTGAACTTGCCCCCAGCTGAGGAAATCCTCAGTATGGAGGAAACAATTTGATAGTAAGAGAAAAGTATTCCACTGAAAGGAATCACGGCCAGAAGGCCAGTTGCAAAATACACCACTATGTTATTGATGAGAGTGTCAGAACAGGTGAGTTTCAGGACTTCAGGAAGATCACAAAAAAAGTGTGGGATTTCCAGATTTGTGCAGAAGGAGAGCCTCAAAATGGTCAAGGTTTCAATTAAGGAACCCATGACACTGAGGCACCAGGAGCCCAGAGCCAGCAGTCCACACACCTGGGAATTCATGATGACTGTGTAGTGCAGGGGGTGACAGATGGCCACAAAGCGATCATAGGCCATCACGGTCAGGAATAAATTGTCCAGGCACCCAAACACAATGAAAAAAAATATCTGGCTGAGGCAGGCTTTATATGTTATGACTTTGCTCTGTGTCTGGAGGTTCAGCAGCATCTTTGGGATGGTGGTGGAGGTGAAACAGATGTCAGCAAAGGACAGGTTGGAGAGAAAGAAGTACATGGGGGTGTGGAGGTGAGAGTCTGAGACGATGGCCAGGATGATGAGCAGATTCCCAGTGAATGTCACCAGGTACATGGACAGGAACAGTCCAAAGAGAATGAACTGAATCTCCGACTTTGCTGAAAATCCCAAGAGGAGAAATTCCAAAGCATGTGTTTGATTTCCTGATTCCATGTAGATGAAATAACTGCCAGGATATAGCAAAAAAAGCAACATTCAATTATCTCATAATAAAAGCAGCACAGAAATGTGGTTACCTTTAAATTCAGGTGAAAGAAATAATAAAGTACTGCCTTTTTCTAACTGCCTTTAGTTGGGGAGTTTGAAATGCTTCCATCCTTTTCTTTGCTGTCACTACTATCTGGAAATGTAGTCTTAATTTCAAAGTTGTCATATGCTTTATAACCTGTCTACTGAAAGTGTGGCATGTAGACCAGCAGGTCACATTACTCAAGAGCTTCTTTGAATGCAGAATCCAAGGCCCCACTCAGACCTGCTGAATCAGAATCTACATTTTAACAAGATCACCTGGAGTTTCACATGTTCATTAATGTTTGATTAATTGTCAAAATTAGTGTTGGTCTAGAGCATCTATGCCTTCTAGTCCTTTAGCTTTTATTTCTTATTTTATTTTTTTAACATTATTGGAGTATAACTGCTTTACAATGTTGTGTTAGGTTCTGCTATATAACAAAGTGAATCAGCTATATGTATACATATATCCCCATATCCCCTCCCTCTTGCATCTCCCTCCCACCCTCCCTATCCCACCCCTCTAGGTGGTCGCAAAGCACCGAGCTGATCTCCCTGTGCTATGCAGCTGCTTCCCACTAGCTATGTATTTTACATTTGGTAGTGTATATATGTCAATGGTACTCTCTCACTTCGTCCCAGCTTACCCTTCCCCCTCCCTGTGTCCTCAAGTCCATTCTCTGCATCTGCGTCATTATTCCTCTCCTGCTCCTAGGTTCTTCAGAACCATTTTTTTTTTAAGATCCCATATATATGTGTTAGCATACAGTATTTGTTTTTCTCTTTCTGACTTACTTCACTGTATATGACAGACTCTAGGTCCACCCATCACACTACAAATAACTCAATTTCGTTTCTTTTTATGGCTGAGTAATATTCCATTGTATATATGTGCCACATCTTCTTTATCCATTCATCTCTTGATGGACACTTAGGTTGCTTCCATGTCCTGGCTATTGTAAATAGTGCTGCAATGAACATTGTGGTACATGACTCTTTTTGAATTATGGTTTTCTCAGGGTATATGCCCAGTAGTGGGATTGCTGGGTCATATGGTAGTTCTATTTATAGTTTTTTAAGGAACCTCCATACTGTTCTCCATAGTGGCTGTATCAATTTACATACTCACCAACAGTGCAAGAGGGTTCCCTTTCTCCACACCCTCTCCAGCTATTATTGTTTGTAGATTTTTGATCATGGCCATTCTGACTGGTGTGAGGTGATACCTCATGGTAGTTTTGATTTGCATTTCTCTAATGATGAGTGATGTTGAGCATCCTTTCATGTCTTTGTTGGCAATCTGTATATCTTCTTTGGAGAAATGTCTGTTTAGGTCTTCTGCCCATTTTTGGATTGGGTTGTTTGTTTTTTTTGATATTGAGCTGCATGAGCTTCTTGTATATTTTGGAGATTAATTCTTTTCAGTTGTTTCATTTGCAAATATTTTCTCCTATTCTGAGGGTTGTCTTTTCATCTTGTTTATGGTTTCTTTTGCTGTGCAAAAGCTTTTAAGTTTCATTGGGTCCCATTTGTTTATTTTGTTTTTTATTTCCATTTCTCTAGGAGGTGGGTCAAAAAGGATCTTGCTGTAATTTACATCATAGAGTGTTCTTCCTATGTTTTCCTCTAAGAGTTTTATAGTGACTGACCTCACATTTAGGTCTTTAATCCATTTTGAGTTTATTTTTGTGTATGGTGTTAGGAAGTGTTCTAATTTCATTCTTTCGTATGTAGCTATCCAGTTTTCTCAGCACCACTTATTGAAGAGGCTGCCTTTTCTCCATTGTATATTCTTGCCTCCTTTATCAAAGATAAGGAGACCATATGTGCATGGGTTTATCTTTGGACCTTCTATCCTGTTCCATTGATCTATATAGTCCTTTAGCTTTTATGGCCTCACTTTTATTTTCCTCTACACATTCCCTCAAACCTCATTATTTAACATGTAGGCAAAAATAGAAAGTCAATAATTATGTTTTTTTAATGCCATGTATGTGGAGTTAATAAGTTCATACATTGGTATTATCTATTCCAAACATTGTTTATATACCCAACGTTTAATTTTCAGTGCAAATATCTATAATATTCACAATTTGCATTGCTTATATAATCATATATTACATCATTTTACATTTTTATTTGGTGACACTCTGTTCTGTGTCATTGGAAATCCTGTCACACATTATGGCTTTTTGCTTATCTTTCAGTAGGATTTCTGAAAGTACAGTTTAAAACATTAATATAAGTACTGCATGTTAGGCTAATGGTATATTAGGAAACTTTTTTAAGGTTAGGATTCAGAGTTTTTGTACATGAGCATATCTGTACATGCATACTTTAAAAAAGGCTTACAAGCTAGTTAGGGACTGATGTCAGAGAAAATAGTGGAGTAGGAAACTCCAATGCCCCAACACTCCACAAAAACACTGAAAATCCTGGGGAAACTGTCAGTATCAACTTTATCATGAATATGAAAAATAACTGATGGTTTATAAAAAGAAGTGAACCCTTAATCAAGAAAAATGTGACTGAAATCAGGTTAGAAAGCGTTTCGGTAATTTAACTTATTATTTCCCTAACATCCCCTTCCTGGCACAGTGGCAGTGTCGAATAAGGCAACCCACAGTCCCTGTGTGGACTCCTACTGCTGGAGCAGCAAAAATGTGTTTTTTGTTTTGACCTGTCTTATGGCTCCTTGAAGGACTAAAAAAAGTCTTTACCTTTACTTTGCCTAACTTGAAACTTCTCTCAAGGTGGGAAAGAAGCTATGTGGAGTGCAATTGTCAAGCATAATTAAAGACAGATGAACTATCTGCTGGTGTCTGGGGCAAAACATATGAGTTGAGGCAAATGATAGGTACACTGAAATGCCTGGGAGAAAATGCTGGGGAGTGAGATGGTTTGGATATATAACTATAAAAGTGTTCACGTGTTATTTGGAATTTAAAAGGCCTGGCACATATCCAAGGTAGAAAGCCTGCTCAGAAAACATCAAAAAGCCCTGATCTCTCACCTCTGACTGATATTCAAGGTTCTGGGCAAGCAACAAGTGAAGACAAAAGCAAAGAGATATAAAATGCCCAGCTGAGTATTAAAAGAATGTCCACACACACACACACACACACACACACACACACACACAGCCAAACAGTAAAGATTGGGAAATTTTAGTCTTTGATTCCAGAGTTTAAGGAAATCTCTCTACCACTAGCTGACCAATAAGATAAAAGAACAGAGACTTCAGTGATCACACATGACAAAAAATACAATCTTAAAAAATTAGTTTATAGAAGTCATTAAGCAAACAAACAAATACTATCCACAATAAGCAGTAACAACATACCCCAATGAGGAGGGGAAAATCTGATTTCCAGAATTATGACAATTTAAAATTCAAAATATTTAGTTTTCAAGAATAACAAGAAAAAAATATAATGCATGCAGAGAAACAAGAATGTATGGTTCATTCACAGGAAAAATAAAATAGTAGAACCTGAATTTGAGGTGGCCCAGACCTTGTACTTACCAGAGAAAGACTTAATATCAACTTTCTTAAATATGCTTACAGAACTAAAGGAAGCCATGCACAAAGAGTTAAAGGAAACCTGGCTGTCTCACCAAATAGAGAACATATATAAACAGATAAAAATTATGAAAGCAACCTAATAGAAATTCTAAAGTTTAAAAGTGCTGTAACTGAAATGAGAAATTCACTACTAGTCTTCATTAACATATATGGTCAAGTGGAAGAAAGTATTAGTACCTGAAGGTAAGTCAATGGAGATTATGTATTCTGAGGAGCAAGAAGGAAAAAGAATGAGAAAAATGAACAGAACCTAAGAAACCTATGAAATCCATCAAATATAGCAACATATGTATAATTGGAGTCCCCAAATGATAGGGGAGGGAAAGGGGTAGAACAAATATTTGAAAAAATAATGACTGAAAAATTTAAAAATTCCCCATTTGATAAAAGATATGAATCTACATGTTCAGGAAGCTCAACAAACTCCAAGCAGGATAAACTCAAAGAGATCTATACTGAGACACATTGTAATCAAACTGTCAAAAACCTTAAAGACAAAGAGAGGATCTTGAAAGCAGCAAAAGAGAAGTGACTCATAACATAAGAGGGAATCTTAGTAAGATTAACAGTTGATTTCTCATGAGAAATATGGCAGTCAGAAGGTAGTGGGGGTGTCATATTTAAAGTGCTGGGCTGTGTGTGGGGGAAGACATCAACCAAGAATTGTATATCCAGCAAAACTGTCCTTCAAAAATGAAGAATATAATCCGTGAAAAAGAATTAAGCCATGAAAAGAAATACACATTACAACTTGGATGAAAATGCAAAATATTATGCTAAGTGAAGGAAATTCAACACAAAGACCACATATTGTATGATTCCATGTATATAAAATATATAGAATACATAAATCCATAGAGACATACACATGAGTACATACACAGGGACTAGGGCAGGAGGTAATGGAGAGAAACTGCTCTTATAATGTATAAATGATTTTACTTTGGAATGATGGAAATGTTTTAGAACTAGGTAGAGGTAGTGGCTGCACAATACAACTGTTTGCCTAAAAACGGTTAACTTTATGTTATGTGAATTTCAACTCAAATTATTTTTTTAAAGAAGAAGAAATTAAGACATTCCTAGATAAACAAGTTGAAGGAGTTTGTTGTTGGTAGACCTACCCTATACATAATGCTAAAGGGAGTCCTTCAGGCTGAAAGGAAAGAACACTGGGCAGTAACTGGAAACCATATGAAGAAATAAATAACACTGATAAACATATAAGTAAACATGGAAGTCAGTATTATTGTATTGTTGCGTAGTAACTCCTCACTTATGAGTACAGGAGATGAAATGATAAGAGAGAGATGAGAAGCTGGCTCTTGTAGGAAAAATAGAAACACTCTAGAGAATGGAAGTTCTAGATCATGAAAAAAAGCTCCTAGAATTGAAATTGTGAATGAGAGAGGCATAAAATAGGTGTCAAGAGAGAATGGAGGGCTTCCCTGGTGGCTCAGTGGTTGAGTCCGCCTGCCAATGCAGGGGACATGGGTTCGAGCCCTGGCCCGGGAAGATCCCACATGCCGCGGAGCAGCTAAGCCCATGAGCCACAACTACTGAGCCTGCATTCTAGAGCCCGCGAACCACAACTACTGAAGCCCGCGTGCCTAGAGCCTGTGCTCCTCAACAAGAAGCCTGCGCACCGCAACGAAGGGTAGCCCCCGTTCACAACTAGAGAAAGACTGTGAGCAGCAACGAGGACCCAAAGCAGACATAAATAAATAAATAAACTTATTTAAAAAAAAGAGAGAGAGGATGGAGAGAGGATGTCATGAATGCAAAGATCCACTCATAGCTAAAGACTTAAATGGTACAGGATTCTTGCAAATGGACTTTCCCTCTCTTTTTGCACTCCTCTGTCTTATGGGAGTTAGTGTTTACCAGAACTTCCTCTAACTCAATACCCGTAGACCAGTGTTTCTCTATCCTTTTTCATTTTTGCCCCTTCAGGAAACTTTTTAGGCATTTTTTTTCCAGAATGCCTCCCCATCTCCCCATTCTTGAAATGTTAACCACAGATATATCATTTATCTGTTAATGCACAGTAGTGCTCTAGAGAGCCACAAATCATTGTAATACCTATGTTTTTTTTCACTCTGTGGAAAAATATACTTTTGCCTCCTTGGGGTGGTTTCACCTCCATTAAGAATGCGTGTTCTTGGCAAAGTACTTGTTGGGCCTTTCCAGCCCAATAATTCCATCACATAATTCAAGGAATGCATTTCATTGGTAAATGTGTGTGTGTGTGTGGGGGGGTGTTTGTTGGTGGGGATAGAGCTCTGCCCTCAGGAAGGGAAGGAGATGAAGGCAGGCAGGCTTTACCTGGACCACAGTGGTGTCTCTGAAAGGCAAAAGTATGTTAATTCTCATTATTGGATTTGCAGTCTGCAGAACAAGGGCATGGGGTCATATTTGCAGTTTTAGGGCTTCTGTAGTTACATTCTCTCTTCTACCCAGCTAATAACTTGTCCTAGTGTTATGATAGATGTTGAGTAATGTAGCTTATGGGGAGCAAGTGGACCTAAGCATGCAGGAAGTTTGGTTACTCATTGAATTCTTCTACTTACATATGTAAATCCACAAGCACGAGGTTCTTTATTTTATAGGCATCACTTCTTTAGTTTTGACCTCCACTCTTAAGAGTGCCCAAAGAAACAATCTCAGAGTCCCTGACCTGGTGTTTCTCCACACTCTAGAGGAAGGAGACACACATCGGTTCAAGGATCATTGAGACTCTGATGCCTTCATTCAAAGATATGGCAATGCCTCCTGAACACACCCAACCTCACCTGAGACAATCCCAAGAGCATCCCCATGTCTTCATGTTGATCCACAGAGGGAGGACTCCAAAAACAGGGAAATCGTTTCAGGTGTGAGACATTGGCTGGATTCACTGGAAGTCTCTTAGGACCTCCCAAATGAGGTGTACCACTCTTCTGGAATCTGGTAATAATGGTTTCAGGTTACCAACTTTGCGGGGAGGGGGGGGGGAGAGATTTTTCTTATCAAACGCATATAAGATTGGTATGTAAAAATAACAAAGCTCCAGGAAATATACAGAGACAGGTCATTCCAAAATCTTAATTTGAGTATTAAAGCAGGATCAGATGGAGACGTGTTAATTGGAGTCACCAAATTAATGTTAATACAGGAAATTGTCCTCTAAGGCAGTGCAGTAAGTCTTTACTACTCAGGAGTCTGAAAGCTCTTGTCATTCAGATGGGATCTGAACTTGTAACTCTGATCAAGGTTTACTGCTGATTTTTTCCAAAATATCTTAATACCTGAGCCATGATGTAATGTCTCTGCCGCAGCTCTACCCCAGTGTGGGTATTATCACATGTGATGTCTCTAGCCTATGTTAAGAAATACTTCAAGAACCTTAAAGTGTTTTTGGATTCCTTGAAGGGAATTGGCTGGAGACAGTGCTCCCTTCACCACACAATGTGACTGTTTTACAAGAGTTAGGAAGATCAATGTCCTTTTGGCTTTAGTGTCAAAAAGGTCATGCTCCTATCAAGCAATTGTTTGTTTTAGTGTTATGGATACTGGCAATCTTATGATTGCTCATTATAGATTGGCTGCACAACTTTTCCATTCCCCTCTTCCCTATTAACAGAACCTGATTATATTTGGAAGTGGTCATGTGCCCAGCAAAGATACCATATTTTCCACATTCTCTTCAATCATGGACAGTCATGGATAGTATGTTAAATTATTGGGTAGGAATATTGAAATGCTCTGTAGAAGCCTTTCCCCTTTCTATCTCCTTTTTGTCTGGAATTTGCACAAGACAATGAGACTCTTGCAGCTGACATGTCTTGGAAAACCATACACTATGGATGTGGGAGCAGAGAGTTAGAATGAACCCTGAACCTCTTGTTAGCATGGAGACATCGTGCTGGCCACCCTTTTTATGAGGGAGATAAGTTAAACCCTCATTGGATAGTAACACTTTTTCTTTTACTTTTTCCATTTATGTAGCCAAATTTTATCCTAACAGTACAAACAGAGACCTTTGTCTTCACTGGAATTCTCAGAGTCATATCAGGAGCCCAATTTTGGCAACTATGTAACATTTCATAGTATATATTTTGTTTGCTTATGTAGTTATTCACCTAGTTTTATTTCCCCTTTTCTTACTTCTGCCACAATATTTCTCTTGTCATATACATTTAAGTGTTTTGCTTTGTTTCATGTACTGTGTAGTTTCCTTAAAATTCTTTTAAATCATGTTATGTGAATGAGTGAATAAATAAATGATGTTTTTAAAATGACACTAGGTCCTAGACACTTGTCCCATTCTATTCATAGTTCCAAGAGAATTCTCTCAAATCTCTTTATACTCACTCTTGTGCTGATGAGAAATCGTCTGCAAAATGTAAGAAATATTTCCAGATGCCACCATGTGCTAGATAGAAAGGGCTGAATTAGAATCACACCTCCCTGACTCCAAGTCAGGTCCTTTCTCACTCTGCAGGGCTGCCTCACTCAGTCATGCTTCTCAAATAAGAGTAAATGTTAACGCTGAAACAGAGCAGAAGGCTTGGAGTTGAGCAGACATAAGGGAGGGCCAGTTCCTTCTAGGGGAGGAGAGAGAGGGCTTAAAGTTGTGCTCTAAGATGGGAAGTGAGAAGAAAGGAGCTCAGAAGGAATGCACTGCAAGAATTCCATTCAGAGGCAGGGATATGAACTGTGAAGGATATTGATTTATCCGTTTCACAATCTCATCAACTTGACTGTTTCCCCAGAAGACACAGTTAATAAAATATTTCCTTCTATCCACACCGCTTTCCCACAGTACTTACTGGACTACTCTGGCATCCCTTAATGGCATCACTTGAAGAATTTGGTCCTACTGGCCCTTCTCTCCTTGGACAATGGGTGCAGAAAGGGCAGGCAGTGGGTTTCCTGTGCTGGTTCTCTGGAGTGATTGCACATCTCAGAGAGGCACAGAGAGAATGCTCTTAGCCTGGGGATCATGAGCTGCAGGTGAGCTCTGCAGAGGCTGAATACTCAGAGCTCTTCGTTAAATAAATTGTTTTATTGTTGCTCAATTCCCTAAGCAATTCAGCTCTCTTGAAGCCAAGAGCCCATAAAAAGGAAACTTTTCTGCCAGTTCAGTCTCCATGGGTTCACCTTGGGGGGCCAGGTACATATTCCCTTCCTACCAATGCGTCCATCTCCCCTGGAATGAATATCTCCCCCATGTATATAACCTCCCATGCAGGGTATATTGAAAAGATCATCCCATGAGCTTCTGTGCTGCCTGTGAGTGACACTGAGTCTCCAGAGATAGCTGTTGCCTGACCACACACATCCCAAATAAGATCCTCCCTGGAACTTCAACCTGCCATGTTTTGAAAACTGGAGATAGATTTTGAAGAAAATGCATGGGCTATTTCACTTGATGGAGAGTAAATTTTTTGGCTGCAGAGGTAGAGTTTTCTTTGTACAGACCCAGTTATTCAGTTTTTTTCATCAGGGGTAAATGCATTCACATCTTTAAACTCACATGGGTAATTTTTCTAGCTATATAACCAGGTGGGCTATTCAGAGCATTCCTTTCCAATGAGAAAGAGTACTTTGTATATAAAATCAGTACCAATAGTGACTTAGAACAGGCATTGGCAAACATATTTATAAAGGACTAGATAATACATATTTTAGGCGTTGTGGGGAATCAGTTGCAATGGAGTTAAGTCCGTTTCAGGGACGTTAAGTCTCCCCTATTTTAGTGTGAAAGCAGTTGTAGGCAATACCTACACAAATGGACTTGGCTGTAGGTGTTCATTTTCTGTGGTTGCTGTAACAACTAACCACTAACTGGATGGCTTAAAACAACAGGAATTTATTTTATCACAGTTCTGGAGGCTGGAAGTCTAAAATCAAGATGTCAGAAGGGTTGCCCTCCCTCCAAAGGCTCTATGGGAGATGTCATTCCTTGTCTCTTCCTGCTTTTAGTGACTCCAAGCATTCCTGGATTTTGTGTGTGCATGCCTTCAATCTCTGCTTCCATAATCACATGGTCTTATCTCTGTCTGTCTCTCTGCTCTGTGCCTCTTTTAAGGACACTTGTCATTGGATCTAGGGTCCACTTGGAAAATCTAGGTTGATCGCACCACGAGATCCTTGATTATATCTGTAAAAAGACTTTTTTTTCCCCAAATAAGGTCACATTCACAGGTACTGGGGGTTAGGATGTGGATATATCTTTTGGGAGGGGGGCACTATTCAACCCAGTATGCTGTGTTCCAATAAAGCCTTTTTACAAAAACAGGTTGTGAGTGGAATTTATTCTGTGGGTAACAGTTTTCTTAACCATGATTTAGAGTGTAGATTCAGACAAAGGGAGTAAGTAAATGAGAGACAACACTGTAAAATAGAAAGAACATTAAATATGGTTTCCCTTCTGCTAGTGGGTTTCACCTACTAGATGTGAAACTGAGCAGGACCCTGAGGGCTCTCCCAGGGACAAGCCCCTTCATGTCACTTGCTTTTGTTTGTAGAAAAAAGCCTTCATCTTGCAGGACTTTCCCATATTCCAGAGAGTAGACTCAGTTAATGATTAGAGAAGTGGAGGAGGATGTTGACTACATGTTGAGCACAAGCATGTAGACCCCACAAGGTTGGAACCAGAAGCCTGATGGTTAAGATTCCCAAAACATCACCCTGTTACCTCACCACCAACCATTCAGAAGAATGTCCATGATCACATACCCGGCGACCCTCACTTCTAACACTGATTTTAAAAACTCTTGCCTGAAATCCACTGGGGAGTTCTGGTCTTTGAGCATTAGCTGCTCATTCTCCTTGCTTGGCACCCTGAAAATAAACGCTGTACTTTTGTTCACCACTACCTGGTGTCAATAGACTGGCTTTGTTGTGCAGCGGGTGAGCAAACCTGGGTTCGGTTTGGTAACAGAAGATCCAGGAGATTTATATCACTCAGGCTCTGCACAGTCTCCCCAGACCATGGCTGATCTGTCAGACCCATCCACCATCCTGACCCTCTTCCCAACATAGCTGCTCCCTATGCCAATGTACCCCATTAAAGTCAACCTAAAATATGTCAAATATTAAGTCTAGGAGAGGTATGATGGAGGCCCAGCCATAAGCTGTTCATAGGTTCTTGTGCTGATGGTTCCAACAGCCTAACAAGCAATTCTCTCACTAAAGCACCTGGGTGTAGCCCTTCAGACCACCACAGCATAGTGTATGGAGCCCAGAACACCTGATTTAATTTATGGCAACACTGACACCTGTGTATCTTTGGAGATGGTTGTAACCTCTGAGCCTGTTTCCTTATTAATTAAGGTAAATGTGAGTTTCAGTAAAGATGCACTAGTAAAATTGAGCAGTGCCTAGCACATTATCAGCATTCACTAAATTATTTACTATTTTAAATTTGTGGGAAGTAGGTGCCATTCTTCCAGCTAGTTGATGGGTATTGTTCAGCAACTACTGCAGTAAGTGGGGCAGCTCTGCTTCCTGCTGTGGCTGCCCTGGAGGAGCTCTGCTCCATGTGTCATCAACGGGCTTACCAGGGCGAGTTCTTCTCACTAAAATGGCAGAGTCTTTAGAGCACAGTGGAAATATGCAAGGTCTCTTAAGGGCTATTCTCAGACTCAGGATGCTTGGTGGAGAAGGTTTCAAAATCCCTCACCTGACTCTAGCACTGGACCATAGCCTTGGGAATCAAAGAATGGTCCACAGACCAATTTGCAAAATCAATATCATTTGAGAGCTAGTTACCAGTGCAGAATCTCTGGGCCCATGTTAGACCTGCCAAATCCGAATCTGCATCTGAACAAGACCCCCAGGTAATTCCAATATAAGTTGATGTTGGAGAAGTCATGATCTGTTTGTCACCTCCTCACTGTTGACCCTTGTGCTGGATAATTCTTTGTGGTGGGGGCCATCCTGAGCATCATAGGTTGTGTAGCAGCATCCCTGGCCTCAATCCACTAGGTGGCAGTAGCAACTCCCAGGTTCTGACAACCAAAAACTCCAGACAGTGTCAGGTGTTCCTTGGAGGAAAATCACCCCGTTTGAGACCCACTGGCCTAGAGCTTGAGAACTAGAAACACCTTGAGGAGGTTCCAATCAAAGCCAATCCCTTTCTCAGCTCGTAACTGGGCAGATCACTTAACCCTTGTGAGTCCAAATTCTGCAGATTTCAGATGAGATACATATTTGTACTGACCATGCAGAATGGACTTTTGTAAAAATAAAATAGGACAATCCAAATAAAATTATATCTTACGTGTGTGGTTTTTAAAAATATCTAAACATGTCTTTTTTAAAAATTACTTATTTATTTATTTATTTATTTTTGGCTGTGTTGGGTCTTCGTTTCTGTGCGAGGGCTTTCTCTAGTTGCAGCGAGCGGGGGCCACTCTTCATCGCAGTGCGCGGGCCTCTCACTGTCGCGGCCTCTCTTGTTGCGGAGCACAGGCTCCAGACGCGCAGGCTCAGTAGTTGTGGCTCACGGGCTTAGTTGCTCCGCGGCATGTGGGATCTTCCCAGACCAGGGCTCGAACCCCTGTCCCCTGCATTAGCAGGCAGATTCTCAACCACTGCACCACCAAGGAAGCCCTAAACATGTCTTATAATTAAACTTTTTTTAAAGAGAAGGAGCGACAGCTCTAAATTAGAGATACAAGGCATGAATTCCCTGATTTGTAAAAAAGTCACATGAAGCCAAGGATTATATGTGGTTTTGCAGCAAACAACACACCTCACTCTCTTGTTGCAGAGGGTTTACCAATATTCTGGAGATATCAGGAGTTGTTGATCCCTGGAACAAGAGAGTAATTTGGAGGTCCATGGAAACTAGTCAGAATAGGTTCCTCATTTGCAGATTAGGAAAGGCTGGAGAGTTCATGAGAGGAAGTAACACAGACTGGATTCACCTGACTTCTAACCGTGTCTCCTGGGAACAGAGTATCAGCAGGAATATTTTGCTTTGTTTCCAGCATCCCACAGGGAAGTGTTGTGCTCAGAGATGGGAGTAACAAAGGAAACAGTACCTAATTAACAGACATGGGGAGCTGTAGATATCTCCTCTGTTACAATCCCTCTGGCTGTACATCCTTGAACTGCACAAGACATGGTTGATGCTTTTGGAGTCATAACTCTGGTTGGGGGGCTAATGCTTCACTCCTTTCTTCTGATGTGCCTGGGAACAGAGCTTCAGTCTTCATCATCAACCATCCAGGGAGGAACTCAAGATATCCACACAGGGACTTTCCTCTCATAGACCCCATCCAGGTGAGTCTGAGAGTTCAATAGGTGTTCAGGAAAGGTTCAGAGAGAATGCAAGTGGAAAACTTTTATCTGAAGTCACCTGAGAGCCTAATTAGTCTAATCCAGAGTTGAGATATTTGCCATGTTTGTTTTCTAGGTTTCCTAATTAACTTATAATTCATTTATTTAATATGTTAAACAGAGAAGTGTTTGATGAACTCAGCAGCACAAGAGTCATTGTTGATGATTAAGTGATGGGAATTGAAGTCCAGTAGGATGAGGCTAGTGAAGTAATTGGGAGCATAAAGTGGTTCCAGTAAAGTTAGAGAGCATTAGAGGATTTTCCTAGTTAAGGGGAGTAAGAAAAGTAGGTTTAGAGGCATGTTCAGTGAACTAAAGGTATTTGTTAAAGATGCGATGCTTTTAAGCATGTTGTGTATTTATTAGAAAGACACAGACCCGTGGAGGTAGATACTAGCTTGCAATAGAGTTCTTGAGACATACTTTTCACAGTATCTTCTCTCATGCTGGGTATTCACATGAAAATATTTGATTTAATATGCAAAACTAGTATCCTATTGAACTTTAATTTGTAATTCTTCATTAGGAAGAGGTGGGAAAGCAATGGAGACATTTGTGAGACAGAAGAAAAAAATCAGCCAAATCTCATCACCAGTGATAATCATTCACGTAGTAACATGAAAGAACTATGCTAAGATTTTTATATCGACTAGATTTGTATACCAACTTAGGAGGATGGATACCACTATCCCCATGATTTGAGTAAGGATATTAACGTTTAAATGGATCCGTAATCCCACTTAAGTTCAAACAGCTAATATGTGATTGATCCGAGATTCACACATTTGTTTTCTGATTCAATTTTTTTTTGTATTTACAATGATTTAGAAAAGTCTTTTACCATTTATGTTTTAAATCCTCATCTAATGTTGAACATTGTATATTTTCTGCTGTTAATTTTTCTAAAATAACAATGGCTCCTAATAATTTCTAATAATTTTCTTTTTTCATTTGTGCTTTATTTTTAGGTTCTCATTAGTTATCTATTTTATACATAGTATCAATAGTGTATATAGGTCCATCCCAATCTCCCAATTCATCCCCCCCCCCCTTTTCCCTCTTGGTATTCATTCCTTTGTTCTCTACGTCTGTCTCCATTTCTGCTCTGTAAATAAGATCTTCTATACCAATTTTTTCAGATTCCAAGTATATGCATTAATATATGATATTTGTTTTTCTCTTTCTTACTTCACTGTGTATGACAATCTAATAATTTTCTAAGAATAATTAATTGTTGTTAATTTTCTAGGTCGATGTTCAACCAGTAAGATATCTTGTCAGCATAAAGATAATGACTCATTTTTGCTTTGATAAATTGCTTTAGGCTACTTTATTAGGTATTCTGGACGTCAAGGGGGTATAAATGAGGGTGGAATGCTGCCAGAACTAATGAAGCTTTATCCTCATCTCAATCTCTCAGGGACCACCAGAACTTATCAGATCTTATTTTGTAGATGAAGAGGTTCAGTATGGGGGTGACCATGGTGTACATCACTGAGGTCATCAGACTCTCCTAGAGGATGAAGTGCCTGCAGAACTGAGATATACACACCCCAACGCCTGTGCCCTAGAACAAGGCAGCCACCAAGGGGTGAGACCTACAGGTGGATCTTGTTTTCCCCCACAATGCCCTTTTCTTCTCAGTTTTTCAAGTACTTTAAAAATTTTTCTTTAATACAGGACACAAAATGGTCATATCAAAATGAAGCTCCACTGGCGGCTTACCAACTTGAATTTGGGTACTATTTTCTATATTCTCTATGGTAAAGATAATTTGATGTTGACCACTTGCCTTGTATCATTCCTTTCCTAACTATTGTGGCTGGAATTGAGAAGAGCCAGGGAGTAATAAGTGCAGTAAGTCATAATGTACTCTGTGTGTGTGTGTGTGTGTGTGTGTGTTGTGGGGAATGAGCACTTCTCTGGGCAGTGGTACTTAAGTTTACTCCAAAATGTGACCCTTAAAAGACAGATACAACAATATTAACCAGCAGTTGGAAATAAGGAAGGGATCCTTTTCTATTCACAGGAATCCTTTTAAATTTTAAAAGAAAAATGTTAAATGTGAAAGGACCAATATGTGAATGAGTGACTCCCTCCTTGGGTCTTGAAGTTTCAGCATCGGCAGGAAGTTCACCTTGTTCCTCAGCATCCTCTGACACCATCTCTCATCACTCTCCCTCTTGTTCATTCCCCTTGACACTTTGGCTCCCCTCTGAGTCTTGAATATTTGAAACAAGTGTCATCCTCAGGGCCTTTACACTGACTCTTTCCTCACAGGGCACACTCGTTCCCCCAGATAATCTGGAGTCTCTGCTTTGTCTTCCTTCAGGTCTCAGTTCAACTTTCTCCTTATTTGCAGGTCTTCTTGAACTCCCAGTAAAATATAATACCTCCATTCACTCTATTTTATACCTGCTTTTTTTTCCCCATAGCATCTGTCACCATAAGACATGGTAATATGTTTTTGTTTTTGTTAATTTATATTTTTATCCATTATTGGATTTAGGGAGTTTTGTTCTCAGAATCCTGTACTTTTACCCCAGAAGATAGTCAGTACTCAACATAAACTGCTCAAATGCATGAGATAAACTTGCATTTAAACTGTGTAATAGAGGACCTATTGGTGGAAAGCCTGAGTGTGGGACAGGAATTTCTAATTACAGATTATCCCAGAAGATCCCTTAAAAATGACCGAAATATATAATTTAAAGTTTTTCACTATATTGATGTCCACATGTGTAAAAATTAATCATGTTCTTTTTTCTTTCCTAGTAGTGATCACCACCACGTGGCACAAGGCAACAATACACAAATTTCAGAATTTATTCTTCTGGGATTATCAAATGACCCAGAACTGCAGCCCCTCATATTTGGACTTTTCCTGTCCATGTACCTGATCACTGTGTTTGGGAACCTACTCACCATCCTGGCCGTCAGCTCAGACTCCCACCTCCACACCCCCATGTCCTTCTTCCTCTCCAACCTGTCCTTTCTAGACATTTGTTTCACCTCCATCACCATTCCAAAGATGCTGGTGAATATACAGACTCAAAACAAAGTCATTTCCTATGAAGACTACCTCACACAGATATATTTTTTCCTACTATTTGCACAGTTGGGTGACTTCCTTCTGACAGTGATGGCCTATGACTGCTTCATAGCCATCTGCCACCCCCTGCACTACACAGTCATCATGAATCTTCTTCTCTGTGGACTGCTGGTGCTGATATCCTGGGTGATAGGTGCCCTGAATTCCTTGTTACAAACCTTACTGGCATTGCAGCTGTCCTTCTGTACAGTCTTGGAAATTCCCCACTTCTTCTGTGAATTCAAAGAGGTAATCCAACTTCCCTGTTCTAACACCTTTCTTAATAACACCATGATGTATTTTGCAGTTGGGCTGTTTGGCGGTGGTCCATTCGCTGGGATATGTTACTCATACTCTAAGATAGTTTCCTCCATAGGAGGAATCTCATCATCTCAGGGGAAGTATAAAGCATTTTCCACCTGTGCATCACATCTCTCCACTGTCTCCTCATTTTATTGTACAGTGTTTAGAGTGTATTTTACCCCTGCTATTACCCACAGCTCACACTCAAGTGCAGCAGCCTCAATGATGTACACTGTGGTCACACCCATGCTGAACCCCTTCATCTACAGTCTGAGGAATAAAGACATAAAGAGTGCTCTAAGAAAATTCTTTGGGGTGGCAGTTATAAAAGGGCCAATTTTCCTGGGGTGAAGAAGTGTCAGTTATTGCAGGGCTTAAAGCATTAGAGGCTGACATTGTGATTCCCTGATCAGATTGTGGAAAGAACACTTGCTCCTTCAATTTACTCTCTGGTATTTCCATTTATTTGATTTCAACTTCTCTATACAAGTTACCTAACTCACTTCACTAAGCTTTATGCTCTCTGTTATCTAATTTTTTTCTTTGTCATTTTTCTACTTCCCTAAATTGATTTGCAACCTTAAGTGAAATATATTGAAATTCCCATTTATCTCATGACACTTCATGCATTTCTTAAGAATAATTTCTTCTGAAGTAAAATACTTTATACTGAGCAATTTTTCTTTCATTTTACTAACAGAATAATCATGACTTGTACTATTCCTTTGGAAAAAGAAAAAACAACTTGGCAACCAAAGCCATTTCCACAATTTCATAAGATAGTAAAATATGAAATAACAGTTTATCAATTTTTTCTTCTTCATTTCTTTGTTCATCACTACTACATCCATGCTGAACCCCTTTATCTGCTCTCTGAGCAAGAAAGACATAAAGGAGACTCTGAAGAGATTCAATGGGATGGCAGTCACAAAAGGGTCAATTGCCCTAAGGGTGATGAAATGCCCTTGATTGCATGGCACAAAGTCCCACAACCAGAAATTGTGATTCTTTGTTAATTGTGGAATACAGTTTGCTCCTTCTCTTTGTTTCCTGTGATTTCCATGTTATTTTTAAGTTAAGTTCTCTATACAAATCCAGTAACTCACTTTATTACGCTTTCTCCTAAGTCTATTATATAAGCATTTTTTAAAATGTGCTTTCTTTCTACTTCAAAATTTTCCAAACTTTGGATATGAAATACTTGGGCATTCTCAATTTTTCATGGACTGACAATAGTTTCTTAGGAATAATTTCTTCTTAAATGACATATATCATCCCAAGTAATTTTTACCTTGTTTTCCTGAAAGAATAGTCATGAGATGAATTACTCATATAAAAAAATGTACAGCTGAAAACAAAGACAAGTTATATAACTTTATTAAAGGGTTGGCAGAATCAGCGGGTGTGAAACTGTGGTTAAAGAGGGTTGACTGCAAGGTTATATGCAGATTTTCAACTGCAGAGGGTGTCATTGCCCCAACCCCTGCACTGTTCAAGGGTCAACTCTTTATACATGTATATGTATGTGTATATATCTCATGATCAAAAGATGACTCACTAGAGAGCTGGAACACCTAACTAGTCATGCGGTTCAGGGTTACAATTTGTGCAAACTAACGTGTCTGCCAATCTCCTGCTTACCTGGGAGGAAACTGCAATGGAGTAACTTTTTAATATAATTATCTATAATAAAATTCAAAAACAGAGTAATATTGAATGCTATCTTTAAATATCAGAATAAATGCATAGAATGAGAAGATTATTATAATTGCTCTCACTTCCATACTATTTAATATTTTATTCGGTTAGTTATTGCTGCATAACCACTCGTCCTAATAGTAAAGGTTTTAATATAATGCCTTTATTATCAAATGAGATTTAATACTGAGGAGTTGTTTTGATCTCTGCTGGGCTCCTCATGAGTCTATATTCACCTGTAATTCTATATGTTGTAACTCTAAAGCTCATCCATGAGGTTGTATGCAGCCATGTTGCAATTCTTTCTTCACTAATATATGATAGTCTACTCCATTTATATATGTATTTTAATCTTATAGTTTGTGGAGAAAATAGTTTATCATTGGTGACATCAGCATCATGGTGGCAGAAGACTCTCCCTTTGTCCCACCCCTTCAATCTACTATTAGCAAAACATCTATAACTAAACAAAGGTTTCTCTGCCTAAAATGCCAGACCTCCAGAGACTCACATAGTTGTATATCTGAAGGTGGGTGGATTAGAATACATAGAGGACGTGGAATCAGGGGAACAGCAGAGGCAGTGCCCCTGGTCCCAGCCCCACGGCTGAGGCAGCTGAGCCCATAGCCTCGAGAACCTGGTAGCACCAGTGGGGGTGGCACACATGGCCCTGGCCTCCTGGATGCAGCAGCACCTACAGCCACAGGAAATCCGGCAGCACAGATGGTGCAGCCTTTGACCTAGGTCACCCTGGATATGGCAATAGTGCCCACCATCCTGGTTCCCCCAGCAGAGATACCAACCACAGCAGGGACAGTGGCAGAACCAAGGCACCAGTGACCCTGGAGGCACAAACAGTGATGACAAGGGCACTGATGACACCTCTGGCAGAGGCCATGAAATGCAATAAATATAGTTTCTCCAATATAGCCACATGCAGCTCAGGTAAAAGAAACCAAATACTTGTGCTACAGAGTCATCTAACTGCAAAACATAGAAGAGCCTCTTGTTCCCACTCTGTTGAATTGTTAGAATCAAAGTAAACAAGGTTTTACTTAAATAAGAAAGCTACTTTCAATTTCAAACACGCTGGCAGAGGAGCAACCCATTGAGCCCAGTGAAAAACCACAGTAACATGGAATCATAAAAAGGAAATGACAATTTTCCAGAAACCAATCTTAAAGTCATGGAAGATTGTGATCAAACAAGTAGAGAATTCAAAACAGTTTCAGGAAGAAACTCAACAAGATACAAGAAAATTCACAAAGGCACTTAAATAAGTTCAGGAATAAAAATAATGAACGTGAGGAACAATTTCCAAAGAGATGAAAACTGTTAAACATAACCACACAGAAATTCTGGAGCTAAAGAATTCAATAAATTAGATGAAGGATGCATTAGATAGCACTAGAAGTAGAGTACACCATATGGAGGATAGAAATAGTGAGCTCAAAGAATGATTTAGGAAGAAGAGAAGAGAGAACCTTTTTTTTTTTTTTTAAATGAAGCAACTCTACAAGAGCTATATGACTCCATTAGAAAAGGTAACAAGCATAATTGGTATCCCAGAAGGAGAAGAGAGCAAGAAAGAGAGAGTTTATTTGAAGAAATAATAGCTGAGATCTTTCCAAGTCTGGGGAAGAAATAATAGAAGACCTAAGTATATCAATGCAAAAGACCTTCTCCAAGACACATTATATTAAAACTGTCAAAAGTCAATGACAAAGAAAGACTGTTATAGGCAGCCAGAAAAAATGGAGAGTAACCTACAAAGGTATCATCATTAAGTTATGAGTAGATTTCTCAGCAGAAACTCAAAAGGCCAAGAGACAATGGAAAGACATACTTAAAATATTGAAACATAAAAACTATCATCCAAGAATACTCATAGAGCAAAGTAATCCCTCAGGTGTGAAGGATAAATAAAGCCTTTCCCAGACAAACAAAGGTTAAGGGAGTTCAGCACCCAGAACCGTCTTATAAGGATGTTGAAATGAACTCTTCTACCTGAAATGTAAAGGCAAAAGTACACAAAACGTTGAGTAAGGTGATAGACAGAAATCAAAAATTGAAACTCTATATCAGAGTAGGTTGTTAAACAATTATAGTATAATGTTAAAAAAAAACATTAAAATAACTTTAGCTACTTCATTTGGTAACTGAATCACAACATGAAAAGGAATATTTTCTGAAACGGACAACTTCAGGCAAAAGAATGAAGTTGAATTGCTCTATTACACTACATACAAAAAATAAACTCAAAATAGATTAAAGACATAAATGTAAGACATGAAAAGTTACAAATCATAAATAAAAATAGGCAGCACCTCTTTGACATTGATCTTAGAAGTATCTTTGGGGATATATGTCCTCAGACAAGGAAGATAAAAGTAAACAAAGGAGAATACATCAAACGAAAAAGCTTTGCACAGTGAAGGAAACCACCACCACCACTAAAAGGAAACCTACTCATGGGGAAAGGTATTTGCAAATTATATATCTGATAAGGGGTTGTTATCCAAAAATATAAAGAATTCAATCAACTTAATATAAAAAAAAAATCAGTAAATGGGCAGAGGACCCTCAATAGACATTTTTTTTTCTAAGAAAGACGCACAGATGGTCAAGAAGCACAGACAAGGGACTCGACATCATTAATCATCAGAGGAATGGAAACCAAAACCACAGTGAGATACAATTCCCACCAGCTAGAATGGGTATTATCAAAGAGAAAAAAATCAGCAAGTGTTGGTGAGGACCAGATGGGACCAGTAAATGATACCCAAATTTCACAATTTCTTCTTCTGGGATTATCAGAGGAATCAGAATTGCAGTCTTTCATAACAGGACTTCTCTTCTCCATGTACCTCATCACTCTGCTGGAAAACCTGCTCATCATCCTGGCCACCATCTTAGACTCCCACCTCCATACATCTGTGTAATTCTTCTCCAATCTGTTCTTTTTAGATATGTTTCACCTTCACCACCATCCCAAAGAAGGCAAAGTCATGACCTATGAAGTCTCCATCAAACAGGTATACATTTACCTACTCTTAGTATATTTGGACAACAGCGTTTTCCACCTGTGCATCTCACCTCTCACTTGTATCCTTATTTTATTTTATGGGCTTTGAGTGTACCTCAGCTCTGCTACTACTCAAGCCCTTCTCCTCACAGTCAAGTGCAACAGCCTCTATGATGTTCACCATGGTCACACCCATGCTGAACCCCTTCATCTACAGTCTAAGGAACAAAGGCATAAAGAGGTCTCTGAAAAGATTCTTTGGGATGGCAGCTATAAAAGGACCAACTGTCACAGGGTTAAAGAATCCCCATTTTTGAAGGGTGCAAAGCATTTGAGCCGGAATTTGATATTCTTTGATCAGAGTGTGGAAGTAAAACTTGCTCCCTCTATTTCCTGAAATTTTCATTTCTTTGACTCTACTTCTTTGTAACATTGAAGCAACTCACATTTATAAGTTTCCTTCCCTGATGTATAAACAATTTCCCCCTTTGTCCATTTTCTACCTTCTCAAATTTTTTCCCAAACTTGATTCAAAATATTTACAATTCCCATTTACATCATGGGGCAACATGGATTTCTTAAGAATAATTTTTTCTCAAATGATATATATCATCCCAAATAATTTTTCTCTTGTGCCACTGAAAGAATTGTCGTAAGTAATAATACTACCGTGCAAAAACAAAACTACACTTACTAGCCAAGGCATTTTATATAATCTTATAATAGAGGAAAACTAAGACTACAGTTTTTGATTTTGTATACACCATTCCTTTGTAAATCACTGCCTTAACTGCTCTTCTTGCAAATGGAGACTTTAACCTATAGTTTGTTTTACAGGTGGTTATTCAGTTTTATTCTTCACTTTAGGATCATGTTCTCTTACTCAGCTGTGTCTGCAGTGACTACCCTAGTCACTGACAAATGATAATCAACTACAGGTTTCCAAGTGGAGTCTACACAGAAACACAGATTTGAATACATACAATTAACATGGCTTTTGAGTTAGGGAAAAACATAAGTAAGATGAAAATTTAAACTACACTTTGTATTACTAGGCAAAATATTTCATTTTCATGCTCTATATGTATTCACTGAAGTATGGGTTTTGGTGTCCATGTGAAAGGTTCCTATTTTCATTAGGGTGAAGGAATGTTTGTTGGGATTATAGTGATGCATTATGTGTAATCACCTATAAAGTGAGTGAAAAACATTTCTTTCAAGTTCACACGCATAAAAGATTCTTGGTGGAGAAGACTAAACCTGTGTATACCTGACTCAAAGACAGGACCACAGCCTTGCTACTCAAATGTGATACACAGACCAAGATCTGCAGCATCAACTACACCTGGGAACTTGTTAGAAATGCAGTCCCTGGACCCAACAGAGACCTGATGAATCAGAATTTGCATTTCAACTACAAACCGTGGTGGTTTGTATGCACAGTGAATTTATAGATGTTCTGGTCTAGCATAGTTTCTCACCATCATAATGATGACATTTGGAAGAGAGTATTTGTGTTGTGTGCTGTTCTGTGGTTTATAGGAGATTAGTAACATCCCTACAGATATTGCCAAATAACCCTAGGGGCTAAATCATCTCTGGTTGAGAATCACTGCCCCAGAGTTCCAGAACTGAGATATTCTAATCAGACTCCATCCCTCACTTGGTTTATACCTTTAAGCAGAACATTAAATCCTTCTGAGTCCCATTCCTACAATGGAGAAAGGAGTTTATAAAAGTACTACCTCATAGAATGCACTGCTTTTAAAACTAAATTTGACAACTTCTGTAATATGCTAAGCTAGTTTATGGGGCATAACAATATCTAAATATGTCTCTTATAGTTACAAACATTTTATGATGAGAGACAAAATGACAGCTCTTAACTTCTGATATAAGTAGAACATTCCTAATTGTCCTGGGAAAAATACCATGAATCCAGGGAGTATAATACCCAAGATTTTATATTACAGGAGCAAAGTTATCCCTGTTTTTGAAGAGGGGAATAGTAAATTTTAGAGACTTCAGAGGTTGTGTCCCCACCACAAATGAAAGCTTTGAAAACCCATGTGACCTACTCAAGACAAATCCTCAATATTACACTTTAGAGAAAATTTGAACTCAGTGGATGAGGCAGTCTGGGAGGCTTAGCGCTTTGGAATCAGGAGAGTTAATGGAGAAGGAGTAATAAAAACTGAACTCACCTAACTTATAATATAGTCTCCTAGGAACAAAGAATCAGCAGAAAAAAGTTCCATTCTGCCCAGACCAGTGTCTCCAAGGGAAATCATGCACTTAGTCATTGGAGTAACAAGAGGAAAACATGCCTAATAAGCTGACATATGAAGCTCTAAATATCACCTCTGCTGCCATCCCTCAGCCTGTGCAACTTTGGGTGGACAAGACATGGTCCTTGCTTTTGCAGTCCTAAATCTAGCTGGGAGATCAATGCTTGATTGTATTTCTTCCTGTTGTCTTATTTGAGGACAAAACTTCTGTCTGCATCATCAGTCATTTAGGGGGGAATTTTGACATCTACAGGGAAAGCTTCCTCTATGAATCTGCATGCAGGTGAGTCTGAGAGCTCCACAGACACCACAGGAGAGAATCAGATAGGATGGAAGCCAAGGACTTGTACCTGAGGTCACCTGAGAGCCAATCTAGCATAGCCCAGATGCCAGAGATCACTGTGGTTGTTTGCTGGCTTTCCTAAATTAATGTATTTATTTATGGTCTAAAAATAAAGTGAACATTGCACTTGGAAATGCAAGTGTCAGTGTTGACAATTAAACGGTATTAATGGAAGTTCAATTAGAAGAAGGAATGGCAGGCATAAAATGCTTCCAGTAAAAGAGGACAGTAAGTCTAAGCATCTTATTTATTAACAGGAGTGAACAAATAGGGAAAAGCCTCAGGAAAATGAAGTCTTCTACTGCTTCCTATAAAACATATGCAACTTTTGTTGTATTTTGTAAATTGATGGTTTTGAATTGTTAGTTTATTCCCTTTGCTTATTTTCCTCTTGGGCTATTCAAACTGTAAGGTGTTTCACATCATAAAGATATCACTGTTTATGTCCTTGGCAAAAAGATATTTTAAAATTATTTTTCCTGTGCATTAAGGAGATGTCACTGGAGTTGGAATGTTGACTAACCAAGGAAGCTTTTCTTCATTGCATTGTCTCAGGGGCCATTTAAATTTGTTGGATATTTTTCCCCTTAATGTCCATTTCATTCCTCTCCATCCCTCTCTCTCTCTCTCTCTTTCCCTCTCTTTCATGCTTTTTATAGTTCTTTAAATATGGAACAGAAAGTGGCTATACCAAAAAGAAAACCCAAGTTTATTGTTCCATGGGAAGCTTATGAACTGGAATTTCTGGGGACCATTTATACATTCTTGAGGAGAAAGATAATCTGATCTGACCAGCTTGAGTTGCAATCACTTACGGCCTAAGGAGGGTGGATCTGGGTGAGAAATGCATAGTAATAACACAGCTCAGGGGGCCATGGTGTATGTCTGTGCCTGTGCCTTGTGGAGTGAGAGCAGTTCTTAAAGTAGAGGCACCTGGACTCAAATATTAAGATGACTTATAATACAGAGGCCAGAATTCAATCAACAGATGGAACTAAGAAGGTGATCTGATATAATTCACAGGAAGCCTTTGCAGCTCAATTCATGTGCATGGAACAACATGGAAGGAGAGATTCTCTGTGTATTGAAGTTTTAACTGTAGCAGGGAGGCCACTTTTTCCTCAGCATCCTCTGACACCATCTCTAATTACTCCCCCTTTTGCTTATTTCTCTGCCCCACTGGCTTCCTTGTTTGGATCTGAATACATGGAACAAGCATTTTCCTCATGTCCGTTCCTTCTGCGAGGCACACACTTCTCCTATTATCTTACTAGCTCTTTCTTTTTCTTTCTTGAGCTATCTGTTCAATTATCACCTTGTTTGTTGCCTTTACCAGCACTCAGTGCAAAATAACACCTCCTACTACTCTCTCCTTTATACCTGGTTTTCTTTTCTTCATAGCATCTATCACCATATGACATATTATATAATATTTTATTTGCATATCATCTTTCACCATCCTCGTATTGTGGGAGATTGGTTTTTTAGCACTCTCCACTTATTGCCTTCATGTGCTGGGAACATGGTTGGCACTCAATATATAGTTCTCAAATGTATGAAAGAATACATTAAAACTCTAGAATATATGACCTCTTTGGAAATATGCTGAGAATGGGACAAAAATTCCTAGTCAGAGATGAAATGGATTATACCCTCAAAGAGAACTTACCTATAAATAAAATATTAACATTAATTTCTTAAGGGATAAATAGAAATTGCAGTATTTCAGCTATGTGAGTTATGCCAGTTTGTGTGAAAATTAGTCATGTTATTTTCCTTTTTCCTGATAGTCGCCTCTACCCCATGGGACCAGGTAACAATACACAAATTTCAGAATTTCTTCTTCTGGGACTTTCAGAGGAACCAAAACTGCAGCCCCTCATATTTGGGATTTTTCTCTCCATGTATCTGATCATTGTGTTTGGAAACCTGCTCATTATCTTGGCCGTCAGCTCAGACTCCCACCTCCACACCCCCATGTACTTTTTCCTCTCCAATCTGTCCTTTGTAGACATCTGTTTCACCTCTACCACCATCCCAAAGATGTTGTGGAATATTCAGACCCAGAGCAAAGTCATAACCTATGAAGGCTGTATCACCCAGATGTATTTTTACATTTTCTTTGGAGAATTAGATGACTTCCTCCTGACAGTGATGGCCTATGACTGCTTTGTGGCCATCTGCCACCCTTTGCACTACATGGTCATCATGAACCCCCGGTTCTGTGGACTGCTGGTTCTGATATTCTGGGTAATGATTGCTATGTATTCCTTGTTACACAGCTTAATGGTGTTGCAATTGTCCTTCTGTCCAGATGTGCAAATCCCCCACTTTTTCTGTGAACTGAATCAGGTGGTACAACTTTCCAATTCTGACAACTTTTTAAATAACATGGTGATCTATTTTGCAGCTGTCCTGATGGGTGTTGGTCCTTTTGCTTGTATCCTTTACTCTTATTCTAAAATAGTTTTCTGCATACGAGGAATCTCATCAGCTCAGGGGAAGTATAAAGCATTTTCCACCTGTGTGTCTCACCTCTCGGTTGTCTCCTTATTTTATTGTACGGCCTTAGGAGTGTACCTTAGCTCTGCTGCTACCCACAGCTCACTCTCAAGTGCAACAGCCTCGGTGATGTACACTGTGGTCACACCCATGCTGAACCCCTTCATCTACAGTCTGAGAAATAAAGACATAAAGAGGGCTCTGAAGAGATTCTATTTGATGCCAAGTATAAAATGGCCAATTGTACTAGGGGTGAAGAAGTGCCCTTGATTGCATAACTCAAAGCCTTGGAACGAGAAATTGTGATTCTTTGATCATTGTAAAATAAAATTTGCTCCTTCTACTTATTTCCTGGGATTTATTATTTTTTTGATTCAGCTTCTTTATATAATTTTAGTAACTCTCTTTATTAAGCTTTATCCTCAGTCTGATATATAGGCAGTTTTTGTTTTTTCTACTTCTAAATTTTCCTACCTTTGGATCAAAAATGTTTGGAAATTCCATTTCTTGGATGGAGATCATAGATTTATTAATAATAGTTACTTCTCAAATGACATGTGTCATCCCAAGTAATTTTCTCCTGTTTCCCTGAAGGAATAGTCATGAGTTGCATTACTCATATAAAAAATACACTTAACAACCAAGACAATTTATATTATTTTTATTATGGTTAGTTTATCCAGAGATATAGAAAAATTACTTTAAAGTTATAGGAGGATTTTTGGCTATACAGAGGGTTGGAGGCCCTAACCCTCTTGTTGTTCAAGGGTCAGCTTGTGTGTGTGTGTATATATATATATATGTATATATATATATATATATATATTTTTTTTTTTTTTTTTTTCTCAAATGCACTGGCAGAGGAGCAACCCATGAAAACCACAGTCACCTGAAATCAGAGAAAGAAAATAATAGCACAGGGAACTCCTCTCAATACTCTGTAATGATCTATATGGGAAAAGAATCTAAAAAAGAACAGATATATATATATATATATCCATATATATATGATACATTTTGCTGTACATCAGAAACTAACACAATATTGTAAATCAACTATAATAATTTGTTTTAAGAAAAGAAAATGACAGTTTTCCAGAAACCAATCTTAATGTCATGGAAGATTGTGATCAGAGAAGTAGAGAATTCGAGATAATGTCAGGAAGTTACTCAACAAGCTGCAAAAAAGATAGGCAATACGTCTTTGACACTGGTCTTAGCAATATTTTTGTATATATCTCCTCAGGCAAGGGAAATAAAAATAAATAAATGGACTACATCAAACTAAAATCTTTGCACAGTGAAGGAAACCACCAACAAAACGAAAAGACAACCTACTCATGGGAAAAGATATTTACAAATTATATATCCAATAATGGGTTGTTATCCAAAAATAGAGATGATTCAATCAATTCAATATTAAAAAACAAACAACCCTAATAAAAATGGGCAGAAGACACTCAATAGACATTTTTCTAAGGAAGACATACAGATGTTCACTTGAAAAGACTGTGTATTCTGCTGTTTTGGGATGTGGTGTCCCATAGATAATTATTAAGTCAAATGGTCTGTTGTTCCATTTAAGACCTCTGTTGCTGTACTGATTTTAAGCCTAGATGATCTGTCCATAAATGTAAGTGGGGTGTTAAAGTCCCCTACAATAATTCAATTATTGTCAATTTCTCCCTTTATGTCCGTTAATATTTGTGTTGTATATTTAGATGCTCCTGTATTTAGTACATATATGTTAAAAAGTGTAATATTCTCCTCTTATATTGATCTCTTTATCATTTGAGAATGCCCTTCTTGGTCTTTTCTTATAGACTTTGTTTAAAGTCTATTTTTTTCTGATATGAGTATTGTTATCCCCACTTTCTTGTTGTTTCCGTTTACATTAAATATCTTTTTTCATCCCCTCACTTTCAGTCTGTGTGTGTCTTTAGCTCTGAAGTCTCTTGAAAGCAGCATATTGAAGGGTCTTTTTTTTTTTTAATCCAATCAGTTACCCTATGTCTTTTTATTGGACCATTTAGTCCATTGAAAGTTAAGGTGATTATTGATAGGCATGTACTTATTGCCATTTTGTTACTTGCTTTCTGTTTGTTTTTATAGTTCTTCTCTTATTCATTTTGTTTCTTCCTTTGTGATTTGATGATTTTTAGCGATACGCTTGTGTTCCTTTCTCCCTAGTTTTCGTGTATCTATTGTAGGTTTTTGATGTATGGTTACCACGAGGTTTGTATATGTTGACCTATGACTATATCTACTTTTTAAAACAGGTTGTCCTTTAAGTTGAAACACATTCTAATAGGACTACATTTTTACGCCCTTCCTCCACATTTTGTGTTTTTAATGTCATATTTGCCATCTCCCTGTTCATTCTCTTACTTCTTATTGTAGTTATAGTTAATTTTGCAATTATTTTTTGCCTTTTAAATCTTCATACTAGTTGAAGTGGTTGATCCTCATCCTTTTCTATATGTTTGCCTTTACCAGTGAAATTTTCTCGTTCTTACAGATTCTTACCATTTGTTATGACTTTTTCTTTCCTTCTTAAAAAAAACCCTATATCATTTTTTTAGGGTAGGTTTAGTATTGATAAATTATTTAGTCTTTGCTTGTCTGAAAATTTCTTTATCTCTCCTTCAATTCTAAATGATAATCTTGCTCCGTAGAGTGCCCTAGTTTGCAGGTTTTTCCCTCTCAGCACTTTAAATATATCATGCCACTCCATTCTCACCTGCAAAGTTTCTGCAAAAAAAAAAAAAAAAATTAGCTGATAGACTTTTGGGACTCCCTTGTACACAACAGTTTTCTTGTGCTGCCTTTAGAAACATATATCTTTAATTTTCCCATTTTAATTGATATATCTTGGTGCAGGTCCATTTGCTGTCATTTTTTTGGGGAGACCTATTTGCTTCCAGTACCTGAATATCTGCTTCCTTATTCAGGTTTGGGAGGTTTTCAGCCATAATTTCATCAAATACATTTTGACCATCTTCTCTCTCTCGCTTCTCCTTTTGGGACCCCCAAATTATGTGAATATTGGTATTCTTAGTGTAGTCCAATAGATCCCTCAAACTATTCTCATTTTTAATTTGTTTTCACTTTGCTGACTGTATGGGTGATTTCCATTATTCTATATTCCAGATAACTTATGCATTCTTCTGTATCACCTGGTGTGCTATTAAATACTTCTAGTTGTTTCATTTCAGTTATTGTATTCTTTAGTTCTATTATTTTAGTATTTTCTAGTTCTGTGTTAAAATTATCACTATGTTCATTAATTCTTTCCCTAATTAGTTAGCAATCTTATTACTAATGCACTGAATTTTTTATCAGTAAATCGTTTATTTGTTTCGCTAGTTGTTTTTTCACTGCGGTTCTCTTGCTCTTTCAATCTATTTATTTATTTTTTTTTTAACATCTTTATTGGAGTATAATTGCTTTGCAATGTTGTGTTATTTTCCACTGTATAACAAAGTGAATCAGCTATACATATATATATATCCCCATATCCCCTCCTTGCATCTCCCTCCCACCCTCCCTATCCCACTCCTCTAGGTGGTCACAAAGCACAGAGCTGATCTCCCTGTGCTATGAGACTGCTTCCCACTAGCTATCTATTTTACATTTTGTAGTGTATATATATCAGTGTCACTCTCTCACTTTGTCCCAGCTTACCCTTCCCCCTCCCTGTGCCCTCAGATCCATTCTCTACGTCTGCATCTTTATTCCTGTCCTGCTCTTAGGTTCTTCACAACCATTTTTTTTTTTAGATTCCACATATATATGTCAGCATATGGTATTTGTTTTTCTCTTTCTGACTTACTTCACTCTGTATGACAGACTCTAGGTCCATCCACCTCACTGCAAATAACTCAATTTCGTTTCTTTTCATGGCTGAGTAATATTCCATTGTATATATGTGCCACATCTTCTTTTTTTTTTAACATCTTTATTGGAGTATAATTGCTTAACAATGATGTGTTAGTTTCTGCTGTATAACAAAGTGAATCAGTTATACATATACATATATCCCCATATCTCTGCCCTCTTGCATGTCCCTCCCTCCCACCTTCCCTATCCCACCCCTCTAAGTGGTCACAAAGCACTGAGCTGATCTCCCTGTGCTATGCAGCTGCTTCCCACTAGCTATCTATTTTACATTTGGTAGTGTATATATGACAAAGTTACTCTCTCACTTTGTCCCAGCTTACTCTTCCCCTTCCCCGTGTCCTCAAGTCCATTCTCTATGTCTGTGTCTTTATTTCTGTCCTGCCCCTAAGTTCATCAGAATGGAGAGATATGTGTTAGCATATGGTATTTGTTTTTCTCTTTCTGACTTACTTCACTCTGTATGACAGACTCTAGGTCTATCCACCTCACTACAAATAACTCAATTTCCTTTCCTTTTATGGCTGAGTAATATTCCATTGTATATATGTGCCACATCTTTTTTATCCATTTATCTGTCGATGGACACTTAGGTTGCTTCCATGTCCTGGCTATTGTAGATAGTGCTGCAATGAACATTGTGGTACAAGACTCTTTTTGAATTACGGTTTTCTCAGGATATATGTCCAGTAGTGGGATTGATGGGTCATATGGTAATTCTATTTTTAGTTTTTTAAGGAACCTCCATGCTGTTCTCCATAGTGGCTGTATCAATTTACACTCCCACCAACCGTGCAAGAGGGATCCCTTTTCTTCACACCCACTCCAGCATTTAGTGTTTGTAGATTTTTTGATGATGGTCATTCTGATCAGTGTGTGGTGATACCTCATTGTAGTTTTGATTTGCATTTCTCTAATTATTAGTGATGTTGAGCAGGCTTTCATGTGTTTATTGGAAATCTGTATATCTTCTCTGGAGAAATGTCTATTTAGGTCTCCTGCCCATTTTTGGATTGGGTTGTTTTTTTCATATTGAGCTGCATGACCTGCTTGTATATTTTGGAGATTAATCCTTTGTCATTTGTTTTGTTTGCAAATATTTTTTCCCATTCTGAGTGTTTTCTTTTCATCTTGTTAAGGGTTTCCTTTGTTGTGCAAAAGCTTTTAAGTTTCATTAGGTCCCATTTGTTTATTTTTGTTTTTATTTCCATTTCTCTAGGAGGTGGGTCACCATATTAACAAATTGAAGGAGAAAAACAATATGATCATCTCAATAGATGCAGAAAAAGCTTTTGACAAAATTCAACACCTATTGATGATAAAAACTGTCCAGAAAGTAGGCATAGAGGGAACTTACCTCAACATAATAAAGGCCATATATGACAAACCCACAGCAAACATCGTTCTCAACGGTGAAAAACTGAATCCATTTCCTCTAAGATCAGGAACAAGACAAGGTTGCCCACTCTCACCACTATTATTCAACATAGATTTGGAAGTTTTAGCCAGAGCAATAAGAGAAGAAAAACAAATAAAAGGAATCCAAATCGGAAAAGAAGAAGTAAAACTCACTGGTTGCAGATGACATGATACTATACATAGAGAATCCTAAAGATGCTACCAGAAAACTACTAGAGCTAATCAATGAATTTGGTAAAGTAGCAGGATACAAAATTCATGCACAGAAACCTCTTGCATTCGTATACACTAGTGATGAAAAATCTGAAAGTGAAATTAAGGAAACACTCCCATTTACCATTGCAACAAAAAGAATAAAATACCTAGGAATAAACCTACCCAAGGAGACAAAAGACCTGAATGCAGAAAACTATAAGACACTGATGAATGAAATTAAAGATGATACCAACAGATGGAGAGATATACCATGTTCTTGGATTGGAAGAATCAACATTGTGAAAATGACTATACTACCCAAAGCAATCTACAGATTCAAGGCAATCCCTTTCAAACTACCAATGGCATTTTTCACAGAACTAGAACAAAAAATTTCACAATTTGTATGGAGACACAAAAGACCCCAAATAACAAAAGCAATCTTGATCATGAAAACCAGAGCTGGAGGAATCAGGCTCCCTGACTTCAGACTATACTACAAAGCTACAGTAATCAAGACAGTATGGTCCTGGCACAAAAACATAAATATAGATCAATGGAACAGGATAGAAAGCCTGGAGATAAACCCACACACATATGGTCACCTTATCTTTGATAAAGGAGGCAAGACTATACAATGGAGAAAAGACAGCCTCTTCAATAAGTGCTGCTGGGAAAACTGGACAGCTACATGTAAAAGAATGAAATTAGAACACTCCCTAACACCATACACAAGAATAAACTCAAAATGGATTAAAGTCCTAAACGTAAGGCCTGACACTATAAAACTCTTAGAGGAAAACATAAGCAGAACACTCTGACATAAATCACAGCTCTTTCAATTTAGACACATTTCTCTGTCTTTTAATTTTGCTTAACTTTCTCTCTCTGTATGCGACTATGTGCCATGGTTACCTTTCACAGTGTTGAAGTGGTGTCATTCTGTGGGTGCAGCCATATAAAGTTGGTGTGTGCCCAGTGGCTTTGGCGGAAGAACTGGATTTGAAGGTATCACAATTCATGCCTTTCCTTAGGGTGTACTGCTAGTGATCATCTTGATAGGAGGTGAGGCTGGAGGTGGAGGGGTTAGGGCTGGAACCAGATGTGGGATAGGGCTTCACCTTTCCTTAGTGGCCATTACTGGTCTAACAGGGATGGGGCCAGGTCCCAAGTTGCTAGAAAAGAAGTCCTGAGGGTCAGGTCTGAGCTGATTCTGTTCCCCTTCAGTGTGTGGTCCCCCCATCTCAGCACCAGCACCCTCGCCCCAGAGGGGAGCAGTGCTGGAGCAAGAGAGGCTGGTGTGGGGCACTCTGCATGGGCTGGGGCATGGACCCTCTTGGCCTGAGCAGGTCCTGAGATAAAGACTGCCTCTGATGTACTGCCTGTGTAAGCATCACCAATGATTGCCCCTGCCCTGCTCAGAAACCCCTTTCCACATAGTCACATGGGGTTTATTCCTCTGATACAAGGATGGTCCAACATAGGCAAATCAATAAATGCAATCCACAACAGTTATTGAATTAAAGGTAAATATATGGTCATCACAATAGATGCAGAAAAAGCATTTGACAAAAATTCAACCTCTTTTTATGACAACTCTACCAAAGTCAGTATAGAATAATGTACCTCAACAGTAAAAAGACGTATATGACAAGTCCACAACTAACATCATACTGAATGATGAAATGTTGAAAGCTTTTACTTTATGATCAGAAACAAGACAGGAGTGCCCACTCTCACCACTTCTATTCAATATAGTACTGAAAGTCCTAGACAGCATAATTAGGCAAGAAAATAAAGGCAGCCAAATTGAAAAGAAAGAAATAAAATTGTCCTTGATTGCAGATGATATGGTATTATATATAGGAAATAAATTCTTCTTCAAAAATCATTAGAACTAATAAACAAAGAAAGTTGCAGGGAGGAAAATCAATATGTAAAAATCAGTTGTGTTTGTATATACTAAAAATGAACAATATAGAAAAGAAATTAAGAAAACAATCTTAATTACAAGAGCATAAAAATGAAAGAAAATATACTTAGGAATCAATTTAATCAATAAATTCATACATCTGTACACCTAAAAGTTTAAGGCAGTTCATTAAAGATGTTGAAGAAGGCACAAATAAGTGAAACAGTCATATGTTCATGGGTCAGAAGAATTAATATTGTTAAAAGTTCATATTACTCAAAGAATGTATAGTTCCAATACAATCCTTATCAAAATTCCAATGGCACTTTTCATTGAAATAGAAAAAAATCAATTCTAAATTTTGTATGGAACACCAATATCCTTGCGTAGCCAAAGAAATCCTGAGCGGTGAGGAAAAGAGATGGAGTCATCACACTTCCTGATTTCAAACCATACTACAAAGCTATAGTAATCAAAACAATATGGTACTTGCATAAAAGCATACACATAAACCAATGGCATGTAATTGAGAACCCAGAAATAAACCCAAACATATATGGTCAACTAATATTTGACAAAGGTGACTTTTCTAAAAATTTGTCCATTTCTTCCAGCTTGTCCATTTTATTAGCTTACAGTTGCTTGTAGTAATCTCTCACGATCCTTTGTATTTCTGCAGTGTCAGTTGTTACTTCTCCTTTTTCATTTCTAATTCTATTAATTTGAGTCTTCTCCCTTTTTTTCTTGATGAGTCTGGCTAATGGTTTATCAATTTTGTTTATCTTCTCAAAGAACCAGCTTTTAGTTTTATTGATCTTTGCTATTGTTTCCTTCATTTCTTTTTCATTTATTTCTGATCTGATCTTTATGATTTCTTTCCGTCTGCTAACTTTGGGGTTTTTTTGTTCTTCTTTCTCTAATTGTTCTAGGTGTAAGGTTAGGTTGTTTATTTGAGATGTTTCTTGTTTCTTGAGGTAGGACTGTATTGCTATAAACTTCCCTCTTAGAACTGCTTTTGCTGCATCCCATCCCAGGTTTTGGGTCATCGTGTTTTCATTGTCACTTGTATCTAGGTATTTTTTTATTTCCTCTTTGATTTCATCAGTGATCTCTTGGTAATTTAGTAGTGTATTGTTTTGCCTCCATGTGTTTGTATTTTTTACAGATTTTTTCCTGTAATTGATATCTAGTCTCATAGCGTTGTGGTCAGAAAAGATACTTGATACAATTTCAATTTTCTTAAATTTACCAAGGCTTGATTTGTGACCCAAGCTATGATCTATCCTGGAGAATGTTCCATGAGCACTTGAGAAGAAAGTGTATTCTGTTGTTTTTGGAAGGAACGTCCTATAAATATCAATTGAGTCCATCTTGTTTAATGTGTCATTGAAATTAAAGATGATACGAACAGATGGAGAGATATACCATGTTGTTGGACTGGAAGAATCAACATTATGAAACTGACCATATTACCCAAAGCAATCTACAGATTCAAAGCAATCCCTATCAAACTACCAATGACATTTTTCACAGAACTAGAACAAAAAATTTCACAATTTGTATGGAAACACAAAAGACCCCAAATAGCCAAAGCAATCTTGATAATGAAAAACGGAGCTGGAGGAATCAGGTTCCCTGACTTCAGACTATACCACAAAGCTACAGTAATCAGACAGTATGGTACTGGCACAAAAACAGAAATATAGATCAATGGAACAGGATAGAAAGCCCGGAGATAAACCCATGCACATATGGTCACCTTATCTTTGACAAAGGAGGCAAGAATATACAATGGAGAAAAGACAGCCTCTTCAATAAGTGGTGCTGGGAAAACTGGACAGCTACATGGAAAAGAATGAAATTAGAACTCCCTAACATCATACACAAAAATAAACTCAAAATGGATTAAAGACCTAAATGTAAAGCCAGACACTATAAAACTCTTAGAGGAAAACTTAGGCAGAACACTCTATGACATAAATCACAGCAAGATCCTTTTTGACCCAACTCCTAGAGAAATAGAAATAAAAACAAAAATAAACAAATGGGATCTAATGAAACATAAAAGCTTTTGCACAGCAAAGGAAATCATAAACAAGATGAAAAGACAACCCTCAGAATGGGAGAAAATATTTGCAAATGAAAAAACTGACAAATGATTAATCTCCAAAATATACAAGCAGCTCAATATCAAAAAACAAACAACCCAATCCAAAAATGGGCAGAAAACCTAACTAGACATTTCTCCAAAGAAGATATACAGATTACCAACAAACACATGAAAGGATGCTCAACATCACTAATCATTAGAGAAATGCAAATCAAAACTACAATGAGGTGTCACCTCACACCGGTCAGAATAGCCATCATCAAAAAATCTTCAAACAATAAATGCTGGAGAGGGTGTGCAGAAAAGGGAACCCTCTTGCACTGTTGGTGAGAATGTAAATTGATACAGCCACTATGGAGAACAGTATGGAGCTTCCTTAAAAAACTAAAAATAGAACTGTCATATGACCAGCAATCCCACTGCTGGGCATATACCCAGAAAAAATCATCGTTCAAAAAGAGTCATGTACCACAATGTTCATTTCAGCACTATTTACAATAGCTAGGACATGGAAGCACGTGTCCATCGACAGATGACTGGATAAAGAAGATGTGGCACATATATACAATGAAATATTACTCAGCCATAAAAAGGAACGAAATTGAGTTATTTGTAGTGAGGTAGATGGACCTAGAGTCTGTCAAACAGAGTGAAGTAAGTCAGAAAGAGAAAAACAAATACCGTAAGCTAACACATATATATCGAATCTAAAAAAAAAGGTTCTGAAGAACACAGGCAAAGGACAGGAATAAAGATGCAGACCTAGAGGATGGACTTGAGGACATGGGGAGGGGGAAGTGTAAGCTGGGACAAAGTCAGAGAGTGGCATGGACATATATACACTACCAAATGTAAAATAGATAGCGAGTGGGAAGCAGCCACATAGCACAGGGAGATCAGCTGGGTGCTTTGTGACCACCTAGAGGGGTGGGATAGGGAAGGTGGGAGGGAGATGCAAGAGGGAGGGTATATGGGGATATATGTATACATATCGCTAATTCACTTTGTTGTACAGCAGAAACTAACACAACAATGTAAAGCAATTATACTCCAATACAGATGTTAAAAAAAGAAAAAATAAAAGATACGTGCAGAAAAAAAAAATAGAGGACAAAATGTTACCCAACACGTGAAGATAAGGAGGGGATCTATGTGTATTCACAAGATTCTTTGAAATGAAAATTAATAAAATACAAGGAACAGAATGTGAACAATGGACTTCCTGTGTCTTAAAGTCTCAGCAGCAGCAGGGAGGGAACCTCTTTCTTCAATCCTCTCTGACACTATCTCTCACCACTCCCCCTGTACTCATTGCTCACCACACTGGCTACATTTTGAGCCTTGAACATCTGAAACAACACCTTCCTCAGGGCTTTTGCACTGGATCTTTCCTCTGCAGAGCACATACCCAGATAGCCTCCTGTCTTCCACCCAGTTTGGCATGAGGCCTTTGCTCAAATGTCACCTTGTTTTTAGGTCGTCCTGAACTCCCAGTAAAAATAACACATCCATCCATTTTTTTTTTTTTTTAAATACCAATTGTCCTTTAAGAAACAATTCCTTCCCTTAGCTACAGTAATATGTATCTTTTTTAAAATTTATTTAATTTTAGTTCACTTTAACTTTTTTTATTTTTAATTTTATTTATTTATTTATGGCTGTTGTTGGGTCTTCGTTTCTGTGCGAGGGCTTTCTCTAATTGCGGCAAGCGGGGGCCACTCTTCATCGCGGTGCGCGGGCCTCTCACTATCGCGGCCTCTCTTGCGGAGCACAGGCTCCAGACGCGCAGGCTCAGTAGTTGTGGCTCACGGGTCTAGTTGCTCCGCGGCATGTGGGATCTTCCCAGACCAGGGCTCGAACCCGTGTCCCCTGCATTGGCAGGCAGATTCTCAACCGCTGCGCCACCAGGGAAGCCCCCATCCATTTTTCATACTTGCTTTTTTTCCCACATAGTATTGTAATTGTAGCATGTCACTAATGCTCACTCTCCTAACATTTAATCATATTATTTAAAATTTTCATTCCTAGCTACCACCACCACCACTTGGGACCAAGGAATGATATCCAAATTTCAAATTTTCTTCTTCTGGTGTTATCAAATGAACAAGAATTTCAGCCCCTCGTATTTGGGCTTTTCCTCTCCATGTACCTGATCACTGTGTTTGAAAACCAGCTCATCATCCTGGCCGTCAGCTCAGACTCCCACCTCCACACACCGATGTACTTCTTCCTCTCCAACCTGTCCTTTGTAGACATCTGTCTCATCGCTACCACTATCCCAAAGATGCTGTGAATATACACACAGAAAGCAATGTTATAACCTATACAGTTTGCATCACCCAGATGTATTTTTCCACACTCTTTAGAGGTTGTGACAACTTTCTTCAGGCTGTGGTGGCTGATGAACAGTTCTTGGTCATATGTCACCCCCTGCACTACAATGTCATCATGAACCCCTGGCTCTATGGACTGCTGTTGTTGATGTCCTGGATCTAGAGTGTCTTAAATTCCTTGTTACAAAGCTTAATGTTGTTGTGGCTGTCCTTCTATACATACTTGGAAATCCCCCACTTTTTCTGTGATCTCCACCAGATGGTCAAATTTGCTTGTTCTGATACTTTTCTTAATGACATCGTGTTGTATTTTTCTACTCGGCTGCTGGCTGGTGGTCCTCTAGTATCCTTTACTCTTACTCTAAGATTGTTTCTTTCTAGAATCTCATCAGCTCATGGGACGTATAAAGCATTTCCACCTGTGCATCTCACCTCTCAGTTGCCTCCCTGTTTATTGTTCATTCCTAGGAGTGTACCTTATCTATGCTGCTACCCACAGCTCACACTCAGTAGCAGTAGCCTCAGTGATGTACAGTGTTGTCACACCCATGCTTCATCTACAGTCTGTGGAACAAAGACATAAAAGGGGCTCTGAAGAGATTCTATGGGATGACAGGTATAAAGTGGAAAACTGTTCTGGAGGTGAAGAAGTGCCCTTGATTGTAGGACTCAAAGCCTTGGAACAAGAAATTGTGATTTTTTGATGAGTGTGGAATAGAATTTTCTCCCATTTATTTCCTGGGATTTCTGTTTCTTTGAATTCAACTCTTCTATACAATTTTGGTAACTCACTTTATTAAGCTTTCTGCTCTGTCTGATATATAGGAAGTTTTTCTTTTGGTCCATTTTCCTACATTCCATTCCCAAAGTTTTTCTCAACCTTGGATCAGAAATATTTGGAAATTTCCATATCTTTCATGGGACAACTTGGATTACTTAAAAATAATTTATTCTCAAATGACATATATATCATGCCCCATAATTTTTCCTCGTTTTCCTGAAAGAATAATCATGAGTTGTCTTACTCATGTGAATAAAATTACTTTTGGCATATAAGTCCATTTATGTAATTTAATTGTGGAGGAATTTCACTTTGGGACTTTTATTCTGTTTTACATCACTACCTTAACTGCTCTTCTTGATAATGTAGACTGTATCATGGACCCCTTTAGCCCCAGCCTATTGATAGTGATGCTATAGGCTAGGAATTCCTGGGGCACTTGCCTGGGTCCATAGTGCTTTTGATTCTTGTCTGAGCCAACATTTTGGCTGAACCAGCCCTTGTGCTGTTGTCGCTGTTGTTTTAACTTCAATTTAATTGACATGACATTATATTAGTTTCAGGTGTACAACAGTAGTTATTTGATATTTCTGTATATCACAAACTAATCACCACAATTAATCAAGTTAGCATTCATCACCATACATAGTTACACATTTTTCACATGATAAGTATTTTCAAGATCCCCTCTCCTGGCTACGTTAAAACATAAGATACAGTTTTATTGATGATAACCCCCATGCTGCACATTACATTCCCATGACTTACTCATTTTATAACTGAAGTTTGTACCTTGTGACACCATTTACCCATGTTTGCCCACTCCCCACCTCCCAGCTTAGGCAACTATTAATCTGTTCTCTATTATTTCCACATGCTTGTGCTTTTGTTTTTTTCTTTTTTCTTTTAGATTCCACATAAAAGTGAGATCATATGGTGTTTATCTTTTTCTGTCTGACTTACTTCACTTAGCTAAATGCCCTAAGATCCACTCATGTGTTGCAAATGGCAAGGTATTCATTCTTTCTTATGGCCGAATTTTATATATATATATATAATATATACATAATATATATATACATATATATTACATTATATATATATATATACACACACACACACACACATATATAAATATATAAATATAAAACACCTTTATCCATTCATCTACCTATGGACATTGTTTGTTTTCCAGTTTACCCATTGTAAATAAAGCTGCAGTGATCATGGGGGTACACATATCTTTTCAAAACGAGCGTTTTTTACTTCACTCAGTATGACAATCTCTAGGTTCATCCATGTTGCTACAAATGGTATTATTTCATTCTTTTATATAGTTGAGCAATACAAAGAAAGACAAATAGCATATGATATTGCTTATAGTGAAATCTAAAAAAATGGTACAAATGAACTTCTCTACAAAACGAAATAGAGTCACAGATGGTGAAAACAAAGTTATGGTTACCAGGGGGAAGAGGGGTGAGGGATAAATTGGGAGATTGGGATTGATATATACACACTACTATATGTAAAATGGATAACTAATAAGGACCTACTCTACAGCACAGGGAACTCTACTTGATACTCTGTAATGACCTATATTGGAAAAGAATCAAAAGAAGAGTGGCCGTATGTATATGTGTAACTGATTCACTTTACTATACACCTATAACTAACACAATATTGTAAATCAACTCTACTTTGATAAAAATGTTTTAAAAAATTTAAAAAATGAATAAATGAAAAAAATTAGCATTTTTTTTCCTTTGGAGAAATACCCAGAAATTGGATTGCTGGATCATATGCTGGTTTTGTTTTAATGTATTGAAGAACCTCCATATAGTTTTCCATAGTGACTACAGGAATTTACATTCCTTCCAAGAGTGTACAAGTGTTTCCTTTTATACCCATTCTCACCAATACTTGTTAGTGCTTATGTTGTTGTTTTTTTTAAATTAATTAATTAATTAATTTTTGGCTGTGTTGGGTCTTCGTTTCTGTGCGAGGGCTTTCTCCAGCTGTGGCGAGTGGGGGCCACTCTTCATCGCGGTGCGCAGGCCTCTCACTGTAGTGGCCTCTCCCGTTGCGGAGCACAGGCTCCAGACGCGCAGGCTCAGCAGTCGTGGCTCACGGGCTTAGTTGCTCCGCGGCATGTGGGATCCTCCCAGACCAGGGCTCGAACCCGTGTCCCCTGCATCAGCAGGCAGATTCTTAACCACTGCGCCACCAGGGAAGCCCAGTGCTTATGTTTTTATATTAGCCATTCGAACAGGTGTGAGGTGATATTTCATCATGGTTTTGATTTACATTTACCTGATGGCTAGTGATGTTTAGCATCGTTTCAGGTACCCATTGACCTTCTGTATGTCTTCATTGGAAAAATTCAGATATGCTTCCCATGGTTAATCAGATTGTTTAGGATTTTGCCATTGAGTTGTATGAGTTTTTAAATTTTGTTTATCTTCTCAGAGAACGAGCTTTTAGTTTTATTGATCTTTGTTATTGTTTCATTTCTTTTTCATTTATTTCTGATCTGATCTTTATGATTTCTTTCCTTCTGCTAACTTTGGGGTTTTTTTGTTCTTCTTTCTCTAATTGCTTTAGGTGTAAGGTTAGGTTGTTTATTTGAGATGTTTCTTGTTTCTTAAGGTAGGATTGTATTGCTATAAACTTCCCTCTTAGAACTGCTTTTGCTGCATCCCATAGGTTTTGGGTCATCGTGTTTTCCTTGTCATTTGTTTCTAGGTATTTTTTGATTTCTTCTTTGATTTCTTCAGTGATCTGTTGGTTATTAAGTAGTGTATTGTTTAGCCTCCATGTGTTTGTATTTTTTACAGATTTTTTCCTGTAATTGATATCTAGTCTCATAGCATTGTGGTCGGAAAAGATACCTGATAGGATTTTAATTTTCTTAAATTTACCAAGGCTTGATTTGTGACCCAAGCTATGATCTATCCTGGAGAATGTTCCATGAGCACTTGAGAAGAAAGTGTATTCTGTTGTTTTTGGAGGCAATGTCCTATAAATACCAATTGAGTCCATCTTGTTTAATGTGTCATTTAAAGCTTGTGTTTCCTTATTTATTTTTCGTTTTGGATGATCTGTCCATTTGTGAAAGTGGGGTGTTAAAGTCCCCTACTATGATTGTGTTACTGTCGATTTCCCCTTTTATGGCTGTTAGTATTTGCCTTATGTATTGAGGTGCTCCTATGTTGGGGGCATAAATATTTACAATTGTTATATCTTCTTCTTGGATTGATCCCTTGATCATTATGTAGTGTGCTTCTTTGTCTCTTGTAATAGTCTTTGTTTTAAAGTCTATTTTGTCTGATATGAGAATTGCTACTCCAGCTTTCTTTTGATTTCCCTTTGCATGGAATATCTTTTTCCATCCCTCACTTTCAGTCTGTGTGTGTCCCTAGGTCTGAAGTGGGTCCCTTGTAGACAGCATATATACGGGTTTTATTTTTGTATCCATTCAGCCAGTCTATGTCTTTTGGTTGGAGCATTTAATCCATTTACATTTAAGGTAATTATCAATATGTATGTTCCTATTACCATTTTCTTAATTGTTTTGGGTTTGTTATTGTAGGTCTTTTCCTTCTCTTGTGTTTCCTGCCTAGAGAAATTCCTCTAGCATTTGTTGTAAAGCTGGTTTGGTGGTGCTGAATTCTCTTAGCTTTTGGTTATCTGTAAAGTTTTTAATTTCTCTGTCAAATCTGAATGAGATCCTTGCTGGATAGAGTAATATTGGTTGTAGGTTTTTCTCTTTCATCACTTTAAATATGTCCTGCCACTCCCTTCTGGCTTGCAGAGTTTCTGCTGAAAGATCAGCTGTTAACCTTATGGGGATTCCCCTGTATGTTATTTGTTGTTTTTCCCTTGCTGCTTTTAATATTTTTTCTTTGTATTTAGTTTTTGATTGTTTAATAGGTGTCTTGGTGTGTTTCTCCTTGGATTTATCCTGTATGGGACTCTCTGTGCTTCCTAGACTTGATTGACTATTTCCTTACCCATATTATGGAAGTTTTCAACTATAATCTCTTCAAATATTTTCTCAGTCCCTTTCTTTTTCTCTTCTTCGGGGACCCCTACAATTCGAATGTTGGTGCATTTAATATTGTCCCAGTGGTCTCTGAGACTGTCCTCAATTCTTTTCATTCTTTTTCCTTTATTCTGCTCTGCAGTAGTTATTTCCACTATTTTATCTTCCAGGTCACTTATCCGTTCTTCTGCCTCAGTTATTCTGCTATTGATTCCTTCTAGAGCATTTTTAATTTCATTTATTGTGTTGTTCATGATTGTTTGCTCTTTAGTTCTTCTAGGTCCTTGTTAAAAGTCTCTTGTATTTTCTCCATTCTATTTCCAAGATTTTGGATCATGTTTACTATCACTATTCTGAATTCTTCTTCAGGTAGACTGCCTATTTCCTCTTCATTTGGTAGGCCTGGTGGGTTTTTACCTTGCTCCTTCATCTGCTGTGTGTTTCTTTGTCTTCTCATTTTGCTTAACTTACTGTGTTTAGGGTCTCCTTTTTGTAGGCTGCAGGTTCGTAGTTCCCATTGTTTTTGGTGTCTGCCCACAGTGGCTAAGGTTGGTTCAGTGGGTTGTGTAGGCTTCCTGGTGGAGGGGACTAGTGCCTGTGTTCTGGTGGATGAGGCTGGATCTTGTCTTTCTGGTGGGCAGGTCCACGTCTGGTGGTGTGTGTCGGGGTGTCTGTGACCTTATTATGATTTTAGGCAGCCTCTCTGCTAATGGGTGGGGTTGTGTTCCTGTCTTGCTAGTTGTTTGGCATAGGGTGTCCAGCACTGTAGCCTGCTGGTCCTTGAGTGGAGCTGGGTCTTGGCATTGAGATGGAGATCTCTGGGAGATTTTCGCTGTTTGATATTACGTGGAGCTGGGAGGTGTCTGGTGGACCAATGTCCTGAACTCGGCTCTCCCACCTCAGAGGCACAGCCCTGACGCCTGGCTGGAGCACCAAGAGCCTGTCATCCACACGGCTCAGAATAAAAGAGAGAAAAAAAAAAAAGAAAGAAAAAGATAAAATAAAATAATTAAAATAAAAAACAAAAAATAATTATTAAAAAATAATTTAAAGTAATTTTTAAAAAAGAAAGAACCAAACCAAAAAATAAATCCACCAATGATAACAAGCGCTGAAAACTATACTAAACAAAACAAAACTGAACAAAAAAAAAACGGACCGACAGAACCCTAGGACAAATGGTAAAAGCAAAGCTATACAGACAAAATCACACACAGAAGCATACACATACACACTCACAAAAAGAGAAAAAGGAAAAAAAAAAACATATATCGTTGCTCCCAAAGTCCACCTCCTCAATTTCGGGTGATTCGTTGTCCATTCAGGTATTCCACAGATGCAGGGTACATCAAGTTGACTGTGGAGATTTAATTAGCTGCTCCTGAGGCTGCTGGGAGAGGTTTCCCTTTCTCTTCTTTGTTCGCACAGCTCCCGGGGTTCAGCTTTGGATTTGGCCCCGCCTCTGCGTGTAGGTCACCTGAAGGCATCTGTTCTTTGCTCAGACAGGACGGGGTTAAAGGAGCAGCTGATTTGGGGGCTCTGGCTCCCTCAGGCCGGGGGGAGGGAGGGGTACAGAGTGCAGGGTGAGCCTGTGGCGGCAGAGGCTGGCATGACATTGCACCAGCCTGAGGCACGCTGTGTATTCTCCCGGAGAAGTTGTCCCTGGATCACGGGACCCTGGCAGTGGCAGGCTGCACAGGCTCCCGGGAGGGGAGGTGTGGATAGTGACCTGTGCTTGCACACAGGCTTCTTGGTAGCGGCAGCAGCAGCCTTAGCGTCTCATGCCCATCTCTGGGGTCCGCGCTGATAGACGCAGCTCGTGCCCGTCTCTGGAGCTCCTTTAAGCAGTGCTCTTAATCTCCTCTCCTCGTGCACCAGGAAACAAAGAGGCAAGAAAAAGTCTCCTGCTTCTTCAGCAGCTCCAGACTTTTTCCCAGACTCCCTCCTGGCTGGCTGTGGCGCACTAGCCCCCTTTAGGCTGTGTTCACACAGCCAACCCCAGTCCTCTCCCTGCATCCGACCGAAGCCCGAGCCTCAGCTCCCAGCCCCCGCCCGCCCCAGCGGGTGAGCAGACAAGCTTCTCAGGCTGATGAGTGCAGGTCGGCACCGAACCTCTGTGCGGGAATCTCTCCGCTTTGCCCTCCGCACCCCTGTTGCTGCACTCTCCTCCATGGCTCCGAAGCTTCCCCCCTCCGCCACCCGCAGTCTCCACCTGTGAAGGGGTTTCCTAGTGTGTGGAAACCTTTCCTCCTCCACAGCTCCCTCCCAGAGGTGCAGGTCCCATCCCTATTCTTTTGTCTCTGTTTTTTTTCTTTTGCCCTAGCCAGGTACGTGGGAAGTTTCTTGCCTTTTGGGAGGTCTGAGTTCTTCTGCCAGCATTCAGTACGTGTTCTGTAGGGGTTGTTCCACATGTAGATGTATTTCTGATGTATTTGTGGGGAGGAAGGTGATCTCCACGTCTCACTCTTCCACCATCTTGAAGCTCCTCCTTCTCATATTGCAGTTTTGTACATTTTTGCATCACTTATTCTGTCAATCTGTTTCAGCACATGTATAATAAAGGGTTATTATGTCTTCCTGCAGAATTGGCACTTTTTATCTGTATGTAATGCCCCTCTTTCTCCCTGATAATTTTCCTTGTTCTGAAGTCAGCTTTGTGTGATATTAATAGTTATTTTAAATTAATAGCCTGGTCATTCAAGAATCTCTCCTGTACCTGAGAATTGTTTTGATGATTGCTTTCTCTCTTCACAATGTGTTTTCTCTTACCTTTTAGTATGCCGTCTAATTTTTGGTTGAAAACCAGATGTATCAGGTAATTTGAGGCAAAGAGGTCTTTAGTGTGAGGTTTTATGTGTTCTTAAACAGGAGTTACAGTATGTTTAATGCTTGTCATAGCTGTAAGTATCAGGAGCTTCAATAACCTCTAGTGCCCTTGAATTTTTCTTCCTGGTGTTTGAGTAGTCCCAGAAGCTCATTCTTTTTTTTTTTAAGGTTTAATTTATTTATTTATGGCTGTGTTGGGTCTTTGCTTCCGTGCGAGGGCTCTCTCCAGTTGCGGCAAGTGGGGGCCACTCCTCATCACGGTGCGCGGGCCTCTCACTATTGCGGCCTCTCCTGTTGTGGAGCACAGGCTCCAGACGCACAGGCTCAGCAATTGTGGCTCACGGGCCCAGTTGCTCCGCGGCATGTGGGAACCTCCCAGACCAGGGCTCGAACCCATGTCCCCTGCATTGGCAGGCAGACTCTCAACCACTGCACCACCAGGGAAGCCCCCAGAAGCTCATTCTTGAGTAGAGTCTATGTCTTGCAGCTCTCTGTTTTAATCCACTGTTACTATATTGGGACCCTTATGATATATGGTGGTAAGGTATTTGGGATGGAATATGTTCTATTACGTTATGATTAAGCCTGCAAAGTTTTGGTGGAACAGACTGTGCATAGGACTGTTTCTATGGACTGGACTATGAAAATCAGAGAAAGTTCTCAGCCTTTCTTTTTTTCCTTTTTTTTTTTAATCAGAGAGGAAAGCTGAAAAGGGCTGGAGTTGCATAATTGCTCTTTCTCTAATCAGATAAAGCTTTGGCAAGCTAGTTTCCTTTGAGAAATAGCCTAAGATACAAAGAACAAAATGCACTGTGTATATATCAAAATATTTCCCTGTTTGCTGCATGAAGCATGAGGCAATTTTTTTTTTTTTAATCTTTATGGTAAGAACATGGTTTGGTTCCTGCAGGAAGAATTCATGAATTGTGGGTGGCCCGCTAAGACTGGGTTCTGCAGACCTTTTAATTCTCAAGCTAGTTTACACTGTGTCTTCAGCAATTTATGTGTTCCTACAGTTTACTGGCTCGAGTGCCTTCTGCTCCTGGTTTATTCCGCAAAGGCAATTTTTAGGAGAGTAGGGCAAGTGTAAGTGGGTGCAGGTGGCTGCAGCAAAGAGGAGAGTGGGTTGGGCCTTTAATGTTTCAAGGAGTTGAGTTTGGGTATTCAAGGTTTGACCCTCCTACCCACTGGCACAAAGAGAAAAGAGGCATGTGACTACCTTTGTAACTTGATTGCCTATTGCATACCAGGAAGGGTGAGTGGGTATCTAAAACCAATTAACACTCACACATCAAAAATGGAATCAGTGTCTTTATTAAAAGTTCACTTCTGATGATTGTTGACTCAATTATGCCACATCTCACAAGAATTTGAATAGCCATGTGAAAAGCACAAGCAACATGTTATAATTAAGACGATAAAGTCTTGAAAAAAGCATTCCAATTCCAGTCATCCTAAGGAGTTGGAGAAATCCAGGAAAATATGTCAGTGGGGTTCCAGAACTCAATTCAATTACCTTAGTAATGTTATCCATTATTTTCATTTGTTTTCTCATGTGTTGAGCTATTGGTGGCCCCTTGCCATGTTGTTTACCCACAGGCAGCAAGCAATCCTTTAAGGGAACAGAACTTTCCCTGGGTGGCCAATAGTCTAAAGCCAACTAGTCATCAGCCACCATAGCTGCCAGGGAGTTCCTCTTCATGGAAAGCCTCTAAAACGTTAGTTGTCTGCTGCATGTGTTTAGAATGTTTCAGACATTTCTTGACTGAGATCAGTGATGTGAGTTTGTTGAATGGCATTGTGTGTACCCTGGGCAATGCCAGTGACTCTCAGGACAGTGAGTGCAATTGGTAGGAAAACAGCACATTTGTGTTGGGAAGGGCCACAGCATGTTATGATAAAAGGAGGATGCCCCAAATAAAATATTGACATCCAGGGTACACAGTATAGGTGGTGTTAGGAGGAAGGTCTGGTGGGGGGATATGAGTGTTTGTTACTGGAAACTCTTACAGTAAACAAAAGGATTGTTGAGAATGACCATTTGACAGAAATGTCTCGTGCAGAAAGGCCTCTATTTATAAGGTCACTAAGCCTGAGGATCAGAACAAAGTAATGGGCCCATGTACCGAGGTGGGGGGGTTAGGGGTGGGAGGGTCTGACTAATGCCTCAAACAGCAGGAAGACTCATTTAGAAGTTAACACGGTTTGTCTAAGGAAGCCATTCTAGCTTCCATGAGGGCTGTATCCTGGGGTCATAAGAAGTAAAAGTGCCGCTGAATGCCTTTTTCTAGAGCCCAGTGTCTTGAGGGTTTTTTTAATTTGTTTTTGAGAAATGAGTAGGTCACATCACTGTCTTGTTGAGTCCTTCCGTTTTGGCTTCATCAGTGGCATGTCTAATAGGATAAGTGAGGAATATGTCTATATAAGTATATACCATGGTCAGAGCATAGCAAGTAGTCCTGCTGAGGGGATGAAGGGTCCTATTAAGTCTACTTTCCATCAGCTGTAGGGACCCCTTCCTCAGCCTGGAAATTATGTCCACTGATTATACTACTAGGGGTATTTTTTTCCTTATCAGGTAAACTTGGCAGTTAGTAAATTAGCCATGGCAGAGGAGGGGAGTCCCTTGCATTCTGCCTAGAGCTTTAGGGTAGAGGTCTCTCAATGGTTTCACATTTCATGGGCCCACAGGGCCAAGATTAATACCATCAGGTCTGAGAGGTTTCATACGTGCAGTTAGGAGTGACCTTGATTGGGTGAGGCAAGATATTCCCAGAGTTCTTTATTCCAGAGCAGTGATAAGGAGTTAGATGAGGAGTTCTTGTCACTACTGGTGGGACTGGATAGCAAGATCATTGACAACAGTCACAGGATCTGTGAAAATGTGCAGATGAGTTTGACTATTTGCCAGGGCATCCTGTAGTGCTAGTGTGCTTGCTGGAATTTGAGTGGATGCTTGGGTGCAGTTTTTATCAGGAATATCTTGTTTGATCGGGGGCAGAACCTGCCATTCTCTCCAGTGGACTCCATCAGGTGTGGTGGTAGCACATGGTCTATAAAGTATATGAACTCTCATGGTCCTTCATGTGATCCTAAGCGACTCTCCAAATGGCCAATGAGTCTAGAAAAGGGGTGACCTCCTCCAGAACTGCATTACTCAGAAGGGAACACACTTCCTCCTGTAGTTGAGATGTGCCAGAGGTCCCATTTTTGGCTTTATCCTGTAGGTACCATTGTCTTTACAATGAGGAAGCCTCTGTGGTGAAAAAAGCCTGAGGGATCCTGGCTTCATGACCCAAGACAAAATGGAAAGCTGGCTAGAAAGTAAGCAAGTAAGCAAGTAGAAAGTAAGTAAGCAAGTAGAGATGATAATTATGGGACACCTGGGATTGTTGCAGCTGAGAGGTATGTGCCCATGACATGGGTTTGACCGCTGTTTCTTCCACCATCTCAGCTTACAGCCCCCTGGTGTTGCCACAGAGAAATTTTCCAGAGTGGGGCAGGTGTGGACTTCTAAAAATGTTTGCCAGTAGGAGGCACAGAGTAGGCTTGAGCTGGAAAATGTAGAGCTGGAAATGGCCTTAAGATGAGCCTGGAAAAGATATGATGCTGATGATCATGAATTAGGATGTTCCCAGGCAGATTCCACTTGGGGAGACTGTGGGATACACCTTTATGTTTCAGAACCATAGTACTTCCAAAGATCTGACCGTGGAACCTAACTTAAACTCAAAAGATCTGGGAGCCCTCTCACTCCACTCCTGTTATGAGATGAGGGCCAGTGCAGCCCTATAGGGTGTTTTCTAAATTGAGATTTCAAGAGAAGCCTGTTGAGGACTGAGTTCTTCTTCCTGGCCCTTCAATTCTTCGTAAATAGTACCAAAAGGTGGTGGAAATAACTGTTGCACATGTAAAAACCAAGATTCAGCAAAGTTTAACATTTTCCTAGCATGTGAAAGCATTGTTTTTGTTTCTTGTTAATTATTTTAAATACGTATATATACCATATTTTAAGTGTAGTTGTGAGTTCTCACAAATGTACAGTAACGCTACCACCAAAAGATGGGTTATACTCCATCACCCCAAAAGAACATTTTTGTGATGCCCCTTTCTACCAAACCCCTTCAACACTGACTGATGTTTTCGGACCCTATGTATACCTTTCCAGAATGTACCATAAATAGAACATACTGCCACTTGAGTCATCTGTGAAATTTGATGCCATATTTTCTTTCAAAGTGAGTAATTTCTTGCAGTGTTATTCTTCTTTTTAAAAATATTTATTTATTTGGCTGTGTCAGGTCTTAGTTGCAGCATATGGGCTCTTCAGTTGCAGTACGCAGGATCTTTAGTCGCGGCACGCGGGATCTAGTTCAATGACCAGGGATTGAACCTGGGCCCCTTGCATTAGAAGCGCAGAGTCTTAGCCACTGGACCACCAGAGAAGTCCCTTGCAGTGTTCTTCTGAGTTTAAAATTTTGACAAGTGTTCAGTTAAGTTGGTGGCATACATTAGGCTTTCAAAACTGAGATTCCATTACTGTGAGCTCTGTAAGTTTGGGTAATAACCTATTCTACCATGGTTAACCTTCTCGTTGTTAGGAATGATGGAAGGAATGATTGGCAGGGACGTCAAAAGGGAGACTAATAATTATGAAATGACAATCTTTACAGTGGTAAGAAAATGTAAGTTAGCACTAAAAATGGACAGAATTTGGCTTTCCTTTGCTCTTTAATAAAACTCAGAGCTGTTACTTTTGTATCCTCCTACTCTAGAATATGTGCTGGAAGTCTAAGGGTATGGAAATGATACCTGTGAACAGCAAGATGGGATATGAGGCTTTGTGGGTCACTGAAAAAAAAAAGCTTTCAACTAATTCTCTTATAGAAAGGCATTAAACATTTCTGCTATCTCCTTTCACATTAAATTAGGATATTACTCAAAATGATACCCTCTCTCTGTAGCTCACCTCAGTAATTCCTTGGATAATTGCCTTCTAAACATCCATAGCTCTTTTTGTTTTTTCTACCAGGAAATCACAGTAGACTTACATAAATATCACTCTACTCACAGGATAAACTCAGGATGGGCTAGAACAGTGCAGATGAACATAACCTTTTCTCAGACTGGGGGGAACTCCAGGGTTAAACAGAGTATATACTGTGTCAGTCAGTATACAAGTAAAATGAAAATGCCAAATATGAAACTTGAAATAGTTAAAGTGAATAGTTTCTTAAAGGATGTTAAACAAAAAGATGCCACAAATGTCTGTGGCCAGATCAAAGGAAAGTCTCAAGTCCCAGAAACCTATGTCCAAACTCATGATCACATGTTGTTTACAGGAAACTGCAAAAATGAAGATGAACCATATCTATATCTTTACCTTTATCGGGAATCTTTACCAGTAATCAAAGAAAGCAGGACTTTCTACATTGCTGCCCTCTATTTACTTCCACACCCAAGCAGTTCCTGTAAGTTAATAGAAACACAAGTGATCAATAATGACATCCTCACTCACTTGAGGCTCCTACCCTCATAAGAAAGATATACACACACTCCCAGCCTCTCTATTGTCTCACACGTCATTGTTTACCTTCCTTCAAAGCTCTCATTTCCATCTTATAAACCAAAGCTTTATCATTTGTTAACTATCTCCCTTTTCCCACAAAATATGAGCACCAGGACTGTAAGAACTTGTTTCATGCCTTTATATCCAAATCCTAGAGTGGCTTATTTGTGCTAAATTGGGTAGGTGTTGAATCTAGTGCCAGGCATGTTGAAACAGCATCAAGAGTATAGTCTCTGAGCAAGAAATGCTTAACTGGAACAGTGATCCTGTCTTTCTCTTTTGCTAGGTTTGTGTTCCCTCACAATTTACCTGAAAATATAGGTCTCAGCTGAGTTATAAAGGAAATATTAAAAGGTATCGTATACTTTACTAAAAAGTGAATTTATATATTTTCACTGAGGTACTTTATGGTAAACACTATCCATCCAGTATAACACAGGAAGTGTAAGAGTGTTTAGATAATGAGTAGGAAAGGCAAAAAGCGACACCGGGGGACTGGATGCTGGCCTCGTGTTCTTTTATCATGTTGAAGAGAAAAATGTCAAACACTTCCATCATCGGACAAAGCTGTTCAGTGATCACAAATAGATCAAGACAAAAATAAGGGTATTTTGTAACCATATTACTAAAAATGATGAGACAATTCCAAATCATAAAAATGACCAAGATTCTGCTCTTCTTAATAATATGACTGAGGAGCTTCCTGTGAATTAAATTTAGCTTCACTACACTGTTTTTGTCTTCTAGAAAACATTGATTATGATCATCTATGATAGAATTAAGTTCACCTTCTTGCAGCATCCAGTACATCCAGAAACATCCTGCTTCCCTGAAGAGTAATCAAATCACCCAGCAAAAGCCCAAATCGTAAATCCTTTTGAGCACCCTCTTACTGATAAATCCAGTCATTTAGGGTTTGTGGTCATTCTGAGTACTACAATTTATGACACCACTCTTGTTGACTGCTGCTGTGATCCCAGTGGGTTCTGGCCACATCATACTGACAAAACAAATGAGAAATTCATTTCAAGACAAAAATCATAACTATGTAGAAATAAAAATTAAATTTACCAGAGGAAAAAAATACCCGAACATGTATATACAAGGGATAATTGAATGAGAATGTGTAGCAATTAACTTGACCAAATTACAAAGTTCACCTAAAATCTATAGTTACAACAGAATATTTTAATATACGTGCTCAGGAAATGAAAAACACATTAGTATGCAAGTTGTATGAAAACAATTAATGAAAATATTTCTAAGAGACAACAGAAGACGTTGTTCAACAAAAATGTATTGTTTGTAATCACAATCAAACATAATTGAAAATGTACTGAGGAACTGCATATAGCTGTGAGCAATGGGAAGCACCCACAATCTGCCTGATATGAGGAAGGTGCCAATTCTCACATGGAGGGACTGGGCCAGGGCAGTCACTGCACAGTGCAGCAGTGGAACAAACTCCAATGTGGTTCTTTTGGACTGTGCAACCATAGCTGTCATAGTGGAATCAGGAACACATGGTCACTAGCAGTATTACCAGAATTAGGTGTTCACTACACAAATTAGACCTTATATGAATATGATCTAGAGAAGATGGAAGTCCAAGCATCAGAGAATACTCTGAACCATAAAAGTTAGAATTAGTTGCCTGGTGGACTCATGGAAACTTGCAGGAAAATCCAAAATATGATGGATTTTTGATGTGGAACTTGAGAAGATGTGTGGAAACCTACACGTCTGAGAAAATGGAAGTCAACCAGCTGATTGTCGTTTCCAGGATACTCTGGATTGGCAGGTTAAGGAATCAGGAAAGCAGGCTAGAACAAGTGTCCTCCAAGTTCCTACACATGTCTGTCTCCCTGCACGGTGCTGAAATCTGACTAATGCCTCCTGTATTTCTGAATTCCAGATCTCATGAGAGTGAGGCTACATGTGAATTCTCACATGGAACCATAAGAGAAATGATTATAGAAAATGTCACATTACCCAGGTGACAAAACAATGTAGGAGAGCCAACTCCAATTCTACATTTTATTGTTTAGTGACAGGTCTGTCTTAACAATTATTTTTTTTAGTAGTTACTTATTTGGCTGCACTGGGTCTTAGTTGCAGCATGTGGAATTTTTTTTTTTTTAGTTGTAGCATGTGAACTCTTAGTTGCAGCATGTGGGATCTAGTTCCCTGACCAGGGATTGAACCCAGCCCCCCGGCATTGGCAGTGCGGAGTCTTAGCCACTGGATCACCAGGGAAGTCCACAATATTGACAGGAGATGTATTAATACATCTTTCGTTACCTGAATGTTATTGACCAGAGGTGTACCAATAAGTTTTTAGACAGTGATACAATTAACAGCACTGTGCAAAGTTGTTAGAGCTTAAAATTGATCAAGGTTCATTATACAACTTGTGATTGTCATTATCATTCACATTTTGCTCCATTAGGTTTTTGTTCCAACCTTGTATATATTATAAATGCAAGTTTATGACCATAAAATTTTCAAAAATGACACATAGTGAGATTTTGAGTGATGAATTTTTTGGTGAACTTTATGCAGATACTTTCTCTGATTGTCCACGTGACATATATACTAGTGTCTCAGAATATAGTTCTGATTCAGACAATGTGAATATTAGACCAAAAAAAGACAAAAAACCTTAGTGATTGATTCTGATACAGGAAATGAAAATGAAACTCACAGTGCTGGAGAATGCTCCTTTGCTTCTACAGAAGAGTGGATTGAAGACATTTCACAAAAATCAGAAGACTTTACAGGTGTGCCAGGTGCAAATAACCCACAAAGTGTTAGTGAAATAACAGAATTAATTTTTGGTAACAACTTTTTTGAGCTGGTTCCTTCTCAAACAAACTTGTATCACCAACAGAATGAAAAATCATATTAAAATTATGATAAGACTTTAAAATGGACTGATGTAACCAATAGTGACACGAAGAAGTTTCTTGGGTTAATACTTTCGATGGGACAAATAAGAAAATCACACTGGAAAGAATATTGGTCGACTGATCCCTTAATTGAAACACCTATCTTCCCAAAGATTATGATGAGAAGAAGGTTCGAACAAATAATGACATTTCTTTACTTTAATGATAATTCGGAAAACTCCACTTCCTGCAGAATTTCAAAAGTTAATCCTCTTTTGGACTATTTTCTACCAAAATTTCAATCAATCTGTATACCCAAACAAGAGCTATAACTTGATGAGAGAATGATAAAGTGGAAAGGACAACTCAGATTCAAATCCTGGAAAACTTACAAAATATGGAATTTTGGTCAGGATTGTTAGTGAAAGTGAAACTGGGTATATATGCAATCTTGAGATTTACATGGGTGAAGTAAAGAAACTGTAAGAAACAATATTATCAGTCCTACAACCTTATCTTGGTTCATGGCACCATATTTACCAAGACAATTATTACAACAGTGTGTCCACATCTGAAATATTGTTGAAAACTAAAACCAGAGTTTGTGGGACTATAAGAGAGAATCATGGTCTACCAAACCAATTAAAGGAGAAATCTAAAAATCTACAGAGGGGAAAAATGACATTCTTACGGAAGGGAGAAGTGATTCTTCTTACGTGGAAAGACAAGAGGCTAGTCCGCACGGTGACAACTATTCATGACGCATCATAGCATCTACAGGAAAGGAAGACAGGAGCACTGGCCATCAGATAACTAAGCCCACTTGTATATTAGAGTATAATAAATATATGAAAGGAGTTGATCGATCTGATCAGTATCTGGCAAACTTCAATATCTTCTGGAAAACTTGAAAATGGTATAAGAAAGTGGGTTTCCATTTGAGTAACTGTGGTTTATTCAATGCATTTAAAATTTACTGTAGCCTTAATGCACAGAATAAAATGACTTACAAGCAATTTTTGTTAGCAGTAGCTAGAGAATGGGTAACTGACCATTCTGGTGAATGCAGTGGTAGTCCCGCACCTGGTCCTTCTTGTGGCGTTTTTTAAAAGAGTACCCCGCAAAGATCCACCTTGTTGACTATCAGGTAAAATAAAAGAACATATTCTAGAAAAAATAATACCCATAGGACCAAAAAAAAAAACGCCGCCAGAAAGTCTGCTCTTCCAGGGGAAAGCGCAGTGAAACACAGTATGTTTGTAATAGATGTTTTGTTCCCCTGCACAGAGGTGCTTGCTGTACTGCCTATCACACTCTAAAGAAATATTAGAATGCTTTAGTAATAAGACATGTATGAAGTTTCAAATAAATACATTAAGTGCAAAAAAAATTGTTGATATTTACTCAAACGTGGGTGTTTCAATATTCATTTACATAACAAATCACCGGCCACAGGTGTTAGTTTCTGCAAAAATCCCCTGGTCAATAATGTGTTAATGCAAACTCTTTATTATTCAAATCCTAGCCAGAAGGAATGACAAAGAGCAAAGGGCAAAACATAGAAATAATTCACATGAGACTATATACACTATGATATTTACAAATTTATGCCATCTTTTACTAGCAAGGAAAATGAAATAAGGTTCTTGTGGCCAAAACAAGAGTAGATTTTCTCATAAGGAGAATGGACTATATATGGGTAAGGAATATCCAATACCTGGCACTACAGGAGGCCAGTACAAAAATCCCAACAAATACCAAAATGTCATTTATCAATATCCCCACATAAAACAATCAAAACATAAAAATTAAACCTACCTGCATATTAGAAATACATGTCAATTCAACCATGGATCAAACAGGCTTCAAAATGAAAAGAAAAAAATGTTAACTGATTTAAGGGCAAAACAATACCTGTTAATCATTATGTAGTACTGCTTACAGAGTACTTACAGAATTCTCTCACTTCAGTGTTCATTTCTGAACGTAAGTAGTAAATATCCAGTCGAGAGATCCCCTTTAAGAATGAGGCACTGATAAAAACAATATAACTCTAAGAATTATTTTCATGTTATTTTTTTCTGGAACATTATACATGGATTAATTTGTATCAGGCTTTCTCAGATTTCTTACACATATAGGGTTTCTTTCCAGTGGGAGTTTTCACATGTAAGAATGAAGGCCGACTGATGTTTTCCCCACATTGCTTACATTCAAGAGGTTTCTATTAAGTATGAGATCTTTCATGCCTTCGAAAGGAATTGGGTCGACTGAAGGCTTTCCCACATTCTCTACATTTGTAGGGTTTCTCACCAGTGTGTGTTCTCACATGCCCTCGAAAAGTAGTGCGATAAATGAAGGCTTTCCCACATTCTGTACATTCATAAGGTTTCTCTCCAGTGTGAGTTTTTTCATGTGTTCGAAAGGATGTGTAACAACTGAAGGCTCTGCCACATTGTTTACATTCGTAGGGTTTCTCTCCTGTGTGAGTTCTTTGATGTATTCGAAATGAACTGGGAAAATTGAATGCTTTCCCACATTCCTTACACTTATAAGGTCCATCTCCAGTGTGCATTATCATGTGTGTTCAAACACTTGAGGGAGAAATGAAGGCTTTCCCACATTCTTTACATTTATAGGGTTTCTCTCCAGTGTGCTTTCTCACATGTCCTTGAAAGGTTGTGCGATAAATGAAGGTTTTCCCACATTCTGTACATTCATAGGGTTTCTCTCCAGTGTGAGTTCTTTCATGTATTCGAAAGGAACTGGGCCAACTGAAAGTTTTACCACACTGTTTACATTCATATGGCTTCTCTCCAGTGTGAGTCCTTTCATGTGATCGAAACGAACTGGGACAAATGAAGGCTTTTCCACATTCCTTACATTTATAAGGTCCATCTCCAGTGTGTGTTATCATGTGTGTACGAACGCTTGAAAGAGAAATGAAGGCTTTACCACATTCCTTACATTCATAGGGTTTCTCTCCAGTGTGAATTCTTTCATGTATTCGCAAACCTAGAGGAGAACTGAAGGTTTTCTCACATTGTTTACATTCATATTGTTTCTCCGCAGTGTGAATCCTTTCATGTCTTCGAAAGGAACTGGGACAACTGAGGGCTTTACCACACTGCTTACATTCATAGGGTTTTTCTCCAGTGTGACTTCTTTCATGTATTCGCAAACCTAGAGGAGACCTGAGGGATTTACCACACTGTTTACATACGAAGGGTTTCTCTCCAGTGTGAGTTCTTTCATGTGCTCGAAATGAAGTGGAACAACTAAAGGCTTTCCCACATTCCTTACATTTATAGGGTCCTTCTCCAGTGTGTGTTATCATGTGTCTTCGAAAGGTTGTGAGCCATGTGAAGGCTTTCCCACATTCCTTACATTCATAGGGTTTCTCTCCAGTGTGAGTCCTTTCATGTCTGTGAACAGATTTGCAGTAACTGAAGGCTTTCCCACATTCCTTGCATTTATATGGCTTCTCCTCATATTCATGATACTCATATGGTTTGTGTCCACTGTGAGATCTGATGTGCCTATTAAGGAATGAATGACGCATGAAGACTTTCCCACACACATTACATTCACATGGTTTTACTCCAGGAAGAGTTTTCTGGTTCAGATTAAGATTTGGAATCTGGCTGACAGTTTCTCCATCTTGATTACCTTCTTTGCTCTCACAGAGTTTTTCTACCATATGACTTCTGTAAAAAATGAGAAATTATTAATGATTTCTTTAACAGTTTCACATTTATTAGTAGGGTATTAGAATTACATTTTTATATTTTATAGCAAAAGGGAAGGTTTTTTGCTCTTCTGAATTTTTTGAGGGTGATTTATACTGAAAGCTCTGTAAGAGGACTTGACATAGCTATTATGAAAACAATAATATTAATATATTGGGTTCCTTAATATTGTTTCCAAAAACACTGGACATCTATGTCATGTTTAAGTAAATGTTTTTGGTGAAAAAAATTTAAGGGTAACTTTGAAGCTGGGGTTGTTTTTTTGCTTATTTTAAAAAGTTTATGACATACCAGGATTCTCATGTGGCACACTGCTATCTATTGTGTGTGTGACTCACCTTACTTTCCTCCCTTGGGTTTTGTACCAATCTTCAATGTTATGATTGTCCCATTTTTTTCCTAAAATGCAGACCCAGAAAAATAATGCAAATTACTGGAAATTATAGAAAAATATTAGATTCTAGGTCCACGATGAGCTGTGACCATGCTTAGTTTATTTACCAATGTAGAGCAGTCCCCCCTTACCCCCAGTTTTGCTTTCTGTGGTGTCAGTTACCTACGGTCAATTGCAGTCTGAAAATATTAATTTAAACCGTGCACCCTTCCAAGTAGTATGATGAAATCTTGCAATGTCCCACTCTGTCCTGTCCAGGATGTGAATCATCCCTTTGTTCAGTGTATCCATGCTGCATATGCTACCTGCCCATCAGTCACTTAGCAGCCATCTCAGTTTTCAGATCACTGTGGTGGTATTGCAGTGCTTGTGTTCAAGTAATCCTTATTTTAATTAATGATGGCCCCAAAGTGCAAGAATAGTGATGTTGGTAATTAGGATATGCCAAAGAAAAGTTATAAAGTGCTTCAAGTGAAAAGATGAAAGTTCTTAATTTAAGGGAAGAAAAAAATCATACACTGATGTTGTTAACATCTATAGGAAAAATGAATCTTCTATCGTGAAATTGTGAAGAAGGAAAAAGAAATTGATCTTAGTTTTGCTGTCTGATCTCAAACTGCAAAAGTTATGGACACTTAACACTTAGGCATGTTAAGTTCATGTCTATTATACGTGTTCTATTCTTAGTTATTGTTATCAATCTCTTACTGTGCACCAAATTTCTAAATTAAACTTATTATCATAGGTATGTATGTATAGGATTCAGTACTATCTGCAGTTTCAGGCATCCACTGGTGGTCTTGGAATGTATCCCCTGCAGATAAGAGGGGACTACTGTATTCCTTTTCCATATTCCACATCTTGGAACAGTGTTGGTGGGCAAGAAATACTTGTTCCCTAACTGAAGAAGTGAAGGAATGTTGTCATGCTTACCTACTGAGGCCAGGTTCCTCAAGGTTTCCTGCATCACATCTCTGTAAAGTTTCTTCTGCGAAGGATTCAGTAAAGCCCACTCCTCCTGGGTGAAGTTCACAGCCACATCCTCGAAGGTCACTGGGTCCTAAAACATCCCAAATATGTTTCCAGTAAGATGTGCGAGTCTGACAGAACTGGGGATTTATACTCAATTTACAGGAAGATTACATATGATTCTGTCACCTTCAAACATTTATTTTATGTCTTGGTCATCAGAAACTGACTCTATGTCCTTACTTACTGCTTCATGAATTTAACAGCATAATGAACACATGCAAATTATTTATTCATTTTCACTGTGATCACTTTAAATGTTATTGCTCTCTGATGTCAGGGTCTAGAGCACCTTGGAGAAATGAGAGAAATGCTACACAAATGAATCAAATATCATTTTAAACAAATCAATCTCTTGTGAAAAAAACTCATCTCCTTTGTTATTACACACCATTTAACTCAGTACACTCCACTGATGTATGAGGTCAAATCTGCAGGAGTTTTTAAGGAATAAAACACAGTGAAGAACTGGAAGCTTTTTCTTCTACTCCCATCACCAAACATGAGAGTCCAGGAGGCCTGTGGAAATCCAACTTGTGACAAGGATCAGTTTGCCATACTGGCCTGAGAATTACTCCAGGTGATTAGAAATAGCCAGGTGCAACTGGCTAGATTAAAATATTCTTGTAAAGAAGTAGTACTTTTAGCTTGTGTAAAATTTATTGCAGACTCATTTTCTCCATTCTCTCTCTGTCCCATTCATGGAGCTAGGAATATTCAGAACTTAAGGCTCAGACAACTTCACATGATATGACATGCTAAAAAGACAAAATTACTTAGACCTCCACAAAATCCTATACACAATGAGCCTCAGGGCTGCTTCTCACCAGTTTTTAGCACACACAGGCACACATAATGAAATGATAAAGTGCTAAAAGATTTCTTTTTGGTCAAAGCCCTTGCTAAATAACCTTGAGGAACAGGTTAAGAGCTGCATATTGCACAGGAATTCACTACACTCCACAAAGGTCTGATGGTGAATCTGCCCATGATTATTTAACACATAAAGGATTCACAGCACTTTCCTCCAAAGAATGTAAAACCTCCATTCTCTAATTTCAGGTGGAAGTTTCCTGGCCAGCCACTCCAGAGGCAATCCTCCCAACATCTCTCATTTCTGAGCTCCCATATGGTGCACAGAAGCATAACAGCCCAGCCCCGAGTATAGGAATATGTAAGTTGATGACACCACACACTGCCAATAGTGTACAAAAGGGTTTATTACTTCCATAATTGAGGTCTCTGGGGAGTAAGGCAGACCTCTCAAGAAGGCATGAAATGGCTTGAGAGTGTAAGGAAAAGTACATGGACTTATTTTTTAGTTGATGTTGTGGGTGGACTGAAGAGAGAGTTCACATACAAGGGCAGGAGCAGGCATGAATTGAATCTCTTGTCACTGCCAAAGGAAGGATAACTAAGGCTTTCCTATCATCATGGATACATGTGGGTCACAAGAGGAGGAAGGAGGGATGAGGCTTCAAAGCTGTCAGCAGTCAAACATAAAAAACTGGAGACAGAGACTTCTCTTTTCTTGTTCATTGTATAATGAACTTAGAAACCATCATTCCTAACCTCACAAGAAAAAAAACAAAGAACTGAAGACACAGAGCAAACCACTGTTTCCAAAATTGGAAAGACAGAAAGAAGCTATTTTGAAACAGCTATTCTTAACAAGGCCTATCCTCAAAAGAGACTATTCCACCAGGGCCTAATGCAAAGACAAAAAAGAATACAACATCTAAGAACTTTGGAACAATGACAGCAGGTGTAAAATACACACAATGAGAATACCTGATAGAAAAGCAGAAAGGAACAAAAAAATAAGTGAAGCAATCATCACTGAGATTTTCCTAACATTAGTGATAGACAGCAAACTGCAGATCCAGGAAGCTAAGAAAAACATAAAACATGAAAAACAAAAAAAGAACGCCAAAAACTGCACTGCCAAGCACACCATTTTCAACTGGAGAAAAATCAAAGACAAAGGGAACATTCTGAACGAAGCCAGAGGGAAAAAACAAACCTTAGTTTTACTTAAGGATAAGAATTAAATCAGACCTCTTTTCAAAAACTATGCAAGCAAGAAATATCATATAACTGGAATCACACTGTATTTATCCTTTGGAATCTGGGTTCTTTCACTTAGCAATAAATATATATATAAGATTTATCCATGTTGTTGCATATATTAATAGTTCATTACTTTTTATTGCTGAGTAGGATTGCATTGTACAGATGCACTATAATTTATTCATTCACCAGATGACATTTGAGTTGTTTCCAGGTTTTGGTGATTATGAATAAAGCTGCTGTACACATTCACATACCAAAAACAAACAAAACAACAACAAAAAAACCCCAACTATGCAAGCAAGAAGAGAATGGAATGAAATATTTAAAGTGCACAAGGTAAAAAACACCATCCTACAACTCTGTGTCAAGCAAAATTATTCTTCAAAAGTGAGGGAGAATATTTTATAATAACCTATATGGGAAAAGAATCTGGAAAATAATTATATATATATAAATAAAATAACTGAATATATATATAATAACTGAATAACTTTGCTGTATACCTGAAATGAACACACACTATAAATCAACTAAACTTCAATAAAAAAATGTAAAAAAGCCGATAAGCCTTTGTAATAAAAAAAAAATCTCTAGGACTGCTGCATCTCAGGAAAAAAAAGTGACAGAGAAATACTTTCTGAGAAAAGTTGAGGGACTCTGACATCAATACACCTGGTTTTACAAGAAACAGTAAAAGAAATTCATTAGAAGGTACAGGCATACCTTGGAGACAATGAGGGTTCAGTTCCAGACTACCACAATAAAGCAAATCACATGAATTTTTTGGTTTGCCAGTGCATGTAAAAGTTATGTTTATAGTATTCTGTACTCTGTTAAGTGTGCACTAGCATTATGTATAAAAATACAATGTACATACCTTAATTTAAAAATACTTTATTGCTGGGATAGGGAGGGTGGGAGGGAGGGAGATGCAGGAGGGAGGAGATATGGGAACATATGTGTATGTATAACTGATTCACTTTGTTATAAAGCAGAAACTAACACACCATTGTGAAGCAATTATACTCCAATAAAGATGTTAAAAAAATACTTTATTGCTAAAAAATGCTAACCATCATCAGAGCCTTCAGCAAGTGGTGGCAGTAACATCAAAGATTACTGACCACAGACCACCATAACAAATGTAACAAAAAATTGAAATATTGTGAGAATTACCAAAATGTGACAGACACACAAAGTGAGCAAATGCTATTGAAAAAAAGGTGCCAACAGATTTGCTTCACACAGGGTTACAACCAACCTTCAACTTGCAAAAAATGCATTATCTGTAAAGTGCAATAAAGTGAATCGCAATAAAATAAGCTATATCTGAAAATGATATAAACAGGTGAAACATTAGAAAAGAGGACCCTTTAAGAACTGTTCTCAGTTCACTATAGCCTTGTTGGTCTCATGGACACAAGCCCCACTGGTTTTCAAAGCTAGATGTTTTTGGACTTCCCTCGTGGTCCAGTGGTTAAAAGATTCTGCCCTTCCACTGCAGGGGGCGTGGCACGGGTTCCATCCATGATCAGGGAACTAAGATCCCACATGCTGTGCGGTTGTGCCCCTGACCCCTGAAAGGCTAGATGTTTGGGGGGCTTGTCTTTATGTGTGACTCGTAAAAGCTGGGGTGCCAAGTGTGGGATCTAAACCCTTTGCTCCTCAAGGAGAAGCCTGGAGTTTTGAGTCCCTTCCTGAAGGTGGGGTGCCATGTGGAGGGGGGGTGGTTATGGTAAGACTGTGCCTCAGCTTCCACCCACTTTGATGTGGGTGTTCTCATTTGCCCTATGCATAGGGAATCGCCAGTTATGGGCAACGAGAGATGAGCTGCTGCATGTTCCTGTATGCATGACAATGTCTGCTGCTGCCCTACCGGATCACACCCCGGGCTCTCCGGGCTGTCTCTGCACAGCTAGACTGAGTCCTCTCCCAGGGCCTGTCTGCCCGGGATTCCTGGGGTGCCGCCCTGTGTGCACAAGGACAATGGTTGCTTCCAGCTGCCCCACCAAGATCACACTCAAGACCCTTGGTCTTTGTGTCCAGACCGAGTCTTTTCCCAGGGCCCAGTTGGCCCAGATCTCCCACCAGGCTGTGGCGTGGAGTGTGCAGGGCCAGGGTATTCGCCCAATTCAGACTGGGGAGTGGCAAGGCAGCAGCTGCCAGTGCCAGGCTCTCTCTGCCCTGATTGTTGACAAGTCAGCATGTGCACACTCCTTGCGAGTAGTGTCTTGGATTCTCCAGCCCTTCTGACTGTCCCAGTAGTTCTCCGAACAGCCAAGGGGTCTCCTCTCCGCAGGATGCCAGGACTGGGACGCACAGATTGTGGCTCCACCTGCTTGCTCCCCAAGGTGAGGGGCTGTCTGTGTGGACCTTCTCTTCCTTTCAGATCCCTCCCAGGGGCACAGATCCCAACCCGATGTCTTTTTTTCTGTCCTACCCAGTTACATGGAGATCTTTCTTGCAGCTTTGGTTGTACAGAAGTTCTTCTGGGGACCTCCCTGGTGGTCCAGTGGTTAAGACTCTGCACTACCACTGTAGGGGGCGTGGGTTCGATTCCTGGTTGGGGAACTAAGATCCTGCAAGCTGTGTGGCATGGGCCAAAAAAAAAAAAAAAAAGTTCTTCTGCCAGGTTCCAGTTAATTTTCTGTGAGAACTGTAGAAGTATTTTTGATGTGTTTGTAGGGGTAGGTGAGTTCCACATCCCCCTACCCTGTCAGCTTGATTCCCCTTTCTCCTTTCAAATTATTAAATTATTATACTATTTGTTATGGTGATCTGTGATCAATGATCTTCGATGTTACTACAATGACTCACTGAAGGCTCAGATGATGATTGGTATTTTTTAGCTCTAAAGTATTTTAAAAGTAAGGTATGTACACTTTTTATACATAATGCTATTATACACTTAATAGACCTTAATATAGGGTAAGCATAGATTTATATACACTAGGAAACCAAAATTCATGTGATAATTGCTTCATTGTGATAACTGCTTTATTGCAGTGGACTGAACCTGCAATATCTCTGAGGTACACCTGTGGTAGATACACAAAACATAAAGGTAAAGGAATCTAAGCATACCAAAAAAGACAGGAATCTAAGCAAGTGAAGAAAACAGGAAAACAGGAATTACAAAACAGCCAGAAGACAGTGAACAAAATAGCAATAAGGACATACCTATCAATAATTACTTTAAATGTAAAAGAAATAATAAATTCTCCCATCAAAACACAAGAGTGGCTGAATGGATTAAAGAAAAAAAGACTCACCTATATACTGGCTACAAAAACCTCACCTGAGATAAAAGTGCACACAAAGACTGAAAGAATGGAAAAAATATATTCCTTGCAAATGGAAACCAGAAGAAAGCTGGGGTAGCTATACTTGTAACAGTCAAAATAGACTTAAGACAAAGACTGTTATAAGGGACAAAAAAGATCATTATATAATGATAAAGGAGTAAATCCAAAAAGAGGATATAACATTTGTAGACATTTATGCACTCAAAATAGAAACATCTGAATATAAAAAACAAAATTTAACAGATCTAAAGGGAGAAGTAGAAAGCCATACAATAACAGAAAGGGACTTTAATACCCCAATTTCATCAGTGGATACATCATTCAGACAGAAAATCAATAAAGAAACATTGGCCTTCAGTGACATATTAGGCCAGTCATTCCGGCCAAAAGCAACAAAATGCACAGTCTTCTCAAGGGCACATGGAACATTCTCCAGGAGAGAGCATATGTTAGGCCACAAAACAAGTCTTAATAAATTGAAGATTAAAGTCATATTAAGCATATTTCCCGACCACAATGCAATACAACTAGAAATCGATTATGAGAAGAAAACTGGAAAATTCACATGTGGAGATTAAACATGATACTGAACAACCAATACGTTAAAGAAATCAAAAGAGAAATTTTAAAAAGTACCTTGAGACAAATGAACTAGAAATATAGTAGAACCCCATTACCTGTGAGGGATACATTCCAAGACACTGAGTGGATGCCTGAAACCATGAATAGTACTTAACCCCACAAATATAATGTTTTTTCTATACATACACATGCACACACAGTGTGGATACAATGAACAAAGGGATGATTCATATCCCAGGCAAGATGGAGCAGGATGGCACAAAGTTTTATCACACTCCTCAGGACAATGCACAATTCAAAACTTTATTTAAAAAAATGTTTAAAGTATTTTAAAAATGTTTATTTCTGTAATTTTCCATTTAATATTTTCAGAGCACAGTTGACTGCAGGTAACTGAAACTGTAAAAAGCAAAACTGCAGATAAAGGGGGACTATTGTGCAACATACTGAAACTTACAGGATGCAGCAAAAGCATTTCCACGAGGGAAGTTCATAGTGACACTGATAAATCAAGAAACAAAAAAGATCTCAAAAAACCTAACTTTACACCTCAAGGAATTAGAAAAAGAAGAAAAAACAAATGCCAAAGTTAATAAAATGAAGGAAATAACAAAGATCATAGTGGAAATAAATGAAAAAGACTAAAAAGAGAGTAAAAAAAAAAAATCAATGAAACTAAGAGCTTTTAAAATATAAGACAGATATCCAGTAGAGATAGCGGAGGAATAAGACTTGGAGACCACCGTCCTCCGCACAAATACACCAAAAATACATCTACATGTGGAAAAACTCCTACAGAACACCTACTAAACGCTGGCAGAAGACCTCAGACTTCCCAGAGGGCAAGAAACTCCCCACGTACCTGGCCAGGTGGCTGACAGGGTCTTGGTGCTCCAGCCTGCTGCCAGGCCTGAGCCTCTGACGTGGGAGAGCCGAGTTCAGTACACTGGACCACCAGAGACCTCCCAGCCCCATGTAATATCAATTGGCGAGAGCTCTCCCAGAGATCTCTGTCTCAACCCTAAGACCCAGCTCCATTCAACGGCCAGCAAGCTCCAGTGCTGGATACCCCATGCCAAACAACTAGCAAGACAGGAACACAACCCAACCCATTAGCAGAGAGACTGCCTAAAATCATACTAAGTTCACAGACACCCCAAAACACACCACTGGACACGGCCCTGCCCACGAGAAAGACAAGATACAGCCCCACCCACCAGAACACAGGCACCAGTCTTCTTTACCAGGAAGCCTACACAAGCCCCTGAACCAACCTTAACCACGGGGGGCAGACACCAAAAACAATGGGAACTACGAACCTGTAGCCTGCAAAAAAGAGACACTAAACACAGTAAGTTAAACAAAATGAGAGGACAGAGAAATATGCAGCATATGAAGGAGCAAGGTAAAAACACACTAGACCAAACAAATGAAGAGGAAACAGGCAGCCTACCTGAAAAAGAATTCAAAGTAATGATAGAAAAGATGATCCAAAAACCTTGGAAATAGAATGAAGAAAATACAAGAAATGTTTAACAAGGACCTAGAAGGACTAAAGAGCAAACAAACAACGATGAACAACACAATAAATGAAATTTAAAATTCTCTAGAAATAATCAATAGCAGAATAAATGAGGCAGAAGAAAGGATAAGTGACCTGGAAGATAAAATAGTGGAAATAACTGCTGCAGAGCAGAATAAAGAAAAAAGAATGAAAAGAATTGAGGACAGTCTCAGAGACCTCTGGGACAACATTAAATGTACCAACATTCGAATTATAGGGGTCCCAGAAGAAGAGAAAAAGGGTTTGAGAAAATATTTGAAGAGATTATAGTTGAAAACTTCCCTAACATGGGAAAGAAAATAGTCAATCAAGTCCAGGAAGCAGAGAGAGTCCCATACAGGATAAATCCAAGGAGAAACATGTCAAGACACATATTAATCAAACGATCAAAAATTAAATACAAAGAAAAAACATTAAAAGCAGCAAGGGAAAAACAACAAATAACATACAAGGGAATCCCCATAAGCTTAACAGCTGATCTTTCAGCAGAAACTCTGCAAGCCAGAAAGGAGTGGCAGGACATATTTAAAGTGATGAAAGGGAAAAACCTACAACCAAGATTAATCTACCCAGCAAGGATCTCATTCAGATTAGACAGAGAAATTAAAACCTTTACAGATAACCAAAAGCTAAGAGAATTCAGCACCACCAAACCAGGTTTACAACAAATGTTAAAGGAACTTCTCTAGGCAGGAAACACAAGAGAAGGAAAAGACCTAAAAAACAAACCCAAAACAGTTAAGAAAATGGTAATAGGAACATACATATTGATAATTACCTTAAATGTAATGGATTGAATGCTCCAACCAAAAGACACAGACTGGCTGAGTGGATATGAAAACAAGACCCGTTTATATGCTGTCTACAAGAGACCCAATTCAGACCTAGGGACACATACAGACAGAAAGTGAGGGGATGGAAAAAGATATTCCATGCAAAGGGAAATCAAAAGAAAGCTGGAGTAGCAATTCTCATATCAGACAAAAAAGACTTTAAAATAAAGACTATTACAAGAGAAAAAGAAGGACACTACATAATGATCAAGGGATCAATCCAAGAAGAAGATATAACAATTGTAAATATTTACACACCCAACATAGGAGCACCTCAATACATACATACGGCAAATGCTAACAACCATAAAAGGGGAAATCGACAGCAACACAATCATAGTAGGGGACTTTAACACCCCACTTTCACCAATGGACATATCATCCAAAATGAAAATACATAAGGAAACACAAGCTTCAAATGATACATTAAACAAGATGGACTTAATTGATATTTATAGGACATTCCATCCAAAAACAACAGAATACACTTTCTTCTCAAGTGCTCAAGGAACATTCTCCAGGATAGATCATATCTTGGATCACAAATCAAGCCTTGGTAAATATAGGAAACTGAAATCGTATCAAGTGTCTTTTCCGACCACAATGCTATGAGACTAGATATCAATTACAGGAAAAAATCTGTAAAAAATACAAACACATGGAGGCTAAACAATACACTACTTGATAACCAAGAGATCTCTGAAGAAGTCAAAGAGGAAATCAAAAAATACCTAGAAACAAATGACAATGAAAACACGACGACCCAAAACCTATGGGATGCAGAAAAAGCAATTCTAAGAGGGAAGTTTATAGCAATACAATCCTACCTCAAGAAACAAGAAACAAGCAATACAATCCTACCTCAAATAAAACAACCTAATCTTACACCTAAAGCAATTAGAGAAAGAAGAAAAAAAAAAAAAACCCAAAGTTAGCAGAAGGAAAGAACTCAGAGATCAGATCAGAAATAAATGAAAAAGAAATGAAGGAAACGATAGCAAAGATCAATAAAACTAAAAGCTGGCTCTTTGAGAAAATAAACAAAATTGATAAACCATTTAAATTAGCCAGACTCATCAAGAAAAAAAGGGAGAAAACTCAAATTAACAGAATTAGAAATGAAAAAGGAAAAGTAAAAACTGACGCTGCAGAAATACAAAGGATCATGAGAGACTACTGCAAGCAACTATATGTGAATAAAATGGACAACCTGGAAGAAATGGACAAATTCTTAGAAAAGCACAACCTTCCAAGACTGAACCAGGAAGAAAGAGAAAATATAAACAGGCCACTCACAAGCACTGAAATTGAAATTGTGACTAAAAATCTTCCAACAAACAAAAGCCCAGGACCAGATGGCTTCACAGAGGAATTCTATCAAATATTTAGAGAAGAGCTAACACCTATCCTTCTCCAACTCTTCCAAAACATAGCAGAGGGGAGGACCCCGATACCAAAACCAGACAAAGATGTCACAAAAAAAGAAAACTACAGGCCAATATCACTGATGACCATAGAAGCAAAAATCCTCAACAAAATACCAGCAAACAGAATCCAAAAGCACTTTAAAAGGATCATACACCATGATCAAGTGGGGTTTATCCCAGGAATGCAAGGATTCTTGAGTATACGCAAATCAATCAATGTGATACACCATATTAACAAACTGAAGGATAAAAACCATATGATAATCTTAACAGATGCAAAAAAAGCTTTCAACAAAATTCACTTATGATAAAATCTCTCCAGAAAGTAGGCATTGAGGGAACTTACCTCAACATAATAAAGGCCATATATGACAAACCAACAGCGAACATTGTTCTCAACGGTGAAAAACTGAATCCATTTCCTCTAAGATCAGGAACAAGACAAGGTTGCCCACTCTCACCACTATTATTCAACATAGATTTGGAAGTTTTAGCCACAGCAATAAGAGAAGAAGAAGAAATAAAAGGAATCCAAATCGGAAAAGAAGTAAAACTGTCCCTCCCTGCTTGCAGATGACATGATACTATACACAGAGAATCCTAAAGATGCTTCCAGAAAACTACTAGAGCTAATCAGTGAATTTGGTAAAGTAGCAGGATGCAAAATCAATACACAGAAATCTCTGGCATTCCTATATACTAACGATGAAAAATGTGAAAGAGAAATTAAGGAAACACTCCCATTTACCACTGCAACAAAAAGAGTAAAATACCTAGGAATAAACCTATCTAAGGAGACAAAAGACCTGTATGCAGAAAACTGTAAGACACTGAGGAAATAAATTAAAGATGATACAAACAGACGGAGATATATATATATATATATACCATGTTCTTGAATTTGAAGAATCAACATTTTGAAAATGACTATACTACCCAAAGAAACCTACAGATTCAATGCAATCCCTATCAAACTACCAGTGGCATTTTTCACAGAACTAGAACAAAAAATTTTACAATTACTGTGGAAACACAAAAGATCCCGAAGAGGCAAAGCAATCATGAGAAAGAAAAACGGAGCTAAGGAATCAGGCTCCCTGACTTCAGACTATACTACAAAGCTACAGTAATCAAGACAATATGGTACTGGCACAAAAACAGAAATATAGATCAATGGAACAGGATAGAAAGTCCAAAGATAAACCCACGCACCTATGGTCACCCTGTCTTTGATAAAGGAGGCAAGAATATACCATGAAGAAAAGACAGCCCTCTTCAATAAGTGGAGCTAGGAAAACTGGACAGCTACTTGTAAAAGTATGAAATTAGAACACTCCCTAACACGATACACAAAAATAAACTCAAAATGGATTAAAGACCTAAATGTAAGGCCAAACACTATAAAACTCTTAGAGGAAAACATAGGCAGAACACTCTATGACGTAAATCACAGCAAGATCCTTTTTGACCCCCCTCCTAGAGAAATGGAAATAAAAACAAAATTAAACAAATGGGACCTAATGAAACTTAAAAACCTTTGCACAGCAAAGGAAACCATAAACAAGACGAAAAGACAACCCTCAGAATGGGAGAAAATATTTGCAAACAAAGTAACGGAGAAAGGATTTACTTCCAAAATATACAAGCAGCTCATGCAGCTCAATATCAAAAAATCAAACAACCCAATCCAAAAATGGGCAGAAGACCTAAATAGACATTTCTCCGAAGAAGATATACAGATTGCCAACAAACACATGAAAGGATGCTCAACATCACTAATCGTTAGACAAATGCACATCAAAACTACAATGAGGTATCACCTCACACCGTTCAGAATAGCCATCATCAAAAAATCTACAAACAATAAATGCTGAAGAGGGTGTGGAGAAAAGGGAACCCTCTTGCACTGTTGGTGGGAGTGTAAATTGATACAGCCACTATGGAGAACAGTATGGAAGATCCTTAAAAAACTAAAAATAGAGCTACCATATGACCCAGCAATCCCACTACTGGGCATATACCCTGAGAAAACCATAATTCAAGAAGAGTCATGTACCACAATGTTTACTGCAGCACTATTTACAATAGCCAGGACATGGAAGCAACCTAAATGTCCATCGACAGATGAATGGAAAAAAAAGATGTGGTACATATATACAATGGAATATTACTCAGTCATAAAAAGAAATGAAACTGAGTTATTTGTCACGAGGTGTATGAACCTAGAGTTTGTCATACAGAGTGAAGTAAGTCAGAAAGAGAAAAACAAATACCGTATGCTAACACACATGTATGGAATCTAAAAAAAAAAGGTTCTGATGAAACTAGGGGCAGGACAGGAATAAAAAAGCAGACGTAGAGAATGGACTTGAGGACATGGGGAGGGGGAAGGGTAAGCTGGGATGAAGTGAGAGAGTGGCAATGACATATATACACTACGAAATGTAAAACAGATAGCTAGTGGGAAGCAACGACATAGCACAGGGAGATCAGCTCCATGCTTTGTGTCCACCTAGAGGGGTGGGATAGGGAGGGTGGGAGGGAGATGCAAGAGGGAGGGGATACAGGAATATATGTATACATATAGCTGGTTCACTTTGTTATACAGAAGAAACTAACATAACATTGTAAAGCAATTATACTTCAATAAAGATGTTAAAAAAATAAAAGATAAACTGGAAAACCTTTAGCTAGACTCACGAAGACAAAAAAGAGAAGATCCAAATAAATAAAATCAGGAATGAGGGGCTTCCCTGGTGGCGCAGTGGTTGAGAATCTGCCTGCCAATGCAGGGGACACGGGTTCGAGCCCTGGTCCAGGAAGATCCCACGTGCCGCGGAGCGACTAGGCCCGTGAGCCACAATTGCTGAGCCTGCACGTCTGGAGCCTGTGCTCCGCAACAAAAGAGGCCGCGATAGTGAGAGGCCCGCGTACCACGACGAAGAGTGGCCCCCACTTGCCACAACGAGAGAAAGCCCTCGCACAGAAACGAAGACCCAACATAGCCATAAATTTAAAAATTAATTAATTAATTAAATTTTAAAATCAGGAATGAGAAATGTTACAACAGGTACCACAGAAATACAAAGGATCAGAAGAGACTTCTATGAACAATTACACACCCCCAAAATTGGACAGCCTATAAGAAATTCCTAGAAACATACAACCTCCCAAGACTGAATCATGAAGAAATAGAAAATCTGAACAGACCAATTACTAGTAAGGTGATTCAATCAGTAATCTAAAACCTCCCATCAAAGAAAAGTCTAGGGCCAGCTGGCTTCACTGGTGAATTCTAACAAACATTTAGAGAAAACTAATATTAATCCTTTGCAAACTCTTCCAAAAAATAGGACAGAACACTTTGAAACTCATTTTACACGGCCAACATTCTGCTCATACCAAAACCAGACAAGGACTCCACAAGAAAATTACAGGCCAGGAAGAATGTAGATATAAAAATCCTGAAGAAACTATTATTATACAAAGTTCAACAAAAAATTAAAGGGATCACACACCATGTTCATGTGGGATTTATTCCAAGGATGCAAGGATGGTTCAACAGCTGCGTATCAATCAATGTGATACACCACATTAACAAAATGAAGGAAAATAATCACATGGTCATCTCAAATGATGCAGGAAAAGCATTTGACAAAATCCAACATCCATTTATGATAAAAATTCTCAATAAAGTGGGTATAGAGGGAATGTACCTCAACATAATAAAGACTATATATTACAAGCCCACAGTTAACATCATACTCATCAGTGAAAAGCTGAAAGTATTCCCTCTAAGATCAGGAACAAGGCAAGGATGCCCACTCTTGCCACTTTTATTCAACATAGTATTGGAAGTCCTAGCCACAGCAATCAGAGAGAGAGAGAGACAGAGAGAGAGAGACAGAGAGAGAGACAGAATCCAAATTGGAAAGGAGGAAGTAAAATTTCTATGCATAGAAAATCCTAGCGACATCACCAAAAAACTACTAGGGCTCATTAATGAATTTGGTACAGTTGCAGGATACAAAATTAATATACAGGGGCTTCCCTGGTGGCGCAGTGGTTGAGAATCTGCCTGCCAGCGCAGGGCACGCTGGTTCGAGCCCTGGTCTGGGAGGATCCCACATGCCGCGGAGCAGCTGGGCCCGTGAGCCACAATTACTGAGCCTGCGCATCTGGAGCCTGTGCTCCGCAACAAGAGAGGCCGCGATAGTGAGAGGCCTGCGCACCGTGATGAGGAGTGGCCCCCACTTGCCTCAACTGGAGAAAGCCCTCGCACAGAAACGAAAACCCAACACACAGCCATAAATAAATAAATAAATAAAAAGCCAGACCCTTAGCTCTTTAAAAAAAAAAAAAAAATTAATATACAGAAAAGCTGAAAGCTTTTCTTCTAAGATCAGGAACAAGACAAAGATGCCCACTACATAGTACTGGATGATAAGCTACAACAATTTGGCAAGAAAAGAAACAAAAGGCATCCAAATTGGAAAGAAAGAAGTAAAACCATCACTATTTGCAGATGACATGACATTTTATATAGAAAGCCCTAAAGACTCCATCATATCTGTTGGCACCAATAAGCAGATTCAGTTAAGCTGCAGGATACAATAACAATATACAAAAATCTATCTCTATACACTAACAATGAATTATCAAAAAGAGAAATTAAGAAAACAATACTAATTAGGAGTTTGGTATTAACAGTTACACACTACTATATATAAAATAAATATAAATAAGGACCTATTATTTAGTACAAGGAGCTATATTCAATATCTTGTAATAACCTATGATGGAAAATAATCTGAAAAAGGATTATATATAACTGAATCACTTTTGCTGTATACCTGAAACTAACACAACATTGTAAATCAAGTATACTTCAATTTAAAAAAAAGCAAACTAGTAATTAGCAAATCAGATCATATTCTAATTAGATCAAACTCTTGAAAACCAGGAATTTCAGTCTGAGAGAAAAGAGATACACATTTACTAGACAGACTAAAGTCCTGTAGTCCTGTGGAAACATCAGTCTAAACTTAAATTTTATCTTTTGTAAAAAAAAAAAACCATAAAATTCTCTACTTCAATGACAAAAAAAGAGAAAACAATCCTATTTACAACTGCATTAAAAAGAATAAAATACCTGAGAATAAATTTAACCAAGGACGTGAAAAACTTGTATACTGAAATTTATACGGTGTTAATGAAAGAAATTGAAGATACAAATAAATGGAAAGATATTTTGCCCTCATGGACTGCAAAAATGTCCGTACTACCCAAGGCAATGAACAATTCAATGCAATCCCTATCAAAATTTCAATGGCATTTTCCACTAAATAGAACAAACAATACTAAAACTTGTATGGAACCACAAAGACCCTGAATAGCCAAAGTAATCTTGAGAAAGAACAAATCTGGTAACATAATGCTTCCTGATTTCAAACTATATTACAAAGCTAAAGTAATCAAAACAGTATGGTATTGGCATAAAACAGATATACATAGATTAGTGGAACAGAATAAAAAGTCTAAGGAAAAACCCCATGCTTATATAGTCAATTAATTTTTGGCAAAGGAACCCAGAATATACAATGGGGAAAGGACAGTTTCTTCAATAAACTGTTTGGGAAAACTGGATAGTTACATGCAAAAGAATGAAACTGGCCCACTATCTTACACCATACACAAAAATCAACTCAAAATGGATTAACTAAATTGGAAGATTGGGATAGACATACACACACTAATATATAAAAAATAGAGGACTTCCCTGGTGGTGCAGTGGTTAAGAATCTGCCTGCCAATACAGGGGACACAGGTTCCATCCCTGGTCCGGGAAGATCCCACATGCCGCGAAGCAACTAAGCCCATGTGCCACAACTACTGAGACTGCGCTCTAGAGCCCACGAGCCACAACTACTGAGCCCACGTGCCACAACTACTGAAATCTGCACACCTAGAGCCCATGCTCCACGATAAGAGAAGCCACCGCAATGAGAAGCCCGTGCACCACAACGAAGAGTAGCCCCCGCTCGTTGCAACTAGAGAAAGCCCGCATGCAGCAACGAAGACCCAACACAGCCAAAAATAAATAAATTTATTCAAAAAAAGAGATAGTAAGGACCTACTGTATGTATAGCACAGGGAACTCTACTCAATACTCTGAAATGACGTATATGGCAAAAGAATCTAAAAAAGAGTGGATATGTGTATAACTGATTTACTTTGCTGTACACCTGAAACTAACACAACATTGTAAATCAGCTATACTCCAATAAAAAAATTTTTAAAAATGGCATAAGACTTGACATAAGCCTTGATACCATAAGAACCCTAGAAGAAAACACAGGCAGTAACCTCTTTGACATCAGTCTTGGAGATGATTTTTTTGGTTTTGACACCAAAAACAAAAGCAAGAAAAGCAAAAGTGAACAGGTGGGACTACATCAAACTAAAAAGCTTCTGCACAGCAATGGAAACCATCAACAAAATGAAAAGGCAAACTACTGAGTGGGAGAAAATACTTGCAATCACATCTGATAAGGAATTACTATCCAAAATATATAAAGAACTCATACAACTCAATAGCACAAAAACAATCTGATTAAAAAAAATGAACAGAGGATCTGAACTGATACTCATCCAAAGTCATACAGATGGCCAGTAGGTACATGAAATGTGCGCAACATTACTACCACAATGAGATATCACCTCACACCTGTTAGAATGACTATTATCAAAAAGACAAAAACTAACAAGTGTTGGTGAGGAACTGCAGAGAAGGCAACTCTTGTGCATTGTTGGTGGGAATGTAAATTGATGAAGCCACCATGGAAACCAGTGTGGAGGTTCCTCAAAAAATTAAAAAATCCAAACAAACTTTTTGGTCAACCCAATATTTGCACCCCCATGTTCTCTGCAACACTATTTACAATAGCCAAGACATGGAAACAACCTAAGTGCCCAATGATGGATGAATGGATTTTAAAAATATGTACACACACACACACACACACACATATATATAATGGAATATTAGTCAGTCATAAAAAAGGAAATCTTGCCATTTGTGACATGGATGGACCTTAAGGGTATTATGCTAAGTGAAATAGTCAGAAAGAAAAATACCATATGATCTCACCTATATATGGAATCTGAAACAAAGAAAGAAAAGCCTGAGAATTCCCTGGCAGTCCAGTGATTGGGATGTGGTGCTTTCACGGCCGTGGGCCTGGGTTCAATCCCTGTTCAGGGAACTAAGATCCTGCAAGCCACGCAGCAAAACAAACAAACAAACAAACCAAAAAACCCAAGTTCACAGATATGGAGAATAGATTGGTGGCTGCCAGAGGTGGGACGTGAAGGTGTGTGTGGGGGGAAGGGGGGTGTTGAGGGGTGGGTGAAATAGGTGAAGGCAGATCAAAAGTTACAAACTTTCAGTTATAAAATAAGTCAGGGGATATAATGTGCAGCATTGTGACCATAATTAATAATACTTTATTGCATATTGGAAAGTTGCTGAGAGGAAATTTCAAAAATTTTCATCACAAGAAAAAAAAACTGTAACTATGTGTGATGATGTTAGTCTAGTTAACTAGACTTATTGTGGTAATACTTCACAATGTATACAAATATTAAATCGTTATGTTGTACACTTGAAAGTAATATATCAATTATATCTCAATAAAAATAAGTAAAATGACCAAAAAAAGAAATAATTAGGGAAGATATAAAAATTGCAGGAATACAGACTATCAACAAAACCAAAAGCTGGTGTGCTTTGAAATAATCAGTAAAATTGATAAAGGTCTAGTCAAGCTAACTGAGAAAAGAGGGTAGACAAGTTAGTAATATCAGGAATGAAAGGAGTGTAAGTAAAATTGAAAAGCATTTGACAGAATCTAACATCCACTTATGATAACACACTAGGAATAGAGGGGAGTTCAGGCTCTTGAGATAGAACATCTTCATGAAACTTGCAGGCAACATCACAATAGTGAGAAACTAGATGCTTTTTTTTTGAAAGATAAGAAACTAGGTAAGGAAGTCTCCTCTCACCACTCCTATTCAACACTGTACTGGAAGACCTAGCTAATGCAATAAGGCAAGAAAAGGAAATAAAATGTATACAGATTGGGAAGAAAGAAATAAAACTGTCTTTGTTGTGTATGACATGATTTTCTATGTAAAATATCTGAAAGAAACCATAACACCAGAGATCACTCCAGGAATTAATGAGTATAGAAAGACTGAGAATACAGAAGTCAACTGCTTTCTTATAGACCCAGAGAAATATAGCCAACTGATCTTCAATAAAGGACTAAAAGGCAATTCAATGGAAAAAAGAAAGTCTTTTCAACAAACAGTGCTGGAAATAGTGGATATCCACATGTAAAAACAAATAAGTAAACCTAGACACAGACCTTACACAAAACTTAAAATAGACCATAGCTCTAAATGTAAAATGCAAAAGTAAAAAACTTCTAGAAGATAACATAGAAGAAAATCAAGGTGATCTTGTGTTAACTGATGAATTTTAAGATACAACACCAAAAGCAAGATCCAAGAAAGAAAACAATAAGCTTCACTTCATTAAAATCCCCTGTGCTACAAAAGACAGTGGTAAGAGAATATAAAGACAGTCACAGATTGGGAAAAAAATCTTTGCAGAACACTTATCTGACAAAGGACTGGTATCCAACATATCTAAAGAACTCTTAAAATGCAACAGTAAGATGACAAACAATCCAGTTTAAAAATGGGCAAAATTCGGGACACTTCCCTGGTGGTCCAGTGGTTAAGACTCCATGCTTCCAATGCAGGGGGCACGGGTTTGATCCCTGTTTGGGGAACTAAGGTCCCACATGCTGTGTGGCACAGCCAAAAAAAAAAAGGGGGCAAAATTGAAAATAAAGCAAGAATCCCTGGGGAAAAAAAATAAAGTCCCAAACATGAGGAAAAAAATGGGCAAAAGATTTGCACACACATCAATAAAGAAGATATACAGGGCTTCCCTGGTGGCACAGTGGTTGAGAATCTGCTTGCCAATGCAGGGGACACGGGTTCGAGTCCTGGTCTGGGAAGATCCCACATGCCGTGGAGCAACTAGGCCCATGAGCCACAACTACTGAGCCTGCGCGTCTGGAGCCTGTGCTCCACAACGAGAGAGGCCGCGACAGTGAGAGGCCCGCACACCGCGATGAAGAGTGGCCCCTGCTCGCCGCAACTAGAGAAAACCCTCGTACAGTAACGAAGACCCAACACAGCCAAAAATAAATAAACAAATAAATAAATAAAATAAAGATATACAGATGTTAAATAAGCATATGAAAAGAAGCTCAACATCAAATGTCATTAGAAAATTGCAAATAAAACAAATAGATACCACTAAACGCTTATTACAACAGGTAAAATACAAAACACTCAGAATACCAAATATTGATGAAGATGTAAAGCTACAGGAATCCTTACTCATTGCTGATGGGAATGGAAAATGGTATGCCTACTTTGGAAGACAGGCGGTTTTTTCACAAAACTAAACATACCCTTATCATAGGATCTAGCTCCTAGATTATACTCCTTGTATACTTATATTTACCCAAACGAGTTGAAAACTTGTCTTCACACAGAAATATGCAAATCAGTGTTTATAGGTGTTTTATGCATAATTGTCAAGACTTAGAGTTAAGCAAGCTATCCTTCAATAGTAGAATGAATAAACAACCAGTGGTATATCCATATGATGAAATATTGTTCAGTGATAAAAAGAAATGAGCTATCAAGCCATGAACAGACAAGGAGGAAACTGATGTGTACTGGTTTGTTATAATTTCAGATTTATGCATTTATGGCTTAAGTGAAGTTGTTTTGATCTACTTGTTTATGGGTCAAGTAAAGATATTTTGGTCCAAGAGTGAATTTGTTTACTTTGGGAGGCCATGTCAGGATGACGCCATCAAAATTGTGCTTATCATTATGAACATGTGGAGGAGTGACAATTATATGACGGACATTTAAACTTTAAACACCAAGAATTTGTGACGACTTAATTTGAGTGTTCAGTCTGGGTAAGGCTACTCTTTGCTAATCTAAAAAACTCTCAGAAGATTATGAGACACTTGCTCCTGCTGTGGCCAGGTTACTCTTGGATAGCAGTGGCGTTAAACCAAGCAGCAGTCTCAGGAAGAGAAGAGACATATTTGTTTCTGCCTTGGCGAGCCTACTCCTCATAGGCAGTGGTGCAAGCCATGAAATGGCCCCTGGACCAAGCAGCCTACCTTGCCTGCCAACACTAGTGCCTTTGCCCAGCAGGGAGGGATCTAAGCGGGCATCTGATACCCAGCTTTTAGTTGGAAGGACTGACGCTATCAAGAACCAATTCATATAAAGGTGCAACTCAACTAAATTTGGACTTTATTTCTTTCATCTTCCCTTTGGCTGGAACAACAGTGTAATTAAACTATCATTGGTTTGAGGTATGTTATGTCTTTACGGGCTTATTAAGAGACATTATCCTATTTGCTATTGGCTTGTGAAATATAAATTTTAATTCCCGCAGTGAACCTGTGTTAAATAAATTACTGGTAAAGACAGTCTCAGTCTCTGAGCATAATTTGCCTGAACGAAACAGGAAACTTAGAAGCATATCGCTAAGTGAAAGAAGACACTCTGACGAGGCTACATACTGTATGATTCCAAGTACAGGACATTCTGGAAGAGACAAAACTATGAGCCAGTAAAAAGATCTTTGCTTGGGAAGGATTTGGGGGTTTGAGGGAGGGATGAATGGACAGGTGAAGCACAGGGTATCCTTAGCAAAGTTAAACTATTCTATATGATACAGAAATGATGGACACATGTCATTATACATTTGCCAAAATCCCTACATTGTATAACACAAAGAGTCAAGGCTAATATAAACAGTGGACTTTATAGCATTGATATTGATCCATCAATTGTAACAAATATACCATAATAACATGAGATGTAAAAAAATAGTACAAACTGTGTGGATGCAGAGGGGTCAAGTGGAAACACTCTGTACTTTCTAATCAATTTTTCTGTAAGCCTAAAATGTTCTAAAAAAACGGAAATCTCACTGTTTCCTACCTTACAATTTTTTAAATCCTTTACAAGCATTATTTAAAATTGAGAGGGCTTCCCTGGTGGCGCAGTGGTTGAGAGTCTGCCTGCCAATGCAGGGGACACGGGTTCGAGCCCTGGTCTGGGAGGATCCCACATGCCGCGGAGCGGCTGGGCCCGTGAGCCACAACTACTGAGCCTGCGCGTCTGGAGCCTGTGCTCCGCAGTAAGAGAGGCCGCGATAGTGAGAGGCCCGCGCACCGCGATGAGGAGTGGCCCCCACTTGCCGCAACTAGAGGAAGCCCTCGCACAGAAACGAAGACCCAACACAGCCATAAATAAAATAATTAATTAACTAATTAAAAAAAAAAAAGACAGGGTAAATGCTTAAACCTTTCCCTTTAAAATTGAGAGAAGTTTATATACACCATACTTTCCTACCTAGTAGTCTGTTTGTAATTAACTTTTGCTACTTTAAATTTATTTTAATTTTTCTACATAGGAAATCATTCTAAATTTAATTCTTTAAACACTATTGGGTATAAAACTGCAAACTGTAGAAAGTGAAAAACTTCAAATGTCTAACTAAAAGGACAAACGACATCATAGTTTGTCCCTCCACTATATTTCACACTCAGGATATGGTCAGGAATGAGTAGCATATTATAATGCATTAGGGGTTTGCATTTAATCCATGAAGAAACCTACTAGGATTTTCAAAGATTTTCCTAAGTTTGAATAGTTTTTCTCATATCAATTAAAACAGAAATTCAATAGTTTTTTTCACTCATCAATACAAGTAGAAATTCACTTGCCTTAAGAATTGTACAGCCTTTTAAATAACAAAGTTCTCTAGGGACAAGCACGTACAAAAACTGATCTAAAAATGAAAAGTGTGCCTGAGAACCTAAACATACCCATCTCACAGCTTAAGATTCTGTTGCCTAAAAGGAGCAGAAATTCTGTTTGGTTCCAGGATTTTCTTGCCTTACACAAATATTTTTCAATCAACTTATATTTTTCAAAGCCTAAGAAATCAAAAATCGTATACACTCACCAAGGAAATAAAATTGTAAACTGCTAAGGGAAACTAGAGTTAAAGGACTGAAATATCCAATAGATAAAGGCATCTAAAGAAAAGAAACACAAATATTCAAATCAGCTCAGATAAGAAGCCTGCTTGCCCACAGTTAAGAATGAAAACCCTCATTCAGAAAGTTAAACACATTCCCAAGCTTGGGGTCTAGATACCCAGGTTGAGATATAACCCCCTAAGGTGGGTCAGTCCCTGGTGAAGGAGGGTAGGGACACCTGAGCAGTCACTGGAGAGAACTCTCCTCACATTCTCACAAGTGAGGAAACTCTCAGGCAGATTCAGTTTAAGATCCGACTTAAACTCCCAAATTCATAAACTTTTTGTCCAGGAGACAGAACTCCTGACCACAGACGTTTTTAATACACTCCGAGTGCACCTATATCATGGATGCAGAACTCAAACATAAAACATCTAGGCCAAAGAAAACCCCCCACTGCCGGCTCCAGATGGAAACTTTAGTTTGGAGTCACTGGCCTCAGGCCTCTGCTCCAGTCACAATACTTTGGATCACCAATGATAATTTAAATGACATAAACCCAGTGTTTCAATAATCCAAAAAAATCACTCAACCCAGTGTTTATGTGTAAAGGAAGAGAGAAGACTGTAAGGCAATTTTATTTGTTCAACAGGAAAATCCCAAAACATCTAGTCCTATCGGAAAATGAAGATGTCAATGAATTAATTCCAAAAAAAGAAACTGATTTGTAAACAATCGTATTGGAACACTTCTAGATTTTGCAAGTCTAAGTCCTGATACGCCATTGGAAATCACCCAAAAGACCTCAGAATATTACTACATCCGCTCAGGGTGGGGGGAAAAAAAAAAAAAAGGAAACAAAAATTTTAATACACAGAATGTAATAATGAAATTTTTTTTCTGAAATTCACCTTTCTCGCCTCTTTGGAAAAACTTTATACTGTCTCCCCAGGTCTAAATTTAAATAAAATTTACACTTACTGTAAATTCAAATAAATTTAAAAATTGTATATTTAAATATTGTAAATTTAAATAAAATTTACACTTCTTGAAAAACTGAGTCTCAAATAAGTGAATAAATCTTTTCAAAGAGAGAAACTCAGGAATGGAGGCAGTGCTGAAAAAAGATCACCCAGGAAAGTTTCTCAAGAGGATCCTCCACCCAAAGGTCTTCCCACAGGATGTCCGTGACTAAGAAAGATTTTGAGAGGAGAGGCACAAGCATTCCACATAACATACTCCAGGTGGTGGTTCTCTGCTTTCCTCTCAAGTAAAATAGCCATAACAATAAATCTTTAAAAGAGCCATCCATGGCTCTGTTGATAAATGATTAAACAATTAAAATACTGCATCCGTTTGAAACTTACCACGGAGAAAAACAGTTAATAGTGATACTATGAACTGCAGAGAAGATGACGGGATTTGGGAATGCGGGGAAACATCTGTAAATTTAGGGATTTATTGCCAGCCCTAGGAAGAGCTAGGCTGGGGGGACAGGGTTGTGGACTTGAGATCCTGCTCCTCAAACATTTAAAAAAGTGAGAGTAAAATGATTCCCCTGGAGAGAAAGGGGGAACCGGACACCCCCAGACCACAGTGGCTCCCACACGTGTACCCCAGAGACCGAGTCACGATTGCCCCGAGTCCCTCCCTATGGCCACCGCGCCGTGTGGGGAGACTCGGGTTCGCAGGGACAGAACAGGACACCCGGGGGTCCCGGCTGTCGACCCAGCCCCTAGGCTGTGTGGCGCGCCACCGGCTGACTCGGGTCCGCAGACTCTGGAGTTGGCCGCGGGGGAGGCCCGGTTCCATCAGTCCCACCGCCCCCCTCTCCCAACACCAGACCCCGCACACTCACCATTTTTCGGTGTCTGGAGTTTCCGGTTGTCCACCCCATGACCGCCGCGGCAAGTGCCGGTCACAGCGACACAGAATGCAGCAGAACCACCTGGAGCCTTTAAGGGCAGCAGGAGCTGATGCGGCCACTGCCAGAGCCAGCCGCACTGAGCACGCAGTCCACACCTCCGGTGTCATCGGAGCAGCGCCGCCACGTAAAATATCGGCGACTCCCCTGATTGGACAGTTCACAAGGCCCCGCCCCCCCGTGCCTGAGTGACAGGAGGTCGGAGGTCGCGTCTTTGAGCCGACCTTGTCCTGGCAGTGGGTGGGAAATGTTCTCTCCAAGGACACATCGTCAAACCATAAGGCCACTGAGGCCTGGCACAGAACTGTGACTCTCCACAAACATGGGCACTTTTGTGTCCTCACTATTCGGCAATAATGAGGCTGTTCCAGGAATTCCCTGGCCGTCCAGTGGTTAGGGCTCCGTGCTTCCACTGCAGGGGGCACGGGTTGGATCCCTGGTCTGGCAACTAAGGTCCCGCAAGCCCCGCAGAGCAGCTCCTACCCCCCCAAAAAAAGACTCTGTTCCACTTTCATCTTTCACCATTTCCTTTAGGAGAATTCTGTCCCTCCCTCCCCACCCCTACTCATGTGGTACTTTAAAAAGTCCCCTGGCCTCAGGGGCACTTGGCTCTGGTGGGAGGATGAACCCCACAGTCCTAGACCAGCCCTGAAGCCTCAGACATTAGCATGTGTGAAACACAGGCAGAGAAACCACCGGAAAACCTTTTCAATGGAATTCCATTAATACTCGTTTGTCGAAAGGTCAAAGGAGGTAAAACTGAAAGAACACTGCTGAGTGAAAAATAATATTTAGATGGTAAGGGTATGTAGATAGGCAAAAACTCAGGACAGTGGTCATGAATGGGGCAGGATGGAGATGAGTCAGGGATGGGAACGTCCGGACACTCTCACCACTGCCCATAAGCCATTTAAGAATCTTCATGATGATTCCAAGGATGTGTATATTATTACTAAATCTTACCACAAAACATTTTGTACATTTTTTCCCTGAATATATTTTATGATAAAAATTTTAAGAAGAAATTCAGTTTGGAAAATAACCTAATTTGTATATGTTTGTTTGCCCTGTAAGGTGGCAATCTGAGTTTTCATTCATGGTTTTGGCAACAAAAATTAGTAATATCGACTGAAAAAAATGCACAATATAAAAGTTGAGAATTATGTTTTATTTGGCGGACTTCCTGAGGACTCAAGCCTGGGAGGCCGTCTCTCAGGTAGCTCTGAGGGACTGCTCCAAAGAGGTAAGGGAGAAGCCAGGATATACAGGAGTTTTGCGATAAAAACCAGGTAGTGGAACATCAAAAGACTATTGTTAATTAAAGAAAACCAGATATCTCAAGTTAATGAATTTAGCGCTTTTCTACATGTGGGAAGATGCAAGAGTCTGGGCTCACCGAAAACATTCCTTTGATATGCACCTTAACTATCTAGGGCCAGTATCCTTTTTTCCACCCTGAATCCCCTCAGGGTGCACAGTGGGGATGGCTTGATGGCTGATGACTTGATGGCTGCAACATCCTTTGTTTATTGATGTGGCAGGCAGCATTTTTCATCCACAGTAACAAGCCATGTATCTACTGGGTTGGTCAAAATGTTCATTTGGGTTTTTCCACCTTGTGGAAAAACCCAAACGAACATTTTGGCCAACCCAATATTTAGAAAAAATGGATTACATAAGTTCATCATCATATGTACCTTTTAAAAATAAAGGGTGGCATGCATTGATATGTAAAAATCTGGAGTATTTATCAATAGAACAATTAAGCAAAGTGTATTGATAAAGATACTGAGAAATAAAATATTGCCTGCCATATCAGTAAGCAAAGGATGTCACAGTCATCAGCGATTGCAGCGCCAAAACGGTAAGCCGGTGAGCCCGGAGGAAACTCAGGATGTGAAAACACAGGATACTGGCCCCAGACAGCTGAGGTGCATATCAAAGGAATGATTTCAGTGAGCCCAGACTCTTGCATCTTCCCATACATAGAAAAGTGCTAAATTACTTAACTTGAGATACAGTAAATCCCTGCAAATGACCCTTCAAGTTGCGAACTTTCAAAGATGCAAATGAGCGTTCCATCAACGTTAGACGTGAGTGAAACTGCAGCTTGCTCTCCACCTCCTACTGCTGACCATCCTTCAGCTCTACCATCTCCCACCTCCTCCCTCTCCTCCAGTCAGTAACTCTTCTTGCCTGTTCACTCGATGCCAGCCCCTGTATGCCAGCTGTTGTACTGTACTACTGTACTTTTCAAGGTACTATAGTGTAAGATTAAAAATGTTTTATTGTTTTTTTATGTATTATTTGTGTGAAAAGTATTATAAACCTATTACAGTACAGTACTATATAGCCGATTGTGTTAGTTGGGTACCTAGACTAACTCTGTTGGACTTACAAACAAATTGGACTGATGAACGTGCTCTCAGAACCAGAACTCAGAACTCATTCTTATGTAGGGGACTTACTGTATCTAGTTTTCTTTTATTAACAGTAATCTTTTGTTCCTACTACCTGCCCTTTGTTGCAAAACTCCTATATATCCTAGCTCCCCGCCTTGCCTCCTCAGATCAGTTTTCTCAGGGTTACTTGATATGCTGCCTCCCGGACTTGAAGTCCTCAGTATGTCCACTGAAGAAAACACAACTCTCAACTTTCAGGTTGTGAATATTTTTTTCAGTTGACAATACCTTACCCCTTCTATAACTGTTATGGTAACCTACTGTGTTAGGGGGGTCCCTACCCTAGGTTTGATTGACAACACATTACTGCCAGGAACGTATGAAAGAGTTTACTACTTCCATAATGGAAGTGTCTGGGGAGGGCAGGGAAGGCCTCTTAAGCAGGTGGGCAGTGCCTTGACAGAACAAGGAAAGGAGCCTGGCCTGAGTTTTTTCTGTTTTTTTTTTTTTTTTTAATTTTTATTGGAGTATAGTTGATTTACAATGTTGTGTTAGCTTCTGCTGTGCAGCACAGTGAATCAATTATACATAAACATATATCCACTCTTTTTTAGATTCTTTTCCCATATAGGTCATTACAGAGTACTGAGTAGGGTTCCCTGTGCTATACAGTAGGTCCCTATTAGTTATCTATTTTATTTATTTTAATTAAAAAAATTTTTTTGGCCACACCATGCAGCACATGGGATCTTAGTTCCCAGACCAGGGATTGAACCTGTGCCTCCTGCATTGGAAGTGGAGAGTCTTAACCACTGGACCACCAGGGAAGTCCTTCTATTTTATATATGTTAGTGTGTATATGTCAATCCCAATCTCCCAGTTTAACCTTCCCCACCCCACTTTCCCTCCAGTAACCATGTTTGTTTTTCACATCTGTGACTCTATTTGTTTTGTAAATAAGTTCACTTGTGCCATTTTTTAAGATTCCACATATAAGCGATATAATATGATATTTGTCTTTCTCTGTCTGACTTACTTCACTCAGTATGAGAATCTCTAGGTCCATCCATGTTGCTGCAAATTTTGGCCTGAGGGTTTTTTTTGTTTGTCTGTTTGTTTTCATTGAGATTAGGAGGTGGGCTAGCATGAGATTTTGCACCTAAAGGCAGGGGCTACCAAGGATTTAATCTCTTACCAGCACCAAAGAAGTAAGCACCCAGGGCTTCTTGTCATCTACAGATGTGGGGCACCAGGAGAAGGAAGGATGAGGCTTTAAAAGTTGTCAGCAGTCAAACATAAAAAAATGGAGTCAGACTTCTAGATTCTCATCTGGCATGTAAAGAGCTTAGAAGGTGACATTCCTATAATCCTCACCAGAAAAAAGCAAACAAACTTAAAATTAACGACTCGGATCTATCAAACCATTAATCACAGGGCCGACTTCTGTCTCCAAAATTGGAGAGACAGTAAAATAACAATTTTGAAATATGCCCACAATATTCTGCTCTTAACAATGCCTGTCCTCAAAAGATTCTGTTTTACCAGTGCCTAACTGACATGGTGGGAGGGTGAAGTAGGAGATAGATGGGCCCCCGGGCCAGACAGCTGGTGTTTGTCAAGTGGAGCAAATTCACTATGTGAATTACATCCTGCACCTATCACCGCCTAACTCTGTGTGATGTAAATTACATCCTGCACCTGGTGTTTAAGCTCCCTGCACTCCCTTGTAACAAGTCACCCCTTGTCGCTTTTTGCATTTCAGAAAGAAGGTCACAGGCCAATAAACCAGAGACAAACAGGCCCAATTACCGGCGGGGCCGCCTGACGCCAGCTGTGCCTGTTTTGAAATAATGCAAGAAGAAAAATGCAAGACCTTCATGACTTCGATCCTTATCATACACCCCCGGACTTCGAGCCCCACCTATAAGATCTCCTCTGATTCCTCGGGAAGTGAGGGCACAGTTCTTGAGGCACTAGCCTGCTGTGTTTTCCCCTTTGCCTGGCAAAGAATTAAAAGCTATCTTTCGTTTCCTCCAAAAACTCTGTCTCCATATTTCTGTTCAGCATCAGTGCACAGAGAGCCAAGGTTTTTTTGGCAACAGGGGAAATTGCTAACTTGAGTCCGCTCTAGCCTTTCTGCCTGACCTAAGTTGAGGGAGAGAGAGACCTCAGAAAGACTTGTGAGGTTGAGAGTTTTGTTTTGTTTAAACCCCAACAGCAAACACGTGGTGTGTTTTCTGAAACCACTTCACCAGCTCTCCAATTCCAACTGGCTGTCTTACAACTCAATTCTACCACTAACCAAAGTTAACATCAAATTCCACAGTTGAAGGGCCCAGTCCTGTTGTTGGGGGAACCTCTAACCGAAACTGCCCACCCTGGCCAGACACGATAGTAACCACTTGCAATGAGTTATCTTACAACAGGAGGTTCTGGTAAGGAATGCAGAACTAACAGCTACCACCAACCGTAAGAATTCGGGAAAGGTCAAAAGGAGAGAAGAGATGCCAGTCCGTATATCTTACCAACCTCCCAGAATCCTTCTCACTGGAATCCATCTTGGCCGAGTGATGGGCGTGCCACCAGGAAGGACCCTGAGTCAGAATGATCGGCCAGAGACAACCCAGGAACGAACCCCATTACTATAAAACGTGAGACTTTGAGCCATGTGGAAGAGCAGTTCTTCTGGGTTCCCTTACCCTGCTGCTCTCCACCTGGGCGCCCCTTCCCAGTGAAATCTCTTGCTTTGTCAGCACGTGTGTCTCCTTGGACAATTCATTTCTGAGTGTTAGACAGGAGCCCATTCTCAGGCCCAGGAAGGGGTCCCCCTTCCTGCAACACCACAAGACTGCCCCCATGTCAGATGCCAGCTGCAAACGCAAGGCCCAGGCCACACACATTTCTGGATAGCTGACTACAAATTCGGAAGTTCCCTATAACCCCTCATGTTTGTTAATTTGATAGAATGACTATTAGAACTAAGAAAAATGCTTTACTTATTATTATCAGTTTATTTTAAAAGATACAAGTCAGGAACAGCCAAATAGAAAGGGTGCACAGGGCAAAGTAGGGGAACAGGGGTAGGAAGGTTCCATGCCCTCTCCTGGCATGACAGCCTCCCAGCACAGTGATGTGTTCACCAACTCAGGTATCTCTGAATCCCGAGGTTTAGGGGTTTTGATGGAGTTTTCAACATTGGGGGCTTGAGGGTGGGCTGAGCTGAAAGTTCTAAGCCTCTAATCATAGCTTGTTCTTCCTGGTAACCATCCCCCATCATGAAATCATCTATGGGTCTGGAAACAGTTGCCTCATTAGAACATAAGATGCTACTATCACCCTTATCACATGGGAAATTCCAAGGGCTTTAGGAGGTCTTTGCTAAGAACCATGAACAAAGACCAAATATCTTTCTTATACCACAGAAGGGCCACAGTCCATGGTCACATACTGAGACCCAATCATGGGACTATAAAACATTTCCTTTCCACCCTCAACGTACCACCACATCAAGAAGACGCCTAATAACAGTATAAAACACTGACAGAACTGTATGTTTCAGAACTTATTTACAAGTCTCTACAGTACTCCTAAAGATGACATGGGAGACAAAAGCAAGGACACCTGAAGATATTTTAGCCTCTGACAGCCACAGCAAATAATAAACAAGTCCAAACCCTAGTCAGATAAACCTAAAATCTCATACTACAGGCCTAAAAACCTCAGTTCCTTTTCACAGTATGTCAGGTCTCGTATTCAACAAAAAATTAAAAGGCACAATAAAAGACTTAAAAAACACATCTCCTAAAAAAATAACCAAAAAAAGAGGGGGAAAAAAAACAGAAAAAAAAAACCCCAACACATCTCCAGGATTAGGACAAGCAAAAGAACCTGATTCAGATGAAGCAGATATGCTGGAATTATCAGACCAGTCATTTAAAGCAACCATGATTCATATGCTAAGTGCTCTAATGGAAATAATGGATGACCTGCAAGAACAGACAGGTAACATGTGCAGAGCTGGAAACTCTAAAAAAGAACCAAAGGGAAATCAAAGAAATTTAAAAAAACCAAAAGAACAGAACAAAAATAAAGAATTCCTTTTGGGGGGGACCTTATCATTACAGTGGAAATGTGTGAGAAAAAAGAATCGGCAACCTTGAGGAGCCATCACTAGAACCTTCTGAACTGAAATGCAAAGATAAGAAAAGGGTAAAAAGACAGAACAGAAATCCAAGAGCTTTGGGACAATTTAAAAAGGTGTAACATACACAAAATGGGAATACATGAAGGAGAAGAAATAAACAGGATACGTAAAATAATAATGAGTGAGATTTCCCCCCAAATTAATAATGGATACCAAAATACAGATCTAGGCAGCTCAGAGGTCACCAAACAGGATAAAAACCCTAAAAATGCACACTTAGAAATATATACTCAAACTCAAGAAAAAACAAAAACAAAAAAAATCTTGAAAGAAGTCAGGGGAAAAAAACCTTAGTTACAGAGAAACAAGGATAAGAAGTAAATTGGACTTTTCTTTTCAGAAACCATGCAAGCAGGAAGAGAGTTTTGTGAAACACAGTGTGTTGAAAGAGAAACCACCCAACTAGAATTTTGTGTCAAGCAAAATTATCTTTCAAGTGAGGGAGAAATAAAGACTTCCAAAAAAATTGAGGGAATGTGTCACCAATACCCCTGCTTTGCAAAAAAAGTTAAAAGAAATTCATCAGGAAGAAGGTAAATGATAAAGGTTAAGTGTTAGAGAAGGAACAAATGAAGGTAATAATTAAATCATTTGTTTTTGTTATTCTTAATCTGACATAACATTTTGTTGAAAATAATAGCAGCAGCAACATATTCAGTAATTATAGCTTTTGGATGAGTGAAATGAATGACAGAAATGTTACAAGGGGCAAAGGAGAGAATTTGCACACCCAGTGAAATGCTATGGTATTACTTCAGAGAGGAGTTGGGTTAGTTGTAAATGTATACTACAAACTCAAGGGCAATGATTTAAATGTAAAAGTTATAATGATATGCTAATAGAAGAGAAAAAATGGAATCAAGTAAAATGGCCCCTAAAAGGTAGAGAAGACAGAAGAAAAGTGGAAGACAAAAAAGAAACAAAGAACAAGGGCAACAAATAAAAAATGTTAAAAATATGGTAGATATTAATCCAGCTATATCAATAATCACTTTAAACATCAGTGGTCTAAATACAATAAGTGAAACAAAATAAAACCTGTCACAGTGGATTAAAAACACAAAGCTGGGCTTCCCTGGTGGCACAGTGGTTAAGAATCCACCTGCTAATACAGGGGACATGGGTTCGAGCCCTGGTCGGGGAAGATCCCACATGCCGTGGAGCAAGTAAGCCCGTGCGCCACAACTACTGAGCCTGCGCTCTAGAGCCCGTGCGCCACAACTACTGAAGTCCACGTGCCCTAGAGCCCCTGCTCCGCAACAAGAGAAGCCACCGCAATGAGAAGCTCACGCACCGCAACGAAGAGTAGCCCCCGCTCGCCGCAACTAGAGAAAGCCCACGCGCAGCAACGAAGACCCAACGCAGGCAAAAATTAATTACTTAATTAAAAAGAAAAAAGAATACCAAGGGGGTCAGCATGGATGAGTGGCTGGAAGGCTGGTACCAGGAAGTCATGAGGACTCACACCAACCAGGGCTTGGAAATCCAAAAAAGGGCTGCAGACCCTACTAATTGCTCGCTGAATCCATCAGGAGCCTTGCACACCAGCTGCTTGGGATACTCTGCCTGCAGACACTTCCAACTGGCCATGGGCACACCCAGTGCTCCATATATGTCAACCCCCACCCTATGTCTGGCTCCTCACATGACCCCCAGATGAGGAGCGCAAGACTTCACAGTAAACACACACCTGTAGCTCATAAGCACACACGTGTAGCTCATAAGCACACACATGTAGCCGGCTTGACTAGGTGGGATTGGGAAGACATACAAACGTGAGCATTTCAGGGGAAGCAAACACAGCATCCAGCCTGGATGTGAGGGATCAAGGGAAGGCATAGAATCTTAAGAATTCTGTCCAAAAGAGGGAACAAGAGGCATGAAGTGGGTATCCACAGAAAAAGCCTGAGAGAAGCTCAGAATATCCTATCTGGGTTTAATGGTAGAGGTGTTTCTCTCCCAAAGCCAGTCAGTAAAAACTGGAGGAGGTGACTGTTTCTTCAAATGCAAAGACAGCAACACAACACTTCGTGGAAAATGAAGAAGGAAAAAAAAAAGAAGATTGTAAGGCATTCTGCTAGCTCAACAAGAAAAGCCACAAGTATCTATTGATTCCAGAAAATAATGATGCTGGTTATTATTTCCATGGCAAGAAACTGTTTTGTAAACAATCATACTTGAGCACTTCTGCTCTGCAAGCCTAAGCCCTGGAATTATTGATACATTCGAAAGCACCCAAAAGTAAGAAATAGACTTCAGAAACACCCACTAAGGGCAGGAAAAAAGGGAAACAAATTTTAACACAGGCCATGTACTAATGTTACATTTTACTTTTCTGAAATTCACCTCTTTCTTTAGTTTACAGTTACTGTAAAACGATGACTAAAAAGTGAATAAAACTTTTTAGGGTGATAAACCCATGGAGGAGCAGGAACATTTCTCAAGGGGTAGCTACACCCATGGGCTTCCCATAGGATACAGGATGTCTGTGCCCAGGAAAGACTCTGGGGGGAGACACCCAAGGATTTCATACAGCCTAGTTACAGGTGGTTATTCTCTGCTTTCCTCTCATGGTAAAGTATCCACAAACCAAAAACTACACCTTTAAACATGAGCCATTCATTGGCTGTGGGAAAATGACAAAATTCTGCATCCCCCTCTGCCAAAGAGTAGCTGTGGGACCTTGTGTAAGGATTTAACTTCTTGGATCCTTCAATGTTTGCTTCTAAAAAGTGAGCTTAATATTTATTAGGTGTTAGGATTAAATGAGATCTGGGTAAGGTGTTTGCACAGTCCGTGATATATGGTGAGCATTAAATACTTTTTATTTCCATTAATAATACTATTGATTTTATTATTAAATAAATGAACGCATAAATTTTCCTCCCTGGAAAAAGAAATACCGCGTCTGTTTGACATGCACCACAGAGGACAAATAGTTGATAATGATGCTGTGAATTAGAGACGCAGTTGGCTTTGGGAAGGCGGGGAGGGACCTGGAATTTATGGATTTAATGCCAGCCCTAGGAAGAGCTAGGCTGGGGCGACAGGTTCGTGGATTTGAGACTCTGCTTCCCCAAACATTTGGAAAACTCCGGAGAAAACGGGTCCTCTTGGGGAGAAAGGTGGCACTGGGGTCCCCACAGACTAAAGCTCCACCCACACTTAAAGACCAGACACAGAGTCTGAAGACTCTACCCGAGGTCAATGCACAATCTGAGGAGAGACGGGTTGCGGGCGCAGAGCTGCCCAGAGAGGCTCCGCGGCCAAAGTCACCACGCACAGTGATGGGACAGGACGCCCGAAGTCTCGGCTGCTGGCCCAGCCCCCGCGCTGAGAGCTGGAGGGGGCTTAGGTCTGAGCTGAGCCCCGGGCGGACTTGGGTCTGCAGACTCCGGAGTTGACCGCAGCAGGGTCCGGGTCCCACAGTGTCAGGTTCCGACTCAACCCCTCCTCCCTGTCTGGGACACCTGGCCCCTCAACTCACCATTTGCTGGCTTCTGGGGTCCCCCTGGGGTCCTCCCTTCCACTCCTGCCGCCTCTGCAGTTCACGGCATCATATACGCTGCAGAGCTGGGAACCGGGAGAGCAGATGAAACGCGACACTGAGCACCTCCAGGAGCCTCTAAGCGGTCGGCTAAGTGTTGCCCCACCCACCTTCCCGTGCTGCGCCCCTGATTGGACAATTCATGAGAACCCACCCCCTTTCCCTGAGTGACAACAGGGCAGAAGGTCACGTGGTTGAACATAATGAGTTTCAGCCAGTGGGCTGGAACTTGCCCCCTCCAGGGAAGTTTGCTTTTAAACAAGACTTTTTCATAGGTGTTCCTAACCAATATTATGCATAATCACACAGTGAAAGCCACAGGGCTTATGGGAAAAATGGGATTGGGTGGGGTTCAACACTCAAAACTTGTCACTGACATTAAAAAAAAAGGAATCTAATAAAACAGCATTTTACATATATTGAATGGTTAAGAAATACAAAAGCACTGCAAGAAACAGAGCACTTTACCTTGAAAGAGACCTGTCCTTTGCTTGTAGAAGTGATCATCAGAAGGGTTGACACTTGTGAGTTATAATGAAGAGGTGGAAGGAGAGTTACCTAAAATCACACAGAAAGTCAGAACCCAGATGGATACAGGGATCCCTCATAACACCTGAGAGGCACTGAATGAGCTGGCAGTGTCTTGAGCTGTGAGCATGTGTTCTGTGTATTTCTGAGCAGCTAGGTGCACCTGGGTAGTTTTCTGCAGTTAACTCCAGTTTCTCTTGTGTGCCTTGCAGGTGAAATTGCACATAAGCAAACATGAAATTTACATTATGTTCAAATTGTTTCCAAATTTATCAATACCCAGAAAAATATCATGTTTTCAAACAAGCATTATAGCAGAACTGACTGCATGTAGATGTAGATATAATTTTTTTCTGAACCATTTGAAAGTTGAAAATATCATGACACTTCACCATTAAATATTTCAGCATGAATCACCCAGAATCAGGACATTGTCCTGTGTAACCATAATACCAATACCACGCTTCAAAAGTTGAGACTATTTTGGTATCATCTAATATTCAGTCCGTATCAAGCCAAGCAGAGCCTGTGGGGACTTTACAGGGGACAGACCCCTGTATCCCCCACCTGATGTTTATATTGTAGAAAATCTTTAGCCTCCTAGACCTTCCCGGAGTTCCAAAGAGCAAATTTAATAAGAGAAGGGGGAGAATGCTGAAACAAAGGAAAAGGGTCAAGCAAGACAAAATAATAATAGTTTAGCCAGAAAACAAAGTCAAGGACCTGAGTTCCTCCTCAAGGGTATGTATAATAATCTGAGCTGTATCTTTGAGTTGTTTTTCTGATAATAAAACTCCCACCAGGTGGAAGAAGTTAACTGCATGCTGACCACAAACACATGGACCCCAGAGTGGCTGGAACCAGAAAGTTGATGCTGTTAACTCCTGAAATACCACCCTGTTACCTCACCATCCACCAATCAGAGAATTGTGCAGCGTGACCCTCTTCCTCTATCTATAAAACACTTCTGTTAAAGCCACTGGGGAGTCCAATTTGTTGATAAGTCCAACAAAGTTAGCCTAGGTACCCAACTAACACAATTGGCTATATAGTACTGTACTGTAATAGACTTATAATACTTTTCACACAAATAATACATAAAAAACATCTTTTTGCCTCCACTCTCTCAATTATTTTCACTTTTTTTTCCATTGTTATCCCTTGGTGCTTCTTCACTGTACCAGCTACATCACCGCTGCTTTTATGCTTGCTTCCAGACATCCTGGGCTTGAAATAAAGATGCTGTGCTACTGTACTGTATACGGTACTGTACAGTAAAGTACACAAAAGCACAACCACTTGTAGAGGATACATGCACATGACAATGTATGCCAGACACGTGAACTAACTTACATGATTGGACACGCAAACCCATGTTCGCATGTTTGAAAGTTCGCAACTTCAAGGTTCGTGTGTAGGGGACTTACCGTATTCCAACTGTCTTCAAATATTTCCTTTTTGTAGGTGGCTTTTTTCAAACTAGGATTCAATCCACCTTCCTATATCAATTAGGTTATTGACTTTTTAGTGTCTTTTGATTTAGTCCTACTCAGAACCTCACCTCCCTCCCCCCTGTTTTTTATTATGACATTGACTCTTAATGACGCCAGAACAGAATCTGGCTTTGCTTGCTTTAAATATACTCTTGAATAAAACTATACTTGAAAGGAATTATTCATAAAGTAAATCTTATTAAATGAGAAAATTGGGTAAATTGGAAAAAAATGTTAGTGGGCAAATTGCTCCTCAGGCAAGTTCTCAAATGAGGCATTGAAGCATAAACATGTCCAGGAGTGTCCTCAAAGTTGCCCTGGTAGGAGGAAGAAATGGGCTCAAGCCAAGACTAGTTGTTCTTCCTGACTACCTATTTCTCATACGTTGCCATGCCAATCCAACCCAGCATAAAGGTTTTGAAAGATTTCAGGGTTGAGCAAGAAAAAAGATATGACCACACACAAGGTGGCAGCAGCACACACAAGCTTTACTAGGCAATACTTGGACCAGTATGCATGCAGGGGAGGTACTTGGGAGCATGACATTTTGAAGAGGTTATGGCACGGAAATCACTACTCAGAAGGGTAGAAGGGCAAGGGAACTCTCACTAGAGAGAGGGGAGGTGGTCAGTGAGGAAACTTACATGTCTAGTTGATGTCAGTCAGCAGCCTCGTGGGGATCTCTGTCTTAGAGAGCTCTAAAGGACAGCAGGGATTAAGGCATTTTACAGCCACAGGGTTTATCTTTTTTATGGTATCACATGTTGTGTGCAGTTTCACAGGGTATGCAAAGCAGGCAGATTCTAAACGAAATGGCAACTTTATCAAATAGTAAGCCTCTATACTAACAAGGGATTGATTCTAGAGCCTCTGTATTCTTATTCAGTATTTTGGTTTTTTCCTCTGATAATGAACTCTGGAGATTATTTTGGTATATTACTATTTTCCATATTCTCTCTCATGTTCCCCCACCCAAAATGTCTTAGTTCTCCTTGAAAAATTCCCTTCCTTGTGAATTTGAGAATCTACATCTTTACTTTCTAAAAATTACATTATGGTTTTAACTATATTACATTAAATCGAATATTTTGGGTGAAAATCAGCTATTTCCAATACTGTAACCATTGATAAAGATGGTACATCTCTACTTAATCAGGGATTTTATTTCCTGCCATATTACTTCATCATAATGTGTTTCCTTTTCTCTATTGTATTTGTTAATTTATTTAAAAAATATTTATTTATTTGGTTGCTGGGTCTTAGCTGCGGCAGGTGGGCTCCTTAGTTGCAGAGGTGGGCTCCTTAGTTGCAGCTCCAAGGCTCCTTAGTTGCCGCACATGGACTCCCCAGTTGTGGCATGCAAACTCTTAGTTGTGGCATGCATGTGGGATCTAGTACCCTGACCAGGGATTGAACCCAGGCTCCCTGCATTGGGAGCACAGAGTCTTTATCCGTTGTGCCACCAGGGAAGTCCCCGTTGTATTTGTTTAGAATTCATTGATTTGTCATTATTTTTATGATTACCTTCCTTCCAATCCTCCAAATTTACTCTTCTCTTCTTTTTAAAATTTCCTGAGGCGGAGCTCAGATTATTGATTTCAGACATTTCTTCTCTTCTAACATAAGCATATAGTGCAATAAGTTTCCCTCTCAGCACTATTTTATTTACATTCTACAAACTTTGAAGTGCTGTATTTTCATGTTCATTACTTTTGTCTATTTAAAAAATTTTTTTTGAGGGTTTCAATTTTTACCATAGGTTATTTATAAGTGTGTTGAATAATTTCCAATTATTTGGAGATTTTCTAGTCATTTTTATGTTATTGCTTTGAAATTGGTTCCGTCATAGTCAGTGAACATCCTCTGTATGATTTCAATTCTTTTATATTTCTTGAGTGTTTTTTTTTTTTTTTTTTGAGTGTTTTTTTAATGGCCCAGAATATGTTCTATTTTGGTGGATGTTTTATGGGGGCTTGACAGTAACGTGTATTCTAATGTTGTTGAATGGAGTGTACTATAAATTTCAACCCAGTGTTCTATAAATGTCAACATGATACTGATGTTTGATAGTTGCTCAGTTTTTCTATATTCTTGCTGACTTTTTGTTGAGTAACACTGTCACTTCCTGAGGGGGGGTACTGAAGTCCCCAGTTATAATTTTGGATTACTCTATTTTTACTTTCAGTTATGTCAGTTACTTTTTTAGATCTTGATTTTATCGTGAATATTTTCAAAAGTACAGAAAACCTCAAAGAATTTTAGGTGAACACCTGCATACTCACAACATAGATTTTACCATTTTAAATACTTGCTTTGTCTCATAGCTATGAACAATATATCAAGGAAACCATGTTATGTTTTGATGTGTCTCACTCTTTTTTTCCAGCTTTATTAAGGTAGGATTGACAAATTAAAATTATATTACTTAGGTTGTACGATGTGGTTTCTTTTCTTTTTAAGATGCACAATATCATAATATATCATTTTTTTGTTTCATGTATTGGGTTGGCCGTTCGTTCGGGTTTTTCCATAAGAGCGTACAGAAACCCGAAGGAACTTTTTGGCCAACCCAATATTTTGATTCTCTGTTGTAATCACTATGTTCTTGGTGGATTGACTTTTTATCATCAGGTAATGTGCTTTTTTGTCCCTAGTAATTTTTTTTGATACAAAATATACTTTATTTCACAGATACAGATACTCGGGATTTTATTATTACTATTGGGTTGACCAAAAAGTGACTTTGGTTTTTAAGTAAAAATAAAAGACACATTTTTCATTTTCACCAAGGACTTTATTGAACATTGTATTCACCTTTTTGTTCCACTACCCTCTGCCATTTTCAGGCAACTTCATAATTCCATCTTCCCAAAACTTTTTATCTTTTTGAGCAAAGAACTGTTCCAGGTGCCTTTTACAGTCTTCCAGGGAATTGAAATTTTTTCCATTAAGAGAATTTTGTAAAGATCGAAATAAATGGAAATTCAAAGATGTAATGTCTGGTGAATACGGTGGATGAATCAGAACTTCCCAGCCAAGCTGTAACAGTTTTTGCCTGGTCATCAAAAAAACATGCGGTCTTGCGTTATCCTGATGGAAGATTATGAGTTTTCTGTTGACTAATTCTGGACGATTTTCGACAAGTGCTGCTTTAAGTTGGTCTACTTTGGAGCAGTACTTGTTGGAATTAATCATTTGGTTTTCCAGAAGGAGCTCATAATAGCGGACTCCCTTACAATCCCACCATATGCACAACATCACCTTCTTTGGATGAAGACCGGCTTTTGGTGTGGTTGGTTCATTTCGCTTGCTCCATGATCTCTTCCATTCCATGTTATTGTACAGTATCCACTTTTCATCACCTGTCACAATTTGTTTTAAAAACGGAACATTTTCATTATGTTTAAGTAGAGAATCGCATGTGGAAATACGGTCAAGAAGGTTTTTTTCGATTAACTTATGTGGAACCCAAACATCAAAGTGATGAACATAACCAAGCTGGGGCAAATGATTTTCAACACGTGATTTGGATATTTTGAGTATGTCGGCTATCTCCTGCGTGGTATAACATTGATTATTCTCAATTAATGTCTTGATTTGATCGCTATCAACTTCAACCGGTCTACCCAGCCGTGGAGCATCATCCAGCGAGAAATCTCCAGCACGAAACTTTGCAAACCACTTTTGACATGTTCGATCAGTCACAGCACCTTCTCCATACACTGCACAAATCTTTTTTTTTTTGCATTTCAGTTGCTTTTTTACCTTTCTTGAAATATTAAAGCATAATATGCCGAAAATATTGCTTTTTTCTTCCATCTTCAATATTAAAATGGCTACACAAAAATTCACCAATTTTGATAAGTTGTTTTTGAATGCACACTGATATAACAGCTTTCACAATACAATCTAACAAAACTGTTTCGAATGAAGTTAAAGACAACCAAGTGCCACTAGAGCCATCTTATGGAAAAAACAGAATGAACATTTTGGCCAATACAATATTATTACTGTTTACATGTTATAACTTTTCCAATACATACAGTAAATTTACATTTGTTAAAATTGAAATTAGATTTAAAGAAAACCACGTTGCATTTATTTTTGAGGGGTATCCCACTGTAGTAACGGGTCCTGTTGATTATCCATTCATGCAGTGAAGGATGTTGGAGTACCATCCAGGTTTTGGCAATTACAAATTGAGCTTCTAAGAAGCATTTCTACCTGAAGGTTTCATGAATGTAAGTTTTTATTCCTGCAAAGAAACTATCTTGAGTGGGAAAGTTGCATCAATTGTTGTGTGATATAATAGTATAAAAGAAAATACTGCACCAATATCTCAAGTGATTGTACTATTTTGCACTCCCACCAGCAATGGATGAGAGCTCCAGTTGCTCCATGGCTTAAACAGCCTTCAGTATCATCAGCAATTTTCACTGTGACCATTTTTATGGGTATGTATTATGCAATTAATGTGCTTCCAATATGGAAGTTTGAAGGCATAAATAATATAATGATTCCAGCCAGCAATCCCACTCCTGGGCATATATCTGGACAAAACTATAATTCAAAAAGACACATAAAAAAAAACAAAAAAAAAAAAACAAAAAAAACAAACAAAAAAAGACACATGTACCCCAGTGATCATAGCAGCACTATTCACAATAGCCAAGACATGGAAGTAACCTAAATGTCCATTCACAGACAAATGGATAAAGAAGATGTGGTACATATATACAATGGAATACTCCTCAGCCATAAAAAGGAATGAAATAATGCCATTTGCAGCAACATGGATGGACCTAGAGATTATCATACTAAGCGAAGTCAGTCAGAAAGAGAAAGACAAATACCATATGATATCACTTATATGTGGAATCTAAAATATGACACAAATGAACTTATCTGGGAAACAGAAACAGACTCACAGACATAGAGAACAGACTTGCAGACTTGTGGTTGCCGAGGGGAAGTGGGGGTAGGGGAGGGATAGATTGGGAGTTGCAGATTAGCAGATGCAAACTATCATATAGAGAATGGATAAACAATAAGGTCCTACTGTATAACACAGGGAACTATTGAATATATTCAGTATCCTGTAATAAACCATAAGGAAAAGAATATGAAAAAGAATATATATATATGTATAACTGAACCACTTTGCTGTACAGCAGGAATTAACACAATATTGTAAATCAACTGTACTTCAATAAAATAAATTAAAAAGAACATAGTGATTCTACATAAAAAAGGGAGACAGGATAATATATTTTGAATGTTTCAGTTTGTGAACAGCAAGGAACTAGGAAATGTGTAAAACTGTCAGAAATTCCTAAAATTTAAAAACTGCAATGAAGACATTGTATTGTCTTCTGATGAATGGCTGTAACACCACATATGAGTGTATATAGCTAAAACCCCCAAACTGAACATGAGCCTCTAATTTCAACAATGACTTTCATGAGATGGTGAATGGCAGAGGAAAAAGGTAAATGGGTGGCAAGGACCAAAACCCAAGCTACAGTAAACTTTGCAAGACACCTTGATTCCTTCAATTAATAATTCACACATTGGTGCACACCCACACAGATATCCCAGCTGTACTCCAAGAATTATGAACTACAGACACTAAAAATAACTTCAGAAACAGATCAGCCAATTGCAAGATATGGGTTTTAATAAAATCCTGACTCAAATGTTGATAAAATGTAAACTCAAGAAACAACGTTGAAAAACTAGAACCTCTGTATACTGACTAGATGATTGATTACGGAAACAACTTATTTTTATTTTTGTGTGTGATAATGTTGTTGTGCTTGTGTTCCAAAAGTTCTTATCTGGAAGAGAAACTGATATATTTCAGTGAAATATTGCTGATGTGCTCTCAGCAATAAGCAGCTGGTTAATTATTGGGAAGTGGATGTAAGGATAAACAAGGCCAGACTGTTGATTAGTCGACAATATTTGAAGGAAGTGGTGGGTTCACAGAAGTTAGTTTTCTATACTTTCAGATTTGGAGGTTTTTGAAAAATTTTCAGAATGCAATCTTAATAAAATATTATACTAACTGTTCACATTACAATACTAAAAAAATGAAACATTGCAAATATAAAGGAATTCTTTGCTTTCCTGACCTAGTGAAGCTACTTCTCTGTCTGGCTCCTGTGAATTAAGAAGCCACCAATTATTCACTTATCACATGTTTACTGAGTAAACATTTATTGAGTAAACATGTTTATTTTGTGTTCTATGCTGTGAGCCAGGTCAATGAATTTCCTTGACTCTGGATCTAGTGTGGCAGTGAAGGCAATGAGATTCCTGTCAAGGTTCTGCAAGTGGAAAACACTCCTCCTTGGAGTATGATCATTGTTAATGTTCCAAAATCAAAGCTACAAAAGTTGGTCTGGGAAATTATTCCATTAACTGACCTCTGGAATATGCAGCTCATCAGCCTTACTAGGTGTCTAGAACTCAAACCATGTTTTTCTGCTTTGCCTCAGTTTCATGGTCTTTTGTATCCCCTGTGAAGTTGGGGCATTTTTTTTGAGCTTTCTAAAAATAACATAAACTGTGAAATTTGAGCAAAATGGGAACAAAGTCTGCCATCCATGGAGAATGTTCTTAGCTCATTTGGAGATTCTGCCCTTCTTCTCTCCCTGGAGAAATGTGTCTCAAAGTATAGAGTGCATCACAATCGTCTAGAGGGTTTTTAAACCTCAGGTTACTGGACCTCAACTCAAATAGGTCTGGGGTGGGAATGGAGAATTTTCATTTCTAAGAGATTCCCAGGTGATGTTGAAGCACAACAGGCACCACACGTTGAGACCAGGATTTTGGGACATTATGAAGCGGATGTGAGACAAGGACAGAAAGATAAAGGTCATCACCCAATGTCTGGTCAAATCCAGACAGATTTATGTAATAAATTATTCAAAGACTAAAATTTACTTTCTCAAAAATTTAAAAATCCATCTGCTACCTATATTTATGCAAAGATGTCATCTTTTCAGTGATACACTACAGTAAGTTGGCAAATAGAGCTTAAGATTCCAAATTCTTTCTCCACCTAATCCAGTTATAAGATTCTAGTCTCAATCATCTGTTTAAAATACAAAATTGATCAGTTCAACAAAAGTTTTTGTATATATCTGGTAATTTATTACATGGATTGGTCATAGGGTTATGAGGTGGAGAAGTCCCAGAAACTGCCATCTCCAAGCTGGAGAACCAGAAAAGCTGGTGGTATAATTGAGTCTAAGTCTGAAGTCATGAGAACTATGAAATCTGATTTCCAAGGTCAGGAAAAGATGGATGTCCCAGCTAAGGAAGAGTGAATAGATTCGCCCTTCCTTCACCTTTTTTGTTCCATTTGGGCCCTCAGAAAACTGGGTGAAACACATTCATATTGGACAGGGTGGATCTGTTTACTCAGTCTACCCAATTAAATGCTAACCTCTTCCAGAAAACCCTCAAGAACACACCCAAAATAATGCTTAATTACCTAACTTGGTATCCCTTAGCACAGTCACAAAATACTGACCATCACACATGGCTTTATCCAGCCAACACCAATAGAAACATAACAAGGTGACCTACGTAGTTTAAAATTTTATAGAACCCACATTAAAGAATATAAACATAAGCAGAAGAAACTAGTTTTTATAACATTTGTATTTAACCAAAAAAACTGATATATTAACATTTCAAAATGTAGTCCACATCAGAACGAAGAACAAGATATGTTATATCCCTTTTTTCTTTCTGAGCCTTGAAATATAGTGTTTTATGCTTACAGCGCATGTCAATTTAAAAGTTAAATTTGACCCTGTTTTATTTGATCTCTATGGAGATTTCATATGATTTACAGTTGTAAGAGAACATTCACACAGAATATTAGTTTATCCTCTTTTATGGAGTACTTATTATAGAGTTTGACCTATTTTTCCAGGGGGTTTTCAGTCGTGTGTTTCATTTGACAGAACTACTGTATTTACGTTATTTGACTTCATGTATATTACCAGATGTATGTAACGCTTATCTCTCCCCACACACAGGGTTTCCACCCCCTATGTCCTTGTGAATTTTGATAAATACTGATTCCTAATATATCTTAATATGATCTAAGTTACAATTTTCCCCTATGTATTTGAGTTTTATTGTATTAAAGGGAATATATTTTCTCCTCATTACAAAACTTATCTTTTTCAAAACTTAAAGCTGGGTATAGTGTTTTTGTTAGAACTAAAATTAAGAATTTAGTAATTAAGAAGGTATTGATTCCAGCGATAGACCAGATTACTAAACTGCAAGATAGTTCAAGAACAAATATGCCAGCAAAAGCCAAGAATGAGCAATATAGGAAAACTAAGAACAGAGCTAAAAGAGAAGTGGGATGTGATTAAAAGGGGAATAGAGAGAAAGTGGGGGAGGAACAGATATCAGAGGTATCATGAAAATACATGAGTGTGCTTCAAACTGATGAAAGACATCAACCCACGGATGCAACTAACTCAACATTCCCTGAGTCAAGTAAATACACGAGAATTGATATGCTACACTATGGTCTAAAAACCAACATTAATGTAAAAGATTTGAGAGACTACAGAGACCAAATAAGCACAAAAAAGGCTAACTGGTTATGTCTAAACATAAATAAAAATTTGATATCCACAGGGCACCATTTTTGAAGTGCCGGAAAAACTCCTGACAAACCAGAATTCTATACCCAGCATCAATATTGCCCCAAATAAAGATGTCTTAAAAAATGTAAAATGAAACATTTCATTGTTAGCAGCACTGCATTAGACAAAATACTAGAGTGAGTTATTAAGTCCACAGGAAAATAATCCCAGACTGAAAACCAGAATGCAGGAAGAAATGAAGAGGAAAGGAAAGGCTCATTTAGAAATAAATATGAATAAATTTTGTTTTATAAAGCAATTCTAGATACATCTCATGGACATTAAAATACTTGTGGCATTAAAATGCAAGACAACAGTAATAGAAATTCAGGAAAGTTAAAATGGTATTGAAAGTGTTCTAAGGTATTAGCATTTGGGAAAGGTGCTAAAAGTAATTATCTGTATTAGACTATTAAGGGAAGGATTCATCATTTAATCACTAATATAACTACACAATGATGTGTATATAATTTCGACTAACAAGTTTCAAGAGAAAAAATGGATTAATAAAAGAGTTAAACCCTAGTCAATGAAGTAAAGGGAATAAAGAGACTATTTAGGTCAAAGGGTAAGGAAAGAGTAAGGTAGTTGAATTCATGTCAAATTTACCAGGAATTAGTTGAAAGGTAAATGCACAAAACATTAATTTTTGTTTTTTAGAATGGCTGTGTGATATAGACATTACAGACTTGTCAACAAACATTGTGGATATTCTATTATTGATAAACATTTAAACAGTCTCTTTTTTTTTTTTTTTTTGCTATTAAAACATCCGTTCTGGCAAGCTTTATATATAGAATTTCCATTCCTATTTTTGTTGACTGTGTCCATAGTGGGAGAAAAAGGAAATGTTAACACGTTGATAGAAACTGCAAATACCACCCCATACACAGATGTATTACATTTTTTCACCTTGGATACTTTCTGACAGTGTTAATAACCCCATATTTTTGCATTAGTGTATAAAGATTGAGGAATCTCTCAAATCCCTTTGATATGAGATAGGGTGTGTCTCTGAATTACCCACGGACTGGATTACCCATTCGCTCTATAAAAGGGGAATCAGAGGCAGAAGTCATTGCTTTTGTCTGCAAGCCACAGGCTGTCTGCATCTCAGGAGTGGGTCACAGGACAGCTCTTGGAACCGGGGGAACCAGCATTGACCTCTTTCACAAATCAGCCTGTTCTGGTGAGTGTGGCATCTGTATTGAGGCAAGAATGTTCATTTGTATTTTTTTTTTTTTTTGGTAAAATCTATTTAAGTTAGCTCTTAAAAGAAATTATGTTATTGAAAGTTATATCCTAAGTATTAATATTACAAAATACTCAAGGTTTTGTATATTTTTGTATTTAAAACTTTCTTGGAATAACAGGAGAGATTTAAAAAAAAATATTGACATCACTAGGAAGTGGAAGTATATTTGTCTCTGCTCTGTTGTTCTCTGAAAAATTCTTTACCCACACTGTGCTTGACCTTTTTTTCTTTCTTTCTTTTTTTGAAAATTAAGTTTTCTTCTCATATATGTCCTCAGGTTTTCCCTAAGCTCTTCATCATCAGTAATTTTATTTAATTTCTTCCTCCCTTTATCCCTTATTTCACTTCCCCCATATTTCCCTCATTCTCTGTCTCAGTGTGGACCTTGCTATTTACCACAACACTTCTTATACCTAACACTAGATTAGACATTCATTAGTATATTACCCCTCTCCTCTCACCAAGATCCAAATAAACTGGGGCAATGACTTTGTTAAGTGAAATTCTGAACCCTGGGTTTTTGGACACAACTTCGCGTATATTAGGTGCTCTATCATTAGGAGGATCAAGTAATTTTCCCTGAAAACTGGGATATCTTGAGTAATGAAAAGGATAGTATTAATAATTATGGTAGAAGAAAAGGAATGAACTGATTTCCCCTTTAAAAAATATCTTTGAGGACAGATAAGAGACTTAAGAGGACAGGTGTACTGATTAAATGTAAATTTTAAAGATATTATTTTGATTATAGAGTCTTATGGATTAGACAGAGAAAGGATTTGGAATCCTAATGACAATTGATTGCAGTCTACCACAAAAGAGATTATATCATTACATGATTGTAGTTAAGTGAATTTATTTGTAAAATTTAGAAAAATCCTTTTTGTAGTCTGAATAGTTTCTTTCAAAAAAGATATCTGAACTCATTGTAAGGGCAAAGCAATAGGTAAGTATTTTGGTGTAAAACTTTAAAGTCCACATTAGTGATCTCTTCATTGAATATCCAATTTAGTGAGGAAAACTGTATCAAAAAGAGATAACAATGCAGAGAAAATTAAAAGTTCAGAAAAAAAAATCAATGTAGAGGAAATGTAATAAGAAGTTTGATTACTGGATCAGGAAAGGTCACTCGGTTCAAAATGATGTTGTGCAGAAAAACTGAAAGTTGCTCAAGATTGGTTCAAGGGTGGCAGCGGCTCCAGAGCAGTAGCACATCACCAGGTCCCCGGTGGAGGTGCTCCTACAGGTGTTGCTGCTGGAGCAGCGGAGGTTCGGTTCTCACCGCGGGGCCGGGACCCTCCGGTTCATGTTAGTCTTCGGAGATCTCCCTCATCCCCCTCAGCTTCGGGAAAATGGCTCAAGCGAGTAAGCCTGCGATGAAGAAAACTTCAACATCTGTTCCTTTGGAAAGGAGTAAGAAAGAAAAAGAACAATTCTGTAAACTCTTTATTGGTGACTTAAGCTCTGAAACCACGGAAGAAAGTCTGAGGAACTACTACCAGCAATGTGGAAAACTTACAGGCTGTGTGGTCATAAGGGATCCTGCCAGCAAAAGATCAAGAGGATTCGGTTTTGTCACGTTTTCATCCATGGCTGAGGTGGATGTTGCCATGGCTGCCAGACCTCACTCCATTGATGGGAAAACTGTTGCACCCAAACGTGCTGTCCCAAGAGAGGATTCTGGACAGCGGGGCGCTTTCTTGACTGTGAAGAAGCTGTTTGTTGGTGGAATTGAAGAAGATACTGAGGAGCATCATCTTAGAGATTACTTTGAGAAATACGGAAAAATCGATGCCATTGAGATAATTACCGATAGGGAGTCTGGAAAGAAAAGAGGCTTTGGATTTGTTACTTTTAATGACCATGATCCCGTGGATAAGCTTGTGTTGCAGAAAGACCATAGCATCAATGGTCATCATGCAGAAGTAAGAAAGGCCTTGTCTCGACCTAAAATGCAGGGAGTCCAAAGTTCTAGAGGTGGAAGAGGAGGCAACTTCGGTTTTGGAGACCCTCCTGGTGGTGGTGGAAATGTTGGAGCAGGACCAAGACGAGGAAGGAAACTTGGAGGAAGATCTGATGGATATGGAAGAGGACATACATTTGGGGATGGCTATCATGGGTGTGGAGGAGGATCTGCAGGTGGCAATTTGGGGGTTGGCCCTGGTTATGGAGGAGGACAAGGAGGATACGGTGGTAGAGGATCTCGATATGGCGACCTGGATGGGGGCTCCGGAGGTGGTTTTGACAGCTATGGAGGAAGAAATTATGGAAGTCGTAATTACAATGATTTGGGAAATTATAAGCAGAAACCTTCTAAGTACGATTTACTGAAGACTGGAAAACTGAGTGGTAGCAGGAATGTGGGAGGATCATACGGTGGAGGAAACTATGGTCCAGGAGGCGGTGGAAGACGTGGGCGTTATGCAGTGACCAGCCGATACTGAGCTTCTATTTGCCATGGGCTTGGCTGTATAAATAGGAGACGTTGAGAGCCCAGAGGTAACAGAAGAGCTTTAGGTTATCGAAATAACAGCGTTCGGGAAACTCTTATCTCAGTCATGCATAAATATGCAGTGATATGGCAGAAGACACCAGAGCAGGTACAGAGAGCCATTGTGTGAGTAGACTCGATTATGTAAGAACAATACCTTCCTGTGGAGGAAAGACTATGAAAAAATGCTTTTGAGACCGTTTCTTAGCTTTTGAATTGTTGTCTCTCCAGCGGTCTCTGTAAGAATGTGGAAGCATCCCCTCTTTGATAATGTTAAATTTCAAAGTTTTGGATGATATTTGAATCCTTTTTCAAGACTTTTCTCAAAATTTTGAAAAACTATTAGCTAGAATCATGGTGTGATGAGACATAACATCATTCTTCTAAAGAAAATTAGTTCATGTGCAGAGTTAAGAAACTGTTGCACCTTTAAGATTTAATAAAATAATTCTAAAGGTAAAACAGTAGTAGTTTGTCCTCTTTGATAATTTTGCACTTTTCGTTTTTACCTTTTAAATATTTTTCTTGTTGTATGATATCAGAGTTTGCAGGGTAGTGATATGACTTACATGCATTATGAAATGATTACCAGAAAAAAGTTTTTCTTCTTGCGATGAATATTTGTAGGATTTACTGCCTTAACAACTTTGATATACATCCTACAGCTGGGCTAATTTTGGTCATCCTGTACCTTACATCTTTTGTAATGTTGAGTAACTTGTCATGTGCCTATTGGTCATTTGTATATCTTTTTTGGATAAATGTCTATTCAGTTCCTTAGTCCATATTATAGTTTGATTATTTGCTATTGTGGTATATGAGTTTTTGTTGTACATTACCTGTTTTGTATTTATTTATCTTATAACTGGAAGTTTGTACCTTTTGACAACCTCCATTCTGTATTTCCTCCCACCAGTTCTCTGCTTCTGGGAACCATGAGCACAATGCATGATTTTTTTTTTCATGAGTTTATTTTGTTTTTGGATTTCACAAATAAATACGATCAGACAATATTTGTCTTTGATTTATTTCACTTATCAGAACTGCCGTCCATGTTGTTTCAAATGGAGGATTTCTTTATGGCTGAATAGTATACCATTGCATGTGTGTATATATATATATGTGTCTGTATCTGTATATAAAATATGTGTGTGTATATATACACAGACACTTACATATGTATAAAATATGAAATCACTTTTTTAAAAGGTTTATTTATTATTTATTTATTTTAGGCTGCATTGGGTCTTAGTTGCAGCATGTGGGATCTTCATTGAGGCACACAGGATCTTGTTTCAGCGTGTGGGCTTCTCTCTGTTTGTGGCGTGTGGGTTTTCTCTCTCTAGTTGTGGCACACGGGCTTGTCTCTAGTTGTGGCGTGTGGGTTTTCTCTCTCTAGTTGTGGCGCGCAGGTTCCAGAGCACGTGGGCTCTGTAGTTTGTGGCATGAAGGCTGTCTAGTTGAGCCATGCGAGCTCAGTAGTTGTGGTGCATGGGCTTAGTTGCCCTGCGGCGTGTGGGATCTTAGTTCCCTGACCAGGGATCGAACCTGCGTCCCCTGCATTGTAGGGCGGATTCTTTACCACTGGACCACCAGGGAAGTCCCATGAAATCACTTTTTCTTGATATACTCAGCTTTTGATAGATATTTAGGTCATTTTCTCATGTCTTGACTGTTGGAAGTGATGCTGCAATGATCATGTGAGTGTAGGCGATTATTTGGGACAGTGGCTTTATTTTATTCAGATATATACCCAGAAGTGGAATTGCTGGTTCCTACTGTGGTTCTATTTTTAATTTTTTGACACACTTTCATACTGTTTTTCAAAATGGCTGCACCAATTGACATTCTCACCAAGCGTGCACAAAGTTCCCCTTTGGTGTGTCTGACACAACCACCAGGAGCTCCTTGCAGGGACATCAGTCATGGACACAGGATGACAGAGCTCTCAGGGTCAGGATGGGCTTGTCTCCTCCACACCTCCCTCTCCACTCCCTCCCCATCCATGAAGTCTTGTGGTCACACTCATGATGAAATCATAGAGGCAAGGGGAAAAAACATGTTTTTCTCATTGTTTTTCTCCAAGATGGAGGGGGACAGGTGCAGAGCCCCAGGACAGGAGCATTCCCAGAGGTCCTTGTTGGGACTGATATGAAGCAGTAAAAAGAAGGGGAAGCCAGGCTGCTCCCGTCACAGTGACACTGAGGGTGAGGTCTCTGCACTGTGACTCCCTTATAAATACCTACTTTATGATTCTGACTGTGCCCTTGTCTGGCACACCAGCCTGGCACATGCCCTGCAGTGTTTCCACAGGCTGAGAGACAGAGTGGTAGTGGGCATAGGCTGTGGTGTACACGAGGGGGGATTTTCCTTTCTTAAAGCAGAGCCTGTAGACTCGCCCCTGATCCATCTTCTCCTCAGCTCAGCTTAGACACAGGGTTTTGTCTCTCTGTTGTTCCATGTCATTCTCTCTGATTTGCCTTTTCCTATTCCTGCAGCCTTTACACAGTGCATGCACAGTGGATTTTGAGGACTGTTTGCTATACTAGAAGCCAAGTGTCTACAGAGATGGGAATCTGGTAGTGGGTGGGTTTCTCCCCTTTATTTCATGAATCAGGAAGCAGACGAATTCCAGCTCTCCTTCCTGAGAAGGCCAAAACAACTGTCACCCAGTTTGTAAGTTCTTGTTTGCATATGTGTGTGTGTGTTTCATCCCCCTGAAAATGATCTAAGGTGCACACAGAAATGGCAGAAATGTAGACCAGTGGGATTCTGAACATTCTATCCTTTCTTTGTCTCTGTACTACCTTAAAAATTTTTTTCTCCTCACTTTTCTTTTTTTTTTTTAACTATGCTAATTATTTTCCTTTACTTTTTTTTAAAATTAATTAATTTATTTATTTATGGCTGTGTTGGGTCTTCGTTTCTGTGCGAGGGCTTTCTCTAGTTGCGGCAAGTTGGGGCCACTCTTCATCGCGGTGCGCAGGCCTCTCACTATCACGGCCTCTCTTGTTGCGGAGCACAGGCTCCAGACGCGCAGGCTCAGTAATTGTGGCTCACGGGCCTAGTTGCTCCGCGGCATGTGGGATCTTCCCAGACCAGGGCTCGAACCCGTGTCCCCTGCATTGGCAGGCAGATTCTCAACCACTGCGCCACCAGGGAAGCTCCTCTCCTCACTTTTCTTAAGACAGAGGACAGAATTATGCATCTTTCCTGTCCACTCCATCAGCAGGATACCCAAGATCAGTTCTTGGAAGACCTAGAATTAGTGAGACTGCTGAACACCTGCCCCTCCTACTGCCAGGGCCCTTAGACTGAAGCACACAATCCCTTTGAGTCACTGATCCCCTTGGCCTGAGGGCACTCGTAGGAGAAAGTGGCTCAGCCTGAAGCTCACTGCTGACAAAGACATTGCTGAAATGTGCCCCCCTGGAGAGATCCTACATGGCTTGGATTCACCACCCTAAAAAGTAAGTTCCTCTAAATATCATTCATTTAGTCCCATCAAGAATGAGGTATTTAGCCCAATATCCTAGAAGCCAAAAGAAGAAAAGTAGATAATATTTTAGAAGAGGCTAAAGCCCTTCATATTTATCCATATCATTAACTTCTCCAGGAAAAATGATGAACACTGTATTAAAATCTGGACTTTATCTAATTGTGTGGCATGCATATCTCTGATTGAGTTACAGTATTGATGCTTAACAAATGGGTTTACATCAGGCATCCTGTGTTCTGTTCGTGCTTTGTTGGTTTAGAGAGTAAGCAGTGCTTCTGCAACATTTCTCAACATGCCCATGTCTTCAGAAGAGTGAGGAGACGTTTAGAACCTATGTGCTTGTTTCCTTACTGGTTCTTTCTGGAATGCCTTAACACTGATCATTTGAGCAGGTGCTGCTGCAGTGGAGGGTTGCTGACCTTTTCTCTCATCTGTGCGAGGATCTCTGCCTGCCCAATCTTTGTCCCTTCCAGTTGTCTCATATTTCCTTTCCTCTCGGCTTGCTTCTGTATCTTTTACCAAAACATAACGTGGAATGTTTTATGAAAATTATTTCAGGTATGTACATTCTCTGGTTTGGTGGAAGCTACTGATTATTTGCCCTCTACCGAGGCTAGGGTGGCAGGAAGTGACCATCAGCCGGTGAAGGCACCTCTCTGATCTCAGGCACTGTGTAAGGAAAGAGAGAACCTGTTTTGTCCATGAGGTCACTGTGGTGGGAGTGGTGAGAGTCTTTAGTAATGTCACAAGGCTGGAGGCCAAACTTTGCAGCCTACTTTCTGTACTGCAGCCAGAGAAATACATGGACATCTCCTTTCTGGGCTGAGGAGCTGTAGGCATCATGTAATTGTCAAGCTCTAATGTTTTCTTAAGCTGTGTGGGTTACTCTGTGGGCATATACTGTCAACTTCATTCTGTGAACTGCTTCTCAAACATAATTTATCATGAACATAGTTTAATATAAGTAAATGTACATTTGCATTATTAGTTAATGTCTACAAATGTCATTATTATAAACATGGAATATTTATGTAGCTGTTCTCATTAATTTTATGTAACAATAAATAAGTTATGATTAATTCATCTGCAGTATTTTTTTCTTCTAATATCCTTGTCTTGTTTTGTTATTATGGTAATGCAAGTAGTGCAGAATGACTCTGAAAGTGTTACATCTTCTTCCTTTTCTGGAAGAGTTTTCAAAGAACTGGTCTGATCTCTAGATGAAATGTTTGGGAGAAGTCATAGATTTTCCTTTCTTCCAAACTTTGGGTGCTGTGACACATTGTCCTATGTCATACAATTTTTTTTTGTCTTTTATAATGCCTTGCTGGATTTTATTAGGTAAAATTTTGTGTAGAATAATTACATTTAGATTTGTCCATGGGATGGGACAGAAATTGATTTCTCAATATCCAACTTTGTGTACTGGTTCCTCAGCCTTAAGAGAGTTGGTTGGAGGAGTCCTCTGTTTTATTTTCTGGCACAAATGTTATGACTTGCACTTTATATGTACCCTGAAGCTTCCTAAAGTTTACAGAGAGATGACTTAAGCAACCTATATCGGGGGCTTTGTGTGCTATGTTTAAAATTAAGTTACAAATCTAACTTTGTTGATGTTTATGATCTCTTCAGGTTTTCTACCCGTTTGTTTGTGATGATGAGCTTATCATCTCAGAGGTTAAAATTAAAGGAAGAGATAATTAAATACATCAAATTTAAAGCTGACTCAAGTGTTATACGTCAACAGCAAATACCAAAAAAAATCCTTTCATAAGGATAAAAGTAAGATATAAGGTAAATCTTAAAAGTAAAAAAAATAGTGAACTCACTTTTCCCAGTTTATGACAGCTCAAATACTTGAAATTAAGAAGAGATCTCTAAAGAACACTGTCAGTGTGGAGGAGCTATTTGATGTATATACAGTTTTCTTTCAAAAGTTAATGGAGAGGGAAAAACTGACCATTCGTTTTGAAAACAGAAAAATACTCAAATTCTAAAGTAAAAAAAAAACCACATAAAATTATTAGAGCAGAATGTAATGACATTTTTAAAAATTAGAAATATTAAGCCACTACTTGGGAACTGTTTTTAAAATATCTCACAATATTTGGATAAACAGTTCACTCAAAATAAAATTGCACGTTATCTAGAAAATGCCAACATTGAAAACATGTAAGAAACACAGGAAAGGGCTTCCCTCGTGGCGCAGTGCTTAAGAATCCGCCTGCCAATGCCGGGGACACAGCTTCGAGCCCCGGTCGGGGAAGATCCCACATGCCGCGGAGCAACTAAGCCCGTGCGCCACAACTACTGAGCCTGCGCTCCAGAACCCATGAGCCACAACTCCTGAAGCCCACGTGCCTAGAGCCCGTGCTCTGCAACAGAAGAAGCCGCCGCAATGAGAAGCCCTCGCACTGCAACGAGGAGTAGCCCCCGGTCACCGCAACTAGAGAAAGCCCGCGCACAGCAGCAAAGACCCAACGCAGCCAAAAATAAATAAATTAAATAAATTAAATTAAAAAAAAAAGAAACACAGGAAAACAGCCAAAGCACTGTTCACACGAAAATATTGAGTTTATTATAATTTATTAACAAATAAGTGTTGATTTTAAATGTGCTTATATTAACCTTGAAATTCACACAGTTAGAAAAACACCAAAACAATTCCAAGGAAAGAAGAAGACAAAGTTTAACAAAGAAAAAAAGCAAACATTAATTATTTAGGAAATACAAAAATGTAAGAGCTATTTTAAATATCAAATAAATATTTATTGAATGGAATTAAGGAAATATAAAATAGTCACATATAAAATGATAAATTATAGAAGAAAAAGTATGAAAAGATTTTGCTGAAATCCATGAATATAAACTATAATAATGGATGAAGAGTATATTTTTAAGGAAAATATAATTTAACAAAATTGGCTTCATAAGAGCTGACTAATTAGAATAGAAAATAAGAGTGAAAATCCCTTGAAATGCCTCAGGTGAATATGGCATCAGAAAGTAATTCTCCAAAATTTTTAGGAACGGTTAAGTCAGGTACTATTTAAAGTAATCCAAGTATGGTGAAGGGGGAATGCTTGCATCTTGGCTTTCAGTCCTAAGAAAAAGAATATGACATTTGAGACTCAAATAAATCTTTGAAAAATGGTTTATGAGATGGCTGTGCACTCCTTATTCACATACCTAGAGGAGAATGATCTTGCTATCTTTCTTAAAAAAAAGTTTTTGTCCATGCAGCTCAGCATGTTCCCTAACCAGGGATCGGACCAGCACCCCCTGCATTGGAAGCACAGAATCTTAACCACTGGACCACCAGAGAGGTCCCTTATCTTGCTATCTTGGTGCACCTCACCTTTAAAGAGCTCATGAAAATCTGTCCCGTTGACAGCTCTATCATCCAGCTAAATATGACCTCACCCCACTCACAGTGCCCTATAACCCTCTCTAGGTGGATCAGCCACAATTTGCCTCCTTAGAATAAGAGGGCCTTGCCAGTGTCTTCCAGAGCCCTCAGAACAGTATTCACACCATCTCCATATGACAAGACAGGAGAATCCCTGAATGGGAAACCTGAGTTTAAAACCTTTCTTTTCCCATAACTTGGCTTAGGATTCACCCCTGAATTACTAAACCATTCTGCCTAATACTCTCCCCTCTGTTTAGGCGGTTCTTCAAGAACTACCAATATGTTCTGGCCTTTCTCTCTCTGGCCACTGAGGAGATCAACAAGAACCCCCACCTACTCCCCAACCTGTCCTTTGGTTATGATCTCTACAGTGCCTTTGAAAGTGACCATAGGACTTTGGGAAGTGACCTGTTTTGGCTCTCTCAGGGGAATCAGATGCCCCAGCCAATTTATGGCTGACTAATATTCCATTGTATATATGTGCCACATCTCCTTTATCCATTCATCTGTCAATGGACACTTAGGTTGCTTCCATGTCTGGCTATTGTAAATAGAGCTGCAATGAACATTGTGGTACATGACTCTTTTTGAATTATGGTTTTCTCAGGGTATATGTCCAGTAGTGGGATTGCTGGGTCGTATGGTAGTTCTATTTTTAGTTTTTAAAGGAACCTCCATACTGTTCTCCATAGTGGCTGTATCAATTTACATTCCCACCAACAGTGCAGGAGGGTTCCCTTTTCTCCACACCCTCTCCAGCATTTGTTTGGAGCTTTCTTTTTAAAATTAAAATGTGAAATTTGAATAAAATGGAGGACAAAGGCCACCATCCATGGCGAATGTCTCAGCTCATTTGGATATTCTATCCCTTTTGTCTCCCTGGAGAAATGTGTCTCAAATTTAGAGTGCATCACAATCATCTAGAGGGTTTTAAAATCTCAGATTTCTAGACGTCAATCCAAGTAGATCTAGGGTGGGAATGGAGAATTTTCATTTCTAAGAGGTTCCCAGGTGATGTTGATGCTGCTGGTACAGGCATCACACATTGAGAAAGGGATTCTGGGACATTACAAAGCTGATGTGAGACAAAGAAAGCAGAAGGTCATTGTCCAGCACCAAATCCAGACCAATTTACAGAATAAATTATTCAAACACTAAAACTTTACTTCCTGATATATTTAAAATCCATCCACTAACTATACTTATGTAAGATGTCATCTTTTGAGTGACCTCCTCTAGTAAATTAGCAATGACAGGTTAAGATTCCTAATCCTTTCTCCACTAATTCAGTTATGAGAGTCTAGTCACAATGATACATTTAAAACATAAATCTGATCTGTTCACCATAATGTTTCATATATATCTGAAAATTTTTGTAAGCATTGGCTCATAGGCTTATTAGATGGAGAAGTCCCAGAAACTACCATCTCCAAACTGGAGAACCAGAAAAGCCAGTAGTATATTTGATTCCAAGTCTGAATGCCTGAGAACCAGGGGTTCTGAAGTCCAAAGGCAGGAAAAGATGGATGTCCCAGCTTAGGAAGAGAGAATGCATTCATCCTTCCTTCACTTTTTGTTTCATTTGGGCCCTGAGCAAATCGCATAACACCCAACCACATTGGTGAGAGTGAATCTCCTTACTCAGTCTGTGGAATCAAATGCTAATCTTTTCTAGAAACACCCTTAATTACACAACCAGAAACAATGCTTAACCAGCAATCTGGATATCCCACAGCTCAATCAAGTTGACACAAAAAATTAGCTGTCATCCATGGCTTTATCCAGCTAACACTAATAGAAAGAGAACAATGTGACCTATGGAATTTTAAAATTTGGAGAACACACATTAAGGAAAGTAAACCCACACAGGGGACCCTTGTTTCTATAACATCTATATTTAACCAAAGAAATCGAGTTATTGTCATTTCAAAATGTAGTCCAGAACAGAACAAGATATGTTACTGTTACCGAACATAAGTTCATGTTCCTGAAGCACAGTCAGGTCAAACAAACTGAAACGCCAGAGTTTGGAACAGAGAAGGTCTTACTGCAGGACCAAGCAAGGAAGAATGTGTAGCTCATGTTCAAAAACCCTGAATTCCCACATGGTTTTCAGGGAGAAGTTTTTATAGGTAAAATTTGAATTTTATTTTATTTATTTTTTTATACAGCAGGTTCTTATTAGTTATCCATTTTATACATATTAGTGTATATATGTCAATTCCAATCTAGGGCTGCAGGGTTTGTGACTTTTTCTGGTTGGTTGGTGGTTAACAGTGCGCTGTTATGGGAATCTTGTGCTCAGGCTGAAGTTACCATCCTCCACCTGGGTGGGGTCTTTAGTTCCTGCAGAAGAACTCAACAATATTGTTATATATATTCCTTCAGGAGGCACCCTGCCCCAAGGCTGCACTATTGTTTCTTGAATGCTCTTCCTTTCATTCCCTCCCTTCCCTCATAAGCTACTTTTTGAATGTGCCCTTTGGAACTCAGGGAAGTTCAAGGAGACTGAATGAAACCTATTTCCTATAAACAAGAAACAGGGGACACAGAAAGGATTTGTACCAGGGAGGGCCTCATAAGGCCCAGCTTCGTTTCATTATATCCTTTTCTTCTTTCTGAGCCTTGAAATATGATGCCTTATGATTTATAGCACATGTCAATACAAAAGTTAAATTTGATTCATTATACTTGATCTGTATCAAGATTTCACAAGATTTATACTTGTAAGAGAGTATTCACACAGAGTATTTATCCTTTCTTACACAGTGCCTATTCTAGTTTGCCCCATTTTTCTAGTGTTTTTTCAGTATATTGTTTCATTTGACAGTATTTGTATTGAATATTTACATAATTTAGCTTGATGTACTTTACCAAGGTATGTAATGCGAATCTCTTCTCCCACACAAGTTTTCCATTCCCTCTGTCCTTCTGACGAATTTTGATGAATACTGAATCCTAAAATATCTTAATCTGATCCAAGTTATAATTTCCCCTCTCTGTTTGAGTGTTATTGCATCAAAAGGAAAGAATTTTCTCCTCATTGTGAAACTGCTCCTTTTTAACAAAATTAAAGTTTTGTATTGTGTTTGTCTTAGAACTGAAACTAAGAATTTAGGTAATTAAGAACATAGTGATTCTAAACAGTTTAGCTGGATTACTCAACAGCAAGACAGAGCAAATAGCCTAACAGAAGCTGAGAGTGAAGAATAATAAACAACTCAACACAGAGTTAAAATGGAAGAGAGATATCATTAAAAGGGGAGAAGAGTAAATGTGGGGAGGAATTGATACTGAAATGGAGCAGGACCTTATGGTCCTTCCCCCCACCACCATGTCCTCAGCCTGACTTTTGTCTGTGGAAAAAGTTTAGCCAAAGAATAAGTTTAATCAGAGAAGTGAGAAAATGCTGCAGAAACAAAGGAAAGCAGTCCAACAAGACTAAATAAAAATAGTTTAGTCATTAAGCATAGTTAAGGACCTTTAATTCCTTCTCAAGGGCTATAGATAATATTCTGAGCCATATCCTGTGAGCTAGGTACTGAAACCCCTACCAGGTGGAAGAAGTTAACTACATGATGACCAGACTGTAGCCATGACATAAGCTGCCACAATTCTGAGAACTGGCCTCAAGGAAATGGGAACAAACCAACTCTGGAAATAAAGACGAACTGTACTTCAAACAATTAAGATGACCACTGCATGACCAATTTCAAGACAGCTGTCAGAGCTGACTGCTTTTCTGCATGTAGCCCCCTCTCTCTGTCTATAAAATCTCTTGTTCCCTGATTGTCGGGGGCAGGGGGTCAGCCTTTGGACAGGAGTCTGCCCTCCCCCACCCCCAGTTGCTGACATCCAAAATAAAGCAAACTTTCCTTTCCACCAACCTTGCCTCTTTAATGGCTTTTGAGTGGCAAGCATCTGGACCCCACTTTCGGTTACAATATCACAAGTGAAAATACACAAGCATTTTTCAAATTGATGAAAGTCATCCACCCACAGTTGGAGTAACTCAACATTCCCTAAGAAAAGCATATACAGAGGAAACAGAACTATTCTATGATCTAAAAGCCAAAGGTAACCTAATAGATTTGTAGAGAATACAGAAGACAAACGAGCAAGAAAAAAGTTAATTGGTGACATTGATATTGAAACCAAATAAGATAGATACCAACAGAGCACCAATTTTGTGTGATTTTTTTTTTTATTGGAGTACAGTTGCTTTACACTGTTGTGTCAGTTTCTGCTGTACAACAATGTGAATCAGCCCATAGGTATATATATATATCCCCTCTTTTTTGGATTTCCTTCCCATTTATGTCACCACAGAGCACTGAGTAGAGTTCCCTGTGCTATACAGTAGGTTCTCATTAGTTATCTATTTTATACATAGTAGTGTATATATGTCAATCCCAATCTCCCAATTCATCCCACCCCTACCCTTTCCCCCTTGGTATCTATACCATTTTTAAAGTGCAAAAAGTATCATATCAAACCAGAATTCTATGTCGAGCATCATATTGTCCCAAGTAAAGATGTCTGTAAATCTTAAAGTGAAACATTTCATTGTTAGCAGTCTTGAATTAAACAAAATACTAGTGAGTTATTAAGTCAAAAGGAAAAAAATCCCAGATTGAAAACCAGGAATGAGGGAAGGAATGAAGAGGAAAGGAAGGGATAATTTCAAAATAAATATAAATAAATTTTGTTTTATAAGGAACTAGATACATCTCATGGAGATTAAAATATATGTAGAATTAAAATGCATGACAGCAGTGTTAGAAAAGTCAGGAAGGTGTAATGGAATTGAAAGTGTTCTAAGGTTTTAGTCATTGGGAAAGGTGGTAAAAGTAATTATCCGTATTAGAATAATAAGTGAAGGATTCATAATTTAGTCACCAATGTAACTACACCCAGATCTGTACATGATTTGGATTAACAAGTTGACAGAGGGAACAATGGAATAATAAAAGTGAAGTAAAAAAAGTAAAGAGAATATTTAGGTCAAAGAATGAGGAAAAAGTAAGAGGGTTGTAATCATCTCAAATTCCCAGTAATTAGATAAAATGTAAACGCACAAAACACTAATTTTGTTGTAATGGCTGTATGATATAGACAGTATAGACTTGTCAATAAGTATTTTTGACTTTTTTATTGATAAACATTTCAACAGTCTCTACTTTTTCGTATTAAAACATGTTACCTGGAAAATTTTATATATAGAAACTTCCATTCCTATTTTTGTAGAATGTATTCCAGAGTGAGAAAAAAAGGAAATACTAAAATATTGACTAAAATGTTGACATAAACTCTAAGTAACGCCCACATACACATATGTATTACATTTTTTTCATCTAGGACAGTATGCAAATGTGAGTAGCCCCATATTTTTATCTTTGTGTGAAAGGATTTAAGAATCTCTCCAGTCCCATTAATCTGAGACAGGGTGCCTCCTCTGGATTATCCAGTGATTGGATTATCCACTCTCTTAGTCTATAAAAGAAGAATCAGAGGCAGAAGTCACTCCTTTTTCCAGCAAGCTACAGGCTGTCTGCATCTCAGGAGTGGGTCCCAGGACAGCTCTTGAACTGGGGGAACCTGCATCAGCCTTTTTCACAAATCAGACTCTGGTGAGTGTGGCATCTTTATTGATGGCAAGAGTGTCCATTTGTATCCTTATTTCTTCAGTAAAATCTCTTTAAGTTAGCAGACTACTCTTAAAACAAGAAGTTATCTTACTGAAGTTATTTCTTTGGTGTTGGTATTAAGAAATATTCAAGGTTTTGTATATCTTTGTACATGAAGCTTTCTTGGGATAATAATCCAGATTTTTGTTTTCGTTTTTTTTTTTAATCAATTAATTTATTTTATTTATTTTTGGCTGTGTTGGGTCTTCCTTGCTGCGTGCGTGCTTTCTCCAGTTGCGGTGAGCGGGGGCTACTCTTCGTTGCGGTGCGTGGGCTTCTCATTGCGGTGGCTTCTCTTGTTGCGGAGCACGGGCTCTAGGCGCACAGGCTTCAGTAGTTGGGGCACGAGGACTCAGTAGTTGTGGCTTTTGGGCTCTAGAGCGCAGGCTCAGTAGTTGTGGCGCACAGGCTTCATTGCTCCGCGGCGTGTGGGAACTTCCCGGACCAGGGCTTGAACCCTTGTCCCCTGCATTGGCAGGCGGATTCTTAACCACTGCGCCACCAGGGAAGCCCTGGATTTTTGTTTTTAAACCAACATCACTGGGAAGGGAAGTAGTGTTTTTAGCCCTGTGCTGTTGAAATTGCTCTCCTCTCTGGAAAATTCTTTACCCAGAATATGCTTGGTTTTTTGTTTTTTGTTTTTTCTTTATTTTTTGTCCACACCATGCCATGTGGCTTGTGGGATCTTAGTTCCCGGACCAGGGATTGAACCTGGGCCAGGGCAGTGAAAGCGCTGAGTCCTAACCACTGGACAGCCAGGGAACTCCCCTTTTTCTTTTCTTTTTTAAAATTAAGTTCTCTGCTCTAATGTCATTAGTCAGGCTTCCCCAAGCTCATCATCATCAGAAATTGTAGTTAATTCTCCCTCCCTCTCTCCTTCTTACTGCTCTTCCTCCAAGTCTCCTTCTATTTCTGTGTTAGCCTTACTGTTAATCAGAGCACTTATTCATACCTAACAGCACTTATTCATACCAACACTAGAGTAGACACTCTTCAGTCATTTAACCCTTTTATCTCATCAGCATTAAAATAAACTGGGGCAGTGACTTTGTTAAGTGCAATTCTGAATCCTGGGTTTTAGTTCACAACTTGGCATATATTAGGTGCTCTGTAAATAAGAGGATCAAGTAATTTTCCCTCCAGACTCAAACATCTTGAGTGTTTTAAGGGGTAGTGTTAATAATTATGACAGGACAGCAGGAATGAAATTCGATTTATTATTTCTCCCTTTAAAAATATGAGGACAGGGCTTCCCTGGTGGCGCAGTGGTTGAGAATCTGCCTGCCAATGCAGGGGACATGGGTTCGAGTCCTGGTCTGGGAAGATTCCCACATGCCGTGGAGCAACTAAGCCCGTGAGCCACAACTACTGAGCCTGCGCGTCTGGAGCCTGTGCTCCGCAACGAGAGGCCGCAATAGTGAGAGGTCCGCCCACCGCGATGAAGAGTGGCCCCCGCTTGCCGCAACTAGAGAAAGCCCTCGCACAGAAACGAAGACCCAACACAGCCTAAAATACATAAATAAATTAATAAATTAATTAATTTAAAAAAAATATGAGGACAGCAATGAAAGATATAAAAGAAAGGGTGGGGACTTCCCTGGTAGTGCAGTAGTTAAGAATCTCCCTGCCAACGCAGCAGACCCGGGTTTGATCCCTGGTCCGGGAAGATCCCACATGCCGCGGAGCAACTAAGCCCATTGCACTGCAACGAAGAGTAGCTCCGGTTCTCAACTAGAGAAAGCCCACTTGCAGCATCGAAGACCCAACACAGCCAGAAATTAATTAATTAAAAAAATATATAAAAGAAAGTGTGCACTGATTAGCTTTACATTTTAAACAGATTTCTGTGACTAGAGTCTTAAAATGGATTACAAAGAGAAAAAGGATTTGAAATCTTAATGAGAATTGATTGCAGTATATCACAAAAGAGACTATCAGTGCATAATTGTAGTTGAGTGAATTTATTTCAAAAATGTAGAAAAAAAGGTTTGTTTTGGGGTATGGATAAATTCTTTGAAAAATACATCTGAGCATTTCCTAGGGACAAAGCAATAAGTGAATAATATGTCAGTGTTAAACATTAAGGTCCAGATCAGTCTTCTCTTCATTGGATATCAATTTAGTGAGAAAAACAATATAAAATGAAAGAGAGCAATACACATACAATTTAAAATTGGAAAAAAAAATAGAAAATGTAATATTGATTTTGATTAGTGGATCAGGAAAGGTCACTTGTGCAAATGGTGTTTTGCAGGAAAATTGAAAGGTGTTCCAAGAATTATTCAAGGGAGTCGCCGGGTCCTGCGTGGAGGTGCTCCTAGAAAGTGTTGTTGGAGCATTGGAGGTTCGTTCTCACCTCAGATCCGGGGCAGGTCAGGTTCCAGGTCCATGATCTTCCCCTGAGATCTCCCTTATCTCCCTCAGCTTCAAGAAAATGGCTGAAGCAATGGAGTCCGAGATGGAGGAAACTTTCAAAACTGTTACTTTCTGGAGGAAGAAGAAGGAACAAGAAGAATTCCGTAAACTCTTTATTGGTGGCTTGAGCTCTGAAACCACAGAAGAAAGTCTGAGGAACTACTACCAGCAATGGGGAAAACTTACAGGCTGTGTGGTCATAAGGGATCCTGCCAGCAAAAGATCAAGAGGATTCGGTTTTGTCACGTTTTCATCCATGGCTGAGGTGGATGTTGCCATGGCTGCCAGACCTCACTCCATTGATGGGAAAACTGTTGCGCCCAAACGTGCTGTCCCAAGAGAGGATTCTGGACAGCGGGGCGCTTTCTTGACTGTGAAGAAGCTGTTTGTTGGTGGAATTGAAGAAGATACTGAGGAGCATCATCTTAGAGATTACTTTGAGAAATACGGAAAAATCGATGCCATTGAGATAATTACCGATAGGGAGTCTGGAAAGAAAAGAGGCTTTGGATTTGTTACTTTTGATGACCATGATCCGGTGGATAAGCTTGTGCTGCAGAAAGACCATAGCATCAATGGTCATCATGCAGAAGTAAGAAAGGCCTTGTCTCGACCTAAAATGCAGGGAGTCCAAAGTTCTAGAGGTGGAAGAGGAGGCAACGTCGGTTTTGGAGATTCTCCTGGTGGTGGTGGAAATGTTGGAGCAGGACCAGGACGAGGAAGGAAATTTGGAGGACGATCTGATGGATTCAGGAGTGGTCGGTGGTCTTGGTCATGGCTCTAATAGGTGTGGAGGAGGACCTGGAGGTGACAATTTTGGAGGTGGCCCTGGTTATGGAGGAGGAGGAAGATATGGTGGTGGAGGACCTGGATCTGGCAACTGGGGTGGAGGATCCGGGGGTGGGTATGGCATCTATGGAGGAGGAAAGTGTGCAAGTGGAAACGACAATGATTTTCAGAAATCATAACCAGCAACCTTCTAACTGAGCTTAGTGAAGAGTGGAAACTTTGGCTGCAGGAACAAGGATTACACCGTGGAGGAAAGTATGGTCCAGGAGGCAGTTGAGGAAGTGGGCGTTATGGAGGGACCATCCGATACTGAGCTTCTATTTGCTGTGGGCAAGCGGGAAAGCCCAGAGGCAGCAGAACATCTTCAGGTCGTGGAAACTCTTACCTCAGTCATGCAGAAATATGCAGTGATATGGCAGAAGACATCAGAGCAGATGCAGAGAGCCATTTGTGAATGGATTGGATTATTTAAGAACATTACCTGGACTGCTTTCTGCTCCTCCATCTTCGTGGGCTTCCTAGAACTATTGCAACACCACCAGCATGTCTCAGGCTGAGTTTGAGAAAGCTGCTGAGGAAGTTAAGCACCTGAAGACCAAGCCAGCAGACGATGAGATGCTGTTCATCTACAGCCGCTACAAACAAGCAACCGTGGGTGACATAAATACAGAATGGCCTGGAATGTTGGACCTCAAAGGCAAGGCCAAGTGGGATGCGTGGAATGAGCTGAAAGGGACTTCCAGGGAAGATGCCATGAAAGCTTATGTCAACAAAGTAGAAGAACTAAAGAAAAAATATGGAATGTAAGGGACTGGGTTTGGCTGCCAGCCACACATTTCACCAAAACTGACCTAATACCTTGTTTTTCTAATGCTGTGGATGAAGTTAATAAATAACTAGTTAACCCAGTTGCTCAAAATAGCCCAGGATATGACACTAACAGAGTAGGGGCTGAAATGGTTACTGATCCTCGCTGAGTAGTTTTTATCAATAGATCAATTAAAAGTACGTTTGTTACTTAAAAAAAAAGAACATTACCTTACTATGGAGGAAAGATTGTGGAAAAAAATGCTTTTGAGACAGTTTCTTGGCTTTCTAATTGTTTCTTTCTACTGGTCTTTGTAAGAGTGTAGAAGTATACCTTCTTTGATAATGTTGAAATTTGTAAGTGTTGGGTGACATATGAAACCATTTTCAAGAATTTTCTCACAAAGTTTTGAAAAGCTGTTATCCAGGACCATGGTGTAATGAGACATAATGTTACATGTATTCCTTTAAAAAACCGAAGTGTCTGTGTAGACTTAAGAAGCTATTGTACATTTATGATCTAATAAAGACTTCTAAAGGAAAAACAACTGTTGGTTGTCCTCTTTCATTGATCATTTTTTGCATTTTTATTTTTTATCTTTTAAATAAATATTTCTTAGTTTTATGAGATCACTGACATACAGCTCCGTATAAGTTTAAATGTGCAGTTTAATGATATGACTTTCATATATTGTGAACTGATTACCACAAAACTTTAACATTCATCTCATACTTAAAACACTTTTTCTTATGATGAGAATTCTTAATTCTCACTATCATACAGCAGTGTTAAGTATGGCCCTCATGTACATTACATCTTTTGTATTTCTCTTATAACTGGAAGTTTATACCTTTTGACAACCTTCATCCTCTTTCTCCTCGCGCCAATTCTCCACCTCTGGTAATCACAAATACATTTGTCTTGTTACCAATGTGTCCTAAAGCAGCAGTTCGCCTGAGTCCACCAAGCTGTAGCCCTGGGGATGGCTGTGTTCTTTTCTACTGCCTTGAGCTGTGCTTAATGAGGGGAGGGCCTGAAATTTTCCTGGTGGGAGTTTGAAAGATAAACCTTGAGAAGGGGCGTTTTTGAGAGGTCCAGAAGTAGATGTCACCAAACTGATGATGCATGGACATGCATGGGCACCAGCTTACCAATTAAAATCCTGAAATGTTTCCAATCAGAGCAGTAAACAGTCACTGAGCTGGGGTCACCGCAAGTACCCATGCCATGACCAGGAGCTAAAGGGTTTTTATCTGGCATTTTGAAATTCATCCCCTGGAAAGATAGATAACTTGACACTTCTGAGTTAAAAGCCTCCTTTTTAAATTTATTTATTATTTATTTATTTTTATTTATTTATTATTTTTAATATTTATATATTTATTTTTATTTATTTTTTATTATTTGTTTGTTTGTTTGTTTATTATTTTTTTAATTTATGGCTGTCCAGACGCGCAGGCTCAGTAGCCGTGGCTCATGGGCTTAGCTACTCCGCGGCATGTGGGATTTTCCCAGACCAGGGCTCGAACCCGTGTCCTCTGCATTGGCAGGCAGATTCTCAACCACTGCGCCACCAGGGAAGCCCAAAAGCCTCCTTTCTGATGGGTGCAAGTGTCATGGAGACACACAGCAGGCTGGCCTCTGCCAGGGAGGCCTTTTCAGTATAGCCAGCAGCTGAGGATAAACCCTGGTTGCCAGCAGCCCAGGCCCTACCTGATGTGACACAGACGGATGTGCCATGTCACACTCTCTTTAGCAAAGAGTGATTTGCTAAAGGGAAGTTGGTAAGGCTGCACTTTCACTCCAAAGAGAAAGAGAATGCCAGGCCCCAGGGCTTATCCAAGGCTAGGAGGAGGGAGTGGTGTAAGAAGAGTTTCTCCTGCAGGACTGCGAGGCTCCTGAGAGCAGAGGCAGCATGGAGCGCTATTGAGTAAGTCTTGTGGGTACAACTATGGCAGAGCAGAGATAACTTATTGCACCTTTGGCTTTCCAGTGGTCAAAGGGCACTCACAGTCAACACGAAGGGGCAGAAGTTTGCAACAAGGGTCTACCTTACTAGTCAAATATATGTGTATAATAAATGCATGCTAGCTTATTCAAAACAGAATAAAGAAGAAATACTCATTACAATCAAATGCATGTTAATGTTTCGCTGTACTTGCTTTCTCACATAGCTATCATCTACCATCAATCAAACCATCTTATGTGTTGATACATTTCTCTTTCCCTTTTTCTCCAGCTTCATTGATGTATGATTGAAAAATAAAAATGGTATATATTTAGGTTATACGGTGTGGTGTCTTTTTTACCCCTAAGGATGCACAATGTGATGATATATCAGTTTTTGTTACATGTATGTTGATTCTCTGTTGTAATCACTGTCTTCTTGGTGGGTTGACATTTTTATCATCAGGTAATGTCCCTTTTTGTCCCTAGTAATTTTCTTTGATGTGAAATCTACTCTGGCATCTGTAGTGGCTGCCCTGATGCCCAGCCCTGGCCGGCCGAGTCCTAGAGCAGAAGAGCAGATGGATGGAGGTGAGGAGGAAGGCCCGGGGCTCGCCCCACCGCTCAGTACCCCAGAGGGTGACTCAGGAGGAGACCACAGCCAAGCCCACCTGGTGGCGTCCTCCTCACTCAGAAACATCAGCAGGACGGCCACAACGTGGTTCATGCCCTGCCAGTAGCCCACCTCCTGCAAGAGCCAGACGTGCATGGAGGACCCACCCGGAGGCCTCCTCTGCCCCCTCCCCACACTACCACCTCAGCTCCTGATGGGCTCTCTCCTGGCCAAGCTCACACCGCTCTGGAGGGGCCACCCGAGATGCCCTCCGGGCCGGGAGAACCCCTATAGCAGCTCAGGTGCCAGCACCACGGCAGCCCCGTGCCTGAGGCTCTGGGTGCCATCCTGAGGTCCTCTGTCTCAGACAAGGCGTGTAGGGCGATGGGGCCCAGCACGGCGTGGAGGTCCTGCCATGAGGGCAGCCTGGGACCCTGACTGTGGCCCGTGCGGGACTGGGAGGGCACATGGCCAGAGGGCTGGCCCAAGACCCCACTGTGGGCAGCCTGTGGGGTTGTCTCAGCTGATGTTCCTCGAGGGAATGTTCTGGAAAGAGCAGATAGGGTGGAGGCTCCCTCCCTTGGGGCCCCACAGGAGTCTGGGTTACTGGGAACGTTCATCCCTGCTAAGTTTCCGATTAATAATACGGCATCTTCAGGATCAAAACTCAAGTTTCATAACAACAGCAATGCTTGTCAGGCCTCGAGCTAATTGTTACAAAACCTTTCCGCTGCGGCGAGCGCCTGGCAGCCCCGTCAAGTGCGGGTCTTGCTCAACCCAGGAGTTAGGCGCTGTTTCTGTCCTGGAAAGTGGAGTCTGCACCCCAGCCTTTCTGTCTCAGTCTAAGATTGGGGAGCCCCCTACATCAACTCTGTGACCCTGCGCGCCTGCATCCTGACCATCGTGAAGACCCCCTGGAAGGGGCAGGGCCTGGGCGCCGGGATACTCACGGTGTCATACACGGAGTAGGCTGCCAGCGCGTGGAACAGGGCTTGCTGCCTGGGGAAGGGGACACAGGGGTGCTTGTTTCATGCTGATGCTCTTAGTTTCATATTGTCTGACAACCCTCATGACACAACAGGTGTGTTTAAGAAATAAGGCAAAAAAGCAGTGAAGTCTTCAGGGCACCTCAGTGTGAAACATTTTTCAGGGGTAAAGCGTACATGCAAGGAAACGCATAGAGCCCAGGTGTACGGTGTGATGAGCTTTGATTTTCTTTATTTTTTCAGTTTGCACACAGAACAGCTCAGTCTCTGGGATGCACGGCCCGTGGGTTTCACACAAGGGTGGGGCCGCCGCATCCGCGCTCCAGCTTAAGCCCCCAGCCTCTCAGCCCCGGCAGCCACTGCTCCTTATCCTCCTGGGGTTGTGCCTTTTCCAGAGCGTCCTGTGAATGGAGTCATACATGGGTCTGGATTCTTTCACTTAGCAAAACAAGTCTGAGACTCACCCATGCTTTTTTTTTTTTTTTTTAAATAAATATTTATTTATTTATTTATTTATGGCTGTGTTGGGTCTTCGTTTCTGTGCGAGGGCTTTCTTCTAGTTGTGGCAAGCGGGGGCCACTCTTCATCACGGTGCGCAGGCCTCTCACTATCGCAGCCTCTCTTGTTGCGGAGCACAGGCTCCAGATGCGCAGGCTCAGTAATTGTGGCTCACGGGCCCAGTTGCTCCGCGGCATGTGGGATCTTCCCAGACCAGGGCTCGAACCCGTGTCCCCTGCATTGGCAGGCAGATTCTCAACCACTGCGCCACCAGGGAAGCCCCTCACCCATGCTTTGAGTGAATCAATAGCTGGTTCCTTTGTGTCCCTGAATCGTAGTCCGTTTCGTGGAATTCCACGGTTTTTCCATTCCCTCTTTGAAGATTATCTTGGTTGCTTCCAGTTGTTAACGATCATGAGCAAAGCAGAGAAGATTGCATGCAGGTTTTATGTGGATGTATGTTTTCAAGTCCTTTGGGTAAATCCGAAGGAGCATGATTGCTGAGCACGTGGTGAGGGTGTGTGCGGTTTTGTAAGGAACCGGCAAGCTGTCTCCCACGGTGGCTGCGACATATGCATCCCCACCGGTGCTGGACGAGAGTTCCTGTCGCTCCACATCCTCGCCAGCACTTTGGTTCTTATTCTGCGCCAGTCTTTCATTAGATATACGATTGGCAAATCTTTTCTCCCACTCTGTAGCTTTTTCATTCTCTTAACTGTGTCTTTTGCAGAATGACAGTTTTCCATTTACATACGGTTGTACTTGTCACTGCTTTCCATCATGATTTTATTAAAGTTCCTTACTGATGGGCACTCATGTTTTTCTGATGTGGCAAATGCACAAGGGCCAACGGAGGGCTCCAAGCTTGTGCTCTTCCCACCTGTAGAGGATGCTGTCTGTCACCTCCGCGCTCTTAGCTTTAACAGTGTGTTCATGGTACCCGATGACCCCCAACCAGAACCCTCTGAGATTCCTCGACCTTCCCTAATAGCTGTGACCTCGCTGCTGAGGTGAGATGGACACGGTGACATTGATTTGGTGTCAATGTGCACATCTCTTAGAAGCGAGGTGAGCAAGCATATTTTATCATTCCTTCCTTTTTTGTGTGAACTATCCCTTCTCATCATTGCTCATATTTTTGCCTTGTAAGAAACTGATTTGTAGAAAGTCCTCACCCATTAAGGGCATTAGAACTGTAAATATTTTTCCCCAGTTTCATAGTTCCTTTGAGTTTGATTAGGGATTTTCCCCCCATGCAGATACTTGATTTTCATGTGGTTGAATCAGCCACTTTTTACAGTGGAATCTAGGATTTTGTCTGACTTAGAAAGGCTTTTGGTAATTACGGTAGCATTAGTGTAACCTTTATCTGTGTCTTGTAGCTGGTGTGCCTACTCCCTCATTCACACTTTTAAAGGGTTTTCCCAGCTGTTCTTGCTTAGTTACTCTGCATGTGAACTTTCGAGTCAGCTCCTCTAAGTCCTGAAACAGCTAACACGACATCTTCCTGGGGCTCCTCCATGTTGTCGACTCAGGTCGCGCACGTCCTCAGGGCGCGGCACCCAGTGTGGTCTCTGACTCCCCCACTGGCCGTGGGGAGGGGTCGGCAGGCTGGGCACGTGATCAAGTTGCTGCAAGGAGGGCGTTCGGGGGTCTCTGTAACTTCTCAGAACTAAGACCCCACTAAAGCAGAGCAACGTGAATAAGGCCCTGCGTGGGCACCACACCAGCCTCCCTGTGCTGTCGGCCTGGTTCCACCACGTCACCTGGCGCAGATGTCCCCCTCCAGCTCTGGCTCCCGAGGAGGCCTGTGCATGCCTGTGGCGGGGGGGGGGGGGGGGGGGCGGGCGTCCCGCTCTTCCTCTGCACCCAGAGGGGCTGGAGCAGATGGGTGCTCCCAGATTTGCCCCCCAACTCCGTCTAGGAGTGGCTGGGGGTACAGACTGAGGGGCGGGGGCACGGGCTCCAGGACTGCCCAGAAGGGCAGGAATCAGCAGACTTTCGCATCCCTCACCCCTGCCTTCCGTCCTCATGACAGGAAGGGCCGGAGCCCAAGCCGGAGGCACTGGGTGGACCCTCCGTGCCAGGCGCCCCTGACCAGTCCCTGACCAGGGGTCGAGGTGGCTGGGGACCCGGGACGTGAACTCACCGCTCGCTATCAGCTTCTGCCCCGCAGTCAGGGTGTCACGTGGGGCCCCATAGGACAGGAAACAGCAGAGAACTGGAAATGACTGTGGCCTCGGCCGGTTCTGCGCCCACTGCCCTCCCCCTGCGCAGCCCCCGACCCTCGGGGACGGGTCAGGCAGCGACAGCCCAGGTCCTCACTCCCCAGGGGCAGGGACGAGGGGCGGCACCCCCAGGGCCCGGACCCTGCTCAGCCGGCGCCCTCCTGCCTCCTGCTCCCGCCCTTGAACCCTGGCCCCAGCACAGCAGCTACCCTGGCCTGGAGACCCCACAGGCCACGCCCCCGTCCATCCTGTCCCACCCCTGGGCGTCTAAGCCTCCTCCCCAGAGGGAAGGATGGACAGCCCCGCCCACCTGCCCCGCCCCCACTCCCCTGCTCCAGTTTTCTCTTGAGCACTTAGTACAGTGAAGCACCTGAAAACATTTTACTGATTCCCACTGTTTCCTGAAGTTCACGTGGGCAGGGTGGCATCTGTTCTAGTCTCTGTGCCCTGCACAGCTCCTGGACACACAGCAGAAGCTCCAGAATGAAAATCAGTTTAAAAATGCGTGACAGGTAACTTTTAAAAATTGTGAATCACTATGCTGTACACCTGAAATGAACATAATAATGTGAATCAACTATACCTCAATAAAAAAGAAAGTTCAGACTAAAAATAAAGACATAAGTATGTATGACTGGAAAACATCCGTTCTAGAGGTGCCTGTGGTTACCAACACTGCACTGTGCACTTCAAATGTTCCGAGGGCAGAGTTCATGTGTTCATATTACAAAGAAAAGGAAAAGCAAGGTGAACACAATGCAATGATTGTAAGTGAAATGAAATAAGTTCTCTCTAAAAGCAGTTATGAGCAGCAACCCTAAGTGTGAGGACGGGAGTACGGTAGGGGTGGAGGAGGGTGTGCAGGTGGGGAATCTGGGGGCAGCCTTGGGGGCTGACAGCATCAGGGACACACTGTCTGGAGACGCGGTTCCCGGGGAAGGGACGGGACCCAGACTGTGTTCCTCTCACAGCCTCAAAAGACAGACAGGGGGCTTCCCTGGTGGCGCAGTGGTTGAGAGTCTGCCTGCCAATGCAGGGGACGCGGGTTCGAGCCCTGGTCTGGGAAGATCCCACATGCCGCGGAGCAACTGGGCCCGTGAGCCACAACTACTGAGCCTGCGCGTCTGGAGCCTGTGCTCCGCAACAAGAGAGGCCGCGATAGTGAGAGGCCCGCGCACCGCGATGAAGAGTGGCCCCCGCTCGCTGCAACTAGAGAAAGCCCTTGCACAGAAACGAAGACCCAACACAACCATAAATAAATAAATAAATAAATTAAAATAGCCATCTAAAAACAGTTATTTAAAAAAAAAAAAAAAAGACAGACACGAAAACTGATGGGACCTGAGAGGGACAAGATGCCTGGATGTCCTGCGTGTCGTAACCAATGAGTCTTATAGAGATGAGCAAATTCACAGAAGCCTCAATGAACAGCTGCTGGGCTTGATCAAGGGGACACACATGGAACTAGGGGCTGCCTGTGCTTCTGGAGCGTACGTGCAAAGGTTAGGAAGACTGATCATATACCAGGGAGAAAGCAAATCTCAACAAGTACCAAAGAAGCTGTATTGGGACTTCCCTGGTGGCGCAGTGGTTAAGAATCTGCCTGCCAATGCAGGGGACATGGGTTCAAGCCCTGGTCCAGGAAGATCCCACATGCCGTGGAGCAATGAATCTTGTGCGCCACAACTACTGAGCCTGCGTGCCACAACTAATGAAGCCCCCACCCCTAGAGCCCGTACTCCACACCAAGAGAAGCCACAGCAAGAAGCCAGCGCACCACAATGAAGTGTAGCCCCTGCTCGCCACAACTAGAGAGAGCCTGTGCACAGCAACGAAGATGCAACACAGCCAAAAATAAAAAATCGAAAGAAAAAGAAAAAAGAAGCAGTATCATAAGGAACATTTTCTAAACACAATGCCATTAAGTCAGGAATCAACAATGAAAAGATCATTTTAAACCCAGGGATCTGTTCCCGTTCTCCCACTCTGGCCGCATCTAGGAATGGACCTAGAAGCCCACCATGGCCTGTCCCTGCAGGGGCCTCAGGGGGCCAGGTGTGGTGTTGATACCGACCAGGGTTCTTGGCCCCCTTAATCAATAGAAATTGATCAGCGGTCAGACAGGAAATTCAGGCAGGTCTTTATTGGGGCCCCTGTTGCAGCAGGGGGGGAAGGAGAAAAAACAACAGGTACCCTTGCTTGCTAGCTCCCTGAAGGGGGGGGGGCGCCGAGCTTGTTCCTTATATGGGGTGAGGGTAGGGGTGTGTCCAGGGATCGGGCTGGAGGGGCGGCTTAGGTGGTTTGCCCACCCCTTTGGTGGTGTTGTGTGCAGGGCGCATGCGCAGTACCCTGCTTTTGCTCCCAACCCCCTGCTTTTGCTCCAGGCTCTTCAAAAGTAGGAACTGGGGGTTTTGGTCTCTTTGTATCTTTTGTCCAGAATTTGTCCCAACTGCTCATGCATGCAGTTATTTTTAGTCCCATACAGATACTTTGTATTTTGTTGCTCCAGGAGAGGTGTGTCTAGGTAGGTGCAAGCCTGCAGCCCTACAGCAAAGAGTCCCAGGTCCCAGCCTGTCTCAGCGTGAGGAGGCGGCACGGGCTTTGGGAGGCTAACGTCCTGGGAGAGCAGGGTCTGCCCTGGGGGCAGCAGGAGATGCGAGGTGGAGCAAGGAGCCCGGAGCACGAGCCTGCAATTCAGCCCCGTTCTGTGAATGCTGGTGCACCCGGGGCTGAGGGATAGCACCTGTCCCAGGTAGCACCTACACAGAGCTGTGCCCTGCATTGTTCTGCACGTTGGCACAGAGACTGGGCACTCAGACCTGCAGTGAAAACCCCTACTGGGCCCCAGGCTCAGCTCGAGGTTTCTGAAGCCCGGAGACACGTGCAGCCTGGTGGCCAGGCTGCCCAGGGACCAGGAGGAGCAGCTCCTCCTACGTGAACCCTGTGGAGTCCTGCAAGGGGTGGGAGCGAGGGGCTCAATGCAGGCACCCCGCTGTTATCCCGGGCAGGAGAGGCTCAGGAAGTGGTTCTCCTAGGGTGTCTCAGCCGCCCTCCCTCCCATCCCAGGAAGTAGCTGGACGGGGTGGAGGAAGGCACTGTCTGTATGGACCCTTCCCTGCTAAGGGGGTAGGGCTGGGTGGTGCCCTTGTCCAGCCCCATGTATGGTCTGAAAAAACTCCGAGGGCTTCCTGGAGGAGGTGGCTTGTGGTGCTGGGCAACAGGGCTGTTGTAGCCATGTGGCACCCGCTTCATGGGCCTGTGATCTTAAGAAACGGTTATGGAAATGTGTGTGTGTGTGTTCTGATATTTGAGAAAAAACCTGCAGAATCAACACTTTAGAGCGTTTCAAAAACACATGTGTAGCCAACAATACACATTTAATGGGGAGTGCTCTTTTGGGTACCTCCAGCACCCAGAACACAGTGACTGCTACGAGGGGCCATCAATAAATCCTTGTTGATGATTAAAAAAAAAAACAAAACCCATACATTTGAAAACATCTCTAAATAGTTCATGGGTCTAAGAAGAAAACATAATGGAAATTAGAAATACTTAGACCTGACAATACCGACAGGCACGGGAAGGCAGCTAAAGTGTATTTCAGGAGAAATGTGGAGTCTTAATGTGTTTTAACCGAGTCACAGGAGACACTGGAAATCAGTGAGCTGTTCATGGATTCGGGAGGCTGGACGCAGAGCGGGACAGAGACTCAGGGCAGAGAGAAGAGGATGAAGGAACACACAGGAGGGCCCAGGAGCTGGTCCATCAAAGGCCTGGAGCCCGCGAGCACGTCCACCAGTGAGCACACAGCTTGGGGACCCGCACAGTGGGGACAGACCCCGAGAAGTAATGCCAAAATCTTGGCTGTCTGTGCACTGATGCTAAAAAGCAATACGGAGACAGAGTTTTGGAGGAACGAGAAAAATAGCTTAAACTTTCCTGGCAAAGGGGTAGCACAGCAGGCTAGTGCACGAGAACTGTGCCCCCACCTTCCCTGGGGAATAAGGAAAGGTTATATAGCCCAGGGCTCGTGTTCTGCGGTATGTGATAAGGCTCAAAGTAATAAAGGTCTTGCATTTCTTTTCTTGTGCAAATTTATGGCTGAAGCTGGGGTCAGGCGGCTCAGCAAATGGGTCTGTTGTCCCTGAGGTTATTAGCCCGTGACCTTCTTCCTGAAATGAAGAGTGCTGCAAGGGAGTATAGGGGGAGAAGAAATGCCAGGTGCAAAGGGTAATTCATATGGAGTCAGAGAGTAATCATCTTTGTGAAGGACAAGTCTAACGACAAGTGTTTGTTAGTAGTTAACAACTAAGAATGACAAAGATTGCTTAACTCTTTCAGGCCTGCTTATGTTATTTGCCAGCCTGTTCATTGTTTCCTTATTTCCTTGTTTATCAGGAAAAAAAGTCTCATTTCTATTTTTGTTGCAACACAAGCACGGGACGCATGACGCCTCGTGGGCTGAGGTACGAGCTGTGCCTGGGCGTCCAGGGACACGGCCTGTCCAGAGCTCCTCGGCGCCTCTGGGCAGCCTGTCTTCACCGTTGGTTTCCGCTGAGCTCATCTGAACGCGGTCGGCACCTTGTCATTATGCCCACCGGGTGGCTGGACACTGGGATTCTGGAGAGGGCTGGGTGGGGAGTTGTGGGAGGCTTTGCAAAGGAGGTTATTTTTTTTTAAACACTGTGTCACTAAGATGGATTATATTTCTTTCTTTCTTTCTTTAAAGTAACTATTTCTTTTTTTTAAAAAATCTTATTTATTTATTTATTTATGGCTGTGTTGGGTCTTCGTTTCTGTGCGAGGGCTTTCTCTAGTTGCGGCAAGCGGGGGCCACTCTTCATCGCGGTGCGCGGGCCTCTCACTATCGCGGCCTCTCTTGTTGGGAGCACAGGCTCCAGACGCGCAGGCTCTGTAATTGTGGCTCACAGGCCCAGTTGCTCCGCGGCATGTGGGATCTTCCCAGACCAGGGCTCGAACCCGTGTCCCCTGCACTGGCAGGCAGATTCTCAACCACTGTGCCACCAGGGAAGCCCTAACTTTACTATTTTTGACTTTATAATGAAGTGAAAGCGATTAGCATTCAGTAGAAACCGTACTATAAATTATGATTCTTGCTCTTTTCCCCGGCTCGTGACGTGTGGTACTCTCTCATGATGCTGGACAGTGGCAGCCACGGCAGCTCCCAATCAGCCAGGCAATCAGGAGAGTAAACAACCGATGCACTTACAACCATTCTGTACCCATACAATCATTCTGTTGTTCACTTCCAGTACAGTATTCCATAAATTGCATGAGTGAGTCAACATTTTATTATAAAACAGGCTTTGTGGGAACTATACTCAATATCTTGTAATATCCTCTAATGGAAAAGAATATATTCTTTACATTATATATATATAACTGAACCACTTTGCTGTACACTTGAAACTAACACAACATTGTAAATTAACTATACTTCAATTTAAAAATGAGTTTTGGGCCTTCCCTGGTGGCGCAGTGGTTACGAATCTGCCAACGCAGGGGACACGGGTTCGAGCCCTGGTCCAGGAAGATCCCACATGCCGCGGAGCAACTAAGCCCGTGCGCCACAACTACTGAGACTGCGCTCTAGAGCCCGCGAGCCACAACTACTGAGCCCACGTGCCACAACTACTGAAGCCCGTGCACCCTAGAGCCCGTGCTCCACAATAAGAGAAGCCACCACAATGAGAGGCCTGCGCACTGTAACAAAGAGTAGCCCCCGCTCACCGCAACTAGAGAAAGCCAGTGCGCAGCAATGAAGACCCAACACAGCCAAAAATAAAATAAAAATAAAATAAAATAAAATAAAATAAAAAATTAAAAAAAAAATGAGTTTTGTGTTAGATGATTTTGCCCAACTGTAGGCTAATGTAAGTGTTCTGAGCATGCTTAACGTAGGCTAGGCTGAGCTATGATGTTGGGTAGGCTAGGTGTATTAAATGCGTTTTCAACTTAATGATATTTTCAATTTACAATGGGTTTATCAGGACATAACCCCTTTACAAGTCAAGGAAGATCTGTACTCTAACAGTAATGTTCTATAAACATTATACAAGGCCGACCCCTGAGATATTGCGAGTTTGGTTCCAGACCACCACAACAAAGCGAATAGCACAATAGTGAGTCACACGAATTTTTTTTGGTTTCCCAGTGCATATAAAAGTTGTTTACACTAGACTGTAGTCTGTTAAGTGTGCAATAGCATTATGACTAAAATAACAATGTGTATAACCTTAACTAAAAAATACTTTATTGCTAAAAAATGCTAACCGTCATCTGAGCCTTCAGTGAGTAATAGTAGTAACATCAAAGATCACTGATAATAAACAAGTATAATATAAGTAAAGTATAATATAATAAGTATAATAAAAAGTTTGAGACATTGTGAGAATTATCAAAATGTGACAGAGACATGAAGTGAGCAAATGTTATTGGTAATACGGCGTCAATAGACTTAGTTAACAATTTGTAAAAAATGCAGTATCTGTGAAGCACAATAAAGTGAAGCACAATAAAATGAGGTATGCCTGTACTGTAACAGCAATACTCCACAGTACATTCTAAAATACCATAATGGATTTCCCTGGTGGTCTAGTGGTTAAGACTCCACACTCCCAATGCAGGGGGCATGGGTTCAATTCCTGGTTGGGGAACTAAGATCCCACATGCCACACGGCATGGCCAAAAAGAAAATCATTCATTCATCCATTCTGTTCAATAAAATAAAATAAAAGTACCATAACATTAGAAGTAATGTTGCAACAGTCTCATACCTAAATCTTTTTTTTTTTTTTTAATAAATTTATTTATTTATTTATTTCTGGCTGCTTTGGGTCTTCGTTTCTGTGCGAGGGCTTTCTCCAGTTGCGGCGAGCAGGGGCCACTCTTCATCGCGGTGCGCGGGCCTCTCACTATCGCGGCCTCTCTTGTTGCGGAGCACAGGCTCCAAACGCGCAGGCTCAGTAGTTGTGGCTCACGGGCCTAGTTGCTCCCCGGCATGTGGGATCTTCCCAGACCAGGGCTCGAACCCGTGTCCCCTGCATTGGCAGGCAGACTCTCAACCACTGCGCCACTAGGGAAGCCTCATACCTAAATCTTTTGGGACCAATCTGATAACCTATTTTCTTAGAATTAAAATAGAGGGCTCCCAGTGTATATATACATTTGGAGGGTTCCAAATACTTACTAACTTGATCTCTAGAATAGCTTAGCCGAAAGGCGTCTTTTCAAACACAGTCATGCCAATTTCACTGATTATGACCAACATTTGATAGTCTCATTAAATTTGGTACTGGTTTTGTTTTGTTTTGTTTGCTATTTCCTTAAATGGAAACATAGTCTTGCCATATTACCCAGAAGTTGTGTTCCTAGTATTGACCCAAGTGAGTTGTAAACTTATGTCCACACAAAAACTTCTACAAATTTTATGTAGCTTTATTCATAAGTGACCAAAATTGGAAGGAACCAAGATGTTCTTCAGTAAACAAACTGTGGTTACATCCAGACAATTAAATATTATTTAGGAATAGTAGGGAGTGAGCTATTAAGCCATCAAAGGACATGGAAGAACTGTAAATGCATATGTAAGTAAAAGAAATCAGTCTTAAAAGGTTACACGATTCAAACCATATGCCGTTCTAGAAAAGGCAAAACTATAGAGACAGTAAGAAGATCAGTGGTTGCCGGTGGTTGGAGAGGGGAAAGATTACATGGAGCACAGGGGATTTTTAGCGTAGTCTGTATGATACTATAATGGTGGATAAATAATATTATGCATTTGACAAAACCCATAAAACAATACAACACCGAGTTAACTCTAAACTATGGACTTTAGTTAATAATAATATATGAATAATGGTTCATTAATGATAACAAATGTATCACAGCAATGCAAAATGTTAATAATAGGTAAAACCAAGGACCAGCAGGGAGAGGGGTAATAAATGGGAACTCCACTTTCTGCTCAATTTTTCTGTAAACTAAAACTACTCTAAAAAATAAAGTCTACAAAAATAGCATCTAATTGTTCCTTTACTTTGGTTTTCATTGATATATTTATGGAACTTGAGCATTTTTTCATGTTTTTATCCACTTGTATTTAGCCTTTTATTTTTTTCTATTTTTTTTCTTACTGTTTATACAAGCTAATATATTGTTATTGCACTTTTATATTTTCTTATAAATCCTCCCTACCTCATGTCACTTGGTATTATTGATAAACACATGATTTATTGAATGTATTTTATTTATTTATTTATTTATTTATTTATTTATTTATTTATTTGGCTGCATCAGGTCTTAGTTGCAGCACGTGCGATCTTCGTTGCAGCATTTGGGATCTTTCGTTGTGGCGCGCAGGCTTAGTTGCCCCATGGCATGTGGGATCTTAGTTCCCAGGCCAGGGATCAAACCCGCGTCCCCTGCATTGGAAGGTGGATTCTTAACCTCTGGACCACCAGGGAAGTCCCTACTGAATGTTTTTTAAACTACTGATCTAATCCTTTGTGATTCCTTTCACTGCTCTTCTATTTAGGAAGCTTGCACACTTCATGAAGTCATATAAATACATTATTTGTATTCATTTCTAATTGTGTTCTGATTTCAGTTTTGCCAGTCACTCTCTTTTCTGTTAGGTATTTATTTTGAGGTATTTTTCAAATGTTTTCTAGTTTTCTAAACACCATTTATTACATCATTTATCTTTTATGGGTTAATTTGTGATATATCTATATTACAAACTAAATTCTCATATTGGCTAATATCTGTTTCATGACTGTCCAGTCTGTCCCATTGATATGTCTGTATTTATGTCCATTGCACTGTTTGAAAAGTTGCCTGTCCTCATTCATCTCCTTTTACAAACTTTCTTGAATTTTCAACTAAGTTAATATTCCTTAAGTATGACCAGTTAATACTCCTACTCATCACTTTCCTTGAGTGGATGGATCATAAGAGTCTTAATCAGAATAATTACCTCAGAGGAGTCAAAGGCAGCGACATTTCCATAACACTCAACGCTACAGGAAAGCAGAGCCCATGCCTCTTACCTTTCTATACTTAGTTCTAACCCACTGCCTGGCCTACAGTAGGCACTCAAATAATTGTGGAATAAATAGAAGATGAGGAGATGCAGAGAACCATTTAGATGTCTACAAATATCTAAATATTATCATGACAAAGAGAAATGATCTTCAGAGAGAGGAACTAAAACCATGTAAGTTATAAAAAGACACATTTCAACTCAAAGGAAGGAACTTTTTCTTAAATGTATATGAAATTGAGGATAACTGTCTCTTAGTTTAGAAATTCCCTCCTGTGGTAGAGACGTAATATTCAAACAGAAATTAAGACTTTTTTTTTAATTTTAAGGAGGGACATAAAAGGTAGAAGGCTCTCATTCTCTTTATTTTCAGTTGAAAAGGCTTCATGATAAATGGTCTCTTTGTTCTTGGTTAAAAGATTTTATGATAGGGACTTCCCTGGTGGTGCAGTGGTTAAGAATCCGCCTGCCAATGCAGGGGACATGGTTCGATCCCTGGTCTGGGAAGATCCCACATGCCGTGGAGCAACTAAGCCCATGAGCCATAACTACTGAACCCACGTGCCACAACTACTGAAGCCTGTGCGCCTAGAGCCTGTGCTCTGCAACAAGAGAAGCCACCACAATGAGAAGAACACGCACCACAACGAAGAGCAGCCCCCGCTCGCCGCAACTAGAGAAAGCCCGTGTGCAGAAACGAAGGCCCAATGCAGCCAAAAATTAATTAATTAATTAAAAAAAAAGATTTTATGATAGGGAATTGCCTCTACACATCCTGACAATTTCTGTCATTCATTCAACAACTATTTATAGAGCACCTATTATATACCAAGTACTGTACTAAGTGCTCAGGTTACAAAATTAACATGAAACAGAAAAGGCATAGTCCTCTCAACCTAAAGAAATTTAAAGAACTGCAACACGAGCATGCAGGGCACAATTAGAATGTATGGTGGGAGTTCTGATTTGGTCTTTGGAACTGGGGTGTATTATGCTACATTGATCATTACGACAACGATAGAGGGACAAATTGGGAGAGTAATGGAGAAGTTACTATATGATAATGGAGGAATTATCTATAAAATCTTCGCACAATATCCTCCTCCGAGTCAAACTTGAGACAGAGAATGGTGTGTGCTTCAAGATATTATTTCAAGGCAAATGGCATGAGGGTAATAAAACGTCATTAAATTCTGCAACTCCCAATGATCTCTTTCTCTCTACGTTTCCCTGGAACTTGAAGAGACCACAATGGCAAGGCAGAAAGGAGATGTTACCGAGGCTGGTAGTTTCGCAGGAATTATACAGCAAAGGAATAGTGAGTGAGTCAGGGAAGATGCAAGACACCCCTGCATGTTGTGGGACATTCATTTATAAAGAGGTGTTCCTGGTAGTAGTGGTCGAAGCAGAGAAGGGACAGTATTATTGAGGAGATCTTGGTCTAGAAAACGCTAGATAAAACATAAGACTTCATGAGTGAATGAGTTTCAAATGCATGGCACATTCCTGTTTTGTCATTGTTTGAACATTATTCTTGCCTCTTTCCAGGCAATTTCCATAAGTTATATGGAAACAGGGAACCAAACAGCTATTTCAAAATTCATCCTTCTGAGCCTTTCGGAAGATATGGACCTGCAGCCCATCCTCTTTGGGCTGTTCCTGTCCATGTACCTGGTCTGTGTTATAGGGAACCTGCTCACCATCCTGGCCGTCATCTCAGACTCCCACCTCTACTCCCCCACGTACTTCTTCCTCTCCAACCTGTCCTTCACTGACATGTTTCAACACCACCACAGTCCCCAAGATGTTAGTGAACATCCAGACGCAGAACAAAGGCATCACGTATGAAGGCTGCCTTACCCAGATGTATTTTTTCATGATCTTCGCTGGGCTAATTTGCTACTGACAGTGATGGCCTATGACCGGTTCGTGGCCATCTGTCACCCCCTATACTACACGGTCATCATGAACCCTCGCCTTTGTGGTCTCCTGCTTTTGCTTTCTTGGTTGATCTGCCTGACATATTCTTTGTTGCAAAGCTTGGTTTTGAGGGTGTCCTTCTGCAAAGAGACAGAAATCCCCCGCTTTTTCTGTGAACTTGCTCAGATTCTCAAGCTCACCTGCTCTGATGCCCTTGTTAATGACATCCTGCTGTATTTTGTAACTGGCCTGCTGGGTGTTATTCCCCTGATTGGGATCCTTTTCTCTTATTCTTATCTCCTCCATAATGGGCATTTCATCTACTGGTGGGAAGTATAAAGTCTTTTCCACCTGTGGGTCTCACCACTCAGTCATCTCCTTGTTCTATGGTGCAGGCCTTGGGGTCTCCCTCACTTCTGGAACAGCCCATCCCTCCAGAAAGGGTTCAGTAGCCTCGGTGATGTACACAGTAGTCACCCCCATGCTGAATCCCTTCATCTACAGTCTGAGGAACTGAAGGGGGCTCTGAGGAGACTTTTCACTAGAGGAACGTACTCTCAGTGAGATAATGGAAGTTAAGGGCAGGCAACAGAGATCCCAAGTGCTGATAACTGGTGTTCCTGAATATGTTACCTGAAGACATAGAAAAGTAGTACCATTTATGATATACTAGAAGAAAACATTCCTGAGCCAAAGACAAACTTGAAGCAGCACACCAGAATGTTCACCATCCACCAAGAAAGAATGGCCAACTCTATATAGGAAAAAAATCTAAAAAAGAGTGGATATATGGATAACTAATTCACTTTGCCGTACACCTGAAACCAACACAACATTGTAAATCAACTATACTCCAAGAAAAAGTTTTTTTAAAAAATGGCCAACCAATAGCAAAACTTCTCATGAAAACAAACTATTTCAAGGATATAGATTCCTACAAGCATCATGGGAGGAGAAATCAAGTCAAGGAATGCAGATGGGGAGAAGAGAGGACAAGAGTGACAACAAAAGTTTACACACTGGCTCATCTTTTAACCCTCTCGGTTATTCTAGCACCATGCCTACTGGACCATGTTTTTCCCTGGTCTTGGTCTGAAAACCATTACTTGGACCATCTCATACCAACCTCCCTCACGCCATAAGATTTTACTTACTGATTCTTGCTTTGGTGTTGGCTGTTGACCTATACTGCGGATAATATGAAACTTAATAAGAAACTTATTTAGGAAAATCGTTGTAGTGTCTACTTTAAGAGAAGGGAAATTCTGGTCTTTGTCAATCCATTTGATCTGGAATAAAGGTCCAAAGCAATCTACTCGCTGTCTTCCTTGGCTGGCCCATGCTTCCCCAAATCTTCACACACCTGTTTCCTTTTCACAAGTTGGGCTTCAAATCAAAACTGTCAGCACTTCCGAGAGCCCCACCCTGACCACCATCCCCCTATTCATTCGTTTCCATAGCACTTATCATATTTTGAGGGGTGGCAGAACATAGAGGCTAAGAGGGCTCTGGGTTAATATCGCCATCATTCACTACGAGTGCAATCTCATGCAAGTTATTTAACTTCTCTGTGCCTCTATGCCCCATAATATATTTCCTGAAGAGTTCTGGTGGCGATTAAATGGTACACATAAGAGAGCCCAGAACAGTGTCCGGTATAAGCACTCAATAATTGTTAGCCATCAGAAGATCCATGAGAGCTGTCTGGGTCCATGTTCACCATGTGAAGGTACAAAGGGATCCATTATCAGCAGAACAGGTAGAAAAGCTGACTAGAGAGGGTTGATCATGCTATGGATTTAGATGAGCCTGAATGAATCCCCAGAGCTCTGACTTAGGGCACCAAGGATGTCATGTAGGAGGGGGCCCTGTGCAAGGCTCAGCCCTCTGAATCTCCCCGGGAGCACCATGTGCTGGAGACCAGATCTGTAGAGTCCAGGAGAGAACTTTCCTGGATCTAGAGACTAAGGATTGGACCAGGAAATGGCCCCAAACAAGGACTCCCTACAACAGGGAACTGGGAGGGCAGAGCATCCTTTATACTGGTTCAGCTCCATGGGGAGATTCTCTTGAAACGAGAGCAAAGAATTAAAGCCTGTCTTGGGTTGACTTGAGGAACGATGAACCCTCTTGGTGAATACCAGATTTGGACGCAGGCAGATTCCAATGTTTGAATCCTAACTTTATCATTTACTCTCTGTCTCTAAGCAGCCTCAGATTCTTCATTTATAAATAATTGCTGGGGTGATTATAGAAAATCAGTGTTAAGTATCAAATGTACACATTTTGAAAAAGCAGTGAATACCATATTCATGAACACAATATTTATTTATTTGTGCCCCCATCTTGTGCCAAAAAGAGGTATATCTATTGGCAGGATGCTGCACCCCACAAAGTTCTGCCCAGCTGCATTCTTCTCCAGGAGAGGTCTGAGGGTGAGATAAAAACTGATTGCTACTGCAAAAAAAAAATCACTTTATTCAGTGCAATGTCTTAGCTTCCAACCATTCTATGGAACCTCTGACCCTGGTGACCTGGGACACTGAACTAAGATGAAGCCAAGATAGGACCATCCTAATAAGCCTGAACAGTATCTGATTGTCCTCCATCTTTCAATTAGTTGCAGGTATAGAAATTATTATTCTACCACAGGGTTTTTCAACCTGGGTACTGTTAAAATTTGGGGCCAGATAATTCTTGGAGCGGGGGATGGGTACTGCCCTATGCATTGTAGCATGTTTAGCAGCATCTGTGGCCTTATCCACTAGATGCCAGCAGTTTCCGCCACTCTCACATCCCATTCAAAAAAGTAAAAAGGGCTTCCCTGGTGGCACAGTGGTTAAGAATCCGCCTGCCAATGCAGGGGACAAGGGTTTGAACCCTGGTCCGGGAAGATCCCACATGCCGCGGAGCAACTAAGCCGGTGTGCCACAACTACTGAGCCTGTACTCTAGAGCCCGCATGCCACAGCTACTGAAGCCCGCATGCCTAGAGCCCGTGCTCTGCAACAAGAGAAGCCACTGCAATGAGAAGCCCGCGCACCGCAACAAAGAGTAGCCCCTGCTCACCACAACTACAGAAAGCCTGCACGCAGCAACAAAGACCCAACACAGTCAAAAATAAATAAATAAATTAAGAAAAAAAAAAAGCAAAAAAATAGGGAATTCCCTGGTGGTCCAGTGGTTAGGACTCGACCCCTGGTCAAGGAACTAAGATCCTGGAAACTGTGCAGTGCAGCCAAGAAAAAAAACAACTCCAGATATTGCCAAATATCCCTTAGGGACAAAATCACTCCTGAATGAGAACCACTGATTTACCACGACTCAGAACAATTAATGAAAGGAAAAGGAAGAGAAAAAAAGAGTAAGGGTTAGACCCTAGTTTTCCTAAGGCCCAAAACAGAATGGACCTAAAATACTGGTCTCTAGACAGAAGAGTCCTTGCATGGAGAAGGAGGCCATAGGTCTGGAACAGAGCATCAACGGACATTTGTTGACTAAACAGATGAACACATCTTAGTGACCGAAGCGCCAGAGAACAAGAACCTTATCTGTTCATTGGGTGCCTGGGTAATGATGGGAAAGGATTACAAAGGGACATGAGGAAACTTTTGGGGGTTCACCACCTTGATTGTGACAATGGTTTCACAAGTGTACATATAGGTCAAAACTTATCAAATTGTTTATTTTAAGAATGTGCAGCTTCTTATATGTCAATTGTATCTATATAAAGCTATTCTCCCTCATTTGAAATTCTTGCAATATAAACACTGGCCTTGTGGCGACTGTAAAAATAGGTACCATTTCTTCCCTTTCCTGTACCCATGTCCCTTCTGTGTAATTCTGAGGACCCTTCCACACTGGGCTCACTCATGTGACTGCACTGGGCAATGGGGTGCAGACAAACATGAAACATGCAGGGGCTTGAAAAGCACCCTGCAGGGTGGAGCTTGTGCTCTTCTGGAACCTTCTGGCATCATGTGTACAGGCCCCATCTAGACTACTGGGGGATGAGACCGAAGTGAAGCGCAAGTAACCAAACCAGCAGCCAACTGCAAGCACATGGTAATAAGCCCAGCTAAGAACAGCCCAAATTGTCAAGCAACAGAATTGTAAACGAAGTAAGTGGTGGTTGTTGTAAACCACGGTGTTTGGGGTAGTTTATTATGCAGCAAATATGAACAGGCCCCCTTCATTCCATTCTACTAAGGAGCATGCACAGGCTACCTTTCTTCCTACACAGCAAATCTCATCAGATGCCAATGGATTTCCATCAACTTCAACTAACATTTAAACTGAGACTGATAAAGTCCTGATGTACATGTGTGTTATATAATGTCCCATGTTATCCCTTCAGCTTTATCTCCTACTTCAAAGATTGTCCTTTTACTTGTCAGAGAATGTTATTATGTGTTTTTCTGTGCCTTTGCACTCAGGATCGACATGCTTATTCAAATCTGATCCTGAACACTATAAATAAGCTTTCTAAACTTAGCTTGCATCATCTCTTCAATATGGCTTTCCTTGAACTCCCAAAGTTCAACATCCCTCCTCGGGGCCTCGTTAATGGATTACCAGGCCATACTAACTATCTTATTTGTTGTTTATATCTGTCTCTCCTCCTAGACCTTTACTCCTTTAAGGACAGCACCATGTCTTTCTTCCCAAAGCCTAGTCCAGTGTAAGGCACTTAACTGATATTCACTGGTTCCCTAGAGAGGAAAAAATCCTGAGTGGAGTGGAATTACCCAAACATTACACAAGATAGAGCTGCTTCCTGCTGGAGAGGCCCCAAGAACTGAAAGCCACAGTGAGACAAGAAGACCGGGTAGGAGTATAATTACAAGTCCTCTCCAGAGAGACTGTGTAAGGTATCACGTCTGTCCCAAGAACTGGCAGAACAGTGCAATGAGATGCAAGAGCTCTGAGCCACTTAGGTGGCGATGGGAATTCAGTTTCCTTCTGCCCTGTTAATTGACATGATGGAGGAACTGGGTTGAGGGAGTAGCTGTGCTGGACTCCCAGGGCTCCTAATTAAAGAAATAGTCATATTTTACTCAATGCTGAGAGAAAGTGCTCTTCTCCCCTTGGGCTTGGTCTCCAGGGTACATTTTTTTTCAAATGTAGGCAAGAGCCAGTCAATAATTGCTATTTCTTCACTAATGAGCTGAGGAAAACTTTTGATCTGCAGAACACTCACCACCTTCACTCACAGATGTGCAACTGCCCCCCACCAAGCACCCAAAGACCTGCATGGAGCACTGCAAGTGGAAAGGGTGCAGGGACTTCAGGAAGACAAACGGAAGATGGAAGCCCTGTGACCCTGCCCCCCTGGCATAATGCACTATAAGCCCAACTGATCTATCAGGTGGTGCCAGCATGAAAGGTACTGCAGTTGAGAGGAAATGAAGTGAGGCTGAACAGACAGCACTCAATAAATGGTCCCAGTTTCCAGCTGATAAGTTGACTTATTTCACCTGTGTCTTCTCAGGTGAATGACTAATTTACAGTGGTGTGTAGAAGACGGCAGTTAATCTATGTTACAGTATTCAAATCTCCCTTCTTCTTGGGTAAGGTAGAGAAACTTTTTTTTTTTTTAGTTATCACAAATATTAAGTCAGAAGGATTGTCAAAGGCCTGAGGCTGGAACTTGTCTTTAGAAAGCAGATTTATTTATCTACTTAGATTCTCAAGGCATAACTGAGTACTTTAAAAAAAAATCAGCTTTTATTCTGAATTCATAAAAGTAGCAGTGGGCTAAAGACAAATATAAAGGAACGCATGTAGCTTAAACTGAAGGGAAAGGATTTTCCTGGGCTCATGTAGAACAAAGGACTACAGTTTAAAGAATTGCTAGTCTTAAACTCCTATTTAAAGAGTCTCTAGGGAGTTCCCTGGTGGCCTAGTGGTTAGGATTCCAGGCTTTCACTGCTGCAGCCCGGGGTTCAATCCCTGGTCGGGGAACTGAGATCCCACAAGCTGCACAGCATAGCCAAAAGATAAAAATAAAAATTAAGCAAACCCAAATAAATTTGAGAGGCTGCAAAAATAAGTAAATAAATAAAAATTAAAAAAAAGAGTCTCTAGAAGAACCCAAGAACAGGGAAGATAAAAATAAGGACACTGGAGGATACTTTAGCCTCTGACACAATAGCTACAGCAACCAGCAAACATAGGCTAACTTCTAGCTAGAAAAATATAAAGCACATTAAAGGACTGTCTACTGCAGTTCACTTTACCCAACACATCATGTCAAGATTTCAACAAAAAAACTGCAAGGCGTATTAAAAGGCAAGGAAAAAAGAAAAGAAATAGTCTAAAACAAGAAAGCAAGCATCAGAACCAGACTCAGTTATGGCAGAGATTTTGGAATTACCAGACTAGGAATTTTAATTAACTGTGGTTAATATGGTATGGGTTCTAATGGATAAAGGGAATACGTAAGAACAAATGGATAATGTAAGCAGAGAAATGGAAACTTTAAGAAAGAATCAAGGACTTCCCTGGTGGCGCAGTGGTTAAGAATCCACCTGCCAATGCAGGGGACACGGGTTCGAGCCCTGGTCTGGGAAGATCCCACACGCCACGGAACAACTAAGCCCATGCACCACAACTACTGAGCCTGCACAACTACAGAAGCCCGCGCGCCTAGAGCCCGTGCTCCGCAGCAAGAGAAGCCACCGCAATGAGAAGCCCATGCACTGCAACGAAGAGTAGCCCCTGCTTGCCGCAACTAGAGAAAGCCCGCACACAGCAACGAAGACCCAACACAGCCAAAAATAAATAAATTAAAATTAAAATTAAAAAAAAGAATCAAAGGAAATGCTAAAAATAAAAAACACTGTATCAGAAATGAAGGATGCTATCAAAGGATGGGCTCAGTAAACTGGACGTGGCTGAAGAAAGAATCAATCATCAGTGAGCTTGAAGATACAGCAGTGAAACTTTCAAAACTGAAATGCAAAGAAAAATATGAAAAGAAAAACAATATCCAAGAACTGTAAGACGATTTACAAAAGGTGTAAATGCATATAATGGGAATACCAGGAGAAGAATGAGAGAAAAGAACAGAATATTTGAAGTAATAACGGATGAGAATCTTCCAAAATTAATGAGACAGCAAACCACCACAGATACAGGAAACTAAGAGATCATCAATACAAAATGGGATCAATACAAAAAAGAAAAAAGGAAAAAAAAAAGCCTAGATCTAGGCATATTATATTCAAATTGCAGAATAATCAACATAAAATAAACCTAGACTTTACTAACAAAAACAAAAAGGGCTCTTGTACCTGGATATTTAAAAACCTTATTAACTCCTAAGTGAAAAGAAAAATACAAACTGAAATTACACAACTGTAAAGAAATGATGATAATCAAAACTACATATTAGAATCTACGGGATGCATTCAAAGCAGTGAGCAGAGGAAAATTCACTGCACAAAACACTTGTGAATGAAATGAAAGAATAAGAATAAATTAATTACTAGTTAAGAAAAAAAAACCTAGAAAAAGAAAAATAAACCAAAATGAAAGCATAAGGAAGTAGTGGAGATAAAAGCAGAAATTAATGAGGAAGGGACTTCCCTGGTGGTCCAGTGGGTAAGATTCCGCGCTCCAAATGCAGGGAGCCCAGGTTCGATCCCTGGTCGGGGAACTAAGATCCCACCTGCATGCCGCAACTAAGAAGTCCGCATGTCACAACTAAAGATCCCGCATGCTGCAACTAAGACCCGGTACAGCCTAAATAAATAAATAAAAAGAAATTAATTCCATTTTTTTCAAAAAACAAATAAACTACTAGCTTATTTGATGCACGAAATGAGAAACCAAATATACAAAAAATAAGAGGTGATGACCACTGAATCAAAAAATATTTTTAAAGTCACATAACCACTTTGCTGACCTCTATGTTAGATGAAATGAACAATTTCCTAGGAAAATACAGATTACCAGTGCTGACTCCATTCAGGTTAGAAAGCTTAAAACAGACTAATTCCATTAAAGAAATAAAGTTCCTAAGAAAACAAACCACTAAAAAGCACTCCACCCAGATGGTTTCACAAAGAATTCTACCAAATCTTCTAAAAACCACATAGTCTTAATGCTGTACAAATTATTCCAGAGCACTGAAAAGGAGGCAAAAATTCCTAATTCCTCTCATGAAGCAGCCATAATACTAATACCCAAACCAGACAGATGGTACTAAGAAACCACACATCAATTATTCATGAATACCAATGCAAAATTCTAAAAATACTAGCAAACAGAATCCAACAAAACATTAAGAAAATAATATACCATGGCCAATAAAATTCATTCTAGGGACACAAAATCTGTTGAGTATTGAGAAATTTATTAATATCATATACTATATTGATAAATCAGAGGAAGAGAATCACAATCCTCCTCATAGATGTTCAGAAAAACTTGCACAAAATACAATACCCATTCATGGTAAAACATTCAAGAACACAGGATACCTTCTCAATATGATAAAATATACAGTTGACCCCTGAACAACATAGGTTTGAACTGCATGGGTCCACTTATACATGGATTTTTTTTTTTCAAACAATATGTACTACAACACTATACAATCTGCAACTGAATCCTTGGATGTGGAACCATGGATATGGAGGGCAAACAGTAAAGTTATACATGGATTTTCTGTGTGGAGGGTTGGTGTCCCTAACCCCCACGTTGTTCAAGGGTCAACTGTACACCTTAGTTCTAAAGAACATTTATCTTAATGAATGGAAAAACAATAGGGGCATTACCTCTAGAACGAGGCAAGAATGCTCTCTATTATCATACTAGAGGTACAAGCCAATGCAATCAGACAATCAAAAACAATAAGAGGCATAAGAGTTGATAAACAAGCAAAGCTCACTCAGTTTGCAGATGATATGGTAGTATGCCTGGAAAATCCCAGAAAATAAATAATAAAATGAACTCAAAAAATGAAAGAATTCAGTGAAGTATCAAATTATAAAATCAAGATACAAAATTAGTAGCTCTCATATACAGAAATTGTGAAGAGAAGACATAATGGTAGAGAAAATTTAATTTACAATGTAAGATTAAATACTTAGGGAAAACCTAACAAGAATGTAGAAAACTTTTACAAAGCAAATTCTTAAACATTCCTGACATACACTAAAGTAGACTTGAACTAATCAGAAGACATTCCCTGTTCTTGGATAAGATGACTTAACATTATAGAGACGTTAATTCACCCAAGTTAATTTATAAATTATAAATTCAAGGCAATGCCAATAAAAATACCAACAAGCTACTTTTATGGAGTTGGACAAGATAATAGACAAGTACATATACCTCCCTCCCCGCACACACACATATACATACAAGAATACCTAGAAAAACACTTAAAAAGAAAAACCATGAGGGGGAACTAGTCCATTCAGACACTGAAACTTATTATAAAGCCTCTGATTTATAATTTAAACACTGTGGCATGGTGTGTGAACAAATAGACCAACAGAATAGAATAAAGTCCAAATTTAGACCCAACACATATGGAATTCAGTATATGATAAAGGTGAAAAATCCCTGGGGTAAAGATGTACTTTTAAAATAAATGATGCTGGGTTAATATGGAAAAAAATAAAACTTAATCCTACCTCACACAATAACACAAAAAAATCAATTCCAAGGTGTAGATCTAAATGTGTACACTAAAACAATAAAACCTATAGAAAAAAATGTGAAACATCTTCTTCCTTTCAGGGTAGGTAAATGCTTCTTACACAGGAACAGAAGAATGATGCCCATAAAGATTAGATGACATTCGATATGTCTGGTGTTGTGTTGTGCATTTGCTTTGTGTCTGTGTGGGAAATGGTGAGGTATTATTAACATTATGGTTCCCTACCTCCAAGATCCATTCCAAAAATAATTTTATTAATCCTAAGAATGTAACTGTGGAAATAAAATGGCTTTTCAGTCCTGTGTTGACAAAAAAAAAAAAAAAAAAAAAAGATTATGTGACATTAACATTAAGAACTCACTTCATCAGAAGACACCAATTAAAACACTGAAGAGACAAGCCAGAGTGGGAAAAATTACTTGCAAAACGTATCCAGCCATAGGGCCCACATCTGGAATATATAAATCAGTAAGAAAAAGGCAGGCAACTTTAGTATCATCTGATCCAACTCCATAAAATAGCCTGTTGAAAAACAAATTTGTACAACCACTTTGGAAAATTGGCATCATCTATGAAATATGCATCCCATGTGATCCAGTGATTTCAGTCCAGGGTATACACCCAAGAGAAATATATGCACTTATCCACTATCAGAAATACTAAAATATGCTCACAGCAGCATTATTTACAATAGCCCCAAGCTGAAAAGACAAATGTCCATCAACACGAACTGCTTAAATAAACGGAATAGTCAAACAATGGAACCCAATAAAACGTATTACTATCTAGAGGTCCTCACAAAAATACTGGGCAAATTAAGACAGACACTAAAGAATGTATACTGTGTGGCTCCATTTGCATAGGGTTCAAAAACAAAAAGCCAAGCCATGTTGTCAGAGTTCGAATATTAGTCACTTGTGAGGGGTAAGGAAAGGTTTGTTATGTGGACGAAGTGAGAAGGGGTTATCAGGAATGCGAGTAAAACATTTTTCTTGCCTGTTTACACGGATGTGTTCATGTGATAATTTAGCTGTACATATGTATGAGTTAAGCACTTTTCTGCATTTCAGTAAAACCTGTTTTAAATGTTACCACACAGGTATCATTACACAAACACTGCAGAAACAACTGTGGCATTAAAATAAAATAAACGTGCACAGACTTTACAAACCAGCAATTTCATACTCCTGGAATAACTCAGCAACGCTCCAGAAGGCATGTACACAATTTCTTAAAGCAGCATTGTTCCTAACTGGGAAAAGTGGAAATAGTCCAGCAACTAACTGTACATCAGCAGTAGTTAAACGAATTGTGGGATGAAAATACAAAAGAAACTACAGCCACATTCAACGTGACTCTCAAAACACCCCTACTACTAATAATCTGGACCCTGTACATTTAACTTGAACTTTGCAATGACGTTCTAACAGGTTTCTGTTTGCATCTTGTCCCTCTATTTAGCCTATCAACCCATAAGCCACTATGTTCCTCTAAAAACAGAAATTGAATGGTTGTCACTTCTCTATCCAAAATCCTCCACTGACTTTCCACACTGAGAAAGAAAGGCAAAGTCCTTCCAGTTAACCCACAAGATGCTGCAGTGAACAGGACCTCAATCCAGCTCTGACCTCAACACCTTCTGCAACTCCCAAGCTTGCCTGACTCCAGTCACACTGGCCCCTCTGTCCCAAGCAAAATTCTTTTTCATGACCTTTGAATTGCCGAGGGTGCTCTTCCCCACATTACATACAACACGGTGCACACTGGCAGTGAATTTACATCTCTGCTCAAATGCCCCCTTAAACGAAAGGCTTTCCCTATCCATCCAACAGTTCCACTGAACCCCCGCATCCCTCTCATCATCACCATGCTTAAATTTCCCAGCACTGAACTGACCACCATCTGATATACAATATATTTACTCATTTGTTTATCACGTGCCTTAATCCCAAGTAGAATGTGATCACCATGAAGGCAAAAATCCTGACTCACTGCTATAGATTCAGGGCACCAAACAGGGCCTGACATAAGAGAGTATGGACTCAAAACACAAGCACTACTACTTGTTAATGAGCTGACCTCACACAAGCACCCTTAAACTTCCTTGCCTCAGACTGCCCATATGCAAAAGAGAGTTACTGGTGGTACCTACTTCTTAGAGCTTTTGTGAAAACTAATACACTTATTTCAGCACAAGTCAAGAAGGAATGTTTAAGTACATCAGGGATTTGAAATACAATTTAAAAACATGGTTTAAGGATTTTTAAAACCCATATCCAACAATTAAAAGTATAAGTAGATTATACCCACACATGTAGCAGCTCTCCAACCTAATGACCAGAGGTATGGGTTACAGATAGCATCCAGCTGGGTACAGCGGAACCCTCCTGCCACCAATAAAACAATTATTAAATAGATTAAACAATCAAATATCCAAAGTAGCTTAAACCAATAATCAGTTTTATTTTTTCTCATGTAATAGGAAGTCTGGAAACAATAAATCCAGGACTAGTGCAGACACTCAAAGAAGCCAAGGGGGAAGCCAGGATCATTGTGATTTTTCTGCAGTTATCTCCCCCTTCAGCCTGTGGCTTGCATCCTCACGGTCATAAGATGCACCTTTAACACAAGATACTGAATCTCTTTTCAAGGTGAGAAGTAATGAGAAGAACAAGGGAAAAAAAAAAATGTAGAGAAGAATCTAGGTAAGAATGACTCTTTTTCAAGAGCTTTTTTACAGCCCATACAGTGATATCTGCTTATTTGTCAATGGCCAGGCTGTGGACATGGACTGTACTAGCTGCAGGAAAACCTGTAAGAGATTTTTAAAAATAGCACACCTTACTAATCAGACAAAACTTGGACTTTCTTGATATAAAAGAATATAAGATACTGAAGGAGCAACTATATGTTACTCTTGGCTGGATGGGAGGCCAAAAATATTCCAAAGGATGAATCTGATGAAGACATCCTGCTCTGATCACAACTGCATTGGAATTAGATACTTGTAACAAACAGGTACTAAAAATACCCACATGTTACACAGCATGTAACACTATTCTAAAAAATTCCATCGGTCAAGTTGTCCAAAAGGAAATGAACACATATCAAGAATGAAATTATAATAAAAATACTATATACAAACCTTCTGTGATGAGGCATAAGGGTTATTTGGAAGAGCATAATCTTAAAATTAAAGACTTAAAAATTCATGAGCTGGGGTCCACTTTCATGATGAAAGACTGATAAGTGCAATTCCACATTTACTAAGAAATCCCACTGGGGAGTGAATTCTCATACGCACAAGTGACAGGAATGTGGATGAAATTATCTCCACATAGGGATTGTCTGCAGTGTGGGTTCTCATGTGTTTCCTGAAAGAATTACACTGATTATAATTTTGAAGTTTTAAATAGAAATTTCTTCTAGTGTGAGTACCCACATGTTTCATAAAAAATTGAGGGATTGTTGGCTAAGGTTTCTCAACCTCAGCAATATTGACATTTTGGGGCACATAATTTCTCTCTCTTGGGGGAAGCCCCTGTCCACTGCAGGATATTTAACAGCATCCCCAATGTTTCCCAAAACATGCCAGTGGCACCTCCCCAGTTCTGACAACCAAAAATGTCTCCAGACGTTGCCAAGTGTCTCCCGGAGAGCAAAGTTATCCCCAGTTGAGAACCACTGCTGTAGACCAAGGACTGGCAAGTTTTTTCTGTAAAGGGCCAGACAGTGAGTATTTTAGACTTTGTCGGCCACACATGGTCTCTGGCACATATTTTTCTTCTTAAAAATGCAACAACTATTCTCAGCTTGCCAGCTGTACAAAAACAGACAGCTGGCCATAGTTTGCCCACCCGTTACCGACTTTCCCATGTTCCTTATTTCATAGGTTTTTCTCTTCAGTGTGATTTCTCTCATGAGGAATACAGTGAGACCAGGAAAGGTCTGTCCAGTCTTGGAATTTACAGAGATCCTCCCTGGTGGGCTTACTCTTGTGCCAAGAAGGTACAAGGTGATGCTGAAGTCATTTTGACATTAAATATCAGACTAGGGTTTCTCCCCCTAAGTTCTCGTTTGTTGAGAGCTAAACATACACTGACGGCTTCTTCACACCACAAACACGTTTTCTCACCTATCTTGAGTTCTCACACTATCTCCAAAGTGATGTGGAAAAACCCAAGTCTTTCCACAGTTATTACACAAATTGGATTTCTCCCAAGTTAACACATATCTTTTGTGCCCAGTGAGATGAGCTCATCAAGGCTTCCTGCCTTCCTTACACCTGCCAGGTTCCCTTCCAGTCTGCGCTCTCGTGTTTCTCTTTAAAGAGATGTGTCACTGGAGCCTTTTCCACACTGATGACGTGAAGAGCTTCTCTCCCCGGTGCGTCTTCACGTGACTCCTGAGGGACGAGTGATCACTGAAGGCTTTCCCGCAGGCCAGGCACTCGTAGGGCTTCTCGCCGGTGTGTATCCTCCGGTGCACATTAAGGTTCGAGCCAATGCTAAAGGCTTTCCCACAGTGATCACACTCGTAAGGTTTCTCTCCTGTGTGACTCCTCATGTGTGTCTTAAGGGTAGACTGGTTTCTGAAGGCTTTCCCACACTGTCTGCATTCGACACGCTTCTTTACGAGATGAATGCTCATGTGCCTCCTCCGCGATAAATAATCACCGAATACCTTACCGCAGGCGGCACACTCGTAGCGCCTCTCTTGAGTGTGTATTTTTCTGTGCGCAGTTAGGTTGGAGCTTGCACTGAAGGCTTTCCCACAGAGATCGCACCCATACGGTTTCTCTCCAGTGTGGGAATTCATGTGTGTCTTAAGGATGGACTGGTTTCTGAAGGCTTTTCCGCACTGTCTACATTCAACAGGTTTCTTTACAATGTGAATTCTCATGTGTTTTCTCCGTGACAGGAGGTCCCCAAAGGATTTCCCACACTCTTTACACTCGTATGTTTTCTCTACCATGTGGTTCTTCTTGTGCAAGTTAAAGTTGGACTTCCATCGGAAGGCTTTTCCACACTGTGTGCATTCGTAGGGTTTCTCTCCAGTGTGGTTCCTGACGTGCTCTTTGAGATGTGAAGGATGCTGGAAAGCTTTCCCACAGTCGCGACATTCGTAGGGTCTCTCTCCAGTGTGTGTTCTTCTGTGTGCAATGAGATGGCAGCTCCTGCCGTATGCCTTCCCACATTCATCACACTTGTAAGGTCTCTCCCCAGTGTGAACTCTCATGTGTATCTTCAGTGAGGAGAGGGTTCGGAATGCATTTCCACACTGACTGCAGTCAAAGGGCTTCTCTGTGAGGTGAGTTCTTGCATGACTCCTAAGAGCTGAGGGGTCATTGAAAGCTTTACCACAGGCATTGCACTCATAGGGTTTCTCCCCAGTGTGTATTCTCCTGTGCCGTGTAAGGGAAGCACTCGTGGTGAAGGCTTTTTGGCACTGATGACATTCATGCATTTTCCTCCCATTGTAAATGTTCACATGTTGGGTTACATGGGATCTGTTCTTGAAAGTCATGCCACAGTCCCGGCGGTGATAAGGCCTCTTGCTAGTGTGCCTTCCCATTTGCTGAGTAAGGTGAGCACCCATGCTGAAGACGTCAAACAGGTTAGCATATTCACTGGATTTCTCTCCAAGCCGACTGCTTTCCTGTTGATGAAGAGGGAGTGTTGACTAAGGCATTTCCCATATTCATTACATTCCTAAGACTATCCCCACATATACTGGCATAGAAGCACATCATTATGACTAATAATGTCATACTTTGCAATGCAAAAGTACTGCTCCTGCCTCATTTGGACTCCATCAAAGAAAACAAGTGAACACTATGCCCTGAGGCTCCATGTGTATAACTTTCATAAAGCTTTTTGCATATACTTTGTTAACTGTTTAAAACTAAATTAAGCTCCAACACTCAACATCTGAGACATAGTTATAGAAATATTTACTCACTGGAACTTTAAGTGAAGAGGTTTGGGGCCAGGTTTTAGAGTTTTCCCCAAATCAGTAATATTCAGTGTCTCTGACACTGTTTCCTCTTGGGGACCTGCCTGGCTTTGAGCTGCTTTTCTAACTCAGGCTGCCCCTGTCCTCTCCCAATATGGAAGATCCAGAATTATTCCAAGGAAATCTTACCATTGTCACACCATTAGATGTTTCCTTCCCAAAAATATCTTCCATAAGAATTGACCATTTGGTTTTAGATGGAGTCTCCCAATCTGAAACAAATTGGGAAAATATTAACTTGCTGGAGAAAGAAAATGGTGGGATGATGGTGACAAAAACAGAGGTGGCCTTCTTTGCAAATACTAACCTTAAAGAAGGAAAGGGAATATGAAAGGGGAGAACACACATGAGTAAAAATGACTGAAAAATCTGGCTATGTGAGATATTTGGCAATGACAAGGGTAGAAATTTAAGCTGACTCACTAAGAAGCACCTCTTCAAAGAATGACATTGATAATGACATTAAGAGTGTGATCAGGAATGTTGAGTAGGAAAGAATGGGACAAAGAACCCATTTGGACACATGTCGAATTTAAAGACGAAGGGACATGGAGACCAAAAGAATTGTGAGAGGATGGAGGGACAGTGAAAGAGAAAGAGCATTTTCAGATTTCCCTAGGTGACGTTTCCTAACGGATCTCTGTCATCCCAATCACTGGAGAGAGCAGATTCTCAGAAACACTTGTGTCTGCCTGGTGCTTACCGGGACAAGGGCCTTGGTGAAGTTCCTGCTCCTCTGTCCTCAGCTCCTCTTCTTGCTCCAAGTGGGAGATGAGGCTGGGTTTGCTCACCTGACACCCTACTCACGGGGAAAGACACATGTTGAGGGAGGATCGTGCAGAGGACAACCCCTTCCATTAGTCTGGGGTCAGTGTTTTGGTCTTCAGTGCTCTGAAGATGGACAAGTCTGACTTAGGAGCAGCAAAATGATGGTGCCACATTTCTAAGGAACACAGTGAAAGGCTTCCATAAAACACAAAACCACAAATACCCACACATTTTGCCCTTCAAAAGAATGAGGATTTTTTTTTTTTTCTTTTTGGCCGCGGCACACGACTTGTAGGATCTTACTTCTCCAACCAGGGGCTGAACCCGTGCCCTTAGCAGTGAAAGCTCAGAGTTCTAACCACTGGACTGCTAGGGTTGAGGCCGTCTTAACTCAGAAAGCTATGCCCAAGCTCAGATACACTTGACAACCTCCAAGGGCAATGCAATGGACAGGTCTCAATATCCAAGGTACCATCAGGGCAGGCACCAGGTCGGCTTGTTCATAACTGTGTTCCGAATCCCCACACAGTTCCTAGGTCACAGCAAGTACTTACAACAAAGACATTTCATTCATGAACGAATAAATGAAGAAATGCCACCAGCCTTACCCACTGAAGCAAGGTTGCTATAGTTCTCCAGCATCACATCTTTGTACAGTTTTCTCTGAGAAGAATCCAGCAAGGGCCACTCCTTCTCAGTGAAGTCCACGGCAACATCCTGGAAAGTCACTGATTTCTGAAACACCACACACATTTGGGGTCAGTGAGAACCCAGCCTATCTGTGTTCAAAGATGGCTGAAGCTAAAGATTACACAGGAGAGACTCTAAACACAGGATTTTCAATACGGGGATCTGGGGTCTAAACATTTACTCTAGAGGTCAGTCCTCAGATGTTTTCTCTTCCAATGAGAAATCTTATGAGATAATCTCATTGCTTCAAATGCAACTCTGACATGGGATCAAACCTGCTTAAACTCCAAACCTGGCCTGAGAGCTTTGAGCTATACTATGAGAGAAACACCTGTTATATAAGTCATTTCCCCTAACATCCCTGATACCAGGACAGCCTCACCAACTTCTCCAGCTCTTCCTCTTGCACCCTGATCATGCATCGATCAGCCTGGATAAAGATCTAAAAGAATCCTAACATGTGATGTTGGGGGCATTCTAGGGAAGTGCCTCCTCCACCCTCAGGGGCCTTGAGATCCTTGGTGTACCTGGGAACCAACACTGGTTGATGTATGAGGCTCCAGGCCATTGTATGCAAACAGCTCCACATCCTGGGGACAGGAATGGTCTTTTGAAGAAAGAGGAATTTCTGACTCATGGACATAGGCAGGCTCCTGGTTGGACATAGCTAGAGAAGAGAGGACCCATGAGGATTAAAGCCCACCTGACATTCGCAGATCAGGAAACGGTCTCACACTAACAATATGTGTGCAGTGCACATGCCCCAATCTCACACTCCCTCACACACACTGTTGTACAACAAGCCAGAGAAGCCCTGCTCTACTCAAGGACAGGAAAAAGGGTGGTGGGCCTACATAGCCATAAAGATAATGATATATATTCTCAATTTATGGGTAAAGAAATAAAAGCTCTGCGATAGAGCTGTTACTTCATCCAGACTTATCAAAATAATAAATGGGATGCCGCAGGGTTACCAATTACCAGTATCCCTCCTTACACACCAACTACAAACACTCCCTGCCTCACCCAAACTCACAAAGACCCTGAATCAGACACAGTCACCTGGGGAGCTCTCAGAACTTCGCTCCCACCCTCGTTCAGTTCACGTATCCTCCTCCACTTCTAACCTGGCAGCCCTCCCACTAGCTGTGCACATCCTTGCCCTCAGTGAAGGGGCAGGGGCCACTGAAGCTTGATTTCTGAGGGCATTCATCACCCGAAGAACTTACCACATGTGGGAGACAGACCAAGAGCTGCCATCCTGCGAGAATGATAGTAAATTTGCCTGAACGAAAGCAGGGCACTGGCACCAGAAAGCTACTCTCTCGCTCTCATGGGACTCTTGGAGCAGGCATCTGTAGTAAATGAGAAAAAGACTACTAGGTGTAGCCAAAGGCTTTCTGTCTCTCCCACTAACAGGACAATTCTGACTTTTGCTTTTCAGCGTTTCCTCTTTGGAGCAGCTTGTCTCAGCTTGGGCCTTAACCTAGCTTAGGTAAAACCTCCAGGCAATGTGGTGGAGGTCCCTGACCTACCTCGGGTAAGTTCAGATTCACTCTCTCAAGTAATTTGTCCCCAGTTACAATTCTGTTAAACTCTGTCACTCATTGAACACTTGGGTCCCAGACCTCTTCAACTTCAAGGCATAGTCCTCCTGGCTTAGGATGGCTCCAGCATCCATGAGGACTGGTCCATCTGGACCATGTGTTCTGATCGCCAATGCCTTTTGGCCCCCCACTCCACACCAACATACACACCTGTGGGCCACAGCCCAGGCCTTGTCATCACCAGAATCAGATTCACTTCACAAACAATGATTCAGAAATTTGCTCTCTGGACAAAACCTCCTACACAACATTCTTCTCACATAAACTCTACCACTTAGAGGGGATTCCAGGCCACCCAGGCTTCTACCACCTTGCTCCCTAACAGCAAATTCTTCTTCATTGCCCCACCTATTCAGCTGAGAGATCCATCATGATCCATCACTTCTACAAAGTTTTGTCCAAATTCCTTTAATCCTCTACCTAGTATACCCCCAATGAGCAGAAGACCAGTCTGGGATGATTCCAACCATCTGTTTCCTCCCTGAAGGTACTTGGAAAGACCAGTCTGCACACACCCAGTCACACCAGCAGCTTTCAAAACCCAGTCACTAACCTTGAAGGAGCATCTACACTAAAGAAAAGCATAAGTGGTAATCCAATCTTCCAATCTCCCCCAAACCATGTAAAAATCTCACCAGTTTTTCTAAACCCAAAACTGTCTTACATGACCCTTGCTTTCAGCAAATAATCTTGCATTTCATTTCACAGTAATCACAACTAAAAAAACATAACTCAGCAAAGAACTGGAAAATGAAACTTAAAAAATACTTTCATTTATAATAGCATAAAACATATAAAGCACATAGGAATAAACCAAATAAAAGCTGTGAAACCATGCTGGAAGAAATAAAAAACCTAAATAAGTGAGGAGCTATATCATTTTCAGGGGCTGCAAGAGTCAATATTATTAAGGTATTCACTCTCCCCAAATTCATCTGCAGATACAACGCCGTCATCACCAAAATCTCAGCAGGTTATGTTCTAGACATTGACAAACCAAATCTAAAATGGGTACCAAAATGCAGAAGATCTCAAAGAGCCAGAACAATGTTAAGAAAGAAAAATAAACTTGGAAGATTCATATTACTAACTTTACTACAGTAATGAAAAGCTGTTGGAATAAATATAGAAAAAAAGGTCAATGGAACAAAACAGAAATAGACCTACACGTGCATAGTCAAATGATTTTCAATAAGGGAATAAAGAAATTCATTAGGGAAAGTTGTCTTTTTAATAAATAGTGCTGAGACAGCACCCTTCTATAGTCAGTAGATGGAATGCTGCCCAATTCATAAATCGCCTAAGAAAGCCAATTAGACCTTCAAATTAGGAAAAAACAAGGTGCTGCAAGAACTTAATGGACAAAAAGGAACTTTGACCTCCATTATCACTGCATACACAAAAATTTGAATTAAAAAAAACCTTTTTGAGATAACTCAGACACCAAAAAGTAAAATCCACAGAGAACACTTTAACAACATTGAGTTACACAACAATATTTTAGACTAGACACAAATATAACTAAACATTTTAAAAAATCAATAAATTAAACTTTACCAAAATTAAAAATTTCTATTCATCAAATAATATTATTAAGGAAATAGGGGCTTCTCTGGTGGCATAGTGGTTAAGAAGCCGCCTGCCAGGGCTTCCCCGGTGGCGCAGTGGTTGAGAATCTGCCTGCTAATGCAGGGGACACGGGTTCGAGCCCTGGTCTGGGAAGATCCCACATGCCGCAGAGCAACTAGGCCCGTGAGCCACAATTACTGAGCCTGCGTGTCTGGAGCCTGTGCTCCGCAACAAGAGAGGCCGCAACAGTGAGAGGCCCGCGCACCGCGATGAAGAGTGGCCCCCGCTTGCTGCAACTGGAGAGGGCCCTCGCACAGAAACGAAGACCCAACACAGCCATAAAAAAAAAAAAAAAAAAAAAAAAAAAAAGACAAAAATGTAGTTCCTAGAGGCTCTCATTAAAAAAAAAAAAAAAAAAAAAAAAGAAGCCGCCTGCCACTGCAGGGAACATGGGTTCGAGCCCTAGTCCAGGAAGATCCCACATGCTGTGGAGCAACTAAGCCCATGTGCCACAACTACTGAGCCTGAGCTCTGGAGCCCGCAAGCCACACTACTGAGCCCACGTGCCATAACTACTGAAGCCTGTGTGCCTAGAGCCCGTGCTCCGCAACAAGAGAAGCCACGACAATGAGAAGCCCAGGCACCACCTGCTGCAGCTAGAGAAAGCCCGCGCACAGCAACAAAGACCCAAAACAGCCATAAATAAATAAATAAATAAATTTATTTTTTTAAAAAAAGAAAGAAAATAAACAGGCAAGCCACAGATTGGGGAAAAAAGATATTTGCAGTACGTACACCTGACAAAGAATTCACATTCAGACTACATAAAGAACTCCTACAAAACAATAATAATAAAAAATAAAAAATAACTCAGCAAGGGCTACACTTAGACACTTCACAAAATTTAATGAGTGAGCAACAATAAGCATGACAAGTTACTCAAAATCATGGATGCAAATTAAAACTAATGGAATAACATTTTAACCCACCAGAGCAGCCAAAATTAAAAGACTATCAACACTAAATGGTGGCAAGGATACAGCACACCCAAAACTCTCATATAATAAAGGTGGGGGTGTGAAATGGTTCAACCACTTTGGAAAACAATGCGCCAGTTTTTTAAAAAGTATACCTACCATTTGACTCAGCAATTCCACTCCTAGATATTTACCCAAGAGAAAAATTTTAAAACATGTCCACAAAGATTCATATAAAAATGGTCATAGCAATCTGATTCTTAATAGCCCCAAAGTGTAAACAATCTAAATATCCATCAACAAAAGAATGAATAAGCAAACTGTGGTATGTAGAGTGGAATACTACTCAGCAATGAAAAGAAACTACTGAGACACACAACATGGATGAACTTCTATAATGCTGACAAAGAAGCGAGACCAAAAAAAAAAAAAAAAAAAAAAAAGCTCTATAACTCCAATTCCACAAATAGGTAAAATTTATTAAGGTTGATAGCAATATGTGTTTGTTTAAGTCAATAGAAGGAAAGAAGTTGGTTGCCTCCTTGCAGGAATATGATATGGTGGTAGAATGAGAAGCAAGAGGGAACTTTCTGGGGCAACTGAAATATTTTATTATCTTTTTCAGTTAGTGGCTATACAATGTACACCGTGTCAAAAAATTCATCAAACTGATCACCTGAGATATGTGCATTTTCTTGAACGTAAATTATACTCTACTTTAAAAAAGTTAAGTGGAGTCTTTCTTACTTTCCTGTCTCCAGTTACACAAAAATTCCTCCCACAACTGACCTATGACTCCAATTACCAGTAAGATGTCTGCCCTCCCTCCCTTCTAAAGCCAACCTCTTCAGATCTGCCTCGACTACACTTAGCCCTCCCTCCAGAGCAAAAGCTTATAAAGACAGTCCACACTATCTCCCTAATTCAGTGTACCTAATGGCAATTACCATCATCTCCATCTTCACAGAAAATACAATTCCTCAGCAAAATTTGGTGTATATTTTCGAGAATCATTCTCTTTCTAGGCTTCTATATAACTCTCTCCCTGGTTCTCTCTCTACTTCTCTTGATACTCTGTCAAGGTTTTTTCAGAAGGTCTCCTTCCACCATTAAAGGCTGAATTTGCTCAAGAATCAGCCCTTACCCTATTGCTCTTCATACTCTGTGCTTTGCCAAGGCTTCCCTTAATGTCCCTTAATTTTCATCTCTAACAGTCAAGGTCCAATATGAAGTCGAAATCATATTCTCACTGCCTACTAATAGCCACCAAAGAACATCTCATACAAAAGCCTGTTGAGCCTGTGTTTCTGGGCTCAACAAAGAGAATCAGTAGCCAGCTCTCTGGCTGCTCACAAGAGGGAGGGGGGTATGGGGATATATGTATACATATAGCTGATTCACTTTGTTATACAGCAGAAACCAACACAACATTGTAAAGCAATTATACTCCAATAAAGATGTTTAAAAAAAAAGCTGCAACTTAACTGCTCCAGTCCACAGCTCTAATCACTTAGAAACTAAAGAAAAATCCACACAACCTTCTTCACATTACAAATTTAAGTTATTATCTTCATATGAAAAAACTTGGCTTTCTCTGTTAGCTGACTCTCTTTCTCCTACAAAACCTGTCACAATGTATTTTTATGTTTTTACTTCCTTGTTTTTATTTCCTTGTTTTATACTCTGTTTCCTAAACTATATAGTAAACTAGAAGAGTGCACCACTGTACTCAGGTCCTAATCCACTGCCCGATATTAAGTAGAAAATGAAGGGGGGTGGGGGCAGAAAAGGTCAATGAATAGAGAACAGACTGGTGGTTGCCAAGGGGGAGGGGTTTGGGGGAGGGATAGAGTGGGAGTTTGGGGTTAGCAAAAGTAAGCTTTTATATACAGAATGGATAAACAACAAGGTCCCACTGTATAGCACAGAGAACTATATTCAATATCCTATGATAAACCATAATGGAAAAGAATAATAAAAAAAGTATATACATGTATAACTGAATCACTTTGCTGTACAGCAGTAATAAACACAACATGGTAAATCAATTATACTTCAATAATAAAATAAAGTAGACGATTTAAAACTCTTGTAAAAAAAGTCAATGAATTCTACCTCTTACACCACGTGTCTCCAAATCATTTAACTTTCTCCAATTCAACACCCAGCAATAGTCTGGATCATATATGCTGGACCATAAAAAAGTCTCAAACTTAAAAAGATAGCAAATGTACTAGATTAGAAATTAATAACAGTAAGATGTCTAAAAAATACTCAAATATTTGGAAGTTAAAGACACACAAATAATTTTATGTAGAAGATGAAACAAGGGAAACTTAATATTTTATACTACATGAAAATGAAAATACAACAAATGAAAACTTGTGAAATGAGGTTAAAGTCATTCTCAGAAGGAAATGTATACAGTTAAATGTCTACATTAAAAAGTGGACAAGCACACTGAAAATCAATGAACTACACTTACGAAAAAAAAGAAAATTAGGGTTTTCCAGGATAAACCATAAATTAGGCCAAACACAATTCTCAACCAATTTTAAGACAAATAATAGCAAAATATATTCTCCAACCACAATGGAATGAACCTAAAAAACAATGATAGAGGGAAAACTGGAAAATTTACAAATACATGGAAATGAAACAACACATTCTCACACAACCAACAGGACAAAGAAGGAATCACTGGGGAAATTAGAAAAAACTTTCAGACAAATGAAAACGGAAATATAACACAGCAAAATTGATGGGATGCAATGAAAGCGGCGCTCAGAGGGAAATTTATAGCAGTTAATACCTACATTAAAGAAGAAAGATCTCAAACAACCTAACTTTACACCTTAAGCAACAAGATAAGAGCAAACTAAACCTAAAGGCAGCAAAAGAATTAGAACAGAGATAAATGAAATGGAGAGCAGAAAAACTAGAATCAACAAAAGTTGGTTCTTTCAAAAGATCAACAAGATAACTAAAATCAGAAGTAAAAGTGGGGACATTACTACCAACCTTACAGAAATTAAAAAGACTCTAGGGCTTCCCTGGTGGCGCAGTGGTTGAGAATCTGCCTGCCGATGCAGGGGACACGGGTTCGAGCCCTGGTCTGGGGGGATCCTGCATGCCGCGGAGCAGCTGGGCCCGTGAGCCACAGTTGCTGAGCCTGCGCGTCTGGAGCCTGTGCTCCGCAGCGGGAGAGGCCGCGATGGTGAGAGGCCCGCGCACCGCGATGAGGAGTGGCCCCCGCTTGCCGCAGCTAGAGAAGGCCCTCGCACAGAGACGAAGACCCAACACAGCCATAAATAAATAAATAAATAAATACATACATACATAAATAAATAATAATAAAAAGTCTTTCCAAATTTGATAAATGAATAACTAATTGTAAAAAAAAAAAAAAAAAAAGACTCTAAAAGGGTGTTCCCTAGTGGCCTAGTGGTTAGGACGCCGGGCTTTCACTGCCAGGGCCGGGTTCAATCCCTGGTCAGCAAACATCCTGCAAGCCGTGAGGCATGGCCAAAAAAAAAAAAATAACCACAACGTTATAGAAATAGAAAAAATATTTTAAAAAATAAATATAAAGAGAATACCATAAACAACTGTACACCAACAAATTAGGTAATCTACATAAAATGGACAAATTCCCAGAAACATACACTTTACCAAAATGGACTGGAGAAGAAATAGAAAATCAACAGACCCATAACAAATAAACAGGCGCAATCAGTCATCAAATTCTCCCAACAAGGAGAAGTCCAGGACCAGATGACTTCACTGGTGAATTCTACCGAACACTTAAAAGAAGAATTAACACCAATCCTATTCAAACTTTTCCAAAAATAGAAGAGGTAACATTTTTCTAACACAGTCTTTACGGCCAGCATTACCCTGATACCAAAACCAAGATAGCACAATCTCAAACATCTTTGAACTCCTAAAGAGACCAAGCTACCTGGAGACCAAGCTACCTGTATACACGTTAAGCCTGGGGTGGTGTTTAGACTCTATGTCACTGATAGGTTGTCTGGTTCTCAGTCAATGCCACATTATTCTCTATGAGATTCAAAGAAGTGACCAAAGCAGGCAGCTTTTATACCTTTCAGACAAAGAAACAATAAATTTGTGAAGAATTGACAAGACAAAGTTTAGGCTTGAGGTAGTAAATTGGTAAAGAAGTAACAAATTTTGTTTATACAGCCTTCTCAGCTCTGAACTTCATATCTATCTCTGGAGATAAGGATGTCTCTTTGCCTTCTGGTACAGGGAAGTTACTTTTCACACGGGAGATTTATTTCCTACTTTCAGGGTAGCAAAAAAGGGTCAGAGTGTCCTTCTTATGCCAACTGTTTCTTATGTAACTTTAATTCAAAATAATCAATATGCCAAAGTGGCATATTTTGGGGCATCTTGCCCTGACCTCCATCACTGCTAATCCATATGTCATAGTTACCCCAGTCATTTATTGTTTGGCTGAATTAATCCTTTAGCAGTTTTAGGTTTTTTTTCATATAGGTGATTATCAAATCTCATCTGAATTTATGCTGATTTGTTATACATATCAGCAATTTCTGACATACAGCAAAGCGATTCAGTTATACATATGCCAAGCACAGTACCTCACACATAGAAATTACTTTCAAAATACTGAATGAAGAAAAGGATATATGAATAGTAAAATCAAGTTCAAATGATAAAAGTTAAAAAAAATCACATTACTTTAGTATCTTCTGGTATCTAGGACAATGTGTCACTCATCAGTTTTTCTTTGTCAAAAATATTGGATATTCTCAAATATTTTCTTTTGCAGATGAAATTTAGAATCAGCTATACTATTTGTATAATGTATTTTCATTTTCATTAATGTCTTGATATTTTAATGTCTTCATTTTCTAAGTGTTTCTAGATAGGCACATCAATTTATTGAAATGATCTTACGTTAAAATGTTTAGAATATTTCCAATTTTTCACAAGTAGAAAAACAACACTTGGAAGAAATATTTGCAGCTAAATTTTTGCAGTTTTTTTCAAGTTTTTCCTTAGAACGAATTTCTAGATAGCGAAATGTTTAGTCAACATTTATGACTAAACATTTAGTAAGTGTTGCCAAATGCTCTCCAAAACTGCGTTATCTGCAGTCTCTTTAGCTACACACATATTTATCATACGCTAGAAAAAAACACTTGTTTGCCAAGGTGATGAATTATGTTCTTTTCAAATTAAAAACTGAGTAGGGATGTAAAATACTGTAGAACACAATTTTATAGCTTGTTACCTAGAAAATAAGGGGCAAGCTGTTTAATTCCTTGAGCTGTAATTAAATGTTACTGAGCACCAGTCTTACCTTTTTTCTAGAAATATGAACAAACCAGATGTAATAAAACACAATTGGAAAAATGTAATACTCCTGGGGACAACTTATGAAACTGGGTGAAGTAATAATAATAAAAGTAGTTGCATTTCTCTTTGAAAGGTTTACAAAGGGAGTGAACAGCACTGCCACTGGTGGGAACCCAGGTCCCACCTCATGTTAAGTACGATCCAGTGTTGGGTTTACCTGAACCCCACAGAAAACCAATCAGATGGGCCTTATAGCACCATCAGAGGTGCGCAAACAGGCTCAGAGAGTTTAAGTAACTGCCAGAAAATTGCATAGCAGGTGGCAGGGGTGAGACCTGGGCTCTAATTTCTTTAACTGCCAAGCCTGAGTTCATTCCTCCCTTTGGAGGTGGCAGTGGGGGCATAGTTTTATTTGATAAGTACCACCTGTGTGAGAACAGTGAGGATTCTCAGAGATTCAAGAATACTACATCAGCTGATGTAGTAGATTCTCAACAAATATTAGCTCCCTTCTCTTTCCCCTTTTGCAGTGAGGAAATACACAAATGTTAACCATCTTTTATTCATTTCTAGATACCAGGGTACTTGTCTCCAAATGAGATCAGGTGCTGCCACCTTCTGGGTATAAAGAGGTATTGCAAGCCTTCTGAGGTCGAACTTGGAACAAACATTTGCCTTTCTCAAGTAGAGGATTCTCACTTACAAAGCTCTTTCTGGATCACTGTGCCTTTGGGTTCCAGCATCAGATTACTGAGGAGAGACTCGATAAGCTAAAAAAAGAGGTTCAGAGTCACTGAAGAACAAGGTCTCCACCCTCACCTCCCACTTATTCCTCTATTCTCAATTTACAAATTTCTGCTCAAGTTTCTGTTCCCCAACTTTTCTTGCCAACATCAATAGCAATGCTACAAATAACAACATAAGCATGCTTACTATGTACAAAGTATCTCCTGAGTCTTTCCAGGGACTCTCATTTAATTCTCACAACTTCCCCAGGAGGTAAGCAGTATCCTGAGAAAAGTGGGGCATGTACTGAAGGGTTAGGTCATGTGACCAAGGTCACAAAACAGGGGCTAATGAACCTGATTCCAGAGCCACACATGTCCCCTCTCAAGGTGACCTCTCTGCATGTGAACTCCCTGACACCAAATCAGGAAACAGCTTTTTCCTGATTCTTGTCTTGCTTGATCTCCTCAATACATGATCCTGCCCACTACCAACCTCTCCTCTCTCCCTCTTCCTGGGGAGCCTCTGCTCTTGGCCACTGTGCATCAATCCCAAGGTTGTCCCCCTCCATCTCTGGTTGCTCTTTTTGAGAATCCTGCTTGTGGTCCTTCCTCCTTTGCCAGGATCCCTAAGGGCCAGGGTTCTCCTGGGCCTTCTTCTACCCCATACCACACATGTTCACACTCTGAAGTCCCTCCTCCCTTCGGTACTGACATCCAGGTCCTGATTACACATCCATGAAGGTTGTTGTCTGTCTGTCCTTGAGACATCAGGTGACCCCACCTTGCTGCAAGCCCAGCTTTCTTGCCCATGGGGGCTCCATTCAAGAATGGGTTCACGGACTTCTCTGGTGGCACAGTGGTTAAGAATCCGCCTGCCAATGCAGGGGACACGGGTTCGAGGCCTGGTCTGGGAAGATCCCACATGCCGCGGAGCAACTAAGCCTGTGCGCCACAACTACTGAGCCTGCGCTCTAGAGCCCGCAAACCACACCTACTGAGCCCGGGCGCCTAGAGCCCATGCTCCGCAACAAGAGAAGCCATGGCAATGAGAAGCACACGCACCGCAACGAGGAGTAGCCCCCGCTCGCCGCAACTAGAGAAAAAGCCAGAGTGCAGCAACAAAGACCCAACGCAGCCAAAAATAAATAAATAAATAAATTAATTAATTAAAAAAAAAAAAAAAAGAATGGGCTCACTAAACTTGTTTTCTCATCTGGAAACTGGAGGTTATAACACTGGATTATGGGACTGTATATGCTCAATAAATGTTCACTCTAAAACACCATTATTTTTATCATAAAACAAAATGGCTGTTGGCGATTTAAACTGTAAACTGTTAATTTACAGTGGATGCCACTCTCCATTCCTTGGTACTTGCCCCAGGCAGCATGAGCAAGAGAAATGGGCAGATGAGCAATACGTAAAACATTTCCCCTGCAATATCTAATAAGACCTGAAGGTAAACACCTAATGCTGAGCTCCTGCCAGCCTCCCCATCTCCATGGCAACTCCATGCTTCCAGGAGCTCCAGGCAAAAAGCCTTGAAGTCATCCTGGATTCTCCTTTTTCACACTTTAGATCCAAATCACCAGCAAATCCTATGGGCTTTACCTTGAAAACTTACCCAAAATCTGGCCACTCCTCACCACCTACTCTAATACTGTCTTGGTGGAAGGCACCACCTCTCTCCTAGATCATTCCAATAGCTTCCTAAAGTCTCCCTGTTTCTGTACTTTAGTTTATACGGCAAGTAGAACTTTGCCAGTAAAATGTAGGTCACATCACTCTGTTGCTCAAAACCTGCTGGCGTCCTATCTCACTCAGCCAAAGGCCTACATTCCTGCTGCCTCATCCACAACCCCTCCTGGCTCCCGGCCCCCGCTGGCCCTGCTCACACTATCCTCACTGGGCCTTATGCCTGTACTAGGCATGTTCCCGCCCTGGGATCTTTGCACTTGCTGTTCTCTACATGGAAATGTGCTTCTTCACATTCAAGTGTACCTGCTCCCTCTCCTGCTTCGGATCTTCAGTCAACTTTAAGTGTCTCGACATGGCACTGACTGGCCACTCTAGTCAAAATGCAAACCTCTGCCTGTCTACCCCTAAACCCCACTCCTTCTTCTATTTTTCTTCAAAGCACTAACCTCCACTTAACATACCGTGTAAGTCAGGGTAGGCTCTATTTTACTGCAAAAACAGACTTCAAATCTCAATGACTCGATGAAACGGAAGTTTATGTCTGGTTCATGTTACTTGTTCAACCTGGGCTGGTGGTGAAACTTTACCAGTTACACGGGGGCATGCCTCTTGTAACTGAGCCAACTGAAACCTGTGGTCATTCTGGCCATGGATGATGAGAGAAGGGTGTGCCTAGAGAACTGTGCACCTTGACACATACGCTCTGACCCTGAAGTGCTCACAGCTTATTGCCCAGAACTAGTCACATGCCCCTGCTAATTCCAGGGATCCTGGGAAGTATAGGACAGCACACAGAACACCTAGTAAGCATTACTGTCTCTCCCACACATACTATGTATTTTACTTGTTTAGTTTTCTTCCCTTATGCCCAGCCTGACAATAAGCTCCAGGCAGATAGATTTTCCACTTCTTTGTTTTTTTCACTGTTGAGGTGTCTGGAACAGTACCTCAGACAACAAACAGGGTAACAGTGAGCAAAAAGAATGAATGGATGACAAATAAGCTGATCTACATTTCTCTCCATATTGAGAAGGCCCTCCCGGACCCCGGGGTCTTGGGAAGATCACAAAGGAGGGGGTCTATGGATCTTGGTGTATGTGTGGGGGGGGACTCCCCTTCAGGTCCTATGAGATGTATGTTGACCCAGATGCTAGGACACAGCCATAAAGCTTAGCCACACCTTGGCTCCCCATCATTCACTACTGCCCAAAACGTGGGGCAAGGTAAACAAACGGTTCAAGCCTGGATAGAGAGTGCACTCACATCAATTTCAAACCTGGGGGATATTTTCAAAGTCTCATGGTAATGCAAACTAGAGGCCAGAGCGAGGTTCTGGAGTGTTTCTCATCTGAGCATTATACCACTTGTTGAGCTACACTCAGTGACCCTGAATACAGATGCAACAGGACTACCTCAGCATCTAAGTGACTGGAAGTGGAGCAGGGGAGTCTGGAAACAGTTATGGGATCTATTAAAGAAGTTTTGACTCCCGTTTTTACACAATACATGAAACAAAACCACGATTATCAGACTGATATCAGCACAGACAAATGCGATGGAGAGAGAATTTTCAAAGGCTACTGAGATTGTTTAATTTCTCTTTTAATTTCCTTTATAACACAGTGAAAACAGTTCCCTTTTTCTATTGCAACACATCTTAGCCCATTCTCATTGGGATCTGTTTTTCTCTGTGCCAGGACCAGCACTAGGGTGAGGTAAGAGAGGTTGCTGGAGTACAAAATTCAAAGAGGTGCTTTCAGCATCATACAAGTGCACGGTTAATGCCTCCGCCCACATACCTCACCCTAATCTCACCCCTGCTCCCCACAATTACAGAAGATCTGCCTCCTACATCAGTTTTTTGGTCCAAAACACATTTTACCCTTTAAATTGTTCTATTGTGACTTCTCCTTTTGTGGCCATAATTCTTCCAATATTTGATTTAAAATCCCCACATTCAATTTTGTAATACTGCCCCAAGATATTCAGAATTTGCAGATGTAAATACTAAAGATAGAATGATTCTTTTGTTACTTTTATGGAGTGATATTTCTGCCACTGCTAGAACTGTTTCTACCAGTGTTATTCTTGTACACAAAGACAAAGTAACAATAGTTGTGAGAACACTGCATGCCATTTTTCTCAGTCCAGAAATGTGTTACACTTGTAAATTAATATCTCTATGTACTTCACTATCTGTAAGCTTTCAACCAGATGAAATGTCCCACGGCTAAAAGGGCAGATTAAGACTTCTATTTCCAACAGGCAATCTAGATATACTGATTAAACCTTCCACTCAAAACTATTTTAAGTGCAACACAAGATACAGACAGAGGGCTTCCCTAGTGGCGCAGTGGTTAAGAATCCGCCTGCCAATGCAGCGGTCATGGGTTCGAGCCCCGGTCCGGGAAGATCCCACATGCCGCGGAGCAACTAAGTCTGTGCGCCACAACCACTGAGCCAGCACTCTAGAGCCCGCGAGCCACAACTACTGAGCCCACGTTCCACAACTGCTGAAGCCCGTGCGCCTAGAGGCCGTGCTCCGCAACAAGAGAAGCCGCCTCAATGAGAAGCCTGTGCACCGCAACAAAGAGTTGCCTCTGCTCACCGCAACTAGAAAAAGCCCGGATGCAGCAATGAAGACCCAACGCAGCCAAAAAACAAATTTAATTAATTAATTAATTTTTTAAAAAAGACATATCTTTCAAAATCATTCACAAGCTGGCGATAAATACTCAGAAATTTAAAAATGTGTAATTTCTAAAAGGACAATTACAATTGCTGAAATAAAGGTAAAATGGGGGGGACTAGGTAAATAGCTTTATCAGATTACACACAGCCCCCAAAAAATTGTTTTCTAGAGTATCACACAAAGTGTGGTCCCCCAGCCAGCTGCATAAACATCATCTAGAGAGCTTTAATAATTCTGATGCCCAGTTCATATCCAAGTCCAACTGAATGAGACTCTTTGGAGTAGACTGATGAATCTGTTTTAACAAGCACTATAGGTGACTTTTATGCAGGCTTACATTTAAAAACCACTTCTAGAGAATAAACATGAGGGCACACAGATAAAAAGATAAGTATAAAGAGCCATGGGGGACAGAGGGAAAAGGGCTGAACTGATTCTAAATAGAATTCCAAAGGGAGAGAGAAGGAGCACAGGCAGTTACTGCAAAATATAGTAGCTGTGGATTTCTCATTTCAGAAAGCAAATATAAAGAGACTGAAGATAAAAACAGATCACAGTTAGATACAATAACACTGAACCAGAGAAACAGCAATGGCAAAAAGAATATTTTAACAGCAGCCAGGGGAAATAGCACAGGTTACCTTTAAAGCAATGATTCCCAAACTTCAAGTTGTATCTGAATCACCTGGAGGGCTTGTTAAAACACACTGAAAACATATTTTATAAAAACAAACCAAAAAACTCACATTGCTAGGCCACATCCCCAGTTTCTGATTCATCAGAAACTGGGGATGCAAGAATATGCATTTCTAATAAGTTCCCAGGTGATGCTGATGTTGTAGGTCTGGAGTACACTTTAAGAATCACTGCTTTAAAGAAATAAACATTAGCCTGATACCTAACTCCTCGCCAGCAATAATGGAAGCCAGAAGATAGTGGAACATCTTCATGGCTCTGGAATAAAATATACAGTCCCTTAGCAACCAAAATGTCTACTAAGATAGCAAAATAATGGTATATTTGGGCTTGCCATTCACAGAAAAGAGAAATTCTAAAATACGTACTTTAGAGAGAAAGAAAAAAAATCAAGGAACCAAGGTAAAGAGTGTTAAGAACTTAAATCAGAGTCCAAGAATCAAAGTAAGCATACAAAATGGAAAATGTGTGGGTAAAATGAAACTAAAAATGACTGTATACAATGATAATCTCTTCTGAGGTTTAAAAAAAGATAGAATTGGGGCTTCCCTGGTGGCGCAGTGGTTGAGAGTCTGCCTGCCAATGCAGGGGACGTGGGTTCGAGCCCTGGTCTGGGAAGATCCCACATGCCGCGGAGCAACTGGGCCCGTGAGCCACAATTACTGAGCCTGCACGTCTGGAGCTTGTGCTCCGCAACAAGAGAGGCCGCGATAATGAGAGGCCCGCGCACCGCAATGAAGAGTGGCCCCCGCTTGCCGCAGCTGGAGAGGGCCCTCGCACAGAAGCGAAGACCCAACACAGCCATAAATAAATAAATAAATAAAACACAAAAGTTTAAAAAAAAAAAAAAAAAGATAGAATTAAAATGCATGATCAAAAAACCATGTAAATCAGGAGAGTGATAACATATCAAAAATCTAGGGACTTCCCTGGTGGCACAGTGGTTAAGAATCTGCCTGCCAATGCAGGGGACATGGGTTCGAGCCCTGGTCCGGGAAGATCCCACATGCCACGGAGCAACTAAGCCCGTGTGCCACAACTACAGAGCGTGTGCTCTAGAGCCCGTGAGCCACAACTACTGAGCCCACGTGCCACAACTACTGAAACCCACGCACCTAGAGCCCGTGCTCCGCAACAAGAAAAGCCAATGCAATGAGAAGCCCGCGCACTGCAATGAAGACCGAACGCAGCCATAAATAAATAAATTAATTAATTTAAAAAAAAATCTAAATTTCATGAACGAGCATGAATAAGAATACTCCAAAATAACCACTAAAATAATAGACATAAATAAATTCAATATGCATATAAACGTAGATAAATTCAAAATATGCAAAGAAAAATGTGGAATGAAGAAACTACTCAAATCAAAGGAAGCTAGAGAAAAGAAAAAAGGATGTTAAGGGACAAAATGCTTCAACTAAAATACAGATATTCTCAAAATGGAGTAAAAACAATCCAGTTATATGTTGTTTACAAGAGAAAGGATATAGCAAGAACAGAAATTTTAAAAAGATATACAAGGCAAATACTTTAAAAAAAAACCTGGTTTAAATATATTAATATCAGAATGAATTAAGGCAAAAAGGCTAATAGAGAAAACTGAGGAATTACAAAAAGAAGAGGTACAACCCAAGAAAAAGCTGTATATATGTCATATAATACATCCTCAAAAATATATCAGTGGTAGGACTTCCCTGGTGGTGCAGTGGTTAAGAATCCGCCTGCTAATGCAGGAGACATGGGTTCGAGCCCTGGTCCGGGAAGATTCCACATGCCGTGGAGCAACTAAGCCTGTGCGCCACAACTACTGAGCCTGCACTCTAGATCCTGTGAGCCACAATTACTGAGCCCTTGCGCCACAACTACTGAAGCCCGCACGCCTAGAGCCCATGCTCCTCAACAAGAGAAACCACCTCAATGAGAAGCCTGCGCATCACAACAGAGTAGCCCCCACTCACTGCAACTAGAGAAAGCCCATGTGCAGCAAGGAAGACCCAACGCAACCAAAGTTAAATAAATAAATTTATTTTAAAAAATATATATATCGGTGTGGGGGGAGGGGGGCAGAACTCTAAGGAGAATGGACAAAGCCACTACCAGAGCTCTCAATAATATGTTCAAGCAGACAATTCAATAACTATATGCAGATTGCACAAGATGAAACAGTATTTCCTAACTATAAACTCCAACCACACATGGGGCACAATGTGTGTCTCAGAAAATGGCATCAATCTCTGACTATAGTGCAATCAAGTTAGCAAACAATAACCAAAAGATAACCCGAAAAACGTCACAGAAATGGAAATTAAAAGAAAAAGGCCTAAATAATTCACATGCCAAAGAAATCATAATATTTGATAATATTTAGAACTAAAGTATAATAAAATACTATCACTGTAATCCGTTCGATGTGCAGGTTCCAATGTAAGAAACTGTAAAGAAACATGCCAAAAAGGTAAAAGGAAGACAATTATAAAGAACAGAAAGTTATGAAATAAAAACATACACATTATAAAGTGGTTCTTCATGAAAAACAAAATTGACAAAATTTTGGCAGGATGCATTTTTTAAAAAAAAGAACATATAAATACAAGAATGAAAACCTAGAAAACACTACACATGGAGCAAGCATTAAAAATATAATAAAAGCACATTATTAACAACTTTGACTATACAATTTAGCCTTAGATGGAATGAATAAATTCCTAAAGAAATTTTACTTACCATAATGAAAGAGAACTTGGATGCCCTATGACTCTTAGAGAACTGAAACAACAGCTTTAAAATTTTCCGCAAAGAAAATTCAGACCCCAATGGTTTTTCCTGGTAAAACTCCCTTTTAAGGAACAAGTTATTCTACTCTTAGACAAAATATTCCAGAGTTTAGAAAAAAGAGGGAACACTCCCACCCCACTTTATGAGGCTGGAATAAACCTGAAACAGAAAAGGAAAATTACAAGCCAATTTCACTCAAACAGAGATGCAAATCATCAAACAAAAACACTAGCAACCAGAAACCAAAAATGATAAAATAGTACATACCCTTTCCAATTTAGTTATTTTACCAAAGCAAATTTAATGTAACATTAGAAAATCAATTGGTTTAATTCACCACATTATCAGGTAAATGAGAAAGTCGTATTTTTCACTTATTCATTCAAAGCACAAACAGAACTAGAACCTATCACAGACCAGGCATAGTTTTCAAAAGGTGATTGAAATCCATCAACATATCAAAGTAGTTGCTGGGAGTGGGGGTGGAAATCACTTGTTAAAAGCCTACAGCTGTTCATGACAAAAACTCTTAAATTAGGAAATAGGAGACTTCTTTTACCTAATAAACGCTTTCCAAAAAAAAAAGCCTCCAGCAAACATTCAAGTTAACTTCCCTTAAAGTCAGAAAGAAAACAGGACTGCTTCAAGTTTGCTATCCAAACTCCATTCAATGCTACTCAAAGTCCTCAGCCTCTCTAGCAGAGAAAGTAAATAATAAAAAATGTGTGTGGGCTTCCCTGGTGGCGCAGTGGTTGAGAGTCTGCCTGCTGATGCGGGGGACACGGGTTCGAGCCCTGGTCTGGGAGGATCCCACATGCCGCGGAGCAACTAGGCCCGTGACCCACAACTACTGAGCCTGCGCGTCTGGAGCCTGTGCTCCGCAAGAAGTAGAGGCCGCGATAGTGAGAGGCCCGCGCACCGCAATGAAGAGTGGCCCCCGCTTGCCACAACTAGAGAAAGCCCTCGCACAGAAACGAAGACCCAACACAGCCATAAATAAATACATAAAAATAAATTAAAAAAATAAATGTGTGACTCTGTTCTGTTTAAAAAAAAAAAAGTGTGTGATGCAAAAGGAAAATACACACTTTCCTAGGAATAAATCTAACAACAAAAACAACAACAACAAACCAAACCCTTAAATCGTTTTTGCTGATCCTCATAAAACTTTACTGAAAGGCATTGTACAAGATATAACTGGGACTTCCCTGGTGGCACAGTGGTCGAGAATCCGCCTGTCAATGCAGGAGACACAGGTTCGAGCCCTGGTCCATGAAGATCCCACATGCCGTGGAGCAACTAAGCCCGCGAGCCACAACTACTGAGCCCGCGTGCCACAACTACTGAAGCCCGCTCGCCTAGAGCCCGAGCTCCGCAACAAGAGAAGACACCACAGTGAGAAGCTCGTGCACCACAACAAAGAGTAGCCCCCACTCGCAGCAACTAGAGAAAGCCCGCACGCAGCAACAAAGACCCAGCGCAGCCAAAAATAAATAAATTTATTTTAAAAAAAGGTATAACTAATTAATTGTAAAATTCAATGGCATAATGATGCCAATATTCTCAAAATCCATATATATATATTCAACTCAACTTGAAAACAAAACCTCGGTATGTGGAACTTTGTAAACTGACTAAAATTTAAGTCACAAAATACCTGAAAAAGAATGGGTAGGTAGGTGCGTGTAATCTTCTACAAGATATCTGGAAATCTCTAAATTAAAATGTGTACTTCCATCAATATGGAAAGAGGGTGTCTCTGAAAATACCTTAGTGTAAGTCCACCTACAAGTAATTACCAAAATTAGTAAATACATTTTTGAGAAAACATATAAGCAGTAAAATCCAGGAAGAAAATCATGGGGAAAGAGAAGGATGAAGTTTAGGAGAATACAGGTTTCCGAGGTTTCGAATTCTTATTTTTCTTGGCCTGGTTTGCAGATTCACTTTATTTTTCTTTTAATTTTCTGTGTTTTCATATTTTTGTGAGACATATATGTCCTATAGTCTGATAAAATAATTATTTGAAGGGAAAAAAATAAACAGGAAGTACCAAATAAGATGGTAAAAATCAACGCAAAATATTAGTAATCACAATAAATATTAATGGACTAATTCTCAAATTAAACAACAATGTTGAAGTGCATTTTAAAATCTAGTTATAGGCTATATACACGAGAGTCAACTAAAGTAAATAAAGATAAATAACCGAAAAGTTTAAGTGTAAAAAGTATTCAAGACAAATGCTAACAGAAAGAAAACCAGTGTGCTCCTATTAATGTTAGACAAAGCTGACCACAAAGCAAAAGGTAGGTAGTTTATCCTTGCGGTCTCCAATTCCGGACACACACACACACACACACACACACACACACACACACACACCTCCCCCCCCAAATAATGTCCTGAACTCACTTTGGCCGGGCTTTTCTGTCCCCATCCCAAGATGTCAGTTTTTTTGGACCAGATCACCAGTGCCTCTCCCTCGTCGCTAAATACAGTGGTCCTAAACTTCATCACTAGCGTTTCATACCGCTTATCACAGGATCTAAAACACACTCCGACTGGCTGCCTGGCTTCCCGGTCCCAGGTCCCTGTCCCCCGTTACCCCTCCCTGCCTTGTGGGCCTCTCTTGTCCTCAGGAAGGCGGGGAGTAAAGGGTTAAGTGAGGAAAGCGGGTCTTACATCACGGAGGGTAGAATCACGGGGAGCAGAGGTCACGGAAGCTGCCGCCGAAGAGACGAGAAGCTCATTGAAAGGTCCGGTATGCCGCGGGGACCAACAGCTCGGAAGTGGCCGCGGTGGACCACTCCTCTGCCCATGTGTACAGCAGCAATCGCCTCCGGAGAGTAATGGCTTCCGCTTCACTTCCGCCTTCTAAGTGTCGCGGGACTTCATAACCGGCCGCTAACCAGGAAGCACAGACGGAAAGGATTCTGGGAAATGTAGTTCTGGAGTTTAGAGGGGCATAGTGGGGGTACCTCGGTGGAAACTGCGGATGGCGCTCATTTCCCCCCAACTTCTAATTGTTCAAGTGCCACGGGACTCATTTCTCAGGCCTCTTTTCGTCTTATAATCCCTGTGGTGGCACTGAATCTTACCTCTTTAAGTACTGTGTATACACTCTAGTCAAAATTTCATCCACAGTCCCACACCTCTACCCTGAATGCCAGACAGAATGAGATATTCTCTCTCCACTTGGGTTTTTTAGAGACACATTTAAAGTCCACAAATCAAACACCTGACTCCACCTTATCAACTTCAAATAATAGCAACCCCATCTTTCCACATGTCCATTGTAAACCTTGGCAACATTGTGGACCCTTCTTTGTCCCATTGATCCAACAGGGAATGCTCAGCTCTACCTTGACCATCAACCCAGAATCTGATTGCTTTGCCAGAAATGTTTTTCTTGTTTCTGAGTCATGAAAGGTCACAGCAGGACTTGAAACTGGCCCTCCTGGGCAAAAAACCCTTTCTGGGTCCCCCATTTCTTTTTTTTTTTTTAATGTATTTTTATTTATTTATTTATTTATTGGCTGTGTTGGGTCTTCGTTTCTGTGCGAGGGCTTTCTCTAGTTGCGGCAAGCGGGGGTCACTCTTCATCGCGGTGAGCGGGCCTCTCACCATCGCGGCCTCTCTTGTTGCGGAGCACAGGCTCCAGACGCGCAGGCTCAGTAGTTGTGGCTCACAGGCCTAGTTGCTCCGCGGCACGTGGGATCCTGCCAGACCAGGGCTCGAACCCGTGTTCCCTGCATTGGCAGGCAGATTCTCAACCACTGCGCCACCAGGGAAGCCCCTGGGTCCCCCATTTCTTATTTGTAGGATGAAGGCTTCAGCCTCCTAGACTTTTCCTGAGTTCCAAAGGGCAGATTCAAACAGCTGCTAATCAGGGAAACAGGGAATGCAGAAACAGTGGAGGAATAGTCAAGAAACTATAGTGCAGCGATTAAAGCAAGATCCTGGTCCTCCTCAAGGGATATACATAACAATATCTTTGAGTTCTTCTGAAAGAACTAAGGCCCCCAATAAGGCCCCACCCAAGTGGACGATGGTAACTTCTGGCTGAGCACAAGATTCCTGTAACACCGCCCTGTTACCTCACCACCAACCAATCAGAAGAAAGTCACAAACCCTGCAGCCCTCACCCCCAAATTTTGCCAATAAAAACTTCTCCCAGGAAAACACCAGAGAGTTCAGATTTTCAAGCATAAACCACCCATTCTCCTTGCTTGGCCCTGCAATAAACCTGCCTCTGCTCCAAACTCCAATGTTTTGGTTTGTTTGGCCTCACTGTGCTTCAGGCACAAGAACTTGTGTTCGGCAACAATAGCCTTTCAGTAGCTCTGAAGGGACTGCTTCAAAGAGGTAGGGGGAGAAGCCAGTATATATATGATTTTTGGCTAGGGAATACATGCAGTTAAGCACATATCTCGGTAAAAGATTATCACTACTCACAAGGAACAGATATCTCAGTTAATGATTTTAGTGTTTTTCTATGTATGGGAAGATCCAAGAATCTGGGTTCATTAAATTTCTTCTTGAAATATACTGTCTAAAGGGCCTGTTTTCGGGCTTCCCTGGTGGCGCAGTGGTTAAGAATCCGCCTGCCAATGCAGGGGACACAGGTTTGAGCCCTGGTCCAGGAAGATCCTACATGCCACGGAGCAACTAAGCCCGTGCGCCACAGCTACTGGAGCCTGCGCTCTAGAGCCCACGAGCCACAACTACTGAAGCCTGTGTGCCTAGAGCCCATGCTCCAAAACAAGAGAAGCCACCGCAGTGAGAAGCCTGCGCACCGCAACAGAGAGTAGCCCCCGATCTCTGCAACTAGAGAAAACCTGAACGCAGCAACAAAGACCCAAAGCAGCCAAAAATAAAATAAATAAATAAATAAATTTAAATAAATAAAATAAAGGGCCTGTTTTCCTAAAACACAGAGTGCCTCATCTTGTTTTTCATCCTGAATTCCTCTCAGGAGGCACTACTGTCCATCAGCAACTGCAGTGGCTAATGACTTAATCCTTGTAACACTTGGATGGAGAGAAACATTCTTTGTTTTACAACAAACATACAGAAAGTCTACAAATAAATTTTTAAAGAGAACATACCTATGCGCAAATTATAAAAAATGTCCACAAAATGCACATGCCTATGCAATTACTACCCAGGTTTTTCAAAAAGAAAATTACCAATAACACAGAAGCTCCCTTCATGGCCCTCCTGGTCAGTACAATTCCTCATCCTCCAAAGGAAACCCTATTATTGAGGCAGGAGATAGATGGCCTCCAGGCTGAGCAGCTGGAGTTTGTCCCCTGTGGACAGATACTCCAAGACAGAGATAATAGCAGGGCCAGAGAGGAGCTGAGTCCTGCCCAGATAAAAGATAAAGAAACCATATATTTCTCATTCTCGAGGTCAAGGAGACCTTCCCAACTACACATGCGCAGAAAGGCTCCTTGGGGGTCAAAAAGGGAGGGGGCGCCACCCCATAGTAGGTGATGTCAACCTACCCATAGGCCTCTTTGCTAGAATTCATCTTGGCTAAGAGATGCACACACACACAGCGGAGGACCCTGAGATAAACCAAATATGGACTCAGAACCAGGCTAAGCCAGATGACTTGCCAAAGGAAACCTGGGAAAAATGCCCTATAAAAGTGATTCAAACTACCAGCAGGACGTGACTCTCTCTCTGAGTTCGCCCATGTGAGTCTATTCACACATACTCTTTTTCCTCCTAATAAACACTTAACTTGTTTCACTACTTTCCATCTCTTAGTGGAAATTCATTTCTACAAAGCCAACAGGCCAGGACCTTGTCACTGTCCCTCATGGTCTAGTAGTTAGGATTCAGGGCTCTCACTGTCACAACCTGACTTCAATCTCTTGCCAGGGAACCAAAATCCTGCTTCAAGCCACTGCAAGCCAAGGCCACTGAGATCATTTTAACTTATTATAATATCTGTGGCCAAAAAATAAAATAAAAAATTTTTTTAAATAAAAGGGAATTCCCTGGCAGTCCAGTGGTTACGACTCTGCACTTCCAATGCAGGAGGCATGGGTTTGATCCCTGGTTGCGGAACTAAGATCCCGCATGCCGCATGGCGCAGCCAAAAAATTAAAAAAAAAAAATCTGACATGGTTCAGGACACAACTACCCTAAAATATGGCACCTTAGCATATTGAATATTTTAAGCTGAGGGAATCAGAGAAATGACTCAGGGAGGATTCTTTGACCTTTCCCTGAAGCAGGTCATAAGACCCTCCTGTGATAGCTGTCCTTCCTACACCAGAGGAAAGGAGCGTCCTTATCTCTGAAGATGGAGGGACACATAAAGGAATCCAACTGTACAAGATTGCTAAATTTCCCTCAGTTTACTACCCTTAGCTCATATCCTTTTTTTCAATCACATTTTTCTATGGCTTTCCAGTCTTCATCAAACCTAGCATAAAAAAGTGCTCAGATTTAACCACTTTTTTGGGAGTCTTCATTTCCTTATGAAGGTTTTAGGGTCATGTAAAACAGATTTGTATGCTTTTCTCTCGTTACTTTTACTACAGAGCCCCAGCCAAGAACCTATAAATGTAGAAGAAAAGTTTTGGGTTGTTTTCCTCCCTTACACATCATAGAAGAGTTTTGCCTGTTTCTTGAACTTTATGTAAGTAGAATCAAGCCTCTCTCCTTTGGGATTGGTGCAAGAGTAGAAAACTTGGGACTTCCCTGGTGGTGCAGTGGTTAAGAATCTGCCCGCCAATGCAGGGAACACGGGTTCGAGCCCTGGTCCGGGAAGATCCCACATGCCGCGGAGCAACTAAGCCCGTGAGCCACAACTACTGAAGCCCGCGTGCCTGGAGCCCATGCACCACAACAAGAGAAACCACTGCAATGAGAGGCCCAAGCACCACAACGAAGAGTAGCCCCCGCTCACCGCAACTAGAGAAAGCCCGCGCCCAGCAACAAAGACCCAATGCAGCCAAAAATAAATAAATAAATTTATTTTAAAAAAAAGAGTAGAAAACTGACCAGTGCAAGAGGACAGAACCACACACACAGGGCCACCTAGTATGACAGCAATGACTACAGTGGGACAAGGACAGTCTTTCCAATAAAGCTGGGTCCATTGGATAATCACATGGAAAAAAATGAAAATTGATCCCCATGATTCCAAAATGATGGCAGAACTAAATGTGAAAGGTAAAACAAAAATTATAGAGAAAAACATGATTTTATGGCTTGGAGTAGGCAGAAATTTCTTAAATAGGAGACAAAAGGGGAAAAATAAGATTTGATAAGCTGGAATACATTAAAATTAAGAACTGCTTGGGAATTCCCTGGCAGTCCAGTGGTTAGCACTCAGTGCTTTCACTGTGGCCCCAGGTTCAATCCCTGGTTGGGGAACTAAGATCCTGCAAGCCACATAGCATGACTGAATTAAGAACTGCTCATCAAAAAACACCACTGATGGTGAAAAAGTAACCCACAAAGCAGAAGAAAAACATGTACATCTATATGTATATGTGTATATATCTACTATATATAAGATAGATAGATAACCAACAAGGACCTACTGTATAGCACAGGGAAATCCACTCAATATTCTGAGATAACCTATATGAGAAAAGAATCTGAAAAGGAATAAATATACATATACATGTATATGTATAACTGAACTACTTTGCTGTATACCTGAAACTAACACACATTGTAAATCAACTATACTCCAATAAAATTTTAAAAAATAATAATAATTCACGTGCAGAATATGTAAAGAAATTTTACCACTCAATAAGAAATAGACAACTCAAAATAGGCCAAAAATAAATCTGGTCATATCACAAAACAGGATATTCAAATGGCCAATAAATATATGAAAAAGTGCTCAACTTTATTAAGGAAAAGCTAATTAAGTGCCAATTAATTTAAACCACAATGAGTTGCCACTACTTAACTAACAGAATGGCTATGAAAAAGGCCCGGTTCAATCCTTGGTCAGGGAAATAAGATCCCACAAGCTTCATGGCACAGCCAAAAAAAAAAAAAAAATTGGGAAATTAAGTGGTGTGACACCTACTTCACTGCTGTGACAATAATGATTATAAAGTTTGTAGAGTTCCCTGCTTCTTAAGGATATCCCTCGAGAGAGGCACAGGCAAAGAGAGAAATGAAAATCTGTGAATATACAGTTGAGACCACGCATGGAAAGTCACCTCCAATGAAAGAAGAACTGCTTGAAACTTCTGAGTAGAGTAGCAGAATTCAACAAAAATGTTTTATAAACTGTTACATTAGAAATTGAAGGGAGTTCCCTGGTGGCCTAGTGGTTAGGATTCATGGCTTTCTCTGCTGTGGTCCGGGTTCAATCCCTGGTCAGGGAACTGAGATCCCACAAGCCACGTGGCAAGGCAAAAAAAACCCAAAAAGACATTGAAGCCTTGGTTGCCTTCTGAGATGGCCAACACTGTCTCTGGAGTGTGTACCTCTCTCAATAAATCTACTTATTACCTATCACTTTGCCTCTTGCTGAATTCCTTCTGCACTGAGAAAAAAATAAAAGAAAAAAGAAAAAGAAATCGAAGCCTCTAAAAATTGTCAATGGAGCATTTATTTATTTTATAAATTCCTACTAACTGTATATAAAAGGGTCTGAACTATGCTCTGTGGTGCTACAGCTTCCTCATCCCCCCCAGTCTGTGACTGTAGAAATTCTCTCCTTTTTCTCTAGAAATATAGCTCAATCTCCAGGGTCCACACCTTTGCAACTTGCACAAGTGCCATTCATGTACAACTTCAGATCCTGCCTGCTCTACATAGAGAGACCTGAGGAGAACATATTGACTTCAAATATTACTTTATTTTTTTTTAACATCTTTATTGGAGTATAACTGCTTTACAATGGTGTGTTAGTTTCTGCTTTATAACAAAGTGGATCAGCTATACACATACATATATCCCATATCTCCTCCTTCTTGCATCTCCCTCCCACCCTCCCTATCCCACCCCTTCAAATATTACTTTAAATAAATTGATACTAGTGACAGAGTTAAAGTTTAGGACTACATTCCCCAGCCAGCTCTGTTTATCTAAAACTCTAGTGTGCCAGGCTGGATTTCTGTTAGTCTTTCTAAAATAACTGGCTTCAGGAAAATAAAGTTTTCTTATGGTTTTCGTGTGTTTGGCACTTTACTGACAAGAATGATTCTTTTAAAAATATTTTTTTAAATTTATTTTTTATTAAAGTGTAGTTGATTTACAATATTTTGTTAGTTTCATGTGTACAACAAAGCAATTCAGTTATACATACATATATATGTTTTTTTTCCATATTATTTTCCTTTATAGGTTATTACAAAATATTAGGTATAGTTCCCAGTGCTGTACAGTAGGTCCTTGATGGTTATCTATTTTATACATAGTAATGTGTATATGTTAATCCCAAACTCCTAATTTATCCCCCCCCTTTCCCCTTTGGTAACCATAAGTTTGTTTTCTATGTCTGTGGGTCTATTTCTGTTTTGTATACAGGTTCATTTGTATCTTTTTTTTTTTTTTTAAGATTCCATATAAGCAATAATAAGCAATATCTTATATTTGTCTTTCTTTGTCTGGCTTACTTCACTTAGTATAATATGCTCTCGGTCCATCCATGTTGCTGCAAATTGATAAGAATGATTCTTGTAAATGAATTATCAATGCCATAGTTTTTCTACATGGGATCATCAGTTAGAATGATGCTGGGAGTGGGCTGAGGCAACAATAACCTCTTGGTTCCCAGCTTTTTTTTTTTTTTTTTTTTCCTTTGTCATGTTTTGCTTCCACCTTTGTACCTCTTAAAGAGTGCAGAGTTATCTGAAAGTCCCCTGGTCAATATCGGGAGGGTGAGCTTTTCATTAGTGCTCTGCTGAGGTTCCCAAATCTTTTCTTTTCTTTTGCTCTCCTTTCTCCAACTTTATTGAGCTATAATTGACGAATAACATTGTGTAAGTTTCAGGTGTACAATGTGTTGCTTTGATACATTTGTAAATTGCAAAACGGTTACCACCAGAGTATTAGCTACCACCTCCATCCCATCACATAGTGGCCATTTCTTTTTTTGCTGCGAGAACATATGAGATCTACTCTCTTAGTAACATCCGAGTATAGGATACAGTATTATTAGCTATAATCACCTGTGCTCCACCTCGGATCCCCAACCTTCTTAATCTTATAACTGGAAGTTTGTGCGCTTTTCTAATCAAGTTCACTCACTCTTCCACCTCATTTTTTTTTTTTTTTTTGCTATTTTTTGTCAAAGGCAAACAATAAAAAGTGAGCTAGTAGGGAGATTGGTTTTATTCAGGCTAACGCAATAAGGAAAACACCCCCAATCCAAACATCAGAGTGTCTCTGCAGAGTGGTTTTGCCTTAGACTTTCATAGGGAGGAATAAGCAAATCATAGGTGGAGGGATTTTACATTTGGGATTGTTATTGTAACCAGGGGACTCTGTTAGCTGAGCAAGAAATGCTTAATCTCTGTGTCTAGCTAGTTTGTCAGGGAGGGGGACAAACAGTTCACCTACTCATTTATGAGACAGAAGAATGGGAATTGGAGAGTGTGTGTCTAGCCCTGTCATAGGAAACAAGGAGGTCACTAGAGAGTCCTATTCTCCTCCTATGGGGAAGAGAGGTTCTTTGCAGTACTGGTTTCTAGAACACAAAACGGCGGGAGGTGGGGGGATTAACTGTCTGGGTTTTCCAGCAGCACAGGTAAAGTTCAATATTGCCGCTCGCCTTTATATATTAGTAATTGAACCATGCATATAAATGCCTACTTTACGCTAAGAGAACTTACCTGTCTTCAGTTAAACTATTCCCCCCCCCCACCCCCCCAGCGATGGTTCTCAATGGGGAATGATTTGGCAATGCTTGGAGATTAGTGTTGGGTAGCACAGCTTGGTTTGGGTGGGGTGCTACTGGCATCTAGCGGTGGAAGCAGGGGATGCAGCTAAACATCTCAAAATGCACAGGATGGCCTCCCAAAACAGACTTATTTGGCTCTAAAGGAGAATAGTGCTGAGGTTGGAGGCGGGGTGGGAGGGTTGGGGGGAGTTAGGGGAGTACTGGTAAAATTGCTCAATACCTTCCTTTGGGAACCAGGGCTTTAGAGGCTGGGCAAAAACGTCTGAAAAACTAAATTCCTCCTGAGATGCAGAAAACAAGCAGGCTCAAAGGATTTTCAAATGCATCTTGAATTTCCCTTGGAGTTGTTGATCATTATTCATCTGTCTGTTACCTTTTATTTGAAACACTGCAGCTCAATTTGTATAATTTTTATATGAAGTTTGTAGAACTTTACTTATAAAAATTCACGGAGGGGGCTTCCCTGGTGGCGCAGTGGTTGAGAATCTGCCTGCCAATGCAGGGAACACGGGTTCGAGCCCTGGTCTGGGAAGATCCCACATGCCGCGGAGCAACTGGGCCCGTGAGCCACAATTACTGAGCCTGCGCGTCTGGAGCCTGTGCTCCGCAACAAGAGAGGTCGCGACAGTGAGAGGCCCGCGCACTGCGATGAAGAGTGGCCCCCACTCGCCGCAACTAGAGAAAGCCCTCGCACAGAAACGAAGACCCAACACAGCCATAAATAAATAAATAAATAAATTTTAAAAGTATTCATTCTAAAGTCTACTTAAAAAAAAAAAAATGATAGGGGCTTCCCTGGTGGTCCAGTGGTTAAGACTCTGTGCTTCCATTGCAGGGGTCACAGGTTCAATCCCTGGTCAGGGAACTAAGATCCCACATGCTGCGTAGCGCGCCAAAAAAATTAAAAAAAAAAAAATGATAGTCACACTTCAGCTTTAAAAAAAAAAATTCATTGAAAAGTCTCAGATTTTAGCTAAGAGCAAGGATAGGGTAGGGAGCAAACTTTTTCTTTTCTTTTTTTTTTTTTTTTTTTGGCTGTGTCACGCGGGCTTGCAGGATCTTAGTTCCCCAACCAAGGATCAAACCCGCGCCCTTGGCAGTGAAAGCAAGGACTCTTAACCACTGGAGTGCCAGGGAATTCCCTATAGATGCGTTCTTGCTCACCAACATGGAAGCTCTCTGACCTCTGTCATTTTAGGTTTTCATGTTGGCTTCATTACATAGACAAGGTGGATTAAATCATTGGTCATTGGTGATTGGTTCAACCTTCAATACCTCCACAGGTGGGGGTTTGAGGTTGAAAGTTCCAACCCTCTAATCAAAGTTCAGTCTTTCTGGCAACAAGCCCTGAAGCTCTCTAGAAGCCGCTTAGCCAAGAGTTATCTCATTAACATACCAAAGACACTCTTATCACTCAGGAGATTCCAAGGGTTTTAGAAGTCTATGCCAGAAACTGGGAACAAAGACCAAATATTTTTTATTACATCATAGGGACAAAAACCAGCCCTCCATTCATACAAGCATCCCCCACCCCCCACCCCACTCTCAGAAAGTACACAGAACTCACCTCAGAAAATAGGTATTTCTGGGGAATTCCCTGGCGGTCCAGTGGTTAGGACTCTGTGCTTCCACCGTAGGGGTCACGGGTTCAATCCTGGTCCGGGAACTAAGATCTCAAGTGCTGGCAGGCGCAGGCCCCCCCCCCAAAAAAAAAAGGTACTTCTGCTTTAAAAGACTGTATCCTCCATAAGTCTGATTTAGCTGGTACAGAAATTTAGCTTCAAACCTAAGACAGTATTGATTTAATAATCTGTATTAAATTGCTGCTGGTAATTGAAGGCTGGGAAATTTAGACCAACTCTCTAACTGAAGACAATGAAAAGTATGCATGCAGTGTACATTAAAAAAAAAAAAATCTAAAAAGCAACAAAGATCTAAATACTAGTAAGAAATCACTGCAGTGGAATCTCAAAAAGCCAAACCCATTAAAATAGAGAATAGAATGGTGCTTGCCAGGGGCTCTGGGAGGACGGCGTGGGAACTGGGAGATGTTGGTTAAAGGGTACAAACTTCCAGTTATAAGATGAATAAGTTCTGGGGATCTAATGCACAGCATGGTGACTCTAGTTAACGGATACTGTATTGTATACTTGAAAGTTGCTAAGGAAATAAATCAAGTGTTCTTACTACAAAAAAGAAATGGTAATTATGTGGTGGAGGTGGTAGCTAACACTATGGTGGTAAGCATTTTTCAAAATATAAGCATTTTACAAATAAGTACATTGTACACCTTAAACTTATACAGAAAAGAAATCACTGCATGGAGACTAGGAGAGGACAGGGTTCCAGAGAGGTGAGCCAGACACTGGGGCTGGTTTTACCCTTGAGGTGGTCTACGAGAGGCAGCTAAGGGACCAAGTGAGCTTTAGGTGTCTACAAGACCAGGGATAAAGAGTGAGAGTAAGGGTCTCCCCTCTTTGTGCTGGCTTCCCAAAGGAATGTCTCTGGGGAATAGAGGGGAACTGGAAGCAAACCATTATGGACTGCAGCCAGGTTTCTCATCACCTGGTAGATGTGAGAAAAAGCTTGTGTAACTACAGTGCATTACTATCAGACAAAGTAGATTTTAATGCAAAAACCTTTGTTACACCCAGAGATAACAAAGGTAACTTCATAAAGATAGAAATTGGGTCCACCATGAAAACATAATAATTCTGAATTTGTATTCAATAGTCTATTGATTTTGTATATATATATAATTTTATTTATTTTATTTTTGGCTGCGTTGGGTCTTCATTGCTGCACGTGGGCTTTCTCTAGTTGCGGTGAGCGGGGGATACTCTTTGTTGTGGTACGCGGGCTTCTCGTTGCAGTGGCTTCCCTTGTTGCAGAGCACAGGCTTTAGGTGTGCAGGCTTCCGTAGTTGTGGCTCGCGGGCTTCGTTGTTCCGCGGCATGTGGGATCTTCCCAGACCAGGGCTCGAACCCGTGTCCCCAGCATTGGCAGGTGGATTCTTAACCACTGCACCACCAGGGAAGCCCCTCAATAGTCTATTGATTGAACTACAAGCAGAGATAGTCAAATTCTGTATCACACTGGGTGATTTTAGCATATATCACTCCATGATTGATACAAGGAGACAAAAAAAAAAAATTAGTAAAGATAAGATTTCAACGTGATTAACCAACTTGACCTATTGTGCATATATAGAAAATGCACTCAGTCGTTGTAGAATCCACATTGATCTTTCAGCGCAAACAGATCACCTACTAAGTTTGACCATAAGTGCGTGAGAGCAAATCTCAATAAATTTCAAAGAATTAAAATTATACAGAGTATGTTCTTTAGCCACAATGCAATGATACTAAAAACCAATAACAAAAGAAGGAAAAGAGGTCCTCCATATATTTGGACACTAAAAAATGCACTTCTATTTAACTCATGGATTAAATAAAAACTCTCAATTGACTTTATTCAAATCAATTTCTCGGCATAGATTGCAGCAGAAATGAGGAAAATGAGGATGACTCAAAAGGGAGAGATGAAATGAGAATTGGTTTATCTAAGTATAATGTGAAAGCAAATGAGTGTTCACTACAAGTTTACAAACACATGGACTGCACATCTGATAATAATTTTTTCCTCCAGCTTTATTGAGATTAATTGACTTCGGTTAACACCTGATAATTACACATTTGATTTTACTAGTGCTTAATATAGACAAATTTCTGTACACATATATTAAACTATCTCATATACTCATATATTCCCATATATGAGATATATTCCCTATATCACTATTAAATATGTAATATTTTGCCTATTTTATAGATGTCGACTGAACTCAGAGAGTTAAGTTAGCTGATAAATGACAGGTAGTAAAACACAGGATAGAAGGATTTTTTTTTTTTTTTGCTGCTGCTGCATTGCAGCCTGCAGGATCTTAGTTCCCCGACCAGGGATCGAACCCGTGTTCCCTGCAGTGGAAGCTCAGAGTCCTAACCACTGGACCTCCAGGGAATTCCCAGGATAGAAGGATTTAATACAAAGATATCTGATTTGAAAACCCATGATTAATCACTTTGCTAGGAGAATTGAATTTTGGAAGAGTCAGGAATTCTGGCATACCCAGTATTTCATTCCCTTTGACTCTTTCTAGAAGCCCACACCCAAGGCAGATGGCAGAATCATGAAAAAGAAAATGTTCCAGAGATCAGCGTCCTCAAGTCTCCCTTTATGGCTCTGTTCCTCAGGCTGTAGACGGAGGGGTTCACCATAGGAGTGACCACAGTGTTCATCACTGAGGCCACTGCCCTCCTCCTGGGGGAGAGAGTAGCTGCAGAACTAAGGTAAACTCCAACACAGGTCCCATAGAATAAGAAAACGACAGACAGGTGAGACCCAAAGGTGGAAAAGCTTTATACTTTCCGCCAATTGATGGGATTCTCAGGCTGGACGAGACAATGCGAGTGTAAGAGAAAATTATCCCTGAAAGGGGACCAACACCTAACAGGCTAGTCACTAGATACATCAGCACGTCATTGATAAGAGTATCAGAACAGGCGAGTCTGAGGATCTGAGCAAGTTCACAGAAGAAGTGGGGGATTTTCAAGTCTGTGCAGAAGGACAGATGCAACACCATCAGACTGTGGAGCAAGGCGTTCATAACGCTAATGAACAAGGAGCAATGACTCATCAGACCACAGAGACGGGGGTTCATGATGATTGCATAATACAGAGGGTGGCAGATGGCCACGTAGCGGTCATAAGCCATGATGGTCAGGAGCAAATGGTCCATACATATGAAAACCATGAAAAAATACACCTGAGTGAGGCAGCCTGCATCAGTGATGGCTTTGTTCCCTGTCTGGATGTTCACCAGCATCTTGGGGACTATAGTGGAGGTGAAACAGATGTCAACAAAGGACAGGTGGGAGAGGAGGAAGTGCATGGGGGTGTGGAGATGGGAGTCTGAGCTGACAGCCAGGATGATGAGCAGATTCCCCAGCACAGTGACCAGGTACCTGGACAAGAACAGCCCAAAGAGAAGGGGCTGCAGGTCTGGATCCTCTGAGAGGCCCAGGAGGAGGAATTCTGAGACACCAGTCTGGTTTTCTGATTCCATGTTGTTGATGAGTCCACTGGAAAATAGAGACATGAATTACCATGAAACAGACACACAGACATCACTTGTTTGAGAGAAGTCGTTTAAACAATTCTTCCCTTCTGGTTGCTCTACTCATTTCTTCCTTCACCAAGTAATTTTTGAATGACTTCTAAGTACCATACATTTTGTTCTAATACCAAAATTTAAAAATTAAAACATTTTATTAAAAATTAAAATATTTTATTTTTTTAGGAACTATCATGCCTGCATGGCATTTTAAAATCTATGATTAGGGCTTCCCTGGTGGTGCAGTGGTTAGGAATCGCCTGCCAACGCAGGGGATGCGGGTTCGAGCCCTGGTCCGGGAAGATCCCACATGCCACGGAGCGACTAAGCCTGTGTGCCACAACTACTGAGCCTGTGCTCTAGAGCCCGTGAGCCACAACTAATGGGCCTGCGAGCCACAACTACTGAAGCCCGTGCACCTAGAGCCCGTGTTCTGCAACAAGAGAAGCCACCACAATGAGAAGCCTGCGCACCGCAAGAAAAAGTAGCCCCTGCTCGCCGCAACTAGAGAAACCCCATGCACAGCAATGAAGACCCAACGCAGCCAAAAATAAATAAATAAAATAAATTTATTAAATAAATAAATAAATAAATAAAATCTGTGATTAAAGTCTAATCGTTTCTTCACATAGGGTCAAACCTGGTTGGATGACTTCATTTTCTCAGAGAATTTTAACTCTGTAGTTAACTTTATACTGAGTCTGCTCAGAATGGCAAATCTCAGGTATTGCTGGAAATTATAAGCTCAGATTCTCTACTGTCTCAATGTGAGAAATAATGTCATTAATCCATTCCTTTAAATATTCTACTTTTTACAAATTGGATCAAACCACTCTATTGGAACCTGTCTATATAGAAAGAATTGTTTTGCTGCAATCTGTCATTTGCCATCAGCCTACAGTGAGGGACATTATAAGAAAAGGTTAAATGAATCTATATCTTGTCTATTGTGGAAGTGTCATACCCGTAGGGGAAATTCCTGTCTGGCTCTTAAAACAAGAATAGCTGAAAAACTGATTTAGGGAGTTCCCTGACAGTCCAGTAGTTAGGACTCGGCGCTTTCACTGCCGTGGCCCCAGGTTCAGTCCCTGGTCAGGGAACTGAGATCCCGCAAGTCTAGAAACTCAGACAGAGTCATTTTATAGCATATTTCTTTCAACTAGTTGTTCCTTGGTAGCTACCTTTTTGGACATGTCTATATGGCAATGGCTTTGTAATTATCCCCTATCCTCTAAGTACTCTTTCTTTTAAAAATCACTTAATTAAGTTATTTATTTATTTTTGACTGCATTGGGTCTTCGTTTCTGCTTGCGGGCTTTCTCTAGCTATGGCGAGTGGCGGCTACTCTTCGTTGCGGTGCGCAAGCTTCTCATTGCAGTGGCTTCTCTTGTTGCGGAGCACGGGCTCTAGGCGCATGGGCTTCAGTAGTTGTGGCACATGGGCTCAGTAGTTGTGGCTCATGGGTTCTAGAGCGCAGGCTCAGTAGTTGTGGTACATGGGCTTAGTTGTTCCGCGGCGTGTGGGATCTTCCCAGACCAGGCCTTGAACCCGTGTTACCTGCATTGGCAGGCGGATTCTTAACCACTGCGCCACCAGGGAAGCCCCTCCAAGTACTCTTGAATGCATTAACCCTGTGCATTTTTGCAGAGCAATCTTCTTCCCAAGCGTGCCAGGGAAGGTCCAGCACATCCTTCTGGAACACTTCAATGGCATTCTACCCAATAAACCCACAAGTCTTCACTTCGGCATTCAAGTTCTTCCAACATCTGGGCCCTGTAATAATTACACATGGGGCAAGGCACTCTCAGCAATGAATTTACCTTGTAAATTTTGTTTACAAGGTACTCTCAGCAATGAATTTACCTTGTAAAACTGACACTCCACGTGGTTTCATTGAGAAAGCTTCAAGAGTGAATAATTCTAGGAGCTGGTGTGCAAATACCAGCAGGACACATAATTGATGAAGATGTGTCATTTCCTGCTCTAATCAAAAGCAAATTATTCATCTCAGAATATGAGCTTTGGAAGGACACATATTTGTAACAGAAGTGAAGGGAGGATGGAATGCATAGAGTCTTGAGAAAGCAAAGGAAACAAATGAGCATTTTTAAGCTCTGCCTTCACACTGGCTGGCATGTGGGAGGGAACTCATGAACTAGCCAATGCTAACATCCAGGTCCCTTGACAGGGTCAGAACCCAGGCAATGGTTTATGAAGCAAGGGAGGAAGGACAGGTGTCTAGTCACAAAGGAAAAGAAGTTGAGCAAAGTTCAAAGGACATTTGTGTCCTTCAAATTAATAAGACATATGCATTAGATAGGAAACGTTCTGAGTACTAGGGACACAGGGAATACTCCAGAAATATTGGCTCTCATTATTGCCATTATTGTTTTTTATTAATAACAGAATAGTTACTGGTATATTAGTCTTTATGGAAGAGAAAATATTGAACTTACTTAAGGATGTTCCTCTTCCCCTTAATTTTTTGACACACAGTCTGATCTGTTTAACTGTCACAATTCCAGAAACATGAATGAAATTTCAACATTTGGAAAGTTTAAAAATGCGAGAAAGAGATTTTGTAATTTTTCTGTTTTTCTTTTTCGTTCTTTTTTTTTTTAGCTTATAAACAATAGGAATTTATTTCTCATAATTCTGGAGGCTGGAATGAAAGTCTGAGATCAGGGTGCCAGCATGTTGGGTGATGGAGGGAGGGTCGGCCTGGAGGCTAGAGACTTCTTATATCCTTACCTGGCAGAAGGGGTGAGGGATCTCTTCTATAGGACACTAATCCCATTCATGAGGGCTCTACCTTCATGACTTAAGCACCTCCCAAAGGCCCCACTTCATAATACCATCATATTTGGGGGTTAGGATTTCAGCATATATATTTTGGGGGTACACAAACTTTTAGACCATAACACATATACTGGCATAATCCTTTTCATATTTTTTCAGTGTATTTAGGTTTCCTTTCTGTTATTGATTATTTATGTTTTTTAATTTAATTTAATTTTTTATTGAAGTATAGTTGATTTACAATGTTGTGCCAATGTCTGCTGAACAGCAAAGTCACCGTTATATATAATATATATGTTATATATTATATATATAATATATATATACTCTTTTTCATATTCTTTTCCATTATGGTTTATCATAGGATATTGAATATAGTTCCCTGTGCTATACAGTAGGACCTTGTTGTTTTCTGTTTTTCTTAAAGAAAATGTTGAAGAGCTTCTCAAAAAATTAAAAATAGAATTACCATATGATCCAGCAATTCCACCTCTGGGTCTGTAACCAAAAGATCTGACAGTAGGATCTCCAAGAGCTATTTATACTCCCATGTTCTTAGCAGCATTATTTACAATAACCGAAAGGTGGAAGCAGCCCATCTCTCCAGTGACAGATGAATGAATAAGCAAAATGTGGAATATACATACAGTGGAATATTAAATATTATTCAGCCTTAAAAAGGAAGGGCATTCTGACACATGCTACAACATGGATGAACCTTGAGGACATAATGCTAAGTGAAATAAACCAGTCACAAAAGGACAAATGCAGTAAGATTCCACTTATATGAAGTACCTAGAGTAGTCAAATTCATACAGAGAGTAGAAGGCAGAAGGGTAGTTGCCAGGGGCTGGGGGGATAGAAGAATGGGGAGGAGTAGTGTTTCATGAGGACAGTTTCAGCTTTGCAACATGAAAACTGTTCTGGAGATAGATGGTGGTGATGGTTGCCCAACAATGGGATTGAACTTAATGCTACTGAACTGTATACTTAAAATAGCTTAAAGGGTACATTTTATTTGATATATTTTGTCATGATTAAAAAAATAAATGAATTAGTAGAAAATCCCGAAGGAACTCTTTCTGGTTTGCTTTACTCATGCTCCTGCCCACTGTGCTTTGAGAAATCAGTTGCCCCTCATTTCTCGAACTTCATGGATGTTCTTAGGGAACAAAACCCCACCCTCGCTTCTGTTTCATGCTTCTCCCTCAGCCAGAGAATCCTGCAGATCAGGGAATATTTAACACCATTCATGGAGACTCAGATCTTACCTCCTCCTGTTCTTGGTAGGATCACATCAAAGTCCAGCTTAGAAATAACTGGGTGAGTGCTGTCTCCTGGAAGAATCTACGGCAGGAGACAGACTTAGATCCTTACCAACTCTGTCCCCTCAGTCTACTTCAGGATCCTTGGACCTTGCCAAAGAGGCAAGGAAGGACTGACTAGGCGGTTCTCCAAGTGTCTACCAATCGTTCTTAGGAATGAGGGGGAAGGAGCCATCCATAATGAGTCCCCAGGGATCAGAGGCTAAAAGGATAATGAGAATTACAGAGCTCTCAACACCCAGCCTCCATGTTCCACAAACCAGGGGACAAAATAAGGACACTGATAAGTTGGTTATTCTCAAGGAAGATAGTAATTACGATGGCACTATGGTTTTTAAACTTTAATGTGCATCAGAATCACCCAAAGTGTTTGTTAAACAGATCTCTGGGTCCCACCCTAGAGTTTCTGATTGACTAGGTCTGGGGTGGAGTCCAAGAATTTGCATTTCTAACAAGTCCCCAGGTGATGCTGATGCTGGTCAGGGGGTCACACTTCGAGAATTACTGCTGTAGAAATTCCTAAAGCGTGGCGTGGAATCAGCCACATCTGGATTCAAATTCTGTATAAATCCAAGGAGGAAAATCCTTGAACATGTTTGAGCTTTTGTTTCCCATCTGGATAATGGGAGTGAGAATGTAGGAGTACCCTACATTCCAGGAGTACACATGAAAAGGAAAAAAATAAAGCTCATAGCAGAGTATGCACTTACTGGGGCTCAGAGCAGGTCACCCCTAAATATGCCAAACTGTCATAATGATTATTTTGAATTACAGTTACTTTAGGGACTTCCCTGGTGGTCCAGTGGTTAAGACTCCACGCTCCCAATGCAGGGGGCCTGGGTTCAATCCCTGGTCAGGGAACTAAGATCCTGCAAGTCACACAGCGCAGCCAAAAAAAAAAAAAACTTCACAAAAATGTCCAATGCGAGGGGGACACTTTGACTCTCCCCTCTGTTTCCTTGAAAGCAGAAAATAAATCTCCCATGTGAAAAGGTACCCTCCCTGTACCAGGAGGATGGAAAAATCCTTATCACCAGAGATAGGGAGCCCAGGGCCAAGAAGGCTGTATAAACAGATCTTGTTACTTCTTCATTAATTAGGCATCCAAGCCTATTTTTCTTTGTATGGTCAACTCCTCACAAATTTATTGTTCTTTTGTCTAAAAAGTATAAAAGCTGCCTGCCTTGGTCACTTCTTAGGTCCTATTTCTATGAGACTTTTGTATGTATGACTTAATTTTTTTTCTCCTTTTAATCTGTCTTGTGTCAATTTAATTATTAGATCGCCCAGAAGAACTCAAGAAGGGGGAGGGGATTTTTCCCCTCCCCAACACGTTCATTATTCATATTCTTATTATTTTTAAATTTTATTGGAGTATAGTTGATTTACAATGCTGTGTTAATTTCAGGTGCACAGCAAAATGATTCAATTATACATATACATATATTCATTCTTTTTCAGATTCTTTACCCATATAGGTTATTACATAGTTATATGTACTATGTACATAGTAGAGTTCCCTGTGCTATACAGTAGGTCCTTGTTGGTTACCTATTTTATATCTAGTACTGTGTGCATGTTAATCCCAAGCTCCTAATTTATCCCTCCCCACCACGTTTCCCCTTTGGTAACCATAAGTTTGTTTTTGAAATCTGTGAGTCTGTTTCTGTTTTGTAAATAAGTTCATTTATATCATTTTTAAAAAATTAGATTCCACATATGAGTAATATCATATGGTATTTATCTTTCTCTGTCTGACTTACTTGACTTATTATGATAAGCTCTAGGTCCCTCCATGTTGCTGCAATTATTCATATTATTTATATTACGATTACCAGGACTTGAGAAGGTCCTGACCTGATTGCTCCCTTTGAGTGGCGTGTGTTGGAGGGTTTAGGGCGGAAAGGACAGGAATGTAAAGGAGGAGGCAGAAGAGAGAGAACATCCAGGGACAACACCTATGAGTTGTGAAGAAATAGGACCATCTTGAAAATTCCATGAGGATCCTTGATCACATCAAGGAGCAAGTTGTCTGGGGAGACTGACCCCCTTTCCTTGAATCTCAGTGTCTTCCTTAAAGGGTTGGATCCAAAACCAGCAATGTGAGCATTCAACAGCACAGGTCAGGTCTCCTCCTTCCCTTCCTGGGACATAAAGGGATGCATTGGAGCAGTCTGGAATTCCCAGAAAATTTTGAGAAGTATTGATTCCTTTGAGTAGCGAATTGGTCCATGCAATTTTAAGGTGAGAGAAAGGGGTCAGCAGAGCCACAAGCAATTGCAAATCTAGTGCCAAGGGACTTGGAAATAGGCCAGAAAAATCGGGAGGGCAGTTAGACAGCGATTCTCACTCTTGACCATGCATCAGAGTCACCTAAAGGGTTTCTTAAAACACAGGTTGCTGGGCACCACCCCAGAGTTTCAGCATGTCTAGGTGAAGTCTGAGAAATTGCATTTCAAAGAACTCCCCAGGTAATGCTGATAGGACTGGTAGAACCTGCTGCATAATTTTCGGGTACCAGTGCAAAATGAAAATGTGGGACCCCATGTTGGCAAAATGTCAAGACAGTGATAGCAGAGCATTCAACCAAGAGTGGGGTCCTCTGTGTCTCTTCTGGTTGCACACCCATGAACCCAGCCCTGGCTGCTGGTCTAGGTTCACATTTTGAGAACCATTGGTTTAGACTTCCTACTTAATTAACCTAGGACTACCTCCAAATAGGAATAATAATGATAATGCTAACAGTAATAACAATGTTGCCCCCTTTCCTCTAGAACTTACAAGGATTTCTGTATCTCCAGGATGGCCCCACAGGAGACCACAGGGGCTGAGTTTCTCCCCAGGATGTAGATGTTGAAGAGAAATTGATGCTTGTGAATTTCAAGGAGACAGTCATGTGTGCAGTTTCTGGACAATACACATTCTCTAAGAAGCAACAAGGTAGCAAAGCTTTCTGGTTGGTAGATGTGAGATTGTGTTGATAGGGGACACTTAGTATATTTACAGTTTTTCTCTGGCCCTAGGGGCCTTGTCTCCAAAGCTCCTCATTAGCCAAATTGTTCTCTCTTCACTCCAATCCTGCAGCAGAAGGAAGGAAACTACTGGCTTGCTAATTCCCTGAGCCGGGATAAGCATGTGGCCTTTCCTCTCTCCTGCCTCACCGTCTGGGATGATCAACAGCAAGATGCCCAACAGCAGATAGTCACCCTTCACCAAGTACCACTCGCTTTCCCAGGAGGCAGTCTCCCAAACATCAGCCATTCCTGATTGTCTTCATGGTTGTTGTTAATACCCTCATCGACTTGAAAGTGACACTTAATTGGCTCTTCTTTTAAACTCAGCAAAGTTTGTTTTTTGGTGCTGGTAATATTTTCTAATACATATTAAAATACACAGTTTTTAAAATACTGTCTGCATCCCATTTTGGAAACACTAATGAGTGCATCTCTACAGCTTCTAGATTTTTTTGCATCAGGAGCACCTGCTCAGGTAGCCTCCTCTGACTCTCCCCCTCGGCCAGGGTTCTTAATTTGGGGCTCTAGTCATTGATGGCACTCAACTATGACTGTACTGAGATCCAAGACTCTGGCAATTATTTGATGAAAGGCCACTTTGCCCTGTAAAATGCAACTACAGGGGAACAGTTTTTGCTCACCGTGGCTTAACACAGTGCCAGACCCAAATAGGAGCTGATAAAATATTACTGTGTGAGCCAGGAAATTGTTGCAACCCATGAGTTAGGTGCCATTATTATACCCATAATAGGAACCAATGATTGGAGGCAATGGTTTGCTGGGAAGTCAGGAAAAAGATCTGATTTGTAGCACTGGTCGATTTCTGAGGTGTAAATTCTCCCCCCACAAATTCGAGCTCCCAGTCATTGAAGGCAGAGTTGGGCAGAGCTGTAGGATCAGCTCTGCAGTGTGGACTTTCAGCTCACCACTGAGAGGGATTCTCTATTCTTCAAACTCCCCAAGCTTATTCATGCCTCAAGGCTTTTGTATCAGCATTTCTGGCATTTCTCTCTTTTGAAATGTCTTCTCCCAGATCTTCCCACAGTTGGCCTTTGTAATTCAGATTTTCAAATTAAAAAAAAAAAAAGAAAAATGCCACTTCGAATGCCAGTAAGGAATGACTTTATTAAGAGGGACTATTGCAGCAGGCAGAAACGCCTATTAGCCAGAATCGTTTCAGGGAGGGAATGGAGGAACAAAGCTTTAATATGCGGAGGCCAGTGGCTGGAGAGGGAAGGAGGGACTTGTTAAAAACTGCTTTGTGGGCGGGGCTGGGGTGATAGTGGGGGTGAGGGTGAGCGGGGGCTGAGGGTAAAGTGCAGGATGGTGGAGGAGTGGGGAAGTGTCTTGAAACTTAACAAACTGCTTTAAAGAATTGCAATAACAGGAAAAGAGGAGGCAGGAAATGTTTGTTGCCAGGCACGTGGAGGAGGGGTGGGGATCTGGGACTGACGCAGAGCTAACAAGTTATAGTGCTGGAAGTTCTCACAAATAAACGGTCTCGCTGTCCTCGAGTCAGCTGGATTGTCTCGAGTCAATCCAGCCTCGGTTATGTCAAGCAACGTTTTAATCAGCCTTGTCAAGGTCTCCGCTGGAACATCAGCCCCCCCAAAGAGTGCCTGTGTTCAACTACTACCAGTCATTCAGGTACCCCATTACCATTTACTTTTCTTCTAGCATTTGCCATTTGCTTTTTCTTTTTTTCTTTCTTTCTTTTTAATATTTATTTATCTGGCTGCGCCGGATCTTCGTTGCCACGTGCGGGATCCTCCTCGCGGCATGCGGGATCTTTTAGTTGCGGCATGTGGGATCTAGTTCCCTGACCAGGGATGCAACCTGGGCTCCCTGCACTGGGAGCGCGGAGTCTTAGCCACTGGACCACCAGGGAAGTCCCGCCATTTGCTTTCTTCCTTATTTGATTTTTCTGTGTATATGTTGTGTTGTTTATTTTACATTCCTCGTATTTAGAATAGTGCATGGTATACAGTAAGCACTCAATAACATCAATTCAATGAATGAATAATTACCCTGTAAAAATACACAACAACTTAGACTTCCGTAGGCAGCGAACCACTCTATTGATATCGCTGAATACAGTCGACCCTGGGGGTCGGTAGATCCGCGATTGGCTGAATCCGCAGACGCGGGACCCGCTGAATGGGCGGGCAGAATGTAACACTATACCATGTTACACAAGGGACTTGAAAGTCCCTGGCTTTTGGTATGCGTGGGGCGGTGGTCCTGGAACCAATACTCCGCAGATACTGAGGGACGACTGAACTTGGTATCTTTACTTGTACAATTAAAAGGAACTAGTGTAAACAGGGTGTGTATTCTTTGGTTTAACAATAATCCTATATAAATCAGTAACACTGAGCCTGTTACTATTTGCTCTAGATGACTGTGTAAATCTAGTCAGGGAGAATAGGGTGTGTCTTTTAAGCCTTTAGTCCTTTCAGTTGTATGATAGATAAAAGTCAGTGACCTTGTGCATTTCTCCTGACAGAAAGCTTGCTGTAGCTGAGATGTAAGTGGACATCAGCCTGGCCCAAGCTCTTACCTCGCTGACTGTGGATTTCTGTGTCTTTCGGTGAGTAACGAATAAGAGCTTGTGGCAGGGGCTCCCCACTGCCCTTCACTTTGTAAGATAATTTTTACCCTGCAGAACCTTTTCTCTTGACTGTGGGCATCCGGGTGCATTTGAGATTGAGGTATCTTGTGAAATGAAATTTTTCAGTTAATTTATGTTGGGTAAGCGTCGACTGAAAAAAGTGCACAACGTGCGAGTTGTGAGTTAAGTTTTATTTGGGGTAAAATAAGGACTATAACCTAGGAGAGAGCCTCTCAGATAGCTCTGAGGAACTGATCCCAAAAAGGTAGGGGGGAGGTCAGTATACATGTGATTTGGGTGAAGGGGGACACATGCAATGAAGCACACATGTTGGCAGAGGGTTGCTACTAGTCATGAGGAACAGATGTCTCTGTCAATGATTTTAGTCCTTTTCTAGATAGAAGAAGATGCAAGAAATTGGTCTCATAAAATCTTCTCCTGAAGAATATCTAACTATCTGAAGACCTGTTCTGCCAGTTTTTCCCAGAGCACAGAGCGCCTCATTCCTCAGCTCTGCCCTGAACTCCTTTCAGGGTGTATTGAAGGTCAGCCACTGCAGTGGCTAGTGACTTCATCCTTGTAGAGGCAGACAGCAGGTTTTCATCCACAAAGGCTTTGTTCACAGGGTGTCAGGATGGGCAATTTATTTACCTTTTAATTATGAGTTCTACTATTAAGGTCGGCTTTGTTCTTTTCAAGTGAGCTCAGCTAACCTGACAACCCCCAACACTTGAAAGTCAAGACATTCTTTAAAAAGTGATGCAAATTTCATTAAGGTACTACCTGAAATGAGAGTTCAATTGACTTTATATGGAATGAGTTTTACCTAGTGCTGTGTTAATTAAATATTTGTTTTCCCCCAAACCATATAAAACATAATAAAAGCAAATTAGGCATCAACTTTTAAATGCAAGTAATTTGGTTATAAATGAGTATTCTCTTACAGAATTTGATGCTTCCTTTACTTAAATAGAATTCACATTATTTTTAAAACTCACTAACAAGCTTCTTGTTTTTATCATGTATTACATATGTTTTAGTGATTCTTATCATTTATTTTTTATTTATTTATTTTAAAAATTTATTATTTATTATTATTATTTTTTTGGCTGCGTTGGGTCTTCGTGGCGGTGTGCGGGCTTCTCATTGTGGTGGCTTCTCTTGTTGCAGAGCCGGGCTCTAGGTGCACAGGCTTCAGTAGTTGTGGCTCATGGGCCTCTAGAGCACAGGCTCAGTAGTTGTGGCGCATGGGCTTAGTTGCTCTGCCACATGTGGGATCTTCCTGGACCAGGGCTTGAACCAGTGTCCCCTGCATTGGCAGGCGGATTCTTAACCACTGCGCCACCAGGGAAGTCCCCTATACTTATCATTTAGTGTGTTCACACTGAAAAATTCCCCGGGTGAGTTTTTGTCTCCTGTCAGTGGTCCACAAATATTTATTACATGCCTACACCGAGCCTGTTACTCTTTGCTCAGGCCCACGGGTACAATGGCAAACAAAATTTATAAGGGTTAGGTCCTCTGGAGTTTACAGTCCAACCATCAAGCCTGCTTGGAAATGATAGCTGGTTTTGAGTTATTTTATTTTTTAAATTATTTTTTGGCCCTGCCCACGGCATGTGGGATCTTAGTTCCCTGACCAGGGGTGGAATCCATGCCCCCTGCATTGGGAGCAGAGAGTGTTAACCATTGGACCACCAGGGAAGTCCCTGAGTTATTTTAAATGAGAGCACGTCAAGGGAGGACTCAGTCTAAGGGCTCATAAAGCCTCTTGGAAAAAAAAAAAAGTTATTGAAGCCAAAATCCACAGTCTTAGAAATGACTAGGATACAGACAGGCAGTGGGCTAGGCTGTGATGGGGCCAGGAATGGGGAGAGCATTTTAGCAGGAGGACTCTGCACATGTAAAAATCCCTGAAGCAGCTAAAATCCCTGGATTGTACCAGGATGTGAGCAAGACAGGACATGGCTGAAAAAAGAAGCAAGAGAGGAGGAAAGTGAACTAGATTGCAGGAGTCTCAGCCACATGACTTGTAATCTGGAAAGCAAGTTCAGGGTTTAATTTAATTTAATGCTGGTGGGAAGCCATTGTGAGCAGGGGCATCAACAATTAGATTTGTGTTTAGCAGAGCTCGCTGCACCATGAGGATGCCTGGTGAGGATGGAGTGCAGAGGACAAGCTTGACTGGTGGAGAAAAGATTAAGGGTTAGTAGTAGGATTTAGGAATGAGTGATGGTAATCTAGACTCTTGATGGTTACAAAGTAGAACAAAGTGATGATTTGGGGGGATAGATTGAAGGTTGAATCCATACTCATTCATTTCTGAGCCCAGAATGCTGTACGCTTTACAATGTGGCTAGTGATGTGCTAGTGACTGGGTATAGGGTTTTAATAAGAAAAGGCGGGCTTCCCTGGTGGCGCAGTGGTTGAGAATCTGCCTGCCAATGCAGGGCACACGGGTTCGAGCCCTGGTCTGGGAAGATCCCACATGCCACGGAGCGGCTAGGCCCGCGAGCCACAACTACTGAGCCTACGCGTCTGGAGCCTGTGCTCCGCAACAAGAGAGGCTGCGATAGTGAGAGGCCCCCGCACCGCGATAAGAGTGGCCCCCGCTTGCCGCAACTGGAGAGGGCACTCGCACAGAAACGAAGACCCAACACAGCCAAAAATAAATAAATAAATAAATTAAAAAAAAAAACTAATGAATTATGTATATGTGCCTTGAATCATATGGTTTCTTATTAAAAAAAAAAAAAGAAAAAAAAGAAAAGGCCATTCTCTTGGACATTACAATCTAGTGGAAGAGAAAATATAAGTAAGCAAAGAACTAAATATATAATTACAAATTCTGAGGGCTACATAGGAAGAATAGAGAGAGCTCAGACAATAAAATAAGATTGGCTTTATATTAAATACGGGGCTCACAATAAAGGTGATTCTGAGGAAATGACATTTAAATGGACAGAAAAATGACAAAGGAAAAATTATCCATGTGTGGCAGGGAACGGGGAAGAATTTAGTAGTTGGGATTTTCTCTGGAGAGAGCACCATTGAAGAAATGATTGGAGTTGGGTGGAGAAGGGGTGTGGCTTGGATTAGTCTTTGTCAGTTTCTGCTGTGTGGTAGGGTGGAGAAGTCTACAAAGGAATAGTTTTAGGTTTCAGGTGATAGCTGCCTTTGGGGGATGGGGGAAAAAGTGTGCCCATATTTTAAAATTTCAATGGCTGTTGTGGGCTGATGGAGAGGAGTCAAGGATTCTGTGAGTTTTAATTGAGTCGAGCCCACAGGAGGGGAGAAGCGCTTATCAAATAATCTTCAGTTTTAATTAATTATAGCTGTGGGGTGGGGTAAAGGGTGTGATACCAGTGATGCCTTCTGCCTGCTCTGAATACCTAGAGCATTAGTACTCCTAACTGAGAGTGCAGATGTTTGAAGTGAAAACAGTTTTGGGGAAGAGATAAGTTCAGTCTGGTAAGTTTCTTCAAAGGTGCCTACAAAACGTTTAGATGGCCGTAGTTGAAAAGGCAGCAGGAATACATGAGTCTTAAGCTCAGATTTGAGTTCTCAAACGGGAGATTTGGGTGTTATGAGCATAGAGATGGAATTTATTTATTTATTTATAATATTTATTTATTTATTTGGTTGCACCGGGTCTTAGTTGCGGCACGTGGGCTCCTTAGTTGTGGCAGACGAACTCTTAGTTGTGGCATGCATGTGGGATCTAGTTCCCTGACCAGGGAATCTAACCCAGGCCCTCTGCATTGGGAACGCAGAGTCTTCCGCTGCGCCACCAGGGAAGTCCCGAGATAGAATTTAATTTCAAGGGAATACATAGATGTGGAATACACAGAATAAGGTGAGAGATAAGGGCCAGGACTGAGCCTTGAGGACAGTCAACAGTGGGAGAGGAGCCGGCCAATGAGCCTGAAAGAGAGTGGCCAGAGAAATAAGATGCCAACCAGGAGATTATGGTCACAAAAGCCCAGAAAAGAGGCTGATTTATAGAAGAAAGTAGTGATAGAATTTTTCTGATGAACAAACTAAGTCAAAGACAGAATGGCATTCACTGGATTAATCCTCTTAAATCCTTGGCAGTCTTGGCAGAGCAGTGTCAGTGAGGTGGTGGTGAGACAGAAACCAGTTTGGGGTGTAATTAAGGGAGGTGAGGAAACGGGGAGAATGAGAGGGTATACCAGTCTTTCCAGAAGCTGGATGGAGAAAAGGAAGAGGGACTGAGCAGTAACTGTAGGGCCAAGTGGGACCCAAGGCATGAATTTGTTTCAAGATGGGAGATTTTAAATTTTTTTCAGATGAACAAGAACGTTTATTTAGAAAGAAGAGATGCAAGGCAATATGTATTAGAAAATGCAAGGCAATGTTGAGAAGATGTAAAAATATGCAATCACTTATCTTAAGATAACTCTCAAACTTTAGAAAAATTACAAAGGAAAAAGGAAAAAAAATTAGCAAGGAAAATACCTGTCTCCAAGCCCATGCACTTTCTCTTCATTTTTTTTTTAACATTCCTTTTTTTTTTTTTTTAATATTCTTTTCCATTATGGTTTATCATAGGATACTGAATACAGTTCTCTGTGCTATACAGTAGGACTTTGTTGTAAGATGGGACATCTTTGATTATGTTTCAATGTTAGAAGTATGAGTATAGTGGAGTAGAAGTTGATGGTGATGGAAAAGAGCAAAGGAATAATTAATAAAGCAAGCTTTCTGAGAAGGTAGGAAGGGATTAGACCAGTGGTTCTTAAAGGGGAAATTTTGCCCTCTAGGGGACATTTGGCAATACCCCTTTCACAACTAGAGGGGATACTACTGACATCTAGTGGATAGAGTCCAGGGATTCTACTAAGCATCCTACAATGACAGGATGGTACCCCCATAACAAAGAAGTACCCAGCTCAAAATGTGCCAAAGGTGGGAAACATGACATGGCAAAGTAGCAGATACTGACTTTAGATAAGAAGGCAGACATATCTTGTTTGCAAAGTGAAAGAAACCATGATGCTGTGGAACTACTTTCGTACTAGTGGCAAGAAAATGAGGAATCCTTCCTTCATTGTTAGAGTTTCTCTGCAAAGTCAGATGTAAGATCATTTGTTATTGAAGAGATAATGTTGAGACCACATGAGATTCAAAATCTTGCAGGAACTGTGAAAAGGTCTTTGGATAACTAGGAGGTTAAATTGCCTGTTGGGCTTTTCCTTTAGTGTTGAAGCCCCATTTAGAGTACGCGGACTCAAATTTTTAGTGCTTCCCGTATAACTTATTGGATAGGAATTACCCAGGCAGGATAGACAGATGGTTGGAATTATCTAAGGCAGGTGTTATGATTCCTCAGAGAAGAATTTGAGGTTTTAGAAAATATATTAATTGAAGTGATGGGCCATGGCATTTCATATTTAGTGCCAAGGAAATGAGGATTATAAATAGCAATATGGTGGAAGTATGGATGGCTTGGGAGCTTCTATGAGGTAGGAAAGCAGATGCAATACAGGCAAAAAAGTGAACAAGATGGAAGTATACCTACTGTGTTCAGAAAGTGGGATGTCTGACTTTTTGCCTTCGTAGAGAGCAAGAGTCTCAGGTGATGATAAATTTAAGGTGTTCGGTTGAGATGTGGAAGCCATGGACGTTTGCTAGTTTATGCCCAAGAACATGGAATCATCTTGAATCAGAGCAGGGATGGGAGTTACAATGAAGAATGGGAGTCAGGTGACAGTGACTTTAATGGGTCAGGTCTATATGTTGGTGCTAATTCAGGGGAGAAGCCAGTGAAGTGCCTCAGTGGAGATGGAATTTTTGATAAGTGGTGGGTAATGTGGTTTCATAATGTGGAGGATGTACATTAGGAATGGGGAAGGTCAAGAATACCCACTATATTGCTTTGAGGCTGTACGTGGCATGCAAAACAATGACCCAGGATCAAAGACAGCTTGAATCTGAAAGGAACACATACTGGATGCATGATGATGTAATTGTCCTAAGTGCAAAGGAGAAACAGAAAGCTTGTGAATCCTCTTGTTAATATTTCTTTATTTCAGAGCCCTGCCTGGGGTGGATCGTAGAAGCAATAAGAGGAGTATCCTTGTTCTCCTGGTTGCTGTCTGATCATATTTACTACTTACAGGCTTGCAAAATGGCAGCCCCACATCTGTCCACTATATGTGGTAAGTTCCTAGGGTAGATTCACTTTACCACGAATAAGTGGGCACAAAATAAGGGAGTTGAGTAGCCACAGGGGACTGGGAAGAAGGGGCTGAAATGAAAGGAGGTGGGTATGGAGCTCTACGAACACTTGGTGCCCCAGAATTTGCTCATGTCAGATTCAATGCCCTTTGGGATTTTAGAGGAAGGGCATATGTGCATGGTGGGGAGAGGGAAGAAAATTTAGGGGTGGCACCTCCTTATCCCATCCATTCATTTTATAAAGCTGGGAAAGGTAACAACTCTCAACCTTTCTGACTTTCAACTTCCTTGCTAGGAAAGTTGAGACTATGTATGTGCCTAGAAACTCATGTCACCCTCTCCTCTAGCTCTGCCTGTCCTAGACCCTTCCTGTGCCCATGAGAGGATCACAGAGATGGAAAACTTCCACTCTGGGTTACAAGTGAGTCATAAATTTTTTTTCTTTCTCCAAAAATACATTCCTGTCCCCTGGGGTGAATGCATCTCCTTCCACTACTCTGGAGCCTCATAACCCAACCTGCATTTTGAAACTTCTGATGGTGGTTAAGGGACTTCCAAAAAATAATTCTTCTACTACCTTACTACTTACAGTTTTTTTTCAGGCATCTCTCCTGCTTAGTGCTGTTAGTAGAAGAAGTAAAAAGTAAAAGAAGGATATAAGACTGTCTTAGCCTCAAAAAATGTATGGCCACCCTGTGGGAAATAATTTTTTCATTTAGGAAGTATTTCTCTCATTCTTGCAATGTGTTCAGGTCTCTGATTAACCCTGCAGATAGAAGAGAGTACAATTATGAACACATGTTCATCATGTGTTAGAGAGGCCTTAAATTCTTGAGGCTGGATGCAATTCCTTAAGGAGTGAGCGTGAATAAAGAAGGAAAGATTCTGAGAACTGAGTCCTGGGTTAAATGAAGAGCCCTCAGAATCTTGAATTTACTGTGAAACAGGTCTTTCATTTCCAGTGCCATTGCGCATGATCCTCTCCCCAGGAACAGTGGTGGGGTTGGTGGCTGGTTGAGACAGAATGTGTTGTTATTTTAGAACTCAATAACCTTTGAGGATGTGGCCATGGACTTCACCCAGGAGGAGTGGGCATTGCTGAATTCATCTCAGAGAAAACTGTACAGAGATGTGATGCTAGAGAACTATAGAAACTTGGCTTCACTGGGTAAGACTAACAGAATCCCTTGATTTATTTACTGAATTTGAGCATGGATTTCTTGGGTGAGTAAGACCCAATCAACTTGTGATACACCTATAGGAGTTTTTTTTGTAGGGTTTTACTTTTAAGAAAAATTGCCATATTGAGGCATAATTCACATACCATAATTTACTCATTTGAAGTGTACAAAACAACGGGTTTTTTTGTCTAGTATATTCATATAGCTGTGCAACCGTCACCACTGTCTAATTCCATAACATTTTTGTTGCTCCGCCTACAGGGTGTTTCATTCCTCCCTGCCTGCAGCCCCTGGAGACAACTAATCTACTTCCCTTTTCTACAGGTTTCCCTATTCAGCATTTCATATTAATGGAATCATACCAAATGTGGTCTTTTGTGACTTACATTTTCACTTAGCATAATGTTTTCAAGGTTCATCCTTGTTGTAGCATATGTCAGTACTTACATCCTATTCATTGCTGAATAATATTCTCTTGCATAGATATACAACATTTTGTTTATCCATTCATCAGTTGATGGACATTTGGATTTTTGACACTTGCTGTTATGAATAATGCTGCTACAAACATTCACATACAAGTTTTTGTGTGGACATATGTTGTCCTTTGTCTTGGGTATATGCCTAAGAGTGAAATTGCTGGGTCATTTGGTAACTTTATACTTAACATTTTGAGGAACTGCCAAACTGTTTTCCAAACTGGCTGTATCATTTTACATTCCCTTCAGCAATGTATGCAGGTTCCAAATTCTCCACATTCTTACCAATACTTATTTCCTGTCTTTTTGATTATAGCCATCCTAATAGCTGTGAAATGGAATCTCATTGTGCTTTAGATTTGCATTTCCCTATTGACTAATGATGTTGAGCATCTTTTCATGTGTTTATTGACCACTTGTGTATCTTCTTTGGAGAAACCTCTATTTAAATCCTTTGTTCATTTGAAAATTGGACTGTCTTTTTTTCCTACTGAGCTGTGAATGTTCTTTTTATTTTTGAGATACAATCCCTTGTCAGATACATGATTTGTAGATATATTTCATTCTGTGTGTTGCCTTTTCACTTTCTTGATAGTATCATTTGCAGCATAAAAGGTTTTAATTTTGAGAAAGTCAAATTTATGTACAAATTGGTATATTTTTTCTGGACTCAATTTTATTCCAATAGTTTATATGTCTATCATTATGCCAGTACAGTGCTGTTGATTGCTGAGCCTTGTAGTAAGTTTGAAATTGGAAAATGTGAGTTCTTCAACTTTATTTCTCTTTTTCAAGATTGTTTTGACTATTCTGGATCCCTTGCATTTTCATATGAATTTTAGGGTGGTTGGTCAATTTCTGCAAATAATCCAGGTGGGATTTTGCTAAAGGTCACATTAAATCTGTAGACCAATCTGGGGGTATTGCCAAATTAACAATATTATGTTTACCAAGCCATGAACATGGAATGTCTTTACATCTTATTGAGGTCTTCTTTAAATTCTGTCAACAATGTTTTGTACTTTTCAACATCTAAGTCAGACTTCTTTAGTTAAAATTATTGCTAAAGTATTTTCTTTATGATGCTGTTGTCAATGGAATTGTTTTCCTTTTTAGTTTTTAAATTATTTATTTCTCCTCTAGTTTTATTGAGATATAATTGACATACAAGACTGTATAAGTTTAAGATGTATAACATAATGAATTTGACTTACATACATCAGGAAATTACTAAGTTTAGTGAACATCCATCATCTGGTAGGTGCAAAAGAAAAAAAAATTTTTTTTTAATTTAATTTTTTAATTTTTAATTTTTGGCTGCATTGGGTCTTCGTTGCTGTGTGTGGGCTTTCTCTGGTTGCGTCGAGTGGGGGCTACTCTTCGTTGTGGTGCGCGGGCTTCTCATTGCAGTGGCTTCTCGTTGTGGAGCACGGGCTCTAGGTGCATGGGCTTCAGTAGTTGTGGCACACGGGCTCAGTAGTTGTGGCTTGCGGGCTCTAGAGCGCAGGCTCAGTAGTTGTGGCACACGGGCTTAGTTGCTCCACGGCATGTGGGATCTTCCCAGACCAGGGCTCGAACCCTTGTCCTCTGCATTGGCAGGCGGATTCTTAATGACTGCACCACCAGGGAAGCCCTGAAAAAAATTTTTTTTTCCTTGTGGTAAGAACTCAGGATTTACTCTCAACAACTTTCATGTGTAATGTATACCAGTGTTAATTATATTAATTATGCTGTACATTACATCCCTAGTACTTACTTATCTTATAATTGGAAGTTTGTACTTTTTGACCATTTTCATCTAATTCTCCCTCCCCCAACTTCCCCACCTGGTAACCACAGTTCTGATCTCTTTTTCTCTGAGTTTTCTGTTTGTTTGTTTTTGAAGTACAATTGACCTACAACACTGTTAGTTTCTGGTGCACAACATAATGATTCGATATTTCTATACATTGCAAAATGATCACCATGGAATTGTTTTCTTGATTTCATTTTCAGTATGTTCATTTCTAGTCTATGGAGATACAGTTGATTTTTGTATATGACAGTGTACCTTGCTATGTATTGAACTTCCTTATTCTAATAGTTTTTTTTTTGTAGACTCCTTAAGATTTTCTATTTATAAGCTCATGACATCTGGGAATAGAGAGAGTTTTTCTTCTTTCTAAATTGGATGCCGTTTATTTCTTTTTTCCTGGCCTAATTCCCCTGGCTAGAAATCCCAGTATAATGTTGAAAAGAAGTGGTGAGAGTGGACATCCCTTTCTTGTTCCTAATCTTAGGGGAAAATTTTCAGTCTTTGTCCATTAAGTATATTTATAATAGGTGATTTTAAATCTTTGTCTACTGAATCCTAACTCTGGGCCCCTTAAAGGGACATTTTCTGTTGGCTGCTTTTCTTCCTCCTGTATATGTGGGATACTTTCCTGTTTCTTTGCTTAATCTACTGACACCGGGTTATGGTGAAGGAAAGTACAGCGTTTATTGCAGGGCACCAAGCAAGGGAGTGGGAGGAAAGCCTCAGATCCACCCCAACTTGGCCTTTGAGTTAGGGGGTTTTTTAAAGGAAGAAAAAAGAGGCTGGGATTAATCATTGTCTTGTCACATTTCTGTGACATTTCTTAGTCATGGTTTTGGGAGTCAGGATGTCTCTGGTTTAAGATTCTCTGGCCTGGTGGTCCATGGCTTAGGGGTCTGCTAGCTCATCTTGCCCTGGAGAAAAAACTTGAGTTGGTACATTAATGATAATATCTATAATAGCAATTTTAGTACATTAATGATGTTATCAACAACAGCAATTTTAGTCATCTGACTGGTTGATTAGTGTTTAGTTAGCACAGGATTGAGGTCAGAGGGGATAAGAAAGAAAGGGAATACAGTTTTGGATAGAAAGATTAATAATCATAAACTTGGTAAGGGAACTCAATTTTAGGGGGATTTGGTTTCATTGCTGTCTTTTGTTGTTTTCTTGCTGGTACTTATTTGTTTAGTGACTTTTCTTTTCTTTTTTGTTTAGTGACTTTTCTAGATGAATTCTACAGATTCTGTATTCCTTGCACTGTGCAGCCATAGAGCTTTCTCCTATGGTTTTTTTTTTTTTTTTAAATACATAATTTTAAAAGCCTGGCTTCCTGGGAGTCACTAGCTGGTCATTATAATTTAGTAGTCCACCAATGATTGGTAAAAAGATTTTCTTAAATGCCTTGCCTGTATCTCTTCTACCCTTTGCCAGGGGGATCTATGGTAGAAGTCACAGCTTTAAGCTTCAGGCAAGGCACAGCTTACAAGACAGGCTTTGCTTTCACTTCCTGCTTGGGCTTGGACAGGGTCTTAAAGTCCACCAAAGGTAAGTGACTTGGGACTTATTCTTTCCTAGATATTTCCTGGGCATGTGCGTAGCCTCACTCATGCACACAGCCTTTTAGATCCCCAGGAACTTGTTGGGAGCCTCTCAAAATTCCCTGTGGTTTGTCTAGTTCTTGTTTTCCTTTCAAATTCCCAGCCAGCCTTCTGTTTTCCCCAAGTGAAATCAGAGCCTTAAGCATATGGGGATGTTACTAGCTGGTTGCCATTGTTTGGGTAATGCCTTGGGGTTAAGGGCTTTTTTTATCTGCTAAGCTGAGCTCTGAGTAAAAACAAATAGTCACACCACCCTGAGTGTAGAGATTTTCTAGGGAGCTGCAAGTTTAGAAAAAAAAAATATTGTCTGTGTTCTGGGGATGGTTCTTTGAACAGAGCTCCCAAAGAGGTCAGACCTCTCTGTTGACTGCAGCACTACTGGTTTTGGCCATTTTTTCTTCTTTTTTTTGGCTGCGCCATGTGGCTTATGGGATATTAGTTCCCTGACCAGGGATCAAACCCAGGCCTTTGGCAGTGAGAGCACAGAGTCCTAACCACTGGACCACCAGGGAATTCCCAAGGGATGGGAATATTCTTAAATTAAAATGTCACAGATTTTGTTCTTTTACCAAGGTTCAGTAATTTCTCTTGGAAAGACAATTTTCCATTTATGGAAAGTTGATCTCTGAAATGCTTTACTTTTGCATTCTCTGTTAGAATTTTGTCATTTTGCTGCTTATAAAGTCATAACTGCCTATCTTCAGAACCTCAAAGACCAAGTTGTTGTCACAGTTTGATGGTAGTTTTTGTTGTACACTGCATGGTCCTCTCATATGTATCATTCCCCATAAAAGGACATCAACTCAGCAAGCCTCCTCTCATCACCCAGATGGAGCAGGAAGACGAAATGGAGATAGTAGAGAGAAGAATTCACCAAGACACCTGTTCAGGTGAGCACCAGGCATATATGAATGTCTTACCTACAAGATCTGTTCCCTGTGCTATACATCCCACTATTTTATACTCTAGGAACTTGAGGTTATGTTTCCCATTTGTTTCAGATTGGGTTGGCGCATTACCTGCTTTTTGTCAGCATATTGTCACCATGTCTTTTACAAAACTTTTTCCCACTTTGTTCAGATGAGCTGATTCTCCTTAAAACCAAACAACCACAGCAAAAACAACGTATTTTGGAGAAATATACGCTCAATGGCAAGAAGGTAAGAGTCACATGGGATAATTTCTTGTCCTCACATTAGAAGTCCAGAATTCTATAAGATAGAAAAGGACTAGAGGGTAATATGAGTGATATCACACTCATTTCACCAATAGAAAGCAGAAGATTCTCTAAGTATTCATTTGAAGGAAACTCATAACTTAGTTCCAAAAATTGTTACAGAGAATCCCCAAAGTAAATATTTGCATAATGGAATTAGTTGTTAAATGTTTAAGATACTCACTCTAAGGCAATTTTATCTTAAATCTGTTGAAGAGACTCCAGTGAAGCCATCTGGTAGAGCAATCAGCTTATTCAAGCTGATAAATTCAGTCTGAAACTGCATATTCACTAAGAAAATGTGGAACTCTCATGCTAATAAAGTGCTCATTAGATGTATCAGAATTTATGTCGGGGGAGATTCTCAGTCATGAACATGATAAATCCTGTGATCGTAACTCATATTTTAATCAATAGGAACAAGCTCTTGGAGGCAATCCCATTCAATGCAGTGAAATTGTTGAAGCCTTCAGTGTGAAATCTAGCATTACTCAGAATAAAATTTACCCTAGCAAGAAACCCCATCGATACCTTGACTCTGCAAAAGGCCTTAGAGATTCTTCACATCTTAAGCCACCTGAGGGAATTCTTCCTCGGGAAAAATCTTATGAATGTAAAAAAGATGAGAATGCCTTCCTCAGGAGTTCTAACTTAGCTGGGCACAAGAGACAACATACAGAAGAGGCATCCTATGAGTGCAGTGACTTGGGGAAAGTCGTAAATTCAATCTCATACCTTAAGAAGGATGAAAAAAGTCACATTAGAGAGAAACCTGTTGAGTGTAATCAGTGTGGTAAAGTATTACAGAGCCATTCATCCATTAAGTTGCACATGAGAACCCACACTGGAGAAAAACCGTTTAAGTGTGATCAGTGTGGGAAAGCCTACAGCTCAAGCTCTTACCTTACGCGTCACAAGAGAATTCATACCGGGGAGAAGCCGTATGAGTGCCGTGACTGTGGAAAAACCTTCCGTGATAGCTCACTTCTCAGACAACATTCAGGGACGCATTCAGGAGAAAAACCTTACAAATGTGATCAATGCACCAAAACCTTCAGTAGAAGCTATAGGCTTACCATACACCAGATGACACATACTGGAGAGAAACCCTATACGTGCAATGATTGTGGGAAAACCTTCAGTATTCTCCCATATTTTAAAAGACATAAGAGAATCCACACTGGAGAGAAGTCCATTGAATGTAGCCATTGTGGTAAAGCCCTGAGTAGTAAGTCATCTCTTAAGATACACCTACGGATACATACTGGAGAGAAACCTTTCAAGTGTGATAAGTGTGGGAAAGCTTTTAGCCTGAGCTCCAACCTTATCACACACAAGAAAATTCATACTGGAGAGAAACCCTGTAAGTGCAATGACTGTGGGAAAGCTTTCAGGGATCGTTCATGTCTTAAGGAACATGTGAGAATTCACACTGGAGAAAAACCCTTTACATGTAATCAATGTGGAAAAGACTTCAGAGTGAAATCTTTCCTTGTTTTACACAAGAAAATTCACATGAAATTGACACATGAATGTAAGGAATGTGGGAAAACCTTCCGTGGTCTCTTATCTCATAGGAGGCATATGAAAATCCATACCAGGGACAAGAAACCTTTTAAGTGCAGTCAGTGTGGAAAAGCTTTTACCAGGCATGTGTCCCTTAAAGTACACATGAGAACTCACACTGGAGAGAAACCCTATGAGTGTAATCAATGTGGAAAATCCTTCAATGTTAAGTGTAATCTCATTGTGCACAAAAGAATACATACTAAAGAAAAACCCTATAAATGCAATGTCTGCGGGCAAGGTTTCAGTAAATCCTTACCCCTTTGGCGTCATGAGAGAACTCATGCTCAATAAACCCCCTTTTAATGATATCCATGTAAAGTAGCTTTCAGTGAACTCTCAATCTTTAATACATACAACCAAATGCTAGGTGAAAAGAACTGGTTGTGAAGAATGTGAGAAAGCCTCTAAGTAATGCATATATGGAAGAAACCTAAGTTACGCAATGACTGTGAGAAATCCTTTATTCATTCATTATCCCTTAGAAGATATAACGCTGAAGGGAAAATGTTTTAATATCTTCAAGACTTGTTACTTGAGAAAAATAAACGCCTAATGTTTTAAGCCACCATGTTTTCCATGTGTTTGTTCCTTTGTTTTGTGTGTGTGGTGGTGGTAGGGAGGTTTTTTGTTTTTCTTTTTTCACTCCTAATTGACTAGTCACTAACCAATAGAGTCCACAGATGGTCAGTTTTTAAAAATAAATTTTTATATATGGTAACAAAAGTGAAAAATTATTTGGTACAGGGATGTATGTTTAATAGATGTTTACCTATTGGATAAAGCTCTTAAGTTGTGCTTACAAATCATCTGTGTACCTGTATATTTCATGTGTCCTAACCTACCATTGCCTGCACAAGGTCTGTAATGAACTTTCCCATGAAGATTGCAGATGGTGAAATTCTCCTTGGAATTCTGAACTTTTTCCAACACATTTTGTTTACATTTAACATGTACAAGAATGTACAATTGCATGAATTTTTACAAGGTAGAACACTTCTGTATTAACTACTGTACACTCTGGTTAAGATATAGGGTATAATAGGCACCTGAGAATCATTCTTTAATGCTCTTTCCATTACTAATCACTCTGATTCCTACCACCAGAATGTAGGTACTCTATGAATCATGTCTTTTTAATTTTTTAAGTTAAACTATAGTTGATTTACAATGTTGTCTTCGTTTCTGGTGTACAGTAAAGTGATTCAGTTATAGATATATATACATATTCTTTTTCATATTCTTTTCCATTATGGTTTATTATAGGATATTGAATGTAGTTCCCTGTGCTATACAGTAGAATGTAGGACTTTGTTGTTTATCTATTTTATATATAGTAGTTTGTATCTGCTAATCCTAAACTCCTAATTTATCCCTTCCTCACCCCTTTTCCCTTTGGTAACCATGAGTTTGTTTTCTATGTCTGTGAGTCCGTTTATGTTACCTAAATAAGTTCATTTGTGTCTTTTTTTTTTTGGCCACGCTGCAAGGCTTGCAGAATCTTAGTTCCCCGACCAGGGATCGAACCTGGGCCCAGGCAGTGAGCGCTGAGTCCTAACCACTGGACTGCCAGGGAATTCCCTGGAGTCATGTATTTTAAAAACAACTTTACTGAGATATAATTCACATACCACAAAAGTTCACCCATTTGAAGTGTAAAATTCAATGATTTTTAGTGTATTTAAGGTTATGTGCACTCTGTGCCTGATACCGTATGTTATCATTTGTGCCTGGCTTCTTCTACTCAACATTATATTTTTGAGATTCATTTTTGCTGTTGCATTTAGCAGGAGTTTATTTTCATTGTTGCATAGTTTTCTATAGAATGAATATGCACACTTTATCATTCAACTGTTTTGAACATTTTATCTGTTTATAGCTGGGATTTTTTTTTTTTAATTAATAGCTACTCTATTTATTATTTTTAGCTGTGTTGGGTCTTCGTTTTGTGCGAGGGCTTTCTCTAGTTGCGGCAAGCGGGGGCCACTCTTCATCGTGGTGCGCGGGCCTCTCACTATCGCGGCCCCTCCCGTTGCGGGGCACAGGCTCCAGACGCGCAGGCTCAGCAGTTGTGACTCACGGGCCCAGTTGCTCCGCGGCATGTGGGATCTTCCCAGACCAGGGCTCGAACCCGTGTCCCCTGCATTAGCAGGCAGATTCTCAACCACTGTGCCACCAGGGAAGCCCTATAGCTGGGATATTTTACAAATGGCTCTGACACAAACATTATTGTACATGTTTTTTGATTCACAATTGTACATATTTTTGTTGGGTATGTATTTAGGAGTGCAATATCTATGGTCATATTTATTCAAAACTACCAAAGAATTTTCCAAAGTATTTGCACCAATTTACATTCCCAGTCTCTTGCCAATATTTCACATTGTCTTTTCAGTTTGGCCATTTTGATGAGTATGGAGTGCCATATTTTGATTTTTAAAATTTTATATTGAACTACTTTTACACTTCGACAAAAGTTGCAATAATAGGGAGTTGCTGTATATCCCTCAGGGTTTCTCAGTATTAATGCAATCAGTTTATCAGTCACTTCCTTTATGATTAATGCTTTTTTGTGATTTCTTTAAGATTGTTGGTTTATGTCTATTTTTCAGGCAACCTCGAAAAGCCTGCCCAAGTAACTAGTAAATTGGTTTCCTTGCTACCTCTTTCCTACAATAGTACTAACTTCATTCATGTAGGGACTTTAGTTAAGAAAGGAGAAAATTTTCTTAAGTGACTGTGTGGCAATGACCCCATGATACATTCCCTGCATCCCTGAGTCTCTGTCCCTATGGGGACTTAAACCACTCTGGTTCCCTTGTCCTTTAGTAATAATCTCTGGCTCAGAGAAGGCTGGGAGTTGGTCTTAGGAGGAGGCCATCAGGTCCCTTAAGGTTAGACCTGAGAATCCAAGAATGCGATACCCTGGATGTGAGAGGAAACGTGGGAAGAAAATGACATATACCTGTCTGTCCTCTCAGGGTCAGGAAGTCAGCCATGCAGGAGCTCTCCCTTCTAGCATCTGTGCTCCTTAAGGATATGAGCTGCCTGGGAGAAGTAATGACAGTACACATTTGGCTAATGAGCTTTGGAAACTGAGCCCTCAGGGCCATAGAGACTGAATATAGTCTATCTGTGACCACTCTACTCAACAGCCCTACTCAGGTCAGGAAAGAGCATACTGGAGTCTCCTTCTGAGATGATCCCTCTTGCCCAGCATCCAGTTGCCTTACTTGGTCCATCTGCCCTTCCTGGGGACAGATTTTCCATCCCCATCCTTCAATATCCAGAGGAAAGGTGAATGAGTACATTGATGGCTCCAAGGTAATCTGAAGTGCCCAATAAATGCAGTGAGAAATTGAACAGTTTATTTTTTTAACCAGCCTATCTGGAGGACATCCAAGAGGTAAGATAAAGTTCAGTGGAATTACAAGTGAGATGACAAGTTTTTGACATTCTTGATATATTTACTTTTCCACTTTCATCCAATTTGCAATCAGCTTTCATCATTTCTGGCTCCTATTCTGTCTTTAAATCCAAGGGACTCCTTCCCCACCTGAGTATGAATTAGCCCCTTCAGAAATCTGGCAGATGTTTTTACAATTCTCTGGTTTCCCTCATTTATTTGGTAGTGAGTGGGGCTGGAGTGACGTGAGTTTGGCTTCTCAATTTTCCCAGTCCTCATTCCAGATTTCATCCTTAGAGAAGTCAATCAAGTCTTGTCCTTATTTCTTACTTGTGAGGACTCTGGGAGAGGACGTTGAGTCTACTGTTTAGCCTTTCTTTGAAAACCCCCAGACAAAACATTACAAAATATTTTAAACCATGAGAACTGCACAGCGAGCAGTAAAATAAACAGCCATGCAATCACCTTCCAGAATTAATGCCAAGCTTTTGCCATATTAGCTTCAGCCACCTTTAAAAAATTGTGACGAACGCAGACATCATTACAGAGCATGCTAGGTGCTCAGAAGAAAACCACCAGGACAGAAGTCCAGACCCACGAGATTACAGAGTAAGCAGGGTCTCAGTGCAGTCACAGGAAAACTTACATGTGTGTTGGAGCACATGGGCATGTGAACCTGCCTTTTCAACTATAAGTTGTATGAAATGTAGGTATAGGTCAAGTATTTCTTTTTCTTTTTCTTTTTTTTTTTTGGCTGCGTTGGGTCTTTTTGGCTGCGCGCGGGCTTTCTCTAGTTGCAGCACGTGGGGGGTACTCTTTGTTGCGGTGCGCAGGCTTCTCATTGTGGTGGCTTCTCTTGCTGCAGAGCACGGCCTCTAGGCATGCGGGCTTCAGTAGCTGCGGCGTGCGGGCTCACTAGTTGTGGTGCACGGGCTTAGTTGCTCCCGCGGCATGTGGGATCTTCCCAGACCAGGGCTCGAACCCCTGTCCCCTGCATTGGCAGGCAGATTCTTAACCACTGCACCACCAGGCAAGTCCCTGTAGCTTACTCTTGACATTTTCTTTCTTTTTTAAAAATTGAGATATAATTGACATAGAACATTGTATTAGTTTTAGGTGTACAATATAATTATTTGATATATGTATCTATTGCAAGATGATGGGCAAAGAACAGCTTTCATGTCAAAGTTAAGGGAGATATGAGGCTGCTGGGTTCATTTCAGAAGGACTGCAGAGGCAAGCTGAGGAGACTTTCACTGGCCAAAGATACGACAATTTGAGAATTAATATAAATAATAACTGCAGTGTATTGAAATATATCAAATGCATTTAAAATCCAGGGAGTTCATGATGACATAATGTTCATCGTTGGATAATGCTGAAAACCAATTATTTAAAAAAGTGATGAACACAGGAATCAAGAAGTATTCTGTCTTTCTTATAAGAACTCAATTTCTTATAAGAAATCAATCTGATATCTAGGAATAAACCTACCTAAGGAGACAAAAGACCTGTATGCAGAAAATTATAAGACACTGATGAAAGAAATTAAAGATGATACAAATAGATGGAGAGATATACCATGTTCCTGGATTGGAAGAATCAACATTGTGAAAATGACTCTACTACCCAAAGCAATCTACAGATTCAATGCAATCCCTATCAAACTACCACTGGCATTTTTCACAGAACTAGAACAAAAAATTTCACAATTTGTATGGAAACACAAAAGACCCCGAATAGCCAAAGCAATCTTGAGAACGAAAAATGGAGCTGGGGGAATCAGGCTCCCTGACTTCAGACTATACTACAAAGCTTCAGTAATCAAGACAGTTTGGTACTGGCACAAAAACAGAAATATAGACCAATGGAACAGGATAGAAAGCCCAGAGATAAACCCACACACATATGGTCACCTTATCTTTGATAAAGGAGGCAAGCATATACAGTGGAGAAAAGACAGCCTCTTCAATAAGTGGTGCTGGGAAAATTGGACAGGTACATGTAAAAGTATGAAATTAGAACACTCCCTGACACCATGCACAAAAATAAACTCCAAATGGATTAAAGACCTAAGTGTAAGGCCAGACACTATCAAACTCTTAGAGGAAAACAGAGGCAGAACACTCTATGACATACATCACAGCAAGATTCTTTTTGACCCAGCTCCCAGAGAAATGGAAATAAGAACACAAATAAACAAATGGGACCTAATGAAACTTAAAAGCTTTTGCACAGCAAAGGAAACCATAAACAAGACCAAAAGACAACCCTTAGAATGGGAGAAAATATTTGCAAATGAAGCAACTGACAAAAGATTAATCTCCAAGATTTACAAGCAGCTCATGCAGCTCAATAACAAAAAAACGAACAACCCAATCCAAAAATGGGCAGAAGACCTAAATAGACATTTCTCCAAAGAAGATATACAGATGGCCTACAGACACATGAAAGAATGCTCAACATCATTAATCATTAGAGAAATGCAAATCAAAACTACAATGAGATATCATCTCACACCGGTCAGAATGGCCATCATCAAAAAATCTAGAAACAATAAATGCTGGAGAGGATGTGGAGGAAAGGGAACACTCTTGCACTGTTGGTGGGAATGTAAATTGATACAGCCACTATGGAGAACAGTATGGAGGTTCCTTAAAAAACTACAAATAGAACTACCATACGACCCAGCAATCCCACTACTGGGCATATACCCTGAGAAAACCATAGGTCAAAAAGTGTCATGTACCACAATGTTCATTGCAGCTCTATTTGCAATAGCCAGGACCTGGAAGCAACCTAAATGTCCATCGACAGATGAATGGATAAAGAAGATGTGGCACATATATACAATGGAATATTACTCAGCCATAAAAAGAAATGAAATGGAGGTATTTGTAATGAGGTGGATGGAGTTAGAGTCTGTCATACAGAGTGAAGTAAGTCAGAAAGAGAAAAACAAATACAGTAGGCTAACACATATATACGGAATCTAAGGAAAAAAAAAAAAAAAAAGGCCATGAAGAACCTAGTGGCAAGACGGGAATAAAGACACAGACCTACTAGAGAATGGACTTGAGGATATGGGGAGGGGGTGGGGTGAGATGTGACAGGGTAAGAGAGTGTCATGGACATATATACACTACCAAATGTAAAATAGATAGCTAGTGGGAAGCAGCCGCATAGCACAGGGAGATCAGCTCGGTGCTTTGTGACCACCTAGAGGGGTGGGATGGGGAGGGTGGGAGGGAGGGAGATGCAAGAGGGAAGAGAAATGGGAACATATTGTATATGTATAACTGATTCACTTTGTTATAAAGCAGAAGCTAACACACTATTGTAAGGCAATTATACTTCAATAAAGATGTTTTAAAAAAAAAATCAATCTATTTTTTACAAAATATTTATTTAGTTATTTGGCTACGCCAGGTCTTAGTTGCAGCACGAGGGATCTTCATTGCCGGTGCGGGATCTTCAGCTGCGGCATGTGGGATCTAGTTTCCTGACCAGGGATTGAACCCAGGCATCCTGCGTTGGGAGAGTGGAGTCTTAGCCACTAGACCACCAGGGAACTCCCAGAAATCCACCTATCTGATTCGGGAAATTTCCTCTTTATGGAAGTATTTCAGCCAATAACTGAATAAAGAATTAAAATGTCAGCATTTTGTAACTCCTGGTGAATTAATAGATCTAGGCAATAATTATTACAAGAAGACAAAGAGGCAATGTGTTCTTCCTCATGAATATATTTAAGGATGTTTGCCAAAAATTGAACCTAAATTTAGTCAAGATTCTAGACTAGAAGTAGGCACATCTTTTTCAGTAGAGAGCTAAATAGTAAATGTGTTAGGTTGTGTGGGCTATACGGTCTCTGTCACAAGTATTCTCAACTCAGACGTTGTAGCGGGGAAGCTGCCATGGACCATAAATAAACAAATGGCTGTGTTCCAGTAAACCTTTATTTACTGAAATAAGCAGCAGGCAGAATTTTGTCCACAGACTGCATTTTCCCAAACTGTATTCTAGAATACAGTCTTAATAATTTTATTCTGGAGTTATTTGCTCGGAGGCATCTTAAGGGAGAAGACAACATTCCATGACTATCTTCCTGTGAGTACATACCCCTACTTGACAAAGAATAGATGGACTGTAAAAGCTTGGGACGGGGTGGTGTGGGGCGAAGTTTTGTGGGAATGTAAAGCAAGAAAAGGAGAGGAAAGAAGAGGGGAGAGAAGGAAGCAGGAGAAAAGACCTGTAACTGATTGGTTTCAAAATATGGACAAGATTAAGGAAGTTTCTCTGAAGTTTTGTTTTCTTGTCACCGTCTTTCTAACAGACCCATTGACAATATGAAACCAGGAAACCTCTCTGATACTGCAGAATTTCTCCTTCTGGGATTGTCAGGGGATCCAGAACTGCAGCCCCTCCTATTCTGCCTGTTCCTGTCCATATACGTGGTCACTGTGCTTGGTAACTTGCTCATCATCCTGGCCAGTATCTATAACTCCCACCTCCACACTCCCATGTACTTCTTCCTCTCTAACCTGTCTTTCACTGACATCTGTTTCACCACCACCACAATCCCAAAGATGCTAGTGAACATCCAGACACAGAGCGAATCCACCAGTTACACAGGATTCCTCACCCAAATCTGCTTTGTCCTGACTTTTGCTGGACTGAAAAATGGAATTCTGGTCAAGATGGCCTATGATCGATTTGTGACCATCTGTCACCCACTGAGGTACAATGTCATCATGAACCCCAAGCTCTGCGGGCTGGTTCTGATCTCCTTCTTTTTTAGTGTTCTGGATGCCCTGCTCCACACTTTGATGGCACTGCGGCTGTCCTTTTGCACAGAACTAAAAATTCCCCACTTTTTATGTGAACTAGCTAATATTCTCCAACTTGCCTATTCTGATATCCTCATCAATAATATCCTCGTGCAGTTAGTGACCAGCCTGTTGGGCGTCATTCCTCTCTCTGGGATAATTTTCTCTTATACTCGAATTGTCTCCTCTGTCCTGAAAATCCTGTCAGCTGGTGGAAAGGATAAGGCATTTTCCATCTGTGGGTCACACTTAATAGTTGTTTCCTTGTTTTACAGGACAGGTTTTGGGGTGTACTTTAGTTCTGCAGCCACTCACTCCTCCAGGAAGAGTGCAGTAGTATCAGTGATGTACACTGTGGTTACCCCTATGATGAACCCCTTTATCTGTAGTCTGAGGAACAAGGCTATGATGGGGGCTTTGAGGAAACTCATCTCTAGAATATCATCTTTCCATTGATTTCCAGTTGCTTTGGGCTTACACTGCTGGAATATAACACAGAGAAATAAATTAAGGAGAGGTCCAGCAAGTCTGACCACCTTCTTGAAATACTTAAGACCAGATATCAGATGGTTAAGGGTGAGAATTTGTTTTTTTGGTTTTTTTTAAAGATTTTTTTGATGTGGACCATTTTAAAAAAAAATTTATTTATTTATTTATTTATGGCTGTGTTGGGTCTTCGTTTCTGCGCGAGGGCTTTCTCTAGTTGTGGCAAGCAGGGGCCCCTCTTCATCGCGGTGCGCGGGCCTCTCACTATCGCGGCCTCTCTTGGTGCAGAGCACACGTTCCAGACGCGCAGGCTCAGTAATTGTGGCTCACGGGCCCAGCTGCTCCGCGGCATGTGGGATCTTCCCAGACCAGGGCTCGAACCCGTGTCCCCCTGCATTGGCAGGCAGACTCCCAACCACTGCACCACCAGGGAAACCCTGAGAATTTGTTTTTAATTAAAGAAAATTTTTTGGTGTTTCTTTTTTATTTTATTTTTATATTTCTGGGGGGTGAGAGTTTTGGAATCAGACCACCTGGGTTTGAATCCTACCTCTGTTAAACAGTAGCTGTGTGACCTTTGACAGTTTACTTGAACCCTCTAAGCTCAGTTTCCTCATCTGCAAAATTGGCATAATTATATTTACAATTTTGGAAGATCTGAGACACTTCGATTCTCTCAGTGAGAATACATGCATGCCTTCAGCAATAATAAGGCAAAAGTCTCGACTCTCATAAGGAAATGATAAATGATCACTTTATCATCTTTTCTAACAATGACTTTAGAGGTCAGATAGGTCTAGGCACAAAAACACAGGGCTGCATTTCATTCTGCCTAAGCCTTCTTCCTAAGGCTGTTCCCCTGATGGTCATCAATGCCTATAGCTGTGCAGGGACATTTCAGACACAATAACCAGAAACAGAAAACTGGCTGCCTCTCCTTAGGTCTCTTTGCAATGCAGAAAGAATCTTTCCAAGGAGACACCCAAAAGACATTGTTTTTATTATCACCCTGATTTGGGACATATATCCTGTATTAGTTTCCTATTGTCATTGTGACACATTACCACAAGCTTAGTATCCTAAAACAACACAAATGTATTCTCTTGCAGTCCTGGAAATCAGAAGCCTGAAATCAGCTACATTGCGCTAAAGTCAAAGTGTTGGGCTCCTTTTGAAAGCTCTAAGAAAAGAATGAAATGCGGAGTTATTGTTTTTTGTTTGTTTATTTTTGGCCGTGCACATCATGGCTTGTGGGATTTTAGTTCTCTGACCAGGGGTTGAACCCAGGCCAAGCGCTGAGTCCTAATCACTGGACTGACAGGGTATTCCCCGGAGTTATTGTTGAATGCGTAAAGAATTTCTGTTGAGGGTGATGAAAAAGTTCAGGAAATGGGTAATGGTGGTGGTCCCACAACATTGTGAATGTTCTTAGTGCCATGGAATTGAACACTTTAAATGGCTGAAATGATAAATTTTATATCTATTTCACCACAATTTAAAAAACTCAAAAAAAGGGAATTGAAACTGATAAATAACATCTTTCTCTCTAGACAAAAACAAACAAAAATCATTCCAATGTTAAGCAAAAGTCAAAGTGATTAAATATTTTGGAAGACAATATACAAAGATATTTTTATGACCTCAGAGGAGTTGAGCACCTGAGAGACTAATACAATCCAAAAGGTAGAGACAGGAGTTTAAGCACTTTAAAAATAAGCCACTAATAAAAAAGTTAATACAGAAAAAAAAAAAGCCACTAAAACAATTTTCAAGAATGAAAATTCAGAATTGTTCTTTCAATATAGTGAAGAAGAAAGCAGGGCAAATAAACTTCCAATGAAATGTCTCCACATGTGACCTTATTCACTCCATCAATATCAACGTGCTTTGATTACTCAGTATAGAAATAAACAACTTTTAATATATTCCAGCACTCTCAAAAATCAATCCTTCTCACCCTCTCCCCTGTAGCCACCAGTCTACTTTCTGCCCTTATGAAGTTGCCTATTCTACGTACCTTATAACTGAAATCATACAATATTTGTCCTTTTTTTGTCTGGCTTATTTCGCAGAGCATAATGTTTTTAGGGTTTATCCATGTTGTAATGTGTCAGAATTTCATTCCTTCTTATATGGCTGAAATGAATGAATGAATGAATGAATGAATAAATAAATAACTTCATAACCTACAATTATAACCAGGCTTCCTGATATCATTGATTGCATAGATATGCCATTGGTTGTATCTAAAAAAAGAATACTAGAGTCCAGTTAGAGAAGAATGGTGTGTCCACATTTGCACTGTATGTGAAATACATGTGAACAGAAAGAGGTGGAGCAGTGAATGATGAACACCTGGCTTCATAGCATCAGGGAATCAACCACCCTGAATTTTTCCATTATGTCTTCTTGGCCTTTAAGGATTTGTACTGCACTGGCATCAGAATGATGATGAAATTGTTTGGCTAATGAGGAGCTTTGGATATTGGTCCTCCAGAGGTACAGAGACTACAAATTGTGAAAACCACACTCAACAGCACTTCCCTGGTAAAGAAACAGCACACCTGTACCTCCTCCTGGAGATAAGCCCTCTTGCCCAGGAGCCTGGAGCTTCACTCAGTCCCTCTCCTCTTATAGAACTTCAGTCTCCATCACTGAACACCTAGCAGAGATGCATCATTGCATCTCTAGGAGAGATTCCATCATTGCACAGTGAAGTCATCCAGGTAGCAAAATGTCCCTTTGTTAATGTTTGGAAATCAGGGCAGGTGTTTTACTACAAGTTTATCCATGGGAAACTGTGAGGAAAGGACATGCATAAAATGATTAGAACCAAGGCATCCATTTGCCTCTTGCCTGTCTCCCATCTTGACATGTTTCCTTGTACCTTTCCTGCAATCCTCAAAGAGCTCTCATTCTGTCAGTCTCCTACTCTCTCTCCACAATGGCAAAGACTCTTTTCTTTCTCAGCAGGAATATGCTCATTTACAAACATGGTGATTGTTTTCAACTTTGCGGGCATTTAACTTCATTTTTGTAGTGGTTTCAGGGAGGAGGCTTGGGCAGTTTTACTGTATCTTCTAGTTCTGTGTTTTTAACACAGCTCTGTGTTATCTCTGTTGCCAGGCTGTGAGGTCTCTGAGAAAGGAGGTGCCAATCCAGTTAGCTTCATCAGCGTGACTACACGTTTCTCCTAATAAAGTTACCAAATGTTATAAATAATCAGAACAGCATAGTGTAATTTTTTAAATGACCATTCCTAGATCCTTTCCAGAATTAACAAATGTTGACACTGCTTTATTAACTTCAGGTCTTTTTTCAAAATAACAAAATAACAAGCATATGGAAAGCATCCCTCTATTCCATTACTTCCCTTCCCAAATTGGTGTTCACCTCTGGTGATACTCCTGCTGCTGGACTAGGGACCACATCTTTTCCATCAGATTTATCAACAATATGGAACCCAGAATTGTGGCGCATGGGCTTAGTTGCTCTGCTGCATGTGGGATCTTCCTGGACCAGGGCTTGAACCCGTGTCCCCTGCATTGGCAGGCGGATTCTTAACCACTGCACCACCAGGGAAGTCCCTATTGCTTTGTTTCTTACACATCTCTAGTGGAGTCCACATAGAGAAACATCCTTGAATAAAATTAATTGTATCATTGATGTCTTAGCAGATTGGGTGCAGACTTAGGGCCTTCATGGAAAATTATTAAATGTGTCTTATTCTATGGAGAACTACTTTCCTTTGACAAGGAGATGTTGAGAATAAGACAAGAGGAGAAAGGGAAGCTGGCAAGATAAGCAGGATCACTTTCCCCAGAAGCACAGAAACAAGAGGCCATCAGTCAGAACCATCTCTGTGGATGAGGTGAAAACAGTGGAGCTGTCAAGGGAGAGTCAAGAGAGTGGGTGAAGAACCTTCTGTTCACTGGTGGTTGAGGGGTGGTTTTATTTTCAGCACCAGCCTGGGAAACAGCTCCCTGCCTGGCACTCCTGTTCACTCTAGTGCAGAGCTTCCTCCATTGATGTCCACAGAACAGCTGCAGAGATGAATCACCTGAGACCTTTGTTCATACTGAGGTTTCCCTGACCTCCAGCAAGAACCACTGACTTTGAACCTCTGGGGAGACATGTAAGGGATTATAGAACTGTTAATAAGTACTTTTGGAGATTCTGATGACCTCTAAAGTCTAAGCTGCATGACCCATATTAGAAGAACTGGGAAATATATTTAGAATTAAGACTATGGAAGGGCCTTTCCTCAATTTTACTTGTTAAAATATCATATACAAAGGAGAGCTTAAAACCTATGTGTAAAAAAACAAAAACAAAAACCTATGTGTAGTTCTGCAGGAATAGTAACATAATAACCATGCACATACCTATCCCGAAGTTAAAGCAATGCCGTCATTATAGAATGCAACTGTTCTCCCACTTGCATCACCCCCTCCCCTCCAGTGACAAACAGAATCCTGAATTTTTTTACTGATCCTTTTCTTTGATGTTCTTCTATTAGTTTAACTCCTATGAATTTGTCATTATTTGGTCATATTTGCACTGTAAAACTGGTAATAGGATTAAATGTCATTGTCTTACCACTCCTGTATTTAGGTTTCTGCAATTAATAGATTTTCCTCTTTCCAAAATGTTTTAATTGAAACGTTTAAATTTTTTATCCTGATCGTTTTTCTAATTATTGCATTTTTGTGTTTTGGTGTGTATTAGTAACTAATTAATTTACAATATTCTGTATTTTTACATTATGTATGGTGACTTTTCAAAATAGATATGCTTTATAATGCTGATGGAAAGGTAGTCTGCTTGCAGCTAGTTTTCTGCTGTTATGAATGATTCCGTGTGAGTATTCTTTTACACATCTCATGGTAGCAGTGAGAGAGTGTTTTATACTTGTCATGGAATTATTGTGTAAAGGAAATACATATTCTCCTTTGGGTATTTAAGAGTTTTCTTAAGTGGTTGAACCAATTTATACACACATTAAAAGTTTCTGGTAATTCATATTATCACCAACATCTTTTCATTTATTGTGACAGTTTGCTTGTTGTAAAAATTAGTTCATCAGTTGTCATATCACACATTTATTTTCCTTTCTGTTAAATATCTATTTGTGATCTTTCTACTGAGTTGTTTAACTTTTTCTTATTGATTCATATGAATTCTTTACATAATAGGGATATTAGTATTTGTTATATGCATTGCAAATTTCTCCTTTAAGTGTATGACTTCTTTTTAGATATCCTATACAGCTTTTTTTTTTTTTTGGTGTGAACATTTTAATTATGTAGTTAAAGTTTGTTAATACTTTCCATACTGGCTTGTACTCAGTAGGTCTTTTTTTATGAAACCCATAGTACTTCAGACTGAAGAATTCTCAGTATTGACTTTTAAAAATTTTTTTTTAAAATTTATTTTATTTATTATTATTTATTTTTGGCTGCATTGGGTCCTCGTTGCCAGGCGTGGGCTTTCTCTAGTTGCAGCGATTCGGGGCTACTCTTCGTTGCGGTGCACGGGCTTCTCATTGCAGTGGCTTCTCTTACTGCAGAGCACAGGCTCTAAGCGCGTGGGCTTCACTAGCTGTGGCACATGGGCTCAGTAGTTGTGGCTCACGGGCTTAGTTGCTCCGCAGCATGTGGGATCTTCCCGGACCAGGGCTCAAACCCGTGTGCCCTGCATTGGCAGGTGGATTCTTAACCACTGCACCACCAGGGAGGCCCTCAGTATTGGCTTTTACATTAGAAATATGAACCCTCCTGAAATTTACTTTTCCCTTTGATGTGAAGCAGGATCCAAACTTATTTTTATGTCCCTGCATAAACTGTCCGTTTAGGTATTGGTTTCTTTCTAGGCTCTATTTTCTGATCAATAGGTCTTTTCTTTATCCCTGAGCCAGTATAATATGTCTTAATTACTGTAGCAGAGCAGTCAACTAAAAATAAGTTTAGGTACTTCCCTGGCGGTCCAGTGGTTAAGACTCCCCACTTCCAATGCAGGAGGCATGTGTTTGATCCCTGGTTGGGGCACTAATCCCACATGCTTCGGGCTGTGGCCAAAAAGTAAAAAAAAAAAAAAAAAAAAAAAAATCTATTATGGCAACAAAGAAGCCCCTAAGTCTGTTGATTACAATCACAAGGTACATTGTACAATAATTTGACTGTTTCTCTGATAATTCACAATGTACTGTAACAGCATTGATAACCATGGACCGGAATTTCAATGAATGGTCCATAATAATGTGGAAAGAATATTGAAGCTACTACTTTGAAACTGGGAAAAGCTAGTATTGAAATTCTAAAAACTAAAATGCCTATTACATGCTCAGTCTATTTTTAAATTTTTGGTAAATATGTAACATAAAATTTGCAATTTAAATGATTTTTAGGTGTGGAATTTTGTGCCATGGTTACATTCACAATGTTGTGCAGCCATCACCATGATCTGTTTCCACATGTTTTTCATCACCTCAAACTCTTCCCCCTCCCTCAACCTTTGGCAACCTCTAGTCTACTTTGTGTCTCTATAAATGTTCCTACTCTAGATATTTCATGTAAATGTAATTATACAATAAATACTTCTTTTCTTTTTCAATTTCTTATTGTGAAATTTTCAATCATACAGAAAAGTTGAAAGAATGATAAAATGAGCACACATTCATCTAGTATCTACATTCAATAATTAACATTTAGCAATATTTGTTTCATTGATCATTGTTACTATTTTTCTTTTTTATTGTGTTAAAATACACATAACATAAAATTTACTATCTTAACCATTTTTAAGGTCACAGTTTAGTAGTGTTAAGTAAAGAACTTTTCCATCCTGCAAATCTGAAACTCTATGCCCTTTAAACAACAACTCTCCTTTTCTGCCTCTTCTCAGCCGCTATTCTATTTTCCATTTCTATGAATTTCAGTACATTAGATAATTCATATAAATGAAATTTGTCTTTTTGTCACTGACTTGTTCCATTTAGCCTAATGTTCTCAAGTTTCATCCATGTTGTAGCATGTGTCAGGATTGCCTTCCTTTCTAAGGCTGTATAATATTCCATTGTTTGTATATAACACATTCTGTTTATCCATTCATCCACTGATAGATGCTTAGGTTGCTCCCACCTCCTGGTTATTGTAAATTGTGCTACTATGAATAAAGTTGTGGAAATATCTCTTAAAATCTTTATTTAAAATATTTAAGAATTATTATTTTTTAAAATTCACTCTTTCCTCTCCATCTTCAAGAGTGCTATCACCTCACACCAGTCAGAATGGCCATCATCAAAAAAATCTACAAAAAATAAACGCTGGAGAGGGTGTGGAGAAAAGGGAACCCCCTTGCACTGTTGGTGGGAATGTAAATTGATACAGCCACTATGGAGAACAGTATGGAGGTTCCTTAAAAAACTAAAAATAGAGCTACCATACGACCCAGCAATCCCACTACTGGGCATATACCCTGAGAAAACCATAATTCAAAAAGAGTCATGTACCACAATGTTCATTGCAGCTCTATTTACAATAGCCAGGACATGGAAGTAACATAAGTGTCCATCGACAGATGAATGGATAAAGAAGATGTGGTACATATATACAATGGAATATTACTCAGCCATAAAAAGAAACGAAATTGAGTTATTTGTAGTGAGGTGGATGGACCTAGAGTCTGTCATACAGAGTGAAGTAAGTCAGAAAGAGAAAAACAAATACCGTATGCTTACACATATATATGGAATCTTAAAAAAAAAAAAAGGTTCTGAAGAACCTAGGGGCCGGACAGGAATAAAGACGCAGACGTAGAGAATGGACTTGAGGACATGGGGAGGGGGAAGGGTAAGCTGGGACGAAGTGAGAGAGTGGCATGGACATATATACACTACCAAATGTAAAATAGATAGCTAGTGGGAAGCAGCCAAATAGCACAGGGAGATCAGCTCGGGGCTTTGTGACCACCTAGAGGGGTGGGATAGGGAGGGTGGGAGGGAGACGCAAAAAGGAGGGGATATGGGGATATATATATACGTACAGCTGAGGCACTGTTATACAGCAGAGACTAACACAACATTGTAAAGCAATTATACTCCAATAAAGATGTTAAAAAAATATATATGAAAGCTATACTATAAAATAGATACAGTGATAATATATCTGAGAGGTGGAATTATGGCTGCTTTTAAATCTATTTTTGGATTATTTGATTACATGATTTCTCCATAAAGAATATGAATCCCTTGTGTAATAAAAGTTACTCAAAACCAAAAAAAAAAAAAAATTCTGTTGAGGAAAAGAGAATAGAATGAAGGTTTGAGCATAGAAATCATCTAGAAATCACTGAAGATACTGGGCCTGTAGTGCAGTTTCATTTGTAGTGGGTTTGGCTTACATTCTTGTATTTAGTTTTATTTCTATACAACTATCAAAGAAGGAGAAAGAAGTTGGGTAATATTTGCATTTGCAACTAATTAAAGCAGAATTGCTTTTAGCTTTAACAAAAAGATCGTTTTGTGATCTCAGATTAATATCTTTACTCTTAAATGGAGCATAAATAACATTTATTGGCTAAGATTATTTGCAATAAACAAGACTGTTTACTGTTTACCACCTAGCAGATGACTATTTGTAAGTCTCACTGAGTATGCTAAAAGCTTATACTGAGCTCTCATTTTACCAGAGTGAATTTAAATTAACTTCAGCAGCCAGAATTAATGAAACCGGGTAAATGATGCAAAGATATTCCACAGGGTATTCTGTTTTAATTAGAGATAGAAAATGTGAGTCATTAGAGGTTTTTAAAAATGTTGCATTCTATTACTTTCTCATATTTTAAATCTAGGAATATAGATGAAAACTAAAAAATGTTAGCCACCTTAGTTCAGTTTTTAATGTATATCAGCTCTGAATTTATATTGAGTGAATAGTAAAGAGTCTGAATGAAGAACATAATCTGGAGGCATTCAGGTACAAGTAATAAACTTTATTAGAAGTTGAGTATCTGTTAATTAGCAGGCAGCTATATAACTTAACTATAAAGCCACTACAACTCAAACATTGTAGCATTACTACATGAATGAACACATATACAAATTAAACAGAAAAGAATATCCACAAATAGTTCTAAGTATGTCTGGGAAGTTTGATTGTGATAAAGTCAAGTTATAATCTTTAAAATTGATGCCTAGAAAACTACACACCCATTGAAAACTAAAGTCTGTACCTCACACTACATACCAAAATAAATTACACCAGTTGCACATGTAAGAAGCTTGCAAGTTGCCACTTTACCCTAACAAGATGCGTCTTTTACAAATGTTTTCTCCCACTCTGTGGCTTGTCTTTTCATTATCTTGATAGTGATTTTCACAGAGCAGAAATTTTCTATTTTAATGAAGTCTAGCTTATCAATTCTTTCTTTCATGGATTGTGCCTTTGGTGTTATATTTTAAAATTCATTGCCATACCCAAGGTCATCTAGGTTTTCTCCTATGTTATCTTCTGGGAGTTTTACAGTTTTGTGTTTTACATTTAGGTCTGTGGTTTATTTTGAGTTAATTTTTATGAAGGATATAAAGTCTGTGTCTAGATTTTTTTTTTTTTTTTTACTATGGACATCCAGTTGTTTCAGCACTATTTGATGAAAAGACTATCTTTGCTCCATTGTATTGCCTTTGTTCTTTTGCCAAAGATCAGTTGACTGTATTTATGTGGGTCTATTTTGGGGCTCTATTCTGTTCCATTGATCTATTTGTTCTTTCACCAATACCACCCTGTCTTGATTACTGCACCTTCATAATAAGTCCTCAAGCTGGGTAGTGTCATCCCTTCAACTTTGTCCTTCTTCAATGAGGTGATAGCTATTCTGGGTCTCTTGTCTCTTCATATGGACTTTAGAATCAGTTTGCCAATATCCATAAAATAACTTGCTGAGATTTTGATTGGGATCGCACTGAATTTCTATAGATTAAGTCGGAAAGAACTGACATTTTGATAATACCGAGTCTTCCTATTCATGAACATGCAATATCTCTCCATTTATTTAGTTATTCTTTGACTTCATTCATCATGGTTTTGTAGTTTTCCTCCTATAGAGGTTGTACTTATTTTATTAGATTTATACTGAAGTATACATTTTTGGCAGTGCTATTGTAAATAGTGTGGGGTTTTTTTAAACCTATTCCACTTGCTCATTATTGGTATATAGGAAAGCAATTACCTTTTGTATATTAACCTTGGATCCTGCAACCTTGCTATACTCACTTATTAGTTACAGGAATTTTGGGTCAACTCTTTAAGATTTTCTACATAGATGATCATGTCACCTGTGAACAAAGACAGCTTTATGTCTTCCTTCTCAATCTGTACACCGTTTATTTCCTTTTCTTGCCTTATTGCATTAGCAAGGACTTGCAGCACAATACTGAAAAGTTATAATAAAGGAGGACATCCTTGCCTTGTGCTTAATCTTAGTGGGAAAGCATTGAGTTTCTCTCCAGTAAGTATGATGTTAGCTATTGGTTTTTTTGTAGATCGTATTTATCAAGTTAAGAAAGTCCCTCTCTATTCTTAGTTTACTGAGAGTTTTTCTCATGAGTACACACTGGATTTTGTCAAATGCTTCTTCTGCATGTATTTACATGTTTTTTTTTCCCTTTTTTGTCTTGGATGGATTATATTAATTAATTTTCAAATGTTGAACCAGCCTTACATACCTGACACAAATCCCGTTTGGTCATGGTATATAATTGTTTTTATACTTTTGTGGCTTCAGTTTGCTAACATTTTGTTGAGAATCTCTGACACAATTTTTATCACATTTCTACTATAAAAGGTTTGGGAGTCTAATGAATTTAAGCTATTAATTAGTCTTATCAAATTGTGCTTTTTATTCAAAGATACACCATAGCAGAACCCTGAGGGAATGGATGGTGAATGGTAAGGCCTGAATTTACACTTCTTTTATTCTTTATACCCTGAACGCGTCTCTCAACAAGTGTTTACGGCTGATGTTTATTTTTTTGGAAATTAGACATAGCTCACTCCATTCATTCATTCAACAGATTCTACAGCAGAAGGGAGGCTTCTAAGGAGGTAGTGTGTATTAGTGGGGCTGCAGGTTATTACAGGGAATCCAAGCAAGGCCTCATAATGGAGATGGTGATATTTGAGAAAAGACCTAAAAACGTGAGTGGATGAGTACTGTAGATAGTAAAGAGAACAGCAATTCAGGTAAAGGGAATAGCAAGTGAAAATGTCTGCCTACTATACTTGTTGAACATCAAGGACTAAAGAGTATAAGGTGTTTGGAAAAGAGTGAGCAAGGAGTAGAGGTAGAGGAGATGAGATCAAATATATAATGTGGAGGGTAATCATGTAGCAACTTTCCAGCATTTTAAGAACTTCAGCTTCAACTATGATGAAGGGGAAGACACTGAAGTCACATAATTCTTCTGACTTAGATTCTCAAAGGGTTCTCCGGCCACTGTGTTAAGGACACATTTCAGAGGGATAATAATTAAGATGACAGACAACGAAATCTTAATCCCGAGTGGTAATAGTGGAAAAATCGAGAAACTGTCAAATTCTGGTTCTATCTCAAAGATAGGGCCGACACATTTTGCTTCTGTATTGGATGTGACAGGAGAGAGAAAGGAAAAAGTCAAAGATGAATCACATTTTGTAACTGAGCACCAGGAAGAATGGAGCTGCCCTTTTCTGTTTTGGAAAGTCTACAGGAAAAGCATGAGTGACTATGTGTGTATTTGATTGCAAGGTATATTAAGTTTGGGATGTCTATTAAATGACAAAACAGAGATATTCTGTTAGTAAGCAGTCTTGTTAGGTGGACCCAGTCCGTAAAGGACAACCTACCTAATCTGCTCAATTTGAAGACCCATAAAGGACTTCGGGGCATTAGTGTGAAGAGGGCTTCCTTTTGCGTTTGTGTGTATGTGTGTTATTTGCTTTGACACTGTGGTTAGGCTAAAGTAGCACTATTTTGGGCTTTCATCTTTGGCAACTTTTTTCTCACCAAGAAGCTTTTTTATTGGGTTGACACCAAACGAGTATTTGCCTGATTCTTCATGTCCTGATTCTTTAACTATTTTCCTAGTTTGGACAGCCACAAATTTGGTTAGTATTTGTTAATTTCACCCTTCAACGTGGACACACTTGAAGCCAAGTGAATTCCCACCACACTGATGGTAGACTCCATCTGATCATGCTCAAAAGAGCACAGAAGTTTGTCCACGGGGAGGGTACTATCAGAGGCTGATTGACAGTATCTGTGTTGTAGACCAACTTAAGGGCAAGCACATACGGTTCTTATGCTTTCCTGCTCCTGATAATAGGCAATGGCAGGCTCTGGATCACAATGTGTGAACCCAGCAGGAATAGTTTTGCACTCTATGTGGCATGACTATGATAAGGGGTCTATATCTTATCTAGCATGTATCTTCTTTTTTATGCTACACAAATACAAGGCTGTCACTTTCTGAGACAATAAACTTTCTCTGGCTGTGACAGATTCAAAGCAGATGCCAAGTTAGAAACATTTCTGAATTAGGTGATTTGGGTTCCTTGACCAGGTTAAAAAAACAAAACAAAACTGTTTTTCTTCTTGGTTTCACATTTAAACAATATGAGTTAGTCTAAACTATATGACCAAAAAATAGAACTACTAAAATAACAGGCCCTTATCATTATTATTTTGATATAATAAATAATAGAGGGATATTGTTTTACTAATAATTACCAGCATTTAGTAATGACAAGCCAAACATTAAGCCTTTAGGAAATTTGTGAACTCCTTCATTTCTTACAATAACTCTGTCAGATTGGTACCAGATTTATCACCATTGATGAAGAAACTCAGTTTCAGAGGAAGAAACTGAGGCACAGAGAGGTTAAATGTAACTTGTCCATAATTGCCCTAGCTGCTATGCTAGTCTGCTTCATCAACCACTATCACCACTATCACATTTCTTTAATGGGACTTTAGATTCAGATAAACAATTTTTCCTGGTTGCAAGGAAATCATTTAACAAGCTCAGTTTGCAATGCTTGAAATGCAAGTCTGAGCCCAAATCTGAGGACCCTAAACCATGTGATCACTAAAAATACTGAGTATCAATTCTGAGCCTTCTAATATGAGTTTGCATTTAAAATAACAGGTCCTATTAGGAATAAGTGTACAAATGGCATTCTAGGAGGGAATATATCCAACAGGTGTTTTAAATTCCTTTAGTGGCAATGAAAAAGTATGAAGGCATTTCCTGCAATACTAAATGAGCTGATTTGCTTTTGGTGGGTAAACACTGAACTTTGCATACAAAACTTAACCTGAAAGTATTTTCTAAGTATCTTGCTATTACTCTACTCAAAGTTAGCCTTGTTATCTCCTTTAACAAACAAGAATGGTAAGACACAGTTTCAGTCAGTATAGTACGGATAAATCATTTGCAGTCTTGGGGAAACTTGTACCTTAACGAGTGTCTTCAATTTGGGGAAGACAGGAATTCACAATTGCCATTCTCTATGCATATTATTGCCATATAAACTAACTCCAGCAAAAGAAAGCTATAGTTAGGTAGATCCTTTCATAAAGTGATGCAGTCACTCAGGAATACTTTATAACCTAAAACGACTGGACAGTCGGTAACCAATGAATTATCCTAATGCTGATTCATCTGAGAGATCCTTTATTCCAATGACTTTCGCTGCTATCCTTCTCTTTTCCTTTTGGGATTAAGAACTATGCATAAAGTCTTACTTACTCTAAGGTTCACCTTGTACCTCTCCTGTCATACAACTCGTCACTTTCCCCATCATATGCCACCAAATGCCAAAAAGAAATCTGAGTACTCTGCGGTCATGGCACAGGTATTTCTAAAGAGATGAACACCTGTTCAAAAATCACTAATTCGAGAATAAATATATGGGGAAATGAACTGGGGACATGACTGGAATCAACTGAAACTGTGAGAGGCCAGCAGGGCAGATATGTGTGTCTGTATGTGCCTTAAAGAATAATGTTCTCGATGAGAAAAAATGCTTTATTGCCCCAAACTTTAATCCAATTAATATCTGGGAATATATTTCAAGACCACTTGTATATATGTGTATATACATAATATTAGCATTGTATATTATTTGTGTTATGTTCTCCCTTCTATTCATGGGGATATGTTGCCTTTAAAGTTGAACCTTTCTTGTTGATCTTGCACATGGATGAAGGTTCACACAGTAAGATAAGTTCAAGGATTTCTTTCTCCAATATCATTGATATGAATTCCTATTACTTAATTTCTTTTTGATAGATTTTCAGATGACAGTCCAAGATAGTTCTGCCAATGGAAATCACAGGACTACCAAATATGGAAAAGACTTTAGAACACTTACAGTGTGTTTTCATGGTCTGCATCAGAATTCTACAGAAGGCTTTTGGCTGAATTGGCAGTGAAATGAGAATGGAAAGTTAGTGTATCAGTTACTTCTCAGTGTGGTATGTTTTCTTTTCTACTATTCTACTATGTATTAGAAATTACATAAAAATCAGGAGAAGAGAAATGGTTAAGAAAAAATATAATCTGTCATGTTAAAGACATTCGGCACTTGCCTAGACTCACAGGTAACATGAGAGAACATGAGAGCTGGCTTGTGAGAGCTAACCTTGTTCCAATTCCCTCACTGTCTTGATGAAAAGCTTTGAGGCTCAAAGAAGGAAGTGACCCTGCCAGAAGCATACCATGAATCAGTGATGAAAGGGAGACTCCTTGGCTTCTGTAGAGCCATGCCTCTGTGCACAAGGTATTAAAGAAGCATTAATTAAATGCCCCTTTACCTAACAACGTGGAGCTTAATCATAAGGTTTGGGCTTCTTGTCTCTTCTTTTCTTTTGCTTTCTCTTTTACATCCTTGGGGGCCTTAGTTTTTAGTTGCTCTCTTGAACTGGATTTACAAGACATTTATTTTCACTAGCCCTTATTGTTTTGGATTGTAGGCTGAATTTTTAAGAATTTGGGGAAGGAGACTGAACTGCCAAAAGTTAACAGATTAGTGGCAAAGAGATCAAAATAATTATAATGCCAATTTCCCTGGGTATTCCCTGTGTACTTTAGGGGTAAAAATAGTATTTGTAAAGTGATTTCAAAATGTGCAAATATCACCTGTGGGACATAAACTACTGGTTAAGAGCACTAACTCTGAAATTAATTTGCCTGGATCTTTTTTCCCCAGCTCCACCACTTAGTAGTGGTGGGACTTCAGGAGTGTTACTTCTTTGTGTTTCACTTCCTCTTTGAAAAACAACCTCCTCTTAATAACCTCACCCATTTTACAGAGCTGTGGCGTGGAGTTAATACAGGTAGAGTGCTTAGGAATCCATGCCACTCTTCAGTCTTTTAAAATCAATCTTACTATTGTTGTTACTACTATTATTATTTTGTTAGCTGTCCTTGAAAAACTTTGCCAGCAGTACTCACTTGCTTTCTTTTTGTTGTATATTCTCTACATCCCACTTAAGCGTTCTACCAAACCCTAAGAGGCTCTTTTCAGATGTTTTACACCTCTTTACTTGTTTGTCACAGCAAAAGTAAAAGGAGTGTGGCTCCCCTTGATCGAACAAACCAGAACTTTGGTTTTCTCCCATTCATACACATGGGTGAACAGATGTGAAAAAACAACTCCATGGGGCTTTCAGTCTGGAGCCAAACATCCAGGCTCGGTGTAACTCGACACTATTATGCACACATGTTGTTCCCTTAGGACCCAAAAGAATCTCAACTAAGCCCATCATTATTTCAGGAATATGAAGAATGCTTTTTGTGAAGTAGCTGAACATAACAGAAATACAAGAAAAGGCAGAGGTGTTTCGTATCACAACTTTTTGAGAAATGCTCAGAGCTCTAAGATGTAGCTGACAATTCCCCCATCAGCTAATGCTTTCAAAGTTACCATAAATTTCACCATAAATACATTTTTTCAGCAATGGCAATAATGCGGTGACTATACTACTCAATTCCTCACAGTGTCAGCATTAAATACATTAAAAGGGTAAGTTAGAATATCTGTCTGATTGCTTCTGACATAACCCCCAGATCTCTTTTATTTCTGTACTCCATCAATTATAATGTGGAACATTAACACAAATTATTTCTAAACACTAACAAGCAATGTAGCAACAAGTGGCAGACAATCAAGGGGAATTTTGCCATAGCACGGTGCTTATTTTGTTACAGGCAGGAATGCAAACCCAAAGGATGTAATTTAGAGGAAACTCTGTCCTGTCTATTCTCTAGGAACTAGAACAAGGGGACTGAGAGAAGATGATTCTGGGTAAATCAAACCGTTTTCTCCTAATTACAGCTGAATAATAGGGAGCAAACTCCCATGGAAGGTTGTGACCTGCTGGCAAGAAAGCTAGGAGGTTGCCCTGGCTAGGGTCTTTCATATACAGTTATTCAAGCTCACACTTGATCATCTGTCAGGGATGCTACGGTAGGGAGAGTTTTGCCGTAGCTGTGAGACTCAGCAAGATCACTTCCAACTCTAAAACCTACAGTTTTAATTTAATCACCAACACCAGCCATCATTAAGAGCAACCTCAAATAACTCCAAATCTGTTCATCTACTCACATATTCTTTACACAGTCAACAGGCCTCGAGTGATTACTACATGCCAGACACAGAATAAGGGATACGAAAGGTAACAACCTCTGTCACTGTGGGGCTTGAGTTCTTTGGGAAGAAGTTCATTTAAATACAAAGAGACACCAAAGATAATATTTGTTTTGATTATTATTCTGTGAAAGAAGTAAGGTAATCTGATAAATTGGGACTGAGTTAGGCTAGTAGGACAATCAAGGAAAAAATATCTTTAAGAGATGAGTGCCAAAGAATAGAAAGGAATCATTTATGGACAATTTTTCTGGAAATAATATTTCCAAAATATGGGAACAGCAAATACAAAGGCCCTGAGGCAAGATGAAGCTTAACTACAATCAAGGAACAAAGAGAAGCTAAAAGGTTAGGTCAGGAGATAACCACACAAATTTACACCAGCTGGTCCCTGAGTTCAAGTCTACGTGGATATATTCTTGAGGTGAGTTAGACATATATATCATCCAAAAAACAAAAAAAAAGTTGACTCCAAAATTACCCTGGAAATTCTGAGTGAGACTCTTTACAAAGGCACAACCATATTAAAGATCACAGCCATCATTCTCCAAACTCCACTCTGGCCATCACTTGCAGGCATTTAACGGGGGTGTTTAATATCCTCTCCAAGATATTGGGCAGGAAGAACAAACACCCTAGCATGTCTGCACCGTGCACCTAGTGTCTCACAATTGAAAAGTAGCTGGAGCTCACCCTGCTGATGGCTTTGCCAGTTTTTTTTTACCTTTTACTAGAGTCCCATCTCTTTTAAGAACTGGAATATATTTTTTGAGGGAAATCAACTATAGGAAAATTCAACTGACAGAGATCATACTGTACTTGACTTTTCTGTTCTTTGCTACATTTATTTGTTGAGACAAACGTCTGTTCTTAGCCTTTTTGTAATGGCTCTGTTAAACAGAACAGACACACAGTACACTGCACATACTTAAAGAACACAATTTAAGTTCTGAAATATGCATATGCCCATGGAACTGCCAACACAATCAAGAAAAGGAACATATCCATCACTTGCAAGTGTTTTTATGCCTCATTCATAAAGCCCCTTTTTTTCCCTCACATTCCACCCCTCCACATCCCCAAGTGACCACTGATATGCTTTCTGTCGTTAGAGATGTGTTTGCAGTTTTCTAGAAATTTATATAAATGGATTCACACAGTGAGGACTCTTTTATCTGGCTTCTTTCACTCAATGTAATTATTTTGACAGTAACTCATATTTTTGTGGGTATCAATAGTTGATCACTTTGTTTTGCTGAGTAGTGTTTCACTGTATGAGTATACCACAGTATGTTTACTCATTCGCCTGTTGATGGGTGCCCGAGGTTGTTACAATTCTGTCTATTAAAAATAAACATGCTATGATGATCCACGTACAAGTCTTTGTATGAACATATGCTTTCTTTTTCTTGCATAAATATCTAGGTGCAGAAAGGCTGGATCATACGGTAGGTGTATGTTCAACTTATAAAGAAACAGTCAAACTGTTGACTGAAGTGACTGTACCATTTTCCTTCCCACTAGCAGTGTAAAAGACTTCCAGTTCCTACACTGCCTCACCAATACTTGGTGTGCTTGGACTTTTCTAATTTTAGCCATTCAATAGGTGTGTAGTGGCATCTCCTGGGGCTTTCATTTTCATTTAGATAATAATTCATTACATTGGGCAACTTCATGTGCTTATTTGCATCCGTACACCTCCTTGGCAGGATCTCTTTTTAAATATTTTTACCCATATTGTTAATTTTTAAAATTTTTTCTAATTACTGACTTTTGAGAGTTCTATACGTGTTAGAGACACAAGTCTTTTCAGGCATATAATTTGTAAATATTTTCTTCCAACCTGTGGCTTTTCTTTTATTAATAATGGCTTCCAAAGATGAAACCCAATTTATCACTTTTTTTCGTTTATGGGTCTTGTTTTTGGTGTCATCTCTAGGAAATCTTTGCTTAACCCAAGGTCAAAAAGATTTTGTCCAAGTTTTAGAGATTTATGTTTTGATCTACATTTAGCTAATTCTTTATATGGTGTGAAGTAGGGATCAAAGGTCATACTTTTGCATATGGCTATCTATGCACAATATCCGTGTGCAATATGCTTCCAGCAACATTTGTCAAGAAGACTATCCTTTCTCCTCAAAATTGGCTTTGCAGCTCTGTTGGAAAATCAGTTGTCCTTATATGTGTGGATATGTTTCTGGGATCTACATTCTATTTGACTGACGTATTATATCTGACTCTTGGTTATAATATATTCTTTTACTGATGTCTTTTCACTTGCTCATGTAAATAGTCTCCCAGTAATATAGCCTTACCATTTGACTGGACATACCTAGGTATACCTGAAATGCATTTGATAAATCGATGGATCTTGCACTCAAACTAGGGTTACTTTCCAAAAACACTTAAAATGTTGAGGTGTAAGAACTATGTATTCTACAGCCTTCCTGCCTCAACCAAGTGTATGTTAACACATCCCCACGAGCTATTTTGCATGTGTATGGGGCTGTAGCGTCTGGGGAGTATGAGAGTGGTATGTGCTGTCTATCCCAAAAGATCATCATACGAGGCAAAGGAAACATTAAGGAAATAGATAGGAATAGTCAAATGCCAAATGTTAAAATATTTCTCATGCGTTTTTAATATTTACATTGAGATAAATAAGCAAATTATTATAAAATAAAATACAAAACCTTAGAGAATATTTCAAAATGCTCTTTTTTGCCAGATGCAACACTAGGAATAAACAGAGGAATTTTCGGAACCAGCTTGTCTTTCCTTTTTTTATCACCATCGAGTGATGGGGTTGTATTTTATTCAGTCTATTGTACATGTGGGTGTGAATAAGATGGAACTTGTCTCAAAAAGAGAAATGAGCAAAGAATATATGTTGTCAACTTGTGTAAAACATTTTCTCATGTTCTGACTCATTTTTCTTTTTATTGGCATTTCAAGGGATTTCGTTTTTTAATTTGACTATTAAAAAACCTTGATAACTTCAGTGCAATCCCATGAAGATAATATCAACAACTGGAATGGAAAATGAAAAGATGATAATAGCAACCAGCACTGTGATATTTCTTGTCAGTGTTCTTTACTATTTAGAATAGTAACAAATCCCATATTCATTTGACTTTTTGAACTTTGGCCTTTACTTTGGTGGAAGAAGTTCCTTTCACTTTGCTTATTATCTGTTTGCAATGAAAAACAATTAATGACCATACTTTGACATGATCCTCTTAGAGTTGTATAGAGGGAGGATAGTTATGCAACTATTTATATATCTATGGGTTCAAGGAAGTTTAAAGGCTTGATATTTGAATCCTGTGGAATGTAGCCTCCTTTCCAACAGGGAAATGAACATATACATGTACTTAATGGAGTTTAAAATAAAGCAACACCTGTTCGTAGAGGCACCTTCTATTCCAGGCATGTTTAGGTACAGGGAAGGGGAACAAGAGCTATAAAACATAATTCTTGTCTATAAGGAGCTTACAGTTTAGGGGGGTTGAGGGCACTCAATGACTCAACGGGGATGAGCCTGATGCAGGTGGCTACAAGGTCACCCTTGGATAAACTCTGCTTTAGGAAAGACCAGCTTACTCTTATTCTGTTAAACTCTTTAATGCGGTGTCCAATAAACCTGAATATCAAGCTCAAACACCACTTTAGAAATGTTTCCAGGGGTGCTAACAGCCAACAAGTTAATATGCTTCCTACACACTTGACACAACTCACCAGAGGTTTTGAATTCGGTGAGCATATTGACCTCCTTTAAGAAAGATCACCATTGAAACTTCGAATGCTAAGTTCTAAGAGAATGAAGTAAGTAATAAGTGATATTCAGGTTCAGAGGTGGAAGAGAAAAGAGGTCTCACCTTGAGTAGAACATGTTGTTGGATTCTCCAAAGTGGCAAACAATAAGGAGAACACTAACCAACTAAGACTCTGAATAAGTTGAGAATTAACATGAAAGCCTAAGATGGAGGTCAAAAGGTCCCCAAGATTGAAGGATACACTTAGGCTGAAAGGGAAACTATTGAAATAGATGTAGAAAATGCTAAATATTTCACAAAAAATTTATTAGAACTAATAAAACAACTTAGCAAAGTTTGTTTGAAGAATATGAAATCAACATATACGCATCACTTGCATTTCTGCACATTAGCAATGAACAATCTGAAAAAGAAATTAGGAGAACAATTCCATTTACAATAGCATCAAAAAGAATAAAATACTTAGGAATAAGCTTAACCAAAGACATGAAAGACTTGTACACTGAAAACTACAGTGTTACTGAAAGAAATTAAGGAAGACATAAATAAATGGAAAGACATCTCATGTTCATGAACTATTGTTAAAATGTCCATATTACACAAAGCTATCTACAGATTTAATGCAATGCCTATCAAAATCCCCTATTTTTGCAGAAATAGAAGAAACGACTCCAAAATTGATATGGAACCACAAAGGACCCTCAATAACCAAAGCAAACTTGAAGACCTCACATTTTCTTTTGAAATGAAGTTTTCTTGTTACTGTGGGTTAAAAATCCAAAGTCCTAAATGTCCATAAATTATCCTCCTAAATTTACATTTTGGTTCATTCTCAGTGACAGGGCTTTCAGTGCCTGAGTGGCATTGAGGGCTCCTTCAATATCTCTAGCTTGGACTTCTGTCACTGACATGGTGTGGGTATCTCAGAGCCTTGGCTCTTTTACCAGTTGATCAAGTCCCGCATGAACCATGCTCAGAAGGGCCCCACGCTTGCTTGCTTTCATGCTCTGCTACTGCTGTCTTGAAATTCTTAATGATTTTATCTTTGAACTTACGTTTTGTAAGTAAAATTTATGGGACAATAAAATATACACATGAGCAGAGGAGACATGTGCAATATGTGTGTCTGCCACCATTCCTGCTGCCCCATTCCCGTCTAGTTTTCACCCTGCTTATGGTGTGCTTTCCATGACATGCTTATTTGGTACCCATTTGGAGTCTTACTGAGTTCCACCAGAATTCTGTGCTACTGGTCACATCCAAGACTAAGTGAAGGTGTTAACAGCTCCGGGAGGCCATGCTTTCCATCTGAATCTGAACTTACTTCTAACACAGAAAGAAAGCAGTTGTTTTTTAAGAAACAAGAATGTCCAAGGAATCTTATCATATCCTTTCTTACTCGTGTTACTTCCCAATATTAGCCAAACACTTCGGCTGAAAAAGATGAAAAAGAGAAGAGAGAACAGCCCATAGAACCCATTTAGGGCTCACCCTAATCCAGTATGATGTCATCTCGATTCTATCTGAAAAAAGAATTTACTTGGGCACAGTCACAGGTTCCAGGTGAACATGAATTTGGGAAGGACACTATGCACCCCAGTGCAAATACTTTCAACAACACTTCTTCTTTGCAGTTTGAACAAGAGGCACTATATTTTCATTTTGCACTGGAGCCCACACATTATGTCACTTTTTACTGTTAGAGCCAATGTTGGAAAAAGGGGCTTCATGAGACAGCCAAGTGAGTCTGTCAACTGAATTCTAGAATTATCCAGACTTACACACTTTGTTGCAGCAAGTTGGTTCCAGGCAAACCCATGTGAAAGGGGCATGTCCACAGTGGAGCAGAGAACTTTTGTCTCTCTATCACCAGACTCACTCCCAAGAGGAAGGAAAGAAGAGCTTAGCAAAGCATGACCAGTTATTCTTCCTAACTTTGCCAGTCAAGTAGGTCACCTCACCCAGCCAGTGTCAGTGAATATAAGAGCAGGGAAGTTAAAAGTTATACTAATCAAATTCCCTTCACATGGAGGTACCATTCGGAACGAGAAGGGAAATTGTCACTAATGCTTCCCTGTTTTTTTCAATCTCTTAACCCACTCAACTATGCCTTTAAGCCTGTAATTAACGGAATATCGCTCTCCCTTCAGGAAAAAGAATAGACCTTTATCAGGACAGTCCTGCTCACACTTTTATGGGGCTACTCATTTGAGTGGCCTCCGGGAACTGCTGGTGGACGACTTAGAGTTTCATCCCAGAAGTCTCTGATATGGGTGAGAAATTGCATTAATTTAAAGTAACTCCAGGGCTACTCATATCCAATGATCAGAAACAACTTTTTGTTCGACCAGCCATCCACAGCACAGCTAACCACAGAAAGCTGATGAGGTTAAATGACACACTAAGGTTAAATACATAAAAGCATCCAGTAATACAATTCAGAAATCATAGAAATGTTGCAAATTTGAAAGTATACCTTTGCCAGTATCAAATTCTTCACAGAGAAATTAAAAGGGCACACATTAAACGCTCTTATGAATTAAGGTCCCAAAGTATTAAAGCCCAATTTTGAAATCAAGTGTCCTTGTTACTGTGGGTTAAAAATCCAAAGTCCTAAATGTCCATAAACAATCCTCCCAAATGTACATTTGGTTCATTCTCAGCGACAGGGCTTCAATGGCCTGAATGGGACTGAGGGCTCCTTCAGTATCTGTAGCTTGGACTTCTGTCACTGACACGGGTGTGGGTCTCTTAGGGCCTTGGCTGTTTTATCAGTTTATCAAGTCCCTCATGAACCATGCTTTTAAAGAGTCTAAAGAGTTCCCAAGATACAATTTGATTTTACAGCACTATCCCCAAAATTTAAAAACAATCTCAAAAGCAAGCCAATCCCCGACTCCTAGAAGAGTGAAACTAGGCACATTTTTGTTCCCAGAATCCAGTACAGAATTCGACCAAAGAACATAGCAGAAACTCAATGGCATTTGAGAGAAAGATAAAGTCTCTTTCGTTTTAGCCTCACTAGGATGTCCATTAGTCTATGCCATTTATTTGAAATTTCTGACCTGCCAACTTCGAACCAGGAGGAATCTTTTAGCCTGACGTTGATTTGTCACTATGAATTTGCCATGTGCAGTGCACAGCCCTGAGCATCTGTCACACGTGGACTCTTGCGTTATCCCTCCTCCTTGATGACCTTGTGGTTCACACTGCAGTACTGAACTGATTATGGCTTCTGTCGAGTGACATTACACCTCCAGTTCTGGTGTGTAGATTTGACAATCCTATGCCGCCATGGCCATTTTCACTGCCTCCTGCTATGGAACTGCATAGACCAAAGGCGGCTGCCTTTAAGAGAACACGTCTTTCTCCAACATAATTGACAAATCCAGTGTCAGCTTGGGTCCACATGTAAAGGGAGTCACTTGAGCCTACGGTAGACCATATGTGTCAATGCCGACAAGTTCTACAAAACATGTTTTCCTTACAATTGAGTCTTTGTCTCAGTCAAGCCTGCTTGGGAAAAACTCTACCTGAAGAGTAAGGCAAGGTGGACGGCTGCCTGAGACTTTCCTGCCCTGTAAACTCCTGCACACTCTCAAGTCAAGTGCCAGGTAAAGGTCTCTGTATACTAAAGACCCTCCAGGTGCCTTATTCATTCCACTCCAGGTATTGCTCAGTCACCTGCAACTCCCTAACACCCCTTTTCTTTATGTCAGACTTTTACTTAAGTGGCTCTAAAGAAACAGCCCCTCTCCCACGCCATAAGCTGCAGCCATCAGCCAAAATCAAAGTACCTTACGGCTGGTATAGTGGGTTGGATGGTGGCCCCATCCAACAAGTATATATCCATGTCCTAATCCTTGACTGTTACATCGTTTGAAAAAAAGGTTTTGCAAATGTCATTAAGGATCTTGAGATGGGATTTCCATCCTATATTATTTGGATGGGTCCTAAATAGAATGACAATTGTCCTTATTATACAAGAAGGGCAGAGGGACATTTGAGACAGACAAAAGAGAAGATACAGACACAGAAAGGGGGTGATGTGAAGACAGAGACAAAAACTGAGTGATGTGGCCTCAAGCCAAGGAAGCTGGCCAACACCAGAAGCTGAAAGAGGCAGGGATAGAGTCTCCCCTAGAGCATCTGTAGGGAGAGCAGCCTTGCTGACACCTTGATGTCACACTTCCGGCCTCTACAACTCTGAGATAGTAAATTTCTATTGTGTTAAGCTTCCAAGTTTATTAGTCTCCCTGCAAGCACGGAGGACACTTATACAGCATGCATTAAACCTTTTCTAGGCTTCAGCACTTTACTGCACAAACCTAAATATTTTCAAACAGTCAAAGGTCTCAACTTCCCACCATACATTAAAGACCAAGGCACTAGACTACCTTCCTTGGCAGTACCAAAATATTTTCCACATGGACATTTTCCTCTCCAAAATGTCTGCTCCTTTCTTTTTATTTCTCAGTGTTCCCAGGTAATGCACCAAATGTTAGGGTCTTTTCATTACCTTCCAGCAAGTACAATGCCTTAATTCCATTTGGTTTGGAATAAATTAGGAAATAAGAGAAAAGAGAAGAGATGGAGGGCCAAATATTCCTGTTACTGTTGATAACCCTGGCTTTAGAATCCAGTTTGAACGCAATGATCACATAAAGGAACCCCAGAATTGGGCAGATTTACTAACTCGTAATACACAGAATGAGAGAAACAGAAGACACTCACTCACACTCTCAAGGGAGAGAACAGAATTAGTCAAGGCAAGCATGCTCACTTAATTCTTTTCAAGCTTTCTATATAAGTTACTTGATCACCCTGGGGCAGAGTCAGTAAAGAAGCAGGGCTGAAATGACCCTAAGAGCTCTCTTGACGGGACTGAAACATCAGGAGCAGAAAAGGAACATTCCCTCACTCCCCACCACCACCACCCCCAGCAGTAAAAAATGATCATCCACATTGACAATGTAAAAGAAATCAGAAACTACGCTAACTCTGATTCACTCTTAGTATACCAACAGCTAATCAGGAGCCTTGTGCAAAAGCATCTTGACTAGTTGCTAATAAAACTCTTTAGAAGCAGACTCCTCCACATGCCTCAAAGGGAAGATGCAGACCTGTATGCTTCAGGATTTTCTCACCAAAACCCCACACAATTTCTTTACTATTCCAGCCAAGTATGGCCTAGCCCTACCCTCATACCTGTTTTTCTTGGTTTAGCAATAAAGAAACATAGATGGAAATAAAGAAGAGCTATCAGGTAGAAAGATATAAAATAGTGGGAAAAATATTATAAGTAGAGTCAAGTAGCACCACCATTTACTAGAAGTGAACTTTCAGCACCAACATTAATATTTTTTCCTGTTATATCTGTAAAGTGATAATAAGTAATATGTACATAACAACTTTTAATTTATTCAAATCTCATTTTTATAACTAACTACTTCACAACAAGTAACATGCTAAGGCAGCATCAATAGATGAAAAAAGGTAGTCCCTGGCCCCAAGGAATGTGGCCCAGGAAAACACAGAGATACGTAAAAAATACAATCACAATACAGTGTAGCGAGTGCAACAATCAGGCATGCAGAAGTGCAAGGGTAGCAAAAAGGAGCGTGTGATCACAACACTAAAAAGAAGAGTGCACAAAAGACATAATATGTAAATTGAGTTTTGAAAAATGAAGTGGGTGTCCCAGGTGCCCCATAGGGAGAAAGGAATTCTTGGAGGAGGGAAAAGCATAAATGAAGACAGTGAATTGTTCTTATAATCCAGAAGCGAAGTAGGCAATGGCAGGAGAAATGATTGGACACAGGCGTCATGAATACTTACATGTCTGCGTTTTAGCAAGTCCATTCTAAAGGAAACTTTGAGGATCAACTCGGGGGGTGGGGGGCCGCGGGGGACAGAACTAGTCATTCCTGCAAGAAACACTGTACAGTTGTGCAAAACCCTGGAACCAGTTTCTACCAACCAACCAAAAAACACGACTTCAAAGGCAACGTGGTTATCACAGGAAGGGCTTGTTTTTGTGTTTGTTTTTAGTTCATTAGGCCTCACTTAGAATTCTGATTCCACAATGCACTTGCGTTGGGATCTTGAACAACACTCATAAACTCTGCAAGTTTCACTATAGTAAGTTTATGTGATTACCTTCATCTGTAATATCCCTGTGTTGCAATCTTAATTAATTAAGATTAATTCATCTTAATCTTAATCTCAAGTTCAGGTCAAACACTAGTTCTTCTGTGACTTCTCCTCTGAACTGATTCAAAAGCCTTCTCTCCTGTCCTCATTTGGCTTCTCTTCTCTTATGGAATCTCATAAGAACTTCTACGACCTCTTTGGTTTTTTGTTGTTGTTGTTGTTGTCGTCTGTTTGTTTGTTTTTTAATTGAAGTATAGTTGATTTACAGTGTTGTGCCAGTTTCAGGTGTAGAGCACAGTGATTCCGTTTTCAGATTCTTTTCCCTTAGAAGTTATTACAGAATATTGAGTATAGTTCCCTGTGCCATAGAGGAGATCCTCGTTGTATCTATTCTATGCCTTCTTGACCGTAGCACTTGTTGTATCATTTTTATGTCTGTTGTGGTTTTGTGACTGAACAGGAAAATTTTCTATTTGTTCATGTCCTGGCCCTTCCTTTAAAATGTGTTCATTTATCTATTTCATATTTATTGACTATATCTTAGATACCGTGTTAGCTGCTTGTTCTAGATGTTAGTAAAATATAGACCTTCCTGCTCAAAGGGTCACAGTATTTGTGGGAAAACAAAAAAATGAACAACCTATGTCTCAAATAGCTTTGTACTTCCCGAAGAGAACACACCTCGTAGGTACAATAAATATATGTATTATACATAAATGTATAAATAGTTAATGGCATTAAAAACTTGAGATAACTGCTTTTCTATTCTGAGGAAACGATCATTACATTTCACCAGGAGCTCAATACCACTCTGAGAATGAGGGCTTAACCCCCATCCTGACTCACTGCATCGCTTTCTTACATGAAAATAGACAAGTCTGTACATACTCTCTATAAAAAGGCTTATCTGGCATGAATTTCAGATAGCAAGAAGAAAAATTCAAGAGGTTCAGAGAAGCATCCAGAAGCTCAGATGATTGTCTGGCACTAATACAACTTGCTTGACAGGAAAATAGAGCCGTAAATCTCACAAAATTAGATGATCTTTTAAGGATTTCAAAACCTCCTGCTATTAATTGGAAATCCTAGAAGAACAGCTTCTTTTAAACTATGCTGATAATATGCTTTACAGCTTAATATTCAGAAGCCTATGTTGTGGCTAAGTGAGCATCAGGAAAGAAGGAAACTTGTGGTTTAGCTCCATTTACTCCGGAACCTCTGGTCAAAACATCTGCTTCTGTGCTCAGCCATCTTATCATCTGTACAATGGAGGCAACTCTAAGAAAACATAGTTACAGAGATGTTGCACAGCTTCGTGTGTCATTGTCTTCATTTGTTTCAGAAAACCAATCACATCTAAGCTACGACTGAAAGAGTGCAATGTTATTTGGGGTCATCTAGTGCAGCTCTGTCAAAGTAAAGAAAAGGAAAGGGGCCTAGAATAACTATAATTTTCCCAAGAGGACACAATTATTTTATGGTAAATCTGGGTCAAGAACCCTGATCTCTTTGATGCCATTCCATTGTTCTTTCGTTGGGTTCTGAACAACCCAGAGAAAGAAAGAGAAATCAAATTCCTCTGTGCTGTGTCACTGCTACAGGACGTGGCAAGATTCGAATTGGAGAACTACATATTAAAAGGTATCTGGGAAATTCTTCAAACTAATTGAGATATAGACCAGGTACATAAAAAACAGTATGTGTTCTCAAGATGATTCTGTGGAATGAACAGAACAGAACATAAACAATCAAATAATAACACAAATCATTTTTATAGATTTTTAAACCTTACAAAGCATTTTCATGTTCATTATCTAATTTAATCCTCAAATCAACTCCATGAGACAGTTATTATTTTCCCATTAGAAATGACCACATATTAAATCCTTAGTGATTGCTCAAGAAAAGCTGAAATCTTGAGTGTTACATCTATTAATGCCAGGGTTGGGTGTTTTCCCATGGGAACACTGGATGCTAAAATCAACAGGGATTTTCAGCTCAAGATGGCAGACTAGGAAACATTTACTTTCTCTTCCTCCTGAAACCATGTTTAAATAAAACTGTAGAAATACCAAAATTAAGCAACCAATAAAAGCCAAGACATTGTGGAAGTCATCAACCACAGAAAGATTTCAACACATTTTGAGAAGGCAAACAATGAAATGGAGGAGCCATGAATAAAATAATTAAGAAAAGACTACCCTAAGTAGGGTCTGCACAAAGCCAGTCAGCTTTTGCTGAGCTCTGGTTATAGTAAAGGGCAGAGGAAAGAAGAGGGGCTGAAAACAAGGAGACAAACATCATTTTAGGAACAAAAGTTCATTTAATGAGCTCCAGGGAACACCCAGCCTGCTGCCATACTAACTCATGAATTACAATGGATTGTTGGTAAGCAAGACAAGAAAACAGGGAACAAACAAAACAAACAAAAATCAAGACATTGTTTCTTACTGAACTCTTCTCAAATGAGATCAAGGAATTATGGTTCAATGCCACAGCTGTAAATCATTTCTGCTCCGGGAGAGGTTAGAAAGGGCTTATAATATTTACCCCTTTTGTTTCAGACAGAATTTAGGTCTGAGCAAAACCTTTTGTGTCCTCAAACCTCAAAGTTTATTGGGGATGGAAGTCCAAATTAGCTGTCACATATCATAAAAAGAATCTCATGGGCAGAGGGTCAAACTAATTTTGGAATATATGAATTATGCCCAGTGTTATTTTCAATAGATTTTAAACTAAAATATATAAATAAATTTTTACTGATCTATATGACTCTGGGTTCTGAAACTTCTACATGTCACATGCGTGATACATAACACACAATGTCAGCCCCAGGAGAGAGAAAACACTCCAATGAAGCAAGCCAAAGAAACAAGTTTCAAACAAGGTAAAGTCATGTGTAGACCAGGATTTTTCAATTCTTTCCTGTCATGCTGAAGCTTCCAGCTCCTGAATAACAACACATGTTTCCCTTGCCCTAGACACCCAAGAGTATGTCTCCTCTCTTGGGCATAAGAATCGCTAGAGTTACATATGTGTAGTAAACAGTGGACCCAGCTGGCATACTCACAATGACCAAATTCTGTTGATCGTACTTTAAACCAATACCTCACTCCACGATGAAGTTGCAATAAATGATATATTTGCTTTCCAGACACGAATGAGATGCCTTACTGGATATACTCCAGGAAGGCCAGAGAAACTGGAATAATTTACTGGTGAATTTCTTTCCGGATAGCCCATGATTTGTCTAGAACATAATCTTTACATATCTGGATCCTTCACACTAGACCAAAGGGAAAATCTGGGCTGCAAGCCTCAGTTAGAAATGTGGGGCGCTGCTATGCTGACAGCTGGTGCTCCCTGACCTGTATCTTCTGAGACTAGAACCCCATGTGGTGGATGAACAATTCATGAGCTGAACAAAAGAAGACCTCCTAAAGGGCAGTGTATGTGTTCCTCACACGTATGGCACTTAGGGCTAAGTACCATAAGGGCCACAAGAAAAAAACCCAAAAGTAACACATGAAGCATATATGATAAGGAGGCGCCACAGTCCAGAGCACGAGCTCTGGAATCACACAGGCTTGCTTCGAATCCTAGCTAAGCCACTACCATCTGTATAACCTGAAGAATAGTCGAAGGTTTAAATGTTGTTTTACCAAATTTTGAAAAGGAAGTGAAGAAAGAACCTATCTGCCAGGAAGGGACATCATGGGGTGCAGCACCCAGTCGGGTCAGGGCTCTGCATCCCCTGCTCAGAAACCTTCGCCACCTGGCTCATGGTGATGCTGGCAGCTGAGCAGCCCTGGAGAAGTTGCTCCCGTCATCAGGCCTCGCAGAGAAGCTGGGGAGGTCCCTGGAGGAGGCGGGCCACAGCCTGGCAAGCTCTGGGTGCCTCCTGCACTCAGCTCTGAACAGGCTCTGGCCCCTGGGCCCCTTGGGGGGGAAGGGCTGGCCGATACATTCACAGGGCTGAGGGGCCTGCAGAGCCGGTGCCCAGGCAGGGTGAGCTCTGCAGGAGAAGGCTTCCAGAGTCCCCAACAGTCTCCGCATGGTGGCCCATCCGGTGCCAAACACCTGCCACCCACAGCGAGAAGTCCCAGCCACTAGAAAGTCCAGAAGGGGTCGGGCTCTGGGGCCCCGCCCTTTGCCCTTGGGCCGGGGTTTCTCCAGGGGCTGGGCTTGCATGCGCCCCCCCGCCCTGCCCCGCCCGTCCTTTCTCTGTGACGAGTACAATGGACATGTCACAAGCGCCAGGCTGAGCCATCCAGTGTCCAGTGCGTGCTAGACCTTGAGAGGAGGTGAAGTGAAGGAGAAGCTCTCCCAGTTTCACACTCTGTTCTCGGATCGCTTGGCGCACAACCGGTCCTACATGGGCAATTTACTGTGTAAATTTCGTACCTGGCTCCGCCACCGCCGCCGGCCCCACCGCCCGCCCCGCCGTGGAGCCCCGGTGGGCTGTCACCCGCTGATTTTGCCCTCCTGGGAGGCTGCCACATCTGACCGGGACCACCCTGCTGCTCCAGCGCCTGCCTTCTGCCCTGAGCAGGGAGTCAACGTCAGGAAGCCGGTACCATCCAGTCACCTCCCACTGAGGAGAAGGGGGCTGGGGAAAACAGGGGCAGAATGGAAAATGACAGCCTGGGAAGGAGGTGAGAAGAGGGAGGTGAAGGTCCCATCCCATGCCGTGCTGTCCTCTGCCCCAACCGCATGCTGCTCCCTGCTGCTGGAGAAGCCAACAAAAAAAGTGCTGGGTGAAGACCACCGGCCCAAATCACCAGGCTCACCGATGTCTGGGAAGGAGCTGCAGCGTGAAGAGTCTTCACGCATCCCAACAAGAAGCTCCTCTTCCCTGCTATCTACCAGCAGTAGGTCCTGGAAGCGGAAGATTCCCCTGCCGCTTTTTCTGCCGCTGCCAAGGCTGAGTTCACCCCCGTCGGGGAACGAGGCACTGACATGGGATCGAGGTGAGCTGCCCCCTCCTCCTAAGCTTCCGTGCTTAGCTGCTGCCAAAAACCCAGGCACCTTGGAGAAGAACATTCAGTGTCGCTGGAAAAAGATCCCCAAGAATGTAAGGAAGGTCCAGCCACCGTTCCATGAAAAAGAACCCCCAACACCCATCTGTGTAGCTCCTACCCCTCCTTTATACTCACCTACCCCTCTTCCAGCCCCTACCATCAATCCCCCTATTGTAACTGGGCAGCCCAGGACTTCTGTGGCAATCCCTTCCACCAGCATGGTCACGGCATCTGGAAGTGTGACCTTGCAGCCTAGCGTCTACATGGACACTGCTGCCCCTTCCGGAGCTGTCATTTTCCATTCGGCTCCTGTTTTCCCCAGCCCCCCATTTACAGCTTCGGCCAGCATCGGTGCTTCAGCAGGCAGCAGCTCTGACACTGTACCTATGGACACCACACCTCCTTCCCAGGCTGTCATTTTCCATTCGGTTCCTGCTTTCCCCAGCCCCCCAGTTACGACTTCGGCCGTCACCAATGCTTCAGCAGGCAGCAGCTCTGACACTGTACCTATGGACACCACACCTCCTTCCCAGGCTGTCATTTTCCATTCGGCTCCTGTTTTCCCCAGCACCCCAGTTACGACTTCGGCCGTCACCGGTGCTTCAGCAGGCAGCAGCTCTGACACTGTACCTATGGACACCACACCTCCTTCCCAGGCTGTCATTTTCCATTCGGTTCCTGCTTTCCCCAGCCCCCCAGTTACGGCTTCGGCCGTCACCGGTGCTTCAGCAGGCAGCAGCTCTGACACTGTACCTATGGACACCACACCTCCTTCCCAGGCTGTCATTTTCCATTCGGCTCCTGTTTTCCCCAGCCCCCCAGTTACGGCTTCGGCCATCACCAATGCTTCAGCAGGCAGCACCTCTGACACTGTACCTATGGACACCACACCTCCTTCCCAGGCTGTCATTTTCCATTCGGCTCCTGTTTTCCCCAACCCCCCAGTTACAGCTTCGGCCGTCACCAATGCTTCAGCAGGCAGCAGCTCTGGCACTGTACCTATGGACACCACACCTCCTTCCCAGGCTGTCATTTTCCAGTCTGCCCCTGTCTCCAGGCCGAACCAATAGACATTTCACAGGGCTGTTTCTAGTTCTGGGAACACACCTCCCAGTAGTAGCAATGCCTCAGCCCATGACTCGACTCATTTACCTGCAACGCCGGCCAACAGATAGACCAACACTTCAAGCTTCCTTGGACCCAGGTCTCCCGTCTCAGGCCACACTGGGGGCCAACGATGGGCAGAGGCCTAACGATCATTTTCTGGTGGGAAACCCAGCAGCCTCAGCACAAGATAAAGTCCTAGTCGCCCCTGCAGCCCAGCCACCGCGAGTCAGCATCATGCCGGCAGCTTCGCCAGCTTCCCTATTCGCCACCACCAGCAACACGCAGCCGGCCTTTGGCGACAACCCAGGCATTCTCCCCAGGGCTGTGTCCATTGCTACTGGCTTTGGACTTGCCACCAGGATGCCCAGTACTGGGGACAGTGGCTCGCTCTTTGCCAACACCACACCGGGCCCACTGTTCATGGGACCTGCAGCCCCTACGGCCGCTGGGAGCCTTGGGGTCGGTGTGTCAGCCCCAGGCCTCACTCACTCACAGGCATCCAGACCACTTAACTTCGGGGCAGGACTAAGTGGGGCACCCAGCACCGCTTCTGTTCCTACTTCGGGCCAGACAACCTGCCATCTACCTGACCACGGCAAGGCTGCTGCAGTAGGAGGGCCAGGCACCATCCCAGCATTTGGGAACATACCGGATTCCACCTTAAATCCAAACACCTGGGGCCCACCTGGGCTGAATACAGGTGGTACGGTGATGGCAGGGGACAACACCATCCCCACGATGGGAGGCCCTAGGGTTCCCACTTTCCGTCACTGCACACAGGGCCCATCTGGACGGAGAAAATCTACATTTAAAAGTTCCATCACCAAGGAGAAGAAATCTGTGTCAAGGGACATGTCAGTTTCCACCTTCTAACAGAGCACACCACATCTGTTGCAGTTGCAAGTGTGGTTATCACCCGTGGGTTTCAACACACTTCTAGTTCTACCTTATTGCCAAGCACAAGGGGCCCACCTGCCCACAACCTAGGTGGTGGTCGTCTAGGAGGGAACAACATCATGCCCATGATTGGAGGACCTGCTATTCCCGCTTACAACTGGGACCCACCTGGCCAACACACAGGTGGTGCGGATGGAGGGCACAACATCTCACCGGTGCTGGGAGGCCCTGTGTCAATAACTGCCATCAGACTTGGAACCCATCTGTGCAGAGAACGGGGGGGTGGCATGGGGGACAGCACCACACCTGCTGTGACTGGATACACTTCTGGTGCCACATTCATACAAAGCACCTGAGGGCCCCGCTGGTCAAAACCCAGGTGGTGCCATGGGGGATACCAGCATCCATACTTAGAGAGGAAGCTCCACTCTCAGGAAGGACACTGGGGTCCCCGAGTCAGGACGCCCCTCTGACTTAGACGAGCCAGCATTGTGTTTGCAGGCCCCTGGTCACGGCAGCTGTGCCTGTGCTCACAGGAGTCTGGCAGCCGCATAACCTGCCCAGGGCTTCATAGGAGCCACCAGCGAATTCCTTTCTTCTATGAAGAAACTCAACAAATGAAGAGCAGGTCTTATTCTGCAAACTGTGTGTCACCATGAATGGACTTTGCCTCACTGGAAAGTGGCTCAGCCCCTTGAAGTGAAACTTCACCTCCTCTCTTCCTACAGCAAGCCGGAGGACCACACCTCAGGGGTGTGCTAGTGTGTGTGTGTCTGTGTGCAAGTGTGTGTGTGTGCGTGTGTGTGTGTGCTGGAGGGTTAGGAGCATATGAGCCCACTTCAGAACTACACCAGACTTGAGAAGCTCCAGTTAGGAGAATGGAAGAGAGCTGGCTGTATCATCCACTGTGCCATCCCTGGCTTGACTGTTAACTTGGCGGACCCAAGTTTTCCCTAGACTTGGAACTGGCAGGATGCCCACTGCTGTTTTCAGATGCTTCCTCTCCCCCTATGCATTTGCCTCAATGGGCCTTTCTCTTTCCCAGCTTTATGTACATATATATATGTCAATAAAACCTTGTTCGTATTAATCTGCTTCTGTTTATGTGTCTTTACTCACTGACTCAGCTGTAGAGGAAGAACTGACATATATGAGTGGTGATGTGGGAGCCAGACTTAAGACACCAAAATTTTGTGTCCCACTGACTGGGATGTGGAATTAGGCACACATTATGGCTGCACGTGCTGACTCCTGAAATCTGTTTTCAGTGTAACGAGTGACAATCAGGAGGAACTAAGGTCCAGAGGAGGGAGAGTTGGGGTGACTCACCCTGACTGATTAAGTGTGCTGATGTGTCCAATCCCTGCCGACCCCTGGAGCAGTGCATTGAGTGGGCCGCACGTATCTCAGACGAATGTTTTTCTCAGACTGATGAAGAGAAGCGACAGGACTTGCCTGTGGTGATGGCAGTTTTTGACAGAAATACCTGCAGCATCCCCAAATCCCAAATCTCTTTCATTGGCTATTTCATCACAGACATGTTTGCTGCTTGGGACGCCTTTGGAGACCTGCCTGAGTTAACCCAGCATCTTGACAACAATTTTAGATACTGGAAGGGACGGGACGAAATGAGGCTGCGGAGCCTCCGCCCGCCTCCGGAACAGTGGGCGACACTGCCTGGGGCCCTGACGCGCTGTCCCTCCAGTCACTTGGGATTCCTGAGGGCGGTCAGAGTTCCTTGGTCCTTTCGTCCCCCGGTCTGCAGAGCCTGTCAGAGCACACAGGGACGTCGGCAACCTTCTGTAGCCACCATCTGATGCCACTGCCATAAAGTGAGACTTAGTCCACTCAAGGTACCTGGGCCTGCTGCGGGGGCTCTTCAGAAAGTCACGTGAGAACCACGGTTTGCATTCGCGTCCGTTAAAACATGAGCTCGGGACTGCCCCCGCAAAGGACGGAGATGGATTTCCTGCCAGTGACAGAGAGTGTCTTGTTACAATTTCTCTCAGTTATGTTCAGCACTTAAGAACAGCTAATGGCAATCGGATCTTTTTTCAAATCATAGAAGGTGCAATCACTCACTTTGGAACACTACTGAAAGTGACTTCTCTTTTAAAATTGAACAGAAAATGCAGACAAAGAAATTTTGAAGTTGATTATTAATATCAATTATTACAATGTTTTATTTATTTTATTAGAAGTTCAATATTTTCTATGAATTTAAAAATACTTCAAAGCCAAAGCCAACTTTAAATACCATGACCAAATTTACATGATTCATATACATTAGATATGTATTACTTCGTGTACAGACTTATTTTCATAATGCAAATTTAAAATATAAAATGACACATTTTTACTGCAAAAAACAAAAACCACACTGGAGGCTAGATAATCCCTGATGTGTGATAAGGAACCACACTTTATGACTGAACTTTTCGAAAATGCTGAAATGTCTTTTGGGGCATCTTTTTATTCAATTGAGACTTAGGCCAGTCATCTTCATACATTCCCACTACACCCAGAGAGGATGGATTTGGCATCCAGGTTCATGTGTCTGGAGAAACAAAGGAAGAGTTCATACCTGCTCTGTAATTACTGAAAATTTAAGTTGACCTCAAATGTACCATGCTGCTTAAAACAGCAGAAAAGATCCTCTTTAATAACTGGCTTGGCTCTGAGCTAACCCACTAAAATATCAAATCACGAGAGTTATAATTGTGCCCAGTTCTGGCTGACCCTAGAGCTCTGCTGGGCCTCCACTAGGTTTAATAATGGCAAGATTCCTGAGTCTGTGCAGCCTATCTTCCAGTTGGAGGGGAGAACAGAAACCCATGTACATTCTCTGGTAGGTTCGCCAGGAATAAATGCTATGGAGATTAAGCAGTATATGGTGAGGTGAGATTGTGGGCAGAGAGGAGCAAGCCTTTCAGCTTAAACGGTAGACAGGATAAGTTTTACTGGGAAGGTGGAATTTGAACAGTCTAGAGGGAGGCAGATGAGTCAGACATCTGAGGGAAAAGCATTCCAGATCATGGGAATAACCTCTGCAAGGCCCAGAGGAAGGATGCCAGTGTCCTCAGGGAAGAATTAGTAAATAATGTGGCTGGAATAGAGTCAGCAAGTAGGAGGGAGGGAAGGAGGAAAGGAGGACAGAGAAGATGTGTGTGGAATTCCCTGCATCACCATTTACTGATTGAGTGATCACAAACAGTTAATTCAACCTTCAAGTGTTGCAGTGAACTCAGTGCTTTTCCTATGGCCTATTGACCTCTCAAGAGTTTTGGAAGGATAAAATAATGTAGGGAAGTGACTTATAAGCCATTGTTACTGTTCTATACATAAGGATAGATGGGTAGACAGATAGATATAGATAGATAGATACATAGATAGATAGATACATAGAGAGATGATAGATAGACAGATAGATGATAGAGAGATAGAGATATATAGACAGACAGATAGCTAGATAGACAGATACATAGAAAGACAGATAGAGACAGAGAGATAGAGAGAGAGAGAGAAAGAGAGAGATAGGCAGATAGAGAAGAGAGAGAGAGATAGAGAGATAGATAGAGACATAGATAGATAGAGATAGACAGAGAGATAGAGACAGAGAGATAGATAGACACACAGATAGATAGACAGACAGATAGACAGAGAGATAGATAGATAGATAGATTGATAGATAGCTAGATAGACAGATAGATACATAATAGTTAAGGACTGAATTTCTGTAAAATCATAATTTTAAATAATAGTTTCATTGAGATATAATTTACTTTCCATATTATTTAAAGTGTACAATTTAATGTGTTATGCATCTACCACCACAATCAATTGTAAAACTTTCATCCACCCCCCCCCCCCCAAATAATCTACTATAAGTCACTCACTCCCCCACTTCTCCGAACCCTAGGCAGCCACTAATATACTTTGTCTCTACAGATTTGCCTAGTCTGGACATTGCATACAAATGGAATCATACAATTACTTAGCATGTTTTCAAGGTTCATCTATGTTGTAGCATGTATCAGTACTTGATTTCTTTTTATGGCTGAATAATATTCCATGGTGTGGTTATTACTGTGTTTCATTGATCATTCCCAGTAAATGGCCATTTGGGTTATTTCCTCTTTGGGGCTCTTATGAATAATGCTGCTGTGGTTGGATTTACGTGCAAGTTTTGTATGCAGGTCTACATTTGTTTTTTAAATTAACAGACTATTTTGGAGCTGTTTCTGGCTTACAGAAAAATTAAGCAGAAAGGACAGAGTTCTCATACTTCCTTACCTCTCAACCCAGTTTCCCCTATTATTAACATCTTACATTAGCATAATATATTTGTTATAGTTAATGAACCAATATTGATACATTATTACTAACTAATGTCCATGCTTTACTTTACACTTCACTCTTTGTTTTGTACATTATATGATTTTTGACAAATGTGCAATAACCTGTATCCACCATTACAGAACCATACACAGGAGTTTCTCTGCCTTTACAATTCCGGGCTTCACCCATCCTTTTCTCCCTCCCCACAACCTCTGGCAACCACTGATCTTTTGATTGTCTCCACACTTTTGCTTTTTCCTAAATTTCATATAGCTCCAATCATATAATATGCATGTAGCCTTTGCAGATTGGCTTTTTTTCACTTAGCAATATGCATTTAAGCTTCTTCCATGCCTTTTCATGGCTTCATAGCCTTTTCTTTTTATTGCTGAATGCTATTCCTTTGTATGGATACACAATAGCTTGTTTATCCATTCACCTATTGAAAAACATCTTGGTTGATTTCAAGTTTTGGCAATTATGAAAGAAACTGTTATAAACATCCATGTGCAGGTTTTTATGTGGACATAACTTTTCAGTTCCTATGGGTAAATACCAAAGAGCATGATGACTAGATCACTGTATGGTAAAAGTATGTTTAGTTCTGTAAGAAACTGCCAAGTATCCTGCTAGCAACAAATGAGAATTCGAGTTGTTCTGCATCGTCAACAACTTTGGTATTTCAGTATTTGGATTTTAGCCATTTGAATAGGTGTGTAGTGGTATCTCATTATTGTTCTAATTTAAAATTCCCTGATGACATGGAATGTGTAGCATCTTTTCATATGCTTATTTGCCATGTGTCTATTTTCTTTGTTTAATCATAGTTGTTTTGTTTTTTTTTTAACCAATGCCTGGTAACTCTTGTCCTCCTTTGTCTATTTATATTGTCTTCTTTCTTTCTTTCTTTCTTGTTCTGTTTTTTTTTTTTTGAGCTTTGGATCATTTAGTCTTTTTCCTGGTATATCAAATTATTTTTTATATTAAAACTGGGCTTAACTTATTTTAGGAAACTATAAAGATACCTCCACATTCTGGATGTCGTTATCGTTCTCTTGAAAAGATTTCCTTTTGCCCATGGCAGACAGTTACTATAGGGACTGGAAACCTTAGTCCATTCTCAGTTTGAGCTCATTCAAAGCTGTTTTTCAGTCTGTGTGAAGGTTGCTGTATTTCTGTCTTGTCCTTCCTCTACGGGTGTTGCCCTTTGGGATTACCATATGAGTGTTTGGATTCTCCCTATTCCCAGCTACCCATGTATTTGTTAGGCTTTAAATGTAATGGTTTCCGCAGCCCTGTGAGACTAAAGATACACTTAGCTTGTCATTCCATTAGTTGTTGCCTTTAGCTTGAGCTTTTGCCGTTTGGCTTCTGTGGTTAGAGTCTTTTGAACTCCTTGGCTTTTCAGCTCCTAGTCTGTAAGATTTGAATCAGCAAATGCCCCAAGGAGAAAAGCTGCACCAAATGTCAAGCTTGCGTCTGTGTTTCCCTTCTCTCCAGAACTTGGCCCACATGTCTTGGTGTCTCTCTAACATTCAGATGCCAGCGAACAGATGTTTTCTTACTTTATCCAGCTTTTCTAAAATGTCTTTAGACTTCACCTGATCTTATGTTATTATTCAACTATCATCTCAATTACCCCTAGGAAGAAAATCTACAATTTCATGTTTTATTGTCTTATTTTCTATATTACCTCAGTTTCTGTAGAGACCTTTTACCTGACTGTTCAGTCTAGTTCCTGTGTTACCAGTAAGATGGAGATAAGGTGGAGGCTAAGAATATTGGGGGGAAACCACTGATGAATGATAGGTCTCGTTCGTTTTGTTTTTCCTCTCCTTATTTACTCCGGCAGCCTACATTTGCCTTTCTTCATTTGACCCAGTTGCCCAAATAAGGAACCCACTCTGGCAAAGACCTGACTTTACTCTCATAAATGTCTGCATGTTAGGATTAGCGAGATGATGAACACCATGCCAAAGCTCTTGGTGTGAGACTTTTGCAGACTTTTGTTATCCCTTTAGTTTGCCTCTTGCCATCACTGCTCAGATTGTTGAGGTTTTCTAAGATTCTGTAGGTCAAACCTCTCTACCTGCATACCAGATGAGCCCTTCTCTCTTTCCTGAGCTCACCTGCGGGAGGTTAGCCCTCGGTTTTTCTTTTTCCCCATCCAATCATAATTGTTCATGAATTCCAAAAAGCCCTCAAAGTACCTGTCATCCCTTTCTCTCCTCTCTTTTTTACCAACACTGTTAAATGTTAAGCATATATTTGCATACCTCTTTCTTACTTACAATGGAATACTGGAAGGCGCGATCATGCAGTGTGAGCCCCACCAAACTAGGACTCATACAACACTCTCCCCCAGGCCTAAACCTGTGACATCCACTGGTTTTCTTATAATATCTTATATGTATCTCAATTCGTAATGATTTAGTTAATTCCTGAGTTATGTGACAATAAGAAATCAGTCAAATTAGCACTACAGAAGCACAGCTTAGACCTAGGGACCAGAACCAAGGACCACAAAAACCTGTTAACCAATAAGTTTCACTTGTACTTTGTGTTTAACAAGTGCTGAGGGTGAATGGGAAGTGAGGGAAAAGGAGTTTAACTTCATATCACAGAAACTTGCACTAAAATGAAGAGGAAAATGACCCAGTTCCTGGTTCAAGTCACTATAATCTGCTTCAATAAATAATAACAGCACATAAGAAAAACAAACACTATATGATAGGAACAATGGATAATTAATTACCAGATCAGGGAGGACAGATGACACTTGCTATGGGATTTCATTAAAGAAGGATTCCAAAAAGCACTGGCTTCTTCTGAGAAGACTTCTTAGAACAGGCAGCATTTAAACTGAGTCTTGAACAAGTATATAGAGGGTAGGGAACAGGCCTTCCGGGCAGGGAACAGGCACAGTGTCAGCAATGGCACAGAGGGCTTATGGAATAGGGAACAAAACTGGCTGAACACAGGAGTACTACGTGTTGGGGAATATGGGGGAAAGGCTGACTGAGGTTGGTTAAATGAAACATCATTAGACGGAAGAGAAAGTAGGTGGAAAGACAGATGGAAGACTGTGGAAAGCCTCTGAAGATGGAGGTCAGCATAATAATATTAAGAAATCAGTGGTACTTTGACACTGTATGAATGTCTAGGTTTAAAAAATCAAGAAAACACAATAAAAGAATAAACTACTGATATAATGATATGTAACCAAAGGCCATATACCAAAGAATACACACTGTGTGATTCCCTGTATGTCATATATGGTGAAAGAGGTCAGCTTGGGTGTTGCCCTGGGGGAGTATGGAACAGAAAGAAGTAACAGAGAACCTTGTAGGGTGTTACAAATATTTTATAATACCTTGACCTGGTGTTGGATACATGGGTGCATAGAGATGTAAAAACTCAGTTATTAGCAATGCAACTGGTGTTTATGGTTTGTATGCATACATTAAAAAAAACTCTAGTAGGTTAATTAGGCTGTCAGCTGTATGAAGTAAATTTTGGTCAAGGAATAGCCAAGGTAGTAATGCAGTAATAAGTTATACATGTGCTCACTGTGCTCTAGAACGTCACGACTGGAATACAAGAAATATGTGTAAGAAAAAAGAAAAATGTTCAATATTGATGGTTGGATGAGCTGAATAAATTAGATCACTCTACTTTCAATTTAAGAACTTGGCCAGTGTTTGGATACCTTTGAACAAAGAAAAAAAGGAAATACAATTGTTATTGAGCATATGCTATGTATCAATCCCTGACTTATATTTTGACACACATAAACGTGGGAAATATTGCACCTTGTAACTGAGACAATGAAGATGAGCGACGTGGCTGGTTTTGACACTAGAGGCTGAGAAAACAATCAGCTCATAATCGTAAGAAGTTTGAAGTCGGAGGAAAAGAATCAAGAGGAAATACTGGTCAGTGCCAGGAGCTTCTGGAAACTACATAAGAGATGAAGACCCCAGAATTGTTGAGCTTTCTAAGAGGCCCAATGACTCAGGTAAAAACAGAAGGCTTAAAACTGAAACCTGGGGATATATGTATACATACAGCTGATACACTTTGTTATACAGCAGAAACTAACACAACACTGTAAAGCAATTATACTCCAATAAAGATGTTAAAAAAAAAAAAACAAAAAACCCCAAAACCCTGCCAAGTAACAACTGTTAGGACAAACAGTAAAGAATTATAAGAAAAATAATCACATGCCTGTCCCCACACAGAAATATCTTAAGCTCCATCTCAGCATTTCTCGATTGGCCTTTCACAAAATACAGTCCCATCAGCTGAATATAGGTTTCTCAAGTAACTGTGAGTAAGACTGAATTAAAAAAATGAAATCACTTCCTTCCTCCAAAACTTTTCAGAGTACGTAATGTAACAAAGTGAAACCTGAATTTCATGTCGAGATGTAGAGTACGGCTCTTCCCATATGCTTCTGTCTTGTAACTACATCAACATCATCTAAAACCAGTGTTCTGCAGGACAGACATTGTGAAACGCTGCTCTCATCATGTAAGGTATCAGGTCCTTCTCAAAATCCATTCTTCCTTCTGCCCTTTCTCATGTTGTCCCTGCCACCTGATGGGTCTCTCCTAAGCTCCACCTGCCAAAACCCTACCCATTTTTAGGATCCAAGAGATAATAAAGGCTTACATTACTAAAAAGCAGAGAAAGAAATCCCTTCCCAGGGATCTACATTTCCTTCCTAGGGAAAAGAAAAACTGTAAAGTATACCACAGTGACCTTAAGTCTATGAATGTAACTATGTTGTGTTACTTTGAGTTCTGTAAAAGTCAATGTGCTACAGTATATACGGATATGAATACTTGATCTCTTGCATGCAGATCTTGCTGATAACTTTCATCGTGAGCGAGGTTAATGATTCAGGAGCCACTGTATTTGGCTCAGCCCTTATAACCAGGGAATGTTAAAGTTGGAAAGGTTCCTAGATATTAGCAAATCTATCCACCTCATATTCTAAGTAAGGAAACTGAGACGTTCATAGATTGGATATTTATATTAACAAAGGATAAGGATATAAGATATTGGCAGATATATCTTTTAGATTAAGAATTTAGAGATTTTTGTAGAATACTAAGACATTATGTCCACTGATACTGAGACAATGTGGTTTTTGTTTTTTTTATTAATTAATTAATTTATTTTTGGCTGCGTAGGGTCTTCGTTTCTGTGCGAGGGCTTTCTCTAGTTGTGGCAAGCGGGGACCACTCTTCATCGTGGTGCGCGGGCCTCTCACTATAGTGGCCTCTCTCGCTGCGGAGCACAGGATCCAGACGCGCAGGCTCAGCAGTTGTGGCTCACGGGCCCAGTTGCTCCCCGGCACGTGGGACCTTCCCACACCAGGGCTTGAACCCGTGTCCCCTGCATTAGCAGGCAGATTCTCAACCACTGCGCCACCAGGGAAGCCCAGAGACAATGTGTTTCTTAGTCATCATTTTCTATTGCCGTGACCAAGCGAGGTGGTAGTCAGTAGTTGTACAAAGGGAAAAAGATAACTTTACAAACTCCCAATTTATATACACAGGGAAATTCATCATTCATGTTATTTAAGCTAACTGGATGCAGTTTATCAGCTACATTGAGGAATGGTGAAGTGTCTATACAATTAACATGTTAGTTTCTGTCATGAGCTCCCTGTTGTTCAAGTGAGTTAATGGTCAGCACTCAACTAGGCACTTAGAGTCCATTATAAATCTGGACTAAACGTTTATCTGTGGCATCTTTATTCTTCTTTGGTGCCCTTAGGCAGAATTAGCTCTCTTATGTTTTGATAAATTCAAGTATTAAACAGGGCTAAGGTTTCACAAGTTCTTTGGCCTAAACATGGGGGTAAGGAGGACCAATGAGCTGGAGTACTTCTAGATTTGAGAATGGTCAGATTGAGGAAGAAGAGTCTTATACCAGAGGTGAAAGAAGACTGATTAGAATTACCTATTTTTAAAAATTCCAACCCTTTTCAATGTTCTAAAGTGATCATGAAGTACATGGGTATGCTAGGAAGTAAGGGAGTCAACCAAGAATATTCTGTAAGAGTTTGTGGATGGCAATAAAGAGGCAAGGAAGATAGAGAACAGACTAGAAAAGGCTTCGGTTGGCCATAATGAAGTCAGAAGGAGAAGGAGAAGAAGAATGACAGATGCAATGGGAAAGAGAAAGCAAGAATGGAGAAGCCAAAGGGAAAGTAGAAAAATGAGACAAATTTGGAGAAGGAAATGAGGAAGAAAACTGGGTGAAAGAGGGAAGCACTGATGGTAGACCACATGACACTCAAAACTTAACACGATGGGGTTTCCCTGGTGGCGCAGTGGTTGAGAATCTGCCTGCCAATGCAGGGGACACGGGTTCGAGCCCTGGTCCGGGAAGATCCCGCATGCCACGGAGCAAATGGGCCCGTGAGCCACAATTACTGAGCCTGCGCGTCTGGACCCTGTGATCCGCAGAGAGAGAGGCCGCGATAGTGAGAGGCCCGCGCACCGCGATGAAGAGTGGCCCCCGCTTGCCACAACTAGAGAAAGCCCTCTCAGAGAAAGGAAGATCCAACACAGCCATAAATAAATAAATAAATAAATAAATAAATAAATAAATAAAATTAAAAAAAAAAAACTTAACACGATGCACATTTAAGATGTGCCACCAATGGCCATGGTCATTACCCTCAAATAGTTTACAATATGTGTTTCAAAGACATTTATAAATTAAAAATGCCATTAAAATAAGTGCCAGGGTAAAAGTATTCATGGAATTGTATGGGAGAATAAAAAGTCTCCCGTCAAAGAGCCTTCTGAGACATAGGAAAAAAAAGAAAAACCTAAAAAGCATAAGACTCTTCCTATTTTCATTTCCAATGATACATCCCAATCTTGATGATCAATCAGCGATTTAAATGTCAACTATAAACCCAGTATTTTATTAGCTGCTATGCAGTATACTGGAGCAATAGAAGAGAGAGGACCTCAAACCCTCTGTTCCCTCAAACTGAAAGGCAGGCTTCCTGACCCCTCCAGACCACTACTGGACACAGGGAACACACACTAATGTTTCAGGACCCCAACCAACAGTCACCTGCTTTGTGATTACTTCCGTGACACACCCCCACTAACACCACTGACTCTGCTGCTCCTACGGGACATTACATATATTTCCTATTTTAACACATACCACAGTGCATTATAATTATGATTGCAGATACATGTTCTAACAATTTAAAGAGAATGATGACTTTTTTGCTCTTTACATCTTGCTATTTCCCTTCTCATAATATTTCTTGAAGAGAAACCATAAAAATATAAACAAACACAAAAAACAGAAATTATACAAAATGTGTGCTTTGCGGCTTAACACAAACCTAAGTAAAATTCGTTCTGACAGCATCCAGCATGACAAACTTCCATGGTACAAATGACAATGGACCAAGGTTTGAGCAGGTACAGGAGACAATCCAGGCATGAACAACACCAAGAAAAGGTAGACAGGAAGTAACATGGTGTGTAGGAAATCACGAGACCAGTCTGATGGGAAGAGACTTAAACAAGACTGAAACTCACTTTCTAAACCTCCATCTCCAATTGGACAATTCGCAAGACACAGGTGCACCAAAGTGGCCTATTTATTCAATCCCTTTAATGGGGAGAACAGTTTAAAATTTTACCCGTTTAGTTTGCCCCAAAAGCAACTATCAAATGTTGGCAGGACACAATGAAGGCTTACCTTTGTTAACATAGTTAAGTCTCTCTCTCTCAGAACTAGCCCATTTAGCTCCAGGTTCCTTATTGCACCCGACGCACTTACACAGCATTCATGAGCTTTACACAACTGGAAGGTCACATCTTTATTTCTTATTGCAGGAACACAACTTCTGGAAACTTTATTTCTGTCACAACCTAAAGCAAAATTATTGTAAAATGAGTGATTTAAACCGTACATTTTATCATCATTAAAAAGCATCTAAAAAGAAAAAAAAAGCATCTGCTCTGTGCTAAGAATTAGAAACGACTCCTGCCCTTAAAGCCTCGTTAAGGAGGGACATGTATAAACTCAAAATTTCAATCACATGAGATAAAGAACCATAACCTTTATGCACAGAGGTTCCTATGGAGGCAAAAAGTTATATCTAAGTGATGGCTTCATGATAACCCTGAAGTACAATCGAGAAAGCTGAGGCTCTGCAGAGGTGGAGGAGGAGGTGCAGTAACTGCAGAGGGAGCACCTCTGCAAAGACACTCAAGCCTGACACCTGCTGGGCACTGTAAATACTGCAGGTGGGGAATGACTAAACGCCGGGGGGTCCAAGTGTGAGAAGGGACAGAAAATAGAGATGTTGGTCGAAGCAAGCCTGGGAGAGAGCATGGCTTGTATCCCACAGGTGATGAGCCCTGGGGCTACCACTGGCTGAGTAAGGGTGCCTCCGCTGATTAGAAAAAGGCGCCCCGCTGCTGAAGGACTGATTAGATAAAGGGAGTGATCACAAAAAGCTCCCCTTCCTCAGGGCCAAAGAGCCCCAGGAGGCTTGGCCAAGCACAGTTCAGACTACACGCCTCTGGGCAGAGCACACGCTGGGCGGCTAGTACGCACTAACTCTGTGTGGGCAAGTCATTAGCAGCATTATTTTAGGCGTATCTTTTCATGTTAGAAGATCACTCAACCCGAGTAGGCATATGAACTGAGAGGAACTGAGTCCAGGGGCCGCGAAACCACCCAGGAGCTTCTGCCATAGTCCGGGCAAAATGGAATGTGGATGAAGAAGCAAATTTACGAGGAGGCCAAAATCTACAAGCTAGACCCACTGGATGAAAAACACAAAGAAAGTTCAGTGAAGGAACTCTGAAGAGAATGGGCTCTGCAATAAATTTTTCTTACAATCAAGGTAAAATATTAGGCAACATTAAGTACAGTGGCCTTTAAGGTCCCTTCCAACTCTAATTTCTTTTGATTTCTAACTTATTACTCTGGTTAAGTAAAGTCCCTTCAGAGGGACAGAACAGTTCCTACACCTGAATGGGATGCAAAGAATAATCTGACTTCTCTTCACCAGGGGATGAGTTGAACTGTCCTTGCAGAAGAGATAACACACGGTGTGAACCCCAGATCCTAGAAAAGGGCCAGGCACACAATAAGTATTCAGCTTTTGGAAAACAAATGAGCAATCATTTCCTCTCCTAGATCTTCACACCCTTCCTCTGCTGGCTACTTTCTTTCAGCTTATAAGCATCCTCAATATACCCACTGAAAAAGCTCTCACACCTATGACTCTTTGGATCTTCTTGTGGGTAACCTAAGTCTCTCCCATGCCGTCAAACACCTGTCCTCCCAAAAAGCCCAGATCTGTACCTTGGGCCCAGACCTGTGTACCAGGCCCCTCGAAAGCACTGAAGATGAAGTAAGATCCTCTCCCCAGCCCCAATCCCTTCCTACTGTGCTCTGTATCTCACAAAAAGATGCAGCTGTAAACTGTCACCCACGCTTGCTGCCCTCCCTTTTCTAACTGGTCACCAGGCCCCACCCATTCCCTCTCGGATCTCCGAAATCCAGTCCAACCTTTTACAACTTAAGTGGGACCCTTAGATTACAATTCACCCTGCACCCCATCAAGTGCTTTCCACATGGAGGTCCGAGTGAGTCTCTAAACCAGAAGTCCATCTCACTGTTGTTCAGCCTTTCCCACAGCCTTCAGGATAAACATTAAAACTTCTGACAGGACAAAGAAGGCCCTTTTCTGTTTGGCCCCAGTAGGTTTCCAGTATCAACTCTCATTTCTTTCCCAAAACCTGAGTTCCACTCGTGTACCTTAGTTTTGCCATATTTTCTTATATTTCTCAAACTTTGACACACACTGCTCCCTCCTGCCACCCAGGAGCTTCTATACATCCTTAGAAAGGATGGCACCTCCTCCAAGAAGCCTGAACTCTCCCTTCCAAGATTCTGTGCTCTGCAAAGGGGAAGGGGGGGGAGGGATAAATTAGGAGTTTGGGATTAACATATACACACGACTATATATAAAATAGGTAATCAACAAGGACCTAATGCATAGCACAGGGAACTCTACTCCATATCCTGCAATAACCTGCACGGGAAAAGAATCTGAAAAAGAATGGATATATGTAGAACTGAATAACTGTGCTGTACACCTAAAACTAACACAATATTGTAAATCAAGTATACTCTAATATAAAATAAAATTTAAATTAAGAAAAAAAAAGATTCTGTGCTCTGCAGCACCAGAACTCACTTCTTCCAGAGCACTGACTACTGTGCCTGTGTTTACTTGCCGCCCAGTAGAAGGGGAGATGACCTAGGGCATAAGCATCGTCTCCAGCAGCCCTTGGTTCTGACAACTCATTCAAGTGCCAGGATACTTTACACACATAACCTGCTTAATTAATTCTAAGAACCCACAGAAAGAGTGGTTTTTAATGTCATTTTACAAGTGTGGGGATTGCAGTTCAAAAGTAACCTGGGCTTCCCTGGTAGCGCAGTGGTTGAGAGTCTGCCTGCTAATACAGGGGACATGGGTTCGAGCCCTGGTCTGGGAAGATCCAACATGCCGTGGAGCAACTAAGCCCGTGCGCCACAGCTACTGACACCGCGCACCTAGAGCCCATGCTCCGCAACAAGAGAAGCCACCGCAATGAGAAGCCCGCACACCACAACAAAGAGTAGCCCTCACTTGCTGCAAATAGAGAAAGCCCACGTGCAGCAACAAAGACCCAACGCAGCCAAAAGCATAAATTAATAAATAAAAATCAAAATTTTAAAAAACACAAAAACACCATCACAGAAATATCCAGAAAAATATTTCACCAAATAACTGGGCATGGTGGCCCAGACAAATTGACATGTAAAATTAACCACCTAAGCCATAGTTTTGCCATCTTTTACTGAGAAATTTGACTTATCTGAACTATTTTGATACCTAGAAGATACCTTCTAGAGGTAACACCCTCAGTTTTTGACATGGTAGGCAGCAGAGGGAAAGAGCCCATTTGCCCAGTCAGATGACACCTAAACGGATAAAATGCTGTCTTCTCTCTCCAACCCATAAGGATGAATGCCAAAAACACATCACTTATATCTGCTTTAGCTAACATATGATAGGTCTGGAACAGACCTATGCTCCCAGCAAGTCTCATGAAATGCTGTTTCATTAAGGGGAGACTTTACTTGCTAAGATTAGAAGCAAAAGAGGGTGGTGGATGAAAAACTGCCTAAGGATATAAGTTCACGCAAGGGAGCAGGAGAGAGAATGGGTATCCGAAGATGTGCGCTCTGAGCCAACACTAATTCCACAGCAGCAGGTTGTAATTCAGGGAGCCAAACTGCTGGGGTTCCCCCCCCCCCACTTTTTTTTTCCTCCAAAGAGGGACAAATCAAGCATACTGACAAAGGAAGAGCATTAGTCACCACAGATAAACTCCTTTTTAGAGGTGATACCGCAAATGATTTGGCTCAGTGTAGACTATGATTTGGCTCCACAAACCATAAGCTAGAGCACTTCATGCCAGGTCCCTCCTCAAATATCCATGACAGGTAGAAATTCGGCATCAGTACTTCTTGAAATCTTCCCAGGTGATTGTAATATGCAACCAGGGCTGAGAATCTGGAGATGTAGAGAGAATTTAAATTGAACTTTAATTAAACAGTAAAACAAGCTCTGACTCTACTGGCTGGAGCTAGACAAGGGATATGGATTTAGTGGGATGAGAAGATAAAGAACACCAGGGAGTAAATCAAATGCTTTACACCTGTGCTTAGCTAATTGTTACTCAGATAATTCAGACAATCTTACAGCACCTGAACCCTGAAATTCCTTAGCTCTGTTTTAAAAAAAGTAACTCTTCAAGTACCTGAACTCTGAGAATCACGTAAATCATAAAGAAAAAGAAGAAATCTTACTTTTTGAATTAGTTGATTTCACATATACTGTTTCACTTTCATGATATTAACTAGATATCTTTCTTTCCATTTTATGTTTGAGGAAAGTAAGGCTTTAAAAATCTCAGTAACTTTCTCAAGGTCACTTGTTAAGGGTGTGGTAGGCAGCATAATGACTCCTAAAAATGCCCTCACCCTAATCCCTAGAACCTATTAATATGTTACGTTACATGGTAAAGAGGACTTTGCAGATATGACTGAAGTTATAGACCTTGAGATAGAAAGATTATCCTGGATTACCTCATGGAACAAATCTAATTGCATGAGTCCGTAAAAGCAGAAAATCATTCCCAACTGTAGAAAGAGAAAGAGAGAGATGTCCTAATAGAAGCAGAATCAGAGAGATGCAACATTTTGGGTTTTGTAGGTGGAGAAAGGGGACTCTGAGTCAAGGACTACAAGTGACCGCTGGAAGCTGATAAAGTCCAGGGAACAGAAACACCCCTAAGAGCCTCCAGAAAAGAATGTAGCTCTGCCAACACTGTTTTTTTTTTTAACCATCTTTATTGGAGTATAATTGCTTTACAATGGTGTGTTACTTTCTGCTTCATAACAAAGTGAATCAGCTATACATATTCATATATCCCCATATCTCCTCCCTCTTGCGTCTCCCTACCACCCTCCCTTCCCTAACCCACCCCTCTAGGTGGACACAAAGCACAGGGCTGATCTCCCTGTGCTTTGTGGCTGCTTCCCACTAGCTATCTATTTTACATTTGGTAGTGTATATATGTCCAAGCCACTCTCTCACTTCATCCCAGATTACCCTTCCCCCTCCCTGTGTCCTCAAGTCCATTCTTTATGGCTGAGTCTTTATTCCTGTCCTGCCCCTAGGTTCTTCATAACCATTTTTTCTTTTTTTTTTAGATTCCATAGATATGTGTTAGCATACGGTATTTGTTTTTCTCTTTCTGACTTACTTCACTCTGTATGAGAGTCTTTAGGTCAATCCACCTCACTACAAATAACTCAATTTCATTTCCGGCTGACTAATATCCCATTGTATATATGTGCCACATCTTTATCCATTCATCTGTCGATCCTGCCAACACTTTTACTTGACTCAATTGAGACCAATGTCAGACTTGTAAGGTAATAAATTTACGTTGTTTTGAGTCACTCAATTTGTGGTAATTCGTATGAAAGCAATAAAAAACAAATACAGAGGTCCTACAAGAGCCAGGCTACATATTTATATTTAAGTATTTCTAAAATGAATTTAACCTTGTGATTGACAGCAGCAGCAGCTTCCAAGGGATCCCACCACACACCTGAGGCAAAAGCAGCCTAATAAAGAAGCAGTGACAGCAGCAGGTCACTGCCCCACACTTGGGGTAGAGGGGGATTGGATCAACTCTAGCAGCAGCATAGCCTGAATGGGAATGCATCCTCCTGGGGCACTAGTCCCATCAACATTAGTCTAATCTGCTAGCATCTGCTGTGCCAACAGGCCCAACATATACAAACCCTCCAACTCAGCAGCATTAAGTGAGCCAGGCTCAGTGTTTCCTGAAACTCATATCCAATGGCGCTGGAAAGCCCAGATATCACCTACTGTTATGAAAACATAAAAAAACAATAACAGAAGACTGGGAACTTCAGAAAGAAAAGGGGAACAATGGAATGGGTGAAAACAAATGGGGTAAATATAAGAGACTATCATTAGCTTCATGAGTTTCTTAAATCCTATATGATGGTCAAAGCAAAAATTATGACACCATCTGATGTGGTTCTCAATGTATATAAAGGAAATACTACAGAAAATCATACTTTAAAACTGGGGACTATTAAGAGACCTAAATGGAAGTAAAATTTTGAAACTTCACTTGAAGTAATAAAACACTGATTCCAGTGGGCTATGATAAGTCATATATGTATAGTGTAATGCCAAAAGCAACCACTAAGAAAACTATACAAACAGTATACACAAATGATTATAAGTAAATCAGATTAAAATGGACTTATTAAAAAATGTTCAAGTAACCCACATGAAGGCAAAATAAGAGAAACACAGGATTCAGAAACTAAGGTAAAAGACAAAACAAAAAATAAAATGGTAGACCTAATCTTTAACATAGCAATAACTACATTAACTGCAAATGATCTAAATAACCAAGTCAAAGACAGAGATTGGAAGAGTAGATGAAAAAAATCACAAGCATGATCCAACTATATACTGTCTATAAGAAGCTTACTTTAAACATCATGATATCGGTAGTTCAAAGTAAAAGGATGAAAAAGATATATCATATGAACATTAATCAGAAAAATCAGGAATGGTTATATTACTATCAGATAAAGTAGATTTCAGAGCAAAGGAAATTATTCGGGGCAAAGAGGGTCATTACATAAAGATAAGAGGAATAATCCACCTAGATGACCTAGTGATACTAAATGTGTGTGCACCAAACAAAAGAACTTCAAAACACATGAAGCAAACACTGAAAAAGGTAAAAGGAGAAAATTTTAAATCTACAATTATTATTTGAGACTTCAACACAGCAATTTATAGAACTACCAGAGAGAAAAATCAGCAAGGATATGGAAGAACTGAAAACATCATCAATCAACAGGATATAACTGACATTTAAAGAACACACTCAATAAAAGCAGAATACATATTCAAGTGTCCATGGAACATTCACTCATATACCATATACTGGGTGATAAAAAAACATTAGCAGATTTAAAAGAATTAAAATCATAGAGAGTATGTTCTCTAGCCATAATGGAATCAGACTAGAAGTCAATAACAGAAAGACAACAGGAAAATCTTCAATCACATGAAAACTAAACATCACAATTCCAAATAACTCATGGGTAAAAAGTCAAGGAAAAAATTTTAAATGCATAGAATAAAAGAAAATGGAGGTATAACAGATCAAAGTTTGTGGAATGAAGTGAAAGCAATGCTGAAAGGGAAGTTTATAGCACTAAATTGGGAAAGTAAATATTACAAAGCAATAATCTAATTTTCTATATTAAAATAGTAAAAACGGAAGAGGAAAAAACACTAAACAAGCAGAAAGAAGGAAATAATAAAGATGAAACAAAAATCCATGAAACTGAAAACAGGAAAATAGGGGGGGAAAATCAATGAAACAAAAGGCTGGTTCTTTGAAATAAACAATCTAATCAACAAAGATGTAGCAAGACTGATAAAGATAAAAAGAGAGATGGCACAAATCACAGATATCAGAAATGCAACCGGGGATACCATGACATATCCTGCAGGTTAATAAGGGACAAGTTATTATGAACAAGTCTACACTATAAATTCAAAAATGTAGATGAAATGGACCCATGCTTCTACACCCAAAACTACCGAAACTCAGCCAAGATGAAATAGATAATCTCAATTTTCCTGTAACCATTAGAAACACTGATTTTTCATTTAAAAACTCCCAAAAGAAATATTCAGGCTTAGATGTTTCACTTTTACCCAAGACTTAAAGAATTAACACCAATTTTACATGACTTGATAAGAAATAGAAGTAGAGGGAACAGTTCCTAATTAATTTTATGAAGCCAGTATTACCTTGATACCAAAACCAGACAGGGATAGTATAGAAAGAAGAAAACTACAGACCAATATTTTTTATGAAATTGCCTGTAAAAATCCTCAGCCAAATATTAGCAAATTAAATCCAGAAATATATAAAAAGAATAATATACCATAACCAAATGGTATTTATTCCAGTTATGCAAAGTTGGTTAAATATTTGAAAATCAAATAATGTAATCCACCATATCCAATAGATTAAGGGGGAAAAGTCATGTAATCCTATCCATTAATGCAGAGAAAGCATTTGACAAAATCCAATCCCATTCATGATTTTAAAAAAAGAAGAAAGAAAACTCCAAGCAAACTAGGAATAGAAAAGGAACATACTGAAACTCATAAAGATGATCTACAACCTATACCGACATTATATTTAACTGTGAAAGACTGAATGCTTTCTCTGTAAGATCAGAAACAAGGCACCGATATCTGCCCTCACCACTTTTATTAAATATATTACTGGAGGTTCTAGTAAGAAAATAAAGCAAAAATAAAGAAATACATAAATTCAAAAGTTAAGTTTTTAAAAAGTTTATTTAAAAGATAAAAGGACTATTCCTACTATGTTGAATAGGAAGGAATATATCCTACTGAATGTTGAATAGTAATATATCCTATTATATTGAATAAGGAAAAGTAAAACTGTCTACATCTGAAGATGAGATGACAATCTAAATGGAGAAAATACCAAGGAATCCACAAAAAGCTTGAGAAATAATATTAGTTTGTAAATGTTTTAGAGTACAAGATCAACACAATTTTATCAAATTATGTATTAATAACAAATGTGTAGAAGCTTAAATAAAAATATGTGATGCCATTTACAACTGACCTAAATAAATACTTAAATATAAGCCCAATAAGACATTTACAGGACCTCTATACTGAAAATGACAAAATGCTGATGAAGAAAATTTTAAAAGTCCCAAACAAATAGGGAGACATACCTTGTTCATGGATTAGAAAACACAACATAATAAAGATGTCAATTCTCCCCAAGTTAAGAGGCTTAACACAATTACTCTTAAAATGCCCTCAAGGTTTTTGTGGCTATAGACAGGCTTATTCTAAGATTTATATGGTAAGAAGAGGCTGAAGAATAGCTAAAACAATTTGTAAAGGAAGATTAAAATGGGAGGAATTAATCTACCCAATTTCAAGATTTTGCAGTAATGCTGGAGGCTAGATACATAGATCAATGGAATGGAACAGAGAACCCAGAAAGAGACTGACATAAATACATTTAACTTGTTTTTGACAGCAGTGCAAAAGCTATCAAGGAAGAATAGACTTTTCAAAAAATGGTACTGAAACAGTTGGACATCCCTCGACAAAAACAAACAAAAAATGAACCTTAACCTAAACCTTACACACCTTACACAAAAATTAAATCAAAGTGGATCATAATCTTAAATGTAAAAGCAGGACATTTTTAGAAAAACAAAATAGGAGAAAATCTTTGGCATCTAGAACTAGGTGAATAATTCTTAGACTTGACACCGAAAGTATGATCAATAAAAGCAAAAACTGATAAATTGGATCTCATCAAAATGAGTTAAAAATGCTTCATAGAAGATCCTTTTAAGTGGATGAAAACTCAAATTACACAGTGGGAAAACATATTTGAAAATCCCATATGAGACAAATGACTTGTATCTATAATATACAAAGAACTCTCCAAACAACTTACAAAAATCCAACTAGAAAATAGGCAGAAGACAGGAACAGACATTTCATGGAAGAGAATATACACATGGCAAAGAAGCACATGAAAAGATGTTCAACGTCGTTAGCCATTAGGGAAATGCAAATTAAGACCATAATGACATATCAGAGAATAACTAAAATTAAAGTATAGTGACAACATCAAATGCTGGCGAGTACGTAGAAAAATTATATCACATCACTGGTGGGAATATAAAATGGTTTAGCCACTCTGAGAAACAGCTTGACAGTCTCTTTTAATCCTAAAAGTAGATTCACCCTACAATGCAGTAATTGTCCTCTTGAGCATTTATCCAAAAGAAACAAAAACTTAATGAAGTTCCCACAGAAACTTACACATAAATGTTCATAGCAGTTTTATTTATAATAGCCAAAAACTGGCAACTACCCAAATGTCTTTCAATGGGTGAATGTTGAAACAAATTGTGATAAAATCTTATGATAGAATACTACCGAGCAACAACAAGGAACAAATTATTAATATATGCAAAAATTGAAATGAACTTCAAGGGAATGATGCCGAGGGAAAAATTTTAAAAAGCCAGTCTCCGAAGATGAAGTAATTCATGATTATGTTTACATATTATTCTTAAAATAACAAAACTGTGGAGACGGAGAACAGATTAGAAGTTGCCAAGGGTTAGAGATGGGGGTAGAAGGTACAGCGGGGGAACTTTGTGAGGTTTTTGTGGTCCCAGTATAAATAATACAGCAATCTTGGTTTTAATCCCTAAAGATTTTTAAAAGCAATTCCTAATAAGAGGTGTCCAGATATTTAGCAATGGCAGCAGATTAGAGGTATAGCTCCCCAACATGACAACTTCGAAAGAGATCTATACTATCAACACTAATTTAATGCATATGTTAATTTTAAAAAGGCCAGTCACAATACTTAAATGGTACATATCTTAACGATATTATTCTGGGTATCCAGCTACACCAGATGGACTAGCAGGATTTTCTGTACATTCAATCTTATTTAAGACAGTAAATCTTATAATAAGACAGTTAAAAAAAGAAGAAGAAAAATAACAAACCTCAACTACAGTTGGATGTTCTCATAGGAAGATGAGGTGAAAATATGAAGCAGCGGTTCAAACGCTTAAGCAGTGGCACCTAAATTTGGCTGCACATTAGAATCATCTGAAGCACTTTTTAAAAACCCTCACACCGACGGTTGGTCATCCTAGACCAATAAAATCATTTTAAATCTCCTCAGATGATGCCAATGTCTAGCCAGAACTGAGAACCAGCGGACTAAGCAGAAGGGGATGTTTCTACAAAGATCTCTTAACAAGAAGTCCTTTCACCCAATCAGATTTACCTCCCCGCAAAGGGGTAAAGAAAGCTAGATGTTGTCCATACTTGCTTAGCTTTAATTAGCACTTGTGACTTGCCCAAAACCTACATCTTGTTTCCCCTAAATTTCATGTTATTCCCTAAGCTTTTCAAACGCAGTGCTAAGGGGTTTGCCAGGATGAGATTTTAAGTGCTCACACAGGGGAAGTCCCTGGCAAACCAGGACAGCGGTCACTCTACACTGAAATGTAAAGCATCCTAAATAACCCTGCCACTGCTCCCAGATATTAGTCTGTGCCAACCAGTGGAGAAAAGGCATTCTCCATTACTACCACGGCAAATGCTCCTGTACTTGCCTTGGCCAGTCCCTATCTGTTGCAGGCGCCACTCCCCTTCACCTGCTGGTGGACGCTTTGGTCAGCTGACAATACAGATATTTTCAAACTTTAAGGTGAATAAAAATCATCTGGAGGGCCTGTTATAACAGAGATCACTGAGCCCCACCAGAGTTGCTGATTCCATAGGGCTGGGACCAGGCCCTAAAACTTGAATATCTAACACATTATCAGGGGACGCTGGTAAAGCTGGTCAGGTAAAGTCTGCTAAAGCCGGTCAGGAAAAAGAAACCCGACGTGTCAGATCATGAAGTACGGAAGGGCAAGCCCGCCGGCAGTCCAGGCCCGGGGGGACCGGGGTCCCCAGCCCTACAGAGCCAACGGCAGCCCGGCTCGGGCGCCCCTCGGAAGCACGGGGTCCCCGCGGCCGAGTCTGCGCCCCCGGCCGGCCCCGGCTCCCCTCTGCCCACTCTGCGCGCGGGGGCTGGAACGGCCGCGGAGAACCACGGCGGGGCGGGAAGGGGGACTCCAAAGAGGGTCTGGCGACTCGAGTCGCTCCGTTTCTCGGTGGGCTGAGCGCACGCCGTGGGGGAAGAGGGGCGGGGGTCCGGGAAGAGGGGACGGGCGGCACTCACGTAGACCGGCAGCGGCCACGGGTAGACGGCGGGCTCGGACCCCACGGGCGACTCCAGCCTCAGCTTCTCCCCCATGTCTTCGCGCGCGGCCCCCGCACCAGGCTAGTCTGGCAGTTAGGGGAGGGGCGGGGCGCCGCCGGCGGGGGCGGGACAGGCGGGCGGGCCGGCGGGAGGCTGAGGGGAGGGGGCCTGGCCTGGGCCTCAGCCGGCGCCGCCGCCGCCGCCGCCGCCGCCGCGCTCCCGTCCGGCCCCCGGCTCCCTCTTTGTGGTCACCGGCCCGGGGCCTCCAGCGCTGCTGCCAACTCCGGCCGGTGTGAGGCGAGCACAACGAGCCGGGGCCGAGCTGAACCACTCACTCGTGGCGAGCGCCGCCCGCCCCGTGGACACGCCCCCTCTCACGCACGCACGCACGCACGTCTTCGGCTGCCCCCGGCCACCCCCACCGGCCGAAGTGGGGACCCGGGGAGACCCCTTGGGGCCTGGGGTGGCGGGTTCGACTCCCGCCCTTGACGTACCGTGGCACCCCCCACCCCCCAATAATAAGACTATAATTCCTCATTAAGTATGACAGCCGGAATCCTGGCTTCTGTTCACAAAAATGCCGTGTATTTCGCCTATGCTAGGCACCAGACCCTGGCGCTCAGTACTGGCAAAAAAGGAAATGCTCTGCCCTCATGGCGCTGCCATTTTAATTGGAATAGTAGTGACAATGGTCAAGGGAGAAAATAAAGTGTCATCATCGCCACGGGGATGGTTAATCTCACGTGCGCACTGCGTGGGGCCCCGGCAGCCACAAACATTATTCCAGATGTGGCCAGGAAGGTATTTTTCAGAAGAGATGAACACTGAAATTGGTCCACTTTGAGTAAAGGAGATTGTCAATGCCGCGGCGTGGGTGGGCCTCGTCCATCAGTTGAAGGACTGGAGAGAAAAATGAGGTTCCGTAGAAAGAGGGAACTGTTCCTCCAATGGCCTTGGGACATCAGCTCTTGCCTGTGTCTCCAGCCCAGAGTCCTGCCCTGACTTGCCTGCCTCACGGTCACATGAGTCAACTCCTTAAAACAAAACTATATATGTAAAAATACTGAATATATACAAGCCTATTAATTTGTATATGTGTATATACATATTATATATATGTATACACATATGTTTATATGTGCGTGCGTTTGTAGTATATGTGTAAGTACTATATACAGTATACATACAAGCCTATATATTTGTGTGTATATATTGTATACATGAATGTCTGTGTATATATATACAATACATATTATAAACGTGAACATGCTGTATATATACACACACCCATATATTAATATATGGGTGTGTGTATATATACAGTATATGTACACTGTATGTATGTATACAGTGTATATTTATATATAGGTGTGTATATATGTTGTATACCTGTATGTGTATATGTTTCTAGGTATTATATGTATATCTGTATATACTATTATATACACACTTGCGTATGTATTTATATGTGTATGTACATGCGCATATTTACATATAGGTGTGTATGTGTGTGTATACATTGTATATATGTATGTGTCTATATCTTATATATATGATATATGTATGTATATATACGATGAATTTATATATCCAGTACATATATATTTTTATGCTATGTGCTTTTATATGTAGGTGTATATGTGTGTCTATATGTATGTACGTGTATGTATTGCATATATTATATGTGTATGTATGTATACTGTCTATGTACACACCTAAATATCTTTGTATGTGTGTATATATGTATGATATATATGTACCTAGGTGTGTATATTGCATGTGTTATACGTATATGTACATACTGTATATATACAAACTATGCATTTTATATGTGTGTATGTATAGTGTATATGTCTGTGTGTATTGTATCTATTATGTGTATATGTGTGTATACATACTGTATATATACAAACTATGCATTTTATATGTGTGTATATATGTCTGTGTGTATTGTATATACTATATGTGTATATGTGTGTATGCATACGGCATATATACACAGCTGTATATTTTTGTATGCGTGTACATATGTACGTGTGTGTGTAGATACACATGGATTCTGTTTGTCTGGAGAACCCTCACTGATACAGACACTTATGACAATTGAGTAGCTGCTCTTTGCCAGCCAGGGAGCCAAAGGCTTGTCCTTTCGGTGTCTGCCTTAAGTGTCACAAGTCCCGGGAGGGAAGGTGATGCGGCTCCTACCAGTTGAGGTGCCTCAGGGTCAGAGAGGTGCACAGGGCGGGGGGCTGGAGCCTGGTGGAGCCCAGGTGGAGTTCTAGCAGCAGTACAGCCTAGCAGTCCCACTTCCCCGGGTGCTTCTCACAAAGACGCCGAGGGAGCGACGGGATCTGAAGGAGGGGATGAGGAAGCTTCCGTGGGTCCGCAAGCCCAGACCAAGGCTGACTCGTCAAGGGTGTTAGAGGTCAGGACTGTGGTTACCCTGGGGGTGGGCTTACACAGAGCCATTCACATTCTGAAAAAGTATCCATTCTGCTCTTGTTTGTATGTTTACCCCCCTCCCCCAAATCTTTTAAAAACAGACTCTCTTGGTTGCTGGGAACACACACGGGGAAGTTGTGTGTGAGGGGGTGTGATCCAGGGGACAGGGAGGAGAAGCCCCTCACTCGTACGGCAGGAGTGGCTCAGCTTTGTGAGCTGAGGATGGCCCACGAGGTGCCAGAGAGAAGGGTCCCCGCTCCGTCCCTGCTCTGTGCACCCCATTCCCAGCCTGAGAAGCCCAGAGCCACCACTCCGCAACACACACACACCAGGGAGGAGAGCCAGTCACCCTGGCTCCCAGGCTCCGGCTCCAAGGCTTCCGGCACTAGGAGCTGTTTTCAGCTTTCATGCCCTAGGACACAGCCAGAGCTGTAGTCTCCGGAAACTCTCTATCTCTCGCCCGCCCTCCCTCCCTCCCTCCTCTGCTTCTTCCCCTCCCGCTCCATCTGTCCTCCCCTCCACCCTGCATTTCTACACAGGATGGCTCACAGACAGCTGCTCCCCGCGCCCACCTGCCACCATTCGATGGATGTCAAAGCAAGCCCTGGGGACTTCCCTGGAGGTCCAGTGATTAAGACTCCGAGCTTCCACTGCTGGGGGCGCGAGTTCGATCCCTGGTCAGGGAAATAAGATCCCACATGCCACACGGCACGGCCAAAAAAAAAAAAAAAGAATAAAAAATAAAGTTATAGTGATGAGACAGCCCTAGTGGTGCAAGGATGGGACGTATAGCTCTATGGTATAGAATAAAGGTCCAGAAACAGATATATGAGAACTTGCTATGACAGAAAGTGGGGAAATTAAGGAGTTTTCAATAAATGGCATTAGGACAATTGCATATCCATGTGGGAAAAAGTAAATTAGAAAAAAAAAGCAAGCCCTGGTCAGGTGTGACCTTGGGCCCAGGGCCATTGGCACACGTTGTCATGTGGGACGTTCTTCCTTCGACTCCTCCCTCCCTCCTGTGTCACTGTCACTTCCTCCAGAACCTTCCTGGACTCCCCTACACAAGCCCGGGGTGTGCCCTCACCCACCCTGGATCACCAGAATTCCAATCCCGGCCCACCCTTCCCCGCCAGGTAAAGAACTGTGCATGGTCAATAAGACCGTAGAGGTCATTGGCCATTGCTACTGCAGCTGGAATTGTTACTGTGTTTAGATAGGGTGACCAACACCCGCCCCCAGTTTGCCCAGGACCACTCAGGTTTGAGCGCTGGAACTGTGGGGAAACCCTCAGTCTCGGGGAACCCCAGAAGGCTGGTCAGCCTATTTAGGACGGATCTTTCACTTGATCTCCCAACCCCCGAGAGCTAGAAAGGGCATCTCCCCCCTCCTTCCATTGTAACCTTCATTCATTCATCCACTCATCCCTTTATTCAGCTCCTTTATTCAGCAAGTATTTAGGAAGCATCTACTACACAGCAGACACTCTTCTAGGTGCTGGGGACATAACCGCATCCCTGTCCTCAAAGAGCTCACGTTCTAGCGAGGGCAGCAAACAGTAAACTGAGAAGGTGTGATTTATTACATGGGGATGAGAGAGGGGTCTCAGAGACCACTACAGGGCAGGGGAGGTGGGAGTGGAAAGGGGCAGTTCTAAATGCAGGCGCTGACAGGATTGGGGCAGACCTTGCCCTGGGCCAGGCTGGTTGCTTCAACACAACTGTCCTCGCCCAGGGCCATCCTGCTCCCGCCTCACCCAGTTCTTCCGTGATGTGTGGGGAAAATCTGTGGTTGTCACAACGGGGGGGGGAGGGGCCCCTGGAATCAAATGGGTGCGGCCAGGGATGCTGCTGAACCCCACACAGTGCCCAGGAGGGGCCCTCAGCAGAGGGTGACCCGCCCCGAATAACCCCAGTGCCGCGGGGGAGGCCCTGCAATAATATGAGTCAGACCGGCTGGTGCCCCCAGCTTCCTGCACAGGCAGGGACTCTAACCGGGTCACCTCTGTATCCCGAGGTGACCTAGAGTGGGGCAGCCAGGAAGGCTGAAATGAGTATCGGGGGTGAAATGACAAACCTCTGTGCCCACTCTCCCCGCCGCACCCCAGGGGCGATGGCCTCTATCTCCTCCCTGTGCAGGTAGCTTTTCCCTGAGCCATTTCTTCTTGTCAAGGTCCCTGTCGCAGGTTGGCTTACCCGAAGATGACGTTGAGAGCAAGGATTGGAGTGCAGGTGGTTGATGTGAGACGTGCAGGAACAGATACAGCTGCCATAGGGTCCCGCAATTCCACTCCTGGGCATAGATCCGGAGAAAACTCGAATTCAAAACTATACATACACCCCTGGAATTTCCCTGGTGGTCCAGTGGTTAAGACTCCGTGCTTCCAGTGCCGGGGGCATGGGTTCCATCTCTGGTCAGGGAACTAAGATCTCACATGCCGTGTGACAATAAAAGAAGAAAGAAAGAAAAAAGAAAGAGAGAAACAGAGAAACAGAGAGAGACAAAGAAAGAAAGAGAGAAAGAGAGAGAGAGAAAGAAAGAAAGGAAGAAAGAAACAAAGAAGAAAGAAAGAAAGAAAAGATACATGCACCCCAATGTTCATTGCAGCACTATTTACAATAGCCAAGACGTGGAAGTTGCCTAAACGGCCACTGATGGATGAATGGATAAAGAAGATGTGGTACATATATACAGTGGAATATTATTCAGCCATAAAAAGAATGAAATAATGCTATTTGCAGCAACGTGGATGGACCTAGAGATTATCATACTAAGTGAAGTAAGTCAGAAGAGAAAGACAAATATCATATGATCTCACTTATATGTGAAATCTAAAATACGACACAAATGAACTCGTCTATGAAAGAAAAACAGACTCACAGACATAGAGAACAGATTTGTGGTTGCCAAGGGGGAGAAACAGTGAGGGAGGGTTGGATTGGGAGTTTGGGGTTAGCAGATGCAAACTATTAAATATAGGATGGATAAACTACAACGTCCTACTGTCTAGCACAGGGAACTATATTCAATATCCTGTGATAAGCCATAATGGAAAAGAAAAAAGTTTTATTTATAGGTTCCATCCCGAACTGAGCTGGCCCATCCCCTCCCATGGTTCTAAGTGCAGCCCGAGGCTGCAGACTTCCCACCGTGGTCTTCAGCTCCAGAGCAAGCCACCTGCAAACCACCCACATCTTCCCAGGGGCTGGCAACTCTCCTTTGCTACTGATTCCAAGACACATCCAGATAGCAAAAATGTGACCATGAAAAGAAACTCAGGCATGTTCAAATCAGGGAAATAACATTCTTATCTCTGTTCAGTACTCGCTTAATTTTAGAATAGCTTAGAGTTACAAAAAAGTTGCAAAGATCTGTACAGAGTGTACAGAGTGCCGTGGGCCCTGACCCAGTGTCCCTATTTCCAACACGTTAGTACGTTAGTACGACATGTTTATCCAACTAAGGAACCAAGATGGATTCATTGTTATTAACTAACGTCCACACTTGATTAGAATTTCCCTAGTTTTCCCCTAACATCCTTTTTCTGTCCCAGTCTCCTCTGGGCTGTGACATTTCTCAGACGTCCCTGGGTTTTGATACCTTGAAAGTTTTGAGGAGGACTGGTCAGGTATTTTGTCCCTCAATTTGTTTGTCTGTTCGTTTTCTGATGTTTTCTTATGGTTGGTCTGGAGTTATGGGGTTTGGGGTGGAAGATCCAGACAGAGATAAAAATGCCATTCTCCTCAGGTCACATCAAGGATACACACCATCAACGGGACTTATGACAAACGATTTTACCCTTGATCACCTGGCCAGTATCGTCTTTTTTTTTTTTTTTTTTTGCTGCGTTGGGTCTTCGTTGCGTGCGGACTTCTGTAGTTGTGGCACGGGGGCTCAGTAGTTCTGGCTCCCAGGATCTAGAGCGCAGGCTCAGTAGTTGTGGCCCACGGGCTTAGTTGATCTGCGGCACCTGGGATCTTCCCGGACCAGGGCTTGAACCTGTGTCCCCTGCATTGGCAGGCGGATTCTTTTCTTTTCTTTTTTTCTTTTGCAACCAAAACTTTAATCCCAAGGATTCTCACAAAACATATTACAAATGACAGCATGAAAAAAAAAAATTGCACAGTAACTCAAAGTTCAGCTCTACAATATACTCTTAATCTGGCAGGACATTGGTATCTTGATAATCTCAAATTTCCAAAAAATATTACAAAGAGCTATGTATTCATGTACAGCAATCACAGAGGGGACTTATGACCTAACTCAAAGGTAAACCAACTTCCTTGAAACTTCTTAGATTCTAAACTCCCTGGACAACTTCTTGTCCAGTGTGAAGACTAGTGGAATTTCTAAACCTCTAATCTAGGGTAAGGGTGCGGCTTTCATTTTTACCTGCTGGCTTGTGTTCACAGCACCTTTTAAAGACTGCTTGCTTAACTACAGCTGCATACCATATCCCAGCTACAGAAAGTCTTTTCAATGTTTCCATAATAGTAAACATCACACTTTAGGTGGGCAGGAGTTAGAGTTTTATTATCAGTCTAGGCAAGACCAAAAATTCAAAGCAAATTCAATTTTGCTTAAGGGAACATCGTAAGGTAACAAGTCTTCACATTACATGCCTCATATGACCCATTTCAAACCAGAGAGATTGACACCTTTATGTGTCACTGGGTCAAGAGACAAACAAATGTGAACAGCTAAAACATTTAAAAAGTGCACCAAGCGTCGCAAGTCTCAAACAAAACTTGAATTTTCTGTACATACTCTTGCCAAATGAAGTTATTGCCTGTACACCACTCCTCTTGCAAAGTGGTCTTCTATCTCCTTTCATTTGGCCTAGATCGGCTAGGAGACGTAGAGAAAGATCGGGACGGCTTGTGATTTCTCTCCTGGGACAGGGATCTCTCTCTTCTCCTATATCTAGAAAGGGACCTGCTCTGGCTGACGGAGAAGGCTCTCCATCTTGGAGATGTGTGGGAGGTGGAGGACTCCTCCTCCGATAATCATCTCGAGGGCGACGACCCCAAGAAGGAGGCGGTCACGATTTCGACTTCTCTTTTCCCCATTCGACAGGTCCACTCTTACTCGGCAGCCACATAGTGTTCTCCCATCCAGTTCTCGGACAGCATCGGCTGCATCTCGGGGATCTTCACGTTCAACAAGAGCGAAGCCGGGAGGGTTTTTAGCAACCCACACACTTCCATAAGAGTGTCCATGATAGCCTAAAGCTCGTTCCAATTCAGCCTTGTTACCACTGTTTCCAAGATTCCCTACATAAACTTGACAGTCCAACAGACAGGAATCACGATGCAAGACCCTCGTGGCTCCTGGGTTTCACGGGCCACAGGGTGGTCCCGGGCCTCTAGAATCTGGCAGCTGAATCTGCTCACGTAAGTTGTCCTGTGGGGATGCTTTTCCCCCTATGTGTCCAGCCCGGGGCCCTGCTGTATTGGCCCGTCCTCCCGGGTGAGAAGGTGAACCCCAGCTCCCTGGAGCAGACACTCAGAGCCCTGGTGATCGGACTCATGGCTGACGGGGCTGGAGCGGCGGCTGGACATGTGTGGCCAGCCTGGTGGTGTTTGGCCCCGTCTGCAGTTCCCGTTCCAGCTGAGAAAGAGCCTCCCTGTGCTATTTTCTCCTGCTTGTGTAAGGATCCCCGGTGTCATTTGACAGAAATGTAGATGATGTTTTCTTTCTCTCTTTTCTCCCTGCTTCCTCTCCTCCCTCTCTGCCTCCCTCTCTCCCTGTCCCTCTTTCCCTGTTCTGCTCTCCTTCTACCTCTTTCCCTCTCCCTCTCTCTCTCCATCTGACTCTCCCTCTCCCCCCCATCTCTCTTTCCTCTCCCTATCTCCCTCTTCCCTCTCGCTCTCCCTCTCCCTCCTCCCTCTGCCTCTCCCTCTTCCCTCTCCCTCTCTCCCTCTGCCTCTTTCCTCTCCCCGTTTCCTCTCCCCGTTTCCTCTCCCTGTTTCCTCTCTGTTTCCTCTCCCTCTTCCCTTTCCTCTCTCCCTCTCCCTCTCTCCCTCCCTCTCTCCCTGTGCCTGTTTCCCTGTCCTTGTTTCCTTGTTCCGCTGTGCCTCTACCTCTTTCCCTCTCCCTCCCTCCCTCTCCCTCTCCCTCTCCCTCCACCTCCTTCCCTCTCTGGAGAGGGAAGGAGGTGGAGGGAGAGGGAGAGAGAGCAGGAGAGGGAGGGGGAGAGGGAGAGAAAGGGGGGAGAGGGAGACAGGGATAGAGGGAGGGAGGGAAAGACATCTCTCCCTTCCTCCCTCTATCCCTCTCTCCCTCCCTCTCTCCCTCTCCCTCCCTCTCTCCCGCTCCCTCCCCCCTCCCTCTCCCTCTAACTTTCCCTCTCCCTCCGTCTCTCCATCTCCCTCACTCCCTCCCAGAGAGGGAGAGATGAGATGGAGGGAGAGGCAGAGACAAGGGAGAGGGAGAGAGGGAGAGGGAGAGGGAGGGGGAAGAGAGGGAGAGAGAGAGATGTCTCTTCCTCCCTCCCTCTCCCTCTCTCCTCCTTCTCTCTCTCTCCCTCACCCTCTCTCCCTCTCCCTCCCTCCATCACTTTCCCTCCTTCTCACTCTCCCTCCCTCTCCCTCCCTCTCCCAGAGAGGGAGAGACAGAGGGAGAGGGAGAGGGGGGAGAGAGGGACACGGAGAGGGAGGGAGGGAGACAGAGAGGGAAGCAGGCACCCTCTCTCCTTCTCCCACTCCCTACATCCTTCTCCGACTCCCCCTCTCCTTCGCTCCCTCCCTCTCCTCTCCCTCCGTCTCTCCCTCTCCTTCCCTCCCTCTAGGCAAGGAAGAGGAAGGGAGGGAGAGGGAGAGAGGGAGGTGGAGGGAGAGGGAGAGGGAGAGAAGTCTCGACCTCCTTCCCTCTCCCTCCCTCGCCCTTTCCCTTCCTCTCTCCCTCTCCCTCCCTCCCTCTCCCTCTCTGTCTCTCCCTCTCCCTCCATCTCTCCCTCTCCCTCACTCCCTCCCAGAGAGGGAGAGATGGAGGAAGAGGCAGAGACGAGGGAGAGGGAGAGAAGGAGAGGGACAGATGGAGGGAGAGGGAGAGGGAGGAAGAGGGAGAGAGGGAGATGGAGAGGGAGGGGGGAGAGAGGGAGAGAAGAAGGAGAGAGGGAAAGGGAGGGAGGAAGAGACCTCTCTCCCTCTCTCCCCGCTCCCTCTCCCTCTCCCTCTCCCTCTCTCCCTCTCCCTTGTCTCTGCCTCTTCCTCCGTTTCTCCATCTCTGGGAGGGAGTGAGGGAGATGGAGAGACGGAGGGAGAGGGAGAGTTGGAGGGAGAGGGAGAGGGAGGAGAGGGAGGAGAGGGAGGGAGGGAGAGAGAGAGAGGGAGGGAGAGAGGGATAGACGGAGGGAGCGAAAGATGTCTCTCCCTCTCTCCCTCTATCCCTCTCCCTTCCTCAATCTCCTCCCTTTCCCTCACCCTCCGTCTCTCCATCTCCCTCACTCCCTCCCAGAGAGGGAGAGATGAGACGGAGGGAGAGGCAGAGACAAAGGAGAGGGAGAGAGGGAGAGGAAGAAGGAGGGGGGAGAGAGGGAGAGAGAGAGATGTCTCTTCCTCCCTCCATCTCCCTCTCTCCTCCTTCTCTCCCTCTCTCCCTCATCCTCTCTCCCTCTCCCTCCCTCCATCACTTTCCCTCCTTCTCATTCTCCCTCCCTCTCCCTCTCCCTCTCTCCCTCCCAGAGAGGGAGAGACAGAGGGAGAGGGAGAGGGGGACAGGGAAAGAGAGACAGGGATGGAGGGAGGGAGAGAGAGAGGCAGAGAGGGAAAGGGGTGGAGGGAGGGAGAGAGGGAGGCAGAGAGGGACAGGGAGAGAGGGACAGGGAAAGAGAGACAGGGATGGAGGGAGGGAGAGAGGGACAGGGCAAGAGGGACAGGTAGAGAGGGAGGGAGAGAGGCAGAGGGAGAGATGGAGGGAGAGGGAGAGTGAGAGGCAGGGAGGTAGAGGGAGGGAGGGAGAGAGACAGGGAGACAGACAGGGAGAGAGGGAGAAGGGCTGATGGGGGCTCCCTCCCCCTCCCATCCTCTCCCCACTGCTTTCTCTTTTTTCTGCTTCAACAAACACCAGGCGCCTTTTAGATCAGCCCTGAAGTCAACGTTGATGCTTGGACGGCCTGACCTCCCTGCTGCCTTCCAGCCCAGGACCACAGCTGGGAGATGAAGTCTGCGGGGCCCTGGGCGGCGGCGGCGGGCTGCACAGACAACTCCTCTGACGCCCAATCTCTCCTCCTTTACGAGGCAGCCGCCAGCTCCCCTCCCTGACTCCCCAACATTTGGGGCTTTTTAAATATGTGTCGATAATGCCATGAGCTACTATTTAACTTTTCCACGAGGACCCATCTCCCGAAATGCAGTGGTTTTCAGGCTTGGCTGCACTAGACAACCCCCAGGGAAGGGAGAGACCTCTGTACCTCCCTCTCTCTCCCTCTCCCTCCGTATCTCCTTCTGGCTCTCTCCCTCTCCCTCTCCCGCTCCCTCTCCCTCTGGGGTGATGCCCGATGAGCTCAGATTCGCAGATGTTCCCCCCATCCCCTCTCTGTGCCTTGCGTGGGGCCTGGGCCTTCTCACTGTGGGCGGGGTACGGCCTTGACATTCAGACATCGGTTCCTGCAAGGACACTTGCGTTTGGTCCATACCGCGTGTGGCTGCAGTCTGGGCTTCTCCCTTTTAGCATCTTCAGTAGATGGGGGCTGTGCACGAGCCCTTCATCTTCCCCGCAGACACCACTGGTGCTTGCTCGGCCTCGCGGGTGATGCGGGGGGCACGGGGGACAATCCTGTGTCCCGACCTTCTTGGACTGCAGACAGGCCACGTTGGTCCTGTGGAGAGTGGGGGCTCCCAGGAGAACCCCACCGCAGACCTGGAGAGGTGGCCCCAGAGAAGGTGGCGTACGCCTGGGGCCGGGCCTCACCAGCCAGCCCTGGGCCACCTGCAGCAACAGGCCTCTCGCCGTCCAGGGGCTGGGTGTTCGGGCGCCGTGGGCATGAGCTGCTGTCTGCATGGCAGCCGAGTTTGTATTGTTGAGCCCGGGGAGGCCCCTGGGTGGCTCTTGGAGAGCCTGGTCGCATTTCTTCCTGCCCTTGGCCTTAGAGCTCATCACGGTTCACGCTGTTTCTGGTTCCAAAAGGACCTGTGTTCATAAAGACCACGTGTTAGGACAGCACCAAAGTGTCTAGAAATCCGGGCCAGGAGGAGGAGGGAGGGGGATTGGCTGTGCCCGCCAGTGGCCTGAGAGCCCTGGCCGCCCGCAGAGACCTGGCCCGGGGCTCGTGGGGAGGGCGTAGCCCACGATCCCCAGCGCTGGCCGTCTCTGGGTTCCAGGAGAACTGCGCGATCCTCGGGGAGCTGGTGAGGCTGCAGGCTCAGAAGTCCCGCCTGCTGGGGTTCAGCACGCGTGCCGACTCCGTGCTGGAGATGAACATGGCCAAGACCAGCCAGCTGGTGAACACTTTCCTAGGTAACCCCGCCTCCCTGAGTCCCAGTGGGGACGGGAGTAGGCGGACCTTGACTGGACGTGGTGCTGCCTGAGACCCCACTGTGTCAGCCCTTGGGGGTCGCCTTCCCCAACCCTTCATTCTGCCTCGAGGGGCGTGGGGTGGGGGGCGGCTGGGGGGCTGCCACAGGGACATAGCCGAGCCTCTCCCCTCCGCCCGCAGATGAGCTGGCCCAGAAGCTGAAGCCCCTCGGGGAGCAGGAGCGGCCGTGATCCTGGAGCTAAAGAAGGCCGAGTGCCAGAGGCGGGGCCTGCACTTTGACGGGCCCATCAACGTCTAGGACCTGCGCTACTACATGAACCAGGGGGAGGAGACGCGCTACCACGTGGACCAGTACCTGCTCAGTGAGTCCTTCCCCATGCAGGGGGTCACGCGCGGGCGGCTGGGCATCTCCCAGGAGCTGCTGGGGCTGACCTTAGACCTGGAGAAGGGCGCCAACATGTGTCACGAAGATGTGAGGCTCTACACGGTCCGGGACGTGGCCTCGGGCAAGGTCATCCATCGGCAAGTTCTACCTGGACCTCTACCCTCGGTGCATGCGTGGGGGAACCTGTCGGCCATGGGCCGGGGCTCCTCTGTGGAAGCGGGGCCTCACCAACGTCCCTCTCCAGGGAAGGGAGGTCCGGGCACATGGCCTGCTTTGGCCTGCATCTGGGCTGCCTGCAGCAGGATGGGAGGTGCCAGATTGCCATCGCGGCCATGGTGGCCAACTTCACCAAGCCTATGCCCAACCCGCCCTCCCTGTTGCAGCATGATGAGCTGGAGACCTACTTCCATGAGTTCTGGCAAGCGATGCACCAGCTCCGCTCCCAGGAGGGTGCGGGCGCGGGGCTGCAGGCAGGGGTCGGGGAGGGCCCGGGCTCTCCCGTGGTCCTCAGGCAGGCCCTCGCCACGGGATTCTTCCACTGATGTCACCCCGCACGTGGCGACGCCCTCGGTGTCAGTTTCCTTCATCAAACCCCACTCACTGGGCGCTTACGCAACAGAAGTGGATGTCCTCCAGACTCTGGAGGCTGGAAGCCCCAGATCAAGGAGTCAGGACTGATTACCTGCATGTTAAATACATGTATTCAAGAGTTGCCTTCAAAGAAGACAAACGACAAGAAAGGCACGTTGCCTGCGAGTCTGGGGACAGCCGGTGATGAGAACCAGAGGGTAGGCTCTGGGGCCGGGAGCGCCGCGCCCTGTGAGGCCCTGGGGCTGCTGCCAGTCTCGGTGGAGGCTCAGCAAGTCCCAGTGACTTTCCCACGGGGGGGTCCCCAGCTGAGCGTCTGGGCCCGGGACCCAGTGTTCGTTCACTCTTCCTGCGGTCAGCGCTTCGTCCTGAGAGCGATGCTCTCACAGGCTGCACCGGAGGGCGTGGGGACAGTTTACTGAGCTGTGCAACCGTCACTACTGCTCTGTTTTGGAACATTTCCCTCACCCCAAAAATGTCCCTCACGCCCTTAGTTATCGTTCCCTCCCCTCCCCTGCTCCTGACAACCAGGAACCCACTCTGACTCTGTGGATCTACCTGTTCTGGATGTTTCCCCTCAGTGGGGTCACACCCTGTGTGTCCTTCTGTGTCTGACTTCTCTCCCTGAGCATCGTGTTCTCAGGGTGCATCCTCGTGGCAGCGAGTGTCAGGGCTTCACACCTTTGCGTGGCTGAGGGCTGGAAAAAAGACAAACGACAAGAAAGGCACGTTGCCTGCCAGTCTGGTGACAGGCGGTGATGAGAACCAGAGGGAAGGCTGTGGGGCCGGGAGCGCCGCGCCCTTTGAAGCCCTGGCGCTGCTGCCAGTCTCGGTGGGGCACGGGCAGAGCCATCCCCCAGGAGCTGCTGGACAAGCTCATCCAGTCCCGGCTGGCCAACCCCGGTGCGGCCGGGCCGAGGGAAAGGAAAGGGGCTCCCGGACCGCCCGGCTGAAAGCACGGCCTGGACACAGTGCCAGCCCCCCGTCTCCTTCCTCCCGCCCTCCAGGCCTCTTCAACCTGTGCCAGATCGTCCTGGCCAAGGTGGACCAGGCCCTGCACACGCAGACGCCCGCGGACCCGGCGCAGGAGAATGCCCGCCTCTGCCAGGAGATCCTCGGGGGCCCAGCTACGCCAGGTAGCCAAGCGCGCGCCGGGCCCACCTTAGCGGTCGGTTGGCAGCTACTGCCCAGGTCAAGAGGATCCTCTGGTGGTGTGTGAAGGGGGACCGACTGACGGGCTTTGGCCGAGGCCCGCTGACCCCTGGCCTCTTCCTGCCTGGGTTCCTGGGCTGGTCCCTCCAGCTGTGGCCCGCCGAGTCCGAGGGTGGGGTGGGCGTATCAGCACGTGCTTTCTGGAGAGCCTGGAAGAGGCAGGAGAGGGCTTCATAGCCCGGACGAAACTCGTCGACGAGGTTTGCCTGTGCGTGTCGGTGCGGACACGCGGTTCACTCCCTCGTGAGCGCTTTCACCCGCACTCTCCCCGTGCTGGAGGGCGAGCCCTGACTCATCCCTCGGAGCCTCGGGCAGCTGTCCTTGTAAGAGGCTCAGGGGTGAACCCTCGTGAGCTTCAGCAGAAAGTCGGCAAAGATTGATCTGTGTCCCTCCACTGAGTTGCCCGCAAGGTCCCCGTTTTCTACAAGTGTTGGGCCAATACTCCCTCTAGTGGCGGGGGACTCAGACAGGGCTGCTTTGAGGCCCCCGCTCTGGGGAAAGGGCACGGAGCGGCCAGGGGGCCGGGCAGGAACCTCTCCGCGTGTGTCCCAGGGACCCACCTGCCTGCGACCTTCGGCCACCTGGCAGGAAGCTACAACGCCCAGTCCTATGGCTACCTGTGCAGCAAGGTGTACTCCACGGACACGTTCCACACACGCTTCAAGCAGGAGGGCGTCCTGAGTGGCAAGGTGAGAGGCCGTCCTGCCGCGCAGACCACCACGGAGGTCCTTGGCCTGGGCCTAGATGCTTGTGCCGCCCGCCTGGGCCTGCCAGGCTCTGAGGGCCCTGCCCTGGACCCCCTGCTCCCCTGCCCTTTGTTGAGTCAGAGCAGAGGTGGCCACACCCACGCCCTCAGTGAAGGGGGTGCTCCACCCTCCTGCAGCCCCACCCCCTCTCGGCAGGTTGCCATGGACTACAGAAGCTGCATTCTGAGGCCGGGGGCTCCGAGGATGCCAAGGGCATGGTGAAGCTCTTCCTGGGTTGCGACCCCATTCAGGACGCCTTCCTCCTGAGCAAAGGGCTGCAGGTTGAGGGCTGCAAGCCGCCGGCCTGCTGACGGCACGGGGTTTTGCCCACCCAGGCGGGCCGGGTGCCTTAGCGCCCCGTTGGGGCGGGGGAGGGGCCGCGTGTCCTCCCAGCCCCTGAGTCCCCAGCGGCCGGCCTAGGCCAAAAGTCTCCACCTGGAACTGTCTGGAGAGCCTGGCGTCAAGGCTCCCCCTTGTTGCACTAATGCAATCCCTTCCTGGGGAGCTTTCCTGGTAACAAAACGGTTCTTTGAAAACGTAGCCATTAATAAAAAGACTCCACTCCTGGTCTCTGCCTGCCGTCCCTTCCACCACAGGAGTGGCATGGGGGCCGTCACACTGGGGGGAGTTCTGACCTTGGTCGGGGATCAGCCCTGGGGCCGTGGTGACGCGTCTGGGTCACTGGGAGACGGCTGAGCTGTGGGGTGAGTTCAGACGGGGATGGTGCCCCGCACCCCGACCGGGCAGGCTCTCCAGTGAGGGGGTGTCAGTTTCCTGCCGGCCTCTCGCCCGTCACTGTTTGGCATCTCGGGGGCTGTGACTGGGTGCAGCCGGTTCTGGCGGTGGGCACAGCTGCGGGAAGCCCGGCTGTGGCTGTTCCTGTCCCCGAGTCCTGTCCTCCTGCTCACGGCCGGCCGGCTAGCTCCCTCCGCTCATTGGCAGCTGCTGAAGTCTGGACCACAGCAAGGGGCCGCCTTCCTGGGTCCTAGCGATTCTTCCCAAAGGCCTTAGGGATGCGGTTTGGTGGCAGTAGGAATTCAGAGAGGGTGCTGCCCCACTGGAGCGCTAGGGTGGGTCTGGACCGTCCCGTGTGTCCTTCCTTGGCCTTTGAGCTCCTCGGGAGCCCTGCCTCCGGCCCTTCGCCCCCACAAAGGATGCCAGGCAGCGGAGCGAGGGCGCGAGCGGCGCCCCGACCTTCTCCCCGTGGTCCAGGCGGGCAGGCCGTGCCATGCTCTGTCCTCCCCTCAGCCTGCGAGCCCGTTCTCACCCACCCTGGGCCAGTCGGCTGTGGACCAGGCTGTGGTGTTTGCCCTTCTGCAGACCCAGCTCAGCTCCCTGCACCCACTTCTGTGCCTTCTGTGTTCTGGGCTGGTCGCAGGCCCAGAGCCGGTGGGCAGGCACCCCGTGGCCGGGAGGGCTGTCCGTGTGAATTCCCTGGGGCTTGAAAAGGAGCACAGCCGGCCTTCCATCAGGCACCTCTCGATGGATATGGAAGGGGCGTGTCGGGGCCTGGGGGCTGCTCGTCTCCCCGTGCACCGAGCCCCCGGATGGTCCCCGTGCAAAATCCAGGTGTGGCGTTGGCACCCCAGCCGTGTGCCAGGGAGTCCGTGGCGGGCGCCACAGGCCTCGGGCTGGCGGGCCACAGGGTTCCCGAGCGGCAGGTCAGGACTGAGAGGGTGAGGCCTTTCCCCGGGTCCAGGGCCCAGGCTGACGCCGGCTGGAGGCCCCTCCGCTCACCACCCGCACCCCCAGCCCCTGCCCTCACGTGAGCCCCCAGGGCTGAGCTCAGGTGCTGCATGCCCAGGCTCTCCGGCAGCCCAGCCCGTCCCCCTCCTCCGAGGTCACTGAAGGCCTGGGAGGCAGGTGGCCCCACGGAGACCGCTGTTCCCCGAGCCCTGGGCAGGGGGCAGGGAGGACGGGCACACGGCCTGCAGGGGTGTGGGCGCCGGGGCAGCCGGAGCAGCTCCACACAGTAAGTAAGAGCAGCTCACCAAAACCAGTGCGTTTCTCCAGCCGCCCCGGGACCTGAGCTCAGGTCCTGGGGCAGGAAGGGGCAGCACTGCAGCTGTTAGCTGTCACTGGGGGTCGACTGTGGCCCAGTGCCACCTCTTAGATCCTCCCCCGTCCCCTTCCGGGGTTGCGACCGGACCCCTGCCAACCGGGTTCTCACTCCTCCCCGTCCCCTACGCCTGCTCCATGAAGGTGGAAGGAACACATTTTTTAAAAGGTTAGAGCTCGGGTTTCCCTGGTGGCGCAGTGGTTAAGAATCCGCCTGCCAATGCAGGGGACAAGGGTTCAAGCCCTGGTCCGGGAAGTTCCCACACGCCGCGGAGCAACGAAGCCCATGCGCCACAACTACTGAGCCTGCGCTCTAGAGCCCAAAAGCCACAACTACTGAGTCCTCGTGCCCCAACTACTGAAGCCCGCGCGCCTAGAGCCCGTGCTCCGCAACAAGAGAAGCCACCGCAATGAGAAGCCCACGCACCGCAACCAAGAGTAGCCCCCGCTCACTGCAACTGGAGAAAGCACGCACGCAGCAAGGAAGACCCAACGCAGCCAAAAATAAATAAATAAAATCAATAAATAAATTTTTAAAAATCATATTAAATACCTATTAATGAGATTTTAAAAAATAGTCAGTTAGTTAGTTAATTGTGCCGGGTCTTAGTTGCCACAGGCCGGCTCCTTAGTTGTGGTAATGAGATATTTTATATTCTTTTTTGTCCCTGAACAAAGGCCTCAGAATCCAGTATCTATTTGATAACGCTCACAGCATAGCTCAGCACGGAATAGCCACATTGTTTTTCTTTGGCTGCTATGTACCAAACAGCGTCTTGTACTGTTTTACCAAATGCATGTATTTAATACCTGTTTTAAAAAACATAGTGAGATCTCAAAACTTTAAATTGACTAAAGTAAGATTCTCTCTGTAGTACTACTTATTTGACCAACACCACCTGATAACACCGGTGTGGTGCACTGAGCCTTACTCTAGCATATCGGGATAAACCCTGTTGCGACAAGTGTTCATCCTCCAAGTCCCCAAGGCCTCTCACACACTGCCAGTGAAACTGCTTCCTGCTTGGGAAAGAGTGCCCCAATTCGTTTCTTTAGAAGCTTGAAGGCTATGTAAGCCCTCCAAAAGGTTAGAGGGCAAAGAACAACTCTAAAACTGGCACATTTGTTTCAAAAAAAAAAGACGTGTCAATATTACAAGAGCCAGCTTGCTTTCACTTGTGACACGTTTTCTTAGGAGGCAAGGGATGTGGCCATGTCACTTGGACAAGCTGTTTCCCTCTGTCTCAGTGTCCCACCTGTGAGTGGGTAGTCTGACTCAACTTAATTACAGACATCTGAATAAGGATCATGAACAGTGGCATCTAATTTCCAAAATAAAAACAGGAGAATGAGTATGTCTTTTACAACAGGACGTCAAGTCTACCTCAAAGATATTGGTAGCCTTGAGTCCACTGCTTCTCACTGAGTGCAATTGTGCCCCCCAGGGGACATCTGGGAAAGTCTGAAGGTGATTTTGGTTGTCACAACTGGGAGGAGAGAGAGGGAATGTTACGGGCACTTAGTGAGTAGAGGTCGGGACCTTGCTAAACACTCCACGATGCACAGGACTCACACACCACAGCAAAGGTTTACCTGGCCCCAAAAGTCAATCCCTTGGTTGAGAAACCCTGCCTTGGAGCAAACCACGGATACTCATCTTTAGCAGGTAACAGGGCATTTACTACCCACCTGTAAACCTACAGACTTCCCGACTTCCACAGCTAATCCTGTGGCAGGAATGAAATAGATAGCGTGTGACCATCTGGCATTATCTAGGTTTGCCCCTCAAGTCACATGGGACAGTGCTAGAGACTGACATTTTCTATATTGGAGGTCTTTGGCAAGTCACCAGTTTCCTAACCTAAGAAGTCTAAGCAGCATTATTACAATACACATAATAACACAACAATTCTGCTTTTACAGAGAAATTAGATGTGGGAAAGGAGCTTATCTGACATCAGAAGCAAATGCTTTGAACACATCACATCTGCTGGTTCGACTGTCAAATCTTGACAGCTGGAGACGTAGGACGGTAGACAGGAGAGAACAGACCAAAGTTACGGGCCTGCTGAGTCCTCGGGTCTAACCATAATACACTTCGTACTGCCCTGGGTCCAGGGATGTGTTCTAACACCCTCTCATCGAAAGACAAAGGAGAAGCCACAATGAGACGGTAGGAGGGGCACAATCAGAGTAAAATCAAGTCCCATAACTTGTGGGTGGGTGACTCACAGACTGGCAAACACTCATACCACAGAAGTCCGCCCACTGGAGTGAAGGTTCTGAGCCCCACGTCAGGCTTCCCAACCTGGGGGTCCGGCAACGGGAGGAGGAATTCATACAGAATCAGACTTTGAAGCCTAGTGGGAATTGATTGCAGGACTTCGACAGTACTGGGGGAATCACAGACCCCACTCTTGGAGGGCGCACACAAAATAGTGTGCGCATCGGGACCCAGGGGAAGGAGCAGTGACCCCGCGGGAGACTGAACCAGACCTACCTGCTAGTGTTGGAAGGTCTCCGGCAGAGGCGGGGTGTGGCTCTGTTTCACCCTGGGGACAAGGACATTGGCAGCAAAAGTTTTGGGAAGTACTCCTTGGCGTGAGCCCTCCCAGAGTCTGTCATTAGCCCCACCAAAGAGCCCAGGTAGGCTCCAGTGTTGGGCTGCCTCAGGCAAAACAACCAACAGGGAGGGAACCCAGCCCCACACATCAACAGTCAAGTGGATTAAATTTTACTGAGCTCTGACCACCACAGCAACAGTCAGCTCTACCCACCACCAGAGCCTCCCATCAAGCCTCTTAGATAGCCTCAACCACCAGAGGGCAGACAGCAGAAGCAAGAAAAACTATAATCCTGCAGCCTGTGGAACAAAAACCACATTCACAGAAAGATAGACAAGATAAAAAGGCAGAGGGCTACATACCAGATGAAGGAACAAGAAAAACCCCCGGAAAAACAACTAAATGAAGTGGAGATAGGCAACCTTCCAGAAAAAGAATTCAGAAAAATGATAGTGAAGATGATCCAGGACCTCGGAATAAGAATGGAGGCAAAGATCGAGAAGATGCAAGAAATGTTTAACAAAGACGTAGAAGAATTAAAGAACAAACAAACAGAGATGAACAATACAATAACTGAAATGAAAAATACACTAGAAGGAATCAATAGCAGAATAACTGAGGCAGAAGAACGGAGAAGTGACCTGGAAGACAGAGTGGTGGAATTCACTGCTGTGGAACAGACTAAAGAAAAAAGAATGAAAAGAAATGAAGACAGCCTAAGAGACCTCTGGGACAACATTAAACGCAACAACATTCACATTATAGGGGTCCCAGAAGGAGAAGAGAGAGAGAGAAAGGACCGGAGAAAATATTTGAAGAGATTATAATCGAAAACTTCCCTAACATGGGAAAGGAAATAGCCACCCAAGTCCAGGAAGCACAGCGAGTCCCATACAGGATAAACCCAAGGAGAAACACGCCGAGACACATAGTAATCAAAGTGGCAAAAATTAAAGACAAAGAAAATTTATTGGAAGCAGCAAGGGAAAAACGACAAATAACATACCAGGGAACTCCCATAAGGTTAACAGCTGATTTCTCGGCAGAAACTCTACAAGCCAGAAGGGAGTGGCATGGTATACTTCAAGTGATGAAAGGGAAGAACCTACAACCAAGATTACTCTACCCGGCAAGGATCTCATTCAGATTTTTTTTTTTTTTTTATGTAATGTCTGAAACATTTATATTAACATATTTACATACAAATACAAATATAAGATTTTTAGAAATTTCATATAATGTCTGAAACATTTATATTAACATATTTCCATACATATTTCCACACAAATACAAATATAAGATTTTTAGATATTTCATGCAATGTCTGAAACATTTATATTAACATATTTCCATACAAATAACCCAATGAAAGTTTAGTATTAGTTGTTTTGTTTGTTTGTTTGTTTTATACTGCAGGTTCTTTATTTTTTTATTTTTTATTTTTTATTTTTAAAGCTTGATGGTATTCACATTGCTTAATTTGTGTCATGCTTTATTTATTTATTTATTTTATTTATTTATGGCTGTGTTGGGTCTTCGTTTCTGTGTGAGGGCTTTCTCTAGTTGTGCCAAGCGGGGGCCACTCTTCATCGCGGTACGCGGGCCTCTCACTATCGCGGCCTCTCTTGTTGCCGAGCACAGGCTCCAGATGCGCAGGCTCAGTAATTGTGGCTCACGGGCCCAGCTGTTCCACGGCATGTGGGATCTTCCCAGACCAGGGCTCGAACCCGTGTTCCCTGCATTGGCAGGCAGATTCTCAACCACTGCGCCACCAGGGAAGCCCTATACTGCAGGTTCTTATTAGGCATCAATTTTATACACATCAGTGTATACATGTCAATCCCAATCGCCCAATTCAGCACACCACCATCCCCACCCCACCGCAGTTTTCTCCCCTTGGTGTCCATATGTCCATTCTCTACATCTGTGTCTCAACTTCTGCCCTGCAAACCGGTTCATCTGTACCATTTTTCTAGGTTCCACATACATGCATTAATATACGATATTTGTTTTTCTCTTTCTGACTTACTTCACTCTGTATGACAGTCTCTAGATCCATCCACGTCTCAACAAATGACTCAATTTCGTTCCTTTTTATGGCTGAGTAATATTCCATTGTATATATGTACCACATCTTCTTTATCCATTCGTCTGTTGATGGGCATTTAGGTTGCTTCCATGACCTGGCTATTGTAAATAGTGCTGCAATGAACATTCGGGTGCATCTGTGTTTTTGAATTACGGTTTTCTCTGGGTATATGCCCAGTAGTGGGATTGCTGGATCATATGGTAATTCTATTTTTAGTTTTTTAAGGAACCTCCATACTGTTCTCCATAGTGGCTGTATCAATTTACATTCCCACCAACAGTGCAAGAGTGTTGCATTTTCCCCACACCCTCTCCAGCATTTGTTGTTTGTAGATTTTCTGATGATGCCCATTCTAACAGGAGTGAGGTGATACCTCACTGTAGTTTTGATTTGCATTTCTCTAATAATTAGTGATGTTGAGCAGCTTTTCATATGCTTCGTGGCCGTCTGTATGTCTTCTTTGGAGAAATGTCTATTTAGGTCTTCTGCCCATTTTTGGATTGGGGTGTTTGTTTCTTTAATATTGAGCTGAATGAACTGTTTATATATTTTGGAGATTAATCCTTTGTCCGTTGATTCGTTTGCAAATATTTTCTCCCATTCTGAGGGTTGTCTTTTCGTCATGTTTATGGTTTCTTTTGCTGTGCAAAAGCTTTGAAGTTTCATTAGGTCCCATTTGTTTATTCTTGTTTTTATTTCCATTACTCTAGGAGGTGGATCAAAAAAGATCTTGCTGTGATTTATGTCAAAGAGTGTTCTTTCTATGTTTTCCTCTAAGAGTTTTATAGTGTCCGGTCTTACATTTAGGTCTCGAATCCATTTTGAGTTTATTTTTGTGTATGGTGTTAGGGAGTATTCTAATTTCATTCTTTTACATGTAGCTGTTCAGTTTTCCCAGCACCACTTATTGAAGAGACTGTCTTTTCTCCATTGTATATCTTTGCCTCCTTTGTCATAGATTAGTTGACCACAGGTGCGTGGGTTAATCTCTGGGCTTTCTATCTTGTTCCATTGATCTATGTTTCTGTTTTTGTGCCAGTACCATATTGTCTTGATTACTGTTGCTTTGTAGTATAGTCTGAAGTCAGGGAGTCTGATTCCTCCAGCTCCATTTTTTTGCCTCAAGACTGCTTTTGCTATTCGGGGTCTTTTGTGTCTCCATACAAATTTTAAGATGATTTGTTCTAGCTCCATAAAAAATGCCATTGGTAATTTGATAGGGATTGCGTTGAATCTGTAGATTGCTTTGGGTAGTATACTCATTTTCACAATGTTGATTCTTCCAATCCAAGAACATGGCATATCTCTCCATCTGTTGGTATCATCTTTAATTTCTTTCATCAGTGTCTTATAGTTTTCTGCATACAGGTCTTTTGTCTCCCTAGGTAGGTTTATTCCTAGGTATTTTATTCTTTTTGTTGCAATGGTAAATGGGAGTGTTTCCATAATTTCTCTTTCAGATTTTTCATCATTAGTGTATAGGAATGCAAGAGATTTCTGTGCATTCATTTTGTATCCTGCAACTTTACCATATTCATTAATTAGCTCTAGCAGTTTTCTGGTGGCAGCTTTAGGATTCTCTATGTATAGTATCATGTCATCCGCAAACAGTGACAGTTTTACTTCTTCTTTTCCAATTTGTATTCCTTTTATTTCTTTTTCTTCTCTGACTGCCGTGGCTAGGACTTCCAAAACTATGTTGAATAATAGTGGTGAGAGTGGACATCCTTGTCTCGTTCCTGATCTTAGAGGAAATGCTTTCAGTTTTTCACCATTGAGAATGATGTTTGCTGTGGGTTTGTCATATATGGCCTTTATTATGTTGAGGTAAGTTCCCTCTACGCCCACTTTCTGGAGAGTTTTTATCATAAATGGGTGTTGAATTTTGTCAAAAGCTTTTTCTGCATCTATTGAGATGATCATATGGTTTTTATTCTTCAAGTTGTTAATATGGTGTATCACATTGATTGATTTGCGTATATTGAAGAATCCTTGCATCCCTAGGATAAATCCCACTTGATCGTGGTGTATGATCCTTTTAATGTGTTGTTGGATTCTGTTTGCTAGTATTTTGTTGAGGATTTTTGCATCTATATTCATCAGTGATATTGGTCTGTAATTTTCTTTTTTTGTAGTGTCTTTGTCTGGTTTTGGTATCAGGGTGATGGTGGCCTCATAGAATGAGTTTGGGAGTGTTCCTTCCTCTGCAATTTTTTGGAAGACTTTGAGAAGGATAGGTGTTAGCTCTTCTCTAAATGTTTGATAGAATTCACCTGTGAAGCCATCTGGTCCTGGACTTTTGTTTGTTGGAAGATTTTTAATCACAGTTTCAATTTCATTACTTGTGATTGGTCTGTTCATATTTTCTGTTTCTTCCTGGTTCAGTCTTGGAAGGTTATACCTTTCTAAGAATTTGTCCATTTCTTCCAGGTTGTCCATTTTATTGGCATAAAGTTGCTTGTAGTAGTCTCTTAGGATGCTTTGTATTTCTGCAGTGTCTGTTGTAACTTCTCCTTTTACATTTCTGATTTTATTGATTTGAGTCCTCTCCCTCTTTTTCTTGATGAGTCTGGCTAATGGCTTATCAATTTTGTTTATTTTCTCAAAGAACCAACTTTTAGTTTTATTGATGTTTGTTATTGTTTTCTTTGTTTCTATTTCATTTATTTCTGCTCTGATCTTTATGATTTCTTTCCTTCTGCTAACTTTGGGTTTTGTTTGTTCTTCTTTCTCTAGTTTCTTTAGGTGTAAGGTTAGATTGTTTCCTTGAGATTTTTCTTGTTTCTTTAGGTAGGCTTGTATAGCTATAAACTTCCCTCTTATAAACTTCCCTCTTCCCTCTTAGAACTGCTTTTGCTGCATCCCATAGGTTTTGGATCGTCGTGTTTTCATTGTCATTTGTCTCTAGGTATTTTTTGATTTCCTCTTTGATTTCTTCAGTGATCTCTTGGTTATTTAGTACCGTATTGTTTAGCCTCCATGTGTTTGTCTTTTTTACGTTTTTTTCCCTGTAATTCATTTCTAATCTCATAGCGTTGTGGTCAGAAAAGATACTTGATATGATTTCAATTTTCTTAAATTTACTGAGGCTTGATTTGTGACCCAAGATGTGATCTATCCTGGAGAATGTTCCGTGCGCACTTGAGAAGAACGTGTAATCTGCTGTTTTTGGATGGAATGTCCTATATATATCAATTAAATCTATCTGGTCTATTGTGTCATTTAAAGCTTCTGTTTCCTTATTTATTTTCATTTTGGATGATCTGTCCATTGGTGTAAGTGAGGTGTTCAAGTCCCCCACTAGTATTGTGTTACTGTCGATTTCCTCTTTTATAGCTGTTAGCAGTTGCCTTCTGTATTGAGGTGCTCCTATGTTCGCTGCATATATATTTAGAATTGTTATATCTTCTTCTTGGATTGATCCCTTGATCATTATGTAGTGTCCTTCCTTGTCTCTTGTAACATTCTTTATTTTAAAATCTATTTTATCTGATATGAGTATAGCTACTCCAGCTTTCTTTCGATTTCCATTTGCATAGAATATCTTTTTCCATCCCCTCACTTTCAGTCTGTATGTGTCCCTAGGTCTAAAGTGGGTCTCTTGTAGACAGCATATATATGGGTCTTGTTTTTGTATCCATTCAGCCAGTCTATGTCTTTTGGTTGGGGCATTTAATCCATTCACGTTTAAGGCAATTATCGATATGTATGTTCCTATGACCATTTTCTTAATTGTTTTGGGTTTGTTTTTGTAGGTCCTTTTCTTCTCTTGTGTTTCCCACTTAGAGAAGTTCCTTTAGCATTTGTTGTAGAGCTGGTTTGGTGGTGCTGAATTCTCTTAGCTTTTGCTTGTCTGTAAAGCTTTTGATTTCTCCATCCAATCTAAATGAGAACCTTGCCGGGTAGAGTAATCTTGGTTGTAGGTTCTTCCCTTTCATCACTTTAAGTATATCATGCCACTCCCTTCTGGCTTGCAGAGTTTCTGCTGAGAAATCAGCTGTTAACCTTATGGGAGTTCCCTTGTATGTTATTTGTCGTTTTTCCCTTGCTGCTTTCAATACTTTTTCTTTGTCTTTAATTTTTGCCACTTTGATTACTATGTGTCTCGGCGTGTTTCTCCTTGGATGTACCCTGTATGGGACTCTCTGCGCTTCCTGGACTTGGGTGTCTATTTCCTTTCCCATGTTAGGGAAGTTTTCGACTATAATCTCTTCAAATATTTTGTCTGGACCTTTCTCTCTCTCTTCACCTTCTGGGACCCCTATAATGCGAATGTTGTTGCGTTTAATGTTGTCCCAGAGGTCTCTTAGGCTGTCTTCATTTCTTTTCATTCTTTTTTCTTTAGTCTGTTCCGCAGCAGTGAATTCCACCATTCTGTCTTCCAGGTCACTTATCCGTTCTTCTGCCTCAGTTATTCTGCTATTGATTCCTTCCAGTGTAGTTTTCATTTCAGTTATTGTATTGGTCATCTCTGTTTGTTTGTTCTTTAATTCTTCTAGGTCTTTGTTAATCATTTCTTGCATCTTCTCAATCTTTGCCTCCATTCTTATTCCGAGGTCCTGGATCATCTTCACTATCATTATTCTGAATTCTTTTTCTGGAAGGTTGCCTATCTCCACTTCATTTAGTTGTTTTTCTGGGGTTTTTTTCTTGTTCCTTCATCTGGTACGTAGCCCTCTCCCTTTTCATCTTGTCTATCTTTCTGTAACTGTGGTTTTTGCTCCACGGGCTGCAGGATTGTAGTTTTTCTTGCTTCTGCTGTCTGCCCTCTGGTGGTTGAGGCTATCTAAGAGGCTTGATGGGAGGCTCTGGTCTCTCATTCAGATTTGATGGAGAAATCAAAGGCTTTACAGACAAGCAAAAGCTAAGAGAATTCAGCACCACCAAACCAGCTCTACAACAAATGCTAAAGGAACTTCTCTAAGTGGGAAACACAAGAGAAGAAAAGGATCTACAAAAACAAACCCAAAACAATTAAGAAAATGGTCATAGGAACATACATATCAATAGTTACCTTAAACGTGAATGGATTAAATGCTCCAACCAAAAGACACAGGCTTGCTGAATGGATACAAAGACAAGACCCATATATATGCTGTCTACAAGAGACCCACTTCAGACCTCGAGACACACACAGACTGAAAGTGAGGGGATGGAAAAAGATATTCCATGCAAATGGAAATCAAAAGAAAGCTGGAGTAGCTATACTCATATCAGATAAAATAGACTTTAAAATAAAGAATGTTACAAGAGACAAGGAAGGACACTACATAATGATCAAGGGATCAATCCAAGAAGAAGATATAACAATTCTAAATATATATGCACCCAACATTGGAGCACCTCAATACAGAAGGCAACTGCTAACAGCTATAAAAGAGGAAATCGACAGTAACACAATACTAGTGGGGGACTTGAACACCTCACTTACACCAATGGACAGATCATCCAAAATGAAAATAAATAAGGAAACAGAAGCGTTAAATGACACAATAGACCAGATAGATTAATTGATATTTATAGGACATTCCATCCAAAAACAGCAGATTACACGTTCTTCTCAAGTGCGCACGGAACATTCTCCAGGATACATCACATCTTGGGTCACAAATCAAGCCTCAGTAAATTTAAGAAAATTGAAGTCATATCAAGCATCTTTTCTGACCACAACGCTATGAGATTAGAAATGAATTACAGGGAAAAAAACGTAAAAAAGACAAACACATGGAGGCTAAACAATACGGTACTAAATAACCAAGAGATCACTGAAGAAATCAAAGAGGAAATCAAAAAATACCTAGAGACAAATGACAATGAAAACACGACGATCCAAAACCTATGGGATGCAGCAAAAGCAGTTCTAAGAGGGAAGAGGGAAGTTTATAAGAGGGAAGTTTATAGCTATACAAGCCTACCTAAAGAAACAAGAAACATCTCAAAGAAACAATCTAACCTTACACCTAAAGGAACTAGAGAAAGAAGAACAAACAAAACCCAAAGTTAGCAGAAGGAAAAAAATCATAAAGATCAGAGTGGAACTAAATGAAATAGAAACAAAGAAAACAATAGCAAATATCAATATAACTAAAAGCTGGTTCTTTGAGAAGATAAACAAAATTGATAAGCCATTAGCCAGACTCATCAAGAAAAAGAGGGAGAGGACTCAAATCAATAAAATTAGAAATGAAAGAGGAGAAGTTACAACAGACACCGCAGAAATACAAAGCATCTTAAGAGACTACTACTAGCAACTCTATGCCAATAAAATGGACAACCTGGAAGAATGGACAAATTCTTAGAAAGGTATAACCTTCCAAGACTGAACCAGGAAGAAACAGAATATATGAACAGACCAATCACGAGTAATGAAATTGAAACTGTGATTAAAAATCTTCCAACAAACAAGGGTCCAGGACCAAATGGTTTCACAGGTGAATTCTGTCAAACATTTAGAGAAGAGCTAACACCCATCCTTCTCAAACTCTTCCAAAAAATTGCAGAGGAAGGAGCACACCCAAACTCATTCTATGAGGCCACCATCACCCTGATACCAAAACCAGGCAAAGATACTACAAAGGAAGAAAATTACAGACCCATATCACTGATGAATATAGATGCAAAAATCCTCAACAAAATACTAGCAAACAGAATCCAACAACACATTAAAAGGATCATACACCATGATCAAGTGGGATTTATCCCAGGGATGCAAGGATTCTTCAGTATATGCAAATCAATGAATGGGATACACCATATTAACAACTTGAAGAATAAAAACCATATGATCATCTCAATAGATGCAGAAAAAGCTTTTGATAAAATTCAACACCCATTTATGATAAAAACTCTCCAGAAAGTTTGCCATATACGACAAACCCACAGCAAACATCATTCTCAATGGTGAAAAACTGAAAGCATTTCCTCTAAGATCAGGAACGAGACAAGGATGTCCACTCTCACCACTATTGTTCAACATAGTTTTGGAAGTCCTAGCCATGGCAATCAGAGAAGAAAAAGAAATAAAAGAAATACAAATTGGAAAAGAAGAAGTAAAACTATCACTGTTTGCAGATGACATGATACTATACATAGAGAATCCTAAAAATGCCACCAGAAAACTACTAGAGCTAATCAATGAATTTGGTAAAGTTGCAGGATACAAAATGAATGCACAGAAATCTCTCGCATTCCTATACACTAATGATGAAAAATCTGAAAGAGAAATTATGGAAACACTCCCATTTACCACTGCAACAAAAAGAATAAAATACCTAGGAATAAACCTACCTAGGGAGACAAAAGACCTGTATGCAGAAAACTATAAGACACTGATGAAAGAAATTAAAGATGATACCAACAGATGGAGAGATATGCCATGTTCTTGGATTGGAAGAATCAACATTGTGAAAATGAGTATACTACCCAAAGCAATCTACAGATTCAACGCAATCCCTATCAAATTACCAATGGCATTTTTTATGGAGCTAGAACAAATCATCTTAAAATTTGTATGGAGACACAAAAGACCCCGAATAGCAAAAGCAGTCTTGAGGCAAAAAAATGGAGTTGGAGGAATCAGACTCCCTGACTTCAGACTATACTACAAAGCTACAGTAATCAAGACAATATGGTACTGGCACAAAAACAGAAACATAGATCAATGGAACAAGATAGAAAGCCCAGAGATTAACCCACGCACCTGTGGTCAACTAATCTATGACAAAGGAGGCAAAGATATACAATGGAGAAAAGACAGTCTCTTCAATAAGTGGTGCTGGGAAAACTGGACAGCTACATGTAAAAGAATGAAATTAGAATACTCCCTAACACCATACACAAAAATAAACTCAAAATGGATTCGAGACCTAAATGTAAGACCGGACACTATAAAACTCTTAGAGGAAAACATAGGAAGAACACTCTTTGACATAAATCACAGCAAGATCTTTTTTGATCCACCTCCTAGAGTAATGGAAATAAAAACAAGAATAAACAAATGGGACCTAATGAAACTTCAAAGCTTTTGCACAGCAAAAGAAACCATAAACATGACGAAAAGACAACCCTCAGAATGGGAGAAAATATTTGCAAATGAATCAACGGACAAAGGATTGATCTCCAAAATAGATAAACAGCTCATGCAGCTCAATATTAAAGAAACAAACAACCCAATCCAAAAATGGGCAGAAGACCTAAATAGACATTTCTCCAAAGAAGACATACAGATGGCCAAGAAGCACATGAAAAGCTGCTCAACATCACTAATTATTAGAGAAATGCAAATCAAAACTACAGTGACGTATCACGTCACACCAGTTAGAATGGGCATCATCAGAAAATCTACAAACCACAAATGCTGGAGAGGGTGTGGGGAAAATGCAACACTCTTGCCCTGTTGGTGGGAATGTAAATTGATACAGCCACTATGGAGAACAGTATGGAGGTTCCTTAAAAAACTAAAAATAGAAGTACCATATGATCCAGCAATCCCACTACTGGGCATATACCCAGAGAAAACTGTAATTCAAAAAGACACATGCACCCCAATGTTCACTGAAGCACTATTTACAATAACCAGGTCATGGAAGCAACCTAAATGCCCATCAACAGACGAATGGATAAAGAAGATGTGGTACATATATACAATGGAATATTACTCAGCCATAAAAAGGAACGAAATTGAGTCATTTGTTGAGACGTGGATGGATCTAGAGACTGTCATACAGAGTGAAGTAAGTCAGAAAGAGAAAAACAAATATCGTATATTCACGCATGTATGTGGAACCTAGAAAAATGGTACAGATGAACCGGTTTGCAGGGCAGAAGTTGAGACACAGATGTAGAGAACAAACGTATGGACACTAAGCGGGAAAAACCACGGTGGGGTGGGGATGGTGGTGTGCTGAATTGGGCGATTGGGATTCACATGTATACACTGATATGTATAAAAATGATGAATGATTAAAAAAAAAAAGTTAGCCTTGTTATCTCCTTTAACAAAGAAGAATGCTAAGACACAGTCTCAGTTAGTACAGTATGGATAAATCATTTGAAGTCTTGGGTAAACTTGTACCTTAACGAGCGTCTTCACTTTGCGGAAGACAGGAATTCACAATTGTCATTCTCTATGCATATTATTGCCATATAAACTAACTCCAGCAAAAGAAAGCTATGGTTAGGTAGATCCTTTCATAAAGTGATGCAGTCACTCAGGAATACTTTATAACCTAAACCGACTGGACAGCCAGTAACCAATGAATTATCCTAATGCTGATTCATCTGAGAGGTCCTTTATTCCAATGACATTCACTGCTATCCTTCTCTTTTCCTTTTGGGACTAAGACCTATGCATAAAGTCTTACTTACTCTAAGCTTCACCTTTTACTTCTCCTGTCATACAACTCGTCACTTTCCCCATCATATGCCACCAAATGCCAAAAAGAAATCTGAGTACTCTGCGGTCATGGCACAGGTATTTCTAAAGAGATGAACACCTGTTCAAAAATCACTAATCCGAGAATAAATATATGTGGAAATGAACTGGGGACATGACTGGAATCAACTGAAACTGTGAGAGGCCAGCAGGGCAGATATGTGTGTCTGTATGTGCCTTAAAGAATAATGTTCTCTATGAGAAAAAATGCTTTATTGCCCCAAACTTTAATCCAATTAATATCTGGGAATATATTTCAAGACCACTTGTATATTTGTGTATGTACATAATGTTAGCATTGTATATTATTTGTGTTATGTTCTCCCTTCTATTCATGGGAATATGTTGCCTTTAAAGTTGAACCTTTCTTGTTGGTCTTGCACATGGATGAAGGTTCACACAGTAAGATAAGTTCAAGGATTTCTTTCTCCAATATCATTGATATGAATTCCTATTACTTAAATTCTTTTTGATAGATTTTCAGATGACAGTCCAAGATAGTTCTGCCAATGGAAATCACAGGACTACCAAATATGGAAAAGACTTTGGAACACTTACAGTGTGTTTTCATGGTCTGCATCAGAATTCTACAGAAGGTTTTTGGCTGAATTGGCAGTGAAATGAGAATGGAAAGTTAGCGTATCAGTTACTTTTCAGTGTGGTATTTTTTCTTTTCTACTATTCTACTATGTATTAGAAATTATGTAAAAATCAGGAGAAGAGAAATGGTTAAGAAAAAATATAATCTGTCATGGTAAAGACATTCGGCACTTACCTAGACTCACAGGTAACATGAAAGAACACGAGCTGGCTTGTGAGAGCTAACCTTGTTCCAATTCCCTCACTGTCTTGATGAAAAGCTTTGAGGCTCAAAGAAGGAAGTGACCCTGCCAGAAGCATACCATGAATCCGTGATGAAAGGGAGACTCCTTGGCTTCTGTAGAGCCATGCCTCTGTGCACAAGGTATTAAAGAAGCATTAATTAAATGCCCCTTTACCTAACAACGTGGAGCTTAATCATAAGGTTTGGGCTTCTTGTCTCTTCTTTTCTTTTGCTTTCTCTTTTACATCCTTGGGGGCCTTAGTTTTTAGTTGCTCTCTTGAACTGGATTTACAAGATATTTATTTTCACTAGCTCTTATTGTTTTGGATTGTAGGCTGAATTTTTAAGAAGTTGGGGAAGGATACTGAACTGCCAAAAGTTAACAGATTAGTGGCAAAGATATAAAAATAATTATAATGCCAATTTCCCTGGGTATTCCCTGCGTACTTTAGGGGTAAAAATAGTATTTGTAAAGTGATTTCAAAATGTGCAAATATTACCCGTGGGACATAACCTACTGGTTAAGAGCACTAACTCTGAAATTAATTTGCCTGGATTGTTTTTCCCCAGCTCCACCACTTATTAGTGGTGGGACTTCAGGAGTGTTACTTCTTTGTGTTTCATCTGCTCTTTGAAAAACAACCTCCTCTTAATAACCTCACCCATTTTACAGAGCTGTGGCGTGGAGTTAATACAGGTAGAGTGCTTAGGAATCCATGCCACTCTTAAGTCTTTTAAAATCAATCTTACTATTGTTGTTACTACTATTATTATTTTGTTAGCTGTCCTTGAAAAACTTTGCCAGCAGTACTCACTTGCTTTCTTTTTGTTGTATATTCTCTACATCCCACTTAAGCGTTCTACCAAACCCTAAGAGGCTCTTTTCAGATGTTTTACACCTCTTGTTTGTCACAGCAAAAGTAAAAGGAGTGTGGCTCCCCTTGATCGAACAAACCAGAACTTTGGTTTTCTCCCATTCATACACATGGGTGAACAGATGTGAAAAAACAACTCCATGGGGCTTTCAGTCTGGAGCCAAACATCCAGGCTCGGTGTAACTCGACACTATTATGCACATATGTTGTTCCCTTAGGACCCAAAAGAATCTCAACTAAGCCCATCATTATTTCAGGAATATGAAGAATGCTTTTTGTGAAGTAGCTGAACATAACAGAAATACAAGAAAAGGCAGAGGTGTTTCGTATCACAACTTTTTGAGAAATGCTCAGAGCTCTAAGATGTAGCTGACAATTCCCCCATCAGCTAATGCTTTCAAAGTTACCATAAATTTCACCATAAATACATTTTTTCAGCAATGGCAATAATGCGGTGACTATACTACTCAATTCCTCACAGTGTCAGCATTAAATACATTAAAAGGGTAAGTTAGAATATCTGTCTGATTGCTTCTGACATAACCCCGAGATCTCTTTTATTTCTGTACTCCATCAATTATAATGTGGAACATTAACACAAATTATTTCTAAACACTAACAAGCAATGTAGCAACAAGTGGCAGACAATCAAGGGGAATTTTGCCATAGCACGGTGCTTATTTTGTTACAGGCAGGAATGCAAACCCAAAGGATGTAATTTAGAGGAAACTCTGTCCTGTCTATTCTCTAGGAACTAGAACAAGGGGACTGAGAGAAGATGATTCTGGGTAAATCAAACCATTTTCTCCTAATTACAGCTGAATAATAGGGAGCAAACTCCCATGGAAGTTTGTGGCCTGCTTGGAAGAAAGCTAGGAGGTTGCCCTGGCTAGGGTCTTTCATACACAGTTATTCAAGCTCACACTTGATCATCTGTCAGGGATGCTACGGTAGGGAGAGTTTTGCCGTAGCTGTGAGACTCAGGAAGATCACTTCCAACTCTAAAACCTACAGTTTTAATTTAAACACCAACACCAGCCATCATTAAGAGCGACCTCAAATAACTCCAAATCTGTTCATCTACTCACATATTCTTTACACAGTCAACAGGCCTCGAGTGATTACTACATGCCAGACACAGTTCTAAGACACAGAATAAGGGATACGAAAGGTAACAACCTCTGTCACTGTGGGGCTTGAGTTCTTTGGGAAAAAGTTCACCTAAATACAAAGAGACACCAAAGATAATATTTGTTTTGATTATTATTCTGTGAAAGAAGTAAGGTAATCTGATAAATTGGGACTAAGTTAGGCTAGTAGGACAATCAAGGAAAAAATATCTTTAAGAGATGAGTGCCAAAGAATAGAAAGGAATCATTTATGGACAATTTTTCTGGAAATAATATTTCCAAAACATGGGAAGAGCAAATACAAAGGCCCTGAGGCAAGATGAAGCTTAACTACAATCAAGGAACAAAGAGAAGCTAAAAGGTTACGTCAGGAGATAACCACACAAATTTACACCAGCTGGTCCCTAACTTGAAGTCTATGTGGATATATTCTTGAGGTGAGTTAGACATATATATCATCCAAAAAACAAAAAAAAGTTGACTCCAAAATTACCGTGGAAATTCTGAGTGAGACTCTTTACAAAGGCACAACCATATTAAAGATCACAGCCATCACTCTCCAAACTCCACTCTGGCCATCACTTGCAGGCATTTAACGGGGGTGTTTAATATCCTCTCTAAAATATTGGGCAGGAAGAACAAACGTCCTAGCATGTCTGCACCGTGCACCTCGTGTCTCACAATTGAAAACTAGCTGGAGCTCACCCTGCTGATGGCTTTGCCGGTTTTTTTTTTACCTTTTATTAAGAGTCCCACCTCTTTTAAGAACTGGGATATATTTTTTGAGGGAACTCAACTATAGGAAAATTCAACTGACAGAGATCATACTGTACTTGACTTTTCTGTTCTTTGCTACATTTATTTGTTGAGACAAACGTCTGTTCTTAGCCTTTTTGTAATGGCTCTGTTAAACAGAACAGACACACAGTACACTGCACATACTTAAAGAACACAATTTAAGTTCTGAAATATGCATATACCCATGGAACTGCCAACACAATCAAGAAAAGGAACATATCCATCACTTGCAAGTGTTTTTAAGCCTCATTCATAAAGCCCCTTATTTTCCCTCACATTCCACCCCTCCACATCCCCAAGTGACCACTGATATGCTTTCTATCGTTAGAGATGTGTTTGCAGTTTTCTAGAAATTTATATAAATGGATTCACAGTGAGGACTCTTTTATCTGGCTTCTTTCACTCAATGTAATTATTTTGAGAGTAACTCATATTTTTGTGGGTATCAATAGTTGATCACTTTGTTTTGCTGAGTAGTGTTTCACTGTATGAATATACCACAGTATGTTTATTCATTCGCCTGTTGATGGGTGCTCGAGGTTGTTACAATTCTGTCTATTAAAAACAAACATGCTATGATGATCCACGTACAAGTCTTTGTATGAACATATGCTTTCATTTTTCTTGCATAAATATCTAGGTGCAGAAAGGCTGGATCATACGGTAGGTGTATGTTCAACTTATAAAGAAACAGCCAAACTGTTGACTGAAGTGACTGTACCATTTCCCTTCCCACTAGCAGTGCAAAAGACTTCCAGTTCCTACACTGCCTCACCAATACTTGGTGTGCTTGGACTTTTCTAATTTTAGCCATTCAATAGGTGTGTAGTGGCATCTCCTGGGGCTTTCATTTTCATTTAGATAATAATTCATTACATTGGGCAACTTCATGTGCTTATTTGCATCCGTACACCTCCTTGGCAGGATCTCTTTTTAAATATTTTTACCCATATTGTTAATTTTAAAAAATTTTTCTGATGACTGAGTTTTGAGAGTTCTATACGTGTTAGAGACACAAGTCTTTTCAGGTATATAATTTGTAAATATTTTCTTCCAACCTGTGGCTTTTCTTTTATTAATAATGGCTTCCAAAGATGAAACCCAATTTATCACTTTTTTTCGTTTATGGATCTTGTTTTTGGTGTCATCTCTAGGAAATCTTTGCTTAACCCAAGGTCAAAAAGATTTTGTCCAAGTTTTAGAGATTTATGTTTTGATCTACATTTAGCTAATTCTTTATATGATGTGAAGTAGGGATCAAAGGCCATACTTTTGCATATGGCTATCTATGCACAATATCCGTGTGCTATATGCTTCCAGCAACATTTGTCAAGAAGACTATCCTTTCTCCTCAAAATTGGCTTTGCAGCTCTGTTGAAAAATCAATTGTCCTTATATGTGTGCATATGTTTCTGGAATCTACATTCTATTTGACTGACGTATTATATCTGACTCTTGGTTATAATACATTCTTTCACTGATGTCTTTTCACTTGCTCATGTAAACAGTCTCCCAGTAATATAGCCTTACCATTTGACTGGACATACCTAGGTATACCTGAAATGTATTTGATAAATCGATGGATCTTGCACTCAAACTAGGGTTACTTTCCAAAAACACTTAAAAGGTTGAGGTGTAAGAACTATGTATCCTACAGCCTTCCTGCCTCAACCAAGTGTATGTTAACACATCCGCACGAGCTATTTTGCATGTGTATGGGGCTGTAGCGTCTGGGGAGTATGAGAGTGGTATGTGCTGTCTATCCCAAAAGATCATCATACGAGGCAAAGGAAACATTAAGGAAATAGATAGGAATAGTCAAATGCCAAATGTTAAAATATTTCTCATGCGTTTTTAATATTTACATTGAGATAAATAAGCAAATTATTATAAAATACAATACAAAACTTTAGAGAATATTTCAAAATGCTCTTTTTTGCCAGATGCAACAAGACACTAGGAATAAACAGAGGAATTTTCTGGAACCAGCTTGTCTTTCCTTTTTTTATCACCATCGAGTGATGGGGTTGTATTTTATTCAGTCTATTGTACATGTGGGTGTGAATAAGATGGAACTTGTCTCAAAAAGAGAAATGAGCAAAGAATGTATGTTGTCAACTTGTCTAAAACATTTTTTCATGTTCTGACTCATTTTTCTTTGTATTGGCATTTCAAGGGATTTCGTTGTTGTTTTTTTTTTTTTTTTAATTATTTATTTTTATTTATTTATTTATGGCTGTGCTGGGTCCCCGTCTCTGTGCGAGGGCCCTCTCCAGCTGCGGCAAGTGGGGGCCACTCCTCACTACGGTGTGCGGGCCTCTCACCATCACGGCCTCTCTCGCGGCGGAGCACAGGCTCCAGACGCGCAGGCCCAGCAACTGTGGCTCACAGGCCTAGCCGCTCTGCGGCACGCGGGATCCTCCCAGACCAGGGCCCGAACCCGCGCCCCCCGCATTGGCAGGCAGACTCCCAACCACTGCGCCACCAGGGAAGCCCGGATTTCGTTTTTTAATTTGACTATTAAAAAACCTTGATAACTTCAGTGAAATCCCATGAAGATAATATCAACAACTGGAATGGAAAATGAAAAGATGATAATAGCAACCAGCACTGTGATATTTCTTGTCAGTGTTCTTTACTATTTAGAATAGTAACAAATGCCATATTCATTTGACTTTTTGAACTTTGGCCTTTACTTTGGTGGAAGAAGTTCCTTTCACTTTGCTTATTATCTATTTGCAATGAAAAACAATTCATGACCATACTTTGATATGATCGTCTTAGAGTTGTATAGAGGGAGGATAGTTATGCAACTATTTATATATCTATGGGTTTAAGGAACTTTAAAGGCTTGATATTTGAATCCTGTGGAATGTAGCCTCCTTTCCCACAGGGAAATGAACATATACATGTACTTAATGTAGTTTAAAATAAAGCAACACGTGTTCATAGAGGCACCTTCTATTCCAGGCATGTTTAGGTAGAGGGACGGGGAACAAGACCTATAAAACATAACTCTTGTCTATAAGGAGTTTACAGTTTAGGGGGGTTGAGGGCACTCAATGACTCAACGGGGATGAGCCTGATGCAGGTGGCTACAAGGTCACCCTTGGATAAACTCTGCTTTAGGAAAGACCAGCCTACTCTTATTCTGGTAAACTCTTTAATGCGGTGTCCAATAAACCTGAATATCAAGCTCAAACGCCACTTGAGAAATGTTTCCACGGGTGCTACCAGCCAACAAGTTAATATGATTCCTACACACTTGACACAACTCACCAGAGGTCTTGAATTCAGTGAGCATATTGACCTCCTTTAAGAAAGATCACCATTGAAACTTCGAATGCTAAGTTCTAAGAGAATGAAGTAAGTAATAAGTGATATTCAGCTTCAGAGGTGGAAGAGAAAAGAGGTCTCACCTTGAGTAGAACATGTTGTTGGATTCTCCAAAGTGGCAAACAATAAGGAGAACACTAACCAACTAAGACTCTGAATAAGTTGAGAATTAAGATGAAAGCCTAAGATGGAGGTCAAAAGGTCCCCTAGATTGAAGGATACACTTAGGCTGAAAGGGAAACGATTGAAAAAGATGTAGAAAATGCTAAATATTTCATAAAAAATTTATTAGAACTAATAAAACAACTTAGCAAAGTTTGTTTGAAGAATATGAAATCAACATATACGCATCACTTGCATTTCTGCACATTAGCAATGAACAATCCGAAAAAGAAATTAGGCGAACAATTCCATTTACAATAGCATCAAAAAGAATAAAATACTTAGGAATAAGCTTAACCAAAGACATGAAAGACTTGTACACTGAAAACTACAGTGTTACTGAAAGAAATTAAGGAAGACATAAATAAATGGAAAGACATCTCATGTTCATGAACTATTGTTAAAATGTCCATATTACACAAAGCTATCTACAGATTTAATGCAATGCCTATCAAAATCCCCTATTTTTGCAGAAATAGAAGAAACGACTCCAAAATTGATATGGAACCACAAAGGACCCTCAATAACCAAAGCAAACTTGAAGACCTCACATTTTCTTTTGAAATGAAGTTTTCTTGTTACTGTGGGTTAAAAATCCAAAGTCCTAAATGTCCATAAATTATCCTCCTAAATTTACATTTTGGTTCATTCTCAGTGACAGGGCTTTCAGTGCCTGAGTGGCATTGAGGGCTCCTTCAATATCTCTAGCTTGGACTTCTGTCACTGACATGGTGTGGGTATCTCAGAGCCTTGGCTCTTTTACCAGTTGATCAAGTCCCGCATGAACCATGCTCAGAAGGGCCCCACGCTTGCTTGCTTTCATGCTCTGCTACTGCTGTCTTGAAATTCTTAATGATTTTATCTTTGAACTTACGTTTTGTAAGTAAAATTTATGGGACAATAAAATATACACATGAGCAGAGGAGACATGTGCAATATGTGTGTCTGCCACCATTCCTGCTGCCCCATTCCCATCTAGTTTTCACCCTGCTTATGGTGTGCTTTCCATGACATGCTTATTTCGTACCCATTTGGAGTCTTACTGAGTTCCACCAGAATTCTGTGCTACTGGTCACATCCAAGACTAAGTGAAGGTGTTAACAGCTCCGGGAGGCCACGCTTTCCATCTGAATCTGAACTTACTTCTAACACAGAAAGAAAGCAGTTGTTTTTTAAGAAACAAGAATGTCCAAGGAATCTTATCATATCCTTTCTTACTCGTGTTACTTCCCAATATTAGCCAAACACTTCGGCTGAAAAAGATGAAAAAGAGAAGAGAGAACAGCCCATAGAACCCATTTAGGGCTCACCCTAATCCAGTATGATGTCATCTTATCTCGATTCTATCTGAAAAAAGAATTTACTTGGGCACATTCACAGGTTCCAGGTGAACATGAATTTGGGAAGGACACTATGCACCCCAGTGCAAATACTTTCAACAACACTTTTTCTTTGCAGTTTGAACAAGAGGCACTATAGTTTCATTTTGCACTGGAGCCCACACATTATGTCACTTTGTACTGTTAGAGCCAATGTTGGAAAAAGGGGCTTCATGAGACAGCCAAGTGAGTCTGTCAACTGAATTCTAGAATTATCCAGACTTACACACTTTGTTGCAGCAAGTTGGTTCCAGGCAAACCCATGTGAAAGGGGCATGTCCACAGTGGAGCAGAGAACTTTTGTCTCTCTATCACCAGACTCACTCCCAAGAGGAAGGAAAGAAGAGCTTAGCAAAGCATGGCCAGTTATTCTTCCTAACTTTGCCAGTCAAGTAGGTCACCTCACCCAACCAGTGTCAGTGAATATAAGAGCAGGGAGGTTAAAAGTTACACTAATCAAATTCCCTTCACATGGAGGTACCATTAGGAATGAGAAGGGAGATTGTCACTAATGCTTCCCTGTTTTTTTCAATCTCTTAACCCACTCAACTATGCCTTTAAACCTGTAATTAACGGAATATCACTCTCCCTTCAGGAAAAAGAATAGACCTTTATCAGGACAGTCCTGCTCACACTTTTATGGGGCTACTCATTTGAGTGGCCTCCGGGAACTGCTGGTGGACGACTTAGAGTTTCATCCCAGAAGTCTCTGATATGGGTGAGAAATTGCATTAATTTAAAGTAACTCCAGGGCTACTCATATCCAATGATCAGAAACAACTTTTTGTTCGACCAGCCATCCACAGCACAGCTAACCACAGAAAGCTGATGAGGTTAAATGACACACTAAGGTTAAATACATAAAAGCATCCAGTAATACAATTCAGAAATCATAGAAATGTTGCAAATTTGAAAGTACACCTTTGCCGGTATCAAATTCTTCACAGAGAAATTAAAAGGGCACACATTAAACGCTCTTATGAATTAAGGTCCCAAAGTATTAAAGCCCAATTTTGAAATCAAGTGTCCTTGTTACTGTGGGTTAAAAATCCAAAGTCCTAAATGTCCATAAACAATCCTCCCAAATGTACATTTGGTTCATTCTCAGTGACAGGGCTTTAATTGCCTGAATGGGACTGAGGGCTCCTTCAGTATCTGTAGCTTGGACTTCTGTCACCGACACGGCTGTGGGTCTCTTAGGGCCTTGGCTGTTTTATCAGTTTATCAAGTCCCTCATGAACCATGCTTTTAAAGAGTCTAAAGAGTTCCCAAGATACAATTTGATTTTACAGCACTATCCCCCAAATTTAAAAACAATCGCAAAAGCAAGCCAATCCCCCACTCCTAGAAGAGTGAAACTAGGCACATTTTTGTTCCCAGAATCCAGTACAGAATTCGACCAAAGAACATAGCAGAAACTCAATGGCATTTGAGAGAAAGATAAAGTCTCTTTCGTTTTAGCCTCACTAGGATGTCCATTAGTCTATGCCATTTATTTGAAATTTCTGACCTGCCAACTTCGAACCAGGAGGAATCTTTTAGCCTCACGTTGATTTGTCACTATGAATTTGCCATGTGCAGTGCACAGCCCTGAGCATCTGTCACACGTGGACTCTTGAGTTATCCCTCCTCCTTGATGACTTTGTGGTTCACACTGCAGTACTGAACTGATTATGGCTTCTGTCGAGTGACATTACACCTCCAGTTCTGGTGTGTAGATTTGACAATCCTATGCCGCCATGGCCATTTTCACTGTCTCCTGCTATGGAACTGCATAGACCAAAGGCGGCTGCCTTTAAGAGAACACGTCTTTCTCTGACATAATTGACAAATCCAGTGTCAGCTTGGGTCCACATGTAAAGGGAGTCACTTGAGCCTACGGTAGACCATATGTGTCAATGCCGACAAGTTCTACAAAACATGTTTTCCTTACAATTGAGTCTTTGTCTCAGTCAAGCCTGCTTGGGAAAAACTCTACCTGAAGAGTAAGGCAAGGTGGACGGCTGCCTGAGACTTTCCTGCCCTGTAAAATCCTGCACACTCTCAAGTCAAGTGCCAGGTAAAGGTCTCTGTATACTAAAGATCCTCCAGGTGGGTGCCTTATTCATTCCGCTCCAGGTATTGCTCAGTCACCTGCAACTCCCTAACGCCCCTTTTCTTTATGTCAGACTTTTACTTAAGTGGCTCTAAAGAAACAGCCCCTCTCCCACGCCATAAGCTGCAGCCATCAGCCAAAATCAAAGTATCTTACGGCTGGTATAGTGGGTTGGATGGTGGCCCCATCCAACAAGTATATATCCATGTCCTAATCCTTGACTGTTACCTCGTTTGAAAAAAAGGTTTTGCAAATGTCATTAAGGATCTTGAGATGGGATTTCCATCCTGTATTATCTGGATGGGTCCTAAATAGAATGACAATTGTCCTTATTATACAAGAAGGGCAGAGGGACATGTGAGACAGACAAAAGAGAAGATACAGACACAGAAAGGGGGTGATGTGAAGACAGAGACAAAAACTGAGTGATGTGGCCTCAAGCCAAGGAAGCTGGCAACCGCCAGAAGCTGAAAGAGGCAGGGATAGAATCTCCCCTAGAGCATCTGTAGGGAGAGCAGCCTTGCTGAAGCCTTGATATCACACTTCCGGCCTCTACAACTGTGAGATAGTAAATTTCTATTGTGTTAAGCCTCCAAGTTTATTAGTCTCCCAGCAAGCACGGAGGACACTTATACAGCATGCATTAAACCTGTTCTAGGCTTCAGCAGTTTACTGCACAAACCTAAATATTTTCAAACAGTCAAAGGTCTCAACTTCCCACCATACATTAAAGACCAAGGCACTAGACTACCTTCCTTGGCAGTACCAAAATATTTTCCACATGGACATTTTCCTCTCCAAAATGCCTGCTCCTTTCTTTTTATTTCTCAGTGTTCCCAGGTAATGCATCAAATGTTAGGGTCTTTTCATTACCTTCCAGCAAGTACAATGCCTTAATTCCATTTGGTTTGGAATAAATTAGGAAATAAGATAAAAGAGAAAAGATGGAGGGCCGAATATTCCTGTTACTGTTGATAACCCTGGCTTGAGAATCCAGTTTGAACGCAATGATCACATAACGGAACCCCAGAATTGGGCAGATTTACTAACTCGTAATACACAGAATGAGAGAAACAGAAGACACTCACTCACACTCTCAAGGGAGAGAACAGAATTAGTCAAGGCAAGCATGCTCACTTAATTCTTTTCAAGCTTTCTATATAAGTCACTTGATCACCCCGGGGCAGAGTCAGTAAAGAAGCAGGGCTGAAATGACCCTAAGAGCTCTCTTGACGGGACTGAACCATCAGGAGCAGGAAAGGAACATTCCTTCACTCCCCACCACCACCACCCCCAGCAGTAAAAAATGATCATCCACATTGACAATGTAAAAGAAATCAGAAACTACGCTAACTCTGATTCACTCTTAGTATACCAACAGCTAATCAGGAGCCTTGTGCAAAAGCATCTTGACTAGTTGCTAATAAAACTCTTTAGAAGCAGACTCCTCCACATGCCTCAAAGGGAAGATGCAGACCTGTATGCTTCAGGATTTTCTCACCAAAACCCCACACAATTTCTTTACTATTCCAGCCAAGTATGGCCTAGCCCTACCCTCATACCTGTTTTTCTTGGTTTAGCAATAAAGAAACATAGATGGAAATAAAGAAGAGCTATCAGGTAGAAAGATATAAAATAGTGGGGAAAATATTATAAGTAGAGTCAAGTACCACCACCGTTTACTAGAAGTGAACTTTCAGCACCAACATTAATATTTTTTCCTGTTATATCTGTAAAGTGATAATAAGTAATATGTACATAACAATTTTTAATTTATTCCAATCTCATTTTTATAACTAACTACTTCACAACAAGTAACATGCTAAGGCAGCATCAATAGATGTAAAAAGGTAGTCCCTGGCCCCAAGGAATGTTGCCTGGGAGAACACAGAGATATGTAAAAAAAACAGTCACAATACAGTGTAGCGAGTGCAACAATCAGGCATGCAGAAGTGCAAGGGTAGCAAAAAGGAGCGTGTGATCACAACACTAAAAAGAAGAGTGCACAAAAGACATAATATGTAAATTGAGTTTTGAAAAATGAAGTGGGTGTCCCAGGTGCCCCATAGGGAGAAAGGAATTCTTGGAGGAGGGAAAAGCATAAATGAAGACAGTGAATTGTTCTTATAATCCAGAAGCGAAGTAGGCAATGGCAGGAGAAATGATTGGACACAGGCGTCATGAATACTTACATGTCTGCGTTTTAGCAAGTCCATTCTAAAGGAAACTTTGAGGAGCAACTCGGGGGTTGGGGGCCGCGGGGGGACAGAACTAGTCATTCCTGCAAGAAACACTGTACAGCTGTGCAAAACACTGGAACCAGTTTCTACCAACCCACCAAAAAACACGACTTCAAAGGCAACGTGGTTATCACAGGAAGGGCTTGTTTTTGTGTTTGTTTTTAGTTCATTAGGCCTCACTTAAAATTCTGATTCCACAATGCACTTGCGTTGGGATCTTGAACAACACTCATAACCTCTGCAAGTTTCAGTATAGTAAGTTTATGTGATTACCTTCATCTGTAATATCCCTGTGTTGCAATCTTAATTAATTAAGATTAATTCATCTTAATCTTAATCTCAAGTTCAGGTCAAACACTAGTTCCTCTGTGACTTCTCCTCTGAACTGATTCAAAAGCCTTCTCTCCTGTCCTCATTTGGCTTCTCTTCTCTTATGGAATCTCGTAAGAACTTCTACGACCTCTCTGGTTTTTTGTTGTTGTCGTTGTCTGTTTTTTAATTGAAGTATAGTTGATTTACAATGTCGTGTCAGTTTCAGGTGTACAGCACAGTGATTCCGTTTTCAGATTCTTTTCCCTTAGAAGTTATTACAAAATATTGAGTATAGTTCCCTGTGCCATAGAGGAGATCCTCATTGTATCTATTCTATGCCTTCTTTGAATGACCGTAGCACTTGTTGTCTGTATCATTTTTATGTCTGTTGTGGCTTTGTGACTGAACATGAAAATTTTCTATTTGTTCATGTCCTGGCCCTTCCTTTAAAATGTGTTCATTCATCTATTTCATATTTATTGACTACATCTTAGATACCGTGTTAGCTGCTTGTTCTAGATGTTAGTAAAATATAGACCTTCCTGCTCAAAGGGTCACAGTATCTGTGGGAAAACAAAAAAATGAACAACCTATGTCTCAAATAGCTTTGTACTTCCCGAAGAGAACACACCTCGTAGGTACAATAAATATATGTATTATACATAAATGTATAAATAGTTAATGGCATTAAAAACTTGAGATAACTGCTTTTCTATTCTGAGGAAACGATCATTATATTTCACCAGGAGCTCAATACCACTCTGAGAATGAGGGCTTAACCCCCATCCTGACTCACTGCATCGCTTTCTTACATGAAAATAGACAAGTCTCTACATACTCTCTACAAAAAGGCTTATCTGGAATGAATTTCAGAGAGCAAGAAGAAAAATTCAAGAGTTTCAGAGAAGCATCCAGAAGCTCAGATGATTGTCTGGCACTAATACAACTTGCTTGACAGGAAAATAGAGCCGTAAATCTCACAAAATTAGATGATCTTTTAAGGATTTCAAAACCTCCCGCTATTAATTGGAAATCCTAGAAGAACAGCTTCTTTTAAACTATACTGATAATATGCTTTACAGCTTAATATTCAGAAGCCTATGTTGTGGCTAAGTGAGCGTCAGGAAAGAAGGAAACTTGTGGTTTAGCTCCATTTACTCTGGAACCTCTGGTCAAAACATCTGCTTCTGTGCTCAGCCATCTTATCATCTGTACAATGGAGGCAACTCTAAGGAAACATAGTTACAGAGATGTTGCACAGTTTCACGTGTCATTGTCTTCATTTGTTTCAGAAAACCAATCACATCTAAGCTACGACTGAAAGAGTGCAATGTTATTTGGGGTCATCTAGTGCAGCTCTGTCAAAGTAAAGAAAAGGAAAGGGGCCTAGAATAACTATAATTTTCCCAAGAGGACACAATTATTTTATGGTAAATCTGGGTCAAGAACCCTGATCTCTTTGATGCCATTCCATTTTTCTTTCGTTGGGTTCTGAACAACCCAGAGAAAGAAAGAGAAATCAAATTCCTATGTGGTACAGGACGTGGCAAGATTGGAATTGGAGAACTACATATTAACAGGTATCTGGGAAATTCTTCAAACTAATTGAGATATAGACCAGGTACATAAAAAACAGTATGTGTTCTCAAGATGATTCTGTGGAATGAACAGAACAGAACATAAACAATCAAATAATAACACAAAACATTTTTATAGATTTTTAAACCTTACAAAGCATTTTCATGTTCATTATCTAATTTAATCCTCAAATCAACTCCATGAGACAGTTATTATTTTCCCATTAGAAATGACCACATATTAAATCCTTAGTGATTGCTCAAGAAAAGCTGAAATCTTGAGTGTTACATCTATTAATGCCAGGGTTGGGTGTTTTCCCATGGGAACACTGGATGCTAAAATCAACAGGGATTTTCAGCGCAAGATGGCAGACTAGGAAACATTTACTTTCTGTTCCTCCTGAAACCATATTTAAATAAAACTGTAGAAATACCAAAATTAAGCAACCAATAAAAGCCAAGACACTGTGGAAGTCATCAACCACAGAAAGATTTCAACACATTTTGAGAAGGCAAACAATGAAATGGAGGAGCCATGAATAAAATAATTAAGAAAAGACTACCCTAAGTAGGGTCTGCACAAAGCCAGTCAGCTTTTGCTGAGCTCTGGTTATAGTAAAGGGCAGAGGAAAGAAGAGGGGCTGAAAACAAGGAGACAAACATCATTTTAGGAACAAAAGTTCATTTAATGAGCTCCAGGGAACACCCAGCCTGCTGCCATACTAACTCATGAATTACAATGGATTGTTGGTAAGTAAGACAAGAAAACAGGGAACAAACAAAACAAACAAAAATCAAGACATCGTTTCTTACAGAACTCTTCTCAAATGAGATCAAGGAACTATGGTTCAATGCCACAGCTGTAAATCATTTCTGCTCCTGGAGAGGTTAGAAAGGGCTTATAATATTTAGCCCTTTTTTTCAGACAGAATTTAGGTCTGAGCAAAACCTTTTGTGTCCGCAAACCTCAAAGTTTATTGGGGATGGAAGTCCAAATTAGCTGTCACATATCATAAAAAGAATCTCATGGGCAGAGGGTCAAACTAATTTTGGAATATATGAATTATGCCCAGTGTTATTTTCAATAGATTTTAAACTAAAATATATAAATACATTTTTATTGATCTATATGACTCTGGGTTCTGAAACTTCTACATGTCACATGCGTGATACATAACACACAATGTCAGCCCCAGGAGAGAGAAAACACTCCAATGAAGCAAGCCAAAGAAACAAGTTTCAAACAAGGTAAAGTCATGTGTAGACCAGGATTTTTCAATTCTTTCCCGTCATGCTGAAGCTTCCAGCTCCTGAATAACAACACATGTTTCCCTTGCCCTAGACACCCAAGAGTATGTCTCCTCTCTTGGGCATAAGAATCGCTAGAGTTACATATGTGTAGTAAACAGTGGACCCAGCTGGCATACTCACAATGACCAAATTGTGTTGATCGTACTTTAAACCAATACATCACTCCACGATGAAGTTGCAATAAATGATATATTTGCTTGCCAGACATGAATGAGATGCCTTACTGGATATACTCCAGGAAGGCCAGAGAAACTGGAATAATTTACTGGTGAATTTCTTTCCGGATAGCCCATGATTTGTCTAGAATATAAGCTTTACATATCTGGATCCTTCACACTAGACCAAAGGGAAAATCTGGGCTGCAAGCCTCAATTAGAAATGTGGGGCGCTGCTATGCTGACAGCTGGTGCTCCCTGACCTGTATCTTCTGAGACTAGAACCCCGTGTGGTGGATGACCAATTCATGCGTTGAACAAAAGAAGACCTCCTACAGGGCAGTGTACGTGTTCATCACACGTATGGCACTTAGGGCTAAGTACCATAAGGGCCACAAGAAAAAAAAAACAAAAGTAACACATGAAGCATATATGATAAGGAGGCGCCACAGTCCAGAGCACGAGCTCTGGAATCACACAGCCTTGCTTCGAATCCTAGCTAAGCCACTACCATCTGTATAACCTGAAGAACAGTCGAAGGTTTAAATGTTGTTTTACCAAATTTCGAAAAGGAAGTGAAGAAAGAACCTATCTGCCAGGAAGGGACATCGTGGGCTGCAGCACCCAGGCGGGTCAGGGCTCTGCATCCCCTGCTCAGAAACCTTCGCCACCTGGCTCATGGTGATGCTGGCAGCTGAGCAGCCCTGGAGAAGGTGCTCCCGTCATCAGGCCTCGCAGAGAAGCTGGGGAGGTCCCTGGAGGAGGCGGGCCACAGCCTGGCAAGCTCTGGGTGCCTCCTGCACTCAGCTCTGAACAGGCTCTGGCCCCTGGGCCCCTTGGGGGGGAAGGGCTGGCCGATACATACGCAGGGCTGAGGGGCCTGCAGAGCCGGTGCCCAGGCAGGGTGAGCTCTGCAGGAGAAGGCTTCCACAGTCCCCAACAGTCTCCGCATGTTGGTCCATCCGGTGCCAAACACCTGCCACCCACAGCGAGAAGTCCCAGCCACTAGAAAGTCCAGAAGGGGTCGGGCTCTGGGGCCCCGCCCTTTGCCTTTGGGCCGGGGTTTCTCCAGGGGCTGGGCTTGCATGCGCCCCCCGCCCTGCCCCGCCCGCCCTTTCTCTGTGACGAGTACAATGGACATGTCACAAGCGCCAGGCTGAGCCATCCAGTGTCCAGTGCGTGCTAGACCTTGAGAGGAGGTGAAGCGAAGGAGAAGCTCTCCTAGTTTCACTCTGTTCTCGGATCGCTTGGCGCACAACCGGTCCTACATGGGCAATTTACTATGCAAATTTCGTACCTGGCTCCCCCACCGCCGCTGGCCCCGCCGCCCGCCCCGCCGTGGGGCCCCGGTGGGCTGTCACCCGCTGGTTTTGCCCTCCTGGGAGGCTGCCACATCTGACCGGGACCACCCTGCTGCTCCAGCGCCTGCCTTCTGCCCTGAGCAGGGAGTCAACGTCAGGAAGCCGGTACCAGCCAGTCACCTCCCACTGAGGAGACGGGGGCTGGGGAAAACAGGGGCAGAATGCAAAATGACAGACCGGGAAGGAGGTGAGAAGAGGGAGGTGAAGGCCCCATCCCATGCCGTGCTGTCCTCTGCCCCAACCGCATGCTGCTCCCTGCTGCTGGAGAGGCCAACAAAAAAAGTGCTGGGTGAAGACCACCGGCCCAAATCACCAGGCTCACCGACGTCTGGGAAGGAGCTGCAGCGTGAAGAGTCTTCACGCATCCCAACAAGAAGCTCCCCTTCCCTGCTATCTACCAGCAGTAGGCCCTGGAAGCGGAAGATTCCCCTGCCGCTTTTTCTGCCGCTGCCAGGGCTGAGGTCGCCCCCGTCGGGGAACGAGGCACTGACGTGGGATCGAGGTGAGCTGCCCCCTCCTCCTAAGCTTCCGTGCTTAGCTGCTGCCAAACACCCAGGCACCTTGGAGAAGAACATTCAGTGTCGCTGGAAAAAGATCCCCAAGAATGTAAGGAAGGTCCAGCCACCGTCCCATGAAAAAGAACCCCCAACACCCATCTGTGTAGCTCCTACCCCTCCTTTATACTCACCTACCCCTCTTCCAGCCCCTACCATCAATCCCCCTATTGTAACTGGGCAGCCCAGGACTTCTGTGGCAATCCCTTCCACCAGCATGGTCACGGCATCTGGAAGTGTGACCTTGCAGCCTAGCGTCTACATGGACACTGCTGCCCCTTCCGGAGCTGTCACTTTCCATTCGGCTCCTGTTTTCCCCAGCCCCCCATTTACAGCTTCGGCCAGCATCGGTGCTTCAGCAGGCAGCAGCTCTGACACTGTACCTATGGACACCACACCTCCTTCCCAGGCTGTCATTTTCCATTCGGTTCCTGCTTTCCCGAGCCCCCCAGTTACGACTTCGGCCGTCACCAATGCTTCAGCAGGCAGCAGCTCTGACACTGTACCTATGGACACCACACCTCCTTCCCAGGATGTCATTTTCCATTCGGCTCCTGTTTTCCCCAGCCCCCCAGTTACGACTTCGGCCGTCACCAATGCTTCAGCAGGCAGCAGCTCTGACACTGTACCTATGGACACCACACCTCCTTCCCAGGCGGTCATTTTCCATTCGGCTCCTGTTTTCCCCAGCCCCCCAGTTACGACTTCGGCCATCACCGTTGCTTCAGCAGGCAGCACCTCTGACACTGTACCTATGGACACCACACCTCCTTCCCAGGCTGTCATTTTCCATTCGGTTCCTGCTTTCCCCAGCCCCCCAGTTACGACTTCGGCCGTCACCAAAGGGAGAAAAAGAAAAAGAACGATAAAACCACCACACTGAGCAAATTACTAAAGCTTTTCTACTTTTAACAGGATTTTCCATCTGGTAGATTTATTGTCATATCCCCTTCAAAACAGACAAGATGCTCACCATATTTTAAAGATTATAGGTTGCCACTGAAAGAAAAATTTTACACAGTCACTTCAGCCGTCACCAGCCTTCGGCCTGTCTCCAGGCAGAACCAATAGGCATTTCACAGGGCTGTTCCTAGTTCTGGGAACACACCTCCCAGTAGTAGCAATGCCTCAGCCCATGCCTCGACGCATTTACCTGCAACGTGGCCAACAGATAGACCAACACTTCAAGCTTCCTTGGACCCAGGTCTCCCGTCTCAGGCCACACTGGGGGCCAACGACGGGCAGAGGCCTAACGATCATTTTCTGGTGGGAAACCCAGCAGCCTCAGCACAAGATAAAGTCCTAGTCGCCCCTGCAGCCCAGCCACCGCGAGTCAGCATCATGCCGGCAGCTTCGCCAGCTTCCCTATTCGCCACCACCAGCAACACGCAGCCGGCCTTTGGCGACAAGCCAGGCATTCTCCCCAGGGCTGTGTCCATTGCTACTGGCTTCGGACTTGCCACCAGGATGCCCAGTACTGGGGACAGTGGCTCGCTCTCTGCCGACACCACACCGGGCCCACTGTTCATGGGACCTGCAGCCCCTACGGCCGCTGGGAGCCTTGGGGTCGGTGTGTCAGCCCCAGGCCTCACTCACTCACAGGCATCCAGACCACTTAACTTCGGGGCAGGACTAAGTGGGGCACCCAGCACCGCTTCTGTTCCTACTTCGGGCCAGACAACCTGCCATCTACCTGACCACGGCAAGGCTGCTGCAGTAGGAGGGCCAGGCACCATCCCAGCATTTGGGAACATACCGGATTCCACCTTAAATCCAAACACCTGGGGCCCACCTGGGCTGAATACAGGTGGTACGGTGATGGCAGGGGACAACACCATCCCCACGATGGGAGGTCCTAGGGTTCCCACTTTCCGTCACTGCACACAGGGCCCATCTGGACGGAGAAAATCTACATTTAAAAGTTCCATCACCAAGGAGAAGAAATCTGTCAAGGGACATGTCAGTTTCCACCTTCTAACAGAGCACACCACATCTGTTGCAGTTGCAAGTGTGGTTATCACCCGTGGGTTTCAACACACTTCTAGTTCTACCTTATTGCCAAGCACAAGGGGCCCACCTGCCCACAACCTAGGTGGTGGTCGTCTAGGAGGGAACAACATCATGCCCATGATTGGAGGACCTGCTATTCCCGCTTACAACTGGGACCCACCTGGCCAACACACAGGTGGTGCGGATGGAGGGCACAACATCTCACCGGTGCTGGGAGGCCCTGTGTCAATAACTGCCATCAGACTTGGAACCCATCTGTGCAGAGAACGGGGGGTGGCATGGGGGACAGCACCACACCTGCTGTGACTGGATACACTTCTGGTGCCACATTCATACAAAGCACCTGAGGGCCCCGCTGGTCAAAACCCAGGTGGTGCCATGGGGGAGAGCAGCATCCATACTTAGAGAGGAAGCTCCACTCTCAGGAAGGACACTGGGGCCCCCGAGTCAGGACGCCCCTCTGACTTAGACGAGCCAGCATTGTGTTTGCAGGCCCCTGGTCAGGGCAGCTGTGCCTGTGCTCACAGGAGTCTGGCAGCCGCATAACCTGCCCAGGGCTTCATAGGAGCCACCAGCGAATTCCTTTCTTCTATGAAGAAACTCAACAAATGAAGAGCAGGTCTTATTCTGCAAACTGTGTGTCACCATGAATGGACTTTGCCTCACTGGAAAGTGGCTCAGCCCCTTGAAGTGAAACTTCACCTCCTCTCTTCCTACAGCAAGCCGGAGGACCACACCTCAGGGGTGTGCTAGTGTGTGTGTGTCTGTGTGCAAGTGTGTGTGTGTGCGTGTGTGTGTGTGCTGGAGGGTTAGGAGCATATGAGCCCACTTCAGAACTACACCAGACTTGAGAAGCTCCAGTTAGGAGAATGGAAGAGAGCTGGCTGTATCATCCACTGTGCCATCCCTGGCTTGACTGTTAACTTGGCGGACCCAAGTTTTCCCTAGACTTGGAACTGGCAGGATGCCCACTGCTGTTTTCAGATGCTTCCTCTCCCCCTATGCATTTGCCTCAATGGGCCTTTCTCTTTCCCAGCTTTATGTACATATATATATGTCAATAAAACCTTGTTCGTATTAATCTGCTTCTGTTTATGTGTCTTTACTCACTGACTCAGCTGTAGAGGAAGAACTGACATATGTGAGTGGTGATGTGGGAACCAGACTTAAGACACCAAAATTTCGTGTCCCAGTGACTGGGATGTGGAATTAGGCACACATTATGGCTGCACGTGCTGACTCCTGAAATCTGTTTTCAGTGTAACGAGTGACAATCAGGAGGAACTAAGGTCCAGAGGAGGGAGAGTTGGGGTGACTCACCCTGACTGATTAAGTGTGCTGATGTGTCCAATCCCTGCCAACCCGTGGAGCAGTGCATTGAGTGGGCTGCACGTGTCTCAGAAGAATGTTTTTCTCAGACTGATGAAGAGAAGCGACAGGACTTGCCTGTGGTGATGGCAGTTTTTGACAGAAATACCTGCAGCATCCCCAAATCCCAAATCTCTTTCATTGGCTATTTCATCACAGACATGTTTGCTGCTTGGGACGCCTTTGGAGACCTGCCTGAGTTAACCCAGCATCTTGACAATAATTTTAAATACTGGAAGGGACGGGACGAAATGAGGCTGCGGAGCCTCCGCCCGCCTCCGGAACAGTGGGCGACACTGCCTGGGGCCCTGACGCGCTGTCTCTCCAGTCACTTGGGATTCCCGAGGGCGGTCAGAGTTCCTTGGTCCTTTCGTCCCCCGGTCTGCAGAGCCTGTCAGAGCACACAGGGACGTCGGCAACCTTCTGTAGCCACCATCTGATGCCACTGCCATAAAGTGAGACTTAGTCCACTTAAGGTACCTGGGCCTGCTGCGGGGGCTCTTCAGAAAGTCACGTGAGAACCACGGTTTGCATTCGCGTCCGTTAAAACATGAGCTCGGGACTGCCCCCGCAAAGGACGGAGATGGATTTCCTGCCAGTGACAGAGAGTGTCTTGTTACAATTTCTCTCAGTTATGTTCAGCACTTAAGAACAGCTAATGGCAATCGGATCTTTTTTCAAATCATAGAAGGTGCAATCACTCACTTTGGAACACTACTGAAAGTGACTTCTCTTTTAAAATTGAACAGAAAATGCAGACAAAGAAATTTTGAAGTTGATTATTAATATCAATTATTACAATGTTTTATTTATTTTATTAGAAGTTCAATATTTTCTATGAATTTAAAAATACTTCAAAGCCAAAGCCAACTTTAAATACCATGACCAAATTTACATGATTCATATTCATTAGATATGTATTACTTCGTGTACAGACTTATTTTCATAATGCAAATTTAAAATATAAAATGACACATTTTTACTGCAAAAAACAAAAACCACACTGGAGGCTAGATAATCCCTGATGTGTGATAAGGAACCACACTTTATGATTGAACTTTTCGAAAATGCTGAAATGTCTTTTGGGGCATCTTTTTATTCAATTGAGACTTAGGCCAGTCATCTTCATACATTCCCACTACACCCAGAGAGGACGGATTTGGCATCCAGGTTCATGTGTCTGGAGAAACAAGGGAAGAGTTCATACCTGCTCTGTAATTACTGAAAATTTAAGTTGACCTCAAATGTACCATGCTGCTTAAAACAGCAGAAAAGATCCTCTTTAATAACTGGCTTGGCTCTGAGCTAACCCACTAAAATATCAAATCACGAGAGTTATAATTGTGCCCAGTTCTGGCTGACCCTAGAGTTCTGCTGGGCCTCCACTAGGTTTAATAATGGCAAAATTCCTGAGTCTGTGCAGCCTATCTTCCAGTTGGAGGGGAGAACAGAAACCCATGTACATTCTCTGGTAGGTTCGCCAGGAATAAATGCTATGGAGATTAAGCAGTATATGGTGAGGTGAGATTGTGGGCAGAGAGGAGCAAGGCTTTCAACTTAAACGGTAGACAGGATAAGTCTTACTGGGAAGGTGGAATTTGAACAGTCTAGAGGGAGGCAGATGAGTCAGACATCTGAGGGAAAAGCATTCCAGATCATGGGAATAACCTCTGCAAGGCCCAGAGGAAGGATGCCAGTGTCCTCAGGGAAGAATTAGTAAATAATGTGGCTGGAATAGAGTCAGCAAGTAGGAGGGAGGGAAGGAGGAAAGGAGGACAGAGAAGATGTGTGTGGAATTCCCTGCATCACCATTTACTGATTGAGTGATCACAAACAGTTAATTCAACCTTCAAGTGTTGCAGTGAACTCAGTGCTTTTCCTATGGCCTATTGACCTCTCAAGAGTTTTGGAAGGATAAAATAATGTAGGGAAGTGACTTATAAGCCATTGTTACTGTTCTATACATAAGGATAGATGGGTAGACAGATAGATATAGATAGATAGATACATAGATAGATAGATACATAGAGAGATGATAGATAGACAGATAGATGATAGAGAGATAGAGATATATAGACAGACAGATAGCTAGATAGACAGATACATAGAAAGACAGATAGAGACAGAGAGATAGAGAGAGAGAGAGAAAGAGAGAGATAGGCAGATAGAGAAGAGAGAGAGAGATAGAGAGATAGATAGAGACATAGATAGATAGAGATAGACAGAGAGATAGAGACAGAGAGATAGATAGACACACAGATAGATAGACAGACAGATAGACAGAGAGATAGATAGATAGATAGATTGATAGATAGCTAGATAGACAGATAGATACATAATAGTTAAGGACTGAATTTCTGTAAAATCATAATTTTAAATAATAGTTTCATTGAGATATAATTTACTTTCCATATTATTTAAAGTGTACAATTTAATGTGTTATGCATCTACCACCACAATCAATTGTAAAACTTTCATCCACCCCCCCCCCCAAATAATCTACTATAAGTCACTCACTCCCCCACTTCTCCAAACCCTAGGCAGCCACTAATATACTTTGTCTCTACAGATTTGCCTAGTCTGGACATTGCATACAAATGGAATCATACAATTACTTAGCATGTTTTCAAGGTTCATCTATGTTGTAGCATGTATCAGTACTTGATTTCTTTTTATGGCTGAATAATATTCCATGGTGTGGATATTACTGTGTTTCATTGATCATTCACAGTAAATGGCCATTTGGGTTATTTCCTCTTTGGGGCTCTTATGAATAATGCTGCTGTGGTTGGATTTACGTGCAAGTTTTGTATGCAGGTCTACATTTGTTTTTTAAATTAATAGACTATTTTGGAGCTGTTTCTGGCTTACAGAAAAATTAAGCAGAAAGGACAGAGTTCTCATACTTCCTTACCTCTCAACCCAGTTTCCCCTATTATTAACATCTTACATTAGCATAATATATTTGTTATAGTTAATGAACCAATATTGATACATTATTACTAACTAATGTCCATGCTTTACTTTACACTTCACTCTTTGTTTTGTACATTATATGATTTTTGACAAATGTGCAATAACCTGTATCCACCATTACAGAACCATACACAGGAGTTTCTCTGCCTTTACAATTCCGGGCTTCACCCATCCTTTTCTCCCTCCCCACAACCTCTGGCAACCACTGATCTTTTGATTGTCTCCACACTTTTGCCTTTTCCTAAATTTCATATAGCTCCAATCATATAGTATGCATGTAGCCTTTGCAGATTGGCTTTTTTTCACTTAGCAATATGCATTTAAGCTTCTTCCATGCCTTTTCATGGCTTCATAGCCTTTTTTTTTTATTGCTGAATGCTATTCCTTTGTACGGATACACAATAGCTTGTTTATCCATTCACCTATTGAAAAACATCTTGGTTGATTTCAAGTTTTGGCAATTATGAAAGAAACTGTTATAAACATCCATGTGCAGGTTTTTATGTGGACATAACTTTTCAGTTCCTATGGGTAAATACCAAAGAGCATGATGACTAGATCACTGTATGGTAAAAGTATGTTTAGTTCTGTAAGAAACTGCCAAGTATCCTGCTAGCAACAAATGAGAATTCGAGTTGTTCTGCATCGTCAACAACTTTGGTATTTCAGTATTTGGATTTTAGCCATTTGAATAGGTGTGTAGTGGTATCTCATTATTGTTCTAATTTAAAATTCCCTGATGACATGGAATGTGTAGCATCTTTTCATATGCTTATTTACCATGTGTCTATTTTCTTTGTTTAATCATAGTTGTTTTGTTTTTTTTTAACCAATGCCTGGTAACTCTTGTCCTCCTTTGTCTATTTATATTGTCTTCTTTCTTTCTTGTTCTGTTTTTTTTTTTTTTTTTTTTTGAGATTTTGATCATTTAGTCTTTTTCCTGGTATATCAAATTATTTTTATATTAAAATTGGGCTTAACTTATTTTAGGAAACTATAAAGATACCTCCACATTCTGGATGTCGTTATCATGCTCTTGAAAAGATTTCCTTTTGCCAATGGCAGACAGTTACTACAGGGACTGGAAACCTTAGTCCATTCTCAGTTTGAGCTCATTCAAAGCTGTTTTTCAGTCTGTGTGACGGTTGCTCTATTTCTGTCTTGTCCTTCCTCTACGGTGTTGCCCTTTGGGATTACCATATGAGCGTTTGGATTCTCCCTATTCCCAACTACCCATGTATTTGTTAGGCTTTAAATGTAATGGTTTCCGCAGCCCTGTGAGACTAAAGATACACTTAGCTTGTCATTCCATTAGTTGTTGCCTTTAGCTTGAGCTCTTGCCGTTTGGCTTCTGTGGTTAGAGTCTTTTGAACTCCTTGGCTTTTCAGCTCCTAGGCTGTAAGATTTGAATCAGCAAATGCCCCAAGGAGAAAAGCTGCACCAAATGTCAAGCTTGCGTCTGTGTTTCCCTTCTCTCCAGAACTTGGCCCACATGTCTTGGTGTCTCTCTAACATTCAGATGCCAGCGAACAGATGTTTTCTTACTTTATCCAACTTTTCTAAAATGTCTTTAGACTTCACCTGATCTTATGTTATTATTCAACTATCATCTCAATTACCCCTAGGAAGAAAATCTACAATTTCATGTTTTATTTTCTTATTTTCTATATTACCTCAGTTTCTGTAGAGACCTTTTACCTGATTGTTCAGTCTAGTTCCTGTGTTACCAGTAAGATGGAGATAAGGTGGAGGCTAAGAATATTGGGGGGAAACCACTGATGAATGATAGGTCTCGTTCGTTTTGTTTTTCCTCTCCTTATTTACTCTGGCAGCCTACATTTGCCTTTCTTCATTTGACCCAGTTGCCCAAATAAGGAACCCACTCTGGCAAAGACCTGACTTTACTCTCATAAATGTCTGCATGTTAGGATTAGCTAGATGATGAACACCATGCCAAAGCTCTTGGTGTGAGACTTTTGCAGACTTTGGTTATCCCTTTAGTTTGCCTCTTGCCATCACTGCTCAGATTGTTGAGGTTTTCTAAGATTCTGTAGGTCAAACCTCTCTACCTGCATACCAGATGAGCCCTTCTCTCTTTCCTGAGCTCACCTGCGGGAGGTTAGCCCTCGGTTTTTCTTTTTCCCCATCCAATCATAATTGTTCATGAATTCCAAAAAGCCCTCAAAGTACCTGTCATCCCTTTCTCTCCTCTCTTTTTTACCAACACTGTTAAATGTTAGGCATATATTTGCATACCTCTTTCTTACTTACAATGGAATACTGGAAGGCGCGATCATGCAGTGTGAGCCCCACCAAACTAGGACTCATACAACACTCTCCCCCAGGCCTAAACTTGTGACATCCACTGGTTTTCTTATAATATCTTATATGTATCTAAATTTGTAATGATTTAGTTAATTCCTGAGTTATGTGACAATAAGAAATCAGTCAAATTAGCACTACAGAAGTGCAGCTTAGACCTAGGGACCAGAACCAAGGACCACAAAAACCTGTTAACCAATAAGTTTCACTTGTACTTTATGTTTAACTAGTGCTGAGGGTGAATGGGAAGTGAGGGAAAAGGAGTTTAACTTCATATCACAGAAACTTGCACTAAAATGAAGAGGAAAATGACCCAGTTCCTGGTTCAAGTCACTATAATCTGCTTCAATAAATAATAACAGCACATAAGAAAAACAAACACTATATGATAGGAACAATGGATAATTAATTACCAGATCAGGGAGGACAGATGACACTTGCTATGGGATTTCGTTAAAGAAGGATTCCAAAAAGCACTGGCTTCTTCTGAGAAGACTTCTTTGAACAGGTAGCATTTAAACTGAGTCTTGAACAAGTATATAGAGGGTAGGGAACAGGCCTTCCGGGCAGGGAACAGGCACAGTGTCAGCAATGGCACAGAGGGCTTATGGAATAGGGAACAAAACTGGCTGAACACAGGAGTACTACGTGTTGGGGAATATGGGGGAAAGGCTGACTGAGGTTGGTTAAATGAAACATCAATAGACGGAAGAGAAAGTAGGTGGAAAGACAGATGGAAGACTGTGGAAAGCCTCTGAAGATGGAGGTCAGCATAATAATATTAAGAAATCAGTGGTACTTTGACACTGTATGAATGTCTAGGTTTAAAAAATCAAGAAAACACAATAAAAGAATAAACTACTGATATAATGATATGTAACCTAAGGCCAGATACCAAAGAATACACACTGTGTGATTCCATGTATGTCATATATGGTGACAGAGGTCAGCTTGGGTGTTGCCCTGGGGGAGTATGGAACAGAAAGAAGTAACAGAGAACCTTGTAGGGTGTTACAAATATTTTATAATATCTTGACCTGGTGTTGGATACATGGGTGCATAGAGATGTAAAGATTCAGTTATTAGCAATGCAACTGGTGTTTATGATTTGTATGCATACATTAAAAAAAAAACTCTAGTAGGTTAATTAGGCTGTCAGTTGTATGAAGTAAATTTTGGTCAAGGAATAGCCAAGGTAGTAATGCAGTAATAAGTTATACATGTGCTCACTGTGCTCTAGAATGTCACGACTGGAATACAAGAAATATGTGTAAGAAAGAAGACAAATATTCAATATTGATGGTTGGATGAGCTGAATAAATTAGATCACTCTACTTTCAATTTAAGAACTTGGCCAGTGTTTGGATACCTTTGAACAAAGAAAAAAAGGAAATACAATTGTTATTAAGCATATGCTATGTATCAATCCCTGACTTATATTTTGACACACATAAACGTGGGAAATATTGCACCTTGTAACTGAGACAATGAAGATGAGCAAGGTGGCTGGTTTTGACACTAGAGGCTGAGAAAACAATCAGCTCATAATCGTAAGAAGTTTGAAGTCGGAGGAAAAGAATCAAGAGGAAATACTGGTAAGTGCCAGGAGCTTCTGGAAACTACATAAGAGATGAAGACCCCAGAATTGTTGAGCTTTCTAAGAGGCCCAATGACTCAGGTAAAAACAGAAGGCTTAAAACTGAAACCTGGGGATATAGGTATACATACAGCTGATACACTTTGTTATACAGCAGAAACTAACACAACACTGTAAAGCAATTATACTCCAATAAAGATGTAAAAAAAAAACAAAAAACAAAAAACCCTGCAAAGTAACAATTGTTAGGACAAACAGTAAAGAATTATAAGAAAAATAATCACATGCCTGTCCCAACACAGAAATATCTTAAGCTCCATCTCAGCATTTCTCGATTGGCCTTTCACAAAATACAGCTCCATCAGCTGAATATAGGTTTCTCAAGTAACTGTGAGTAAGACTGAATTAAAAAAATGAAATCAATTCCTTCCTCCAAAACTTTTCAGAGTACGTAATATAACAAACTGAAACCTGAATTTCATGTCGGGATGTAGAGTACGGCTCTTCCCATATGCTTCTGTCTTGTAACTACATCAACATCATCTAAAACCAGTGTTCTGCAGGACAGAGATTGTGAAATGCTGCTCTCATCATGTAAGATATCAGGTCCTTCTCAAAATCCATTCTTCCTTCTGCCCTTTCTCATGTTGTCCCTGCCACCTGATGGGTCTCTCCTAAGCTCCACCTGCCAAAACCCTCCCCATTTTTAGGATCCAAGAGATAATAAAAGGCTTACATTACTAAAAGGCAGAGAAAGAAATCCCTTCCCAGGGATCTACATTTCCTTCCTAGGGAAAAGAAAAACTGTAAAGTATACCACAGTGACCTTAAGTCTATGAATGTAACTATGTTGTGTTACTTTGAGTTCTGTAAAAGTCAATGTGCTACAATATATATGGATACGAATATTTGATCTCTTACGTGTAGATCTTGCCGATAACTTTCATCGTGAGCGAGGTTAATGATTCAGGAGCCACTGTATTTGGCTCAGCCCTTATAACCAGGGAATGTTAAAATTGGAAAGGTCCCTAGATATTAGCAAATCTATCCACCTCATATTCTAAGGAAGGAAACTGAGACGTTCATAGATTGGATATTTATATTAACAAAGGATAAGGATATAAGATATTGGCAGATATATCTTTTAGATTAAGAATTTAGAGATTTTTGTAGAATACTAAGACATTATGTCCACTGATACTGAGACAATGTGTTTTTTTGTTTGTTTGTTTTTTTATTAATTAATTTATTTATTTATGGCTGTGTTGGGTCTTCGTTTCTGTGCGAGGGCTTTCTCTAGTTGTGGCAAGCGGGGACCACTCTTCATCGTGGTGCGCGGGCCTCTCACTATCGCGGCCTCTCTCGCTGCGGAGCACAGGCTCCAGACGCGCAGGCTCAGCAGTTGCGGCTCACGGGCCCAGTTGCTCCGCGGCATGTGGGATCTTCCCAGACCAGGGCTTGAACCCGTGTCCCCTGCATTGGCATGCAGATTCTCAACCACTGCGCCACCAGGGAAACCCAGAGACAATGTGTTTCTTAGTCATCATTTTCTATTGCCGTGACCAAGCGAGGTGGTAGTCAGTAGTTGTACAAAGGGAAAAAGATAACTTTACAAACTCCCAATTTATATACACAGGGAAATTCATCATTCATGTTATTTAAGCTAACTGGATGCAGTTTATCAGCTACATTGAGGAATGGTGAAGTGTCTATACAATTAACATGTTAGTTTCTGTCATGAGCTCCCTGTTGTTCAAGTGAGTTAATGGTCAGAACTCAACTAGGCACTTAGAGTCCATTATAAATCTGGACTAAACGTTTATCTGTGGCATCTTTATTCTTCTTTGGTGCCCTTAGGCAGAATTAGCTCTCTTATGTTTTGATAAATTCAAGTATTAAACAGGGCTAAGGTTTCACAAGTTCTTTGGCCTAATCATGGGGGTAAGGAGGACCAATGAGCTGGAGTACTTCTAGATTTGAGAATGGTCAGATTGAGGAAGAAGAGTCTTATACCAGAGGTGAAAGAAGACTGATTAGAATTACCTATTTTTAAAAATTCCAACCCTTTTCAATGTTCTAAAGTGATCATGAAGTACATGGGTATGCTAGGAAGTAAGGGAGTCAACCAAGAATATTCTGTAAGAGTTTGTGGATGGCAATAAAGAGGCAAGGAAGATAGAGAACAGACTAGAAAAGGTTTCGGTTGGCCATAATGAAGTCAGAAGGAGAAGGAGAAGAAGAATGACAGATGCAATGGGAAAGAGAAAGCAAGAATAGAGAAGCCAAAGGGAAAGTAGAAAAATGAGACAAATTTGGAGAAGGAAATGAGGAAGAAAACTGGGTGAAAGAGGGAAGCACTGATGGTAGACCACATGACACTCAAAACTTAACACGATGGGGCTTCCCTGGTGGCGCATTGGTTGAGAATCTGCCTGCCAATGCAGGGGACACGAGTTCAAGCCCTGGTCTGGGAAGATCCCACATGCCGCGGAGCAAATGGGCCCGTGAGCCACAATTACTGAGCCTGCGCGTCTGGACCCTGTGCTCCGCAACAAGAGAGGCCACGATAGTGAGAGGCCCGCGCACCGCGATGAAGAGTGGCCCCCGCTTTCCACAACTAGAGAAAAGCCCTCGCACAGAAACGAAGACCCAACACAGCCATAAATAAATAAATAAATAAATAAATAAATAAATAAAATTAAAAAAAAAAACTTAACACGATGCACATTTAAGATGTGCCACCAATGGCCATGGTCATTACCCTCAAATAGTTTACAATATGTGTTTCAAAGACATTTATAAATTGAAAATGCCATTAAAATAAGTGCCAGGGTAAAAGTATTCATGGAATTGTATGGGAGAATAAAAAGTCTCCCGTCAAAGAGCCTTCTGAGACATAGGGAAAAAAAGAAAAACCTAAAAAGCATAAGACTCTTCCTATTTTCATTTCCAATGATACATCCCAATCTTGATGATCAATCAGCGATTTAAATGTCAACTATAAACCCAGTATTTTATTAGCTGCTATGCAGTATACTGGAGCAATAGAAGAGAGAGGACCTCAAACCCTCTGTTCCCTCAAACTGAAAGGCAGGCTTCCTGACCCCTCCAGACCACTACTGGACACAGGGAACACACACTAATGTTTCAGGACCCCAACCAACAGTCACCTGCTTTGTGATTACTTCCGTGACACACCCCCACTAACACCACTGACTTTGCCGCTCCTACGGGACATTACATATATTTCCTATTTTAACACATACCACAGTGCATTATAATTATGATTGCAGATACACGTTCTAACAATTTAAAGAGAATGATGACTTTTTTGCTCTTTACATCTTGCTATTTCCCTTCTCATAATATTTCTTGAAGAGAAACCATAAAAATATAAACAAACACAAAAAACAGAAAATATACAAAATATGTGCTTTGCGGCTTAACACAAACTTAAGTAAAATTCGTTCTGACAGCATCCAGCATGACAAACTTCCATGGTACAAATGAGAATGGACCAAGGTTTGAGCAGGTACAGGAGACAATCCAGGCATGAACAACACCAAGAAAAGGTAGACAGGAAGTAACATGGTGTGTAGGAAATCACGAGACCAGTCTGATGGGAAGAGACTTAAACAAGACTGAAACTCACTTTCTAAACCTCCATCTCCAATTGGACAATTCGCAAGACACAGGTGCACCAAAGTGGCCTATTTATTCAATCCCTTTAATGGGGAGGAACAGTTTAAAATTTTACCCATTTAGTTTGCCTCAAAAGCAACTATCAAATGTTGGCAGGACACAATGAAGGCTTACCTTTGTTAACGTAGTTAAGTCTCTCTCTCTCAGAACTAGCCCATTTAGCTCCAGGTTCCTTATTGCACCCGACGCACTTACACAGCATTCATGAGCTTTACACAACTGGAAGGTCACATCTTTATTTCTTATTGCAGGAACACAACTTCTGGAAACTTTATTTCTGTCACAACCTAAAGCAAAATTATTGTAAAATGAGTGATTTAAACCGTACATTTTATCATCATTAAAAAGCATCTAAAAAGAAAAAAAAGCATCTGCTCTGTGCTAAGGATTAGAAACGACTCCTGCCCTTAAAGCCTCATTAAGGAGGGACATGTACAAACTCAAAATTTCAATCACATGAGATAAAGAACCATAATCTTTATGCACAGAGGTTCCTATGGAGGCAAAAAGTTATATCTAAGTGACGGCTTCATGATAACCCTGAAGTACAATCGAGAAAGCTGAGGCTCTGCAGAGGTGGAGGAGGAGGTGCAGTAACTGCAGAGGGAGCACCTCTGCAAAGACACTCAAGCCTGACACCTGCTGGGCACTGTAAATACTGCAGGTGGGGATGACTAAACGCCAGGGGTCCAAGTGTGAGAAGGGACAGAAAATAGAGATGTTGGTCGAAGCAAGCCTGGGAGAGAGCATGGCTTGTATCCCACAGGTGATGAGCCCTGGGGCTACCACTGGCTGAGTAAGGGTGCCTCCGCTGATTAGAAAAAGGCGCCCCGCTGCTGAAGGACCGATTAGATAAAGGGAGTGATCACAAAAAGCTCCCCTTCCTCAGGGCCAAAGAGCCTCAGGAGGCTTGGCCGAGCACAGTTCAGACTACACGCCTCTGGGCAGAGCACACGCTGGGCGGCTAGTACGCACTAACTCTGTGTGGGCAAGTCATTAGCAGCATTATTTTAGGCGTATCTTTTCATGTTAGAAGATCACTCAACCCGAGTAGGCATATGAACTGAGAGGAACTGAGTCCAGGGGCCGCGAAACCACCCAGGAGCTTCTGCCATAGTCCGGGCAAAATGGAATGTGGATGAAGAAGCAAATTTACGAGGAGGCCAAAATCTACAAGCTAGACCCACTGGATGAAAAACACAAAGAAAGTTCAGTGAAGGAACTCTGAAGAGAATGGGCTCTGCAATAAATTTTTCTTACAATCAAGGTAAAATATTAGGCAACATTAAGTACAGTGGCCTTTAAGGTCCCTTCCAACTCTAATTTCTTTTGATTTCTAACTTATTACTCTGGTTAAGTAAAGTCCCTTCAGAGGGACAGAACAGTTCCTACACCTGAATGGGATGCAAAGAATAATCTGACTTCTCTTCACCAGGGGATGAGTTGAACTGTCCTTGCAGAAGAGATAACACACGGTGTGAACCCCAGATCCTAGAAAAGGGCCAGGCACACAATAAGTATTCAGCTTTTGGAAAACAAATGAACAATCATTTCCTCTCCTAGATCTTCACACCCTTCCTCTGCTGGCTACTTTCTTTCAGCTTATAAGCATCCTCAATATACCCACTGAAAAAGCTCTCACACCTATGACTCTTTGGATCTTCTTGTGGGTAACCTAAGTCTCTCCCATGCCGTCAAACACCTGTCCTCCCAAAAATCCCAGATCTGTACCTTGGGCCCAGACCTGTGTACCAGGCCCCTCGAAAGCACTGAAGATGAAGTAAGATCCTCTCCCCAGCCCCAATCCCTTCCTACTGTGCTCTGTATCTCACAAAAAGATGCAGCTGTAAACTGTCACCCACGCTTGCTGCCCTCCCTTTTCTAACTGGTCACCAGGCCCCACCCATTCCCTCTCGGATCTCCGAAATCCAGTCCAACCTTTTACAACTTAAGTGGGACCCTTAGATTACAATTCACCCTGCACCCAATCAAGTGCTTTCCACATGGAGGTCTGAGTGAGTCTCTAAACCAGAAGTCCATCTCACTGCTGTTTAGCGTTTCCCACAGCCTTCAGGATAAACATCCAAACTTCTGACAGGACAAAGAAGGCCCTTTTCTGTTTGGCCCCAGTAGGTTTCCAGTATCAACTCTCATTTCTTTCCCAAAACCTGAGTTCCACTCGTGTACCTTAGTTTTGCCATATTTTCTTATATTTCTCAAACTTTGACACACACTGCTCCCTCCTGCCACCCCAGGAGCTTCTATATATCCTTAGAAAGGATGGCACCTCCTCCAAGAAGCCTGAACTCTCCCTTCCAAGATTCTGTGCTCTGCAAAAGGGAAGGGGGGGGGGAGGGATAAATTAGGAGTTTGGGATTAACATATACACACGACTATATATAAAACAGGTAATCAACAAGGACCTAATGCATAGCACAGGGAACTCTACTCCATATCCTGCAATAACCTGCACGGGAAAAGAATCTGAAAAAGAATGGATATATGTAGAACTGAATAACTTTGCTGAACACCTAAAACTAACACAATATTGTAAATCAAGTATACTCTAATATAAAATAAAATTTAAATTAAGAAAAAAAAAGATTCTGTGCTCTGCAGCACCAGAACTCACTTCTTCCAGAACACTGACTACTGTGTCTGTGTTTACTTGCCGCCCAGTAGAAGGGGAGATGACCTAGGGCATAAGCATCGTCTCCAGCAGCCCTTGGTTCTGACAACTCATTCAAGTGCCAGGATACTTTACACACATAACCTGCTTAATTAATTCTAAGAACCCACAGAAAGAGTGGTTTTTCATGTCATTTTACAAGTGTGGGGATTGCAGTTCAAAAGTAACCTGGGCTTCCCTGGTAGCGCAGTGGTTGAGAGTCTGCCCGCTAATACAGGGGACATGGGTTCGAGCCCTGGTCTGGGAAGATCCAACATGCCGTGGAGCAACTAAGCCCGTGCGCCACAGCTACTGACACCGCGCACCTAGAGCCCATGCTCCGCAACAAGAGAAGCCACCGCAATGAGAAGCCCGCACACCGCAACAAAGAGTAGCCCTCACTTGCTGCAAATAGAGAAAGCCCACGTGCAGCAACAAAGACCCAATGCAGCCAAAAGCATAAATAAATAAATAAAAATAAAAAGTTTAAAAAAACACAAAAACACCATCACAGAAATATCCAGAAAAATATTTCACCAAATAACTGGGCATGGTGGCCCAGACAAATCGACATGTAAAATTAACCACCTAAGCCACAGTTTTGCCATTTTTACTGAGAAATTTGACTTATCTGAACTATTTTGATACCTAGAAGATACCTTCTAGAGGTAACACCCTCAGTTTTTGACATGGTAGGCAGCAGAGGGAAAGAGCCCATTTGCCCAGTCAGATGACACCTAAAAGGATAAAATGCTGTCTTCTCTCTCCAATCCACAAGGATGAATGCCAAAAACACATCACTTATATCTGCTTTAGCTAACATATGATAGGTCTGGAACAGACCTATGCTCCCAGCAAGTCTCATGAAATGCTGTTTCATTAAGGGGAGACTTTACTTGCTAAGATTAGAAGCAAAAGAGGGTGGTGGATGAAAAACTGCCCAAGGATATAAGTTCACGCAAGGGAGCAGGAGAGAGAATGGGTATCCGAAGATGTGCGCTCTGAGCCAACACTAATTCCACAGCAGCAGGTTGTAATTCAGGGAGCCAAACTGCTGGGGTTTTTTCCCCCCACTTTTTTTCCCCCAAAGAGGGACAAATCAAGCATACTGACAAAGGAAGAGCATTAGTCACCACAGATAAACTCCTTTTTAGAGGTGATATCGCAAATGATTTGGCTCAGTGTAGACTATGATTTGGCTCCACAAACCATAAGCTAGAGCACTTCATGCGAGGTCCCTCCTCAAATATCCATGATAGGTAGAAATTCGGCATCAGTACTTTTTGAAATCTTCCCAGGTGATTGTAATATGCAACCAGGGCTGAGAATCTGGAGATGTAGAGAGAATTTAAATTGAACTTTAGTTAAACAGTAAAACAAGCTCTGACTCTACTGGCTGGAGCTAGACAAGGGATATGGATTTAGTGGGATGAGAAGATAAAGAACACCAGGGAGTAAATCAAATGCTTTACACCTGTGCTTAGCTAATTGTTACTCAGATAATTCAGACAATCTTACAGCACCTGAACCCTGAAATTCCTTAGCTCTGTTTTAAAAAAAGTAACTCTTCAAGTACCTGAACTCTGAGAATCACGTAAATCATAAAGAAAAAGAAGAAATCTTACTTTTTGAATTAGTTGATTTCATATATACTGTTTCACTTTCATGATATTAACTAGATATCTTTCTTTCCATTTTATGTTTGAGGAAAGTAAAGCTTTAAAAATCTCAGTAATTTTCTCAAGGTCACTTGTTAAGGGTGTGGTAGGCAGCATAATGGCTCCTAAAAATGCCTTCACCCTAATCCCTAGAACCTATTAATATGTTACCTTACATGGTAAAGAGGACTTTGCAGATATGACTGAAGTTATAGACCTTGAGATAGAAAGATTATCCTGGATTACCTCATGGAACAAATCTAATTGCATGAGTCCGTAAAAGCAGAAAACCATTCCCAACTGTAGAAAGAGAAAGAGAGAGATGTCCTAATAGAAGCAGAATCAGAGAGATGCAACATTTTGGGTTTTGTAGGTGGAGAAAGGGGACTCTGAGTCAAGGACTACATGTGACCGCTGGAAGCTGATAAAGTCCAGGGAACAGAAACACCCCTAAGAGCCTCCAGGAAAGAATGTAGCTCTGCCAACACTTTTTTTTTTTTAACCATCTTTATTGGAGTATAATTGCTTTACAATGGTGTGTTACTTTCTGCTTCATAACAAAGTGAATCAGCTATACATATTCATATATCCCCATATCTCCTCCCTCTTGCGTCTCCCTACCACCCTCCCTTCCCTAACCCACCCCTCTAGGTGGACACAAAGCACAGGGCTGATCTCCCTGTGCTTTGTGGCTGCTTCCCACTAGCTATCCATTTTACGTTTGGTAGTGTATATATGTCCATGCCACTCTCTCACTTCATCCCAGATTACCCTTCCCCCTCCCTGTGTCCTCAAGTCCATTCTTTATGGCTGAGTCTTTATTCCTGTCCTGCCCCTAGGTTCTTCATAACCATTTTTTCTTTTTTTTTAGATTCCATTTATATGTGTTAGCATACGGTATTTGTTTTTCTCTTTCTGACTTACTTCACTCTGTATGACAGTCTCTAGGTCAATCCACCTCACTACAAATAACTCAATTTCATTTCTGGCTGAGTAATATCCCATTGTATATATGTGCCACATCTTTATCCATTCATCTGTCGATCCTGCCAACACTTTTACTTGACTCAATTGAGACCAATGTCAGACTTGTAAGGTAATAAATTTACGTTGTTTTGAGTCACTCAATTTGTGGTAATTCGTATGAAAGCAATAAAAAACAAATACAGAGGTCCTACAAGAGCCAGGCTACATATTTATATTTAAGTATTTCTAAAATGAATTTAACCTTGTGATTGACAGCAGCAGCAGCTTCCAAGGGATCCCACCACACACCTGAGGCAAAAGCAACCTAATAAAGAAGCAGTGACAGCAGCAGGTCACTGCCCCACACTTGGGGTAGAGGGGGATTGGATCTACTGTAGCAGCAGCATAGCCTGAATGGAATGCATCCTCCTGTGGCACTAGTCCCATCAACATTAGTCTAATCTGCTAGCGTCTGCTGTGCCAACAGGCCCAACATATACAAACCCTCCAACTCAGTAGCATTAAGTGAGCCAGGCTCAGTGTTTCCTGAAACTCATATCCAATGGCACTGGAAAGCCCAGATATCACCTACTGTTATGAAAACATAAAAAAACAATAACAGAAGACTGGGAACTTCAGAAAGAAAAGGGGAACAATGGATTGGGTGAAAACAAATGGGGTAAATATAAGAGATGATCATTAGCTTCATGAGTTTCTTAAATTCTATATGATGGTCAAAGCAAAAATTATGACACCATCTGATGTGGTTCTCAATGTATATAAAGGAAATACTACAGAAAATCATACTTTAAAACTGGGGACTATTAAGAGACCTAAATGGAAGTAAAATTTTGAAACTTCACTTGAAGTAATAAAACACTGATTCCAGTGGGCTATGATAAGTCATATATGTATAGTGTAATGCCAAAAGCAACCACTAACAAACTATACAAACAGTATACACAAATGATTATAAGTAAATCAGATTAAAATGGACTTATTAAAAAATGTTCAAGTAACCCACATGAAGGCAAAATAAGAGAAACACAGGATTGAGAAACTAAGGTAAAAGACAAAACAAAAAATAAAATGGTAGACCTAATCTTTAACATAGCAATAACTACATTAACTGTAAATGATCTAAATAACCAAGTCAAAGACAGAGATTGGAAGAGTAGATGAAAAAAATCACAAGCATGATCCAACTATATACTGTCTATAAGAAGCTTACTTTAAACATCATGATATCGGTAGTTCAAAGTAAAAGGATGAAAAAGATATATCATATGAACATTAATCAGAAAAAGCAGGAATGGTTATATTAATATCAGATAAAGTAGATTTCAGAGCAAAGGAAATTATTAGGGGCAAAGAGGATCATTACATAAAGAGGAATAATCCACCTAGATGACCTAGTGATACTAAATGTGTGTGCACCAAACAAAAGAACTTCAAAACACATGAAGCAAACACTGAAAAAGGTAAAAGGAGAAAATTTTAAATCTACAATTATTATTTGAGACTTCAACACAGCAATTTATAGAACTACCAGAGAGAAAAATCAGCAAGGATATGGAAGAACTGAAAACATCATCAATCAACAGGATATAACTGACATTTAAAGAACACACTCAATAAAAGCAGAATACATATTCAAGTGTCCATGGAACATTCACTCATATACCATATACTGGGTGATAAAAAAACATTAGCAGATTTAAAAGAATTAAAATCATAGAGAGTATGTTCTCTAGCCATAATGGAATCAGACTAGAAGTCAATAACAGAAAGACAACAGGAAAATCTTCAATCACATGAAAACTAAACATCACAATTCCAAATAACTCATGGGTAAAAAGTCAAGGAAAAATTTTTAAATGCATAGAATAAAAGAAAATGGAGATACAACAGATCCAAGTTTGTGGAATGAAGTGAAAGCAATGCTGAAAGGGAAGTTTATAGCACTAAATTGGGAAAGAAAATATTACAAAGCAATAATCTAATTTTCTATATTAAAATAGTAAAAACGGAAGAGGAAAAAACACTAAACAAGCAGAAAGAAGGAAATAATAAAGATGAAACAAAAATCCATGAAACTGAAAACAGGAAAATAGGGGGGGAAAATCAATGAAACAAAAGGCTGGTTCTTTGAAATAAACAATCTAATCAACAAAGATGTAGCAAGACTGATAAAGATAAAAAGAGAGATGGCACAAATCACAGATATCAGAAATGCAACCGGGGATACCATGACATATCCTGCAGGTTAATAAGGGACAAGTTATTATGAACAAGTCTACACTATAAATTCAAAAATGTAGATGAAATGGACCCATGCTTCTACACCCAAAACTACCGAAACTCAGCCAAGATGAAATAGATAATCTCAATTTTCCTGTAACCATTAGAAACACTGATTTTTCATTTAAAAACTCCCAAAAGAAATATTCAGGCTTAGATGTTTCACTTTTACCCAAGACTTAAAGAATTAACACCAATTTTACATGACTTGATAAGAAATAGAAGTAGAGGGAACAGTTCCTAATTAATTTTATGAAGCCAGTATTACCTTGATACCAAAACCAGACAGGGATAGTATAGAAAGAAGAAAACTACAGACCAATATTTCTTATGAAATTGGCTGTAAAAATCCTCAGCCAAATATTAGCAAATTAAATCCAGAAATATATAAAAAGAATAATATACCATGACCAAGTGGCATTTATACCAGTTATGCAAAGTTGGTTAAATATTTGAAAATCAAACAATGTAATCCACCATATCCAATAGATTAAGGGGGGAAAGTCATGTAATCCTATCCATTAATGCAGAGAAAGCATTTGACAAAATCCAATCCCATTCATGATTTTAAAAAAAGAAGAAAGAAAACTCCAAGCAAACTAGGAATAGAAAAGGAACATACTGAAACTCATAAAGATGATCTACAACCTATACCGACATTATATTTAACTGTGAAAGACTGAATGCTTTCTCTGTAAGATCAGAAACAAGGCACCGATATCTGCCCTCACCACTTTTATTAAATATATTACTGGAGGTTCTAGTAAGAAAATAAAGCAAAAATAAAGAAATACATAAATTCAAAAGTTAAGTTTTTAAAAAGTTTATTTAAAAGATAAAAGGACTATTCCTACTATGTTGAATAGGAAGGAATATATCCTACTGAATGTTGAATAGTAATATATCCTATTATATTGAATAAGGAAAAGTAAAACTGTCTACATCTGAAGATGAGATGACAATCTAAATGGAGAAAATACCAAGGAATCCACAAAAAGCTTGAGAAATAATATTAGTTTGCAAATGTTTTAGAGTACAAGATCAACACAATTTTATCAAATTATGTATTAATAACAAATGTGTAGAAGCTTAAATAAAAATATGTGATGCCATTTGCAACTGACCTAAATAAATACTTAAATATAAGCCCAATAAGACATTTACAGGACCTCTATACTGAAAATGACAAAATGCTGATGAAGAAAATTTTAAAAGTCCCAAACAAATAGGGAGACATACCTTGTTCATGGATTAGAAAACACAACATAATAAAGATGTCAATTCTCCCCAAGTTAAGAGGCTTAACACAATTACTCTTAAAATGCCCTCAAGGTTTTTGTGGCTATAGACAGGCTTATTCTAAGATTTATATGGTAAGAAGAGGCTGAAGAATAGCTAAAACAATTTGTAAAGGAAGATTAAAATGGGAGGAATTAATCTACCCAATTTCAAGATTTTGCAGTAATGCTGGAGGCTAGATACATAGATCAATGGAATGGAACAGAGAACCCAGAAAGAGACTGACATAAATACATTTAACTTGTTTTTGACAGCAGTGCAAAAGCTATCAAGGAAGAATAGACTTTTCAAAAAATGGTACTGAAACAGTTGGACATCCCTCGACAAAAACAAACAAACAAAAAATGAACCTTAACCTAAACCTTACACACCTTACACAAAAATTAAATCAAAGTGGATCATAATCTTAAATGTAAAAGCAGGACATTTTTAGAAAAACAAAATAGGAGAAAATCTTTGGCATCTAGAACTAGGTGAATAATTCTTAGACTTGACACCGAAAGTATGATCAATAAAAGCAAAAACTGATAAATTGGATCTCATCAAAATGAGTTAAAAATGCTTCATAGAAGATCCTTTTAAGTGGATGAAAACTCAAATTACACAGTGGGAAAACATATTTGAAAATCCCATATGAGACAAATGACTTGTATCTATAATATACAAAGAACTCTCCAAACAACTTACAAAAATCCAACTAGAAAATAGGCAGAAGACAGGAACAGACATTTCATGGAAGAGAATATACACATGGCAAAGAAGCACATGAAAAGATGTTCAACGTCGTTAGCCATTAGGGAAATGCAAATTAAGACCATAATGACATATCAGAGAATAACTAAAATTAAAGTATAGTGACAACATCAAATGCTGGCGAGTACGTAGAAAAATTATATCACATCACTGGTGGGAATATAAAATGGTTTAGCCACTCTGAGAAACAGCTTGACAGTCTCTTTTAATCCTAAAAGTAGATTCACCCTACAATGCAGTAATTGTCCTCTTGAGCATTTATCCAAAAGAAACAAAAACTTAATGAAGTTCCCACAGAAACTTACACATAAATGTTCATAGCAGTTTTATTTATAATAGCCAAAAACTGGCAACTACCCAAATGTCTTTCAATGGGTGAATGTTGAAACAAATTGTGATAAAATCTTATGATAGAATACTACCGAGCAACAAAAAGGAACAAATTATTAATATATGCAAAAATTGAAATGAACTTCAAGGGAATGATGCCGAGGGAAAAGTTTTTAAAAGCCAATCTCCGAAGATTAAGTAATTCATGATTATGTTTACATATTATTCTTAAAATAACAAAACTGTGGAGACGGAGAACAGATTAGAAGTTGCCAAGGGTTAGAGATGGGGGTAGAAGGTACAGCGGGGGAACTTTGTGAGGTTTTTGTGGTCCCAGTACAAATAATACAGCAATCTTGGTTTTAATCCCTAAAGATTTTTAAAAGCAATTCCTAATAAGAGGTGTCCAGATATTTAGCAATGGCAGCAGATTAGAGGTATAGCTCCCCAACATGATAACTTCGAAAGAGATCTATACTATCAACACTAATTTAATGCATATGTTAATTTTAAAAAGGCCAGTCACAATACTTAAATGGTACATATCTTAACGATATTATTCTGGGTATCCAGCTACACCAGATGGACTAGCAGGATTTTCTGTACATTCAATCTTATTTAAGACAGTAAATCTTATAATAAGACAGTTAAAAAAAGAAAAAGAAAAATAACAAACCTCAACTACAGTTGGATGTTCTCATAGGAAGATGAGGTGAAAATATGTAGCAGCGGTTCAAACGCTTAAGCAGTGGCACCTAAATTTGGCTGCACATTAGAATCATCTGAAGCACTTTTTAAAAACCCTCACGCCGACGGTTGGTCATCCTAGACCAATAAAATCATTTAAAATCTCCTCAGATGATGCCAATGTCTAGCCAGAACTGAGAACCAGCGGACTAAGCAGAAGGGGATGTTTCTACAAAGATCTCTTAACAAGAAGTCCTTTCACCCAATCAGATTTACCTCCCCGCAAAGGGGTAAAGAAAGCTAGATGTTGTCCATACTTGCTTAGCTTTAATTAGCACTTGTGACTTGCCCAAAACCTACATCTTGTTTCCCCTAAATTTCATGTTATTCCCTAAGCTTTTCAAACGCAGTGCTAAGGGGTTTGCCAGGATGAGCACGGGGTCCCCGCGGCCGAGTCTGCGCCCCCGGCCGGCCCCGGCTCCCCTCTGCCCACTCTGCGCGCGGGGGCTGGAACGGCCGCGGAGAACCACGGCGGGGCGGGAAGGGGGGCTCCAAAGAGGGTCTGGCGACTCGAGTCGCTCCGTTTCTCGGTGGGCTGAGCGCACGCCGTGGGGGAAGAGGGGCGGGGGTCCGGGAAGAGGGGACGGGCGGCACTCACGTAGACCGGCAGCGGTCACGGGTAGAGGGCGGGCTCGGCCCCCACGGGCGACTCCAGCCTCAGCTTCTCTCCCATGTCTTCGCGCGCGGCCCCCGCACCAGGCTAGTCTGGCGGTTAGGGGAGGGGCGGGGCGCCGCCGGCGGGGGCGGGACAGGCGGGCGGGCCGGCGGGAGGCTGAGGGGAGGGGGCCTGGCCTGGGCCTCAGCCGGCGCCGCCGCCGCCGCCGCCGCCGCCGCGCTCCCATCCGGCCCCCGGCTCCCTCTTTGTGGTCACCGGCCCGGGGCCTCCAGACCTGCTGCCAACTCGGGCCGGCGTGAGGCGCGCACAATCAGCCGAGGCCGGGCTGAACCACTCACTCGTGGCGAGCACCGCTCGCCCCGTGGACACGCCCCCTCTCACGCACGCACGCACGTCTTCGGCTGCCCCCGGCCACCCCCACCGGCCCGAAGTGGGGACCCGGGGAGACCCCTCGGGGCCTGGGGTGGCGGGTTCGACTCCCGCCCTTGACGTACCGTGACACCCCCCCCCCACACCACCAATAATAAGACTATAATTCCTCATTAAATATGACAGCTGGAATCCCGGCTTCTGGTCACAAAAATGCCGTGTGTTTAGCCTATGCTAGGCACCAGACCCTGGCGCTCAGTACTGGCAAAAAAGGAAATGCTCTGCCCTCATGGCGCTGCCATTTTAATTAGAATAGTAGTGACAATGGTCAAGGGAGAAAATAAAGTGTCATCATCGCCACGGGGATGGTTAATCTCACGTGCGCACTGCGTGGGGCCCCGGCAGCCACAAACATTATTCCAGATGTGGCCAGGAAGGTATTTTTCAGAAGAGATGAACACTGAAATTGGTCCACTTTGAGTAAAGGAGATTGTCAATGCCACGGCGTGGATGGGCCTCGTCCATCAGTTGAAGGACTGGAGAGAAAAATGAGGTTCCGTAGAAAGAGGGAACTGTTCCTCCAATGGCCTTGGGACATCAGCTCTTGCCTGTGTCTCCAGCCCAGAGTCCTGCCCTGACTTGCCTGCCTCACGGTCACATGAGTCAACTCCTTAAAACAAAACTATATATGTAAAAATACTGAATATATACAAGCCTATTAATTTGTATATGTGTGTATACATATTATATATATGTATACACATATGTTTATATGTGCGTGCGTTTGTAGTATATGTGTAAGTACTATATACAGTATACATACAAGCCTATATGTTTGTGTGTATATATTGTATACATGTATGTATGTGTATATATATAGTATACATATTATAAATGTGAACATGCTGTATATATACACACACCCATATATTAATATATGGGTGTGTGTATATATACAGTATATGTACACTGTATGTATGTATGTATACAGTGTATATTTATATATAGGTTGTATATATGTTGTATACCTGTATGTGTATATGTTTCTAGGTATTATATATATATATATGTATATACTATTATATACACACTTGCATATGTATTTATATGTGTATGTACATGCGCATATTTACATATAGGTGTGTATGTGTGTGTATACATTGTATATATGTATGTGTCTATATCGTATATATATGATATATGTATGTATATATACGATGAATTTATATATACAGTACATATATATTTTTATGCTATATGCTTTTATATGTAGGTGTATATGTGTGTCTATATGTATGTACGTGTATGTATTGCATATATTATATGTGTATGTATGTATACTGTCTATATACACACCTAAATATCTTTGTATGTGTGTATATATGTATGATATATATGTACCTAGGTGTGTATATTGCATGTGTTATACGTATATGTACATACTGTATATATACAAACTATGCATTTTATATGTGTGTATGTATAGTGTATATGTCTGTGTGTATTGTATCTATTATGTGTATATGTGTGTATACATACTGTATATATACAAACTATGCATTTTATATGTGTGTATATATGTATGTGTGTATTGTATATACTATATGTGTATATGTGTGTATGCATACTACATATATACACAGCTGTATATTTTTGTATGCGTGTACATATGTACGTGTGTGTGTATATACACACACACACCCTATGGATTCTGTTTGTCTGGAGAACCCTCACTGATACGGACACTTATGACAATTGAGTAGCTGCTCTTTGCCAGCCAGGGAGCCAAAGGCTTGTCCTTTCGGTGTCTGCCTTAAGTGTCACAAGTCCCGGGAGGGAAGGTGATGCGGCTCCTACCAGTTGAGGTGCCTCAGGGTCAGAGAAGTGCACAGGGCGGGGGGCTGGAGCCTGGTGGAGCCCAGGTGGAGTTCTAGCAGCAGTACAGCCTAGCAGTCCCACTTCCCCGGGTACTTCTCACAAAGACGCCGAGGGAGCGACGGGATCTGAAGGAGGGGATGAGGAAGCTTCCGTGGGTCCGCAAGCCCAGACCATGGCTGACTCGTCAAGGGTGTTAGAGGTCAGGACTGTGGTTACCCTGGGGGTGGGCTTACACAGAGCCATTCACATTCTGAAAAAGTATCCATTCTGCTCTTGTTTGTATGTGTACCCCCCTCCCCCAAACCTTTTAAAAACAGATTCTCTTGGTTGCTGGGAACACACACGGGGAAGTTGTGTGTGAGGGGGTGTGATCCAGGGGACAGAGAGGATAAGCCCCCCAGTCGTAGGGCCAGGAGTGGCTCAGCTTTGTGAGCTGAGGATGGCCCACGAGGTCCCAGAGAGAAGGGTCCCTGCTCCGTCGCTGCTCTGTGCACCCCATTCCCAGCCTGAGAAGCCCAGAGCCACCACCCCCCAACACACACACACCAGGGAGGAGAGCCAGTCACCCTGGCTCCCAGGCTCCGGCTCCAAGGCTTCCGGCACTAGGAGCTATTTTCAGCTTTCATGCCCTAGGACTCGGCCAGAGCTATTGTCTCCGGAAACTCTCTGTCTCTCGCCCGCCCTCCCTCCCTCCCTCCTCCGCTTCTTCCCCTCCCGCTCCATCTGTCCTCCCCTCCACCCTGCATTTCTACACAGGATGGCTCACAGACAGCTGCTCCCCGCGCCCACCTGCCACCATTCGATGGATGTCAAAGCAAGCCCTGGGGACTTCCCTGGAGGTCCAGTGATTAAGACTCCGAGCTTCCACTGCTGGGGGCACGGGTTCCATCCCTGGTCAGGGAAATAAGATCCCACATGCCGCACGGCACGGCCAAAAAAAATAAATGAATAATAAATAAAGTTATAGTGATGAAACAGCCCTACTGGTGCAAAGATGGGACGTATAGCTCTATGGTATAGAATAAAGGTCCAGAAACAGATATATGAGAACTTGCTATGACAGAAAGTGGGGAAATTAAGGAGTTTTCAATAAATGGCATTAGGACAATTGCATATCCATGTGGGAAAAAGTAAATTAGAAAAAAAAAAAAGCAAGCCCTGGTCAGGTGTGACCTTGGGCCCAGGGCCATTGGCACACGTTGTCATGTGGGACGTTCTTCCTTCGACTCCTCCCTCCCTCCTGTGTCACTGTCACTTCCTCCAGAACCTTCCTGGACTCCCCTACACAAGCCCGGGGTGTGCCCTCACCCACCCTGGATCACCAGAATTCCAATCCCGGCCCACCCTTCCCCGCCAGGTAAAGAACTGTGCATGGTCAATAAGACCGTAGAGGTCATTGGCCATTGCTACTGCAGCTGGAATTGTTACTGTGTTTAGATAGGGTGACCAACACCCACCCCCAGTTTGCCCAGGACCGCTCAGGTTTGAGCGCTGGAACTGTGGGGAAACCCTCAGTCGCGGGGAACCCCAGAAGGCTGGTCAGCCTATTTAGGACGGATCTTTCACTTGATCTCCCAACCCCCGAGAGCTAGAAAGGGAATCTCCCCCCTCCTTCCATTGTAACCTTCATTCATTCATCCACTCATCCCTTTATTCAGCTCCTTTATTCAGCAAGTATTTAGGAAGCATCTACTACACAGCAGACACTCTTCTAGGTGCTGGGGACATAACCGCATCCCTGTCCTCAAAGAGCTCATGTTCTAGCGAGGGCAGCAAACAGTAAACTGAGAAGGTGTGATTTATTACATGGGGATGAGAGAGGGGTCTCGGAGACCACTGCAGGGCAGGGGAGGTGGGAGAGGAAAGGGGCAGTTCTAAATGCAGGCGCTGACTGGATTGGGGCAGACCTTGCCCTGGGCCAGGCTGGTTGCTTCAACACAACTGTCCTCGCCCAGGGCCATCCTGCCCCCGCCTCACCCAGTTCTTCCGTGATGTGTGGGGAAAATCTGTGGTTGTCACAACTGGGGGGGGAGGGGCCCCTGGAATCAAATGGGTGCGGCCAGGGATGCTGCTGAACCCCACACAGTGCCCAGGAGGGGCCCTCAGCAGAGGGTGACCCGCCCCGAATAACCCCAGTGCCGCGGGGGAGGCCCTGCACTAATATGAGTCAGACCCGCTGGTGCCCCCAGCTTCCTGCACAGGCAGGGGCTCTAACCGGGTCACCTCTGTATCCCGAGGTGACCTAGAGTGGGGCAGCCAGGAGGGCTGAGATGAGTATCGGGGGTGAAATGACAAATCTCTGTGCCCACTCTCCCCGCCGCACCCCAGGGGCGATGGCCTCTATCTCCTCCCTGTGCAGGTAGCTTTTCCCTGAGCCATTTCTTCTTGTCAAGGTCCCTGTCGCAGGTTGGGTTCCCCGAAGATGACGTTGAGAGCAAGGATTGGAGTGCAGGTGGTTGATGTGAGACGTGCAGGAACAGATACAGCTGCCATAGGGTCCCGCAATTCCATTCCTGGGCATAGATCCGGAGAAAACTCTAATTCAAAACTATACATACACCCCTGGGATTTCCCTGGTGGTCCAGTGGTTAAGACTCCGTGCTTCCAGTGCAGGGGGCATGGGTTCCATCTCTGGTCAGGGAACTAAGATCTCACATGCCGTGTGACAATAAAAGAAGAAAGAAAGAAAAAAGAAAGAGAGAAAGAGAGAGAAAGAAAGAAAGAAAGAAGGAAGAAAGAAAGAAAAGATACATGCACCCCAATGTTCATTGCAGCACTATTTACAATAGCCAAGACGTGGAAGTTGCCTAAACGGCCACTGATGGATGAATGGATAAAGAAGATGTGGTACATATATACAGTGGAATATTATTCAGCCATAAAAAGAATGAAATAATGCTATTTGCAGCAACGTGGATGGACCTAGAGATTATCATACTAAGTGAAGTAAGTCAGAAGAGAAAGACAAATATCATATGATCTCACTTATATGTGAAATCTAAAATACGACACAAATGAACTCGTCTACAAAACAAAAACAGACTCACAGACATAGAGAACAGACTTGTGGTTGCCAAGGGGGAGAAACAGTGAGGGAGGGTTGGATTGGGAGTTTGGGGTTAGCAGATGCAAACTATTATATATAGGATGGATAAACTACAACGTCCTACTGTCTAGCACAGGGAACTATATTCAGTATCCTGTGATAAGCCATAATGGAAAAGAAAAAAGTTTTATTTATAGGTTCCATCCCGAACTGAGCTGGCCCATCCCCTCCCATGGTTCTAAGTGCAGCCCGAGGCTGCAGACTTCCCACCGTGGTCTTCAGCTCCAGAGCAAGCCACCTGCAAACCACCCACATCTTCCCAGGGGCTGGCAACTCTCCTTTGCTACTGATTCCAAGACACATCCAGATAGCAAAAATGTGACCATGAAAAGAAACTCAGGCATGTTCAAATCAGGGAAATAACATTCTTATCTCTGTTCAGTACTCGCTTAATTTTAGAATAGCTTAGAGTTACAAAAAAGTTGCAAAGATCTGTACAGAGTGTACAGAGTGCCGTGGGCCCTGACCCAGTTCCCCTATTTCCAACACGTTAGTACGTTAGTACGACATGTTTATCCAACTAAGGAACCAAGATGGATACATTGTTATTAACTAACGTCCACACTTGATTAGAATTTCCCTAGTTTTCCCCTAACATCCTTTTTCTGTCCCAGTCTCCTCTGGGCTGTGACATTTCTCAGACGTCCCTGGGTTTTGATACCTTGAAAGTTTTGAGGAGGACTGGTCAGGTATTTTGTCCCTCAATTTGTTTGTCTGTTCGTTTTCTGATGTTTTCTTATGGTTGGTCTGGAGTTATGGGGTTTGGGGTGGAAGATCCAGACAGAGATAAAAATGCCATTCTCCTCAGGTCACATCAAGGATACACACCATCAACGGGACTTATGACAAACGATTTTACCCTTGATCACCTGGCCAGTATCGTCTTTTTTTTTTTTTTTTTTTTGCTGCGTTGGGTCTTCGTTGCGTGCGGACTTCTGTAGTTGTGGCACGGGGGCTCAGTAGTTCTGGCTCCCAGGATCTAGAGCGCAGGCTCAGTAGTTGTGGCCCACGGGCTTAGTTGATCTGCGGCACCTGGGATCTTCCCGGACCAGGGCTTGAACCTGTGTCCCCTGCATTGGCAGGCGGATTCTTTTCTTTTCTTTTTTTCTTTTGCAACCAAAACTCTAATCCCAAGGATTCTCACAAAACATATTACAAATGACAGCATGAAAAAAAAATTGCACAGTAACTCAAAGTTCAGCTCTACAATATACTCTTAATCTGGCAGGACATTGGTATCCTGATAATCTCAAATTTCCAAAAAATATTACAAAGAGCTATGTATTCATGTACAGCAATCACAGAGGGGACTTATGACCTAACTCAAAGGTAAACCAACTTCCTTGAAACTTCTTAGATTCTAAACTCCCTGGACAACCTCTTGTCCAGTGTGAAGACTAGTGGAATTTCTAAACCTCTAATCTAGGGTAAGGGTGCGGCTTTCATTTTTACCTGCTGGCTTGTGTTCACAGCACCTTTTAAAGACTGCTTGCTTAACTACATCTGCATACCATATCCCAGCTACAGAAAGTCTTTTCAATGTTTCCATAATAGTAAACATCACACTTTAGGTGGGCAGGAGTTAGAGTTGACCCATTTCAAACCAGAGAGATTGACACCTTTATGTGTCACTGGGTCAAGAGACAAACAAATGTGAACAGCTAAAACATTTAAAAAGTGCACCAAGCGTCGCAAGTCTCAAACAAAACTTGAATTTTCTGTACATACTCTTGCCAAATGAAGTTATTGCCTGTACACCACTCCTCTTGCAAAGTGGTCTTCTATCTCCTTTCATTTGGCCTAGATCGGCTAGGAGACGTAGAGAAAGATCGGGACGGCTTGTGATTTCTCTCCTGGGACAGGGATCTCTCTCTTCTCCTATATCTAGAAAGGGACCTGCTCTGGCTGACGGAGAAGGCTCTCCATCTTGGAGATGTGTGGGAGGTGGAGGACTCCTCCTCCGATAATCATCTCGAGGGCGACGACCCCAAGAAGGAGGCGGTCACGATTTCGACTTCTCTTTTCCCCATTCGACAGGTCCACTCTTACTCGGCAGCCACATAGTGTTCTCCCATCCAGTTCTCGGACAGCATCGGCTGCATCTCGGGGATCTTCACGTTCAACAAGAGCGAAGCCGGGAGGGTTTTTAGCAACCCACACACTTCCATAAGAGTGTCCATAATAGCCTAAAGCTCGTTCCAATTCAGCCTTGTTACCACTGTTTCCAAGATTCCCTACATAAACTTGACAGTCCAACGGACAGGAATCACGATGCAAGACCCTCGTGGCTCCTGGGTTTCATGGGCTACATGGTGGTCCCGGGCCTCTAGAATCTGGCAGCTGAATCTGCTCACGTAAGTTGTCCTGTGGGGATGCTTTTCCCCCTATGTGTCCAGCCCGGGGCCCTGCTGTCTTGGCCCGTCCTCCCGGCTGAGAAGGTGAACCCCAGCTCCCTGGAGCAGACACTCAGAGCCCTGGTGATCGGACTCATGGCTGACGGGGCTGGAGCGGCGGCTGGACATGTGTGGCCAGCCTGGTGGTGTTTGGCCCCGTCTGCAGTTCCCGTTCCAGCTGAGAAAGAGCCTCCCTGTGCTATTTTCTCCTGCTTGTGTAAGGATCCCCGGTGTCATTTGACAGAAATGTAGATGATGTTTTCTTTCTCTCTTTTCTCCCTGCTTCCTCTCCTCCCTCTCTGCCTCCCTCTCTCCCTGTCCCTCTTTCCCTGTTCTGCTCTCCCTCTACCTCTTTCCCTCTCCCTCTCTCTCTCCATCTGACTCTCCCTCTCCCCCTCCGTCTCTCCCTCTCCCTCCCTCTCCCTATCTCTCTTTCCTCTCCCTCTCTCCCTCTTCCCTCTCGCTCTCCCTCTCCCTCCTCCCTCTGCCTCTCCCTCTTCCCTCTCCCTCTCTCCCTCTGCCTCTTTCCTCTCCCCGTTTCCTCTCCCTGTTTCCTCTCTGTTTCCTCTCCCTCTTCCCTTTCCTCTCTCCCTCTCCCTCTCTCCCTGTGCCTGTTTCCCTGTCCTTGTTTCCTTGTTCCGCTGTGCCTCTACCTCTTTCCCTCTCCCTCCCTCCCTCTCCCTCCACCTCCTTCCCTCTCTGGAGAGGGAAGGAGGTGGAGGGAGAGGGAGAGAGAGCAGGAGAGGGAGGGGGAGAGGGAGAGAAAGGGGGAGAGGGAGACAGGGATAGAGGGAGGGAGGGAAAGACATCTCTCCCTTCCTCCCTCTATCCCTCTCTCCCTCCCCTCTCCCTCTCCCTCCCTCTCTCCCGCTCCCTCCCCCCTCCCTCTCCCTCTAACTTTCCCTCTCCCTCCGTCTCTCCATCTCCCTCACTCCCTCCCAGAGAGGGAGAGATGAGATGGAGGGAGAGGCAGAGACAAGGGAGAGGGAGAGAGGGAGAGGGAGAGGGAGGGGGAAGAGAGGGAGAGAGAGAGATGTCTCTTCCTCCCTCCCTCTCCCTCTCTCCTCCTTCTCTCTCTCTCTCCCTCACCCTCTCTCCCTGGCCCTCCCTCCATCACTTTCCCTCCTTCTCACTCTCCCTCCCTCTCCCTCCCTCTCCCTCTCCCTCTCTCCCTCCCAGAGAGGGAGAGACAGAGGGAGAGGGAGAGGGGGGAGAGAGGGACACGGAGAGGGAGGGAGGGAGACAGAGAGGAAAGCAGGCACCCTCTCTCCTTCTCCCACTCCCTACATCCTTCTCCGACTCCCCCTCTCCTTCGCTCCCTCCCTCTCCTCTCCCTCCGTCTCTCCCTCTCCTTCCCTCCCTCTAGGCGAGGAAGAGGAAGGGAGGGAGAGGGAGAGAGGGAGGTGGAGGGAGAGGGAGAGGGAGAGAAGTCTCGACCTCCTTCCCTCTCCCTCCCTCGCCCTTTCCCTTCCTCTCTCCCTCTCCCTCCCTCCCTCTCCCTCTCTGTCTCTCCCTCTCCCTCCATCTCTCCCTCTCCCTCACTCCCTCCCAGAGAGGGAGAGATGGAGGAAGAGGCAGAGACGAGGGAGAGGGAGAGAAGGAGAGGGACAGATGGAGGGAGAGGGAGAGGGAGGAAGAGGGAGAGAGGGAGATGGAGAGGGAGGGGGGAGAGAGGGAGAGAAGAAGGAGAGAGGGAAAGGGAGGGAGGAAGAGACCTCTCTCCCTCTCTCCCCGCTCCCTCTCCCTCTCCCTCTCTCCCTCTCCCTTGTCTCTGCCTCTTCCTCCGTTTCTCCATCTCTGGGAGGGAGTGAGGGAGATGGAGAGACGGAGGGAGAGGGAGAGTTGGAGGGAGAGGGAGAGGGAGGAGAGGGCGGAGAGGGAGGGAGGGAGAGGGAGAAAGGGAGGGAGAGAGGGATAGACGGAGGGAGCGAAAGATGTCTCTCCCTCTCTCCCTCTATCCCTCTCCCTTCCTCAATCTCCTCCCTTTCCCTCACCCTCCATCTCTCCATCTCCCTCACTCCCTCCCAGAGAGGGAGAGATGAGACGGAGGGAGAGGCAGAGACAAAGGAGAGGGAGAGAGGGAGAGGAAGAAGGAGGGGGGAGAGAGGGAGAGAGAGAGATGTCTCTTCCTCCCTCCATCTCCCTCTCTCCTCCTTCTCTCCCTCTCTCCCTCATCCTCTCTCCCTCTCCCTCCCTCCATCACTTTCCCTCCTTCTCATTCTCCCTCCCTCTCCCTCTCCCTCTCTCCCTCCCAGAGAGGGAGAGACAGAGGGAGAGGGAGAGGGGGACAGGGAAAGAGAGACAGGGATGGAGGGAGGGAGAGAGAGAGGCAGAGAGGGAAAGGGGTGGAGGGAGGGAGAGAGGGAGGCAGAGAGGGACAGGGAGAGAGGGAGAGGGAGAGAGGGACAGGGAAAGAGAGACAGGGATGGAGGGAGGGAGAGAGGGACAGGGCAAGAGGGACAGGGAGAGAGGGAGGGAGAGAGGCAGAGGGAGAGATGGAGGGAGAGGGAGAGTGAGGGGCAGGGAGGTAGAGGGAGGGAGGGAGAGAGACAGGGAGACAGACAGGGAGAGAGGGAGAAGGGCTGATGGGGGTTCCCTCCCCCTCCCATCCTCTCCCCACTGCTTTCTCTTTTTTCTGCTTCAACAAACACCAGGCGCCTTTTAGATCAGCCCTGAAGTCAACGTTGATGCTTGGACGGCCTGACCTCCCTGCTGCCTTCCAGCCCAGGACCACAGCTGGGAGATGAAGTCTGCGGGGCCCTGGGCGGCGGCGGCGGGCTGCACAGACAACTCCTCTGACGCCCAATCTCTCCTCCTTTACGAGGCAGCCGCCAGCTCCCCTCCCTGACTCCCCAACATTTGGGGCTTTTTAAATATGTGTCGATAATGCCATGAGCTACTATTTAACTTTTCCACGAGGACCCATCTCCCGAAATGCAGTGGTTTTCAGGCTTGGCTGCACTAGACAACCCCCAGGGAAGGGAGAGACCTCTGTACCTCCCTCTCTCTCCCTCTCCCTCCGTATCTCCTTCTGGCTCTCTCCCTCTCCCTCTCCCGCTCCCTCTCCCTCTGGGGTGATGCCCGATGAGCTCAGATTCGCAGATGTTCCCCCCATCCCCTCTCTGTGCCTTGCGTGGGGCCTGGGCCTTCTCACTGTGGGCGGGGTACGGCCTTGACATTCAGACATTGGTTCCTGCAAGGACACTTGCGTTTGGTCCATACCCCGTGTGTGGCTGCAGTCTGGGCTTCTCCCTTTTAGCATCTTCAGTAGATGGGGGCTGTGCACGAGCCCTTCATCTTCCCCGCAGACACCACTGGTGCTTGTTCGGCCTCGCGGGTGATGCGGGGGGCACGGGGGACAGTCCTGTGTCCCGACCTTCTTGGACTGCAGACAGGCCACGTTGGTCCTGTGGAGAGTGGGGGCTCCCAGGAGAACCCCACCGCAGACCTGGAGAGGTGGCCCCAGAGAAGGTGGCGTACGCCTGGGGCCGGGCCTCACCAGCCAGCCCTGGGCCACCTGCAGCAACAGGCCTCTCGCCGTCCAGGGGCTGGGTGTTCGGGCGCCGTGGGCATGAGCTGCTGTCTGCATGGCAGCCGAGTTTGTATTGTTGAGCCCGGGGAGGCCCCTGGGTGGCTCTTGGAGAGCCTGGTCGCATTTCTTCCTGCCCTTGGCCTTAGAGCTCATCACGGTTCACGCTGTTTCTGGTTCCAAAAGGACCTGTGTTCATAAAGACCACGTGTTAGGACAGCACCAAAGTGTCTAGAAATCCGGGCCAGGAGGAGGAGGGAGGGGGATTGGCTGTGCCCGCCAGTGGCCTGAGAGCCCTGGCCGCCCGCAGAGACCTGGCCCGGGGCTCGTGGGGAGGGCGTAGCCCACGATCCCCAGCGCTGGCCGTCTCTGGGTTCCAGGAGAACTGCGCGATCCTCGGGGAGCTGGTGAGGCTGCAGGCTCAGAAGTCCCGCCTGCTGGGGTTCAGCACGCGTGCCGACTCCGTGCTGGAGATGAACATGGCCAAGACCAGCCAGCTGGTGAACACTTTCCTAGGTAACCCCGCCTCCCTGAGTCCCAGTGGGGACGGGAGTAGGCGGACCTTGACTGGACGTGGTGCTGCCTGAGACCCCACTGTGTCAGCCCTTGGGGGTCGCCTTCCCCAACCCTTCATTCTGCCTCGAGGGGCGTGGGGTGGGGGGCGGCTGGGGGGCTGCCACAGGGACATAGCCGAGCCTCTCCCCTCCGCCCGCAGATGAGCTGGCCCAGAAGCTGAAGCCCCTCGGGGAGCAGGAGCGGCCGTGATCCTGGAGCTAAAGAAGGCCGAGTGCCAGAGGCGGGGCCTGCACTTTGACGGGCCCATCAACGTCTAGGACCTGCGCTACTACATGAACCAGGGGGAGGAGACGCGCTACCACGTGGACCAGTACCTGCTCAGTGAGTCCTTCCCCATGCAGGGGGTCACGCGCGGGCGGCTGGGCATCTCCCAGGAGCTGCTGGGGCTGACCTTAGACCTGGAGAAGGGCGCCAACATGTGTCACGAAGATGTGAGGCTCTACACGGTCCGGGACGTGGCCTCGGGCAAGGTCATCCATCGGCAAGTTCTACCTGGACCTCTACCCTCGGTGCATGCGTGGGGGAACCTGTCGGCCATGGGCCGGGGCTCCTCTGTGGAAGCGGGGCCTCACCAACGTCCCTCTCCAGGGAAGGGAGGTCCGGGCACATGGCCTGCTTTGGCCTGCATCTGGGCTGCCTGCAGCAGGATGGGAGGTGCCAGATTGCCATCGCGGCCATGGTGGCCAACTTCACCAAGCCTATGCCCAACCCGCCCTCCCTGTTGCAGCATGATGAGCTGGAGACCTACTTCCATGAGTTCTGGCAAGCGATGCACCAGCTCCGCTCCCAGGAGGGTGCGGGCGCGGGGCTGCAGGCAGGGGTCGGGGAGGGCCCGGGCTCTCCCGTGGTCCTCAGGCAGGCCCTCGCCACGGGATTCTTCCACTGATGTCACCCCGCACGTGGCGACGCCCTCGGTGTCAGTTTCCTTCATCAAACCCCACTCACTGGGCGCTTACGCAACAGAAGTGGATGTCCTCCAGACTCTGGAGGCTGGAAGCCCCAGATCAAGGAGTCAGGACTGATTACCTGCATGTTAAATACATGTATTCAAGAGTTGCCTTCAAAAAAGACAAACGACAAGAAAGGCACGTTGCCTGCGAGTCTGGGGACAGCCGGTGATGAGAACCAGAGGGTAGGCTCTGGGGCCGGGAGCGCCGCGCCCTGTGAGGCCCTGGGGCTGCTGCCAGTCTCGGTGGAGGCTCAGCAAGTCCCAGTGACTTTCCCACGGGGGGGTCCCCAGCTGAGCGTCTGGGCCCGGACCCAGTGTTCGTTCACTCTTCCTGCGGTCAGCGCTTCGTCCTGAGAGCGATGCTCTCACAGGCTGCACCGGAGGGCGTGGGGACAGTTTACTGAGCTGTGCAACCGTCACTACTGCTCTGTTTTGGAACATTTCCCTCACCCCAAAAATGTCCCTCACGCCCTTAGTTATCGTTCCCTCCCCTCCCCTGCTCCTGACAACCAGGAACCCACTCTGACTCTGTGGATCTACCTGTTCTGGATGTTTCCCCTCAGTGGGGTCACACCCTGTGTGTCCTTCTGTGTCTGACTTCTCTCCCTGAGCATCGTGTTCTCAGGGTGCATCCTCGTGGCAGCGAGTGTCAGGGCTTCACACCTTTGCGTGGCTGAGGGCTGGAAAAAAGACAAACGACAAGAAAGGCACGTTGCCTGCCAGTCTGGTGACAGGCGGTGATGAGAACCAGAGGGAAGGCTGTGGGGCCGGGAGCGCCGCGCCCTTTGAAGCCCTGGCGCTGCTGCCAGTCTCGGTGGGGCACGGGCAGAGCCATCCCCCAGGAGCTGCTGGACAAGCTCATCCAGTCCCGGCTGGCCAACCCCGGTGCGGCCGGGCCGAGGGAAAGGAAAGGGGCTCCCGGACCGCCCGGCTGAAAGCACGGCCTGGACACAGTGCCAGCCCCCCGTCTCCTTCCTCCCGCCCTCCAGGCCTCTTCAACCTGTGCCAGATCGTCCTGGCCAAGGTGGACCAGGCCCTGCACACGCAGACGCCCGCGGACCCGGCGCAGGAGAATGCCCGCCTCTGCCAGGAGATCCTCGGGGGCCCAGCTACGCCAGGTAGCCAAGCGCGCGCCGGGCCCACCTTAGCGGTCGGTTGGCAGCTACTGCCCAGGTCAAGAGGATCCTCTGGTGGTGTGTGAAGGGGGACCGACTGACGGGCTTTGGCCGAGGCCCGCTGACCCCTGGCCTCTTCCTGCCTGGGTTCCTGGGCTGGTCCCTCCAGCTGTGGCCCGCCGAGTCCGAGGGTGGGGTGGGCGTATCAGCACGTGCTTTCTGGAGAGCCTGGAAGAGGCAGGAGAGGGCTTCATAGCCCGGACGAAACTCGTCGACGAGGTTTGCCTGTGCGTGTCGGTGCGGACACGCGGTTCACTCCCTCGTGAGCGCTTTCACCCGCACTCTCCCCGTGCTGGAGGGCGAGCCCTGACTCATCCCTTGGAGCCTCGGGCAGCTGTCCTTGTAAGAGGCTCAGGGGTGAACCCTCGTGAGCTTCAGCAGAAAGTCGGCAAAGATTGATCTGTGTCCCTCCACTGAGTTGCCCGCAAGGTCCCCGTTTTCTACAAGTGTTGGGCCAATACTCCCTCTAGTGGCGGGGGACTCAGACAGGGCTGCTTTGAGGCCCCCGCTCTGGGGAAGGGGCACGGAGCGGCCAGGGGGCCGGGCAGGAACCTCTCCGCGTGTGTCCCAGGGACCCACCTGCCTGCGACCTTCGGCCACCTGGCAGGAAGCTACAACGCCCAGTCCTATGGCTACCTGTGCAGCAAGGTGTACTCCACGGACACGTTCCACACACGCTTCAAGCAGGAGGGCGTCCTGAGTGGCAAGGTGAGAGGCCGTCCTGCCGCGCAGACCAACACGGAGGTCCTTGGCCTGGGCCTAGATGCTCATGCCGCCTGCCTGGACCTGCCAGGCTCTGAGGGCCCTGTCCTGGACCTCCTGCTCCCCTGCCCTTTGTTGAGTCAGAGCAGAGGTGGCCACACCCACACCCTCAGTGAAGGGGGTGCTCCACCCTCCTGCAGCCCCACCCCCTCTCTGCAGGTTGCCATGGACTACAGAAGCTGCATTCTGAGGCCAGGGGGCTCCGAGGATGCCAAGGGCATGGTGACGCTCTTCCTGGGTTGCGACCCCACGCAGGACGCCTTCCTCCTGAGCAAAGGGCTGCAGGTTGAGGGCTGCAAGCCGCCGGCCTGCTGACGGCACGGGGTTTTGCCCACCCAGGCGGGCCGGGTGCCTTAGCGCCCCGTTGGGGCGGGGGAGGGGCCGCGTGTCCTCCCAGCCCCTGAGTCCCCAGCGGCCGGCCTAGGCCAAAAGTCTCCACCTGGAACTGTCTGGAGAGCCTGGCGTCAAGGCTCCCCCTTGTTGCACTAATGCAATCCCTTCCTGGGGAGCTTTCCTGGTAACAAAACGGTTCTTTGAAAACGTAGCCATTAATAAAAAGACTCCACTCCTGGTCTCTGCCTGCCGTCCCTTCCACCACAGGAGTGGCATGGGGGCCGTCACACTGGGGGGAGTTCTGACCTTGGTCGGGGATCAGCCCTGGGGCCGTGGTGACGCGTCTGGGTCACTGGGAGACGGCTGAGCTGTGGGGTGAGTTCAGACGGGGATGGTGCCCCGCACCCCGACCGGGCAGGCTCTCCAGTGAGGGGGTGTCAGTTTCCTGCCGGCCTCCTGCCCATCAGTGTTTGGCATCTCGGGGGCTGTGACTGGGTGCAGCCGGTTCTGGCGGTGGGCACAGCTGCGGGAAGCCCAGCTGTGGCTGTCCCTGTCCCCGAGTCCTGTCCTCCTGCTCACGGCCGGCCGGCTGGCTCCCTCCGCTCATCGGCAGCTGCTGAAGTCTGGACCACAGCAAGGGGCCGCCTTCCTGGGTCCTAGCGATTCTTCCCAAAGGCCTTAGGGATGCGGTTTGGTGGCAGTAGGAATTCAGAGAGGGTGCTGCCCCACTGGAGCGCTAGGGTGGGTCTGGACCGTCCCGTGTGTCCTTCCCTGGCCTTTGAGCTCCTCGGGAGCCCTGCCTCTGGCCCTTCGCCCCCACAAAGGACGCCAGGCAGCGGAGCGAGGGCGCGAGCAGTGCCCCGACCTTCTCCCCGTGGCCCAGGCGGGCAGGCCGTGCCACGCTCTGTCCTCCCCTCAGCCTGCGAGCCCGTTCTCACCCACCCTGGCCAGTCGGCTGTGGACCAGGCTGTGGTGTCTGCCCTTCTGCAGACACAGCTCAGCTCCCTGCACCCACTTCTGTGCCTTCTGTGTTCTGGGCTGGTCGCAGGCCCAGAGCCGGTGGGCAGGCACCCCGTGGCCGGGAGGGCTGTCCGTGTGAATTCCCTGGGGCTTGAAAAGGAGCACAGCCGGCCTTCCATCAGGCACCTCTTGATGGATATGGAAGGGGCGTGTCGGGGCCTGGGGGCTGCTCATCTCCCCGTGCACCGAGCCCCCTGATGGTCCCCGTGCAAAATCCAGGTGTGGCGTTGGCACCCCAGCCGTGTGCCGGGCAGTCTGTGGCGGGCGCCACAGGCCTCGGGCTGGCGGGCCACAGGGTTCCCGAGCGGCAGGTCAGGACTGAGAGGGTGAGGCCTTTCCCCGGGTCCAGGGCCCAGGCTGACGCCGGCTGGAGGCCCCTCCGCTCACCGCCCGCACCCCCAGCCCCTGCCCTCACGTGAGCCCCCAGGGCTGAGCTCAGGTGCTGCATGCCCAGGCTCTCCGGCAGCCCAGCCCGTTCCCCCTCCTCCGAGGTCACTGAAGGCCTGGGAGGCAGGTGGCCCCACGGAGACCGCTGTTCCCCGAGCCCTGGGCAGGGGGCAGGGAGGACGGGCACACGGCCTGCAGGGGTGTGGGCGCCGGGGCAGCCGGAGCAGCTCCACACAGTAAGTAAGAGCAGCTCACCAAAACCAGTGCGTTTCTCCAGCCGCCCCGGGACCTGAGCTCAGGTCCTGGGGCAGGAAGGGGCAGCACTGCAGCTGTTAGCTGTCACTGGGGGTCGACTGTGGCCCAGTGCCACCTCTTAGATCCTCCCCCGTCCCCTTCCAGGGTTGCGACCGGACCCCTGCCAACCGGGTTCTCACTCCTCCCCGTCCCCTACGCCTGCTCCATGAAGGTGGAAGGAACACATTTTTTAAAAGGTTAGAGCTCGGGTTTCCCTGGTGGCGCAGTGGTTAAGAATCCGCCTGCCAATGCAGGGGACAAGGGTTCAAGCCCTGGTCCGGGAAGTTCCCACACGCCGCGGAGCAACGAAGCCCATGCGCCACAACTACTGAGCCTGCGCTCTAGAGCCCAAAAGCCACAACTACTGAGTCCTCGTGCCCCAACTACTGAAGCCCGCGCGCCTAGAGCCCGTGCTCCGCAACAAGAGAAGCCACCACAATGAGAAGCCCACGCACCGCAACCAAGAGTAGCCCCCGCTCACCGCAACTGGAGAAAGCACGCACGCAGCAAGGAAGACCCAACGCAGCCAAAAATAAATAAATAAAATCAATAAATAAAATTTTAAAAATCATATTAAATACCTATTAATGAGATTTTAAAAAATAGTCAGTTAGTTAGTTAGTCAGTTAGTTAATTGTGCCGGGTCTTAGTTTCCACGGGCCAGCTCCTTAGTTGTGGTAATGAGATATTTTATATTCTTTTTTGTCCCTGAACAAAGGCCTCAGAATCCAGTATCTATCTGATAACGCTCACAGCATAGCTCAGCACGGAATAGCCACATTGTTTTTCTTTGGCTGCTATGTACCAAACAGCGTTTTGTACTGTTTTACCAAATGCATGTATTTAATACCTGTTTTAAAAAACATAGTGAGATCTCAAAACTTTAAATTGACTAAAGTAAGATTCTCTCCATAGTACTACTTATTTGACCAACACCACCTGATAACACCGGTGTGGTGCACTGAGCCTTACTCTAGAATATTGGGATAAACCCTGTTTCGACAAGTGTTCATCCTCCAAGTCCCCAAGGCCTCTCACACACTGCCAGTGAAACTGCTTCCTGCTTGGGAAAGAGTGCCCCAGTTCGTTTCTTTAGAAGCTTGAAGGCTATGTAAGCCCTCCAAAAGGTTAAAGGGCAAAGAACAACTCTAAAACTGGCACATTTGTTTAAAAAAAAAGACTTGTCAATATTACAAGAGCCAGCTTGCTTTCACTTGTGACACGTTTTCTTAGGAGGCAAGGGATGTGGCCATGTGACTTGGACAAGCTGTTTCGCTCTGTCTCAGTGTCCCACCTGTGAGTGGGTAGTCTGACTAAACTTAATTACAGACATCTGAATAAGGATCATGAACAGTGGCATCTAATTTCCAAAATAAAAATAGGAGAATGAGTATGTCTTTTACAACAGGACGTCAAGTCCACCTCAAAGATATTGGTAGCCTTGAGTCCATTGCTTCTCACTGAGTGCAGTTGTGCCTCCCAGGGGACATCTGGGAAAGTCTGAAGGTGATTTTGTTTGTCACAACTGGGAGGAGAGAGAGGGAATGTTACGGGCACCTAGTGAGTAGAGGTCGGGACCTTGCTAAACACTCTACGATGCACAGGACTCACACACCACAGCAAAAGTTTATCTGGCCCCAAAAGTCAATGCCTTGGTTGAGAAACCCTGCCTTAGAGCAAACCACGGATACTCATCTTTAGCAGGTAACAGGGCATTTACTACCCACCTGTAAACCTACAGACTTCCTGACTTACACAGCTAATCCTGTGGCAACAATGAAATAGATAGCGTGTGACCATCTGGTATTATCTAGGTTTGCCCCTCAAGTCACATGGGACAGTGCTAGAGACTGACATTTTCTATATTGGAGGTCTCTGGCAAGCCACCAGTTTTCTAACCTAAAAAGTCTAAGCAGCATTATTACAATACACATAATAACATGACAATTCTGCTTTTATAGAGAAATTAGATGTGGGAAAGGAGCTTATGTGACATCAGAAGCAAATGCTTTGAACACATCACATCTGCTGGTTCGACTGTCAAATCTTGACAGCTGTAGACGTAGGAAGGTAGACAGGAGAGAACAGACCAAAGTTATGGGCCTGCTGAGTCCTCGGGTCTAACCATAATACACTTCGTACTGCCCTGTGTCCAGGGATGTGTTGTAACACCCTCTCAGTCACTTACGGTCCATAGCAGACCAAGTATAAATTCACAATTACCAGCAAGTGTACCAAAAAAAGGCAGAGTTAAGAAACTTAAATGCGAGCCCTACCTGGTTTTTTCTTCTTCATCGACAGAATCATCTGATTTTGCTTTTTTCAGGGTCTTCCTCAGGTTTCCGTTTGGCAGGGCTGTCACACACAGTAAAGCCAACTGTTAGCTCACCAGGCCCTAGACCTCCAGTGGGCACGAAACAACTCATATTCCTCCCTACCAAGAGTACCCTCTCTTTGGAAAGATTCAGGGCATGGTCCCCTCTTCCCTCTGAGAAGCCCTTTTTGCCAGGACATTAAAAGAAGCTTCGAGCTTAATGTTTCTTTGGATGACAGGTTTAGAATACCACCATTTTGCAAACCTTAAGAAATAATGGATCTAGACTTTGATCAATGGCTGCTCGAATCACAGAAGAGACATTACATGCCTCTGATCGACAGCCCCATGCCGTCAATGAAGTCTCACAAAATAAAGCTGGAATCTGATCAAGACTCTAGACCTAACTACCAGTTTACAGAAAACTGGAGGCAAGGGAACACATTAACCACCAAAACGATGCAGTCAGCCAGACCTAGAAGCTATTAGAAAAAAGACCTATTTTCTTTAAATAAATGGCAAGAAAATAAGGAATCTATCACTTGAAAGGCTTAAGGAGCAAATCAACCAAACTCTGTTACACAAGGGGAAGAATGAACACTGCTATATATTTGTTAGTAAGGAACTGTTACACTTTATAAGGCATGTTTTGTCTTCTTCAAAAGACTGTTTGCTAGATGTTAGCAATTATAGCAAAATATGAATAAAAAACTTGTCAGAGAAAGAGACCTTGTCATCTAGAAATATAGTATGTGTGGATAAGATGACATGTCCGATTTGTTTCAAAGTAATCCAGCTGGGAGGATATGGGTGTGTATGGAGTTGTAATCCATTTGGAATAATTTTCACGTGGAGCATATGGGGGTATAGGTGAAACAACAGCCAGGAGCTGTTAACTGTTGATACTGGGTGATAGGTACACAGGGGTTCATTTTACTATCCTTGGTATTTTGTGTATGTACATTTGAAGTTTCCTATGTTAAGAGTAAAAATGGATGAGATCTTCAGAAATGCTGTTCATGAATGTCTAATAACAGAATATCAAAAGGAAAACCTAAGCAATGTGGAAGTCAGAATTACTAAGTTACATCCTACTAATTTATATGTGTTTTACCAAAAACAGTTGGCCCCTAAAATGGGGGCTGTCCATTCACTATATACTGACCCCCTTGTGAAATGAGATGTGATGGTGGTCTGCCTGGTAGTTTGCCTTCTAATCCTGGGGCTAGATGAGACTTCAGCTGCTTAAAGAAAAAGAAACAAAAAAGCCACTATGAATAAAGAGTTCACAGCCAAGGTACAGTTCTTCAGCATCACCAAGCTGGTGCAGAGACCAGGTTCTGAGGATTAAGTAACCTTCTCTTCTTATTCTAAGCAACCACCATCTTGATAAACTCATCAAATTAGCACCTGCCAGTTTGCTGGGCCATTTTAACACAAGCTCTTGTATGAGGGGCCCAACTCTGAGACGCACAAGGAAACAGAGCCTCCATTTATTTCATCAGAAGATGAAGTGGCCAAGCACCTGACCTGAGCTCAAGTCCCATGCTCTTTTTAAAAAAATTCCAGAAGAGTTATTCTGACTACAAGTGGGGAAGGATTCTAAGAATAAATGTTTAGCTTAAACAGGCATGTAACTTAGAAGTCATAATTATCAGCAGCTCCTGTTATCTTATACCTCATAAATTCAACCGCATTTGGGGATCTAATGCTCTATAACTTGGTTGAAGACAAAAATTTAAAGTATATATCTAAGCTAGTTAGAAGTATACACAAGAGGGAATTTCATGGCGGTCCAGTGGTTAAGACTCGGCACTCTCATTGCCGAGGGTCGGGGTTCGATCCCTGGTTGGAGAACTAAGATCGCACAAGCCGAGCAACACAGCCACACACCCCCGAAAAAAAGATACACAAAAAACAAGTACTGTCGGTGGAGGGGCTGTGTGTGGGGGGAACAGACAGACCCTATGACGCCAAGTCTGTCCTCCCCTTAGGTGGTACCAGATTCCAACGAGGTCAAATGAATCAAGCGCTCTTACAGTGTTTCTCCATCAGACTTGCTTCTCCTGGGCATGCAAAGTTTGGAAACAGGTTTGGGGGACTTCTTTTTCTCTGCTATTTCCACTCTGCGCTCCTCACCACTTGTCTGGCTCCCGTTTTCTAGACAGTCATTCACTTCCCGACTGAAAGCATGAGCTCCGTTCTCCAAGGACAAATCTTTATTTAAAAGGGATTTGACTTTAGCCAGGTAGCCCTCCTACAGCAGGAAAGGATAATTTAAGTAGCAGTGAATGTCAACAAGGGTCCATGAGAGAATAAGGAAACACATGCGCTTCCTTTATAACTATAAGGTAACAGGGAGAGGTGGGATTATTCTGCCTCCCTGGTCACAGACAAGTTACATGGGAGGAAACGTTTTCTAGCCGCCGGGATGCTGACGACTTACCTCTGATAATTCTTCTTTATGTAATTTGGTTTCCAAGTCACATAACTGATTCTTTATTTCTGTCTGCAGAAATTCATGCAAGAGATTCCATTGCTCCTTCATGCATTCCTAAGGGAAGGAAATAGGTTTACAAGTCTCCACATTCCCAAGGTAGGAACCAATGGACTAATACACAAATAGTTACACTGCCTGGTCACATAACAATGACTGAATGGCAGGCAATGCTGAGTCGGCCAAAAAGAAAACTAAATATTCACAAGACGTGTTCGTGATGTTTCCGTTAAGATCATATCACACCATCTCCAGAGTGGTGAAAAATGGAAAGATTAGAGGTGAAACAGACACATAATAGAGTACTAGAACAAAACTGATTTTGAAAAACAGTGTGACCAGGACAAGTTATAATCCAGACTTGATGGTACGGAACCCAGACTGGGAAACTCGATGAGTTACCAAAAGCTAACCCATAATAGCCTATTAGTCCAGCACATTAGACAGAAACATCCACGTTATCCTCAACTTTAGGGAAAAGAGAGCCAATTCCACTTAAATTTGTTTTTAGGAACTACATAGTGTCTGTCAAATGGTCACATTTGATCGTATATTTTGTTAAGGTGGAGATTACCTTACCTTTTCTGTTAACTCTCTCTTTCCAAATCTTTGAGCCTGGGGGAAGAAAAGGGAAGAAACAGACACTTGTTCAGCAACATTGTCTACCTGTAAGAATACCGCAGTTTAAAGAACTTTGGAAATAAGTTCAACATGAATGTTAGAAAAAAATACAATGGTTTTTCCCTCCCCCAGTGTCTAGAATGCCCTACTGTAATGCCTGCACGTTAAGAAGTTATTTTCAATATGAATGAGGTCCCCCTTTTGGGGGCTGGTTTTCTGATGGTGGTAAGAGATGATATAGGAGCTCTAGAACAACATTCTTTCTTTCTTTTTTTTTTTTAACGTTATTTTAAAGACACTGGGAAAGGGGAAGCAGGTCACACAGTTGGGTTCCTTCCCAAGCTAACTGACCTATAGGTGGTCTTCCTCCAGTTGGACCTGACAAGATTTCATAGAAGGGCATACAGAGGTTAGAAAGAGTGGACCAGGGTGACAGGATGCTGTGGGGAACAGCCAGCTAACATCCCCAAAGGCCAGGATGGGGTGGTGGCAGCATTCTGAGGAGGAATATACGAAAATGGAGGAGTCAAGGCATCTGGGGCAGCAGGCGGTGCCCACACACAAGAGAGATGAAGCTAGAAAAGTTGGCTGGCGCCTCACCCAAGAGCTCATCCTTGCAAATGTTTGTACCCAGTCATTCACAAGTGCAGAACTGTCATGAGTTTAGCTGGAAAATCATGGCCTGATTTGGTTCTTGAAGATGAGTATCTTGCCTCTTTGGGGAGGAAGGCAGCGAAAAGAAGAAAGGAACAGAACTAGAAGACACCGAGGAAACGGGGAGGCTGCTGTTCCTAGCCTGGGCGCTGACTGTGGGCAGTTGGGTGCGAACAGGTGTAACCAGCTGGGCGAGCGTCCCTCAGCAGAGGGGCAGCACCCTGGGCAGGCACTGGACCTCCACCATCTATGGATCCTCCCCTCCAGCACCCAGGCTAGGTACTCAGTTACCAGCAGCCCAGAGGGCAGGAACAGAGCTCTGCCAGGCTGGCCTTCCCAGAGGGCACATGTAAGCAGCACAGCCAGGAAGGTGAGCGACAGGCTTTGCTGGCTTGTCGGGAAGGAGGGCGACGTCCGGCTCGGCACGGCTGGAGTCAGCGCTAGCCTCCCCTTGGACACGGGCACTGGGCCCCCGGTCTCAGGCGCACACAGGCCTCCAAAGCCCTTCCCTCGGGATGGCGCTCAGACCCTGCTGCATGGAAACTTGCTGGCATTTAGTTAATGCTAGGTAGCATTTTTCATCACTTAATAGAGTCCTGTAGGTGTTTGAGCCAATCAACTATTTCATTTACCTTACCCCATGCCATCCGTTCATTCATTCAACGAATATTTTTTGAGAACTATAGAAAGCACCACTGGGCAACTTCCAGCCTCTGGGAATTCAAGCACAGAGCAAGCAAGATGAGGTCCCCTGTCCTCCTGGTGTTTATCTCATAGTAGAGAGAAAATAATTCACAAGAATATGAGTAAATGAGTCAAAGAGTGACACATTTGTATTAGTGTCTTAAAGGAAATAAAAAGCATGTGGGACTTCCCTGGTGGTGCAGTGGTTAAGAATCCGCCTGCCAATGCAGGGGACACGGGTTCGAGCCCTGGTCGGGGAAGATCCCACATGCCGCGGAGCAACTAAGCCCATGCACCACAACTACTGAGCTCACGTGCCACAACTGCTGAAGCCTGCGCGCCTAGAGCCCGTGCTCCGCAACAAGAGAAGCCACCACAATGAGAAGCCCGCGCACCACAACGAAGAGTAGCCCTCGCTTGCTGCAACTAGAGAAAGCCCACATGCAGCAACAAAGACCCAACGCAGCCAATAAATAAATAAATAAATAAATAAAATTTAAAAAGCATGCTGTGATTTTTAAATAGTGTGTTCTAGACATTGAACTAAATATCTCCCATGATTATAAGATTGTTGCACTACACACCTGTATGAGTGACTATTGAAGATCTGGATGCTCCATGAGTAGAAGAATTTTCTCATTATTAAAGGCATCCAAAGAGGAAATGGCCCATGTAGGGAGGCAGGGAGGCTTCAGACAGAGATTGGGCTCACCACAGGAGTGGGGAGATGACTCCCCCATTGGATGTGGAAGAGTGACACACTCCCAAATTCCCTTCTGATTTAGCAGGAACAGTTTCATTTGTCAGGGACAGAATTGTAAATTTAAGTCAAGAAAACAGGAATCCATTGATTCCTGTACTAGGACATGCAGGGATTGAGTGAGGTGACCTCAGGACTCAAAGCATGTCCTCAAGGCTCTCTTGCTATGAAATTTTCAATGTTCATGTGTGATTTTATTTCATCCTCTCTTTGGGCAGACAGGCATCATTTCAATTACTCTAGATAGTAGACCCCACAGAGGAAACAGAGGGCTTCTCTCTTCCATCATGCACATGCTTTTGTTTTAGGGCAAAAACCAGTTATTACTGTTCCTGCTCATAGAGGGATAACCATACCTAACTTTACTGAGAGTTGTGTAGGTGTTGTGAAAATGAGTAAAGGAAACCGCATTTTTAATGGAGTCAGGAAGCCCTGAATTCAGGGAGAGCTCTTGCACACTGCAGCTTGCAGACCCCAGCAGAAAAAAAGATTTCCTTCTGACTGAGCAACAAGTTGCCCACCCCCTGCAGCCAATGAATAACCACCATAGCCCTCCCCAATTTCCTCCTTTCCTCTGTAAAAGCAAGTCCCTCCCTTCTGTTCTCCGGACTTGCCTATGGTTCGCTATAGTTTGTGTGTCTTGAATTGCAATTCCTCTGCTATTCCCAAATAAACTCATTTTGCTGGTAAGATAACTGGCTCTTTTAAGGTCAACAGTGTGAATGAGTGGGGTACTAGGCCTAGTACGTTTGTTGAACCAACAAGTAGAATGAGTGATATAAGTATTAGGGATCGAGGCTGTCCTTTAGTAATATGAATAGATAATATTTGTTTTCCTATAAGTTCAATTATCATTGTTGTATAGAAATTAAACAGTTGTTGATTAAATAGTTAGGAATGTAAAGAAAATAATTCAAGTACTAGACAGCTTTTCAGGTTGTAAGTGGCAATGAATGTAATTAATAGGGCTCAAGCGTTGGTATACGACGTGTTCACAGTTTTGATGATTAAGTCTTTAGAATAAAAGCCTGTAAGGAAGGGTATACCTATGAGTGCAAGGCTTCCAATAAAAATGTATTAAACTCTCCAATCTAAAGACATATTGGCAGAGTGATGGAGAAAGGGGGAATAATTCAGCTATATACTATCTACAAGAGACTCACTTTAAAGCCAAAGACACAAATAAGTTGAAAGTGCAAGGATGGAAAAAGATACTGCAAGCAAATAGTAACCAAAAGACAGCAGGGTTGGTTAGGGTACTATAAGACAAAATAGACTTTATCTTTTTTCCAGCTTTATTGAGATATAATTAACATACAACATTGAATAAGCTTAAGGTGTACAATGTGATGATTTTAGATATGCAAAATGATTACCACAACCAAGTTAGTTAACACATCCTTCACCTCACATAATTACCATTTTTTGTTGTTGTTATAATGAGAACATTTAAGATCTACTGTATACAAAATGGTATTATTAACTATAGTCTCCATTCACATTGTATACAATGTGATGATTTTAGATATGCAAAATGATTACCACTATCAAGTTAGTTAACACATCCTTCACCTCACATAATTACCATTTTTTTGTTGTTGTTGTTATAATGAGAACATTTAAGATCTACTGTATATGAAATGGTATTATTAACTATAGTCTCCACTATAGAACTCAAGATCCCCAAACTTGATTATCTTTTAACTGGAAGTTTGTAACCTTTCACCAATATCTCACTTCCCTCAGCCCCGCCCCCAGCCCCTGGCAACCACAAATCTACTGTTTCTATGACTGTGGCTTTTTAAAATTCCACATATAAGTGAGATCATACAATATGTTTCTTTCTCTCTCTGACTTATTTTACTTAGCATAGTGTTGTCAAGGTCATCTATGTTGTCACAAAAAGTAGGATTTCCTTCTTTTTTTATGGCTGAATAATATTCCATTTATCTTTTACCCATTCATCCACTGATGGACATTTAGGTTGTTTCCATGTTTTGGCTAATGTTAATAATGCTGCAAACAACACAGAAGTGCAGATATCACTGTGAGATAGTGATTTCAGTTCCTTCAAATAAATACCTGGAAGTGATATTGCTGTATCATACTATTATTCTATTATTAATGGTTTGAGGAACTTCCATACTGTTTTCCAACAGTATGGAAAATATGGTACGTTCCATAATGTTGTCTGTACCAATTTACATTTCCACCAGCAGTGCACAGCTTTCTCCTTTCTCCACATCCTCCAGAGAAATTGTTATCTCTTGTCTTTTTCATGATAGCCATTCTAGCAGGTGTGAGGCACTCTCTCAATGTGGTTTTTTTTTTTTTTTCAATGTGGTTTTGATTTGTGTTTCTCTGATAATTAGTAATGTTGAGGATCTTTTCCTGTGCCTGTGGGCCATCTCTCTATCTTCTTTGAAAAAAATGTCTATTCAGTTCCTTTGCCAATTTTGTAATTAGATTATCTGTGGTTTTGCTGTTGAGTTTTATGAGTTCCTTATATTTTTGGATGTTAATCCCTTATCAGTATATGGTTTGCAAATATTTTCTTCCATTTGTAGGTTTCCTTTTCATTTTGTTGACTATTTCTTCTGCTGTGCAGAACTTTTTAGTTTGATGTACTCACACTGGTTAATTTTTTGATTTGTTGCCTGTGCTGTTGATGTCATACCCAAAAAAATCATTGACAAAACCAATATAAATGAGTTTTCCTCTATGTTTTCTTCTAGGAGTTTTGTGGTTTCAGGTTTTAATTTGTCTTTAATCCACTTCAAGTTAATTTTTATGAGTTGTGTAAGATATGGTCTAGCTGCATTCTTTTCCATGTTGATATCCAGTTTTCCCAACACCATTTATTGAAGAGACTACAGGCATACCTCAGAGATATTGAGAGTTTGGTTCCAAACCACCACAATAAAGTGAATACTGAAATAAAGCAAGTCACATGATTTTTTGGTTTCCTACTGTGTATAAAATTTATGTTTACACCATGCTATTAAGTGTACAATAGCACTATGTCTAAAACAACAATGCACATACCTTAATTACAATTTTATGAGACCAACTTTACCCTGTAATTTTAAGCAATTACTTTGCTTAAAAATGCTAACCATCATCTGAGCCTTCAGTAAGTCATAATTTTTTTGCTGGTGGAGGGTTTGAAATATTGCAAGAATTACCAAAATGTGACACAGAGGCATGAAGTGAGCAAATGTTGTTGGAAAAATGGCGCTGATAGACTTGCTCAACACAGGATTGCTACAAACCTAAATCTGTTTAAAAAAAATAATTATGAATATCTGTGAAGCACAACAAATGATGCACAGTAAAACGAGGTATGCCTGTATCCTTTCTCCATTGTGTATTCTTGGCTCACTTGACAAATATTAGTTGAGCATATATGCATGGGGTTTTTTTCTGGGTTCTTGATTCTGTTACATTGGTCTATGTGTATGTTTTTATGCTGGTACCCTACTATTTTGTAATTTAGTTTGAAATCATGAAGTGTGATGCCTCTGGCTTTTCTCTTCTTTCCCAGGATTGCTATGGCTGTTTGATTATTTTGTGGATCCATATGAAGTTTAGGATTGTTTTTCTATTTCTGTGAAAAATGCCATTGGAATTTTGATAGGAATTGCATTGAATCTATAGATTACTTTGGGTACTATGTATATTTTAACAAAAGTAATTCTTCTGATCCGTGAACACAGGATATTTTTCCATTCATTTGTATCTTCTTCAATTTCTTTCATCAATATCGTCTAGTTTTCAGTGTACAGATCTCTCTCCTACTTGGTTAAATTTATTTCTAAGTATTTTATTGTTTTTAATGCTATTGTGAATGGGATTGTTTTCTTTGTTTCTTCTTCAGATAGTTAATCGTTAATGTATAGAAGTTAATCGTTAATGTATAGAAAGAGAACTGATGTTTTGTATGATTTTGTATCCTGAAACTGTACTGAATCTGTTTATTAGTTCTAACAGTTTTTTGGTGAAGAACTTAGGAATTTGTATGTATAAGATCAAATCATCTGTAAACAGAGAAAATTTTACTCCTTCCTTCCTGATTTAGATGTCTTTTATTACTATTTCTTGCCTAATTTTTTTATTGGGGTGTAGTTTTACAGTGTTGTGTTAGTTTCTACTGTACAGCAAAGTGGAGTTCCCTGTGTTACACAGTAAGTTCTCATTGGTTATCTATTTTATACACATTAGTGTATATATGTCAATCCCAATCTCCCAATTCTTCCCACCCTCCCTTTTCTTGGTGTCCATATGTTTGTTGTCTACATCTGTGTCTCTATTTCTGCACTGCAAACCGGTTCATCTGTACCATTTTTCTAGATTCCACATATATACGTTAATATACGATATTCATTTTTCTCTAATTTTTCTGGCTAAGACTTCCAGTCATATGTTGAATAGAAGTGATGAGAGTGGGCACACTTGTCTTATTCTGATCTTAAAAGAAAATCTTTCAGCCTTTCACCATTGAGTTTGATGTTAGCTATGGGTTTGCCATATATGGCCATTGTTATGTTGAGGCATGTTTCTTCTAGACCCAATTTGCTAAGACTTTCTATCATGAAAGGATATTGAATTTTGTAAAATGCGTTTTCTGCATCTATTAAGATGATCATATCATTTTTATCTTTCATTCTATTAATGTGGTGTATCACATTTATTGATTTGCATATGTTTAACCATCTTTGCATCCCAGGGATAAATACTACTTGAAGATGGTGTGTGATTCTTTTAATGTGCTTTTGAATTTGACTTGCTAGTATTTTGTTGAGATTATTTGCATTTATATTCATCAAGGATATTAGCCTGTAGTTTTTTATTCTTCTAATGTTGTTATCTGACTTTGATATCAGGGTAAAACTGACCTCATAAAATGAGTTTGGAAGTGTTCCCTCCTTCAATTTTTTGGAAGACTTTGAAAATGATTGACATTGATATTTTAAGTGTTTAGTAGAATTCATCTGTGAAACTGTCTTGTTCTGGGCTTTTCTTTGTTGCAAGGTTTTTGACTGCTGATTCAATTTCTTTACTTGTTATTGGTCCTTTCAGATTTTCTATTTCTTCAATAGTCAGTCTTGGTAGGTTTTGTTTCTAGGAATTAATCATTTCTTCTAGGTTGTCCAATTTGTTGGCGTATAACTGTTCATAGTAGTCTCTTATGATCCTTTGCATTTCTGTGGTATCCACTGTAATGTCTCCTTTTTCATTTCTGATTTTATTTGAATCTTTCTTTTTTTCCTAGGTAGTCTAGCTAAAGGTTTGTCCATTTTGCTTATCTTTTCAAAGAACCAGCTCTTAGTTTCATTGATCATTTATATTGTTTTTCTAGTCTATGTTTCATTTATTTCTGCTTTGATCATTTTTATTTCCTACTAACTTTGGGCTTTGTTTTTTCTTCAACCCTTTGATATTTGTTTGGGTTTTTTATTGATTTCTATTTCTTTGTTAAACTTCTCACTTTGCATGCATTTATTTCATTTATTTGTCTATCTGTGTTCTTGTAGTTCACCGAATTCCTTTAAGAGAATTATTCTGAAGACTTTGTCAGGCAGTTCATAGATCTCCGTTTCTTCAGAGTGGGTCATTGGAGTTTTATTTACTTCCTTTAGCGGTGTCATATTCCCCTGATTATTCATGATCCTTGTGGCCTTATGTTGGTGTCTATGCCCTTGAGGAATTAGGTACCTCTTCCAGTCTTTACAGACTGGCTATGGCAGGCAAAGCCCTTCATCAGTCAGCACATGCAGATTCTGGGTGAGCTGTCTGATGATGTCTGCAAGTGGGCTTGATGCTGGAGTCCTTGGGCAGACAGGTCTGGTTTCTGGGTCCGTATGTGGGCAGGCCTGGTGTTCGGATACATGAGGACTGGCCTGGTGCCTGGGTCCATGGTGAAGGGCCTGAAGCTTGGGTACACTAGGATGGGCCTTATGCTTGAAATTGCAGTGATAGGCCTGTGACCTGGGTCTGGGTCCACAGGGGCCTTCTAGGCACCAGGGACCACTGTTCAGTGTCTGGGTCCATGGGGGGCAGCCCAGAACTTGAATGGGCTGGGACCCTGGTTTTATGGGAGACTGCATGGATGCTGGAGCCAGAGGGTCTGGTCTAGCATTAGGGCAAGCCTGAAGCCTAGGGCTATAAGAATCCACCTATAATTTGAGACCCTGACGGCTAGCATTGAAGTGGGTCTCCAAGAGCCAGTCTGGCAAGAAGTTGGGGCTCCAGGAGTCAGTCTGGGGCAGACTGGGAGCACGTGTCTGTGGGACCCAGTCTGGAGTCTAGGTTCATAAGGCCCAGTCACGCATGAGGTGGGCTGGGGGCCTAGGGCCATGGGAACTGACGTGGTGCTGGCAGCTGACCTGGTGTGGGGTGGGTTGAAATGACCCAGTAGTTTGCTTGGCACTGGATCCAACAGGGAGCTTGGATTCACAGATGCCCACCTGGTGCCTGAGTTCCGAGGGGCTGATTGAACATCTGGGGTCACAGGAGCAGCCCAGAGCTACAGGAGCAAACCAGTGCCAAGGTGAGCTGGGAACCTGGGTTCCCAGGAGCCTGAGGCCACAGAAGCCAGCAAGTGCCAGGGTGCATAAGGAGCTTAGAGCCATGGAAGCCACCTGGAGCTGCTAGATACATCAGCCACCAGGGTGAGCTGGAGGCCTGGGTTTATCAGAGCCTTCAGGGAGCCATCTAGGGCCACAGAAGTTGGCCTGACATTGAGGTAGATCCACTCTCGGGTCTGCAATGAAGTCAAGTGCTCATTTCACTCTTCTTTTCCAACAAGGTGGGTGTCTCTCCATGCTGGGCTGCCTGGCCTTGGGGGAGGGGTGATGGGCTAGTGTGAATCTATCTTTCCCACCCTTCTCAATGTACCTTTTCTTATTTCTCCCCTTCACCTAGATACTGTAATCCCTCATCTGGAATCTTCAGCTCTTGTGAAGGCATTTTTGCATGTGGATAGTTGTTCAAATTGATGTTTCTGGGGGTGGGAAGAGCACTAGAAATTCCTATGCCACCATTTTGCTGACATCATCCCTCTATTATTGTCGGTTTTTCTCTTCTTATTGCCTTGGCAAGGACCCCCAGTATAATGTTGAAGAGCTGAAATGTCTGTGAGAACTCATGTATTGTTCCTGAGCTAAAACTGAATGTTCTCAACACATCACTATTAAGACATTTATGGTTGGTTTATGTGTAGATACCTCTTTCAGGTTAAGGCATTTCCCTTCTACAAGTTTGCTAATTTTCTTTTCAAAATAATTATTGAATTCATTTTTTATGAATTTTAATGAATTATTCCAATATATTGCTTTGAATATTTTATTTTTAATAGCTTTATTGAGGTATAATTGATATATGAAGACATGCACATATTTAATGTGTACAATTTGATGTGTCTGGACCTATGCAAACACCTGTGACACCATCACCACAATCAAGGTAATAGACAAATCCAACACTGACCAAAGTTTCCTTGTGTCTTTTTATTTTTGGTGGGGTTTTTTTGTGGCAAGAACATTTAACATGAGAGCTACCCTCTTACCAAATTTTGAGGTGCACAATACCATATTGTTAACAGTAGGCACGACATGGTACATCTGATCTCTAGAACTTATTCACCTAGCATAAACTAAACTATAACTTTCATGTGTTAGTTTCCACCAGACACAAAAGGTGAAGAAATGTAAAATGGACTCCTTGTCCCAGCTTCAATAATTATAAACACTTTTTAAATTGTTGCATAAATGCACCCTTCCCACTAAATTAATTTAGTGCTTTGAAGAAAATCCCACCCAATATGTAACATCACCCATAATTAATTATCAATCACTAAAGTATAACTTCATCTTTGTACATAACCACCATGTCATTAGCACACTGACCAAATAAATAAGAATGCTTTAATATGTCCTGATACCCAATACACACTCAAATATTGCAATTTCATCAAGAACATCATTTTCAAATCAAAATCCAAGCAAGGGCTACACATTGATTTAGCCATGTCTCTTTAGGCTCTTTTAATTCTATAAGAATCCCACATTACCCTTTACTTATGCATTTCTTTTCCAGGAAAACTGGATCATTTGTCCTGTAAAAAGTCCTCCATGCTGTATTTTGTTCACTGTTTTATCATGGTGTCACTTTCAATGTACTCAGAAGAATTTAAGAGTGGAAGCAAGAAAGGACAAAGATCTTACCAGGAAGACTTGGACTCAGAGGATACATCAGAAGCCAGGGAATTGCTTTGAGGTCACACATTAAGACAATATTTAACAAGCCTGAGGAGGAAAGGAAGGCTCAGCAGATCAAGCCCTCTCACAGATCCAATGTTTGGGCCAGTATTTATGACAGAAAACAGTGATCGAGTGGCTGAACTTCTCCATGAAGACATAGTCATGGAATTCAGATTCTTGAGGACTCCAGTTTTTTTTTTTTTTTTTTAAGGTTTAGGTCAGGGTAGGGCTTGATGTTCCTAAGTGTTGAAATAGAGCTCTTTAAAGATTTACTGATTGATTGGTTGATTGATTCCTATGTTGGGTCTTCGTTTCTGTGCTAGGGCTTTCTCTAGTTGCGGCAAGCGGGGGCCATTCTTCATCACGGTGCGCGGACCTCTCACTATCATGGCCTCTCTTGTTGCGGAGCACAGGCTCCAGACGCGCAGGCTCAGTAGTTGTGACTCACGGGTCCAGTTGCTCCGCGGCATGTGGGATCTTCCCAGACCAGGGCTCGAACCCGTGTCCCCTGCATTAGCAGGCAGATTCTCAACCACTGCGCCACCAGAGAAGCCCAGGACTCTAGTTTTTGTGAAAACACATACAAGCGTCACTAAGTCCTTAATTACAGAGCAGGAGCAAGGCACTGTAAGCCATGTCCAGCTAAGATTCTCACTGCCAAGATCCCAGATGAAGATCTGCCCATGAAAATCAAGGTCTAGCCTCTGATACAGTTGAGAAATCCCAAGAAACCAGAACACTCTGCCGTATGTTTTAGCAGGTTTTGTACATCTTGGTACTGTTGACACTCGGGACCATAGTCTTTTTTTTTTTTTTTTAGGTTTTTTTTGGGGGGGGAACCTGTGCACTGTATGATATTGAGCAGCATCCCTGGTCTTCACACCCTAGAGGAGAGTAGCACCCATCCCGAGCCATGACAACAAGAATATTTCCAGACAGTGCCAAATATTTGCCAGTAGGGCAAATCACCACCAGTTGAGCACCACTATCTTACGACAATCATCTGGTGCAACCTCTTGCATTACAAATGAAATTAGACCCAAGTGGACAAGTGACTTGACATCTCTGGATCTCTGCAACTAAGAGGAATGATGCATTTTAGGTATCTGTCATATTATAGGTGCACAGTCTATTAAATGAGTCTCTCCTTAATGTCTCTTGAAATGTTTACAACACTCATTCTTTCATTTCAAAACATTTTTTGAGCATGTGCTGTGGACCAAGTCCATACTGAAGACAATTAGATGAGTAGGATGCCTGCTCTGCCCTTAAACAGCAGCCAGTATGATGAGTAAGAAAAGTAAAGGCAAAGGAAGATCATAATAAAGTCAATCATAAAAATCTAAATAGTGTGGTAGGGAAATGAATTGAGTTTGATTAATCCACACTACAGACAGAACTGATTCCCCTAGAATGGACATCTGTCTTGGGCTTGATACACATATTGCTATTCACCAGACAAGAAAATCTGTTCTGGGAAAAAGATACAGCAAGAACAAAGGGAGTATAATAAGATGCAAATAAATGCCAAAAAAGATAAGTCATCTGGCACTTAGCTAGGTCAAGGAGGTGGAGAACTCTTTGGGGTGCAGGAGATGAGAATGTGAAGATAAATGGTCCCCAACATAAAGGCATTAAAAGCTGCAATACTTTTAAGTGTAAAGAGTCTACACTTTATCCATATGTTATTGGATAGCTGGGGTGTTTTCTAGAGACATATCAAGGACATATTTTAGGAAGATGGCACAATTGGCATGAGCAGAGCATGGGTTGATGAAGATAAGACTACATCCAGGATATATAGCAATTTCCCATCCCAGAGACCATGGTACCTGAGCTGAAGTAGAAGCAGTGGGATGAAGGAAAGCAAGCATACTCAAGAATGGTCCAGGGGGCCTGAGGCAAAGTTCTGGTAAAGTGAGTGGAAATCAAGGGAAGTTCAAAGATAAGTGAGGACCTGAATCTAAGGGTTATTGAAAGACATGCTGAGGAGTTAGGACAGAGTCCTTCAAGCAGTGGTTCTTCCACTGTTGTCTGTGGGATGCTAGAGCCTCCAGATATGTCCAGAAGACTCTGGAACTTACTAAGCTTGACAAATGACACATCGTCTATTTCTCTCCAGAATGTGCACAATTCTCCTTAACATATTAAAGGTGCTATAACTTCTTGTGATTAAAAAACTTCTTGTTTAATGTTATTTAATCCATAATTTAGACACATACATACCTTTGTGACTAACAAAATAATACCAAGCATGACAACAGGAGATAAGATGGGCCGTTTGGTTGATGCCAAAATTAGACCCTTGAGGCAGTTGAGAAAGCATATATTGGAAAGGTTCTCCCAAGTTCCAGGGATGGGTGCTAACTGGGGTTGAGGAGCTTTGAGTCCACAAATAGGGACTCATGTGAAGATGGGGGCCGATCCATCTTACCACTTGTAGATGCCTTTTGAGTACTGTTTCTTGAAGCCAATCCAATAATACTCATCTTTATTTAGATTGAGGAAATTCTGCATAGGAAGAAGGCAGATTCAGTCAAGACATATGTGGGGCCATAGGTGGAACTGGGCCCATTAAGCCGTAGATGGGTGGTCCATGAAAAGAACTAAGACATAGTGGGCCCCAAAGATGGATGACATTGTCCAATATAGCAGTTGAGTACTCAGGCAAAAAGGTCTCGATAGGCCTCCATTTTCACCCTTATTATGGCCTATGTGGTCAGTCATATTATGGTCACCTATGATGCTCAGGCTGCTAATCTGTAAAATAGAGACAACAAAGGCATCTGCCTCTCAGATTCAATGAAGCAATAAGAGCACATTGTGGTGCTTAGTTGATCACTGGATAAATAGTAACTAAGAGTATTATCAAAGGGCATTGATGAGAGGGTGAGAATTTTGGACTCTACCCAGTGGACATGTTTTTAGCAATCAATTGGATTCTTCTGACAAATATGGAGACCTGCTGTGTGTCCAGTCAGCTTCCAGGAACTATGGACTCAAAAGTGAGTTAGATCCAGCTCTTATCCTAGGATAGTCCTCATATGTAGGGTGATGCCCCCATAATCTGGCAGCATTTTCCAGAGTTGTGTACTGTGATGGAAGAGGGGTTGGGGAAAGACATTGAGGGTGGGTATTTGATCTGGGTTGTGAAGTACGTGTAGATGTCTTCCATGCAGATAAAGAAGAAAGAGCATTACAGACAGAGGGGCCATAAAGAATGATTTCCCCAAAACTGAAAAAGAATGAATGGTGGTGGACCTTCAAGATGGTGGAGGAGTAGCACGTGGAGATCACCTTCCTCCCCACAAATACATCAGAAATACATCTACATGTGGAACAACTCTACAGAACACCTACTGAGTGCTGGCAGAAGACCTCAGACTTCCCAAAAGGCAAGAAACTCCCCACATACCTGGGTAGGGCAAAAGAAAAAAGAAAAAACAGAGAAAAAAGAATAGGGACGGGACCTGAACCTCTGGGAGGGAGCTGTGAAGGAGGGAAAGTTTCCATACACTAGGAAGCCCCTTCACTGGCGGGGACAGGGGGTGGCGGGGGTGGGGGAGCTTCAGAGCCACGGAGGAGAGCACAGCAACAGGGGTGCAGAGGGTAAAGTGGAGAGATTCCCACATAGAGGATCGCTGCCACCAGCACTCACCAGCCTAAGAGGCTTGTCTGCTTACCTGCCGGCCGGGACGGGTCGGGGCTGGGAGCTGAGGCTCGGGCTTCAGAGGTCAGACCCCAGGGAGAGGACTGGGGTTGGCTGCATGAACACAGCCTGAAGGGAGCTAGTGCACCACAGCCAGGAGGGAGTCTAGGGAAAAGTCTGGACCTGCCTAAGAGGCAAGAGACCATTGTTTTGGGGTGCACAAGGAGAGGGGATTCAGAGCACCGCCTAAATGAGCTCCAGAGATGGGTGCAAGCCACAGCTATCAGTGTGAAGACGAGAGATGGGCATGAGACGCTAAGGCTGCAGGTGCAGCCACCAAGAAGCCTGTGTGCAAGTGCAGATCACTCTCCACACCTCCCCTCCTGGGAGCCTGTGCAGCCCGCCACTGCCAGGGTCCCGTGATCCAGGGACAACTTCCCCGGGAGAACACACTGCTCGTCTCAGGCTGTTGCAACATCACGCCAGCCTCTGACACTGCAGGCTCGCCCTGCATTCCGTAGCCCTCCCTCCCCCCAGCCTGACTGAGCCAGAGACCACTAATCAGGTGCTACCTTAACCCTGCCCTGTCTGAGCGAAGAACAGATGCCCTCAGGCAACCTATACGCAGAGGCGTGGCCAATCCAAAGCTGAACCCTAGGAGCTGTGCGAACAAAGAAGAGAAAGGGAAATTTCTCCCAGCAGCCTAAGGAGCATCAGATTAAATCTCCGCAATCAATTTGATGTACCCTGCATCTGTGGAATACCAGAATAGACAATGACTCATCCCAAAATTGAGGCTGTGGACTTTGGGAGCAACTATAGACTTGGGGTTTGCTGTATGCGACTGACTGGTTACTGGTTTTATTTTTATCTTAGTTTAGCATTTAGAGTTTATTATCATTGGTAGATTTGTTTATAGATTTGGTTGCTCTCTTCCTTTTATATATATATGTATATATATAGATTTTTTTTCTTTTCTCTCTTTTTGTGAGTTTGTATCTGTATGCTTCTTTGTGTGATTTTGTCTCTATAGATTTATTAATGATAGTAAAGATGATCCAAAATCTTGGAAATAGAATGGAGAAAATACAAGAAACGTTTAACAAGGACCTAGAAGAACTAAAGAGCAAACAAACAATGATGAACACACAATAAATGAAATTAAAAATTCTCTAGAAGGAATCAATAGCAGAATAACTGAGGCAGAAGAATGGATAAGTGACCTGGAAGATAAAATCATGGAAATAACTACTGCAGAGTAGAATAAAGAAAAAAGAATAAAAAGAATTGAGGACAGTCTTAGAGACCTCTGGGACAACATTAAACACACCAACATTCGGATTGTAGGGGCCCCAGAAGAAGAACAGAAATAAAAAGGGACTGAGAAAATATTTGAAGAGATTACAGTTGAAAACTTTCCTAATATGGGAAAGGAAATAATCAAGTCCAGGAAGCGCAGAGAGTCCCATACAGGATAAATCTAAGGAGAAACATGCCAAGGCACATATTAATCACACTATCAAAAATTAAATAAAAAGAAAAATATTAAAAGCAGCATGGGAAAAACAACAAATAACATACAAGGGAATCCCCATAAGGTTAACAGATGATCTTTCAGCAGAAACTCTGCAAGCCAGAAGGGAGTAGCAAGACATATTTAAAGTGATGAAAGGGAAAAAACTACAACCAAGACTACTCTACCAAGCAAGGATCTCATTCAGATTCCACGGAGAAATTAAAACCTTTACAGACAAGCAAAAGCTAACAGAATTCAGCACCACCAAACCAGCTTTACAACAAATGCTAAAGGAACTTCTCTAGGCAGGAAACACAAGAGAAGGAAAAGATCTACCATAACAAACCCAAAACAATTAAGAAAATGGTAATAGGAATACACGTATCGATAATTAAGTTAAATGTAAATGGATTAAATGCTCCCACCAAAAGACATAGACTGGCTGAATGAATACAAACACAAGACCCGTATATATGCTGTCTACAAGATACCCACTTCAGACCTGTACATATGTGGTATACAAGAGACCCACTTGAGACCTGGGGACACATACAGACTGAAAGTGAGGGGATAGAAAAAGATATTCCATGCAAATGGAAATCAAAAGAAAGCTGGAGTAGCAATTCTCATATAAGACAAAATAGACTTTCAAATAAAAACTATTACAAGAGACAAAGAAGGACACTACATAATGATCAAGGGATCAATCCAAGAAGAAGATATAACAATTGTAAGTATTTATGCACCCAACATAGGAGCACCTCAATACACAAGGCAAATGCTAACAGCCATAAAGGGGAAATTGACAGTAACACAATCATAGTAGGGGACTTTAAAGCCCCACTTTCAGCAATGGACAGATTACCCAAAATGAAAATAAATAAGGAAACACAAGTTTTAAATGATACATTAAACAGATGGACTTAATTGATATTTATAGGACATTGCCTCCAAAAACAACAGAATACACTTTCTTCTCAAATGCTCATGGAACATTTTCCAGGATAGATCATATCTTGGGTCACAAATCAAGCCTTGGTAAGTTTAAGAAAATTGAAATCCTATCAAGTATCTCTTCCGACCACAGCGCTATGAGATTAGATATCAATTACAGAAAAAAATCTGTAAAAAATACAATATATGGGTATGTGTTTACAGTTTAAGAAATCCAGAAGAGTTTTGGAGGAACCAAGATGGCGGAGTAGAAGGATATGCTCTCACTCCCTCTTGTGAGAACACCAGAATCACAACTAGCTGCTGAACAATCATTGACAGGAGTACGTTGGAACTCACCAAAAAAGATACACCACATCCAAAGACAAGGGAGAAGCCACAATGAGATGGTACGAGGGGCGCAATCAGAGTAAAATCAAATCCCATAACTGGTGGGTGGGTGACTCACAGACTGGCGAACACTCATACCACAGAAGTCCGCCCACTGGAGTGAAGGTTCTGAGCCCCACGTCAGGCTTCCCAACCTGGGGGTCTGGCAACAGGAGGAGGAATTCATAGAGAATCAGACTTTGAAGCCTAGTGGGAATTGATTGCAGGACTTCGACAGGACTGGGGGAAACAGAGACCCCACTCTTGGAGGGCGCACACAAAATAGTGTGCACATCGGGCCCCAGGGGAAGGAGCAGTGACCCTGGGGGAGACTGAACCAGACCTACCTGCTAGTGTTGGAAGGTTTCCTGCAGAGGCGGGGGGTGGCTCTGTTTCACCCTGGGGACAAGGGCACTGGCAGCAGAAGTTCTGGGAAGTACTCCTTGGCCTGAGCCCTCCCAGAGTCTGTTATTGGCCCCACCAAAGAGCCCAGGTAGGCTCCAGTGTTGGGTTGCCTCAAGCAAAACAACCAACAGGGAGGGAACCCAGCCCCACCCATCAAGAGTCAAGTGGATTAAAGTTTTACTGAGCTCTGACCACCACAGCAACTGTCAGCTCTACCCACCACCAGAGCCTCCCATCAAGCCTCTTAGATAGCCTCAACCACCAGAGGGCAGACAGCAGAAGCAAGAAAAACTATAATCTTGCAGCCTGTGGAACAAAAACCACATTCACAGAAAGATAGACAAGATGAAAAGGCAGAGGGCTACATACCAGATGAAGGAACAAGATAAAACCCCAGAAAAACAACTAAATGAAGTGGAGATAAGCAACCTTCCAGAAAAAGAATTCAGAATAATGATAGTGAAGATGATCCAGGACCTCGGCATAAGAATGGAGGCAAAGATTGAGAAGATGCGAGAAATGTTTAACAAAGACCTAGAAGAATTAAAGAACAAACAAACAGAGATGAACAATACAATAACTGAAATGAAAACTACACTAGAAGGAATCAATAGCAGAATAACTGAGGCAGAAGAACGGATAAGTGACCTGGAAGACAGAATGGTGGAATTCACTGCTGCGGAACAGACTAAAGAAAAAAGAATGAAAAGAAATGAAGACAGCCTAAGAGACCTCTGGGACAACATTAAACACAACAACATTCGTATTATAAGGGTCCCTGAAGGAGAAGAGAGAGAGAAAGGACCAGAGAAAATATGTGAAGAGATTATAGTCGAAAACTTCCCTAACATGGGAAAGGAAATAGCCACCCAAGTCCAGGAAGCGCAGCGAGTCCCATACAGGATAAACCCAAGGAGAAACACACCAAGACACATAGTAATCAAATTGGCAAAAATTAAAGACCAAGAAAAATTGTTGAAAGCAGCAAGGGAAAAACGACAAATAACATACAAGGGAACTCCCATAAGGTTAACAGCTGATTTCTCAGCAGAAACTCTACAAGCCAGAAGGGAGTGGCATGATATACTTAAAGTGATGAAAGGGAAGAACCTACAACCAAGATTACTCTACCCGGCAAGGATCTCATTTAGATTGGATGGAGAAATCAAAAGCTTTACAGACAAGCAAAAGCTAAGAGAATTCAGCACCACCAAACCAGCTCTACAACAAATGCTAAAGGAACTTCTCTAAGTGGGAAACACAAGAGAAGAAAAGGACCTACAAAAACAAACCCAAAACAATTAAGAAAATGGTCATAGGAACATACATATCAATAATTACCTTAAACGTGAATGGATTAAATGCTCCAACCAAAAGACACAGGCTTGCTGAATGGATACAAAAACAAGACCCATATATATGCTGTCTACAAGAGACCCACTTCAGACCTAGGGACACATACAGACTGAAAGTGAGGGGATGGAAAAAGATATTCCATGCAAATGGAAATCAAAAGAAAGCTGGAGTAACTATACTCATATCAGATAAAATAGACTTTAAAATAAAGAAGGTTACAAGAGACAAGGAAGGACACTACATAATGATCAAGGGATCAATCCAAGAAGAAGATATAACAATTATAAATATATATGCACTCAACATAGGAGCACCTCAATACATAAGGCAACTGCTAACAGCTATAAAAGAGGAAATCGACAGTAACATAAAAATAGTGAGGGACTTTAACACCTCACTTACACCAATGGACAGATCATCCAAAATGAAAATAAATAAGGAAACAGAAGCTTTAAATGACACAATAGACCAGATAGATTTAATTGATATTTATAGGACATTCCATCCAAAAACAGCAGATTACACATTCTTCTCAAGTGCACACAGAACACTCTCCAGGATAGATCACATCTTGGGTCACAAATCAAGCCTCAGTAAATTTAAGAAAATTGAAATCATATCAAGCATCTTTTCTGACCACAACACTATGAGATTAGAAATCAGTTACAGGGAAAAAAACGTAAAAAACACAAACACATGGAGGCTAAACAATAGGTTACTAAATAACCAAGAGATCACTGAAGAAATCAAGGAGGAAATCAAAAAATACCCTCAATAACAAAAAATACCTAGAGACAAATGACGATGAAAACACGACGATCCAAAACTTATGGGATGCAGCAAAACAGTTCTAAGAGGGAAGTTTATAGCTATACAAGCCTACTTAAAGAAACAAGAAAAATCTCAAGTAAGCAATCTAACCTTACACCTAAAGGAACTAGAGAAAGAAGAACAAACAAAACCCAAAGTTAGCAGAAGGAAAGAAATCATAAAGATCAGAGTGGAAATAAATGAAATAGAAACAAAGAAAACAATAGCAAAGATCAATAAAACTAAAAGCTGGTTCTTTGAGAAGATAAACAAAATTGATAAGCCATTAGCCAGACTCATCAAGAAAAAGAGGGAGAGGACTCAAATCAATAAAATTAGAAATGAAAAAGGAGAAGTTACAACAGACACTGCAGAAATACAAAGTATCCTAAGAGACTACTACAAGCAAATCTATGCGAATAAAATGGACAACCTGGAAGAAATGGACAGATTCTTAGAAATGCACAACCTGCCGAGACTGAACCAGGAAGAAATAGAAAATATGAACAGATCAATCACAAGCACTGAAATGGAAACTGTGATTAAAAATCTTCCAACAAACAAAAGCCCAGGACCAGATGGCTTCACAGGCGAATTCTATCAAACATTTAGAGAAAAGCTAACATCTATCCTTCCCAAACTCTTCCAAAATATAGCAGAGGGAGGAACACTCCCAAACTCATTCTACGAGGCTACCATCACTCTGATACCAAAACCAGAAAAAAATGTCACAAAGAAAGAAAACTACAGGCCAATATCACTGATGAACATACATGCAAAAATCGTCCACAAAATACTAACAAACAGAATCCAACAGCACATTAAAAGGATCATACACCATGATCAAGTGGGGTTTATTCCAGGAATTCAAGGATTCTTCAATATACGCAAATCAATCAATGTGATAAACCATATTAACAAATTGAAGGAGAAAAACCATATGGTCATCTCAATCAATGCAGAGAAGGCTTTCAACAAAATTCAACACCCATTTATGATAAAAACCCTCCAGAAAGTAGGCATAGAGGGAACTTTCCTCAACATAATAAAGGCCACATATGACAAACCCACAGCCAACATTGTCCTCAATGGTGAAAAACTGAAACAATTTCCACTAAGATCAGGAACAAAACAAGGTGCCCACTCTCACCACTATTATTCAACATAGTTTTGGAAGTTTTAGCCACAGCAATCAGAGAAGAAAAAGAAATAAAAGGAATCCAAATCGGAAAAGAAGAAATAAAACTGTCACTGTTCACAGATGACATGATACTATACATAGAGAATCCTAAAGATGCTACCAGAAAACTACTAGAGCTAATCAATGAATTTGGTAAAGTAGCAGGATACAACATTAATGCCCAGAAATCTCTTGCATTCCCATACACTAATGACGAAAAATCTGAAAGTGAAATTAAGAAAACACTCCCATTTACCATTGCAACAAAAAGAATAAAATATCTAGGAATAAACCTACCTAAGGAGACATACAGGTCTTTTGTCTCATTAGGTACGTTTATTCCTAGACCTGTATGCAGAAAATTATAAGACACTGATGAAAGAAATTAAAGATGGTACAAATAGATGGAGAGATATACCATGTTCTTGGATTGGAAGAATCAACATTGTGAAAATGACTATACTACCCAAAGCAATCTACAGATTCAATGTATTCCCTATCAAACTACCACTGGCATTTTTCACAGAACTAGAACAAAAAATTTCACAATTTGTATGGAAACACAAAAGACCCCGAATAGCCAAAGCAATCTTGAGAAAGAAAAATGGAGCTGGAGGAATCAGGCTCCCTGACTTCAGACTATACTACAAAGCTACAGTAATCAAGACAGTATGGTACTGGCACAAAAACAGAAATATAGATCAATGGAACAGGATAGAAAGCCCAGAGATAAACCCACGCACATATGGTCACCTTATCTTTGATAAAGGAGGCAAGAATATACAGTGGAGAAAAGACAGCCTCTTCAATAAGTGGTGCTGGGAAAACTGGACAGCTACATGTAAAAGAATGAAATTAGAACATTCCCTAACACCATACACAAAAATAAACTCAAAATGGATTAAAGACCTCAATGTAAGGCCAGATACTATCAAACTCTCTGAGGAAAACATAGGCAGAACACTCTATGACATAAATCACAGCAAGATCCTTTTTGACCCACCTCCTAGAGAAATGGAAATAAAAAAAAAATAAACAAATGGGACCTAATGAAACCTAGTCAAAGCTTTTAGGACTGTGGAGTGATGAGGTTGAATCACTCATCACTTTAGGGGTGAGATGGCGAATGACCGTGAGAGTCCAGGAGGGGTCCTAGGGGTTATGAGGATCCTAAGCTTCCTCTACCCATTGTTGATCAAACTACTCAAGTGTACATAGTACCCAGCAGATGAGAGTGAATAAAACTACTTTATCCTGAGATTCTTGACTCACCTGATTACCTGGGCATGGGCAGAGATTCTCCCCCACTGGTATGAGGTCTTGTGAAGCCTGCCACCCACTGTGCCTGCTCCATCACCAGCATTCCATTCAACTCAGAGAAAAGTTACTCAAACTTCTAAACTTCCATTTCTTCATCTACAAGCTGGGTGTAATAACAGACTTTAGCTGCCAGGGTGGTTCTGGTGATTAATTGTGTTCATATGAACACAATATATGCCACTTACTATGCCATCAGAAAATCTGTGTGTTATTATAGGACATTCAACCCCAGGCTTGAGAGTTTGGACTCTGGACAATAGGAGAATTTTTGCCATTGAACTCTTGTAAGACAAGAGACATATATTGAGTCACTACTGTGTGTCCAGCACTGTTATAGGCCCTGGGGACACAGAGGTAAATCACATCCAGTCCCACATGCATAATCCAGCAGCCAAAGCACGATGTGAAAGGCTGTGGTGGAGACATCTGCTGGTCACTAACGGAAAATGTGGAGGAAGAAATGTTCACCCAGGGAGTGAAGATGTTTGAAAACATGTGATTTCAGAGAGAAAAGTGAGAGACTGGAGGGGAAGTTCACTTACTGAATATGTGCTAAGTGGCAATATCTGCCCTCACACATTGTTGTTAATTATCTCAGAAATCCAGGTTTCTGTCCCAAAAGCCTGCAACTTTGTCCTGCTACCCATGCTGAGTACTAGATCCTGCCTCAGAGCTCTGCTCCTCTTCCCACTAAGCAATAATGACAGAATCCACAAAAAGATTTTCTCTCTTCCCCAGCCAGGGAGCAGAGCCAATGAGAGGAGCTCAGAAAAAGACCAGGAGGACTTGCACTCACCATTTAATCTCCTTAGGCTCACGGTCCCTGAGGAGCTCTTGCGCCTCCTGCCGGCAGCGTTCCTGGTATTCTTGGTGCTTTACAAGGTTGTACAGGATCCAGGAGAGGCCACTGGCTGTGGTGTCATGGCCTGAAGAGCATCCAGAAAGGCTTGGATATCTGGGCTACTTCAGCACCAGAGGGTGGACAGCACCTTCACAGTAAGGCCCATGGGGAGGATGGGGAGGGATGGGGTGGTCCAGGGTCCATACACCAAGTCCCTGGGATGGAGAGACACATGCCCCCTCTGTAGTCCCACACTGGGACCCTCACCCTCAAACATGAAGGTGTCAGCTTCAGCTCGGATATCTTCATCTGACAATCCCTTCCCGTCTTCATCCTGGAGAGAAAGCAAGATCCGCAGAATCACACCAGAGGGCCCCTGAGCCTAAACTGAGAAAATCTCTGAACCTCCATCATCCACCCAGAACCCCAAGCCCACCCTGAAATCCTAGACTTCCCTCTGTCACCAGAGGCCCCACCCCATAGGTCTCCTCCTTGATCTCCTCGTCTCCTGTGTTTTCCCTGGTGAAAGGAATCAGTGGTCCATAAATATTTTCATGTTTCTTCATGATGAGGAATTTCTGAGAAAACAGTTGCTGGCAACCTGGGTTACGGGATGATTGAGTGGCAACTTGCCTTGGAAGCTAGAGATTGAGCATTGCCCCAAAGCCATTTGCTCACATGCTAGGATAGTAAATCCAGAGATTCTTTATGTCTCCTGGAGATAAGGAATGGGTTATAAACCTATAGAACCTATAGACTTTGCCTTCTCACCAAAGAGGATTTGTTTAAGCTCCAGAACAATCTCTCTCTCCTCTTCTCTTCTCTTCCCTTCCCTTCTCTACTCTCTCCATACCTTTATCCCTATCCCTATCCCTATTATCCATGCAGAAGAATGGGCAGATATATCAGCTGTCCTGTATAAGTTTCAAATTTCAGTATCTGGAAGTAATTCTCCTGTGATGCGACCATGGCTGCATGGACAGGTAAAAGCAGCATGGAGCCCTCAAAAGAATTTGGGGAAAAAGGGGAAAAGAATGGGGAAAAAGAGCTAAATTCTATTCTGGCTACTGTTACTGCTGTGAGAAATAAATGCTCTGCTCTGATCCAGGGTTCTGTATATATACTACAACAACAACAACACACACACACACACACACACACACGTAGACTAACTTATTAACTCGGAAGTAGAGTAAAATCTCAGGCCTTCACAGTTTCAGACCCAGCAATCCCCTGCAGGGGGATTCCACACAGTCATCTCTAAAACTTATCCCGGACCCATCCCTCCCTCAAGCACCTCACATGGCTCCCCAGTACCCTCTGCATCCCACCCAAGCTCTTTGATCAAATCGAGGTCCATTCTAATACTTCTACTCAGATCTCAGAGGAGCCCACCTTGGTCAGCAGGAGCACATCAATGAAGTCCAAGGTCTTGGCCTTAGCCTTGGCCTTGAGGCAGTCATCAATACCCTGACTGGGGAGGGTACGCCGCCGCTCCTGGATGACAGCATCTGTGAAGTCGTGAACTAGGCGGCAGGCCCTGAGGAAGCACCGCCCGTCGGGGGTGAGGTAGTACAGGAGGTCTACGTGCAGGAAGATCTGCTGGTGCCGCTTTGCCACTAGGGCACTGAGCTCCAAGATGGCAGCAATATATTCACTGGGCTTCCTGCAGGGTGAGAGCATGAAGGAAGCCAACAACATAAAACACCTGAAGCCCAGAAGCCGAGAGCTACCTCCCTCCAGGAAACTGAGGCTCCAAGAACAGATGGCCCACAGATACAGTGTGGGGAGGAGCCAGGACATGAGACTCTCCAGACTCTTCTCTCCTACATCCCATCTCTGTGAGCTGCCTCCATGCCCCAGGCACCCAGAGCACAGCTTAGATATCATGCTTCTCCCCTCTGTCTCTCACCCAGGATCTGTCCCTTCTCCTTCCCAAAACTGTCCACACGGCTCAGAACTTATCCTCTGCTAGCTGACCAATGGCCCAGCCCCTTCTCTATTCTCCTTATATCCAATGTCAACACCATCCACTGTCTACATTACGGTCATTCTTCTCTTGAGTCAGATGTCCAAGCTTAGCTTTGACCACCACCCTCATCTGATCAAACACCTTCCATGGCTCCCTGGAAACCTCGGAATAAAGTTCATATCTTCTTTGTCTGGCTTCAGAATGTCCTTAAGATATAACCCCGCCCACTCCTCCAAACTTATTTCCAAGGTGTCTCCTCACGGTTGCACACACTTTGATCGTTCTAGGCTCCTGGCGTTTATCAAACAGTTCTACCTACCTGAAATGATCACTCCTCTTTCCCTTTCCCTGTCCTTCAATATCGAGCTTTGACCCACCTCCTCCAGGAAGGCTCTTCTGATAGCCCTGGTCAGTCCTCCCTCCCCCATCTACTCCCTTGGATCTATGGCTCATGTACCCAGGCCCTGGGCCAAGACTCACTCCTGGCAATTGCTGTCGAAACTGAAGACGCATTCCTGCAGACTGTCCAGGGTCACGAGGCTGATGTGTTCAAACACGTCCAGATGGGTGTGGCCCTCCGTGACTAAGCGCTGCCACTTGGCCTGGACAGAGAAGGGGACAGGGTTAGGACTGGGAATTGCCTCCTCTGAGCCCCTACCCAATCCCAACCACCTGCTGGGCTCCCCCAGACCCTGCCTCTTGGCCCCAGGCAGCCATCCCCAGGGAAGACCAGGCTTGGGTAGGAGTAAAAGTTGTTACTGTTAGGACATGAAGTCCCCATGGCTCGGAGTTAGGAGATTTGGGTTTTTGATCTTGGCTCTTCCTTCTACACTCTGTGTATCCTTAGTAAAGTTAATGAATAAAGTAAGTGCACAACAAATGTTAGCTTTCATCATCATCATTTTTATAAATTGATTAGGAAAATATCCCCTATATTGAGAGAGGTTGTCTTGCATGCACCCTGAGCACCCCTGCCCTTTAATGCTGGGTATGCCAAAAAAAATTGCAAGACTCCTATGTTCTTTACCTGGGCCATTTCTCAGAGTTGTATTTGTAGAAAACAACCTTGAGGAGTGAGGTTATGTCTCCCCCTGGACAAATATCAAGCTCGCTTCTAATAATTATAAAAGTCACAGAGTCCCTAAACCTATACTGCTCCCCGCTATAATACAACATACTACATGACTGGCATCTATAGAAGCCCACCTGTGTCATCCACATGGGATTTGGTGACTTGGAGGAAGAATGCAAACCAACAAGAAGCACAGGCTCTTTGTTATGCTGAGGGTAATAAACTGTCCTCGGTTTCTGACCCAGGAGTCTCATGTCTTCTGGCCAAATCCATGAAACAGTAACAAGCTCACTTGCAGCTCCCAAATATGAAAAAAAAATCCCAACCTTCACAAAATCCTGACCTCCAGTACTTCACTTCCATATGTTTATATCCAAACCCTTTGCAATGTGATTTTTCAGCAGCTTCTATTAGGAGGTGGAGCCTATTTCACCATCCTTTGATTCTGAGCTGGGCTTGGACCTGCTTTGGCCAATACCTTGGTGAAAATGATAAGGTGATCATCCCAAACCTAGACCCCAAAGGGCATTTCAGCTTCCTGTCAGTCTGCTGGAACCCTGCTCCTGCCATGTAAACAAGCCTGAGATGTCTTTTGGAGGGAGAGAATTGCATGAAAGAATGTCCAGTTGTCCCAGCTGAGGCCATCCTAGATCAACCTGCAGTCAGCCAGGCTGCAAACATGTGAGAGGACTGGTTCCAGCACAGCAAATCTTCCTATCTGACCCACAGCTGATCACAGATACATGAGTGGCCCCATCTACATCCAGAAGAACTAGCCAACTGACTCACAGACTTCTCAATATTAAACCCTCATTTTTTTTTGAAGTAATATGTTACTCCAGATGACTACTACACAATATTCATCATCATCATAAACCATGTCTCAAGATTCCAAGGCTTTTCGGAGGGAAACAGAAAATAACACACTCTGAGCACCTACTATGTGCCAGGGCTCCATTATGTTATCTTGATCACCCTGTCAAGCAGGGATCATACTATCCTCATTTTACAGCTGAGGAAACTGAGGCTCAGAAAGGAAGAACAATGGCCCCAAAGACACCTAGCACTGTGAGAATTCCAGACAAGAAATCTCTGAGTCCCCGTTGTCCACAAGACTCCAGCTGGGACCCCGAGTTCAAGATAATCACATGCATGATGTCTGCACTCTTGGTGAAAATCTTCATGTAGGGCTTCAGGATGTTGAAGTGGAAGGTGGGTGTCAGCATGTGACGGTGCCTGTTCCACTTGTCACCAGCACTCAGCAGGAGCCCATCCCCTAGCCGAGGCAGCCACGGGGAGTGGGCAAGGGCAGCACCTTCCCCTGGGCCCCCAAGGTTATCCCCAATCCCGATCAGTTACTCACCCAGCCAGGGCTTCAGAAAGTCATAGAAGACCACGTCCTTGGGTGCGATGGCAGCTGACATGAATGAGGACCATCAGGGGCCAGGGAGAGTGGGAGCGGAGGGACTTTTGGTGGGTGGTGGAGGCTCCCAACCAGGAATCTGCATTCCCCCTCCAAGCCCAGCATAGCAGGAATGAGGCCAAGAGCACAGGAAACTGGGAGGAGAGGGGAAGGGGGGGGGAACAGGCCAGGCTGCAGCACAGAATACAGTAAAGGCAGAGCCCATAGACACAACTCTATATGCTTAGACACACCCCAACATGATACAACATGCCCCAACATGCCTTGGCATGGCTCCTACGTGGTCCAGCCTGTTCTGAACACACAGGCATAGCCCAGCACTTTACAAAACATCTGTACAGAGACTTAGGACACCATATCTGCCCCAGCACTCTCACCTCTCCTGAACATCTGACAGGGCCCCATGTGTTAACATGTCCTGACAAGGCCCCGACATGCATGGCACAACCTGACATGACACAACAGCTCTGCCAGGGACCTGAAGACAATCTGACATGACCGCAATGTGCCCCAGGCAGGCTCCAGACAGGACTCAAATTCACTGATTTCACAGATGTGAACCAGGTGTGACCCAGATATACTCCCAAGACCTGCATCAGACACGACTCACATAAGGTCTCAGGCATTTCTCAGAGTGATACTGAGTCCCAGACCTCAGACAAACCTCAAATGTGGCCCAGATGTGACCAGCAGGAGAACCAGACAATCTCTAATGGCATCTCGGAGAAGAACCAGACAGACCCTGACATGCCTCAAATATCCTTGGCCACAGCTGAGCCCCAGGCATGACTGAGACCATCTCTGAGCTCAGGTGTAAACATATACCCGGTGTCACCTGTTATAACATACACCAGCTGTAACCAGAATCCAGGTAGAAATATAAACGTGACCAGACGTGGCCATGCAGCAGACATTGCACAGACATGACCGCAGGTCAGGCAGGTGGGAGTCCAGGTGAGAGAGAGGCAGTGGTATCTCTGTCACAGCCCTCTCTGTCTGCACCCTGGTCACCTGTCCACCTGGAGGCAACACAGAGACCATGGCAGTGGGCAAGCTGTGGCCAGGGAGGTGTCCACCTGGAGCAAAAAGCACAGGCTTGATGCAGGTGGGGTGGAAGATGAGGGTGACCACATGCCAGGGCCCCACCCACCAGCAGCACACATCCCATAGGTGCTGGCCTGGCCCTGTGTGTACAGGAGACCTTCCTCCGAGCTCTGAATCTGGACAGGAACAAAAAGGACCCAATTCACACTCTTCCAGGCTGCCAGAGGGAAGGACCTGCAGGACAGTGATCCACACCTGAACCCATGAATCACCTCCAGCAGCTGCTTGTCTGTCCTCAGCCTCCTCCTGGGCGCCCTCCCCACACCCTCCATACATGACAACTGGGATCCCCTGTTTACCAGGATAGAAATGGTCTTTCTCTGTTTGGATCCCAAACACCATGTTCACCTGACTTCTCTTCCATCCTCACTTTCCAGACAAAGAAACTGAGGCTCTGAATGATGAAGTCACTTGCCCATAGTCTCCCAGATGGTAAATCTGAGACACCAGCCCAGGTCTGTCTGAATCCAGGGCCTGAGTTCTTAACCATCAAACTACTCTTAGCCCCAAAACAATAGCTCAGAAGGCCCTATGCCTGCCAAGACTGGGCACTCAGAATCTCAGCAACACAGGAATCAGTCCTATGATACAGGTGAAGGAATTTAAAGGGAATCCTGTAACTTTTCCTGGAAATGTAAATGAGCTCACTATTCCATGGGGCTAGAGCTTCTGGGTTTCATCTTTACCAAGATGACAGTGAAGCCATCACAGATGAACACAGAACTAAAGGAGGAAGACAGATTTCTGATGACATTGTTTGAGACCTGGATCCAGCTGTGCCTGAAGACAACCCTCCTTGGACTTAACAGTCAATTGATTCCCTTTCTTTGCTTAGATCATACAGGGTGGTGTTTCTACCACTAACACCACTAACATCTGAAAGAGACTTCAGTAGCCAGAGACAGCCAGGGACCTTCCCAGTGTCACCAAGCATTCTGGTGTCAAAACCAAGGTTTCTGTCAGGTGCTGCCTGTTCCCCTGCTTGCCTGGTCTGTCTGCGGACAGGAGGGACAACGGGCAAGGGAAGGGAGTCAGGGTTGGGTGGAGTCTCCTCTGGGAGATTCCTGGGGACTGGAGAAGGAGGACACTGAACTAGAAGTGGTCGAGCTGTAGGATAGTGTAAAAGAAACTGACCTACCAGAGAGGTGAATGTCATGGAAATAGCAGCCCAGATCCTGCACCAGCTACAAGTCTTCATTGCTCTGGGCCTGGGGATGGGGGGGACTGAGGGCAGGCCTGGCAGGGGGCCTGGGATGCTATGGATGCCCACTACATCACTCTACCCTCTGCTTTAAAAAATGTCTGCTCATCGTTCCAGACCCAGTTCCAGCAACTCCTCCAGGAAGCCTTCCGGGATGCCCCAGCAGAAAACCTTGCTTCTCTTCTGGGTTGCCACAGCCCCTCTCCCTCTGGCCAATTCCTGACCACACCAGGTCAGGGATCTCTCTGTCCAGATCTGTGTCCTCAAGATTGTGGTGGGAGCTGTCCTTCACCCAGGACACCAGGGTGAGGTGCAGACGGCAGTGAGAGGAGGAAGGAGGCAGTGAGATGGGGGCTGGTGAATACTTGAAGGAAAGAGGAAGATGCCTGAGAAAGAAGAGGGGAGGAAGGGCCGGGGTCCTGTAGGGGCCACATAGAAGCTTGGCAGGGAGGGGTTCACTGCACTCAGATGTGCCTCTGCACCCACCACCACAAGCTCGGCATGGGTACCTGAGGCACTGGTGACAGACCGGATCAAGTCAGGGTGGCAGAAAATGACCAAGGAGGTGAAGGGCCTCAACCAGATCTTAAATCCCTGGGAGTGGTTGGCCATCAGCAGAGTGAAGTCTCTCAAGCCCTGCTCCATTCGGGGGACCTTCAAGCAAGGCAAGAGCCATCAGTCCCCGGAAGGAACCGCTGCAGTGGACAGTGTGTGGGATTCTGCACAGATGGAGGAGATCTCTGCGTCCTCCTGCTCCTTCTCTCTGGGGGCAGGAGGGACCTGGAACCTTTTCAAGTCCCCAGAGTGTATCCCAGGGCACAGGGAGAAGATGCTCTCTCTGCCCACCAGGAAGGTGACCTTGGCTTGAGAAGACACATTTATCTCATCCTGGGAGTGGTCCCAGCCCCAGGGGTGGCCACAAGAGGAGATCCCCATGGAGGAAGTTTGTGGGTAGCAAGGTGGCCTCAGAATTGTCCCTGGGTTTTGGTCCCACATACGTTCATATTCTGTCCCACATAGCCCCTGGTTCCTTGCATGTTAAATGGTTTCCAGACCTGGGAACTTCCAGCCCTGGCTGACCCCAGGGGACAGCTTTGGACTCTGCCCATCAATCAGGAGAGCAACTCTGGACAGGAGGAGTTGGACACCCATTCCTTTGACCTTGACTCAGGGAAGTGACAGCAAGTTCATCACCTCGGTCACCAAACATTTATTTTGCATGCCTACTGTGTGCCAGAACTGGACTGGGCACTGTAGTGTCTGCTCCCCTGAATTGTCATCAGATTGGAAAGATGGTTAATAAGAAATTGGACAATTAACTGTTTAATTAATCATGAGCAGGGCCAAGTCAAAAGTCAAGGTCTGGGGCACAAGTTGGGTGGGTGAGTGGGGGTGTGGTCTAAGAAGATTTCAGAAAGAAGAAGTGAGGGCCAACTATATCCAGACTGGGTGAGGGGCCCATTGGGACATCTTGGGGGAAGGGAGGGGAGTAAGATAAGAGGAGGGGTCCCAGGAAGGGGAGGGTGTGGGGACCTGTGCCCTTGTAGGTTGGGGTGGGGTGGTGATAGCTATTTCCTGTGGGGAAGCTGTAGCCCAGAATGAAAAAACACAAGGAAGTGAGCCACATGCAGAGCAGATCCTGGACAGTGCCCTTGAGGAGGCCTCAAGGCCAGCATGGAGACTGAAAGGCCAGGGGACGAGGCTCTGTGCAGTCCAGCATAATGTGGGGTGCACTAATGTGTGGAAGACAGGCAGGAAATGGACCCCAAAGCAGGCTAGGGGTAGAAGGACAGGATGTGGGAAAGGTCTTGATGGCAGAGCAGAGGAAAGAATGAGTACAGAAAGAGGGGCTCCTCGGCCTCCCTGGCTTCTCTTCTGTCCTAGACTCCACTCCAGCCCTTGAGCCCCATTCCTGACCCTGCAGGAAGTCCATCCACCCTGATTCCCCAACCCATCCTGCTGCCCACACTCACCAGGCCCAGGTGACCCAAGAACCAGTTGCGTTTTGGGGGCTGCGGGAAACATTGGAGGCGGCGAGAATTGCTGTAGCAGGTGTAGGTCCAGGCCAGGACGCGGGCCAGCAGCCAGGAGGCCCCGACCAGCAGCAGGAGCAGCCATGGGGAGGCTGCCACCGGCCCGAGTCCCAGCCAGGAGAGGCTCAGCTGCAGCACCCTGTGGGGCGGACGCGGTGGAGGGTGAGCTCCTGAGGATGAAGGAAGGGGCGATGATGGTGAGCTGTGAGGCAGAGACAAACAGAGGGACAGGAACAAGGGAGAGAGGGGCAGGGATGGTGAGTGCTGGGGACAGGGCAAGAAGGGCCCAGAGAGGGGAGGGAGACCCAGAGAAATCCAGAGGAAGACGGAGAGACAGAGACAGAAAGACACACACTACCAGTGGATAACTAAACACATACACACACAGTGTGTGTGTGTGTGTGTCTGTGTGTGTCTGTGTGTGTGTGTGTGTCTGTGTGTGTGTCTGTGTGTGTTTACTTACCACTGGTATCCATTCATTTCCCAGGCCAGCTCATTCCCTGGAACCACTGCCTTGGGCAGTGGCCTTCCCCACCTGAGGCTATGACCCCCAGCCCCTTGACCCCCAGCTTGGCACCTTCTGTCAAGAGCCGCTTATCCCATACAACTTCCTCTGCCCTCCTCCTGGGAGGTCTTTTTCCCTGGCTCGACCTCTGAACTAGGGGAGGCTGGGCTTAGCTGAGTCAGCCAATTCCCACAGCCTCTTTACCTCCTCCCCACCTGGCAGCTGTCCAAATAGATGGTGAGAGGAAGGGAGCTAGACTGTTACTGAGAGGGGACTGTAAACCAGCTCAGGGTCACAGTGTGGAAATTGGATCCTCAGGGCTCAGCACCTCCCATGTTAACAAGTTAGGAGGTGGGCAAAGGTGACTCTGGACCCCAAGTTCACAGCCAGCCCTGCCCTTCCAAGGCCAGGGTATGGCAGGTAAAATTGTGAACATTCAGGTGCCAGGTGAGCAAGGCAAACATCTCCGGTGCTCCTTTCCACATGTGGGCCAGGAGGACGTCATACACCATTTCTTGGCATAGAATCAAGAGAAGCTCAGAACCATGAAGCCTCTGGCCTCTGGGGCACACAGCCTGGCAGGAGTTCAAGCCCTGCCTCCAAGCAACCAAAAGCCTGGATTGAGACATGACTGCTGGGAGCAGAAACAGAGAATCCAGCCTGGCTGGGGGTTACCTGCATCAGCTTCAGGGGATAAAGGGCCCAATCGGAAGAGGGCACCTGGAGACATGAGGGGTAAGGCTGTGAGGGGCTGAGAGAACAGGGTCCACACAGGGAAGAGCACAGCTGGGAGACCCTGAGTGGGCAACCTCACTATGACTGTGGGCTGTCCCGACCCTCTCTGGGCTCAGTCTTCCTGTCTGGGAAATGCAACCTCAGATGAAATCCTGAGAGGTGGACAGCGGAGGATTGCATGGAAAGATGGGAAGAATCAGGAGCCTCAAAAAAGATGGAGTGAAGGAAAAGGGCTGGCAACTAGTATTCTTGATATTGTATGCCAGTACTCCACATAAAGTAAACCTACTCTGTGCAGACACCTGTATGTAAAGAGGGCCTACTGTGTGCTGTGTACCTCAGAAAAACATGCCCCCAGTGTGTCAGAAACTCTACATAAATTGTGCCTACTATGTTCCAGGTATGCTACAGAAAGTGCATCTACTGTGTGCCAAGTACTCTGCATAAATCTTGTCTACTTTATGCCAGATGTTCTACATAAAGCACACCTACTATGTGCCACGAACTCTATGTAAAGCATACCTACGATGTGTTGGGTACTCTATGTAAAACACACCTACTGTGTGCTGGATTCTCTATGTAAAGTATACCTACTCTGTGCCAGGTGCCCTACATAAAGCACACCTACTGTGTGTCAGGTACTCTACATAAAGTAAGCCTACTCTGTGAGATGTACTTTACATAAAGCATGCCTACTACATGCCAGGTCCTCTACATAAAGTGTAACTACTATACATTGGGTACTCTACACAAATCCTGTCTCCTGTATCACAGGTGTTCAACATAAAGCATGCCTACTGAGTGCCCAACGTACTACACAAAGAGCATCTACTATGACCTGGGTGCTACATGAAGCATTTCTACTGTGTGCCAGATATTGTACATAAAATACTCTGTGTGCCGGGTGCTCTACATAAAGTAATCGACTGTGTGCCAGATGCTCTGCCAGCAAGATAATATATCACCCTCCCCTCAGTGCTCTGGGCCAGAACCCTGGGATCAGGCAGAGAGACGCAAGTGATAGCAAGAGGGAAGATACCTATTTAACAGAAGAGCAAACAGAAACTCAAAGAGGGCAAACCTCTAATCTAAGTTGCAGAGCTGGAAGGTACCCAGGTCTGTCATACCACCAAGCCTAAGCCTTTTCCCTCTGCCAAGCTGCTCCACCCCCAACCATAAGGGACAATGCCCTATTAATCCAGGGACATTTATAATGGTGGAATCTCAGGCAATATGGTGACCCCAGTGGGGAGATTCCTTGAGGTCCTTGCATCATCACATGGACCATCTTCCCACAACCAGGATGCACCACCCAATGGATCTAGAGCTCCCCTCCTGGCCCTCTCTGGATCCTGTCCAGAACTGCCCTGTGGGGTGGTCTCCGGTGACAGAGAACTTGAAGGATGGGGCTCCTGGCAGAGCTACCGAGCAGGAGAGTGGGGGGAAGGACAGTCTTCCTGACACTGGTAGGACGCTGGGGAGACCCCGAAACTCCTTCCACCTCGACACTGGCTGGGGGATTCAGGTGGAGGATCCTAAAGCCCTCAGTGGGGTGGGGTGCACCCTCCCCCCAGAATCTCATCCCCCTTCACAGGGGTAGACTTTGCCTCCTGGCAGGTCCATTCACATCAGGGTCAGGCAGGCAAGGCCAGAATATAATAAATCAGGCAGAGTCCTGGGACACAGAGGAGAAAGAGCCCCAGTGCCCAGAGAGGTTCAGCTCACTGCAGACCTACTGTGTGCCAGGAATAGGCAGGCAGCCTAGATCAGGAACGGCAGCCACCACACCAGCATTTGCCAACATAAGTCACTAAGCTGTTTTAAGTCTTCAAAGTATATGAACCTTTTTTTTTTTTTCATTTTACAGATGAGAAACTGAGACTGAAAACTACACGAGTGAATCGCCCAAAGTCACACAGGTGATGGAAACAGGCTGTGTCCCAGACTTCACATTGGGAACCCTGAACCATGAAGCTCTCCTCCTTTCATATCTGTAAATGGGCATTTCATTAGCACCACCTCCCAAGATGGTGGGAATCATTAAAAGAGACAATGCATGTAAAACACATAGGACAGAGGAAGGGCTCAATAAATGCAAGTCATTGTTATTATTATTGTTGTTGTTGTCATTGTTGATGTAATCATCCAACAGCCCTGCAAGATCAATTTCATGAGCCCATTTTTACAGAAGAAGAGCCGGAGATTCAGAGAGGTGAAGCAACTTGCTCCAGCCTCCCAGCAAATTAGGTAAATATGACAGTACAGGTGACAGCAAAGCCTGGCACATAGTACATGCTCATTAAATATCTGGGGAAGAGAGAAAGGTTTGCAGCACGGGGTTTTAAGGTTCTGGTGCTAAAATTGTGGTCCTCAAACCTCCACCATCCCACCATCTGTATCACCTGACAGTTTTCAGTAAATGCAGAATCTCACATCCTCACCCAAAATACTGACTCAGAATCGCATCTAAATACATCTGCAGGGGAACTGTGTGCACTTCTTCAAGTTTTAGGAAGTGTTGCTTTAAGACTCCTGAGTCTGGATTCTGCAACGGAGGCAGGGAGCACAATGCCTTCACTCCTCTAATTCTCAGAGGGTTTTTTCGGTTATAAAATATGAAGAAAAATCTATACCTTCCAGAGCTCTTCATACAACCATGATTACTGATCATTTATTATGTACTGGACACTATTTTAGGCACTAGGAATGCAGTAGTGAGCACTGCAGATCTCTTCCTGCTGTCAAGGGGCTTACATCTTGTGATGAGATGGGTGGTGATCGATAAATAATCAATGACTTGTCAGACAGTGGTGAGTTATGTGCCTGGAGAACATCTACCTTAGTCCAGGGGTCAGGGTGGGCAGAGACGTGAATGTGGAGGGAGAGTCTCCAAGAGCAGACGCTGGGTGGAACACCCAGCCTACACAGAAAGGCACGTGGTTTTTGTTCCTTTGACACTCGGGCTAACATGCGAGATCATGCAATTGCTCCTTGGGAAGGCCAAAGTGGCCAGGAAATTCTGGCCCCATATGGAAGCTATAAGCGGGTTTGGAGCTTTCACTAACTGTGACCAGATACTCAAACCCTAGCAGGTCTCTGCAGCCATTACTAGGGCAGGATCTATCGCCTGGCTCCTCTGATTCCTAGATCAGGGGGTAGTGATAGGGACAGAGTAGGATAGTTGCACAGCTAGTTTAGAAATCCTACTAGGGGAAGACAGATAGAGAAGGACTTCGGGAGATCACCATAAGCTGGACACCAACCAGGAAATGCCCAGAACATCTGGCAGCTAAACAACAAGCATAACATTTTAAAACTAAACAGACTTACTTAGGCCACTAATCTATATGATTAGGAACGAGGTGTACCACAGAACAATGGTTAGGAGACTGCATTCGGCCTTGTGAGGTCTGCAAGACAATGGACCCTGAAAAACTGCTTTCTTGCACGTAGCTTACATAGGAATATGGGGGAAAGGTGAAAGAAACTAGGGGAAAGGTGACATTATACTGAAACCTGAGATGACTCACCATAAATTTGTATATGTTGCCACCCCTCTGCTCATTTACATAGCTCTATGACAGTCCCAGTTGGGCTATATAGGGTCAAAAACTCCCCCACCAGATATGTAGGCGGAGTTAATGATGAAAGCTTGATGTCTACTCAAAAAATGAGGAGGAAGGTGGTCTTCTCCCCCTCCCCACTTTTCTTTCATTTATGAAAATAAAGCCTACTTAGTTGTCGGGACAGAGCCCTACTGCCCGCCCGCTTGTATCTCTCACAATCGTCCTATTCTAATAAACTCATCCTTACATGCTACTTTGCCTCTCACTGAATTCTTTCTGCACCGGGACAAAAGAACCTATGTTTCAGTAAGTCCTGAGACAAGGTGTGTGGTTTCAGTAGAAGGGGAAAGGGAACCAGCACAGGAGGCAGGAAACCATAGGTGGGGACCTTCTGTTCATCACTGGGGATGTTCTAGAGCATCCCCAAAGGTTTTTCATCAAACAAGTAATATCTCAGATGCCAAATCACACAAGCCTGCCTTATGGAATGTCCCCCAGCCAGTGTTTGAAGGAGGGGAGCCACTCACCCCCTGCCCCTTCTCCAGGGGTCCTTCCACCCCAACCCAGAGTCAGGCAGTGGGCAAGCCTGTGCCAGACCAGCGATGGTGGTCACTGTGAGTCACTAGCTTGGGCACAGCCCATCAACCCTTTAAACCTCACTCTTCACGTCTGTCAAATGGGCCTGATAAAACCTCACAGAGAGTTGCAAGCTTCCTATTAGACACAGGCAGAGAGAGTAGGGAAAAGTATGTTTCAAAATAGTAAGTGCATAAAGTTTCCATTTATAAACAAAACTTACAAATGTTTGTATGTGTGCACATGTTTGTATATGCATTGAAAAAAATCCAGAAGAATCCACATATCATGGTGGAATTGGAAGAAGTAGAATTGGAGTCTCTATAACTAAAACACAATTTAAGGAATAAGGATTTGGCACAGTGAGGAACACATAACTGGCACACAAAACAGATGAGCAGTTATTTTATGTCATCATAAAGACACGCCTCCTAGGAATCCACGTGGGGTCTCTAGAACAAGCATGCAGGCTGCCTGCTGGCTGGAGTGTTACCTTTCCTCTCCTCGGCTGTTAGGAAGGAACAAGTTCTGGATTCAACAGAACTAAGTTCAAATCCCAGCTCTGCCATTTCCTGGCTGTGTCACCTTGGGCAAGTCAATTGCCCTCTCTAAGCCTCATGTCCTCCTCTGTAGATGGAGAAGTGGATTTATACCTCCCAGGTAGTTCATTACTCAACAACAAACTGTGCTTGACCACCCAATCTGTACCAGGCACACTGTTGGGGCCCAAACACGCGATGAACAAGACAGACAAGGTCTCTGGATTGTGTGCTCATGTCTCATGGGGGGAGCCAGTTGGAAATAAGCAAGTCAGATGGTGGCAGAAATGAAGGAAATGAACAGCATGAGACATGCTAGAAAGTGACCAAGGGGGCTGTTCTGGACAGGGCAATCAGGGAGGGCCTCCCTGAGGAGGTGGCCTTACTACCAAGTCCAAGCTCATACTGCTTGATGCATGACAGGCTAATAAATCAAGAGAAGAGTTTTGGGGCAAGGAACGGTGACTTTATTTGGAAAGCCAGAGGACCAAGGAATTGGTGGACTAGTGTCCCAAAGAACCATTCTAACCAAGTTAGAATTCAGGCTTCTTTCATATTAGAAGGGGGGTTGGGGGTGTGACAGGTTGTTGCAGGCTTCTTGATGCCGGAATCCTTTGCTCTTGCAGCTGTCTACAGAGGTCCAGTCACAATGTTCCTGTAAACCTCTAATAAAACAAATGTTATTCTTTGTGCCACAACTTTTTATCTCTATATGAATAAAAAGTTTTATACCTTTAAAAGTCAAGCCTGGGAGGCAGAGCATTGAGAATGGCTAGCATGTATATTTCAGGCTATAGGCAACATTCTTTTACAACGGTGCAGAGCCAGCATGACTAAGCACAGGCAACAGGGCACAAAGGTTAGAGACAGAGGACTAGATCCAATGTGGAGTCAGGTTTGTTCTTCCCTGTTTTAATAGGAGTGTCTGGCCACCTACCTGCAGCCTGAGTCAGATAAGGAGATGATGTTTGGTCAATGGAAGGCACCTGCAGGCAATCGGAGGGGATTAGAGGACAGACATCCATCCTCTGCCAAAGGCCACTGCTGCTTTCAGCTTCAGCTAATCCTTCTGGGTTCCAGGAACAGCTACTACCTGGCCTGGGGGTGGTGTCAGCTCTCAGCTGATGCTAGCCCCCAGGGGGCTACCCTAGCCTTGATGGTTTCCCTTGGCCCCTTGTCAAATGAAATAAAAAATGCACAGCGTCAGAGCAGTGAGATTCAGTTTTATTCAGGGACATTACTGAGGACTGTCGCCCAGAAGACAGCCTCTCAGATCGTTCTGAGGAACTGCTCCAAAGAGGTGAGGAAGGAGGTCAGCATATATGTGGTTTTGGCCAAGGGGTACCTGCAATCCAATACACATCACGGTAGATGGTTACTGCTAGTCATCATGAGGAACAGATTTCTCAGTTAGTAATTTTAGTGCTTTTCTAAGTACATGGGAAGATGCAAGAATTCAGGCTCATAAAATTTTTCCTAAATATCTAAACTATCTAAAGGCCTGTTTTCCCAATGTGCAGAGTGCCTCATCCTGGTCTCCGTCCTGAATTAGCAACTGCAGTGGCTAATGATTTAATCCTTGTAGAACTAGATGGCAGGGAACATTCCTTATTTACACAGCCAATACTTTGTAAATGGCCCCTACGTAATGCCACTCTCATGTAGCCCATCTGAGGTCTCTGCCAGGACCCAACTATTACATTCTGCAAAGGGATGGGCCACCTCAGCAATCCAGTTATGTGAGTGTCGATGTTTGTGTCAGCACAGAAAAAATTGAAAAATTATACCCAACACCTGGAATGGGAGGGCAGAGTAGGAGGAAGAATGGTTCTGCTAAATGTCTACATTTACCCAACTGTTTCCTTTTCTTAGATGGAGACTGCAAAGCATTTTTCATTATAATTACTAATCTATGTAATTACAAATTATATATTCATATATTTTAGATTTATTATTTATTCATTTTATTTATTTTTGGCTGCATCGGGTCTTAGTTGAGGCATGCGGGATCTTCGTTAAGGCTCATGGCCTCTTCGTTGTGGCACTCGGGCTTTTCTGTAGTTGTGGCGTGCGGGTTCCAGAGCTTGTGGGCTCTGTAATTTGAGGCACACAGGCTCTCCAGTTGAGGCACGTGAGCTCAGTAGTTGTGGCGTGCGGGCTTAGTTGCCCCATGGCATGTGGGATCTTAGTTCCCTGACCAGGGATCGAACCCGCATCCCCTGCATTGGAAGGTGGATTATTTACCACTGGACCACCCGGGAAGTCCCACAAATTATATTTTTAAAAGAAAAAATGCTTAATGTTATGCACACAGCATGCTTGCTGCATGCTTAGTGCCATGCCTGGCATGCAGCAGGACTCAAAATATACGACCTGTGAGAAGCCAGAAGGCATCGTGGTTAAGAACAAGGACTCCAAGTACCAGGGTTCAAATCAGGACCAGCTGAGATATTTTGGCAGGTGTCTTTACCTTTATGTGCCTCGGTTTTCTTACCTGAAAACTGAGGGTTTTGACAAGGTGGTTGTGAAAATCAAATGAATTGAAATGAGAAAAGTGCTAACGGCAATCCCTGGCTCAGGGTCAGCACCAAGCATGAATAATTGGCATTTTCTCTTATTTTGTGACAGAATGAGGACAGGGCACCAACCATGAGCCATAAGTCCCCCTGGCACAGACATCAGCTATCTTGCAGGCTAGGAACATACCCTGTTCTTTCCCTCCTCCCTTAGCAAGGAAGAGGCTCCCAGGAGAGGAGTAAGCACTGGGCTTGGGGTAAGATGGCTCATGGTCAAACCTGGGCTTTGCCACTCTCCAGCTCTGTGACCTTGGGCAAGTGACTTGCCCTCTCTGTGCCTCACATTCCTTCTCAGCAAAAAGGGAATAATAACAGGCCTTTGGGGTTTGCAGGAGCAAGTTTATATGTGTGTCTTAGTTTGCGTTCTCTGGAAGTAGACCCCAGTGCAAGGATTCAAGTGCAAATACTTTATTTGGAGGTGACCTTGAGGCAAGAATTCAACTGCAATTTGTTTCTTGGGGAAGTAATCCCAGGAAATGCCAGTAGGGCACTGTGGAAGGGAGACTGGGAAGGGAAGGCAGCAGATAAAGGGTACTTTAGCCAGAAAGCTCACACTGTGGCACCTGGGGCTCAGTCCCTCTGGGGGACAGCAGAGAACACACACCCACCAGTCCTTAGTCAGAGCTGCTTACAAGGGCATTATTTCTGGAGAATGTCCTGCCTGCAGTGCACGGCTGAGGTCTGGGGACAGGGCCAGAAGCCTCCCACAGTAGTTGTTGCAAGGAACACAACTGGTGCAGACAGTTACAGCAGTTCAGTGACTTCAAAACACATATACTCCCACCCTTACCAATACACCCACACATGCATACAATTGCATATACACTGTGTGCACATGGTCACACACAAGCACAATTACATGCACCCACATATGCTTGCAGTTAGATACACACTCTTACACATGTTCATGCAAACACATACGTGTGCACATGCACACACACATGCACGTACCTGCACACACAATTACATGCATACACTCACATATACACATGCTCACACGTGTGTGCACACAGTCACACATACACTTACACACGATCACACACAGTCACATAGCCACACACACACATTGAACTAATGGAGACCGAATGTCTTAGAGCCTGTTGTTTCTGAATCTTCCAGCAGAAGGAGCCTCCAACACACTCAGGAGAGGAACAGACACCCCACAGCAGCCAGTGACTGGACCAGGCCTGGGGTGTGTATAGAGAATTAAACACACAGGTGCAGCAGCATCTGGGGCCCCACAGGCTCCACGCCTGCCCTCCTCCCTCTCTCTCATTCATTCACTATCATGGCCCTTAGTGGAAAGTCAAAGCCCTTTTTTAGCGAAAGAGGAGACATTTGACACCCAAGTACGGATAACTCTTGAAGGGGTTAGCTCCATGGTGGGGGGAAAAAATCATGTATTAATTGATGGGAAAATGGGGTCAAGGGAAGGGTTTTTTTTTAAGATTGAGGTAATAACAACATTATTTTTATTATGATGGAAATGATCCAATAGACTTCAGGATACATGGTCAGCATACAAAAATTAATTCTACTTTTATATTCCAGAGGTCAGCAAACTATGGTCTATGGACGAAATCTGGCCTATGGCCTGTCTTTGTAAGATATGCAAGCAAAGAATTATTCTATATTTTTAAAGGATTGTAAAAGAGGGGGAGGAAGAGGAGAAGGAGTTCCTGAATATGGCCTGCAGCCAATAAAGTATTTATTATATGGGTCTTCACAGAAAAAATATGCCAACCCTGCTGTACATTAGCAATAAACAATTGGGAAATGTTTTCAAATACCATTTTCAAGTGTCATTCACCACAAAAAGTAGAATACTCAGGTATAAATCTAACAAAATATGTGCACGATTTCTAGGATGAAAATTTCAAGAACTGATGAAAGAAATCCGAGAAGACCCAAATTAGTGGAGAGATATACAATGTTCATGGAGTGAAAAACTCAATATTGTTAAGATGTTAAGTCTCCTCAAATTGATCTACAAATTCAAGAAGTCACAATCCCAGGAGGACTTTTTGTAGAAATAGAGAAGCTGATCACAAAATTTACATGAAAATGCAAAGGACTTTAGAATAGCCAAAATTTTCTGAAAAGGAAAAATGTAGTTGAAGGATTTAGAAGACCCCTTTCAAGACATAATATAAAACAACAGTAATCATGACAGTGCAATATTGGTCAAAGACTGGACATATAAATCATTGGAACAGAATAGAGAGTCCAGAAATTAAAAAAAAAAATAATGCAGGGCAAATCAATACACAAAAGATAGCCTTCTCAATAAATGGTACTGGAAAAATTAGACATCCACATGCAAAATTAAAGTCAGCACATATCTCACACCTTATACAAAATTTAACAGAACTAAATGATGTAAAATTGTAAAGCTTTTAGATGAAAAAATATACGAGAATCTTTGTAACCTTAGTTTAGACAAAGAGTTCTTATGTATAACACCATAGGCATAATCATAAAAAGAAAAAATTGATAAATTGCACTTTAAAAACCTTTTAAAATTTTGCTCTGTGAAAGAAATTTAAGATAAAGACCAGCCATACACTAGGAAAAAAGACTTGCAAATCACATATCTGACAAAGGATTTGTATGTAAAACCCAACAATAGAAGGTAAAAATCCAAGGAAAATTAATGGGCAAAAGATTTGAACAGGTGTTTTACCACAGTAGATATATGTATGGCAAATAGGCACATGAAAAAATGTTCAACATCATTAGTCATTAGGAAATGCAAACTAAAATCACAGTGATATATCATTGCTCACCCATAAGAATGGCTGGGGAACACTGACACAACCAGGTGCCAGTGAGTATGGGGAGCAAGCAGAACTCTCACACATTAACGATAGGAATTTTAAATGACACGGAGACATATGGAAAACAGTATGGAGGTTCCTCAAAAATTAAAAATAATACTGCCATATGATCCAGCAAAATTGAAATCAGGATCTCATAGAGATATCTGCACTCCCGTCTTCATTGCAACATTATTCACAATAGCCAAGATATGGAAACAACTTAACTGTCCATCAATGGATGAAGAAGATGTGGTGTATATATACAATGGAATACTATTCAGCCAGGAGAAAGAAGGAAAACCTGCTTGTTTGTGACAACATGGATGGACCTTGAGAGCATTATGCTAAGTGAAATAAGTTAGAGAAAGACAAATACAGGCAGAATTCCATGTCTGTTGGTTCTGCATCTGCAGATTCAACCAACCCCAGTTCAAAAATATTTCTTCCCCGGATATTTAATGAGTATGTACTATGTGCCAGGCTTTGCTGTCACCTGTACTGTTGTATTTACCTAATTTGCTCTCGGAGGGTGGGGCAAGTTGCTTCAGCTCTCTGAATCTCCTGCTCTCTTCTGTAAAAACAGGTAATGAGTTTGATCTTGCAGCGCTGTTGAATGTTTACAACAAAAACAATGACAACAGCAATAATGACTGTGTTTATTGAGCCCTTCCTCTGTCCTATGTGTTTTACATGCATTGTCTCTTTTAATGATTCCAACCATCTTGGGAGGTGTTGCTAATGAAATGCCCATTTATAGATACAGACGGAGCAGAGCTTAGTGGTTCAGGGTACTCAATGTAGAGCCTGGCGCACAGCCTAATTCCAACAGCTCTGTGGCTTTGGGTGAGTCACTCACATGATTTTCAGTCTCAGTTTCCTCATCTGTAAAATGAAAAAAAACAATTAATATACCTTAGGGGCTTAAAACAGCTTCAGTGGCTTATGTGGGAAATGTTGGTGTGGTGGCTGCCGTTCCTGATCTAGGCTGCCTGCCTGTTCCGGGCACACAGTAGGTCTTCAGTGAGCTGAACCCCTCTGGGCACTGGAGATCTTTCTCCCCTGCGTCCCAGCACCCTGCCTGGTTTATTATATTCTGGCCATGCCTGCCTGACCATGATATGGATGGACCTGCCCGGAGGCTAAGTCTACCCTTGCGGAGGTGGTAGAGGTTCGGCGGGGATGGTGCACCTCACCCCACTAAGGTTTTTAGGATCCTCCATTTGATTTCCCCAGCCAGTGTTGAGGTGGAAGGAGTTTTGGGGTCTCCCCAACATCCTACAGTGTCAGGAAGACTGTCCTTCCCCTACTCTCCTGCTCAGTAGCTCTGCCAGGAGCCCCATCCTTCAAGTCCTCTGTCACCGGAGACCACCCCACAGGGCAGTTCTGGACAGGATCCAGAGAGGGCCAGGAGGGGAGCTCTAGATCCATTGGGTGGTGCATCCTGGTTGTGGGAAGATGGTCCATGTGATGATGCAAGGACCTCAAGGAATCTCCCCACTGGGGTCACCATATTGCCTGAGATTCCACCATTATAAATGTCCCTGGATTAATAGGGCATTGTCCCTTATGTTTGGGAGTGGAGCAGCTTGGCAGAGGGAAAAGGCTTAGGCTTGGTGGTATGACAGACCTGGGTACCTTCCAGCTCTGCAACTTAGATTAGAGGTTTGCCCTCTTTGAGTTTCTGTTTGCTCTTCTGTTAAATAGGTATCTTCCCTCTTGCTGTCACTTGCGTCTCTCTGCCTGATCCCAGGGTTCTGGCCCAGAGCACTGAGGGGAGGGTGATATATTATCTTGCTGGCAGAACATCTGATACACAGTGGGTTTACTTTATGTAGTGCACCTGACACACACACAGAGCCCTTTATGTATAGTACTGGCACAGAGCGGGCATGATTTTTGTAGACTGCCCAGCACATAGTAGACGTTCTTTGTGTAGTATGTCTGGCACTCAGTAGGCATGCTTTATGTAGAACACCTGGGATACAATAGACAGGATTTGTTTAGAGTACCCAGCTTATAGTAGGTACACTTTATGTAGAGTATCTAGCATATAGTAGGCATGCTTTATGTAAAGTACTTGGAACAGAGTAGGTTTATTTTATGTAGAGCACTTGACACACAGCAGGTGTGCTTTATGTAGGGCACCTGGCACGCAGTAGACATATTCACATAGAACACCCAACACACAAGAGGTGTGCTTTACATAGATTACCCAGCACAGAGTAGGCATGCTTTAGGCACAAGACCTAGCATAAATTAGATAGGATTTATGCAGAGTACTTCACACACAGTAGATGCACTTTACCTAGAGCACCTGACGCATAGTAGGCATGCTTTATGTAGAGTTTGTCACACACTTTAGGCATGGTTTTTGAGGTATCCAGCCCAGAGTAGGCACTCTTTACATACAGTTGCCTGCACAGAGTAGGCTTACTATATGTGGAGTACTGGCACGCAGTAGCATGAGTACTAGTTGCCAGCACTTTTCCTTCATTCTATTTTTTGGGGCTCCAGATCCTTCCCATCTTCCAGTGGAACCCTCCTTGGTCCCTCCTCAGTCTCTCATCCAACATCCCATTTACCAGATGGGAAGACTGAGCCCAGAGAGGGTCAGCACAGCCCACAGTCACAGTGAGGCTGCCCACTCAGGATCTCCCAGCTCTGCCCTCCCATGTCTGGACCCTGTTCTCTCTCAGCCCCTTGGAGCCTTACCCCTTATGCCACGAGGTGCCCTCTTCTGACTGTGCCCTTTATTCCCTGAGTCTGAGGCAGGTAATCCCCAACCAGGCTGGTTTCTCTGTTCTTGCTCCCAGCAGTCATGTCTCCACCCAGGCCCTGGGCTGCTTGGAGAAAAGACTTGAATTCCTGTCAGGCTGTGTGCCCCGGAGGCCAGAGGCTTCACATCTCTGAGCTTCCTGATTCTGTGCTGAGAAATGGTGCAGACACCCTCCTGGCCCACGCATGGAGAACAGCCCCAGAGATGTTTGCCCTGCTCACCTGGCACCTGAATGTTCATGCTTTTACCCGCTGCACCCTGGCCTTCGAAGGGCAGCGCTGGCTGTGAACTTGGGGTCCAGAGTCACCGTTGCCCGCACCCCAGCTTGCCCATGTAGGACGTGCTCAGCCCTGAGGCTCCAGTGTCCACACAGTGTGATCCTGAGCCGGTTCACAGGCTGCTCTAGTAACACTGTAACCCCTTCCCTCCACCCTCTATTTGCGCAGCTGCCAGGTGGGGAGGAGGTAAGCAGGCTGCAAGGATTGGCTGGCTTAGCCCGGCCCCTGGCAGCTTCCTCTAGGTCAGGGGCCAGACAAAGCCTTCCCCAGAGGAGGGGAGAGGGAGTTGTGTGGGACAAGCCACTCCTGACAGAAGGTGCCAGGCTGGGGGTCTAAGGGCTGGGGGTCCTGGCCCGGGGTGGGGAAGGCCACTGCTCCAGGCAGGGTGGCTCCAGGGAATGAGCTGGCCTGGGAGATGAGTGGAGACTAGTTGGTTACCAACTCCTCTGTCTGTCTGTCTGTTTCTCTCTCTTCCTCTGGATTTCTCTCGGTCTCCCTCCCCTCTCTGAGCCCCTGTCTGCCCACCTCTGAGCCCTTCTTGCCCTGTCCCCAGCACTCACCATCCCTGCCCCTCTCTCCCTTGTTCCTGTCCCTCTATTGGTCTCTGCCTCACAGCTCACCATCATCGCCCCTTCCTTCATCCTCAGGAGCTCACCCTCCACCCCATCTGCCCCGCAGGATGCTGCAGCTGAGTCTGGCCTGGCTGGGACTTGGGCCGGTGGCAGCCTCCCCATGGCTGCTCCTGCTGCTGGTCGGGGCCTCCTGGCTGCTGGCCCGCGTCCTGGCCTGGACCTACAATTTACAAAATTTACTAAATGTAAAGTTTGCTCTATTTGGTGTACAGTTCTGAGATTTGAAATGTCTAGAGTTGTGTAAACACACTACCATAGTCACCCTTGATAGTCAAAAACTTTTCATCCCAACTCCTGCCAAACACTGATCTATTCTCCAACCCTATAGTCTGGCTTCTTTCACCTTACAATACTTTTATAATTCATTCATGTTGCATGCATCAATACTTTGTTTTTTTATTGCTAAGTAATATTCCATAGTATGGTGAGCCACATTTTCTTCACCAGTTGGAGGAAATGTGGATTGTTTTCAATTTTGTGCTGTTATGAATAAAGCTACTATGAATATTTGTGTACAACTGTTCACTGCTCTTGGAATGGGGTGGCTGGGTCATATTACATGTGTACGTTTAACATTAGAAGAAACAACCAAACCTTTTCCAAAGTGTGCCATTTAAAATTTTTAATTTCATTAAAATTCCCAGCTTTATTGAGATATAATTGATACATGACATTTCTGTTTAAGGTGTACAACACGTTGATTTAATACATTTATAACTTAGAAAGTGATGACCACATAGTATTAGCTACCACCTCTACCCCATCACATACTTACCATTTATTTTTTGTGGTCAGAACATTTAAGATCTACTCTTTCAGGAACATTCAATTTTCTGACACAGTACCATTAGCTGTAGTCACCATACTGTACATTAGATCCCCAAACTTGTTAATCTTATAACTGGAAGTTTGTTTTCTTTGACCAGTATCTCCCTGTTTCTCCAACCCCTGGTAACCATCACTCTACTCTGTTTCTTTGAGTTTCTCTTTTTTAGATTCCACATATAAGTAATATCATTCAGTACAGTTATCCCTCAATATCTGCAGGGGTTGGGGGATTGGTTCCAGGACTCCCTGTGGATACCAATAATTGGGGATGCTCAAGTCCCTCATATAAAATAGTGTAGCATTTGCATACAACCTACAAATATCCTCCTGTATACTTTAACTCATCTCTAGATTACTTATAATGCCAAATACAATGTAAATGCTATGTAAATAGTTTCTGGTACACAGCAAATTCAAATTTTGCTTTTTGGAACTTTTTGGACTTTCCCCTCCCCCAAATCTTTTTGATCTGGGACTTGTTGAATCTTCAGATGCAGAACCCACAGATATGGAAGGCTGCCTGTATTTGTCTTTCTCTAACTTATTTCACTTAGCATAATGCGCTCAAGGTCCAACGACGTTGTCACAAATGAGCAGGTTTTCCTTCTTTCTACTGGCTGAATAATATTCCATTGTGTGTGTGTATGTATATATATATATATATATATATATATATATATATCACATCCTCTTCATCCATTCATCCACTTATGGACTGTAAGGTCGTTTCAATATCTGGGATATTGTGAATAATGCTGCAGTGAACATGGGAGTGCAGATATCTCTATGAGATCCGGATATCAATTATGCTGGATCATATGGTAGTTTTATTTTTAATTTTTTGAGGAATCTCCATATTGTTTTCCATAGGTGTCTGTATCACTTAAAATTCCTATCATTAATGTGCGAGAGTTCTGGTTGCTGCCCATACTCACTGGCACCAGGAGGTGTCAGTTTTTCCCCAGCAATTCTTATAGGTGTACAATGATATGTCCCTGTAATTTTAGTTTGCATTTCCTAATGACTAATGATGTTAAACATTTTTGTATGTGCCTATTGGCCATCCATATATCTTCTGTGGTAAAGCACCTGTTCAAATCTTTTGCCCATTAATTTTCCTTGGATCGTTACCTTCCCCTGTTGCATTTTACATACAAATCCTTTGTCAGATATGCGATTTGCAAGTCTTTTTTCCTAGTGTGTGGTTGGTCTTTATCTTAAATTTCTTTCACAGAGCAAAATTTTAAAATGTTTATGAAGTGCAGTTTATCAATTTTTTCATTTTATGATTATGCTATTGGTGTTATATATAAGAACTCTCTGTTTAACCTAAGGCCACAAAGATTCTCTTCCATTTTTTCTTCTAAAAGTTTTACATTTTTACATCATTTAGTTCTATGATTCATACTGTTATATTTTGTATAAGGTGTGAGGTATGGGTTGACTTTTTTTTTGCATGTGGATGTCCAATTTTTCCAGTACCACTTATTGAAAAGACTATCCTTTGTACATTGACTTACCCTGCATGTTTTTTTTTTTTAATTTCTGGACTCTCTATTCTGTTCCACTGATCTATGTGTCTAGTCTTTGATCAATATCGCAGTCATGATTACTGTTATTTTATACTATGTGTTGAAAGGGGTCTTGTAAATCCTTCAACTATATTTTTCCTTTTCAGAACAATTTTGGCTACTCTAAGTCCTTTGCATTTTCATGTAAATTTTTTAATCAGCTTATTTCTACAAAAACTCCTCCAGGGACTGTGATTTCTTTGAATTTGTAGATCAATTTGAGGACACTTAACATCTTAACAATATTGAGTCTTCTACCCCATGAACATTGTATATCGCTCCATTAATTTGGGTCTTCTTGGATTTCTTTCATCAGTGTCTTGAAGTGTTCATCCTAGAAACCATGCACACATTTTGTTAGATTTATACCTGAATATTTCACTTTTTCTGGTACATGAATGAGAGAGAGGGAGGAGGGGCGGCATGGACCCCATGGGTCCCCTGCTTAATTCTCAAGACACACCCAGGCTTGTTCTAGTCACTGGCTGTTGTGGGGTGTCCATTCCTCTCCTGAGTGTGTTGGAGGCTCCTTCTGCTGGAAGATTCAGAGACAACAGGCTCTAAGACATTCGGTCTCCATTGGTTCAATGTGTGTGTGTGGCTATGTGACTGCGTGTGGGATTGTGTGTAAGTGTATGTGTGACTGTGTGCACACATGTGTGTATGTGAGTGTATGCATGTAACTGTGTGCGGGTACATGCATGTGTGTGCATGTGCACATGTGTGTGTTTGTGTGCATGTGTGTGTAAGTGTGTATGTGACTGCAAGCACACGTGGGTGCGTGTAACTGTGCTTGTGTGTGGCTGTGTGCACACTGTGTATGTGTGTATGTGATTGTGTATACAATTGTGTGCATGTGTATCTGTGTGTGTATGTGTTTAAGGGTGTAAATATATGTGTCTTGAAGTCACTGAACCACTGTAACGGTCTGCACCAGGCTGTGTTCCTGAAAACAACTGCTGTGGAAGGCTCCTGCCTCAGTCCCCAGACCTCAGCCGTGCACTGCAGGCAGGACATTCTCCAGAAATAATGCCTTTGGAAGCAGCCCTGACTAAGGACTTGTGGGTGTATGCTCTCTGCTGTCCCCCAGAGGGACTGAGCCCCAGGTGCCACAGTGTGAGCTTTCTTGCTCAAGTACCCTTTACCTGCTGACTTCCCTTCCCAGTCTCCCTTCCACAGTGCCCTACTGGCATTTCCTGGAATCACTTCCCAAAGAAACAACTTGCAGTTGAATTCTTGCCTCAAGGTCACCTCCAAATAAAGTATTTGCACTTGAATCCTTGCATGAGGATCTACTTCCAGAGGATGCAAACTAAGACACACATAGGCTCGCTCCTCCAATCCCCAAGGGTCTGTTATTATTCCCTTTTTACAGAAGAGGAATGTGAGGCTCAGAGAGGGCAATTTACTTGCCCAAGGTCACACAGCTGGAGAGTGGCAAAGCCTAACGTTGACAAGGAGCCCTCTGATCCCAAGCCGGTGATTGCTACTTTCTAGGGAGCCTCTTCCCTGATAAGGTCCGAGGGAATGAATAGGGGATGTTCATAGCCTGCAAGATTCCTGATGTGTATGCTAGTGCGGCCTCATGCACACGGCTGGTGCCCATGTCCTCATACTGTCATAAAATAACGGCAGTTATTCATGTTGGTGCTGACTCTGAGCCATGGAGTCTTTACTCATTTCAATTCATTTGATTTTCACAACCACCTTGTCATTACCCTCAATTTTCAGGCAAGAAAACTGAGGTACAGAAAGGTAAAGAGACATGCCCAAATTTACTCAGCTGGTCCTGATTTGAACCCTGGCACCTGGAGTCCTTGTTCTTTACCACGATGCCCTCTGGCTGCTCACAATTCGTAGGTATTGAGTCCTGCTGCGCATCAGGCATGACACTAAGCATTTTTCCTTTTGCAAATATAATTTGTAATTACAGAGATTAGCAATTATAATGAAAAATGCTTTGCAGGCTCCATCTAAGAAAAGGAAACAATTGGTTACATGTAAACATTTGACAGAACCATTCTTCCTCCTACTCTGCCCTCCCATTCCAGAAAAATTTTTCAGCTTTTTCTGTGCCTACAGAAACATCGACACTCCCATAACTGGGTTGCTGAGCTGGCCCATCCCTCTGCAGAATGTACTAGTCGGGTCCTGGCAGAGACCTCAGATGGGCTACATGAGAGTGGCTTTAAGTAGGAGCCATTTACAATGTACAGGCTTTGTAAACAAGAAATGTTGCTTGCCATCTACTTCTACAAGGATTAAGGCATTAGCCACTGTAGTTGCCAATTCAGGACAGACACCAGGATGAGGTACTCTGTACATTGGGAAAACAGGCTTTTAGATAGATATATTTAGGAAAAAATTTATGAGCCAGAATTCTTGCAATTTCCCATGCTTAGAAAAGTACTAAAATTATTAACTGAGAAATCTGTTCCTCATGACGACTAGCAGTGACCATCTACCATAATGTATATTGGATTGCACATACCCCTTATCTAAAATCACAGACAACTGAGCCAAGGGAAACCATCAAGGCTAGGGTAGCCCCCTGGGGGCTAGCATCAGCTGAGAGCTGACACCACCCCCAGGCCAGGTAGTAGCTGTTCCTGGAACCCAGAGAATTAGCTGAAGGTGAAAGCAGCAGTGGCCTTTGGCAGAGGATGGATGTCTGTCCTCTAATCCCCTCCGATTGCCTGCAGGTGCCTTCCACTGACCAAACATCATCTCCTTATCTGACTCGGGCTGCAGGTAGATGGCCAGACTCCTATTTAACAGGGAAGAACAAACCTGACTCCACAGTGGATCTATTCTAACGTTTGTGCTCTGTTGCCTGTGCTTAGTCATGCTGGCTCTGCACCTTTGTAAAAGAATGTTGCCTATAGCCTGAAATATACACAATCCCCCTTTCTCAAGGCTCTGCCTCCCAGGGTTGACCTTGAAGTCTGTAACACTTTTCATTCATACAGAGATAAAGAGTTGCAGGACATAAAATAATATTTGCCTTGTTGGAGGTTTACAGAAACATTGTGACCAGACCTACAGGGACAGCTGCTAGAATAAAGGATTATCCCATCCATCCGGGGGGTCTGGCCAGCACCAAGAAGTCTGCAACAACAGGCCACACCCCGCTCCCTTTCAGTATAAAAGAAGCCTGAATTCAAACTCTAGTATGATGGTTCTTTGGGACACTAGTCCACCATCTCCTTGGTCTGCTGGGTTTCAGAATAAAGTCTTTTCCTTGTCCCAGCACCTCATCTCTCGATTTATTGTCTTATTGTGCGGCAAGCAGTACAAGTTTGGATTCGGTCACATTGTTGTAGCCCCTTTTCTCAACCTGGGTCAGGGTCACCTCCACAATGTCCCCGCAGATGGGGATTCATGAACCTCCGGTGCACCTGGCCAGTCCCTTTGCCCACTGACTAAGCAGACCCCTGAATGGGGAGCAAAATTCTGTCTCTCCCGCTTCAGGCTTTTTCCTCTCCTGTGGAGTGGTGTTCTTGGGGCCTCCCTCCATTGGTTTTTGGATGAGACCCCTCCTTTGCCCTCCACAGGGATGTTCTCTTTTGAGCCCCACCACAGTCCCTTCACTTCTCAGTGGAGGGGGTGGTCAGGCTACTTTTCAGAACTGGCATCACCCAATAGGTCCCATTTAGGGCAACTATCACAGGTCTTCCAGACCTTCCTGAAGTTTTCCTAGCGCCTTATTTTTTCCAAAACCAGCTCATTTGTTTTCCTGGTACCTCTGCCAAAACGTTGGCAGCCCCAGCTTACAAATCTGGCCTGGCTCAATGTGTCTTCATGGGCTGGTGAGATTTCCTGATCTTTATTATGGTAAGTGAAATGCAGCAACTGCTTCCTGCCTGAGGTCTGGCCAGACTTCACCATCCATGTGGTCTCCAGCATGGGTAGATCCTGCTTCCCCCATGGATAGACAAGGAGGGAAATTGTCCCACTTTCTCTGTTTAATTCATCACCTTTGAGGAAGGAAGCAAGAATGACACATTTTTAAAGTCCATTTGTTTGCCCCACTTTGTGCTGGGTCTTTCCAGTGCTAGCCAGGCTTGGGGGGAGGGGGGTGGGGTGAGCTTTATTCACTCGCTACCCAATTCTCCACGTCCTTCAGGTTTCTGCTCAAAGGTTGTAACAGAGAAGAACAAACCTGACTCCATATTGGATCTACTCCATTATCTCTATGTAACCTCTATGCTCTGTTGCCTGTGCTTGGTCATGCTGGCCCTGCACCTTCATAAAAGAATGTTGCCTGTAGCCTGAGCTATACGTGATAGCCCTTTCTCAAGGCTCTGCTTCCCAGGCTTGACCTTTAAAGGTATAACACTTTTCATCCATATAGAAATAAAAAGTTGTGGCACAAAGAATAACATTTGTCTTGTTGGAGGATTACAGGAGCAATGTGACTGGACCTCCTGGAGAGCTGCAAGAACAAAGGATTCCAGCACCAAGAAGCTTACAGCAACCAGTCACACAGACCCTCACCCCACTTTTAGTATAAAAGAAGCCTGAATTCTAACTCAGGTAAGATGGTTCTTTGGGACACTAGTCCACCAACTTCTTGGTCTGCTGACTTTCCAAATAAGGTCACCATTCCTTACCCCAACAGCTCATCTCTCAATTCATTAAACTTTTTTGTATGGAGCAGTACAAGCTTGGACTCAGTCACAAGGCCACCTCCTCAGGGAGGCCCTCCCTGATTGCCCTGTCCAAAACAGTCCCCTTGGTCACTTTCTATTCTGTCTCAGGCTGTTAATTTCCTTCATTACTGCCACTATCTGACCCTGTCTTATTTCCTGATGGCTTCCCCCATCACACATGAGCACCGCAATCCAGAGACCTTGTCTGTCTTGTTCCTCCAATGTCCTGGGTCCAAGCACTGTGCCTGGTACAGAGTAGGTGTTCAAGTACAGTTTGTTGTTGAGGAGTGAACTACCTGAGAGATAGAAATCCATCTCTCCATTTACAGAAGAGGACATGAGGCTTAGAGAGGGCAAGTGACTAGCCCATCACATAACCATCAGGCAACAGAGCTTGGATTTGAACTCAGTTCTGCTGATCCAGAACTTGATCCTTTCCAACAGCCCAGGAAGGAAAGATGAAACGCCAGCCAGCAGGCAGCCTGCATGCTTGTTTTAGAGACCTCACATCGAATCCTGGGAGGTATAGTAGGTATACATTATGTAAGCACCTGACACACAGTAAGCATATTTACATAGAGCATGCAGCACACAGTTGGTGTACTTTACATAGAGTACCTGGCACATAGTAGGTATGTTTTATGTAGAGCACCTGACAAATAGTAGGCACACTTTACGTAGAATATCTGACACACTGAGGGGTGCTTTTTGAGGTGCCCAGCCCAGAGTAGGCACTCTTTGCATATAGCTCTCTTCACAGAATAGGGATACTTTATGTGAAATACTGGCACAGAGTAACACAAGTGCTAGTTGCCAACACTTTTCCTTCATTCCATCTTTCTGGGAGCTCCTGATCCTTACCATCTTCCTGCAGAACCCTCCTTGGTCCCCCTCTCAGGCTCTCATCCAGCAACCCATTTCCCAGATGGGAAGGCTGAGCCCAGAGAAGGTCGGCACAGCCCACAGTCACAGTGAGGATGCCCACTCAGGATGTCCCAGCTCTGCCCTCCCCTGTCTAGATCCTGTTCTCTCTCAGCCCCTTGGAGCCTTACCCCTCGTGCCTCCAGGTGCCCTCTTCTAGCTGAGGACACTTTATCCCCTGAATCTGACGCAGGTAATCTCCATCCAGGCTGGGTTCTCAGTTCCTGCTCCCAGCAATCATGTCTCCACCCAGGCCCTGGGCTGCCTGGAGGCAGGACTTGAACTCCTGCCAGGCTGCGTGCCCCGGAGGCCAGAGGCTTCACATCTCTGAGCTTCCTGATTCTGTGCTGAGAAATGGTGCAGACACCCTCCTGGCCCACGCATGGAGAACAGCCCCAGAGATGTTTGCCCTGCTCACCTGGCACCTGAATGTTCATGCTTTTACCCGCTGCACCCTGGCCTTCGAAGGGCAGCGCTGGCTGTGAACTTGGGGTCCAGAGTCACCGTTGCCCGCACCCCAGCTTGCCCATGTAGGACGTGCTCAGCCCTGAGGCTCCAGTGTCCACACAGTGTGATCCTGAGCCGGTTCACAGGCTGCTCTAGTAACACTGTAACCCCTTCCCTCCACCCTCTATTTGCGCAGCTGCCAGGTGGGGAGGAGGTAAGCAGGCTGCAAGGATTGGCTGGCTTAGCCCGGCCCCTGGCAGCTTCCTCTAGGTCAGGGGCCAGACAAAGCCTTCCCCAGAGGAGGGGAGAGGGAGTTGTGCGGGACAAGCCACTCCTGACAGAAGGTGCCAGGCTGGGGGTCTAAGGGCTGGGGGTCCTGGCCTGGGGTGGGGAAGGCCACTGCTCCAGGCAGGGTGGCTCCAGGGAATGAGCTGGCCTGGGAGATGAGTGGAGACTAGTTGGTTACCAACTCCTCTGTCTGTCTGTCTGTTTCTCTCTCTTCCTCTGGATTTCTCTCGGTCTCCCTCCCCTCTCTGAGCCCCTGTCTGCCCACCTCTGAGCCCTTCTTGCCCTGTCCCCAGCACTCACCATCCCTGCCCCTCTCTCCCTTGTTCCTGTCCCTCTATTGGTCTCTGCCTCACAGCTCACCATCATCGCCCCTTCCTTCATCCTCAGGAGCTCACCCTCCACCCCATCTGCCCCGCAGGATGCTGCAGCTGAGTCTGGCCTGGCTGGGACTCGGGCCGGTGGCAGCCTCCCCATGGCTGCTCCTGCTGCTGGTCGGGGCCTCCTGGCTGCTGGCCCGCGTCCTGGCCTGGACCTACACTTCCTACAACAACTCTCGCCGCCTCCAATGTTTCCCGCAGCCCCCAAAACGCAACTGGTTCTTGGGTCACCTGGGCCTGGTGAGTGTGGGCAGCAGGACGAGTCTGGAGCATCAGGGTGGATGGACATCCTGCAGGGTCAGGAATGGGGCTCAGGGTTTGGGCTGTGATCTAGGACAGCAGAGAAACCAGGGAGGATGAGGAGCCCCCTTTTTCCTCACTCCTTCATTCCTCTGCTCTGCCATCGAGGCCTTCCCCACATCTGGTCCTTCTATCCCTAGCCTGCTTTGGGGTCCATTTCCTGCCTGTCTTCCACACGTTAGCGCACCTCATCAGGTGCGCTGTCCACGGTCTGCTCTGCATGTGGCCCATTTCATTGTGTCTTATTCTGGGCTACATCTTCCCCACAGGAAATAGCTATCACCTCCCCATTCCCACCTACAGGTGCACAGCTACCCACACCCTCCCCTCTCCAGGACGCCTCCCTCTAATCTCTTACTCCCTTCCCCCCGCTCCCGCCAAGATGTCCCAATGGGCGCCTTGACCAATCTGGATAAAGTTGGCCACTCACTTCCTCTTTCAGAAGCCTTCTTACACTTCCCCATCCTCCACGCCTGCCTACCTTGTGCCCCAGACTTTGACCTTTGACTTGGCCCCGCTCATGATTAATTGAACAGTTAATTGTCCAATTACTTATTAACCATCTTTCCAATTTGATGATAGTTCTGGGGAGCAGACACTACAGTGCCTAGTCCAGGGCCGGCACACAGTAGGCATGCAAAATAAATGTTTGATGACCAAGGTGAGGAACTTGCCATCACCCCCCTCAGTCAAGGTCAAAGGAATGGTTGTCCTCCTCCTGTCTCCCAGATAGCTTTCCTTCCCTGCCTGGGACGAGAACTACAGCTTGGCGGGGGACTTGCTGCAATCACGGTTCATGAAGGCAAAGTTCAGAACAGGGGCATTCCGAAGTTCACGGTGAAGATGAGATTCACAGGGCTGAGATTCTAGGTCTTGGAATGGTTTCAGGACATCCTGGAAGCAGCAGGAATGTTACAAAGTTGCTACAGTTCTGCCTTCCCCTCCAAGGGCTTGTCTGTGAGGGGCCTGTCTTGGTCACTTTTCCTTCCTCCAGCCCCTCTTGCTGTGTGACCTTGGCTGAGTCACTCTCCCTCTCCGGACCAATCTCATCTAGTGCTTTGAATCCTCACCTCAAGGTCCTTGGGGAGACAGGAGCAAGTCACAAAGGTGCAAATGATTTATGTACACTTGTCTAGAGCACCTGGGGGTATTTGTCAGGTTTGAATGGGGCATCCTGGGGAGAGGATGCTTCACCAGGAGGCAACCCAAACTTCTTCCCCTTTGGGGGCATATGGCCTCAGTTTCTTCATTTGTAAATGGCACAATTGAAAGGCATGCCCATAGCTTGCAGAGAGATAGACACACAGGATGCACTCTGCACAGAGCATGGCCAGCAGAGGGGGTTCAGAGGGCAGAATTGCTATCTTGATTGATGAGCAGAATTCACGACCGTCCCTTGGGGTTGGCCAGGGCTGGAAGTTCCCAGGTCTGCAGACCCTTTACCATGCAAGGAACCAGAGGCCATGTGGACCAGCCAGAATATGAAAGGATGTGGGACCAAAACCCAGTCCACAAGTCCTGAGGCCACCCTACTACCCACAAACCTCACCACTGGGGATCTCCTCCTGTGGTCGCCCCTGGGGCTGGGACCACTCCCAGGAAAAGAAAAATTTGTCTTTTCAAGCCAAGGTCACCCTCCCTGTGGGCAGAGAGCGTGTCTTCTCCCTGTGCCCTGGGATACACTCTGGGGACATGAAGAGGCCCCCAGGACCCTCCTGCCCCCAGAGAGAAGGAGCAAGAGGAAGCAGAGATCTCCTCCATCTGTGCAGAATCCCACACACTGTCCACTGCAGCGGTTCCTTCTGGAGAGTGATGGCCCTTACCTTGCTTGCAGGTCCCCCCCACGGAGCAGGGCTTGAGGGGCTTAACTCAGCTGGTGGCCAACTACCCCCAGGGATACATGATCTGGATGGGCCCTATCACCCCCCTGGTCATTTTCTGCCATCCTGACTTGATCCGGAATGTTGCCAATGCCTCAGGTACCCATGCAGAGCTTGTGGTGGTGGTGCCATGACACATCTGAGGACTTCCAGCCCCTCCCTGCCAAGCTTCTATGTGGCCCCTACAGGACCCCGGCCCTTCCTCCCCTCTTCTCTCTCAGCCATCTTCCTCTTTCCTTCAAGTATTCACCAGCCCCCATCTCACTGCCTCCTTCCTCCTCTCACTGCTGTCTGCACCCCACCCTGGTGTCCTGGGTGAAGGACACCCCCAATCTTGAGGACACAGGTCTGGACAGAGAGATCCCTGACCTGGTGTGGTCAGGAATTGGCCAGAGGGAGATGGGCTGTGGCACCCCAGAGGAGAAACAAGGTATTCTGCTGGGGCATCCCGGAAGGCTTCCTGGAGGAGGAGTTGCTGGAACTGTGTCTGGATCGATGAGCAGACATTTTTTTAAAGCAGAGGGTAAAGTGGTGCAGTGGGCATCCATAGCATCCCAGGCCCCCTGCCAGGCCTGCCCTCAGTCCCACCCATCCCCAGGCCCAGAGCAATGAAGACTCGTGGCTGGTGGAAGATCTGGGCTGCTATTTCCATGACATCCACCTCGCTGGTGGGTCAGTTTCTTTGACTCTATCCTACAGCTCGACCACTTCTAGTTCAGTGTCCTCCTTCTCCGGTCCCCAGGAATCTCCCTGAGGAGACTCCACCACACCCTGTCTCCCTTCTCTTGTCCCCTGTTCCTCCCATCCCCAGACAGACCAGGCAAGCAGAGGAATGAACAGGCAGCAACTGACAGAGACCTTGGTTGAAACACCAGAATGCTTGGTGACTCTGGGAAGGTCCCTGGCTCTCTCTGGCTGCTGAAGTCTCTTTCAGCTGTTAGTGGCGGAAATGCAACCCTGTATGTTCTAAGGAAAGAAAGCGAATCAATTGATAGTAAAGTCCAAGGAGGGTGTCTTCAGGCCCAGCTGGATCCAGGTCTTAAACAATGTCATCAGAAATCTGTCTTCATCTTTCAGTTCTGTGTTCATCTGTGATGGCTTCACTCTCATAATGGTAAAGATGAATGCCAGAAGCTCAACCCCCATGGAAAAGTGACCTCATTCACAACATTTCCAGGAAAAGATACAGGATTCCCTTTAATTTCCCTTGCCTGGGTCATAGGACCAATCTCTGTGTCCCTGAGACTCTGAGTGCCCTGTCTGGGAAGCATAGGGTCCTCTGAGCTATTGTTTTGGGACTCAGAGCAGCTGGATGGTTAAGAACTCAGGCCCTGGATTCAGACAGACCTGGGCTGGAGTCTCAGGCTTAGTGTCTGGGAGACTGTTGGCAAGTGACTTCATCATTCAGAGCCTCAGTTTCCGTATACCTGGAATATGAGGATGGAAGAGAAGTCAGCTGAACATGGTATTTGGAACCCAAACAGGGAAAAACCCTTTCTATCCTTGCACCTGAGGGACCCCAATTGTCATGTATGGAGGGTGTGGGGAGGGAGCCCAGGAGGAGGCTGAGGACAGACAAACAGCTGCTGGAGGTGATTCATGGGTTCAGGTCTGGATCCCTTCCTTGCAAGTCCTTCCCTCTGGCAGCCTGGAAGAGTGTGAATTGGGTCCTTTTTGTTCCTGTCCAGATTCAGAGCTCGGAGGAAGGTCTCCTGTACACACAGGGCCTGGCCAGCACCTATGGGATGTGTGCCGTTGGTGGTTGGACCCTGGCATGTGGTCACCCGCATCTTCCACCCCACCTGCATCAAGCCTGTGCTCTTTGCTCCAGGTAGACACCTCCCTGGCCACAGCTTGCCCACTGCCATGGTCTCTGTGTTGCCTCCAGGTGGGCATGTGACCAGAGTGCAGACAGAAGGGGCTGTGACAGAGGTGCCACTGCCTCTCTCTCACCTGGACTCCCACCTGCCTGACCTGCGGTCATGTCTGTGCAATGTCTGCTGCATGGCCACGTCTGGTCACGTATGTTTCTACCTGGATTCTGGTTACAGCTGGTGTATGTTATACCTGGTGACACCTTGTATATGTTTATACCTGAGCTCAAATGGAGATGGTCTCAGTCATGTCTGGGGCTCAGCTGTGGCCAAGGACATCTGAGGCATCTTGCAGTCTCTGGTTCTTGCGTGAGATGCCATTAGAGATTGTCTGGTTCTCCTGCTGGTCATGTCTGGGCCACATTTGGAGTTTGTCTGAGGTCTGGGACTCAGGGTCACTCTGAGAAATGCCTGAGACCTTATGTGAGTCGTGTCTGATGCAGGTCTTAGAGTATGTCTTGGTCTTGCCTGTTTCAGGTCTGTGATATAAGTGTATTAGGTCCTGCCTGGGGCCCATCTGGGGCACATTGAGGTCATGTCAGATTGTCTTCAGGTCCATGGCAGAGCATGTTTTGTCATGTCAGGTTGTGTTGTGCATGTTGGGGCCTTCTCAGGACATGTTAACACATGGGGCCCTGTCAGATGTCTCAGGAGAGGTCAGAGTGCTGGGGCAGATGTAATGTCCTAGGTCCCTGTAAAGGCGTTTTGTAAAGTGCTGAGCTATGCTTCGGTGTTTATAAGGTGCCATGTCAAGGCATGTTGGGGTATGTTGTGTCATGTTAGGGTGTGTCTAAGCATGTAGAGTTGTGTCTATGGGCTCTGTCTTTACTGTATTCTGTGCTGCAGCCTGGTCTGTTCCACCCTCCCTTCCACCTCTCCTCCCAGTTGCCTGTGCTCTTGGCCCCATTCCTGCTATGCTGGGCTTGGAGGGGGAACGCAGATTCCTGACTGGGAGCCGCCACCCCCCACCAAAAGTCCCTCCCCTCCCCTTCTTCCTGGCCCCTGATGGTCCTCATTCATGTCAGCCACCGTCGCACCCAAGGACGTGCACTTCTATGACTTTCTGAAGCCCTGGCTGGGTGAGTAACTGATCGGGATTGGGGATAACCTTGGGGGCCCAGGGGAAGGTGCTGCCCTTGCCCACTCCCCGTGGCTGCCTCGGCTAGGGGATGGGCTCCTGCTGAGTGCCGGTGACAAGTGGAACAGCCACCGTCGCATGCTGACACCTGCCTTCCACTTCAACATCCTGAAGCCCTACGTGAAGATTTTCACCAAGAGTGCAGACATCATGCATGTGAGTATCTTGAACCCAGGGTTCCAACTAGAGTCTTGGGGACAATAGGGACTCAGAAACATCTTGTCTGTAATTCTGGGTCTTCTGGGTGGCTTGGGCCATTGTTCTTTCCTTCTGAGCCTCAATTTCCTTGGCTATAAAATGAGTATAATGTGATCCCTGCTTTGCAGGGTGGTCGAGATAACATAAAAGAGCCATGTCCCTGGCACACGGTAGGTGCTGAGAAGGTGATAGTTTCTATTTTACCTTCACAGAAACCGTGGAATCTTGAGACATGTTTGATGATAATGATGAATATCATGGAGTAGTTATTCCTGAGTAACAAATCACTTCAAAACAAGAAGGGTTTAGTGCTGACAGCAAGTCTGTGAGTCAGTTGGCTGGTTCCTCTGAATGTAGATGGGGTCACTCACGTATCTGTAATCAGCTGTGGGTCAGATAGTGTTGGGCTGCACCCCACAGGCCTGCAGCCTCAAGACTGAAGAAAGAGCTGGAGTCAGTAACAGAGACATCAGTGGTTTAATGGACAGGGGCATCTTACATGTCTGAAGCAAGGTCCTGGAGTGACACCCCCCATGTGTGGCCGATAGCGGGAAGGACATGGCGGCAGTCTTCCTATGGGGGTGCATGGGTGGGAGGTTACCAGTTGTAGGGGAATTGACTTCAGGTTGGCTTATAAGTTACCAAGGAAACCAGCAGAGGAGCATACCCTTCACTACCCCTTTGATAAGCTATCATGGTGGAGATGTTTTGATCTAAATATTAGAACAATCACTATCTGGGGCTGGGGGCGAGTATATAGGCAGTTACTGATTAGGCTCTATGATTAAGAGGGAAGGTCAGCCATGTGAATAGGGTGTAGGTGAAACAAGGACTGGTCAAGCAAGGGATGTGCAGAGAACAAGAGGACAACTATCTTGGGCGGCCTGACCATACAGATACGAAGCATTGCTGATCTGGGGTCAGTCCTCTCACATGTTTGGAGCTTGGTTGGCTGCAAGCTGATCTAGGATGACCTCAGCTAGGGCAACTAGACTTCCTTTCATGTGATTCTCTCCCTTCAGAAGACATCTCAGGCTGGTTCAAATGGCAGAGGCAGGGTTTGAAAAGACTGAGAGGAAGCTGCAGTGCCTGTGGTGTCTAGGTTTGGGATGATCTCCTCATTTTTTCACCATAGTCTGTTGGCCAAAACAAGTCCAAGGCCAGCTCAGAATCGAAGGATGGTGAAATAGGCTCCACCTCCTAATAGAAGTTACTGAAAAAATACATTGGAAAAGGTTTGGATATATACATGGGAATGGAGTTGTGGACATAAGAATTTTGTGAAGTGCTTCAGATTTTTCCATACCTGCAAGCTGACAAGGGAACTTGTTACTGTTTTGTGGATTCTGCCAGAAGTCATGGCTTAGAGACAAAGGACAGTTTATTACTTTTGGCACAGAAAACAGCCTGTGCTCCTTGTTGGTTTGCATTCTTCTTCCAAGTCACCAAATACCCTGAGGATGACACAGGTGGGCTTCAATAGATGCCTGCTCATATAGTATGTTGTATTACAAGGGAAGGAGCCCTAGGTTTAGGGACTCTATGACTTTTATAGCAATTAGAAGCAAGCCTGGTATTTGTCCAGGGGGAGACATTGAAACAGGAGGGAAGGGAGCAGGGCACAACCTTTAAATGAATGACATAGCCAGAGGACATGACATAAACTGATTAGAACCAAATAGATCCAAGATGGCGGACGAGTCGACTTCCACTAGACCTTGAGCCTCAATATACGCTCATTGTAACACATCAACTCGCTAAATGACACACCCACAAGTGCCATGAGAGTTCGAAGCCTGACCATAAAGGTCAAAAAGTGAGCAGTAGCCCAATTTCTGGAACTCCCCACCCCTTCCCCAAAATAGCTGGAATACTCCTCCCACTCATTAGCCTATGAAATTACCCACCCCTAAAAAAACTGACAACCCAATACCCTGGGGCTGCTCTCACCTTCTGAGATGGCCCACACTCTGTCTGTGGAATGTATTTCTCCCTAAATAAATCCTCTTCTTACCTATCAATCACTTTGTCTCTCACTGAATTCTTTCTGCAATGAGACATCAAGAACCTGAGCTTCATTAAGTCCTGAGACCAAGTGTGTGATTTCAGTTAAAAGACCATGGGTTCAAGTCTCAATCTGGGTTACAAGGTTTCAACATTACCTCACTCCTCAAGGTTGTTTGCTACAAACACAACTCTGAGAAATGGCCCAGGTAAAGAATATCAGTGTCTTGCAATTTTTTGGCATACCCAGCAAAAAAGTGCAGGGGTGCTCAGGGCCCATGGAGGACTACCTCTCTCAACATAGGGGACATTTTCCTAATCAATTTGTAACAATGAAGATGATGGAAGCTAACATTTGTTGAGTACTTACTTTATGCAATAAGTTGACGAAGGGCACAAAGAGTATAGCGGGCAGAGCCAGGATTTAAAAACCCAGATCTCCTAACTCTCAGCCATGGTGACTTCATGTCCTAATAGTAACAGCTTTCACACCTACCCAGGTCTGGTCCTCCCTGGGGTTGTGTGCCTGGGCCCAGGAGTCAGAATCTGGGGGAGTGCATCTTGGTGTTTAGGGGTTAAGGAGGGGTCAGGGGAGTCAGTTCCCAGCCACAGCTCTGTCCCCTTCTTTGTCCAGGCCAAGTGGCAGCACCTGGTCACAGAGGGCCACACCCATCTGGACATGTTTGAACACATCAGCCTCATGACCCTGGACAGTCTGCAGAAATGCGTCTTCAGTTTTGACAGCAATTGCCAGGAGTGAGTCTCAGCCCAGGGCCCAGGAATATGAGCCATACACCCAAGGGAGTAGATGGGGGAGGGAGGACTGACCAGGGCTATCAGAAGGGCCTTCCTGGAGGAGGTGGGTCAGAGCTGGACATTGAAGGACAGGGAAAGGGAAAGAAAAGAAGCTAACCTTTCAGGTAGGTAGAACTGTTTGATAAAGGCCAGGAGGGTAGGATGAGCAAAGTGTGTACAACAGTGAGGAGACACCTTGGAAATAGGTTTGGAGGAGTGGGCAGGGTTATGTCTTAAGGACATTCTGAAGTCAGACATAGAGGATATGAACTTTATCTCAAGTTTCCTGGGAGCCAAGGAATGTGTTTGAGCATATGAGGGTCTTGGTTAAAGTTGAGCTTGGACATCTGACTTGATAGAAGACCAACTGTCATGTAGACACTGACTCTTGTTGATATTGGATGTAAGGAGAATAGGGAAGGGCTGGTCCATTGACCAGCTAGCAGAGGATAAGTTCTGAGCCATGTGGACAGTTTGGGGAAGGAGAAGGGGCAGGTACTGGGTGAGAGACAGAGGAAAGAAGCATGATATCTAAGCTGTGCTCTGGGTGCCTGGGGCATGGAGGCAGCTCACAGAGATGGGATGTAGGAGAGAAGAGTCTGGAGAGTCTCATGTCCTGGCTCCTCCCCACACTGTATCTGTGGGCCATCTGTTCTTGGAGCCTCAGTTTCCTGGAGGGAGGTAGCTCTCGGCTTCTGGGCTTCAGGTGTTTTATGTTGTTGGCTTCCTTCATGCTCTCACCCTGCAGGAAGCCCAGTGAATATATTGCTGCCATCTTGGAGCTCAGTGCCCTAGTGGCAAAGCGGCACCAGCAGATCTTCCTGCACCTAGACCTCCTGTACTACCTCACCCCCGACGGGCGGTGCTTCCGCAGGGCCTGCCGCCTGGTTCACGACTTCACAGATGCTGTTATCCAGGAGCGGCGGCGTACCCTCCCCAGTCAGGGCATTGATGACTTCCTCAAGGCCAAGGCTAAGGCCAAGACCTTGGACTTCATTGATGTGCTCCTGCTGACCAAGGTGGGCTCCTCTGAGATCTGAGTAGAAGTATTAGAATGGACCTCGATTTGATCAAAGAGCTTGGGTGGGATGCAGAGGGTACTGGGGAGCCATGTGAGGTGCTTGAGGGAGGGATGGGTCCGGGATAAGTTTTAGAGATGACTGTGTGGAATCCCCCTGCAGGGGATTGCTGGGTCTGAAACTGTGAAGGCCTGAGATTTTACTCTACTTACAAGCTAATAAGTTAGTCTACCACAGAGGCAGACTGTATATATACATGTAGTTATATATACAAAACTCTGGATCAGAGCAGCCCATTTATTACTTATAGCAATAACAGTAGCCAGAGTAGAATTGTAGCTATGGTTCCCCATTCCTAAATTTCTCTGAGGGCTCCATAATGTTTTACCTATACATGCAGCCATGCTTGCATTGCAGGATAAGTACCTCCAGATTTCGAACTTTAGAACTTATACAGGACATCTGCCCCTTCTTCCCTATGTGGGGGAAGGAGAGGGGGAGAGAGAGAGAGAGGAAAGGGAACAGGAGGGGAGGGGAGGGGAGGGGAGGAAGGGGAGGGGACGGAAGAGAAGAGAAGAGAAGGGAAGAGAAGAGATTGTTCTTGAACTTAAACAAATCCTCGTGGGAGAGAAGGCAAAGTCTATTCTACAGGTTTATAACCCATTCCTTATTCCCAGGAGAGATAAGGAATCCCTGGATTTACTATCCTAACATATGAGCAAATGGCTTTGGGGCAATGCTCAAGCTATAGCTTCCAAGTCAAGTTGCCACTCAATCATCCTGTAATCCAGGTTGCATCATGTAGAGACATGAAAATATTTATAGATCATTGATTCCTTTCACCAGGGACAACACAGGAGGCAAGGAGGTCAAGAGGAGGCCTGAGGGATGGGCCCTCATGTGATAGCAAGCAAACGAGGTCTAGGAGTTCAGGGTGGGCTTGGGTTTCTGGATGGATGATGGAGGTTGAGACTGTCTCAGTTTAGGCTGAGGGGCCCTCAGTGATTCTGGGGATCTTGCTTTCTCTCCAGGATGAAGATGGGAAGGGATTATCAGACGAAGATATCCGAGCTGAAGCTGACACCTTCATGTTTGAGGGTGAGGGTCCCAGTGTGAGACTACAGAGGGGAAGGGGTCTCTCCCCCACCAAGGAACTTGGCGAGTGGACCCTAGATCACCCCATCACTCCCCATCCTCCCCATGGGCCTTACTGTGAGGGTGCTGTCCGCCTTCTGGTGCTGAAGTAGCCCAGAGACCCAAGCTTTTCTGATGCCCCTCAGGCCATGATACCACAGCCAGCGGCCTCTCCTGGGTCCTGTACAACCTTGCAAAACACCCAGAATACCAGGAGCGCTGCCGGCAGGAGGTGCAAGAACTCCTGAGGGACCGTGAACCTAAGGAGATTGAATGGTGAGTGCAAGTCCTCCTGGTCTTTTTCTGAGCCCCTTACATTGGCCTTGCACCCTGGCTGGGGAAGAGGGGAAATATTTTTGTTGATTCTGTCATTATTGCTTAGTAGGAATAGGAGAAGATCCCAGAGGCAGGGTCTAGTACCCAGTATGTATAACAGGGGAAAGTTTGCAGGCTCTTGGGACAGAAAGACCTGGATTTCTGAGAGAATTAACGACAATGTGTGAGAGCTGATGATGCCACTTAGCACATATTCAGTAAGTGAACTTCCTCTCCACTCCCTTACTTTTCTCTCTGAATAACATGTTTTCAAACATCTTCATCCCTGAGTGTTTGCTGATCTCCTGCCCCCTAATTCTTCATATTATTTAGTCCAGGATTCACAGGGAACACCTGAGGACTAAAGTCATTCAACTCCTGTCCAGGAACAGCTGCATCTTCATCCATCCAGTTCCCACTAAGGAAACACTGCCAAACTGCCTTCCTATCCCCAATTCTATGCCATTTCCAATTCTTTCCAGCCCCATTCTGTGTCCTGAAGACTCAGGAAGGACCCAGACCCAGTCTTTGCCTTCCAGGAGCTCCCAGCCTGGTGAGGAATAGCCCCAGGTCAGGACACTCCCAGTGTACATGGGCAGTGCTGGGGTTTAGAGTAAGAGAGGGAAAGTCGAGGGTGGAAAAAGGTGCCTCAGCTGAGACCCTGAAAGATGATCAGTAGATATCTGGATGCATCTGAGATGCAGTTAGGTCAAAAAGACAGACGGGCAAAAATGAAGTGATGTGGGGAAGGGGAGAAAGAGACAGAGAAAGAGAAAGAGAGAGACACAGAGAGAGAAATGAGTGAGGGAGGAGGTTTAATTGAACATATGATTGGCTTGTGGAAAACAGATTACATCATAATATTAACACACACTATCCCAGAGTGTGGAATGAATATCCATTTTGGTATATTCAAATAATCTTTAGGCTTTTAATAGAGTTAAAAATTTTAGTATAGAGATCTTATGCAGCTTTTGCTAAATTAACCCTTAGATACTCTTGTTGCTATGGTGAATCATCTAGTCTATCTGTACTGAGAAATATTTATAAGTTCATTTGGAATACATTCACATTTTTTGTTAATTTTAATCCAGATATTTTATATCATCATCATCATCATTTCTTTCATCATCTATTCTATTATTTCTAATACAAAAACTAATCATTTATGGATATAAATTTCTTGTGCAATGAACATATTAAATGCTAAATATGGAGTCCCATATCAATAGGAAAAATAAAGATCATTTAATAAAAACTTGGAACAACTGGAGAGCTACATGGAAAAAAGTTAATTCAACCTGCTGTTATGTCATAAGAAAATAACATCTACATGAATCAAAGATTTAAAATAAAAAATAAAGGAGTCTTAAAGGCTCTAGAGGAAACCATGGGAAATTATTTCATAGCTCCAGAATAGGAAAGGCCCTATTTTGGACACTGGGCCCAAGAGATGTACAAGAAGAGATTGATATGCTGTTACATGAAAAAGATACAGAGCAGTGTGTATAGTACATAGTATGCTACTATATATTTTTTTAATGCAAAAAAGTACCTCTGGAAGGATACATATAAAATAATCACTAGGCAAACTGTGAGGAGGGGAAATGAGTGCTGTTGGGCCATAGGGGTGGTGGTTTGTAGTTTTCCAATTTTGAACTAGTTAACTGTATCAACTATTAAGAATTTAAAACACCACACAAAATGAAGGGGATTAAAGAAAAAGAATTCAGTCCCCTTACTGAATCTTATCTTCGATGCTTATAAAAGTTTTCCAGTGAATTCTCTTGTTTTCTAAGTATAAAATCACTATCTGCCAAAAATGACATATTTACCCCACATTTCAAATGGCATTACTCTCCTTTTTCCTCTGTCTAATTGCATTAGCTGGTATCTCTAGGGCTGTAATAAATAAGAGTCAACACTGAATCTGATCTTTTGTTTCTTACTCATTTGCCTTTTGATTTTGCTATCTTGCCGTAAAGAATATTTTATTTTTATAAGAATTTGTAAACGTTTTTATGGTTGGCTCTTCGCTGTTTTGCATAGAAAAATATCTCACTAAATTTTGTCTGGTTCTTCTGTGATATTGCTTTTCTTTCTTTCTTTCTAAGAACCATTTTATTGAGGTATGATGGACAAAGAAAAAACTGTACATATCTAATGTATACAACTTAATGTGTTTGGAGATATTTGATCCATCTGCAATTTTGTTATAGGGAGAGAGGATCTCATGGGACAGCAGGAGGGCTGGGGGTGGGGGGAGGCGATGTCTCTGTTTTTGCTCCCTGGATAATTGTCATGGGGGTTCCTTAGGGACGATCTGGCCCAGTTGCCCTTCCTGACCATGTGCATCAAGGAGAGTCTGCGGTTGCACCCCCCCGTCACAGTCATCTCCCGCCGCTGTACCCAGGACACTGTGCTCCCAGATGGACGGGTCATCCCCAAAGGTGCCCACAATGACTAGGGGAGGAGGTTCCCGGTCAGAAAGAGGAGCCCAATCAGGTGGCTTGGACCTAGTCCTGACTGGCCCCTCCTCTCCCACAGGTGTTATCTGCCTCATCAGTATTTTCGGGACCCATCACAACCCATCGGTGTGGCCAGACCCTGAGGTGCTGCCTCACCCCCCCCCACCTCCCTCATCCTAGTCCACTCCCCTCGGGGGCCCTAGGGGAGGGCACAGGGTTCTGGCTTGGCAAATCAGACATCATATCCCCCCATTATACAAACATCTGCCAAGTAGCCCTGTCTTGCCTTGCCCCCAGGTCTATGACCCTTTCCGCTTTGACCCAGAAAACATCAAGGGGAGGTCACCTTTGGCTTTTATTCCCTTCTCCGCGGGGCCCAGGTGAGGATAGGGGGCATCTGAGGTGGGAATGGAGTGGTGGGCGCAGGGGTCTGGGACTGAAATTCCAGCCTTGATGTTGGGGGCCAGGAAGAGGGAAAATTTCAGATGGTCAGAGTTTCCCTCCGCTCCATTGGACGTTATGGGTAAGGGTCTGGGGAATGGTGGTGGGCCCGAGGAGGCGTCCGATGTGTGTTGAGAGCCCTGTTCCCCTGTCTGCTGATCTGAGCTCAGGACTGGAGTGTGGGCTAAGCTCTGGGGACGTGTGAGCCCACGTGGGGGTTCCAGGCACGGTTACCCTCCTTCTCCATCCCTGTTGGTGGGGATGGGGCTTGTGGGCCAGATACCCGGTGCCGTGGGGCCCGGATGAGGGTTCCGGGCGCAGTCAGAGCTCCCGCTCTCGCCCACAGGAACTGCATTGGGCAGTCATTCGCCATGACAGAGATGAAGGTGGTGCTGGCGCTCACGCTGCTGCGCTTCCGTGTGCTGCCGGACAAGGAGGAGCCACGCCGGAAGCCGGAGCTGATCCTGCGCGCGGAGGGCGGACTTTGGTTGCGTGTGGAGCCGCTGAGTGCAAGTCAGCAGTGACCCACCGCCGTCTGGCCTGCGATCCACCCTGACCCTAGACACCTCACTTTGCAGATTCCTAGAAATAAAACTGTGCTGTCATGTCTGCCCCAGTCTCATTGAGAGGGGCGCTTGGGGCTTGAGAGGATCCAGATGGGTCTGAGTGGCTATGAACCTGGGGGGCGGGGGAAGGGGGTGCAGGAAGGGGTGTGGCCGGGGTTGATGGGGGTGGATATTGATGTGGTAGCTGGAGCTCCATCTTGGATCACAAGGTCAAGGATACTCGTTAGGGAAGGTGGAGCAGAGAGCTAGATGCAGTCAGGTTCGGATGACGCGGGAGCCACCACTCCCGCCCTATAGTGGTCACCATCCCAGTCTGCCATTTACTAGCTGCTTGGCTTGGGGAAAATCATGTCTCTTTCTAAGCCTCAGTGCCTTTATTACATAATAGTAGCCACCTTACTGCGGGCTGTGGAGATTTATAAGCAAGCATGAGCAAAATGACTGACAGTATCTGGTAAGCATCAGTACTCAATAAGGGTTCATTTCGTCCCTTCTTTTTGCATCACTTTCTCAAATTTAAAATGTTTTAAAGTCATAAAAGTTATATTTAAGTTTTGGGACGTGTGGAAACCTGCCGTTGAAGGTAACTGTCATTAGAAGATTCAGTAAATTCAAAATCTCCATAGTTACATCTGTTACATAGTTACAATGGGCTTTGATGTGAAGCTGGTCCGAAGCTAGGAACCGAAAAAAAAATGTTTCCCTCAGAGAGGCATCACCCAGGACTTCATTTTCATCTAGGAAGTGGAGGTCAAGAGGGTCCACAATAGTGAGAGGAGGTGGAGGGGGCAGGAGTGGGGCCACTTCCTTCAGCACCTGGGACAGCAGCTGCCCCAGGACTTGCCCCACTCAGGCTGTAGGAGGTCCTGGGATAAGAGTCCTAGTCTCAGAGCCTTTCGGGGGCAGAAGATTTACTGGTTGCAAAGTAAGAAAGAAACACTGTAACATGAAATGAGGAAATATTTAGTATATTCTAAGCTGAAAATCACATATGTTTTTCTTTGCCTTCAGAGTTCTTATTTAAAATGTTTTTCTTTTCCCCCAAATGACACCTTGCTATAGAAGAAAATACAAATAATAAAAAGTAAGAAAAAAAATCATATCCATAATCCAAACATGTCAAAGGAATCACTGTTCATATTCTCTCACATATACTGCCAAATTTTAATTTTATATGTAATTCTTATACAAGTAAAAATTTGAATTTACATCTAAATGTATTACATTTACATATAATCTCCTTTTTAAAATTACTATTATACTGACTAACAAGCACATGGAAATATACTCAACATCATTCGTCATTAGGGAAATGCAAGTCAATGCCACAGTGTGATATCACTTCACACCCACTAGGACGGCAAGAATATAAAACAATGGAAAATAACAAGGGTTGGTGAGGATGTGGGGTAATTGGAACCCTTATACACTGCTGGTAGGAATGGAAAATGGTGCAGCCACTATGGGAAACAGCCTGGTGTTTCCTCAATAAATTAAACCTAGAATTACCGTATGACCCTGCCATCCTGCGTCTAGGTATGTACCCAAAAGAAATGAAAGCAGGGTTTAAACAAAAAGTTGTACATGACCCTTCATAGTGGCACCATCCACAGTTGCCAAAAGTTGGATATTTGGGAAACAGTTCAAATATCCGTTAACAGATGAATGAATAAATAAAATGAGGTATATCCATAACAAGAAATATTATTGGGTCATAAAAAGGAGTGAAGCAATGATACATGCTACAACATGAATGAACTCTGAAAACATTATGGTAAGTGAAAGGAGCCGGACACAAAAGGTCATATATTATATGATTCCATTTATATGAAATGTGCAGAATAGGTACATCCATAGAGATAGATTCAGGAGCTGGAGGGTGAAGGAGGAAATAATGACTGCTAATGGGTACAGGTCTGCTTTGCAGGTGATGAAAATATTTTGGAACTAGATAGAGGAGAGGAGGTGGTTGCACAACGTTGTGAATGTACTAGATGCATGGAATCGACACTTTAATGTTATGAATTTTAGGAATGAATGAATTTTATGTTATGTGAGTTTTACCTCAAAATAAAAAATGTTATTTTATCTTACATTTTTCTTGTTAATCTGGGGTTTTCATATAATAATGTATTGTGAACATCCTTCAACAACATAAAATCATCTTGGGGGTCTTTAAAATCTTTGTGTTAAGTATTCAAGCCACTCTTTATTTTTGTAAATAGCATATGTCAGGAAATAATTTAGTTTGTCTCACTTTGCAAGAACTCTCTTTATGCACCTTAATAGCTTGAGATATCACAACCAATTACATATTGAGTCACTCTTAATCACATAACTTTTGGTGTAGAAATTTCATTTTTATAGCAATAGATACACATGCATTCATGTAAGGTGTGGGTGTGGTTAAACACTTTTCATACAACACGTAAGGCTTGATGACTCCACAGACACTGATTTTGGTCCTATTAACAGAAGTAGACCACTGGAGGGGAGAAAGTTATGACACTTCAGCTCCCCCAGGTAAACACTGATTTCATCCTCACACCAATCTTATGGATTGGAGAGATAAACTCACTTGCTCAAAGTCACTCAGTTGATGAGTGGTAGAGCGGGGGTAAGTTTGGTCAGCTTGGCTTCAGAGTTCATGCCTTAGCTTCCAAGGAAGCAATTTTCAAGGTGTCTCAGCCCCAGGTGCATCAGATCACCTGGAGAACCACTGCAGGATTACTAGAAGACACGCTTGGGTGAGTGGTCCCTAACTTTTAAAATGTAATATTTTTGACAGGGGATTCATTCACTCACGTACAAAATAAGATGCTCAGTGAAAATACTTGTCCTCCATATGTCCTTTGTTTTCCCAGTTTTTTCATCTTTAGGTAAATACTTTACTTTTTGTATACCATTTCACAGTATATTTATGCAAATAATATATGTGCTTAGTTACCCTCAGCCTCATTTTGAAACTGTATGTAAATTTACAAAATTTACAAAAAGTAAAGTTTGCTCTATCTGGTGTACAGTTCTGAGATTTGAAATGTCTAGAGTTGTGTAACCACCACTACCATAGTCACCCTTGATAGTCAAAAACTTTTCAACTCAACTCCTGCCAAACACTGATCTATTCTCCATCCCTATAGTCTGGCTTCTTTCACCTAACAATGCATTTACGATTCACTCATGTTGCATGCATCAATACTTTCTTAAGTAATAGTCCATAATATGGTGAGCCACATTTTCTTCACCAGTTGGAGGAAATGTGGATTGTTTTCAATTTTGTGCTGTTATGAATAAAGCTACTATGAATATTTGTGTACAACCGTTCACTGCTCTTGGAATGGGATGGCTGGGTCATATTACATGTGTATGTTTAACATTAGAAGAAACAACCAAACTATTTCCAAAGTGTGCCATTTAAAATTTTTAATTCCCAGCTTTATTGAGATATAATTGACACATAACATTTCTGTTTAAGGTGTACAACACGTTGACTTAATACATTTATAACTTAGAAAGTGATGACCACATAGTATTAGCTACCACCTCTACCCCATCACATACTTACCATTTATTTTTTGTGGTCAGAACATTTAAGATCTACTCTTTCAGGAACATTCAATTTTCTGACACAGTACCATTAGCTGTAGTCACCATACTGTACATTGGATCCCCAAACTTGTTAATCTTATAACTGGAAGTTTGTATCCTTTGACTAGTATCTCCCCATTTCTCCAACCCCCGGTAACCATCACTCTACTCTGTTTCTTTGAGTTTGTCTTTTTTAGATTCCACATACAAGTAATATCATACAGTACAGTTATCCCTCAATATCTGCGAGGGATGGGGGGATTGGTTCCAGGACTCCCTGTGGATACCAAAATTTGGGATGCTCAAGTGCCTCATATAAAATGATGTGGTATTTGCATGCAACCTACACATAGCCTCCTGTATACTTCAAATCATCTCTAGATTACTTATAATGCCAAATACAATGTAAATGCTATGTAAATAGTTTCTGGTACACAGCAAATTCAAGTTTTGCTTTCTGGAATTTTTTGGACTTCCCCTTCCCCCGAATCTTTTTGATCTGGGATTTGTTGACTATGCAGATGCAGAATCCGCAGATATGGAAGGCTGCCTGTATTTGTCTTTCTCTAACTTATTTCACTTAGCATAATGCTCTCAAGGTCCAACCACGTTGTCACAAACGAGTAGGTTTTCCTTCTTTCTTCTGGCTGAATAATATTCCATTGTGTGTGTGTGTGTGTGTGTGTGTGTGTGTGTGTGTGTGTGTGTGTGTATCACATCCTCTTCATTCATTCATCCACTGATAGACAGTTAGTTTGTTTACATATCTTGGCTATTGTGAATAATGCTGCAATGAAGATGGGAGTGCAGATATCTCTGTGAGATCCTGATTTCAATTTTGCTGGATCATATGGCCGTTTTATTTTTAATTTTTTGAGGAACCTCCATACTCTTTTCCATAGGTGTCCGTGTCATTTAAAATTCCTCTCATGTGAGAGTTCTGGTTGTTGCCCATATTCATTGGCACCAGGAGGTGTCAGTTTTTCCCCAGCCATTCTTATGGGTGTGCAATGATATGTCCCTGTGATTTTAATTTGCATTTCCTAATGACTAATGATGTTAAACATTTTTTCATGTGCCTATTTGCCATCCATATATCTTCTGTGGTAAAGCACCTGTTCAAATCTTTTGCCCATTAATTTTCCTTGGATTGTTACCTTCCACTGTTGCATTTTACATACAAATCCTTTGTCAGATATGTGATTTGCAAGTCTTTTTTCCTAGTGTGTGGTTGGTCTTTATCTTAAATTTCTTTCACAGAGCAAAATTTTAAAAGGTTTATAAAGTGCAATTTATCAATTTTTTCTTTTTATGATTATGCTGTTGGTGTTATATATAAGAACTCTGTTTAACCTAAGGCCACAAAGATTCTCTTCTATGTTTTCTTCTAAAAGTTTTACATTTTTACATTATTTAGTTCTATGGTTCATATTAAATTAAATTTTGTATAAAGTGTGAGGTACGGGATGACTTTTTTTTTTTTTTTTTTTTTTTGCATGTGGATGTCGAATTTTTCCAGTACTACTTACTGAGAAGACTATCCTTTGTACATTGACTTGCCCTGCAAGTTATTTTTAAAAAATTTCTGGACTCCCTATACTGTTCCATTGATTAATATGCCTTTGACCAGTATCACACTGTCATCATTACTGTTGTTTTATACTATGTGTTGAAAGGGGTCTTGTAAATCCTTCAACTAAATTTTTCCTTTTCCGAAAAATTTTGGCTCTGGTAAATCCTTTGCATTTTCAGGTAAATTTTGTAATCAGCTCATCTATTTCTACAAAAGTTCTCCTGAGATTGTGATCTTATAGAATTTGTAGACCGATTTGAGTAGACTTAGCATCTTAACAATATTGAGTCTTCTCCTCCATGAACATTGTATATGTCTCCATTAATTTGGGTCTTCTTGGATTTCTTTTATCAGTGTCTTGAAGTTTTCATCCTAGAAATCATGCACATATTTTGTTAGATTTATACCTGAGTATTTCACTTTTTCTGGGACATGATACTTGAAAAATGGTATTTGAAAACATTTTCCAATTGTTTATTACTAGTGTACAGAAGGGTTGGCATACATTTTCTGTAAAGACCCATATTGTGAATATTTCAGGCCTTAGAGCCCTCCTCCTCTTCCTCTCCTTCTTTTGGAATTCTTTTAAAATATAAAACAATTCATTGCTTGTATATCTTAGAGACACAGGGCACAGGCCAGACTTGGTCCATAGACCATAGTTTGCCAACCCCTGGAATATATAAGTACAATTAATTTTTATATATTAACCATGTATCCTGAAGTCTACTGGATCATTCCCAATGGAATACAAATAACGCTGCTATTTCCTCAATCTTTCAAAAAAAAATCCTTGCGCTTGATCCCACTTTCCCACCTGTTAACCCACAGTTTCTTTCCCCCACCATGAAGCTAACCCCTTCAAAGAGTTATCTATACTTGGGGTGTCAAATGTCTTTTCTCCCACTACAAAGGGGCTTTGACTTTCCACTAAGGGCTGTGATGGTGAATGAATGAGAGACAGGGAGGAGGGGAGGCATGGACCCCATGGGTCCCCTGCTTAATTCTCAAGACACACCCAGGCCTGGTCCAGTCACTGGCTGTTGTGGGGTGTCCATTCCTCTTCTGAGTGTGTTGGAGGCTCCTTCTGCTAGAAGATTCGGAGACAACAAGCTCTAAGACATTCGGTCTCCATTAGTTCAATGTGTGTGTGTGACTATGTGACTGTGTGTTGGATTGTGTGTAAGTGTATGTGTGACTGTGAACACGTGTCATGGTGTGTGTATATGAGTGTATGCATGTAATTGTGTACATGGCTACATGCATGCATATATTGTGCTTTGCACTCGTGTGTGTGCACGTGTGTGTAAAAGTGTGTATGTAGCTGCAAGCACACGTGGGTGTATGTAACTGTGTTTGTGTGTGTCTGTGTGTACACAGTGTGTATGTGTATGTGATTGTGTATGCAGTTGTGTGCATGTGTGGGTGAACGTGTGTGTATGTGTGTAAGGGTGTAAATGTATGTGTCTTGAAGTCACTGAACCACTATAACGGTCTGCACCAGGCTGTGTTCCTGAAAACAACTGCTGTGGGAGGCCTGTCCCCAGACCTCAGCCGAGCAGTGTAGGCAGGACATTCTGGAGAAATAATGCCTTTGGAAGCAGCCCTGACTAAGGATTGGTGGATGTATGTTCTCTGCTGTCCCCGAGAGGGACTGAGCCCCAGGTGCCACAGTGTGAGCTTTCTTACTAAAGTACCCTTTACCTGCTGACTTCCCTTCCCAGTCTCCCTTCCACAGTGCCCTACTGGCATTTCCTGGAATCACTTCCCAAAGAAACAACCTGCAGTTGAATTCTTGCCTCAAGGTCACCTCTAAATAAAGTATTTGCACTTGAATCCTTGCATGAGGATCTACTTCCAGAGGATGCAAACTAAGACACACACAGGCTCGCTCCTCCAATCCCCAAAGGTCTGTTATTATTCCCTTTTTGCTGAGGAGGAATGTGAGGCTCAGAGAGGGCAATTTACTTGCCCAAGGTCACACAGCTGGAGAGTGGCAAAGCCTAGCCTTGACCAGGAGCCATCTGATCCCAAGCCAGTGCTTGCTCCTTTCTAAGGACCCTCTTCCCTGCTAAGGGCAGAGGGAAAAAGCAGGGTATGTTCATAGCCTGCAAGACAGCTGATGTGTGTGCCAGTAGGGGCTAAGGTTCATTGCTGGTGACTGTGTCCTCGTTCTGTCATAAAATAAGAGAAATAAGGCAATTACTCATGCTTGGTGCTGACTGTGAGCTAGGGAGTATTGTAAGCACTTTACTCATTTTAATTTATTTGATTTTCACAACCACCTTGTCATTACCCTCAATTTTCAGATTAGAAAATTAAGGCATAGAAAAGTAAAGAGACATGCCCAAATTCACTCAGCTGGTGCTGATTTGAACCCTGGCACCTGGAGTCCTTGTTCTTAACCATGATGCCTTCTGGCTTCTACAGGTTGCATATATTGCATCCTGCCACCTCTCAGATATGGCATTAAGCATGCAGTAGCATGGTACTGTGCATAACACTAAAAATTTTTCCCTTTAAAAATGTAATCTGTGGGACTTCCCTGGTGGTCCAGTGGTAAATAATCTGCCTTACAATTCAGGGGATTCGGGTTCAATCCCTGGGCAGTTAACTAAGATCCCACATGCCGCGGGGCAACTAAGCCCTCACATCGCAGCTACAGAGCTCACGTGCTCTGGAACCCACATGCCACAGCTACAGAGCCCATGGGCCCTGGAGCCTGCGCACCACAACTAGAGAAGAGAAAACCCCCATACCACAACTAGAGAGAAGCCCGAGTGCCACAAAGAAGAGCCCGTGTGCCTCAGCGAAGATCCCGCATGCAGCAACTAAGACCCGATGCAGCCAAAAATAAATTTAATTAATTAATTAATTAATAATAAAGAAATAAATCTAAAACATATAAAAATAATTTGTAATTACATAGATTAGTAATTATAATGAAAAATGCTTTGCAGCCTCCATCTAAGAAAAGGAAACAGTTGGGTAAATGTAGACATTTGGCTTCCCTGGTGGCGCAGTGGTTGAGAATCTGCCTGTCAATGCAGGGGATACGGGTTCGAGCCCTGGTCTGGGAAGATTCCACATGCCGCGGAGCTACTAGGCCCGTGAGCCACAACTACTGAGCCTGCGCGTCTGGAGCCTGTGCTCCGCAGCAAGAGAGGCCGCGATAGTGAGAGGCCCGCGCACCGCGATGAAGAGTGGCTCCCGCTCGCCACAACTAGAGAAAGCCCTCGCACAGAAACGAAGACCCAACACAGCCAAAAATATAAATAAATAAATAAATACATACATACATACATACATACATACATTTAAAATGTAGACATTTAACAGAACCATTCTTCCTCCTACTCTGCTCTCCCATTCCAGGTGTTGGGTATAATTTTTCAATTTTTTCTGTGCCTACACAAACATCGACACTCACATAACTGGATTGTTGAGGTGACCCATCCCTTTGCAGAATGTAATAGTTGGGTCCTGGCAGAGACCTCAGATGGGCTACATGAGAGTGGCTTTAAGTAGGAGCCATTTACAAAGTATTGGCTGTGTAAATAAGGAATGTTCCCTGCCATCTAGTTCTACAAGGATTAAATCATTAGCCACTACAGTTGCTAATTCAGGACAGAGACCAGGATGAGGCACTCTGCACATTGGGAAAACAGGCCTTTAGATAGTTTAGATATTTAGGAAAAATTTTATAAGCCTGAATTCTTGCATCTTCCCATGCTTAGAAAAGTACTACAATTATTAACTAAAACATCTGTTCCTCATGACGACTAGCAGTAACCATCTACCATGATGTGTATTGGATTGCATGTACCCCTTAGCCAAAACCACATATATGCTGACCTCCTTCCTCACCTCTTTGGAGCAGTTCCTCAGAACGATCTGAGAGGCTGTCTCCTGGGCGACAGTCCTCAGTAATGTCCCTGAATAAAACTGAATCTCACTGCTCTGATGTTGTGCATTTTTTATTTCATTTGACAAGGGGCCAAGGGAAACCATCAAGGCTAGGGTAGCCCCCTGGGGGCTAGCATCAGCTGAGAGCTGACACCACCCCCAGGCCAGGTAGTAGCTGTTCCTGGAACCCAGAGGGATTAGCTGAAGCTGAAAGCAGCAGTGGCCTTTGGCAGAGGATGGATGTCTGTCCTCTAATCCCCTCCGATTGCCTGCAGGTGCCTTCCATTGACCAAACATCATCTCCTTATCTGACTCAGGCTGCAGGTAGGTGGCCAGACTCCTATTAAAACAGGGAAGAACAAACCTGACTCCACATTGGATCTAGTCCTTTGTCTCTAACCTTTGTGCCCTGTTGCCTGTGCTTAGTCATGCTGGCTCTGCACCTTTGTAAAAGAATGTTGCCTGTAGCTGTTTTGCCAAAAGTCTGCTTTCACTTTTAAGGTTCATTGGATTCGCTGGTAAAATAACCACTCGTCTCACACAAATGAACAGCTTCAATCAAATCTTTAATAGGAGGAGCTTCAAGGTGGCGGAAGAGTGAAACATGGAGATCACCTTCCTCCCCACAGATACATCAGAAATACATCTACACGTGGAACAACTCCTACAGAACACCTACTGAACGCTGGCAGAAGACCTCAGACCTCCCAAAAGGCAAGAAACTCCCCACGTACCTGGGTAGGCCAAAAGAAAAAAGAAACAACAGAGACAAAAGAATAGGGATGGGACCTGCACCAGTGGCAGGGAGCTGTGAAGGAGGAAAGGTTTCCACGCACTAGGAGCCCCTTCGCGGGCGGAGACTGCGGTGGCGGGGGGGAAGCTTCGGAGCCACGGAGGAGAGTGCAGCCACAGGGGTGCGGAGGGCAAAGCGGAGAGATTCCCGCACGGAGGATCGGCGCCGAGCAGCACTCACCAGCCCGAGAGGCTCGTCTGCTCACCCGCCGGGGCAGGCGGGGGCTGGGAGCTGAGGCTCGGGCTTCGGTCAGATCACAGGGAGAGGACTGGGGTTGGCGGCATGAACACAGCCTGAAGGGGGTTAGTGCGCCACAGCTAGCCGGGAGGGAGTCCGGGAAAAGTCTGCAGCTGCCGAAGAGGCAAGAGACTTTTTCTTGCCTGTTTCCTGGTGCGCGAGGAGAGGGGATTAAGAGCGCCGCTTAAAGGAGCTCCAGAGACGGGCGCGAGCTGCGCCTATCAGCGCGCACCCCCAGAGACAGGCATGAGACACTAAGGCTGCTGCTGCCGCCACCAAGAAGCCTGTGTGCAAGCACAGGTCACTCTCCACACCGCCCCTCCCGGGAGCCTGTGCAGCCTGCCACTGCCAGGGTCCCGTGAACCAGGGACAACTTCCCCGGGAGAACGCGCAGCGCGCCTCAGGCTGCTGCAACGTCACGCCGGCCTCTGCCACTGCAGGATTGCCCTGCATCCGGACCCCTCCCTCCCCCCGGCCTGAGGGAGCCAGAGCCCCCAAAGCAGCTGCTCCTTTAACCCCGTCCTGTGTGAGTGAAGAACAGACGCCCTCAGGCGACCTACACGCAGAGGCGGGTCCAAATCCAAAGCTGAACCCCAGGAGCTGTGCGAACAAAGAAGAGAAAGGGAAATCTCTCCCAGCAGCCTCAGGAGCAGCGGATGAAATCTCCACAGTCAACTTGATGTACCTGCATCTGTGGAATACCTGAATGGACAACAAATCATCCCAAATTGAGGAGGTGGACTTTGGGAGCAATGCTATATATATATTTTTTTCCCCTTTTTCTCTTTTTGTGAGTGTGTATGTGTGTGCTTCTGTGTGTGATTTTGTCTGCATAGCTTTGCTTTTACCATTTGTCCTAGGGTTCTGTCTGTCCGGTTTTTTTTCTGTTTTTTTGTTTTTTATAATTACTTTAAAAATTTTTTTTCTTAATAATTATTTTTTATTTTAATAACTTTATTTTACTTTATTTTATTTTATCTTCTTCTTTCTCTCTTTCTTTCTTTCTTTCTTTTCCCCCTTTTATTTTGAGCCGTGTAGAGCACAGGCTCTTGGTGCTCCAGCCAGGCGTCAGGGCTGTGCATCTGAGGTGGGAGAGCCAAGTTCAGGACACTGGTCCACAAGACACCTCCCAGCTCCACGTAATATCAAACGGTGAAAATCTCCCAGAGATCTCCATCTCAACGCCAAGACCCAGCTCCACTCAATGACCAGCAAGCTACAGTGCAGGACACCCTATGCCAAACAACTAGCAAGACAGGAACACAATCCCACCCATTAGCAGAGAGGCTGCCTAAAATCATAACAAGGCCACAGACACCCCAAAACACACCACCAGACGTGAACCTGCCCACCAGAAAGACAAGATCCAGCCTCATCCACCAGAACACAGGCACTAGTCCCCTCCACCAGGAAGCCTACACAACCCACTGAACCAACCTTAGCCACTGTGGGCAGACACCAAAAACAACGGGAACTACGAACCTGCAGCCTGCAAAAAGGAGACCTCAAACACAGTAAGATAAGCAAAATGAGAAGACAGAAAAACACACAGCAGATGAAGGAGCAAGGCAAAAACCCACCAGACCTAACAAATGAAGAGGAAATTGGCAGTCTACCTGAAAAAGAATTCAGAATAATGATAGTAAAGATGATCCAAAATCTTGGAAATAGAATGGAGAAAATACAAGAAACGTTTAACAAGGACCTAGAAGAACTAAAGAGCAAACCAACAGAGATGAACAACACAATAAATGAAATTTAAAATTCTCTAGAAGGGATCAATAGTAGAATAACTGAGGCAGAAGAAGGGATAAGTGACCTGGAAGATAAAATAGTGGAAATAACTACCACAGAGCAGAATAAAGAAAATAGAATGAAAAGAATTGAAGACAGTCTCAGAGATCTCTGGGACAACATTAAATGCACCAACATTCGAATTATAGGGGTCCCAGAAGAAGAAGAGAAAAAGAAAGGGACTGAGAAAATATTTGAAGAGATTAGAGTTGAAAACTTCCCTAATATGGGAAAGGAAATAGTTAATCAAGTCCAGGAAGCACAGAGAGTCCCATACAGGATAAATCCAAGGAGAAACATGCCAATACACATATTAATCAAACTATCAAAAATTAAATACAAAGAAAAAATATTAAAAGCAGCAAGGGAAAAGCAACAAATAACATACAAGGGAATCCCCATAAGGTTAACAGCTGATCTTTCAGCAGAAACTCTGCAAGCCAGAAGGGAGTGGCAGGACATATTTAAAGTTATGAAGGAGAAAAACCTACAACGAAGATTACTCTACCCAGCAAGGATCTCATTCAGATTTGACAGAGAAATTAAAACCTTTACAGACAAGCAAAAGCTAAGAGAATTCAGCACCACCAAACCAGCTTTACAACAAATGCTAAAGGAACTTCTCTAGGCAGGAAACACAAAAGAAGGAAAAGACCTACAATAACAAACGCAAAACAATTAAGAAAATGGTAGTAGGAGCATACATATTGATAATTACCTTAAATGTAAATGGATTAAATTTTCCAACCAAAAGACGTATACTGGCTGAATGGATACAAAAACAAGACCTGTATATATGCTATCTACAAGAGACCCACTTCACACCTAGGGACACATACAGACTGAAAGTGAGAGGATGGAAAAAGATATTCCATGCAATGGAAATCAATAGAAAGCTGGAGTAGCAATTCTCATATCAGACAAAATAGACTTTAAAATAAAGACTATTACAAGAGACAAAGAAGGACACTACATAATGATCAAGGGATCGATCCAAGAAGAAGATAGAGCAATTGTAAATATTTATGCACCCAACATAGGAGCACCTCAATGCATAAGGCAAATACTAACAGCCATAAAAGGGGAAATCGACAGTAACACAATCATAGTAGGGGACTTTAACACCCCACTTTCACCAATGGACACATCATCCAAAATGAAAATAAATAAGGAAACACAAACTTTAAATGATACATTAAACAAGATGGACTTAATTGATATTTATAGGACATTCCATCCAAAAACAATACAATACACATTCTTCTCAAGTGCTCATGGAACATTCTCCAAGATAGATCATATCTTGGGTCACAAATCAAGCCTTGGTAAATTTAAGAAAATTGAAATCATATCAAGTATCTTTTCCAACAACAAAGCTATGAGACTAGATATCAATTATAGGAAAAAATCTGTAAATAATACAAACACATGGAGGCTAAACAATACACTACTTAATAGCCAAGAGATCACTGAAGAAATCAAAGAGGAAATCAAAACATACCTAGAAACAAATGACAATGAAAAGACGACAACCAAAAACTTATGGGATGCAGCAAAAGCAGTTCTAAGAGGGAAGTTTATAGCAATGAAATCCTACCTTAAGAAACAAGAAACATCTCAAATAAACCACCTAACCTTACACCTAAAGCAATTAGAGAAAGAAGAACAAAAAAAACCCAAAGTTAGCAGAAGGAAAGAAATCATAAAGATCAGATCAGAAATAAATGAAAAAGAAATGAAGGAAATGAAAGCAAAGATCAATAAAACTAAAAGCTGATTCTTTGAGAAGATAAACAAAATCGATAAACCATTAGCCAGACTCATCAAGAAAAAAAGGGAGAAGACTCAAATCAATAGAATTAGAAATGAACGAGGAGAAGTAACAACTGACACTGCAGAAATACAAAGGATCATGAGAGATTACTACGAGCAACTCTATGCCAATAAAATGGACAACCTGGAAAAAATGGACAAATTCTTACAAATGCACAACCTTCTGAGACTGAACCAGGAAGAAATAGAAAATATGAACAGACCAATCACAAGCACTGAAATTGAGACTGTGGTTAAAATTCTTCCAACAAACAAAAGCCCAGGACCAGAGGGCTTCACAGGCGAATTCTATCAAACATTTAGAGAAGAACTAACACCTATCCTTCTCAAACTCTTCCAAAATATAGCAGAGGGAGGAACACTCCCAAACTCATTCTATGAGGCCACCATCACCCTGATACCAAAACCAGACCAAGATGTCACAAAGAAAGAAAACTACAGGCCAATATCACTGATGAACATAGATGCAAAAATCCTCAACAAAATACTAGCAAACAGAATCCAACAGCACATTAAAAGGATCATATACCATGATCAAGTGGGGCTTATCCCAGGAATGCAAGGATTCTTCCATATACACAAATCAATCAATGTGATACACCATATTAACAAACTAAAGGAGAAAAACCATATGATCATCTCAATCAATGCAGAGAAAGCTTTCGACAAAATTCAACACCCATTTATGATAAATACCCTCCAGAAAGTAGGCTTAGAGGGAACTTCCCTCAACATAATAAAGGCCATATATGACAAACCCACAGCCAACATCATCCTCAATGGTGAAAAACTGAAACCATTTCCACTAAGATCAGGAACAAGACAAGGTTGCCCACTCTCACCACTATTATTCAACATAGTTTTGGAAGTTTTAGCCACAGCAATCAGAGAAGAAAAAGAAATAAAAGGAATCCAAATCGGAAAAGAAGAAGTAAAGCTGTCACTCTTTGCAGATGACATGATACTATACACAGAGAATCCTAAAGATGCTACCAGAAAACTACTAGAGCTAATCAATGAATTTGGTAAAGTAGCAGGATACAAAACTAATGCACAGAAATCTCTTGCATTCCTATACACTAATGTTGGAAAATCTGAAAGAGAAATTAAGGAAACACTCCCATTTACCATTGCAGCAAAAAGAATAAAATACCTAGGAATAAACCTACCTAAGGAGTCAAAAGACCTGTACGGAGAAAACTATAAGACACTGATGAAAGAAATTAAAGATCTTACAAACAGATGGAGAGGTATACCATGTTCTTGGATTGGAAGAATCAACATTGTGAAAATGACTCTACTACCCAAAGCAATCTACAGATTCAATGCAATCCCTATGAAACTACCACTGGCATTTTTCACAGAACTAGAACAAAAAATTTCACAATTTGTATGGAAACAGAAAAGACCCCAATCAGCCAAAGCAATCTTGAGAAACAAAAATGGAGTTGGAGGAATCAGTCTCCCTGACTTCAGACTATACTACAAAGCTACAGTAATCAAGACAGTATGGTAAAGGCACAAAAACAGAAATATAGATCAATGGAACACGATAGAAAGCCCAGAGATAAACCCACGCACATATGGTCACCTTATCTTTGATAAAGGAGGCAAGAATATACAGTGGAGAAAAGACAGCCTCTTCAATAAGTGGTGCCAGGAAAACTGGACAGCTACATGTAAAAGAATGAAATTAGAACACTCCCTAACACCATACACAAAAATAAACTCAAAATGGATTAAAGACCTAAATGTAAGGCCAGGCACCATCAAACTCTTAGAGGAAAACAGAGGCAGAACACTCTATGACATAAATCACAGCAAGATCCTTTTTGACCCACCTCCTAGAGAAATGGAAATAAAAACAAAAATAAACAAATATGACCTAATGAAACTTAAAAGCTTTTGCACAGCAAAGGGAACCATAAACAAGACGAAAAGACAACCCTCAGAATGGGAGAAAATATTTGCAAATGAAGCAACTGACAATGGATTAATCTCCAAAATTTACAAGGAGCTCATGCAGCTCAATATCAAAAAAACAAACAACCCAATCCAAAAATGGGCAGAAGACCTAAAGAGACATTTCTCCAAAGAAGATATACAGATTGCCAACAAACACATGAAAGGATGCTCAACATCACTAATCTTTAGAGAAATGCAAATCAAAACTACAACGAGGTATCAACTCACATCAGTCAGAATGGCCATCATCAAAAATCTAGAAACAATAAATGCTGGAGAGGGTGTGGAGAAAAGGGAACCCTCTTGCACTGTTGGTGGGAATGTAAATTGATACAGCCACTATGGAGAAGAGTATGGAGGTTCCTTAAAAAACTAAAAATAGACCTACCATATGTCCCAGCAATCCCATTACTGGGCATATACCCTGAGAAAACCATAATTCAAAAAGAGTCAGGTACCAAAATGTTCATTGCCATTCTATTTACAATAGCCAGGACATGGAAGCAACCTAAGTGTCCATCAATAGATGAATGGATAAGAAGATGTGTCACATATATACAATGGAATATTACTCAGCCATAAAAAGAAACGAAATTGAATTATTTGTAGTGAGGTGGATGGACCTAGAGTCTGTCATACAGAGTGAAGTAAGTCAGAAAGAGGAAAACAAATACTGTATGCTAACACATATATATGGAATCTTAGGGGGAAAAAAAGGTCATGAAGAACCTATGGGGAGGATGGGAATAAAGACACAGACCTACTAGAGAATGGACTTGAGGATATGAGGAGGGGGAAGGGTAAGATGTGACAAAGTGAGAGAGTGGCATGGACATATATACACGACCAAATGTAAAATAGATAGCTAGTGGGAAGCAGCCGCATAGCACAGGGAGATCAGCTTGGGGCTTTGTGACCACCTAGAGCGGTGCTATAGGGAGGGTGGGAGGAAGGGAGATGCAAGAGGGAAGAGATATGGGAACATATGTATATATATAACTGATTCACTTTGTTATAAGGCAGAAACTAACACACCATTGTAAAGCAATTATACTCAAATAAAGATGCTAAAAAAAATTACTAGGATCATAAAAAAAAAAAGAAAAAGAAAAAGAGGGAGAGGACACAAATCAATAAAATTAGAAATGAAAAAGGAGAAGTTACAACAGACACTGCAGAAATACAAAGCATCCTAAGAAACTACTACAAGCAACTCTCTGCTAATAAAATGGACAACCTGGAAGAAATGGACAAATTCATAGAAAGGTAAAATCTTCCAAGACTGAACCAGGAAGAAATGGAAAATATGAACAGACCAATCACACGTAATGAAATTGAAACTGTGATTAAAAATCTTCCAACAAACGAAAGTGCAAGACCAGATGGCTTCACAGGTGAATTCTGTCAAACACTTAGAGAATAGCTAACACCCATCCTTCTCAAACTCTTCCAAAAAATTGCAGAGGAAGGAACTCTCCCAAACTCATTCTATGAGGCCACCATCACCCTGATACCAGAACCAGACAAAGATACTACAAAAAAAGAAAATTACAGACCAATATCACTGAGAAATATAGATACAAAAATCCTCAACAGAATACTAGCAAACGGAATCCAACAGCACATTAAAAGGAACATACACCATGATCAAGCAGGATTTAACCCAGGGATGCAAGGATTCTTCAATATATGCAAATCAATCAATGTGATACAACATATTAACAAATTGAAGAATAAAAACCATATGATCATCTCAATAGATGCAGAAAAAGCTTTTGACAAAATTCATCACCTATTTATGATAAAAAAAACTCTCCAGAAAGTGGGCATAGAGGGAAACTACCTCAACATAATAAAGTCCATATACGACAAACCCACAGCAATCATCATTCTCAATGGTGAAAAACTGAAAGCATTTCCTCTAAGATCAGGAACAAAACAAGGATGTCCACTCTCACCAGTGTTTTTCAACATAGTTTTGGAAGTCCTAGCCATGGCAATCAGAGAAGAAAAAGAAATAAAAGGAATACAAGTTGGAAAAGAAGAAGTAAAACTGTTACTGTTTGCAGATGACATGATACTATACATAGAGAACCCTAAAGATGGCACCGGAAAACTACGAGAGCTAATCAATGAATTTGGTAAAGTTGCAGGATACAAAATTAATGCACAGAAATCTCTTGCATTCCTATACACTAATGTTGAAAAATCTGAAAGAGAAATTAAGAAAACACTCCTATTTACCATTGCAACAAAAAGAATAAAATACCTTGGAATAAACCTACCTAGGGAGACAAAAGACCTGTATGCAGAAAAGTATAAGACACTGATGAAAGAAATGAAAGATGATACAAAAAGATGGAAAGATATACCATGTTCTTGGACTGGAAGAATCAATATTGTGAAAATGACTATACTACTCAAAGCAATCTACAGATTCAATGCAATCCCTATCAAACTACCAATGGCATTTTTTACAGAACTAGAAGAAAAAAATATTAAAATTTGTATGAAGACATAAAAGACCCCGAGGAGCCAAAGCAGTTTTGAGGGAAAAATCATACTCCCTGACTTCAGACTGTACTACAAAGCTACAGTAATAAAGACAATATGGTACTGGCACAAAAACAGAAATATAGATCAATGGAACAGGATAGAAAGCCCAGAGATAAACCCACACGCCTATGGTCAACTAATCTATGACAAAGGTGGCAAGGATATACAAAGGAGAAAAGACAGTCTCTTTAATAAGTGATGCTGGAAAAACTGGACAGCTACAGGTAAAAGAATGAAATTAGAACACTCCCTAACACCATACACAAAAATAAACTCAAAATGGATTAGAGACCTAAATGTAAGACTTGACATTTTAAAACTCTTAGAGGAAAACATAGGAAGAGCACTCTTTGACATAAATCACAGCAAGACCTTTTTGATCCACCTCTTAGAATAATGGAAATTTTTTAAAAAAATAAACAAATGGAACCTAATGAAACTTAAAAGCTTTTGAAAAGCAAAGGAAACTACAAACAAGACAAAAAGACAACTCTCAGAATGGGAGAAAATATTTGCGAATGAATCAATGGAAAAAGGATTAATCTCCAAAATATATAAACAGCTCATGCAGCTCAATATTTAAAAAAACAAACAACCCAATCAAAAAATGGGCAGAGGACCTAAATAGACATTTCTCCATAGAAGACATACAGATGGGCAAGAAGCACATGAAAAGCTGCTCAACATCACTAATTATCAGAGAAATGCAAATCAAAACTACAGTGAGGTATCACTTCACATCAGTCAGAATGGACATCATCAGAAAATCTACAAACAACAAATGCTGGAGAGGGTGTGGAGAAAAGGGAACCCTCTTGCACTGTTGGTGGGAATGTAAATTGATAGAGCCACTATGGAGAACAGTATGGAGGTTCCTTAAAAAACTAAAAATAGAACTACCATACGACCCAGCAATCCCACTACTGGGCATATACCCTGAGAAAACCATAATTCAAAAAGAGTCATGTACCACAATGTTCATTGCAGCTCTATTTACAATAGGCAGGACATGGAAGCAACCTAAGTGTCCATCGACAGATGAATGGATAAAGAAGATGTGGCACATATATACAATGGAATATTACTCAGCCATAAAAAGAAACGAAATTGAGTTATTTATAGTGAGGTGGATGGACCTAGAGTCATACAGAGTGAAGTAAGTCAGAAAGAGAAAAACAAATACTGTATGCTAACACATATATATGGAATCTAAAAAAAAAAAAAAAAGGGTTCTGATGACCCTAGGGGCAGGACAGGAATAAAGGCGCAGACGTGGAGAATGGACTTGAGGACATGCACAGGGAGGGAGAAGGGTAAGCTGGGACGAAGTGAGAGAGTGGTAGTGTATATATGGACATATATACACTACCAAATGTAAAATAGACAGCTAGTGGGAAGCAGCTGCATAGCACGGGGAGATCAGCTCGGTGCTTTGTGACCACCTAGAGGGGTGGGATAGGGAGGGTGGGAGGGAGATGCAAGTGGGAGGACATATGGGGATATATGTATATGTGTAGCTGATTCACTTTGTTATACAGCAGAAACTAACACAACATTGTAAAGCAATTCTACTCCAATAAAGATGTTGAAAAAAACCACTATTTGCCAAAAATGACACATTTACCCTCACATTTCAAATGGCATTACTCTCCTTTTTTCTCCTCTAATTGCATTAGCTAGTATCTCTAGTGCAGTAATAAATAAGGGTAAACATTGAATCTGCTTCTTTTGTTTCTTACTCATTTGCCTTTTAATTTTGTGGTCTTGCCATAAAGAATGTTTTATATTTATACAAATTTGTAAATGTTTTTGTTGTTGGCTGTTGTTTTGCTCAGAAAAGCTTCTAAAAATATCTGGCTAAATTTTGTCTGGTACTTCTCTGATATTGCTTTTCTTTCTTTCTTTCTCTTTTCTTTCTTTCTTTCTCTTTTTCTTTCTTTCTTCCTCTCCCCCCACCCTTCTCTCTCTCTCTCTTTCTTTCTTTCTTTTTTTTAAAAATTATATATTTATTCAGCTGCACCAGGTCTTAGTTGCAGCATGCGGGATCTTCTTTGCCATGTGTGGGATCTTTAGTTGCGGCATGAGGAATTTTTTTTTTTTTAGTTGCAGCGTACAGGTTCTTAGTTGTGGCTTGCAGAATCTAGTTCCCTGACCAGGGATCGAACCCAGGCCCCCTGCATTAGGGGCGCAGAGTCTTAACAGTGTCTCTCTTTTTGCTCCCTGGATAATTGTCATGGGGATTCCTTAGGGGCGATCTGGCCCAGTTGCCCTTCCTGACCATGTGCATCAAGGAGAGTCTGCGGTTGCACCCCCCGCCTGCCCCATCACAGTCATCTCCCGCCACTGTATCCAGGACGTTGTGCTTCTAGATGGCCAGGTCATCTCTAAAAGTGCCCACAATGACTAGGGGAGGAGGTTCCTGGTCAGAAAGAGGAGCCCAATCAGGCGGGGACAACCTAGTCCTGACTGTCCCCTCCTCTCCCACAGGTGTTATCTGCCTCATCTATATTTTTGGGACCCATCACAACCCATCAGTGTGGCCAGACCCTGAGGTGCTGCCTCACCCCCCCCCCACCTCCCTCATCCTAGTCCACTCCCCTCGGGGGCCCTAGGGGAGGGCACAGGGTTCTGATTTGGCAAATCAGACATCACCTCCCCCCATTATACACACATCTGCCTCTCCAAGGATGGACGTCCTGGGTGATCCCACCCAGTAGTCCTGTCTTGTCTTGCCCCCAGGTCTATGACCCCTTCCGCTTTGACCCAGAAAACATCAAAGTGAGGTCACCTCTGGCTTTTATTCCCTTCTCTGAGGGGCCCAGGTGAGGGCAGCAGGCATCTGAGGTGGGGATGGGGTGGTGGGGCTGGGGTCTGGGACTGAGATTCCAGGCGTGATTGTGGGGGCAGGGAAGGGGGAAAATTGAAGACGGTCAGAGTTCTGGCTTTCCTTCCTTCCCCTCCCCCACAGATTATGGGTAAGGCTTTGTGGAATGGGGATGGGCCGAAGGAGGAGTCTGCAGTGTACTGAGAGCCCCGTTTCCTTGTTTGCTAGCCTGAGTTCAGAACTGGAGTCCGGCCAGGGTCAGAGGACATGCAAGCCCATGTGGGTGTCCCAGGCATGATTAGCTTTCTCTATCTCTCAGGCGGGATGGGGGTTGTGGGCCAGATTCCGGGCGAGATGGGGCCAAGATGATGGTTCTGGACGCAGTCAGAGCCCCCAGTCCTGTCCACAGGAACCGCATTGGGCAGACGTTCGCCATGACTGAGATGAAGGTGGTCCTGGCGCTCACGCTGCTGCCTGTCCTGCCTGATGAGGAGGAGCCACGCAAGAAGCCGGAGCTGATCCTGCGCACAGAGGGCGGACTTTGGCTGCGGGTGGAGCCACTGAGCGCAGGCCAGCAATGACCCACCACCTTCTGGCCTGGGATCCAACAAAGGACATATGGAGGACCAATATTTTTCACTGAGCATCTTATTTTCTACATGAGTGAATGTATTCCCTGTCAGAAATATTACATTTAAAAACTTAGGCACTACTCATCCAAGAGTCTCATCTTGTAAGCCTGCAGGTGTTCTCCAGGTGATCTGACGCACCTGGGGCTGAGACACACCTTGAAAATCACTTCCTTGGAAGGTTAGGCATGACCGCTGAAGCCAAGCTGACCAAACTTACCCCCACTCCGCCACTCATCAACCGAGTGACCTTGAGCAAGTGAGTTAATCTCTCCAATCCATAAGATCGGTGTGAGGATGAAATCAGTGTTTACCTGGGGGAGCTGAAGTGTCATCACCTTCTCCCTTCCAGTGGTCTACTTCTGTTAATAGGACCAAAAGCATCAGTGTCTGTTGAGTCATCAAGCCTTACATGCTGTATGAAAAGTGTTTAACCACACCCACATCTTACATGAATATGTGTATCTGTTGCTATAAAAATGAAATTTCTACACCAAAAGTTACGTGATTAAGAGTAACTCAATATGTAATTGGTTGTGATATCTCAAGCTATCAACGTGCCTAAAGAGAATTCTTGCAAAATGAGACAAACTATATTATTTTATAACATACTGCCATTTACAAAAATAAAGAGTGGCTTGAATACGTAACACTTAAAGATTTTAAAGACCCCCCCAAGATGATGATTGTATGTTGTGGAAGGGTGTTAACAATATATTATTATAGGAGAAATCCAGATTAACAAGAAAAATGTATGATAAAATAGCATTTTTTTCTTGAGGTAAAATTCAATAACATAAAATTCACCATTTTGACCATTATAAAGTGTTCAATTCCATGTATCTAGTACATTCACAATGTTGTGACCACTTCTATCTAGTTCCAAGATATTTTCATCACCTGAAAAGTAAACTTCCTACCTATTAGCAGTCACTCTCTATTTCCCCCTCCACCTTCGAGCTCCTGGATCTATCTCTATGAATTTACCCATTCTGCACATTTCATATAAAGGGAATCATACAATATGTGACCTTTTGTGTCCAGCTCCTTTCACTTAGCATAATGTTTTCAAAGTTCATTCATGTTGTAGCATGTATCAGTGCTTCATTCATTTTTATGACCCAGTGATATTCCTTATTATGGCTATACCTCATTTCATTTACTCATTTATCTGTAAATGGATATTTGAATTATTTCCCAAATATCCAACTTTCGGCAATTATAGATAGTGCCACTATGAAGAGTCATGTAGAAGTTTCTGTTTGAATACCTGTTTTCAGTTCTTTTGGTTACATATCTAGGCATGGGATGTCTGGGTCATATGGTAATTGTAGGTTTAATTTATTGAGGAAACACCAGGCTGTTTTCCATAGTGGATGTACCATTTTACATTCCTAACAGCAATGTATGAGGATTGCAATTACCCCACATCTTCACCAACACTTATCTTCTATTTTTTATATTCTTGCCATCCTGGTGGTTGTGAAGTATCACATTTTGGCACTGACTTTCATTTCCCTAATGACTAATGATGCAGAGCATATTTCCATGTGCTAGTTAGTCAATAAAATAGCATTTTTCTTTTTCTGGCCACACAATGCTGTATGCGGAACTTAGTTCACTGACCACGGATCAAACCCGTGCCCCCTGCAGTGGAAGCGCATAGTCTTAACCACTGGACCGCCAAGGAAGTCCTAAAATAGAATTTTTATTTTCATTTCTTTCCATTTTATTATTTTTTAACTTCTTTATTACAGTATAATTGCTTTACAATGTTGTGTTAGTTTCAGTTGTATAACAAAGTGAATCAGCTATATGTATACATATATCCCCATATCCCCTCCCACTTGCGTCTCCCTCCAGCCCTCCCTATCCCACCCCTCTAGGTGGTCACAAAGCACCGAGCTGATCTCCCCGTGCTATGCAGCTGCTTCCCACTAACAATATATTTTACATTTGGTAGTGTATATATGTCAATGCTACTCTCTCACTTCGTCCCAGCTTACCATTCCCCCTCCCCGTGTCCTCAAGTCCATTCGCTACTTCTGCGTCTCTAGTCCTGTCCTGCCCCTAGGGTAATCAGAAACATTTTTTTTTAATATTCCATATATATGTGCTAGCATATGGTATTTGTTTTTCTCTTTCTGACTTACTTCACGCTGTATGACAGACTCTAGGTCCATCCACCTCACTACAAATAACTCAATTTCATTTCCTTTTATGGCTGAGTAATATTCCATTGTATATATGTGCCACATTTTCTTTATCCATTCATCTGATGATGGACACTTAGGTTGCTTCCATATCCTGGCTATTGTAATTAGAGTTGTAATGAACATTGTGGTATATGACTCTTTTTTTTTTTCCTTTTTTTTAACATCTTTATTGCAGTATAATTGCTTTACAATGGTGTGTTAGTTTCTGCTTTATAATAAAGTGAATCAGTTATACATATACATATATCCCCATATCTCTTGCCTCTTGCGTCTCCCTCCCTCCCTCCCACCCTCCTTATTCCACCCCTCTAGGTGGTCACAAAGCACCGAGCTGATCTCCCTGTGCTATGCAGCTGCTTCCCACTAGCTATTGGTTTTACATTTGGCAGTGTATATTAGTCCATGCCACTCTCTCACTTTGTCCCAGCTTACCCTTCCCCCTTCCCGTGTCCTCAAGTCCATTTTTCTAGTAGGTCTATATCTTTGTTCCTGTCCTGCCCCTGGGTTCTTCATGACCATTTTTTAAAATATATATTCCATATATATCTGTTAGCATATGGTATTTTTTTTCTCTTTCTGACTTACTTTGCTCTGTATGACAGACTCTAGGTCTATGCACCTCACTACAAATAACTCAATTTCATTTCTTTTTATGGCTGAGTAATATTCCATTGTATATATGTGCCACATCTTCTTTATCCATTCATCTGTTGATGGACACTTAGGTTGCTTCCATGTCCTGGCTATTGTAAATAGAGCTGCAATGAACACTGTGGTACATGACTCTTTTTGTATTATGGTTTTCTCAGGGTATGTGCCCAGTAGTGGGATTGCTGAGTTGTATGGTAGTTCTATTTTTAGTTTTTTAAGGAAATTCCATACTGTTCTCCATAGTGGCTGTATCAATTTACATTCCCACCAACAGTGCAAGAGGGTTCCCTTTTCTCCACACCCTCTCCAGCATTTATTGTTTCTAGATTTTTGATGATGGCCATTCTGACTGATGTGAGGTGATACCTCATTGTAGTTTTGATTTGCATTTCTCTAAAGATTAGTGATGTTGAGCATCCTTTCATGTGTTTGTTGGAAATCTGTATATCTTCTTTGGAGAAATGTCTGTTTAGGTCTTCTGCACATTTTTGGATTGGGTTTTTTTTTTTTTTTTTTTTTGATATTGAGCTGCCTGAGCTGCTTGTATTTCAGAGATTAATCCTTTGTCAGTTGATTCGTTTGCAAAGATTTTCTGCCATTCTGAGGGCTGTCTTTCCTCTTGTTTATGGTTTCCTTTCCTGTGAAAAAGCTTTTAAGTTTCATTAGGTCCCATTTGTTTATTTTTCCTTTTATTTCCATTTCTCTAAGGAGTGGGTCAAAAGGATCTTGCTGTGATTTATGTCATAGAGTGTGCTGCCTATGTTTTCCTCTAAGAGTTTTATAGTGTCTGGCCTTACATTTAGGTCTTTAATTCATTTTGAGTTTATTTTTGTGTATGGTGTTAGGGAGTGTTCCAATTTCATTCTTTTACATGTAGCTGTCCAGTTTTCCCAGCACCACTTATTGAAGAGGCTGCCTTTTCTCCATTGTATATTCTTGCCTCCTTTATCAAAAATAAGGTGACCATATGTGCGTCAGTTTATCTCTGGGCTTTCTATCCTGTTCCATTGATCTATATTTCTGTTTTAGTGCCAGTACCATACTGTCTTGATTACTGTAACTTTGTAGTATAGCCTGAAGTCAGGGAGACTGATTCCTCCAACTCCGTTTTTCTTTCTCAAGGTTGCATTGGCTGTTTGGGGTGTTTTGTGTTTCCATACAAATTGTGCAATTTTTTGTTCTAGTTCTATGAAAAATGCCATTGGTAGTTTGATAGGGATTGCATTGAATCTCTAGATTGCTCTGGGTAGTATAGTCATTTTCACAATGTTGATTCTTCCAATCCAAGAACATGGTATATCTCTCCATCAGTTTGTATCATCTTTAATTTCTTTCATCAATGTCCTATAATTTTCTACATACGGTCTTTTGTGTCTTTAGGTAGGTTTGTTCCTAGGTATTTTATTCTTTTTCTTGCAATGGTAAATGGGAGTGTTTCCTTAATTTCTCTTACTGATTTTTCATTATTAGTGTATAGGAATGCAAGAGATTTCTGTGCATTAATTTTGTATCCTGCTACTTTACCAAATTCATTGATTAGCACTAGTAGTTTTCTGGTAGCATCTTTAGGATTCTCTAGGTACAGTATCATGTCATCTGTGAACAGTGACAGTTTTATTTTTTCTTTTCCGATTTGGATTCCTTTTGTTTCTTTTTCTTCTCAGATTGCTGTGGCTAAAATTTCCAAAACTATGTTGAATAATAGTGGTGAGAGTGGGCAACCTTGTCCTGTTCCTGATCTTAGTGGAAATGGTTTCAGTTTTTCACCATTGAGGATGATATTGGCTGTGGGTTTGTCATATATGGCCTTTATTATGTTGAGGTAAGTTCCCTCTATGCCTACTTTCTGCAGGGTTTTTATCATAAATGGGTGTTGAATTTTGTCAAAAGCTTTTTGTGCATCTATTGAGAGATCATATGGTTTTTCTCCTTCAATTTGTTAATATGGGGTATCACATTGATTGATTTGCATATATTGAAGAATCCTTGCATTGCTGGGATAAACCCCACTCGATGATGGTGTATGATTCATTTAACGTGCTGTTGGATTCTGTTTGCTAGTATTTTGTGGAGGATTTTGTATCTGTGTTCATCAGTGATATTGGCCTGTAGTTTTCTTTTTTTGTAACATCTTTGTCTTTTTTTGGTATCAGGGTGATGGTGGCCTCATAGAATGAGTTTGGGAGTGTTCCTCCCTCTGCTATATTTTGGAAGAGTTGAGAAGGATAGGTGTTAGCTCCTCTCGAAATGTTTGATAGAATTCACCTGTGAAGCCATCTGGTCCTGAGCTTTTGTTTGTTGGAAGATTTTTAATCACAGTCTCAATTTCAGTGCTTGTGATTGGTCTGTTCATATTTTCTATTACTTCCTGGTTCAGTCTCAGAAGGTTGTGCTTTTCTAAGAATTTGTCCATTTCTTCCAGGTTGTCCATTTTTTTGGCATAGAGTTGCTTGTAGTAGTCTCTTATGACGCTTTATATTTCTGCAGTGTTCATTGTAACTTTTCCTTTTTCATTTCTAATTCTATTGGTTCGAGTCTTCTCCCGTTTTTTCTTGATGAGTCTCGCTAATGGTTGATCAATTTTCTTTATCTTCTCGAAGAACCAGCTTTTAGTTTTATTGATCTTTGCTATTGTATCCTTCATTTCTTTTTCATTTATTTCTGACCTGATCTTTATGATTTCTTTCCTTCTGCTAACTTTGGGGGTTTTTTGTTCTTCTTTCTCTAATTGGTTTTGGTGTAAGGTTAGGTTGTTTATTTGAGATGTTTCTTGTTTCTTGAGGTAGGATTGTATTGCTATAAACTTCCCTCTTGGGCTTCTCTGGTGGCACAGTGGTTGAGAATCTGCCTGCCAATGCAGGAGACATGGGTTCGAGCCCTGGTCTGGGAAGATCCCACCTGCCGTGGAGCAACTGGGCCCGTGAGCCACAACTACTGAGCCTGTGCGTCTGGAGCCTGTGCTCCGCAACAAGAGAGACCATGATAGTGAGAGGCCCACACACCGCGATGAAGAGTGGCCCCCACTTGCCGCAACTAGAGAAAGCCCTCGCACAGAAACGAAGACCCAACACAGCCATAAATAAATAAATAAATAAATAAACTTCCCTCTTACAACTGCTTTTGTTGCATCCCATAGGTTTTCGGTTGTTGTCTTTTCATTGTCATTTGTTTCTAGGTATTTTTTTATTTCCTCTTTGATTTATTCAGCAATCTCTTGATTAGTTAGTAGTGTGTTGTTTAGCCTCCATGTGTTTGTATTTTTTACAGATTTTCTCCTATAATTGATATCTACTCTCAAAGAGTTGCAGTCAGAAAAGATACTTGATACAATTTCAATTTTCTTAAATTTACCAAGGCTTGATTTGTGACCCAAGATATGATCTATCCTGGAGAATGTTCCATGAGCAGTTGAGAAGAAAGTGTATTCTGTTGTTTTTGTATGGAATATCCTATACATATTAATTAAGTCTATCTGGTTTAAAGTGTCTTTTAAAGCTTGTGTTTCCTTATTTATTTTCATTTTGGATGATCTGTCCACTGGTGAAAGTGGGGTGTTAAAGTCCCCTAGTATGATTGTGTTACTTTCGATTTCCCCTTTTATGGCTGTTAGCATTTGCCTTATGTGTTGAAGTGCTTCAATGGTGGGTGCACAAATATTTACAATTGTTATATCTTCTTCTTGGATTGATCCCTTGATCATTATGTAGTGTCCTTCTTTGTGCCTTGTAATAGTCTTTATTTTAAAGTCTATTTTTTCTGATATGAGAATTGCTACTCCAGCTTTCTTTTGATTTCCATTTACGTGGAATAACTTTTTCCATCTACTCACTTTCAGTCTGTGTGTGTACCTAGCTCTGAAGTGGCTCTCTTGTAGACAGCATATATACAGATCTTGTTTTGTAGCCATTCAGCCAGTCCATGTCTTTTAGTTGGAGCATTTAATCCATTTACATTTAAGGTAATTATTGCTATGTATATTCCTATTACCATTTTCTTAACTGTTTCTGTTTGTTTTTGCAGGTCTTTTCATTCTCTTGTGTTTCCTGTCTAGAGAAGTTCCTTAAGCATTTGCGGTAAAACTGGTTTTGTGGTGCTGTATTCTCTTAACTTTTGTTTTTCTGTAAAGGTTTTAATTTCTCCATTGAATCTGAATGAGATCCTTGCTGGGTAGAGTAATCTTAGTTGTAGGTTTTTCCCTTTCATCACTGTAAATATGTCCTGCGACTCCCTTCTGGCTTGCAGAGTTTCTGCTGAAAGATCAGCTGTTAACCTTATGGGGATTCCCTTGTATATTATTTGTTGCTTTTCCCTTGCTGATTTTAATTTTTTTCTTTGTATTTAATTTTTTATAGTTTGTTTAATATGTGTCTTGGCATGTTTTTCCTTGGATTTATCCTGTATGGGACTCTCTGCGTTTCCGGGACTTGACTATTTCCTTTCCCATGTTAGGGAAGTTTTCAACTCTAATCTCTTCAAATATTTTCTCAGTCCCTTTCTTTTTCTCTTCTTCTTCTGGGACCCTTAACATTTGAATGTTGTTGCATTTAATGTTGTCCCAGAGGTCTCTGAGACTGTCCTCAATTCCTTTCATTCTTTTTTCTTTATTCTCCTCTGTGGTAGTTATTTCCACTATTTTATCTTCCAGGTCATTTATCCGTTCTTCTGCCTCAGTTATTCTGATATTGATTCCTTCTAGAGAATTTTTAATTTCATTTATTGTGTTGTTCATCATTGTTTATTTGCTATTTATTTCTTCTAGGTCCTTGTTAAACGTTTCTTATATTTTCTCCATTTTATTTTCAAGATTTTGGATCATCTTTACTATCATTACTTTGAATTCTTTTTCAGGTAGACTGCGTATTTCCTCTTCATTTGTTTGGTCTGGTGGGTTTTACCCTGCTCCTTCATCTGCTGCATATTTCTCTGTCTTCTCATTTTTCTTAACTTACTGTGTTTGGGGTCTCCTTTATGCAGGCTGCACGTTCGTAGTTCCTGTTGTTTTTGGTGTCTGCCCCCAGCGGGTGAGGTTGGTTCAGTGGCTTGTGTAGGCTTCCTGGTGGAGGGGACTGGTGCCTGTGTTCTGGTGGGTGGGGCTGGATCTTGTCTTTCTGGTGGGCAGGGCTGTGTCTGGTGGTGTGTTTTGGGGTGTCTGTGAACTTATTATGATTTTAGGCAGCCTCTCTGCTAATGGGTGGCATTGTGTTCTGCCTTGCTAGCAGTTTGGCATGTGGCATCTAGCACTGGAGCTTGCTGGCCGTTGGGTGGAGCTGGGTCTTAACATTGAGACGAAGGTCTCTGGGAGAGCTCTTGCCGATTGATATTACGTGGGGCTGGGAGGTCTCTGGTGGTCCAAAGTCCTGAACTCGGCTCTTCCACCTCAGAGGCTCAGGCCTGACACCAGGCCGGAGCACCAAGACCTGGTCAACCACACAGCTCAGAAGAAAAGGGAGGGAAAAAAGAAAGAAAGAAAAATAATTTTTAAAATAGTATAAAATAAAATAAAATAATTTAAAAATAAAAAATTATTAAAATAAAAAATTAATAAAAACAAAGAAGAGAGCAACCAAACCAATAAACATATCCACCAGTGATAACAAGCACTAAAAACTATACTAAGATATACATAAAAATCAGAAACAAGTCAGTCGCAGGCAGCAAACCCCAAGGCTACAGTTGCTTCCAGAGACCACTGCCTCAATTTTGGGTTGATTCGTTGTCTATTCAGGTATTCCACAGATGCAGGGTACCTCAAGTTGATTGTGGGGATTTAATCTGCTGCTCCTGAGGGTGCACGGAGAAATTTCCCTTTCTCTTCTTTGTTTGTACAGCTCCTGGGATTCAGCTATGGTTTTGGCCCCACCTCTGCGTGTATGTTGCCCTCAGGCTTCTGTTCCCGCCCAGAGAGGGCGGGGTTAAAGTAGCAGCTGATTAGGGGGCTCTGGCTCACTCATGCCAGAGTGGGGTGGGGCAGGACAGGGAGTGGTACAGTAGTTTTAATTGGAATGCGGGATGAGCCTGTTGTGGCAGAGGCTGGCATGACGTTGCAACAGCCTGAGGTGCGCCATGTGTTCTCCCAGGAACTTGTCCCTGAATCACCGGACCCTGGCAGTGGCAGGCTGCACAGGCCCCCAGGGTGGGGGGCAGGGAGCAGGGCACGTGTGAATGTGACCTGTGCTTGCACACAGGATTCTTGGTGGCTGCAGCAGCAGTGTTAGCGTTTCATACCCGTCTTTGGTGTCTGAGCTGATAGCCACAGTTCGCGCCAGTCTGTGGAGCTCGTTTAGGCGGTGCTCTGCCTTCTGTGGGCAGACAGAGAAGGAATTCCCTCTCCTCATGCACTGTGAAACAATGGTCTCTTGCCTCCTAGGTAGGTCCAGACTTTTTCCCGGATTCCCTCCAGGCTAGCTGTGAGGTACTAGCCCCTTTCAGGCTGTGTTCACACAGCCAACCCCAGTCCTCTCCCTGGGATCTGACCTCTGAAGCCCGAGCCTCAGCTCCCAGCCCCCACCTGCCCTGGCTGGTGAGCAGACTAGCTTCTCAGGCTGGTGAGTGCTGGTCAGCACTGATCCTCTGTGTGGGAATCTCTCCGCTTTGCCCTCCGCACCCCTATTGCTGCACTCTCCTCTGTGGCTCCACCGCAGAGAATTCAGCACCACCAAACCAGCTTTACAACAAAGGACAAAGGAACTTCTCTAGGCAGGAAACACAAGAGAAGGAAAAGACCTACAAAAACAAACCCAAAACAATCAAGAAAATGGTAATAGGAACATACATATCAATAATTACCTTAAATGTAAATGGATTTAATGCTCCAACAAAAAGACATAGACTGGCTGAATGGATACAAAAACCAGACCCGTATATATGCTGTCTACAAGAGACCCACTTCACACCTAGGGACACATACATACTGAAAGTGAGGGGCTGGAAAAAGATATTCCATGTAAGTGGAAATCAAAAGAAAGCTGGAGTAGCAATACTCATATCAGAAAAAAATAGACTTTAAAATAAAGACTATTACAAGGCACAAAGAAGGACACTACATAATGATCAAGGGATTAATACAAGAAGAAAATATAACAATTGTAAATATTTATGCACCCAATGTAGGAGCACCTCAATACATAAGGCAAATACTAACAGCCACAAAAGGAGAAATCGACAGTAACACAATCATAGTAGGGGACTTTACCACCCCACTTTCACCAATGGACAGATCATCCAAAATGAAAATAAATAAGGAAACACAAGCTTTAAAAGACACTTTAAACCAGATAGACTTAATTGATATGTATAGGACATTCCATCCAAAAACAACAGAATACACTTTCTTCTCAAGTGCTCATGGAACATTCGCCAGGATAAATCATATCTTGGGTCACAAATCAAGCCATGGTAAATTTAAGAAAATTGAAATCATACCAAGTATCTTTTCCGACCACAATGCTATGAGACTAGATTTCAATTACAGGAAAAAATCTGTAAAAAATACAAACCCATGGAGGCTAAACAATATGCTACTAACTAATCAAGAGATCACTGAACAAATCAAAGAGGAAATCAAAAAATACCTAGAAATAAATGACAATGAAAACACGACGACCCAAAACCTATGGGATGCAGCAAAAGCAGTTCTAAGAGGGAAGTTTAGAGCAATTCAATCCTACCTCAAGAAAAAGAAACATCTCAAATAGACAACCTAACCTTAGACCTAAAGCAATTAGAGAAAGAAGAACAGAAAAAAAAAAAAAACCAAAGTTAGCAGAAGGAAAGAAATCATAAAGATCAGATCAGAAATAAATGAAAAAGAAGTGAAGGAAATGATAGCAAAGATCAATAAAACTAAAAGCTGGTTCTTTGAGAAGATAAACAAAACTGATAAACCATTAGCCAGACTTATCAAGAAAAAAAGGGAGAAGACTCAAATCAATAGAATTAGAAATGAAAAAGGAGAAGTAACAACTGACATGCAGAAATACAAAAGATCATGAGAGATTACTACAAGCAACTATACGCCAATCAAATGGACAACTTGGGAGAAATGGCCAAATTTTTAGAAAAGCACAACCTTCCAAGACTCAACTAGGAAGAAAGAGAAAATATATACAGACCAATCACAAGCACTGAAATTGAAACTGTGGTTTTAAAACTTCCAACAAACAAAAGCTCAGGACCAGATGGCTTCACAGGCGAATTCTATCAAACATTTAGAGAAGAGCTAACACCTATCCTTCTCAAACTCTTCCAAAATATAACAGCGGGAGGAACACTCCCAAACTCATTCTACGATGTCACCATCACCCTGATACCAAAACCAGACAAAGACATCACAAAAAAAGAAAACTACAGGCCAATATCACTGATGAACACAGAGGCAAAAATACTCGACAAAATACTAGCAAACAGAATCCAACAGCACATTAAAAGGATCATACACCATGGTCGAGTGGGGTTTATCCCAGGAATGCAAGGATTCTTCATTATACGCAAATCAATCACTGTGATAATCCATATTAACAAGTTGAAAGGAAAAAACCATATGATCATCTCAATAGATTCAGGAAAAGCTTTTGACAAAATTCAACACCCATTTATGATAAAAACTCTCCAGAAAGTAGGCACAGAGGGAAAGTTCCTCAACATAATAAAGGCCATATATGACAAACCCACAGCCAACATCGTTCTCAATGGTGAAAAACTGAAACCATTTCCACTAAGATCAGGAACAAGACAAGGTTCTCCACTCTCACCACTGTTATTCAACATAGTTTTGTAAGTTTTAGCCAAAGCAATCAGAGAGGAAAAAGAAACAAAAGGAATCCAAATCAGAAAAGAAGAAGTAAAACTGTCACTCTTGGCAGATGACATGATACTATACCTAGAGAATCCTGAAGATGCTACCAGAAAACTACTAGAGCTAATCAATGAATTTGATAAAGTAGCAAGATACAAAATTAATGCACAGAAATCTCTTGCATTCCTATACACTAATGTTGAAAAATCTGAAAGAGAAATTAAGGAAACACTCTCATTTACCATTGCAACAAAAAGAATAAAATACCTAGGAATAAACCTACCTAAGGAGACAGAAGACCTGTATGGTGAAAACTATAAGACACTGATGAAAGAAATTAAAGATGTTACAAACAGATGGAGAGATATACCATGTTCTTGGATTGGAAGAATCAACATTGTGAAAATGACTATAATACCCAGAGCAATCTACAGATTCAAAGCAATCCCGATCAAGCTACCAATGGCATTTTTCACAGAACTAGAACAAAACATTTCACAATTTGTATGGAAACACAAAAGACCCTGAATAGCCAAAGCAATCTTGAGAAACAAAAACGGAGCTGCAGGAACCAGTCTCCCTGACTTCAGACTATACTACAAAGCTACAGTAATCAAGACAGTATGGTAAAGGCACAAAAACAGAAATATAGATCAATGGAACACGATAGAAAGCCCAGAGATAAACCCACGCACATATGGTCACCTTATCTTTGATAAAGGAGGCAAGAAGATACAATGAAGAAAAGACAGCCTCTTTAATAACTGGTGCTGAGAAGACTGGACAGCTACATGTAAAAGAATGAAATTAGAACACTCCCTAACACCATACACAAAAATAAACTCAAAATGGATTAAAGACCTAAATGTAAGGCCGGACACTATAAAACTCTTAGACGAAAACATAGGCGGAACACTCTGTGACATAAATCACAGCAAAATCCTTTTTGACCCACCTCCTAAAGAAATGGAAATAAAAATTAAAATAAACAAATGGTACCTAATGAAACTTAACAGCTTTTGCACAGCAAAGGAAACCATAAACAAGATGAAAAGACAGCCCTCAGAATGGGAGCAGATCTTTGCAAAGGAAGCAAATGACAAAGGATTAATCTCCAAAATGTACAAGCAGGTCATGCAGCTCAATATCAAAAAAACAAACAACCCAATCCAAACATGGGCAGAAGACCTAAATAGACATTTCTCCAAAAAAGATAAACAGATTGCCAACAAACACATGAAAGAATGCTCAACATCACTAATCATCAGAGAAATGCCAATCAAAACTACAATGAGGTATCACCTCACATCAGTCAGAATGGCCATCATCAAAAATCTGCAAACAATAAATGCTGGAGAGGGTGTGGAGAAAAGGGAACCCTCTTGCACTGTTGGTGAGAATGTAAATTGATGCAGCCACTATGGAGAACAGTATGGAGGTTCCTTAAAACACTAAAATTAGAACTACCATACAACTCAGCAATCCCACTACTAGGCATATACCCCGAGAAAACCATAATTCAAAGATAGTCATGTACCACAGTGTTCATTGCAGCTCTATTTACAATAGCCAGGACATGGAAGCAACCTAAGTGTCCACTCACAGATGAATGCATAAAGAAGATGTGGCACATATATACAATGGAATATTACTCAGCCATAAAAAGAAATGAAATTGAGTTACTTGTAGTGAGGTGGATGGACCTAGAGTCTGTCATACAGAGTGAAGTAAGTCAGAAAGATAAAAACAAATACTGTATACTAACACATATATATGGAGTCTAAAAATAAAAAAAAAAATTCTGAAGAACCTAGGGGCAGGACAGGAATAAAGACGCAGACGTAGAGAATGGACTTGAGGACACAGGGAGGGGGAAGGGTAAGCTGGGATGAAGTGAGAGAGTGGCATGGACATATATACACTACCAAATGTAAAACAGATAGCTAGTGGGAAGCAGCTGCATAGCACAGGGAGATCAGCTCAGTGCTTTGTGACCACCTAGAGGGGTGGGATAGGGAGCGTGGGAGGGAGACACAAGAGGGAGGAGTTATGGGGATATATGTATACATATAGCTGATTCACTTTGTTATACAACAGAAACTAACACAACATTGTAAAGCAATTATACTCCAATAAAGATGCTAAAAAAAGAATTCTTTGGGGACAATTAGTTAGCCATCTGGAGAAAAATATAAATTCCTTCCTCAGTACTTATACCAATATAGATTTTATATGGAGGAAAGGATTAAATATAAAAATAATAACAACATTAAATAAATAAAAATAAATTTTGTATAATATATTTTTAAATAAATAAATTAATCCAGAAGAGGAAAACAAGCAAGAGTTTTACTTTTTTTTTTTTTTTTGGCTGCTCCTCGCGGCTTGCAGGGTCTCATTTCCGCAAGCAGGGATTGAACCTGGGCCCTCACCCGGGCCCTCAATGGTGAAAGCACAGAATCCTAACCACTGGACCACCAAAGTTCGGAGTCCTAACCACTGGACCGCCAGGCAATTCCCAAGAGTTTTATGTTGTAGTCTTAGAATATGAAAGGCTTTTTCCTAGCACGATTTAAAAACACACACACACACACACACACAGAAGCTGTAAAAAAAAAAAAAATTAATAAATCTGACTACAAATAAATGAACGAAAACCAAATAAAGTCAAAAGATGATCTGGGGAAAAATTCTTGCATAACTGAAAAGGACTAATTTTCTTTATATTTAAAAAGTTCTTAGATAAACAACAAGGTCCTACTGTATAGCACAGGGAACTATATCCAATCTCCTGGGATAAAGCATAATAGAAAATGTTTTTAAAAGAATGTATATATGTGTAAAACTGAGTCACTTTGCTGTACAGCAGAGATTGGCACAACGTTGTAAATCAACTATACTTCAGTTTTTTAAAAAAGTTGTTATAGGGACTTCCCTGGTGGTCCAGTGGTTAAGACTCTGCCCTTCCAATGCAGGGGGCACGGGTTCAATCTCTGGTCGGGGAACTAAGATCCCACATGCCACGCCGCCCAAAAAAATATAATAATAAAATAAAAAGAAATAAAAAGTTCTTATGAGTCAGTAAGGAAAAAACTCAAAGTGAAAAGGGCAAACTATGCAAACTGACCTTCCACAGAAAAAGAAATATGCAGGGTTGGTCAAATGTGATAACAGCGCTCAACTTTACCCATATTTAAAGTGATGTTCACTAAAATAACAAAGTATTATATTTCACCTAACAGAAAGCAAATTTTTAAGTTTTATAATGCACACTATCAGTGAGGATACAAGGAAATTAGCACTCTCAGAATCTGTAGGAGTGAATTTGCCAAGAGCTATTAAATTGCAAAATTCAAATGGTCTTTGATCCAGCAATACCACTTCTAGGAATTTGTCCTAGAGACATGTCCACACATATAAGCAAAATGAATGTTCACTACGTCACACTTATTATAGCAAAAGGCTAGAAAACTATACACATGTCCACTGATGAGGGAATGTTTAAATAAATTATGGTACATTCATATGGTGGAATACTATACAACTGTGGAAAAGGTGAATACAGGGATCAACTAGTCCTATCACACCATGCAGGGTAAATCAGTACAGAGACACCAAAAGGCAATTTGGCAATATCTGTTCTAATTGAAAATGTTTGCATAAATGTCCCCAGCAGAAGCTGCCTGGCTTAAGCAATGCTATGCAGCACTCAGAGAGAAGGAGCTCTAAGGCACATTATTGAGTGAAAAGAACAAGTGACCAAATGTGTGTGTATGTGCATTTATATTAAACTATAATAACTTAATCTTATGCAGGATGTTTCATTTTGTGCAAAAAAAAAAAACCTATTCTCATTATTGACTTTGCAATTCAAATTTAATTTTCCAAAACTTAAAAAAAAAAAAGGATCTTGAGGTTATATTGTCAATGTGCATGCCTGAATGCTCTGTATATACTCTCAGTTGTAGAGAGACAAGACAGAATGAATGAGAAAGGTGAGAGAGACTGTGAACAGATAAATGTAAGGATAGACTGAACAACGTCTGGAAGGACACAGGAAACCATTGAAGGAAGAGATGGGATTGGGACGCTGGCATATGACAGAGGTTTATGTGAGGTGATGGATGTGTTAACTACCCTTATTGTAATCATTTTGCAATATATACATACATCAAATCATCATGTTGTACACCTTAAACTTACATAATGCTATACATCAATTATATCTCAGTAAAGCCGGTGGGGGGAGTTGATGGGAGGCTTATATTTATTGTAAACCCCTCCATGCTGTTTGGATTTTAACCAAGTGCATAATTTTTTTGAAGTTGGGAGAAGCACAAAAACATTTTTCCACCTCACAGGACTGCTGTGCTGAGCAAAGCCTTGCAGTCGAGGACACGACTTCCAAAACGTTTGTCCAGCCCAGTACTTCCTCTTCATCCTTCAGTCCTTGGTCCAGAATCTACCCCTGGACCCCAAGACTGGAGCTCATCCCCTCCAGTTTGCCCCTGTAGCTGCAAAGAGTTATTTCTAATACTCATATCTGACCTGACCATCCCCTGCTCAAGCATCTCCCATGGCTCCCCATTGCCCTCCTACTTTAGTCATGGATCTCCCTTCAAGAAAGAACTTGCTGTACAGCTGCAAGGAGAGCTATTAGCTGATAGCCTCCAGCTATAGGGTCTCTGGGCTCTGCTGTAGCATTCAAGCCAAGTCCACACTTTCCTGGGCAGCCCACAGTCAATGACTGAGCACAGTGGGCCACTGCTGCCTGACCATTTCTGCCCAATGTGACACTCCCCTAATGGCAGCATCCCTGCCCATTTTTATCTTTTATCCAATATTGGCTCGCCAAAGTACTTGAACTGACACCTTTGAAAACTCTTAACATGGTTTCCAAAGCATTCCAAGAAGGGCTTCCATTACTAGCTCCAGCCTTATTGGGGGCCCCTCTGATCATCACACTGCATATTTCACAGGGAACCAGCCACCTTTACTTCCTCCCAAACATTCCAGGTTCACTTCTGCATGCTTCCATCCTGGCCTTTGCACAAGCTATCCCCTTGGCTTGGGCACTGTCCACTACACACACCCAGAGTGGTGAATTCTTATTCACTTTTTTACTAGCAAGCCTCATCTCCTTCCCTCTGTGCCCCAGCCTTGCCCATGTAGGACTCCAGTGGGACTAGACACTGAGTTGGGAAAGGGCAGGCGGTGTAGACATGTTTACTGAACAAAAAGATGGATGACTTTTTTACCCCCAAAGATCTCTTGTGAATCCCTGGAATAGACTATTAAGTGGGAATTAGAGAAAAGAGCAAAAATTAAGGGAAATGAGGGTCTCTGGGGGAAGACCAAAGGCAGAAAAGCCAGAGAGGGGAAAAGTATTTCATATACTGAACATGTATTGGGTGGCAACTGTTCTACACATATTGTTACAATACTCCAAATAGCACTGTAGGGGAAAGATTCCCCACCCCACCCCCAATTTATAGAGGAGAAAAATGGTATTCAGATAAGGGAACTGATTTTATTAAAGTCACATAGCAAGTTAGGGGGGCATTAATGTGGACACTCAGATCTTTCTGTCCCAAAAGACTACAAACTTTCACCTGCTATTCAGACTGGGTATCAGACCCTGCCTCTGGGCTCTGCTCCTATTCCCACTAAGCAATAATGACAGAATCAACAAAAAGATCTTTCCACTATCCCAGCTGGGGAGCAGAGACAATGAGAAGGGTTCAGGAACAGACCATGAGGACCTGCACTCACCATTCAATCTCTTTAGGCTCACGGTCCCTCAAGAGCTCTCGTACCTCCTGCTGGCAGCGCTCCTGGTATTCTGGGTACTTTACAAGGTTGTACAGGACCCAGGAGAGGCCACTGGCTGTGGTGTCATGGCCTGAGGGGCAGCCAGACAGGCTTGGGTCTCTGGGCTACTTCAGCACCAGAGGGTGGACAGCACCATGTTAAGCCCCCCTCCGCCACCACCCCCCACAAAGACGATGGGAAGGATGGGCAAGATGGGGTGATCCAGGGCCCACCTGCCAAGTCCCTGGGATGAAGAGACCCCTGCCTATTCTGTAGTCCCACACTGGGACCCTCACCTTCAAACATGAAGGTGTCAGCCTCAGCTTGGATGTCCTCATCTGACAGTTCTTTCCCATCTTCCTCCTGGAGAGAAAGCAAGATCTCCCAAATCACACCAGTTCTGGGGACACCTGAGCCTAACCTGAGATAGTTCCTGAAGCTCCATCATCCAAGTAGGATTCTTCCCTCTTCATCTCCAGAGTCCACCCCACAGGACTCCTCCCTAGTCTCCTGCCTCCTGTTTACTCCTTCCAGACAGCCTTCAACACAGTCACATCTAAAACTTCTCTCTGACCTGTCCCTCCCTTCCTCAAGCACCCTCTATGACTCCCTAGCACTCTCTGGATCAAGTCCAAGTTCTTTGACCTGACATTTAAAAACAAGGTCCAGTCTATCTCTTGAATTTAGATCCCAGAGAAGCCTACCTTGGCCAGCAGGAGCACATCAATGAAGTCCAAAGTCTCGACCTTAGCCTTGGCCTTGAGGAAGTCTTGGGAACACTGACTAATGAGGGTGCCATGCCGCTCCCTGATGACAGCCTCTGTGAAGTCGTGCACCAGGTCGCAGGCCCTATGGAAGTGCTGCCCATCGCGGGTGAGGTAGTACAGGAGGTCCATGTGCAGGAAGATCTACTCGGTCCGTTTCATCACAAGGGCACTGAGCTCCAAGACGGCAGCAATATATTCGCTGGGTTTCCTACGGGGTCAGATCAGAGAGAGCCTTAAGAAGCAGTATTGTATATCTGTGGGCCATCTGTTCTTAGAGACTCTGTTTCCTGATAGGAAGTCTTGGGAACCCTGATAGGAGGAAGCTCCTGGTTTCTGGGCTTCACATATTTTAAGCTGTTGCCTCCCTTCGTGATCTCATACTGCAGGAGCACTACCAGTCAGTAACCCAGGACCACATTCCATCCAGAAAAGAGTGCCCTTCAATCATGTTTCTCTCTCTGCCTCCCATCTCTGTGAACTGCCTCATGTCCTAGATCTCAGAGCAGAGCTTGGGAATCATGCTCATCTCTCCGCTCTCCCACACAACATCTGAACCTGCCTTTCTTTCTCAGTTTCCCCCAAATCTGCCACATTTTCTCCACCAAGCTCAAGTTTCCTCCCCTCTGTGGTCTTCTCGCATCCTGTGTCTACACAACAATCAGTCTTCTCTCAAGTCAGATGTTCAAGCTCAGCTTTGACCACAACTCTCATCTGGTCAAAGACCTTCTGTGGCTTCCTGGAAACATCAGGATAAAGTTCATATCCTCTTTGTCCTACTTCAGAATGTCCTTAAGATATAACCCTGCCCATTCCTCCAGCCTCATACCCAAGGCGTCTCCTCACTGTTACACATGTTCTGCTCATCCTAGCCTCCTGACCTTTATCAAACAGTTCTACCTACCTGAAAGGATAGCTCCTTTTCTTTCCCCTTCCCTGTCCTTCAACAGCTCTGACCCACCTCCTCCAGGAAGGCCCTTCTGATTGCCCTGGTCAGTCCTCCCTCCCCCATCTACTCCCTTGGGTCTATGGCTCATTTTCCCAGGCCCTGGGCTGAGACTTACTCCTGGCAATTGCTGTCGAAACTGAAGACACATTTCTGCAGACTGTCCAGGGTCATGAGGCTGATGTGTTCAAACATGTCCAGATGAATGCTGCCCTCTGAAGCCAGGCACTGCCACTTGGCCTAGACAAAGAAGAGGGCAGAGCTGGGGCTGAGACTTCCCCCTCCTGAGCCCCTCCCCAATCTCAACCACCTGGATGGACTCCCCCAGACCCGGCCTCTTGGTCCTCTGCCCCAAGCACCTATCCCCAGGGAAGACAAGGCTTGAGTGGGAGTGGAAGCTGTTACTATCAAGACATGAAGACCCCACAGCTGGTAGTCAGGAGACCTGGTTTCAAGGTCCAGCTCTGCCTCTTATGTTCTGTTATGTTATGTTATGTTCATTGCTTTCCATTTGGCCTTTCCACTGTCAAATTTTAGTAGCAGTTAAGATGACCTGCTTTGGTGTTGGACAAACCAAGTTAGAATTCCTGCTCCACCACGCACAACTCACTTACTAATGAGCAATCTTCGGCAAGTTCCCTAACCTCTCTGACCTTCCATTTCATCATCCTTAATATGGCAATGACAATCATCTCTACCTCATAGGATTGTGAAAATAAATTAGACAACACATGCCATGGACTTGGCCCACTATTTCTGATATACAGTAAGTGTTAAATAATTGTTAACTACCATCATCATCTTCATCATTATCATAGTGGTAGACAATTGCAAAAATGTCCCCATTTCTTTATCCTTCCCTTTACCCTCACTCTTTGCAGTGAGATTTTTCAGCTCTTCCATTAGGAGGTGGAACCTGTTTCTCTTGAATCTGAGCTGAGCTGGGACTTGCTTTGGTCAACAGGAGGTGGAAACTATGGTGTGCTAGTTCTGACACCAGGCTTCAAGAGGTACTGCATGTTTCTGCTCATTCTCTTGGAACCCAGCCCCCACCATGCAGTCAAGCCCAGGCTAGCCTACTGGAAGATGAGAGACAAATACAGGAGTCCGTTGTCCCACCAAGGCCATCCTAAACCAGCTGACGGCTAGCCGAGCCCCAAACATGTGCCAAAGCTGAACCTGGATCAGCAGAGCTGTCTACGGAACCCATCCGTGACCACGAACACATGAGTAATTCCAGCCAGGATGAGAAGAATGACTCAACTGACCCATCATCTCATGAACGATAATAAACACTAATTCTTTCGAGTCCATGAGTTTTAAGGTGGTACCTAATGCAGAAAGAACTACTACGCAATCTTCATCATTTCTGTCCTGAATTTACAGAGCTTCCATGAAGCAGACTAGAAACTAAAGCCTTCTGAGCACCTACTATGTGCCAGGAACATGATTGCACTACATCATCTTGATCACTCTTTAAGAAGGGATTATTGGGACTTCCCTGGTGGCGCAATGGATAAGACTCTGCGCTTCCAATGCAGGGGGCCTGGGTTCGATCCTTGGTCAGGGAACTAGATCCCACATGCATGGTGCAACTAAGAGTTCTTGTGCCACAACTAAGGAGCTGGCAAGCCGCAACTAAGGAGCCCACCTGCTGCAACTAAGACCTGGTGCAACCAAATAAAAATAAATAAATAAATAAATAAATATTTTAAAAAAAGAAAAGAAGGGATTATTATCCCGATTTTACAGATGAGGAAACTGAGGCTTGGAGAGGAAAATCAGTGACCCCCAAAGCCATCCAGCAGAGCCAGGATTCCAGACCATATGTGTGTAAGCCCACTCCCCCTTTTCTAAGGCTCCAGCTGGGACCCGGAGTTCAAGAAACTCACATGCATGATGTCTGCACTCTTGGTGAAAATCTTCATACACGGCTTCAAAAATCTCGAAGTGGAAGGCAGGTGTCAGCAGGCGTCGGTGGTGGCTCCACTTGTCACCGGCACTCAGCAGGAGCCCATCCCCTAGCAGAGACAGCCACAGGGAGTGGGCAAGGGCAGCACCTTCCCCTGGGCCCCCAAGGTTGTCCTCACCCCCTTCACTCACAGTTACTCACCCAGCCAGGGATTCAGGACGCTGTAGAAAAACATATCCTTGGGTATGATGGTGGCTGACATAAGAGATAGAACATGGAGAGGGGGAGGGAAGGACTTTTGGTGGGGGCTGGAGGCTCCCAGGGAGGGGTCTACATTTCTCCTCCAAGCCCAGTATAGCTTGGAATGGGACAATGAACAGAGGAACAGGGAGGAAGGGGGAGGTGGGGGGGACCAGACCAGGCTGTAGCACAGAGTAGAGCAAAGGCAGACCCCAAAGACACAACCCTATGTGCTTAGACACACCCCAACATGACACAACATGTCCCAGCATGCCTTGACGTGGCTCCTACATGTCTAACATGTGCTAAATGCCCAAGCACAGCCCAGCACTCTACAAAATGCCTTTACAGGGACCAAGGACACCACGCTTGCCCCAGCACTCTCTGACATCTCCTGGAACATACAACATGGTAGACCAACAGTGTTGAGTTTCCACCATTCAAAACTGAAAAAGTCTTTGGCAACCAGAGAGAGCCAGGGACCTGCCTAGAGTTACCCAGCAGGTCTCTGTCAATACTGCCCATTCCCCTGCTCAACCTGGTCTGTCCAGGAGTGGGAAGGTCTGGGAGCAGGGGCAGGGGAGAAGCTGGGGTGGGGGCTCCTGGGAGAGATACCTGTGGCCTGGAGCAGGGGGGCAGTGAAGTTAGGGTGGACAAGCCGCAGGATGGGATAGAAAGGTCCCATCCACAGAAGGTGG